>NC_060212.1:34060000-35328750 GCF_021130785.1 Homalodisca vitripennis
CCAAGGCAATCAAATGCCTTACTCAGGTCTAAGTATACGCTGGAGATGGTGTTTGCCTGACTCTATGTTCTCTACTATGAACTCTACCAGATCAGCAATTGCAGTTGTTGTTGACTTCCCTTTTGTAAAGCCATGTTGCTTGTCTGTCAAGAGGCCATTTTTGTTGAAGGTGTGTGAGTAGTCTGGCAAGAACTATTTTCTCAATAATTTTTGAAAGTAGTAGGTAGGAGAGAGATGGGTCTATAGTTGGCTGGTTCATCTTTCTTTCCTTGTTTGTGTTTAGGATATATTTTTAGCAATTTTAAGTCTGGAGGGAAAGATGCCTTGGTTAAGGGACCTGTTACAGATAGCTAAAATTGGAGTCAGAAGAGTTCCTCCACAGATTTTGATGATTTTTTGAAGATATGTCATCAATACCTGCTGATGATTTTGGTTTAATGGAATTTATAATTGTCTGTATCTCTTCAGCTGTTTGCAGGATGAAAGGATACATAGAGGGGTTGCAATTTCAGTTGAGGTTCTCCTGCGAGTAGTTATGCCTCACTTGGTTTCCTAAGTGTCTCTTCAGCAATTTTTGAAAAAAAAGGAGTTAATATTATTTGCAATTTTTTGTAGCATCTGTCACTTCCTGTTCACCAATTTTTAAGCATGTCATAGTTACTTCTGAAGTTTCATGTGTTGCTTTCCGTTCACTGTTTATGACATCCCATATTGCTTTGCTCTTGTTACTAGCCTGTGCAATGTGTTCAGTGCTTGCTTCACTTCTAAGTTGTTTAAGCTTCAAGTCATAGGTTTTCTTTTTCCTAGCAGCTTCAGCTTTGTCTTCCTGGTTTCCTGTCAATCTATAATTTTCTTGAGCTTTAAGAAATTCATCTTTCAGGACCTTTGTTTCTTCATTGTAGACCATCTTTATATGTGGACCGTCGCTGGGTAATCTGCGACTTTCTGTATGGGCATGTACAGTCCAAAGCTCTTACAATGGTATTACTGAAGTTATTATATGCTTCGTCAACATTGTCAGTGTTTAAGACATTTTCCCAGTTTTCTGCAGCTACGAGATTTTTTTAATTCAGAAAAGATTTCTTTTATTCAGATGTCCTGCGTTTTGTGAACGATTTGACTGAACACCTTTCAGGTAGCTCTATGGTACAAAATTGTCCTGTGTGGTCTGATAGTCCAGTATGTGAACAACATCTACAGTCACTTTGTTGGTCTCCAGGTTTTGTACAGATAGCGTCTATTGAAGTCACAGAGTTGGCTGTTATGCGTGTTGGTGGGAAAGTCATTCTTGTTATGTTGTATGATGCTAGGAGTTCCGTTACCTCTTTTTGTTCTCTTGAGTCTTTCAGGGAGTCAATATTAAAGTCTCCAGCAATAATGATGTTACACTGACAGGCGTCCCATTTTGTCCAATACCTCTGTCAAGCTATGAAGAAAAGTGTCTAAAGATCCATTTGGCGGTCTCTAAAACACCTAGGACAAATAAATGTGTTTTCCTACTGAGTTTTATTTTTATTGCAGATATTTCACACTCCATTTCTCGGGCTGTAATTTTCAACATCCAGGCTATGAGTTTCTTTGGTAAACCCAGAGTGTTTGTATATGTATATGTATATGCATATATATATATATTATATATGGTATATATATATATATATATATATATATATATATATATATATATATGTGCTTATTACATTACATTGTATAAATGGCAATGCCTTATTTAATTTCAATAAACATTAAATCGCAAAAAGTACTTGCTCCGCCGGGAATCGAACCCGGATCTCTCACTTGCCGGGTGAATGTGCTACCATTACACCACAGAGCGCTTACTTTTTCCGATTCAATTATTTTGTATTTGGCCGTTTCTTTCACATATGTGTTTATATAACCAAACTAACATATGATCGGAAGACCAAATACCTGTAAAATGACTTTTTATTTACATTACATTGTAATGTATATATATATATATATATATATATAAAATCTTAGGATAGCAGTGTTCAAATAGTAAAAGTCCCAGTAAGTTAGACAGTATATATATATATATATACATATATATATATATATATATATATATATATATATATAAAATCAGTATATATATATACTTATTTTAAATTTTGAATGAAACTTCCTTTCCAGAAAGACAAAAATGTGTTTTGTGATTGTGCATGTCCAACCGTGAAATTTGGTTGAGCGTAATTTTTATGTTCATTATTTTATTTATGCTTGTATAAAATGAGTTATAGATTAAAGAATTAGGAGATAGAAGATAGAAACAACTTAAAAATCAAACTTATGTCTCAGGTGATGTAATAATCACTTTCCGATTACTAATCTTTTAGTGTCTCAGCCCAGCCTACCCCCCCCCCCCCCCAAGACTCGGGGTGGCTGAGGATATATGTATTAAAGGCAGATTTGTACTTTGGTTTAAAATACGTAAAAACATAGTCGATCCCAATCTTCTTGTTACTGTACCTTGTGAAGTCCCAACGACGAAACCCAGACTAAACTGTGTTGAATTTTGAGGTAAATTGGCACAGATAGTGTACACAAGGGCGTCCACAGGGTAATGCATTAGCGGATGTGATATTCTTAGTACTTCATAGCGTAAATTAGCGTTAGACTGTGAGTAACAGCTCAGCATTGGCGGAATACAGTGTTTATATCCACGTATAGACTACCTGGCGTTTTCCAACAAGTGCTTTTAACTGACGTAAGATCCTAGTTTTTCCTCAATATCTCACTTTTATATTCATGCATGAATGATTGAAGCTCTAGTTGAATCTTTGTTGATAACTGTAAGTTACGGTACTGTAAAATACTATTCGTGAACTTGGATTCGAACCCGCGACTTTTGGGGGAAGGCTGGGACGCTAAAAAATTAATAATCGGAAATGGATTATTACATCCCCTTAAATATAAATTTGGATTTGTAAGTTGTTTCTATCTTAAAACATTCTCAAAATCGGTAAATATTGAACCGTACTTCTTACTACTGTTATTAACTCCACTCCTAAATTTTAATTCTATAACTCATTTTATAAAGTCACGAAGGAAATAAATTAACATAAAAATTACGCTTAGCCAAATTTCATGATTGGACCATCACAGAACACATTCTTGTCTTTCTAGAAAGGAAGTTTCATTCAAAATGTAAAATCTCAGGATAGCAGTGTTTAAATAGTAAAGGTTCCAGTAAGCTAGAGCGGGTACTACCACGCAATAGTGCGCTGAAAGCAAATCTTATCACCACTTTTTACATTGACTTTACCCATTACTTTTTTCGCTTTACTACGAATAAAAGGGTAACCAAACGGCTACCCACAAAACCAATGTAAACAGATTCTCTAACTTTCAGTCAAATCCCATGGTATGTCATGCACCATTATCGATTGAACTCATTGTTGCTTTTAAAGAAATGCAGCTTCACACAAAATTTCAAGTCTGTAGGCCATTTCTTTTCCGAGATATCGTGCGGACAGACAGACAGACAGAAATTGTTTTCCAGTCTCTCATGTTGTAGCTAATGCTCAACCAATAAATTAGAGATAGCGTTATGGTTTGTAGTCGAACCTTCCTTGGCCGAAATATATTTTTTCCAACTCAATTGAATCACTATTTTATTTACTTCTTTCGAATAAGTAGTCCCCATTTTAGTATTACTCCGCCTATCCTCCGTGAAATACTCCGTTAAGTCGGGGGACAATAAGTAGAGAGTAAGAGTAATCAACTACAGTTAGTTTAGTAAGGATTTGAAACTACTGTATTTATATTATTTATGCCAGTTCTTTACACAGTTATGAATCTGCATTACCCATTTATAAACATCTAAGAATATTACCACTAATTCTTTTTTTAATTTTTATTCAAAGTATTAACAATTTTCTTCGATAAAAGTGGAAACAGGAAAGACAGAGTTTACCAAAGAACAAGAGGGGACATACTGGGGCTGTTCATAAGACCGAAGATAAATAAGTCAATTAAAAATAGCTTTTCTTTTTGGATCAGTCTTGTCTTTTCAAATAGAAAATTGTAAAATAGTAAACATTTTGAGAGTAAAAGAAAAATTGACTGTTAAATTTTGTTAATATTTATTACTTTTTTCTAATTTATTATAGGAATTTGTACAGTTTTATATGAAATGTTTTTAATTTGTAAATTTATAACTAAAAAAATGTTATGTTTAAAATAACTGTTAATTTTGGGCTGTACACACCGCGGATTTACTTGTTAAGATTTGACTGAACACTATACAATTAAGTACAACTTTCAGTTGAGCTAGCCACGCTTACTGGGTACTGTGGCTAGTAATTCCTACCAGTACTGATATACATTTTTGTTACTGTATATTTTCTGAAATAAAGTATATATTCTATTCTATTCTATATTTTGCAACTATAATTATTGAAGCGGCTTTTTGATGTAATCCATACTGGTATTTTAAGGCTAACGGAGCACCTGTACTTTTTCATACATAAATAGAACTGTACAATAATTGAAGGAGGAGCTCTTCTCATTGGAATACACTATTTTGTATTAATTGATGAAAGAAAAGTCACAATTCTCCAATAATTTTATTTTTATACAAGAGGCCTTTTAACAGCAAAGATGCCATCGTCAGGTGTGAAACAACAATTTGAATAATATAAATATTCTACATTTCAAAATAATTATCAGCTGAGTAAAGCTTAATACAAGATTTGTTTAATTTAAAGTAAAATAAAATAAATACTAATATATGTATAAAAGTTTGGGTCAAAAAGAATTTGTTATATTTTAAAGGAAGGGTGAATTTTGAATTGGTCCAAAATCATTGTTTAATATTTTTTAATATGTTTTTTTTAGGTATAATGTTTCATAAGCGTTCTTCTTGTCTATGTACTTGTTTTAATAATGTGAAGTATTTTAAAAGTGTGATTTGTTTCTAATGCATGTTTGGCAATAGCTGATTTTTGAGTTTGTCCGTATTTATAATATCTTCCATGTTCTTTAAATCTTTTTTTATTGGTTCGTTTTGTCTGGCCAATGTAAATCTTATCACGATCTTCACAGTTAATTTTGTAAATTCCACTTTTATTTTCATTTAAAAATTTTATCTTTTTGATTTCCAATTAGATTGTTTTTATTCGTTGTGCAAAAAATGTTATTTTCATGTCAACATTTTTTCTGAATACTTTTTAACTATCTTTATAAAATGGACCAAAACTCATGGATTTCCAGTTTAGTTTGTCTTCTTGTTCGCTTTTTAAAGTAATTCTTGATGATATTAATAAATTCTTCTTTTTTTTTAGTAAACTTCAAAATAATTTAGTTGAGTATCCATTGAACACTGCTATATTTTTTATATTTCTTAGTTCCTTTGTGTACTCATCGGTTTTTAATGTAGAATTATTGCTTGAATTAAAAAATACGTTATAAAAATCAGAGGGTCGAGGACATTAAAGGGCGGAAGAGCAGAGTCCAAGTCACAGGCTTGGTTAGCATCGAGCGTATTCCAATTATCCTTTATTTAACTGAAGTGTTCAATTATTAGATTCGTGCTGAGGCCCAAGCTAAACGCGTCCCAGTTAAAAGTGAGGTTGGAATTTCAATTTCATTTAAACCCCTGTTTGTGCTATTGTGTGCTGATGATTGTTACATGCACAAATATGCGGAAAATGTATACTTTATTCTCATTTACTAACACTTGAAAATAAAATCTATAAATGACGAAAATTCTGTGTTTTTGTTTAATCTATAATGAAGATTCCGCTGAAGGTCTATAATGAACTGACCGGGCCACGCCTCTCTGTAATATTATGTAAAAATTATGCATTATTATGTATTATATTAAATTAAAATACAATAAATATAAGTAAAGTAATATCAAAATTCTTTAATGCTTACATATTATATGATTTACCCCCATTGTTTCCAGTCACAGAAATACCCTCAGCTGAGATTGACAAAAGTACCTCTGCAGAGTTAAGCTATGAGTTATGTTCTGCAAGTCGTTTGACAGCTATGTCCGCCCAGTTTAGTTTCCCCAGTCACAGATATACCATGGCCTGGGGTTGTCGGAAGTACCTCTGCAGAGTTAAGCTACGAGTTATGTTCTGCAGTCATTTGACAGCTATTCTGCACGCCCAATTTCAGTTTCCCCAGTCACAGATACCCGGGCCTGGGGTTGTCGGAAACCTCTGCAGAGTTAAGCTATGAGTTATGTTCTGCGAGTCATTTGACAGTTCTGCACGCCCAGTTCAGTTTCCCCAGTCACAGATATACCATGGCCTGGGGTTGTCGGAAGTACCTCTGCAGAGTTAAGCTTTATGAAGTTATGTTCTGCAAGTCGTTTGACAGCTATGTCACGCCCAGTTTAGTTTCCCCAGTCACAGATATACTCGGGCCTGGGGTTGTCGGAAGTACCTCTGCAGAGTTAAGCTACGAGTTATGTTCTGCAAGTCATTTGACAGCTTCTGCACGCCCAGTTTCAGTTTCCCCAGTCACAGATATACCATGGCCTGGGGTTGTCGGAAGAACTTCTGTAGAGTTAAGCTATGAGTTATGTTCTGCAGTCATTTGACAGTTCTGCACGCCCAGTTTCAGTTTCCCCAGTCACAGATATACCATGGCCTGGGGTTGTCGGAAACCTCTGCAGAGTTAAGCTATGAGTTATGTTCTGCAAGTCATTTGACAGTATCTGCACGCCCAGTTTACAGTGTCCCCAGTCACAGAAATACCAGGGCCTGGGGTTGTCGGAAGTACCTCTGCAGAGTTAAGCTATGAATTATGTTCTGCAAGTCGTTTGACAGCTATGTCCGCCCAGTTTAGTTTCCCCAGTCACAGATATACCATGGCCTGGGGTTGTCGGAAGTATGAGTTAAGCTGCAGTGACAGCTATGTCAGTTTAGTTTCCCCAGTCACAGATATACAGCTCAGTTCACCAGTCATTTGACAGCAGTAGTGCCCGCCCAGTGAAGTGTCCCCATCACAGAAATACCCGGGCCTGGGGTTGTCGGAAGTACCTCTGCAGAGTTAAGCTACGAGTTATGTTTTGCAAGTCATTTGACAGCTATGCCCGCCCAGTGAAGTGTCTCCAGTCACAGAAATACTTGGGCCTGGGGTTATCGGAAGTGCTATGAGTTATGTTCTGCAAGTCATTTGACAGCTATGCCCGCCCAGTGAAGTGTCTCCAGTCACAGAAAATACTTGGGCCTGGGGTTATCGGAAGTGCTATGAGTTATGTTCTGCAAGTCATTTGACAGCTATGCCCGCCCAGTGAAGTGTCTCCAGTCACAGAAATACTTGGGCCTGGGGTTGTCGGAAGTACCTCTGCAGAGTTAAGCTATGAGTTATGTTCTGCGAGTCATTTGACAGCAGCTATGCCCGCCCAGTGAAGTGTCCCCAGTCACAGATATACCATGGCCTGGGGTTGTCGGAAGTACCTCTGCAGAGTTTGATGTTATGTTCTGCGAGTCATTTGACAGCTATGCCCGCCCAGTGAAGTGTCTCCAGTCACAGAAATACTTGGGCCTGGGGTTGTCGGAAGTGCTATGAGTTATGTTCTGCAAGTCATTTCACAGCTATGCACGCCCAGTTCAGTGTCCCCAGTCACAGAAATACCCGGGCCTGGGGTTGTCGTTTATCAAGGTACTGTATTTACAGTGTCTGGCACTACGCCATGGTGGACAATCTTTATACGGCTATTTCACAGTAGCTGTTTAAAAACATTGCAAGTCATGCCAAGTTTTAATTTTAGGGTGTTGTATTTACTATGTATAGCTGGCCATAAATTATTGTATTAAACTAAGATTTTGCGATCAAACCGAACTTATAATACGTTACATTGGATATATAGATTGTATTTCACACGCTCTTTTAAATACTTTTCTGAACTTGAACTGGAGCATCAACGAAAACCAAAATTCACCTCTTGAAATAGAGTATGTTTAATTTATACACTATTCTGTTGAGTAAAATATTATATTATTGAAAAGAAGAGTTTACTCTCGAAATACATCTACGTGGCTGTAAACCAATAATCGAGTTACGGAGTGGGTAACTTTTCTTTCCTCACGATATAAACACCTTTTCGGTCACAAATGAAAAGTTTTTATACCTTAAACGATGACCATAAATTATTTTTTATGATACGTAACTTTTATAAAATGCTGTGTATCGTTAAGTACTTGGAATTTAGCATTGAAAATAGAAACGTTGTAGTAACTATTCTCTGTAACTAGATTGCAATTTTAAAGACATAATCTTATAATTAACATTACAAATGAACAAAACCCACTATGGCCTAGACTTAGATATCAAAGAAACCTTACAATATTTATAACTTGCCCAGCTTGGTATCGACGAGTAACCACTTTTGTAAAATGGAGGAAAGAATTCTCCCTTTAGGTTACCAGGAGCTAACCCACATGTTCGTCACCTAAACAAATCTACTAATAAGTTGAAATCATATACTAAGTTAAATAAATTGTAATATCGAATTATCCTTCGGATAAAAACATCGAACAATTCGATAACAACAACCGAATAACGAGTGTAGGCCGCTTATTAGTGTATCCGAGAAATGCATGGGGATCCCGGCAAATGTACATTTTGCGCAATGAATCTTAAGATTTTTCAGTGTTAAAGATGCTATACGCCAGCCCGGTGCTATATTTTCTCAAATATTTTCCTCATATTCATCGCCATTTTCAAAATCTCAAAATATTAGTTACTTGTTACATTTTATTGTTTGCATTAAATCTACTATAACTAATAAGTTAAAATTCAAGATTCAAGATTCAAGATTCAAGATCTTTATTCGTAAATGCAAAATACATTTTTACATTACACGTCAGAATACTAAAACTATATCTAACTTAACAAATCTCTTACACAGTAAAAACATTTATCAAGAAAGTGTGTCTTTAGTTTTTTTTTTTTAAATAAACGTAGATTTTGCGCCATGAATCTTAAGATTTTTCAGTGTTAAAGATGCTATACGCCAACCCGGTGCTATATTTTCTCAAATAATTCTTCATATTCATACGCCATTTTCAAAATCTCAAAAATATTATTTACTGATGTTTATTATTGCTTACATTAAATCTACTACAACTTAATAAGTTGATACAGCATGGTAAGTTAAATAAATTGTAATATCGAATTGTTCCTTCGGATAAAAACATCGAACAATTCGATAAAAACAACCGAATAACGAGTGTGGGCCGCTTATTAGTGTACCCGAGAACTGCATGGGTATCCCGACAAATGTTCATTTTGCTCAAGAATCTTAAGATTTTTCAGTGTTAAAGATGCTATACGCCAGCCCGGTGCTCACATTAACTTGGCGACTCGCGAGAGATTCAATCTTGGGAAAATCCTGTCTAATGAGCTTCTAACTTTCCCCATTAAAAGTTAACACACTTTGTTCCATAGCGTCTCCTGTCCCCGGCCAAGACTAGTTTTAATGTCACCAAGGAATTTGTTTACTCGCGAGATGTCCTCAATGCGCGTATCCGCGGTGCAAATCTAGACATACGATTTAACCGCAGGTCAGACAGACACAAATGAGGTTAGTACTGTTGTAGTAAAAGTTAAAACGCTTGTTATATTTTTCACCATGAGGTTTCATTTTCTAGACTAACCACAAAAAAGAACAATTTGTAGCAACAAATGCCAGTTTTTGAGTGTTAATGGAAGAATGAACATAATATAATCTACTTGGTATATTATCTTCTACGCAATGTAGAATACGCTACACAACGCGTTGCGTTCGCGTAAGAAGCTACGCTGAAGTTGTTTGCAAAATTAAAATTCTACTACATGCGTTGTGTCACATTTTATGGTGTACTCAGTTTGATCAGACATTTATTCTGCATTTTCTCGGTGCCTTAATACCAGTAAGACCAATTTAAAGATTTTTTGCTAATGCTCAGCCAAATCCTATGAGGTGTCATTGCACCATCATCGAAACTGATATTTCCTACACAGAAACGAGGTTTCCTGCAAAATTTAAAATCTATAGGCCAGTTAGTTTTCAATATATCGTATAGATAGACAGAATGGCAGAAAAAACATAAATGAAACTGATCCAGCCCCTTGAATAATAGGTTTTGCCAACACTCTCCAATTATTGTCGTGTCAGATTTATGACGAGAGGTTTACAAACCAATACTGTATCCAAATCATTAGCACATATGTATATATGTTATATAATATACTGTTTGTATATATGTAATTTTTCTCACTCTTCTGTTCTATTCTTTGTTTGAAGTTTGGTTTTGATGATGGAAGGATTGTGGTGAAGGAAACAAGTTCTCCTGTTCTAGTCACACCAAAACTACACTGTCATATTGACAATGACTTATTTTAAAATGATATATTTACTCGTCATACGCTGTCTTGCCGAAGAGACGAAGAATTTCTGAGTGTTTGATGTTCAATAGTAATGTGCTGATTTTTAATTTAAATCTTAATATTTTATATCGTCCTTAAAAGTATAAAAGGCTTGTACGATCAATATAACTAAACACTATTTATTCAGACTAAAATTATCAGAATATTCAACAAAATATAATTGATGAACTGTATATGGCGTCCATTTATATTGCTTTGGTCCATATAAAATAAATCAGTTATTGAGCAAAATTCAACATTCAAATATTTCCAGTTTGAATAGTTCTTAGTATTGTGTTCCCTTTCATTTTATTGAAAGTGCTATCGCTTTCACACCGTTCGGTAGAAGTACACCTACTTAGGGTTGTACTTAGGGTGACCTTTTATTTTAAAATGGCAAAGAAGTACTAAATTTACACTAACATAAAATTTATCCTTAAGTTCATTATTTATACTCGCTACTCTAGTAGTCATTAATATTCGTAAAATATATAAGTGAGATAAGTGACAATATAGGCCTAATAAATTAAATATAATCCACCCCTTTACGAAATTTTGAAGGCCGCCATCCTGAAACCTACAAAGAAAATGTGTAAATACGAAGTGTATTTTATATTGCTCAATATTTTAAAAGCCTTAAACGTTTCTGCATGTTAAACAATACGTCTTAAACAAATCTTTGCACTAATATACGAACGAATAGACGCCACATGGAAATTTTTAAGTTGCTTGTATATTTGAGGATACTGCCTACGGAACTTACCGAAATCATGTGTATTTACTTATACATAAGTACATAGAAGTTGGCCAGCTGTTAGAGTCGATTAAAAATTTACATAAATTATAATTTTCACAATCCCACGTTATCTTGTATAAGACTTTATACGATGTTTATTATTTCACCTTTATACTCGTATAAAGGTGAAGGAAACAAGATTTTTCGGACATTTGCCATCGTTCAGTGAAACAAAAAATCAGTAACACTACGTTTTGAGATCTGCAATCTGATCTCTTCTTCAGGTAAATAACTAACGTAATACATAATTACAAACTAGATTACAATAAACAAATCATACCAAAGCGTTGTGACACGCCTAAGTGTCAGTCGAAGGTGGTTGGTAGACGAATGCAGACGTAGTTTGAGCTGTATTCTGTAGTTCAGTTTTAATAATTAGTGTTGTGTATAGTTTTTTATTAAGTGCATGTTTTAGAGTTAGTGAAGATGACACACAGCGTGGTGGTTGTGATTCCTGACAGGCGTGTCACAACGCTTTGGTATGATTTGTGTATTTTAACCTAGTTTGTAATTATATATTAGGTTAGTTATTTACCTGAAGAAGAGATCAGATTGCAGATCTCGATACTTAGTGTTACTGATTTTTTTTCACTGAACGATGGCAAATGCCCGGAAAAAATACAGTTTCCTTCACCTTTATACGAGTGTATACTGAACAAAGTGATTATTGTGGTTTTGAGTTCTGGGAGATATGATCAACAAAAATGCAAAACATCTCACGGATATCTGCCAAGAAGTGACTTCAATAGCCATTGACATGAAATTTACCTAAAACTGTTGCGCTATAATTTTGCAGCCTATCTAAGATTGTGCCCTATGGGTAAATATCGTAACTGTAACAAATAAAAGTTGATTTAATGTAAAATACAAATTTACGCAACCGCTTTTTGAAAATTGGAGTAAGCCACACGCCGTAATGTGTAAGTAAGCCAAACGGGTGTAGTTTGATTAGAGGCAGAATTGAATGAAATGGCTCGGCGCAATGGTCTTCAATGGCAATGGCTATTGTTTTCGTCGTCAATCAACGATTTCGAGAAATAATGAGGGTTGTTGTTGCCATGGTTGCGAGGTGGGTGGGGGGAGGGTGTGAAACCCACACAAGGGGGTGGAGGAGTTCACAGCTCTACCTGCTGCTTACTGGATATACACAATAACTGAATGCATGCATTTCCTTTTTCCCTATCCTGTTGGTCTGTTGCACCCGAATTTGTCCTTTTTGCTAGGATTTACTTTTCAGCAGGACTTCGAGAATGCTCATTTGCCCAGTAACAAATGTTGATTTACATTCTACCAGCTACTTCTTATCGGAATCAAATACTTAATTTATGAACAAACACTCCAATAATCATGAAATTTTATTTTTATGAGGCCCTCCGTGTTCAAAGAACATCAGACCCACGTAACTGAAAGTTAAGTAAAGAAAAGTAAAGTAATAATTCAAGCAGTTTAAACTTAATTAAAACACATGTCATTAAAAATAGAAAAAATAACATTTTTAAGACCATGCAATATGTCTACTGTATACGTAAAAATTAATATTTAATGAGATTAATGGCAGTAACGGTGAATATTGTTCCAGGCTCATTATTTACTAAATCATTTTGGTTCTTCTGCATAAAAATCGTTTTGTAAGCATCGACGATTTTTTTATTATTGATTTCTTTCAATAATTTTACTTGTGAAAAAGCAGTGTCCAGTATGAAGTGCATGTTTTGCCATAGCAAATCTTTCCTCTTGTTGATATTTCAGACATGCTTTATGTTCCTTGAATCTCCTTTGTGTCTTCCTTATTGTTTTGGCTAATGTATTTTAAATTGCAGTTGTTACAATTAATTAATTTGACTGATTCCAGATTTTTCATAATCATCTATTTTATTCTTTTGATTTCTTAATATATTTTTTAGTTTGATTTTGGAATTTGAGAATACATTAATATTGACATGATTTTAAACACTTTTTGTAATTTCTGTAGTTAATTGTAAGAAACAGAGATCCATTTTCAGGTTCTTTGCGTTTAGTCTAATAGCGAGTTGTTCTAGAATTTCTTTCAATAATTTTCTTTTTCTTTTTTATTACGTTGTCAATAATTTCAGTTTTGTAGCCATTATATAATAAAATTTCTTTACTTAATTTTTTATAATTTTTTGTTGATAAAGGGGTACGTAAGAGCCTGTGGATTAAACTGTGAAAAGCTGCTCTTTTTGGAAAGGAGGATGATGATTTCAGTTATGTGGGTCTCATAATAATTATTCCATAATTAGGTCCAAATTCATAATTATTGGAATGTTTGTTCACAAATTAAGTAAATGTTGATTTGTTGTACAGTTCAACATCTAAAGCAAAGTCGTAGTCAACTCATTTAGCACAAATTATAACGATCTACTAGAAATATTCTTACCAGCAGTGATTTTATATGCGAATTTTATGTACTCGTTTGCATTAAAATATAAAAAAAACGACTGGGTTTCACCTAAGATGCAACAAATCTTGCATAATCGCAGTGACAAATTTCCCTAACATTTGCAGTTTGCGTTTTACATGCTTTCTCGGAAAAATAACAAGATAGGAGTAGACACCAAACCACGTGTTACGGAAAAGGCTTCACTGAGATTGCGTGCAATTTTGCTTGTTACGGTTTCAAACTCGGTGCAAATTACATTTTTGAGGACTAAAATATATAAAACCATGTTACACACTCATTCTTGCTGTATTAGATGACAAGATGCTACAATAGATCAAGTAACTTACAATAGTAGTATCGTATTACTATGAATATTACATGATATAATTATATTGATATGATATAATTCATAATTATTAATCGTAATGGTTCTTAACCGGTAATATTATTAGTACTCTGAGGCTGCAAGCAAAATTATGTTTTATATTTTAATTTTATTAGACTATCTACATGTTGTTTTCTCGTGTACTGTACATACAGCATATGATTGTTCTCAGATTGCTTACAAATTTGTTTATTCTGAAATTCCCTCGTTGTAATCAAAGTTACTGATAAGATCGTTACAAAAAAGATATATGGATAAGCTGGTACAATAGATCAAGTAACTTACAATAGTATTAACAATAGCATTGTAGAAGTGTTGGGTAGTTCTACAATTTCCCTTTCGACTTTAGCTTTGCTAACTGGAGCCATTATTAACGGTGAATTAAAAGAAGTTCGATGGAGTTAAGTACAGGCATTACTTTATCTTTTAGGTGTCAAAAGATAATTTAAAAACCATAGAGGTGTTAAAGCCCGCTTCAAAATTAAAAACCCACGTGTTAATAATTTCATATAATATAATGTTTATTATTGAGATAGTCATAAATTAAAAGCAGACATCTAATAAAGTTTACTAGAAGATATAACTTGGATTATCTCATCAAAAACTAAATATTTTGCCCGGAGTTCACGAATGTTCAAGGGGTGAGAGTCTGCCTGGGGTGGAATACTTGTCTTTGACGGTGTGATCAACGTTACTTTCAAGACAGGGAGTAAACTTTGATCTTTGATCTAAAAATTAAATTGGACGTCAGATAAATGGAAAAGAATATGACGGAAATGTACCTATAACATATTTATATATTATTGTTTTACGAAAAAGAAGTCTGATATAATTAAACTGATATAGCGATGACATACAATTTTATCAATTTCTACAACTATATACGTAATAGAGGAATTGTAGGCACGGTTGTACTATGTACTTTGCTGAGCGTTAGCGAAGCCTTTACCGCTGGATCGAAAAGCATTCATTTCTGTCTGTCTCTTTGTCTTCTTGTCTGTCGTCTATCCACACGACATCTCGAAAACGAACTGACTATAGATTTGAAATTAAGCATGTAACTCCATGGGATTTGGCTGAGCCTTAGCAAATATTTTTACACTGGTCTTATGGGTAACTATGATGGCTACGAGAAACTCAATATACTCATTGGAGATTTTAACATGTGACATATAAATAAACCCAGCGTAATTATTCCAACACATCCACCATCACTTTATTTTGAATTGGTGGGTAGACTTTTATTAGTTAAAACTTACATGAAACCCAATTTAATGAGACACAAATTCGTTTTTGTTTGCCTTGCGAGTGCCTTGCGGGGTGTAATAATGTCTTCGTCGTGATTGTTAGTTGTTCTATCTGTCAATAATGAAATGGGCTGTAGACGAACTTTTACATTGAGTCTGTGGGAAGCCTTTTCCACGACACATGGCGTGGTGTATCCCTGTAGTAAAAATCAGTAAAAAAGTTGAAATTCCCAGCAGTTATCGATCAAGAACAGATACAATTTTTTTTATTCGAACTTCATGATAACTGACAATTTGTAACCTTGTCATATGTATAAAAAGAGCATCTGTAACGAAGAGCATCTATAGAAAATGTTCGAGAACATAAATAATTCTGAGTGCAAACCGTCAAATAAGGAAATAAACTAGAAAGTACAAATATAAGTGGTTGGAAATTTAAACATTATTTTACCGAACTAAGTAGAGCGGTAGTTCAAAATGACGAATTTATAATAATTGTCATGAACTAAATTGCAATTTCTTTAGGTTTAACTTTTGTAATGAGAAAAACGTACAGTTATAGTACAAGTAGTGTATTGAATAGAGGGTGTGGATTCTGTGTAAACGTTAAAAATGTCCTCACGGACGTGCACAGCAAAAACCTTTCCTTATTGTAATATTTGAGATTACTTGAAACTAAATCGGAGCATATTTACTGTAAACTTAAGTTTGTAATTTGAAATAGCATAACTCTGTAGTAGATAGTGGAAACTATCCTTTCAAAATACCTTAGTACCTATATAAGTAAAAAATATTTAAAAATGGAGGACCTGAGATTTATGGAATTTAAAAACATATTGTCTAAATAATAATAATATCGTTTAATAAATAAATAAAAAATATCCTAGAAAAACTAAAATAACTGTGACAGATCCACGTTGGATACATTGAATTTGAAGGAGACAAAGTAGAGATTTTTAACACAAATTTGACTTTCGTTCGTTGAAGTAAATAGTAATAAAAATGTCTACTAGGAACTAAAAGTTCCCACGGTTCCATGTAAAACGAAATATGTTAATTAATTAGCACGAGATGTTTAAAAGTCAATTTCACAAATTGTATTTTCGTTCAGTTAACCATAACCACATTTCAAAAAGTGTCCTGAGGGTGTCTTTAGGCATCCGATCCCACCCTCGAAACGCCATTTTGAGCTCATCCAAGGTCCTGAGTTGTTCTGGCCGGCTCTGGATGCTTCTCCCTAGTAGGCCCCGGACGAGCTCAATTGGATTTAGGTCTGGACTGCAAGCAGGCAACTCCCAAACTGGACGTGTTCCATCTTGCAAATAATAATAATAATTTTTATTGCAAAGACAAACTATAACACTGTATGGAAATCATCAGAAAACCCATAGACCTTTTATGGTAGCGGTATATAAAAATTTTCATACATTCTTCCATTCTTTCAATAGTACAATTTCTACATTCACTCACTCATCTCATTCATTCGATTGGTCCCACTTCAGCACCTGGTCAGTCTGCCAATTCTGCGGTCTCCCATTGATATGCCAAGAATTCGTCTGTGGTATAGAATGATTTTGCAATCAACGCAGTTTTCAGACGAGCTTTGTATACCTTGAGCATTGGTGCACTTTTGACTGAATTTAGCAAATTGAACTCCTGTCTGTGACGAGTGTTTGTGAGCTACCGTTTTGTGTCTCCCAGTTCGGGAGCTTTCTCTGCCCCTTTTTGTATAAGAGTGTATGTCTCTACATCTTATTTTGTTGCACTTTGACTTGAAAAAAAAGAAAGAGGCAGAGTAGTGTCAACAGTCCCAAATTTTTGAAAGCTGGTCTGCACGACTTTATTTTGCAGCGTGGCAATAATTCTGACTGCTCTTTTTTGTAAAATGAAGACGTTTGAATAGTTTGCATTTGAACAACCTCCCCAAAAAGGTCTCTATTCAAAATCTTGACCTACTCATTATGCTCTCAAAAGAATAAGAACGTCCAACACCTCATCCACATAACGTTGGGCAGTTAAACTACCGTTTCGGATCACTAAAAGACCTATTCGATCATCAGCTGTTATTCCGCCCTACAGTAATATTGAGCTCCCACCAAACGGGACCTTAGGAGTTAGCTAGCAGTTATTTCTTTTTCTCCATTTTTCTTTACCAAAAATTGTAAATTTTGACTCGTCTGTATATTACCTTACGCCATTGTTTCAACTGCAATCAACGTCAATTGTCTCTTGCAACTGCAATCTTTTTTGAAAAAGAAAGAAAGAAAGAAACTTTATTTCTCACAAATAAAAATCACTGATACAATTTTTATAATATTTGACCAAAAAACATTACATGTACTTACACATAAACAATACATACATATGCAACTACCACTACTATTAAACTATACATCACTATGAGAAATAAAGAAAAAAAACTCTAAGGCAAAGCCTTTTTGGAGTGATAAATATAGTAAAATTAATAGAAAACTATCAGCATTACAAACAATACAGTAATATTTTTAGTAAAACTTATTTATTTTAAATCTGAGTGAAGTTTGTGAAAACTCTACTAAATTAATACAAAAATCTTAACTATACATAAAATAATCAACTAAGCCTATATGTAAAAAACTTAACAAATAAATATGGAGAACATAATGATCTTATAAGAGACACTATTTAGATGATGCATTATTATAATTATTAGAAACAGATTACATGGACAGTAAACAATCTCATTTTAAATATTAATTTTAAAAAGTACTTCTTCAATATCCATCATAGACAATAGTAACTTTTTAAGCTGTTTGAGAAAAATATTAATTGAACATTGACTCTTTATATGCTGCGGTAACAGATTAAAACGTTTAGGTACTAAAAAAAACGTTTCTGTGAAGAAAGTATTTGAAGGTTTTGGTACTAATAAGCCTTCTGGATAATGTCATAAGTAATCTTGCTCTCTTATGACATGCGGTCAATCGCGACACTTGGGCAGGTCTCTTAGACCTCATTCCAGCTTCCCGAAGTCGATTTAACAGTTTTGTCTGACATACGAGTTCCACTTGCTTGACTAAGATCGTTTTGAAGTTCTCTAGCAGTTGAAAACCTATTACGAAGTGCATTAACTCGTAAAAATCTGTCTTCTGTGTGCGTGGTGGACTTCGAGCGACCTTGACCTGGTCTTTTGCGATGGTTTCCTTGCTTCTGGCACCGGTTTCACAATCTTGAAACCACGGACTGATTCACACCTAAGCGTCAACCCACATCCTGTTGGGAAACACCTTCTATCAAAGTGACCGCTCTACTAACTTCTGTATGGGACAAAAACCTTCTAAAACCCACTATTACAATGAAAACCAAACAGAATAATCATAAAACAAATCAGCATCTAAACTGATACAAGTTTAGCTACTTTCACAACTACATTTGACATTTTTATTACCTCGTTCTTGTTTGGACTTGGTAAGCAAATCAGCACTATTTATCTTTAACAGAACTATTCGAAATGAAACAAAATGACATCTTTCCTTATCAAGATGCTGCCTTTTTCTGTGGGCAATGCTTAAATCTCTGATGTTATTTGCCTTTATCCTACACCAAACAATAGAAGTGATCAGTTAATTGTTTTGAGTTATGTATTATAATGAAAAGGTTTTCAATACCAGCAAGCAGTTCGAGAATAGAATATATATTTTCAACTTAATCAAAAGAAAGTAGATTTGTTACTAACTTCAAAAATACCATTTATGTTATACTTTTCTTATGGGGTTTGTCAAATAAATCTTAACAGCCCGTTTCTTTGTATAGTTCTCGAAGGGAATTTTTATTCTATTATTTGGATGGTTGGTAAAGATAAATTGATATTTTTCTGCACAGTGTTGGAATCAGCTGTTTGGTGAATTAGAAATATCTGACAAGGTAAATTTAACATGATTATTACTGATAATTGTGACTTATTAACACAATAACATGTTAGTTTCAAATTTATCGTATTTTATACTTTTAACGACAATGATTTGATGGTCTGCACGACTTTGTCCGTTTTATATTTATAGTTTCAAAGATCCATCATTGTGCATAACATTTGGAATACTCGGTGTAATAAAATATATACAATATAATTTTCTATTTATATACACCGAAAAGGAATGTTTCTAACTAGATCAACAATTACGGTATTTATTATAATATAACCAATATACAGTATTTTAAGCATTCATCTCGTAAGTTTTCGGTTTACTGTGTCCCAAAATTTGAAATTTGTAATAAGCAGTTTATTTTTTTTAATGTACCTTTTGATCTTCAGTTTCTTATACACCCTTAGTACAGTTTAAAATAACTGTACTGCATTGTTAGCTTGTGATTTCATTGAGCTATTCAAACTTATGCGTCAATGACTTAATCAATTAGACACAACTTGAGTGAAATGCCTATTGAATACCCAGCCACTGGTGGCTAACCTAATGGACAAAACAGCGTCTGCTTGTTCGATTTCGGCATACATCGGTCGCAGGTGGCAGTCAAGCCCATTTAATACAATACGGCTGGAGTCCAGTACCACTATCCAGTTTTCCCTGGAAGTATTACAATAGCCCTCAGCAGTAGTTGTCAATCTATATATTACTAGAAGTTACCCGCGGCTTCGCACGCAATTTCGTAGGTTTTGCACATGTATGAGCATTTCTGGTTCGAGTGAATTGTATTTCTGACGCCAATGTTAAGTTTGCCTTCTTGCCACGATCAAGAAAATAAAGTATGTTAAAAAGTGTATATTTTTGCAATTGTAATTTACTCTGTATTATTTGTTCCACAATTGATTTTACCTTTTTTCCCGACGAAGAAAAAAAAAATACGATACCATATATATACATATATATGTTGGTAGATATTTATATATATAATAAATAAATAAATATATATGTAATAAATAAATACATATATATAATAAATAAATACATATATATATAAATAAATAAATAAATATATATACATACACATATATATATATATATATATATATATATATATATATATATATATATATATATAAATTGCCATTTATACAATTTAATGTAAATAAAAGTCGTTTGACAGGTATTTGGTCTTTCGATCATATGTTAGTTTGCTTATTTAAACGCATATGTGACAGATACGGCCAAATACAAAATAACTGAATCAGAAAAAGTAAGCGCTCTGTGGTGTAATGGTAGCACATTCACCCGGCAAGTGAGAGATCCGGGTTCGACCAAGGCCACACTAGAATCCCCCCCTAGGGATTCTAGTGTGGCCTTGGTTCGACTCCCGGCGGAGCAAGTACTTTTTGTGATTCAATATTTATTGAAATTAAATAAGGCTATTGCCATTTATACAATTTAATGTATATATATATATATATATATATATACATAATAAATAAATATATATATTTACCAACACAGCTATGAGAAGCTTACTTATGTTAAAAGATAACTAAGAGAGGTTTCATAACAGTCTTTAAATGATGTGAGGAGTTAGACTGCTTTGTATTTTATATCTGCACTGCTAGTAGTTACCCGCTACTTTGCACGCAATTTCATAACATTGCATATGTGGGAACAATGCTGAGTGCTTCTGATTTTCAAATCAGTAACTAAAGTGTTCCAAACTGACACACCTGGAAGTTAAATTAATGTGTCGCATTCCCTACTCTTGACGCGTCATAACACATGCCTCTGCGTCACGCGCCTGTCTGAAGTGGACTTCCGGTATTTCGCATGAGTCATCCCATCCTGTTGTATCATTGCGCTGTCCCATATTTGCCTTTTGGCATCGCTGCCGTTTATATTGTACAGCTCGTATTCAAAACCAAGTTTGATAAACATATTTCAGGAACATTAACGTCTAATTAGCATCTCAAGTAAATCCAATGAAGTAGAGATTTAGCACGGCTGAGCTTGCTCATGGCTCATGAAACCAATGTTAAAATACAATGAGGAAGAAAATTGTCCATAACATGTTATTTAAAAAAATTAAACTAAAATGAGAGTTATGTTGAATCCATACACACATTTTGAATAAAAAGGATGATGCATATGAGCCATGTCAAAACGTAAAATGTACCTTGATAGTTTTCCTAGACTTTCTAAAAGGACGGGTTTCTATGAAAACGACTATTTTTGCCTATTCAGAAATAGGATTTAAGAATAACCTGGAGTTCTTTATCCGAAATTTATTATTGACAAAGAATGATTTAAAGGGTGGAGATTCACTTTAACTGCTGTGTACAGCTTGTATTGTGCAGTCGTGTTTGTGCTTTTTTTTCGAAGAACCTTAGAGATATGATTGGATTGTTCTGGGGTAAAATTTTTGTTTTTAAGTTCCTCACCATGCACTGATTTGCGTTTCCTGGATATTATGTATTATTTTTGGATCTTGTTTTCTTTTACTCGAGGGAATTGAAAAATTTCATTTCTGTCTATCCATTGGCACCATATATCGAAAAATCGAAATTACCTATAAACTCGTGAAGTATAGGAAGTTTGCATAAGGCTTTAATTATATATCGGCAATAACGAGTTAAATAATGGTGAATGTCAATCTATGGGATTTGGATGACCATTAGTGAATATTTACATCATTCTTATGGGTAACCATGTTGGCAAGGGGAAGTAGCAGAATAAATAAAATTGTAAACATCCTGAGTATGGTCTAGATATTTTAAAAATAATTAATTACTCATAGAGTGAATAGAAAACTATCAAAGCTGAAAGTCAAGGACTTGATTGATTTGATGACGTTCAACGGTCTCTACACTGTAGTAGCCTCTAGAGGTCATCGGAACTTTCTTTATTTAAACTCTGCTATGAAATCTACCTAACTTAAAGGACAAAAATGTGAATGTATCATGTGGCAAGATTTAAACTGTAGTGTAAACTTCATTTGCGTATAGACAGGAATTAGTTCTATGATGGTGCATGTCTGACCATGGAATTTAGTTGAGCATCTTTGAAGCCTATCATTCAGTAGGCTGATACAATTTCTCTTTTGGCTGCGGGGGATGTAAAATGTATTTTCCGAATGATTGTCTGTCTGTCTAATCTGTTCGAAGGACATCTCGAGGATGGGCTACAGATTTTGTCAGCAACCTTAGCGAAGCCTGTTACGTGACACGTGGTTGTTGTAACACATTGATGTAAAGTGTAACAATCTTGACAATCTGTTATTGATGCTGGCTTTATCACATATACTGTACGGTGTTAACAATTATCGAGGATTTTGTATCGTGCACGATAACTTGGTGGGTAATTTGATCGACACAGAACGCGGATGTTTTGCTGACTTTGAACCATTTCGGTTGCTGCGGATCGGGAAATCATTGGGGTTCTTCGGGAAACCCCTGTGGTGGCTTCTATTGTGGGTGATATAAGATAATCACCAGAGCTTCAGAGGCTGTGCGATAACCACGTTCCACGTGTAAGTGTCACGTGATCTGATAAGAATCAGTAGTGTGATTATCAGAGCTCTTTACGTCATTCCAGTTCTCTCACAAACATCTTTAAAAGGTCTGATTAAAATGCAAGAATTCCGAGTTAGGTGAGGAAATTGACACATTGGGTGCCAAAATGGAGATGGAAACATCTAAGAATGTTAAGGATCAAGGAGAAAACGAAAATCGTGAAGCTTATTAAAGTTTAAGTTGTTGCATTTCCAAAGTTTTAATGCGCAAAATGGCAAAACCGAATGGGCGGCTGATTGAAGTTTCAAAACACTATCATCATCTTAAAAGATGGCGATAAATACAAAGTGGTACACACATAAAGGTTACTTTTAGAACACGTTACAATTTATAAGAGTTTCACTATAAAAGTATGTCTGCACTATCTGTAGTTCTCGTACATATGAATATGCACATATATCTTGTGCAAGGAAATACTCTCTAGTCTAAATAGATTTTAACGTTTGATATACAGTGTGTCCCGTAACTCTCTGGACTTAGATATACCACTTTACTGCTTAGGTCAAGACAAACATATTTCACCATATGAACATGGGTCTCCTATGCTTATTATCCCATCTGTCTGCCTGTGTTTTTTTTATATAAAAAAAAGTAATCTCTCAAAGAGTAATAAATTAAATTATACCAAATTCGGCTCAAATATTTACGATAACAAAGCCAGTTACTAAAAAAATATCATAAAATTATCTTTAATATATTCAAAATGGCGGCGATTAAAACTTTAAAACTTTGAATATATTAAAAGCCAGCAGTTTTTCTCAAGAATTACAAGAATAACGGTTTTTAGAGAATATTATCACAAATCTAATGACACCAGTTATTTAAATCGAATAATAAACAACTGATTTAGAGCAGATTTACGGCAGCTATTCATATGATGAAATATGTTTGTTTGGACCTAAACAATAACGTGGTACACGTTTGTCCAGAGAGTTACGGGGCACCCTATATAATTAAAAGAGCTCACTATTATGGATGCCTTTTGATTTTATTTAACAAATTTAACATTGAATCTTTAATGTTATTCAAATAATGATGAATATGGTTTAAATGTCATTTATTATGGTGAACCTTTCTCATAACCTAGCCACAACTGCAACTAAATAAGAACATCTGTAAAGCTAGATGATTAACAAAGAGTATTTTTTTATCTCATTTAAACCTCAGCGTCAGCTATGCCGGCTTCGAAGTGCACTGGTTTATTATTAAAGTACAAAGAACATGATTGGACCTCCCCGGGATTTGAACCCGTGATCACTCGGTTAGAGAGCCGAGACTATAACCATTAGTCTACGGAGGAGGACAACAAAGAGTAGGCCTAATCATGAATTCATATGTAGGAAAAATACATACGCAGGTACAATTGTCACACTGTATCATTTGTAGTGGCATTGGTATATGGATTGTAAAACTGATGCAAGTTTTTACAGAACTTTTTAAAGTTACACCGATAAGATATGTATATAGAAGTGTATATATATATTCGTAATCAGCATAAACAAAGAAATATTTTTATGTATGAAAAAATTACGTGCATAAAATGTATTTGTACCATTTTGAAAAATATTTTGAGGCCGTGAATACGTGGAGTGATGACGTCATTGACGAAATCGAATAATTTCACACCAGTACTATTTTAAAACATAGTGAGTAACGGCTGATACTTAACATTTGTAGATAAAAGCCAGACACTGCAATTTCTGAGATTGTTCAAATTTTAGGGCTGATTTCTGTATACTTTGTTTTTTAAACATCCCAAATAAAGAAGTATAGTGGGGATACATCGGGGAACGAGATGTCTATGCAATACCTCCTCCTCCGAACCACATTTAAGGGAAAATTGATTCCTAGTAACACTCAATGAAATTTCCATAATGAAGTGGTGCTCCAAACTCCACCCCTCCCCTGTTTAATTTCCATCCTTAAGTAGGCGTGGTTTACTTAAAATAAATTGTAATACATTTTCTTAACTCCTCCGGTTAATGATGTTAACGAGACATTAAAACGGTTTAAGAAAAACACAAGCAACGAACGAAATAAATAAAATGTAGTGTTGGTTCTCATAAAGAAGTCAACATTTTCAATTCACATTGGGGATATTGATCTTGGATTGTTTTGGATAGATTTTGTGACATTTCTTCTTTTGGAGAAAAAATCAGACGATGGTTTAGGCAAGGACGTAGCCTCCAAGGAGTTTGAAACCCCCCCCCTGTTTAACTTTTAAATTCTTTTTGGTAAACGATTATTATTATTTAAATAATTTAGTATTACTGACATGAACTGCTGAAAGATCGTCCTAAACAAAAAAAGGGTCAAGACATTTTTAGGGAACAAAATGGGGCCTTAAGTTGTTTGGACCCCCCTCCCCAAGTTTTTCCTGGCTACGTTCTTGGGTTTAGGTTTAGTCTTGTTCTAAATAAAGCCATTCCGTCCATTCATAGGAATTAATGGACTTTCTAAATATAGAATTTCGCAAAATCTAAAGCCATGTACTGATTTCTTGTAAAAGAATTGTAAAAATAGTTATTGGTATTTCATGCCACATAGTGTAAAATGTAGATATAGACATTAAATTCATATTTCCAACACATTTGGAAGCAGTCAATTTCCAAATATTATATTTAATTCCCTGTTATACAAGCAACAAATAAAATAAATTATGAAAATTTAGTGCTGGTTCCCACGAAGAAGTAAACATTTTTAATTCACATTGGAGATACTGATCTTGGATTAGTATCATTTTACAACATTCCTTCGATTTAAAAAAATCAGATGATGGTTTAGATTTTGTTTTGTTCCAAATAAAGCCACTTCATCGTAATAAATGGACTTTCTACAGACTTGCTGTATAAGAATATTTTTAAATAGTTGTGTAGTGGATATGTAAATTAAACACATCCAAGGACCCAGAATTATGCCAACACGATACCGCCAGAAGACGGCCGTATCTTGCAGGGGTGACACCGTGAAGATGAGGTCACCAGGGCAGAGTGGGGGCGCTCCCTGCACCGACCCTAGAAGAGTTTACAGTGCTATAGACGTCAGGAGTGTACGGCCGGGTATGTTATGGGCTCGGTGGTCGCCTAGCAACCCACCAGCTGTTCGGGTGTTTCCGCCAGCGCTCGGGTCCCAGTAGCGAGGAGACCGCGGATAGATCTGGTGATATCAGTTTCTCCTCTTCTTCGGATCTTGTGTTGACGGTTTTATCGCTATGTGGTTCCCTGTTCAGACCGAACCTTCTAGTTTTCTGTGGTTCCAGGCTGGAGCGTCCAAGGATGCTTGAATCTCCCCTATTTGGATTTTCCTCCACCAGGTAATTTCTATTTTCACCCTTTTTGTTCTCGACTTCCTCCAAGAGACATTTGGCGCGGACCTTAGTCCGCGTAGTCTGTCATCGTTTCTGCACTCGCATCGTTTTATTCTTCTAGGAACCCCCCAGGACACCAACTCCACCTCTCTCTCACCCCTTATCCAAATGCTCTGAGACACCCCCTGCCACACAACCACCATGAACCCACCATCCTGAGGGGGATCGCCTATCTAACGATGGCCCGGGAGGAGGAGGTATTTCAGACGAGTCCATAGTCGCAACGATGTCACAGCTCCAGCCTCTGTCGTTCTCGGCTCGTTGCCATCGTCACTAGTACAGCTCGTTTGCTGGGGTTCTGACTACAAATACATTATCCCTCTCACTCGATTTCTGGTACAACGACAACATTTTAAACCCGAATCGCCACTCCGTGTTTTTAACATAAAAACAAAACAATTAAATCTGCAACGTAACGAAATGTACTTGCGATTGTTTGTGTGCACATAGATTTACGCTTACACCAATCAGTGTATTTTGTACTAAATGTTAAATAAAAACGATTGTGAGTAATATTTAATAAGGAAACGTTCTGTTTTAATATTGATTAAAATAAGTATGTCCCCTCAGAATACTTTGTTTCTAATCTATATATTAAAATTTGATACATAATCATTAATTCATAAGTAAGTGATATGGCGTTTTTTATTTATACACTACTTTGAAATATATGATTAAATACTGGATATTAATAGAGTACAATATGAATGAATATAGTTTTTGCACGAAACTACAATCAAACGTAACTAGCTTTAGTAATAACATTAAGCAAATTAGAATTTAATGTAATGGTAACATGGTGTAAACGATTAAACTACTTTCGATTTACTTCACAGTGATTTTATTGTCAAAAATGGTTTTGGATGTTTGAGACTGTCTTTTAATGTTGCTGACTGGTTGAAGGTAAATTTAAGTAACAATAATGTTTATTTTTATAATAAATACTCTTCGAAAATGCTATAAAAACACTTACCTGCCTTTTGGCATTGTAGAGAGCTCTTCTTAAACGCTAACGCGTACCGGATTAATTTCCTTAAACTAATTTTGAAGTAAAACCTCCTCCGGGTCCCTAACAGTCGATTATTCCTTGAATTTGTCAGTCTTTCAAATAAAATATTACATAAGTATATGGCTCTAACTTGGCTACCAGGGCAATATTGACAAGATTCAACATATTCTATATTTTAAACTCTGTACCTTTGTATATTCCACAGGTCAGTATGTAGTTTTATTTACTACATAAAATGTACATTGGATTGTGAATATTGTTTCTAAGTTCAATCATGTTCATAGATCTAAGAATTTCTTCACTTTATTGATATAAAATTTGATATTCAATTTTAGTGTGTTCACTTAAAAACGACATCAAATGGTACAGCGTGCATTGTTTTCTTGGGACACCCGATATAATAATAAGTGATTTTCAACTAGAGAATTTCACTAGAGACTTTACAGAGAATTTCAACGCTTTGGTACTTTCATTTTAATTAAAACGCGTGATTCACAATTACCGAATTCACGATTTACGAAAACTTGCTGTTTTTTGGAATAAAATGAGGGGAAATAAGACGTTTCATTGTCGCTATCGTGATAAAATTATGTTAATTTTCGAGGCACAAGCCTACTTCGAAGAAGAAAATAGGCAACTCTTCATGACTGACTTCATATCTATAAATAATAGGGTAACACTGGAATAAATGTTTCATTCCAATGAAATTTGTGTACGCAATAGGAAACACAATATGCAATGTTTTTTTAATATGCTATCTATCTACGATAACAGTATAATTCACGATTTACGAAAACTTGCTGTTTTTTTGGGATAAAATGAGGGGAAATAAGACGTTTCATTGTCGCTATCGTGATAAAATTATGTTAATTTTCGAGGCACAAGCCTACTTCGAAGAAGAAAATAGGCAACTCTTCATGACTGACTTCATATCTATAAATAATAGGGTAACACTGGAATAAATGTTTCATTCCAATGAAATTTGTGTACGCAATAGGAAACACAATATGCAATGTTTTTTAATATGCTATCTATCTACGATAACAGTATCACGTAATGTATTGTTTGTTGAAGATGTAATTATTATTTTCAGACAAATTTTAAGAAATTATATATATATTTAATTTAAATTCTTATCGTACCACTTAATCAAGATTATTAATCATAACATAGTTAAAGCTATAGTGCGTGTCTTTGTTTGGGTGTATTTACAAATGCACGTCAATAAGGGGTTGAATTCAAAATTTTCAGAATTATGACGTGTTAAATATTGTTGGCAAGGTCTTTATAGATGTGTATTTATTACTTGCTAGTATTTCCCGACAAAACCGTTGGAAATTAGTGAAGATGTCCAGGAGTCAAGTATACAACAGCATCAGATTTCATGTATATGACAATAAGAACACTTCTTAATCTAAATTACACTTGACGCTGTAGTTTAGGTGTATGTAGAAAGATGCAGAGCTCGTCTTGAGCTCCTTCATAGCCGACCTTTTTGGATCCCTTCAGACGGATAAATTCCAGAAATCTGCGACAGCGTCAGATTTCAGACGCAGAAGGTGAAATGGAGCTGAAGCCTTCGTGGGTTGCTTCAATAGCAAATGACATATCGAGTCAACAATAAATCTAAATCTATCTCAGCTTATATATATATATATATATATATATATATATATATATATATATACAAATTGTGGGTTTTTGGATGCATTCGCAATATATGATCGAAATCAATGTCAATATTCTTGAATAAATATTTGATGACACTTTAACACTACAAAATAGCTTATCAGCTTTAATCATGTAAATTAATTTTGATGTGTACTGACAGTTTGCGAAGAAACTAACAGCGAACAGGGATATGTTCATGAGATTGGTCTCTACCATTGATTATACCTGTTTGAACGTCTTTATTTATACTTAGGGCATGAATACTGGAGAAGTTAACAAATTCGAAATGATCTTATTATTAATTGTTTATCGCTAATGAATGAATTACCTACTCTTCCAGTGAGTACATTGAAAATTCACCAAATTATAATAAATAGGCTCAGAGAAATTTAGTTTGGATTTCGTTCACATAATTGATGTATCTGCTATTCAGGCAAGTTCAAACATACGGTGTCTAGTATACGTATCAGCATAAAATAAGGGTGTAAATTAAGTCCTAATACACCTGGATATATTTTGGTAAATTTTGCTAGAGACGTCGTAGAGATGTTTTATTCATATCATTGTGTTGCTATTGAATAAACCTTTAAAATGACATGTGATAAGATAGGCGTTGCAATTTGAAAACTTAGTTATCCCCTTCTACCCCCTTTGAAAAAAAGGAACAATTTTGTTGAAGATTGGACATCGACATCTCAATCCGTTTGGAATATATCCATTTGTATCAGGACTTAATTTACACCCTGTTTATCAAAATATATTCGTTGTACTTCAAGCGTTTTAATGGAATTACTCTTGTCCTTTTTATTATTTTTTTTTAGATTGCTGACAGTTCTGAGAAAAGGGTATCGCGCTAATGTGAATATTTCTTTAAAAAGGAATAATAGAAAATTATATATCTAGCCGGGGAACTAGATTATTTACACAGAAACTCTTATAGGACAACATAAATTAACTGTACTGTATGGACATTTGATGCTCTTATTTTGTTATATACAGGATCAACAAGACTTTTTGCAATTATTTATCCACTTAAAAATATTCCATATATTCACATACGAAAACAGCAACGACGTTTCTTAGAAGTGAACGCCATTCTTAGTAGAATTCATAGCGTAAATAGGAGTGATACTGTATTTTGCTCGTGCTTTTAGCACTTTAATATTTTAAGTTGGCTGTCTTTAATTGGAATTTCGTATGTATGTTATGACTATTAGACTATTACAACCAATCGCGTGTACTCTACTACTGACTGACATGACGTCAATATTCCAACCTGAACCAGTATGAATGGTAACTCGGTGTGTGTGTGAGACCATTCATGAAAATCTGATCAGACAACCACGTGTTTTTGACTCAAATGCAATTAAAATAAACCATAAAGATAAGTGTGTACTTGTATATTTATTTTACAGACAATTTATTATAGATGCAATCGTTAAAAAATACTTAGTCACTCAGTATTTTAGTAAGAGGCTTCGAAATATACGCCTAGCGCCTTGAACACATTATTTTCGATTTTGCGCGTGTAGGAACACTAGTTTGATTGAGTCATATTTCCGGTGCTATAATTGTTTAACCTTGTTGCCCTGATCAAAAAAGTATACTCGTAGGTTTTTAAAAACGTTTTACGATCAAGAAACGCATTTTTGACTCCTATAATCAATTTCCGGTCTATGGAATGAAAACTACTAACCATCTGAGCCTTACTTTTCAACAGAAGACATACATTGGCCCAACAGATCTATCGTACACTTTTGCAGTCACGATTTATTAAAAAGATCCCATTATATTTGTACAAATTGTGAATTAAGTCCTGATACGCCTGGATATATTCCAAACGAATTGAGATATCGATGTACAATCTTCACCATACCTATTAAATAATTTTTGGGAATTTTTAAAGGATAAAAATATTGCCTTAAAAGTAGGAAGGGGTAACTTTAAATTTCCAAATTGCAACCCTATTTTATGATTTATCATTTTAAAGATCTAATCAATGGAAACACAATGACATGATAAAAAAAAACACTACGGGATCCTAGTAAAAGTTATGGGTAAATAACCCCTTACATTGTAATGCCACCTAGAAAAAACTCCTCTTACCAAAACTATGCACACCAGAAACATTATATACTACACAATGGGATAAGCTGGGCCTCTCAAAGTCTTACTCAAATATATCACGCATGCATTGTGTTGAAATTCGCAAGATATTGGCATTGTCCTATAGATTACTATTTTTTGCGTTATTTTCTCATAACTTTTGTTAAGAACGGCGTAGAAGTGTTTTCTTAGGGTCATTGTGTTTCTATTGAACAGACCTTTAAAATTAAATAACACAAGATAGTGGTTGCCATTTGAAAATTTAAAGTAATCCCGCTATGGCCTCCTTTGAAAAGAGGAGTGACATTTTTTTACCCTCCAAAAACTCAAAAATAGTAATTTAACAAGTATAGCAAAGCTTGTAAATTGATATCTCAATCCGTTTGGAATACATCCAGGCGTCTTAGGACTTAATTTAAACCCTTTATATATTAAATATCATAAGTCCTGTGCTGGCTTTAGTTATCTAAAGTGGTTTTAAGTATCTTCAGATTTTTCAACTCGTTAGTGCTATTTTCTCGATTAAAGAGGAAAAATTTAGATGTTTATACAAAGTTTTGAAATATAAGTGTGTGTTAAAGTCTATTTATCGTTATAGATATTTAATCAGTTACATAAATAAAACAATATACAACCAAAATTGTGTTGGGCGTTTCCCGGAACTCAAATTCAGTTCCGCTTTTTGACGTTCTGCCAAGTACAGTACTACGTTTTTATATTTTGTTGTTCGAAAAATTGTCCATGGATTTTTTGCAATAATTCTTGATCATACTTCCGAGTTGGAAAGGAATAAACATTATTGTAAATACACTAAACATGTTGACAATATAAACAATTTTTAATGTCGTACTATAGAAACTACTATTTCAAAACAAGAACGTGTCTGAAATATCTGTATTTTCCCAGAAGAAAATGTATAAACAGTTATAAACAGCGCTCTTTATTCAGTCTCGATCTTGATAAAAAAAGCAACACTCGGTGTTTGCGAAACATTATCATGTACATTTGCAGAATATGAATGAAGTTTTACTAAGCAAGAACTTGTGCTTTAAATCGTTTTTGTTTTCGAAATTACAACTAAGCAAATTTTATATAACCGTTAATCGTAATATAGAATTGTATTAATGTGAAAAACACATTGTTCCAGGTTAAAATAAAAATACTTGCTATTACTAATAATTAATTGTAGTAGGTCACAATAAAATGTATGTATTGTATGTCAAGTGAATTGTTGCTGTGGAGGGAACAAAAGATCTAAGTAATGTGCCATGGTAGAGTTGCGTGGTTTAAACTATAAATAACACTACAAAATATCTAAAAAAAACAAGGTCATGATCTAACGTATTTCCTATTTGACAAGAAGAACATATGTGCTAAACAGATGTGCTAACGCAGAGTGCTAGAGTGAATATCTCAGTTGTATTAAACAGCAAACCGTTGATTACGACGATCAGCTGAGGAAAACTATCCTATCCGAACTCTTTCCGGAGTGCAAAATTGAATATCTCAGTTGTATTAAACAGCAAACCGTTGATTACGACGATCAGCTGAAGAAAACTATCCTATCCGAACTCTTTCCGGAGTGCAAAATTGAATATCTCAGTTGTATTAAACAGCAAACCGTTGATTACGACGATCAGCTGAAGAAAAACTATCCTATCCGAACTCTTTCCGGAGTGCAAAATTGAATATCTCAGTTGTATTAAACAGCAAACCGTTGGTTACGACGATCAGCTGATGAAAACTATCCTATCCGAACTCTTTCCGGAGTGCAAAATTGAATATCTCAGTTGTATTAAACAGCAAACCGTTGATTACGACGATCAGCTGAAGAAAGCTATCCTATCAGAACTCTTTCCGGAGTGCAAAATTGAATATCTCAGTTGTATTAAACAGCAAACCGTTGATTACGAAGATTAGCTGAAGAAAACCTATCCTATCCGAACTCTTTCCGGAGTGCAAAATTGAATATCTCAGTTGTATTACGACGATCAGCTGATGAAAAATATCCTATAAGAAAACTATCCTATCCGAACTCTTTCCGGAGTGCAAAATTGAATATCTCAGTTGTATTACACAGCAAACCGTTGATTACGACGATTAGCTGATGAAAACTATCCTATCCGAACTCTTTCCGGAGTGCAAAATTGAATATCTCAGTTGTATTACACAGCAAACCGTTGATTACGACGATTAGCTGATGAAAACTATCCTATCCGAACTCTTTCCGGAGTGCAAAATTGAATATCTCAGTTGTATTAAACAGCAAACCGTTGATTACGACGATCAGCTGAAGAAAACTATCCTATCCGAACTCTTTCCGGCCAAAATTGAATATCTCAGTTGTATTAAACGGCTACTTATTGATTACTTAGATCAGCTGAATAAACCTATCCATCTAGTTCCTTAAAAGAATGTTATAGTTACATTAATAGACCACTCCGATTAGCTGTTATAAGTTATACGAGTATATTCTAAAATCTATTTGTTTTAGCACTATGTTATGGATTTTATGATTATCAAAAATGAGTTTTTGATACTTTTTGTAACAATTAGTTATCTCCTTTAACAACCAGCAATTATTATATATGGATGGATGTGAATAATATTCTGGTGTGGCTTCAATGATTAGACATTCGTTATTTATGAGTTTCCACTAATTAAGTAGTGATCAGATATCGTGGCCTCCGATAAATCATTGTTATCTTGATGTCTAGTTTTAATGTTTGATATCAGTGATAGTATTTTAAGAATCTTCTAACTTAATAATTATTCGGTTAGAACGTGCTCTTAGTCTTGTACAGGGCCGTCATCGGAGTCATTTATTTGGAGGGCGAGATAGTGGCTGAGGTCAGAGATGGTCATTATGACAAATCATTATTTCAGTTATATCATCTGGCTGCCTCAAACTTGAATATCCAATGTGGGATTTTTAAGTCGTCTTTTATGGTGGAAGCTCTTAAGAATTCCCAAAGGCAATGATGATCTTTGAGATGTATCATCATACCTAAAATCCATAGTATTGCTTTAGCACGATTGGAAATCCATTTCCTTTAATGGTGGGCTTTGGGGAACCTCACATTTATAGCGGAAATCAACAAGCACCCCCGACGTCTGATGATATGGCCATTGGACATATCATCATATCCAAAGTCATCGGCTCACTACTGAAGTTTTGAATGAGGAGTTTTGGAAATCTCGTCTTTTATGGGAGACGTCCTTGAAGCATCCCCGATAAGAGTTATCGTACATGAACCCTATATATCTGTCAGTCAGCACGTCATATAAAAAACTAACTTACCTTAAAGCTTGTCTTGAAATTTTGTACGAAACTCCATCTTTATCCTGGGTGCCTTAAAAGCCCCCCCCCCACCTATTAACGTTCTTATGAATAGATATGAAGTGGTTACTTTTGGGAATATCTATGTGACTAACTGAGGAGCTTTTTATGCATGAAAATTTTGACCCCAACTCCCAAAATTGGGTAGTTTGGGGGTAAGTCAAAACTTTTAAAAAGGAACACCTAGCAAGCGATATATAATTTTAAAGGTATTATAAAAAGAATAATAATGGAAAAGTTTGAATTGTATAATATTTAATCCCATTACTTACAAAAAAGTTTTGAAATAAAATAAATTAGTAAACATTTTGAAACTTCACCTAATTTTCAATCAGACGAGATGCTCGAAATAGCTAATATATACTTCTTGAGAAAAATAAACCTTATATTGAAAAGCCACGTCTCAAATTTTGTAACTTTCATGTGTGATGAGGTGGCAGGCGTGTTCGATCGTAAGTCCTTAATACATTAAGTTGGACCATTCTTTATTGATTGATATAACTGGTGTTGTGATAGACATATTATAAAAAGGCATTGTTCCAGCAATAAATGAGTTCGCAAAAGGTACTTACGAGCCTGTATTCCAACAGGACGGTGCTCCGCCACATTATAATGTGTTTGTCCGAACATTCCAGAACAAACGTTTCCGGACAGATGGCACATTCTCCTGACCTTTCAACTATTCATTTTTTCTTTTTGGTTTTCCTCAAAAGTAAAGTTTTTGGGACAATCATTGCAAACCTCGGTAAATTGAGGTTGACCTCGAACATCTCAGTTGGTTATATAAACATTACACAAAGTAAATCACTTCATCTATATTCATAAGAAAGTTAATAGTAAGGGTGGGGTAATAGTGAGGGTGGGGTAATAGTGTGGGGGGTAATAGTGAGGGGGGTTAATAGTGAAGGGGGTAATAGTGAGGGGTTAATAGTGAAGGGGGTAATAGTGAGGGGGTTAATAGTGAGGGGGTTAATAGTGTAATAGTGAAGGGGGTAATAGTGAGAGGGGGTAATAGTGAGGGGGGTAATAGTGAAGGGGGCAATAGTGAGGGGTAATAGTGAAGGGGTAATAGTGAGGGGGGTAATAGTGAAGGGGGTAATAGTGAGGGGGTAATAGTGAAGGGGGTAATAGTGAGGGGGGTGAAGGGGGAGTGAAACTAGTGAGGGGGGTGAAGGGGTAATAGTGAGGGGGTAGTGACTATGACAGTGCATAGGCAAATAGTGAATTCTGGTTGATGGTGCATGTCAATTCATGAGATTTGAGCACTAGCAAACATTTTTATTGGCCATATAGGTAACTATCACTCCAACGAGAAAATCACAGGATAAATAAATGTGTAAACAAACTGAGAACAATCACATGACATTTTAATATGTGATATAGTAACCCATATAGTCAGACTACCCTAACACATACAACATCAAGTGGTGACTTGATGTGTAGACTTCATAAAACCCAACGTAATAAACAAAAATGTTTTTCTGGCAAGATATTTCAGAAAGATTTTAACTGTACATTTTTTATTTTGCTTGAAACTTCATTTCTACACAGGAGAAGAATGATTGTCTGATGGTACATGTCCATCTATGAGATTTGGACTGAGCGTCACCGAAGCCTGTCACTCAGTAGACTGGCGTAATTTCTCTTTCGTCTGAAATGAAATGAAAAATGTCTTTATTAGAGGCGAAGTTAGGACTATAAAGTCCTCTCTACCACTTAACCTCATAAAAATTAAACTAACGTATATATGTATACATTTATAACTAAAAATTAGTCTATTTATTTACATTACATATTAAATGAATCTTAACATAAAAACAATCATCAATAATTAATGTAACTTTATACAAATTTACAATAATATCGCAAGACACACATTCGCATTCATTCAACTTGCATGCAATTGCCCTAAGTACCACACTCCAAAGCCGCCAACCGCTATACCCCTGAGCCCCCAGCATCAAGGCCCTGACCTCCGCCCCAAAGCGAGCGCGCTTATCGATGGCTCTGATGTTCACAGGTAAAGCATTCCATAATCGACAGGCAGAAACTGTAAACGATTTGCTAAAGGTAGTTGTTCGATGAATTGGGATAGATAATAAGGATGTACCCCTCCTTGTAACTTCGTTCACTTATTTCAGACATAAATCGAAAGTTGTTTGAAAGATAACTGGGACAATTTGTATTTAAAAGAGCGTGCAACAGAATGAGTGAGTGATAGTCTCGAAGATCTTGTAATTTTAAGATAGATAATTGTTTGAAGTAGGGCGTTACGTGATCATCAAGTCTGCTGGGGCGATTTAAAAATATACTTTCTATATTACAGTCTGTCTGTCCACAGAACATCTCTAGAAAAAAATGAGCAAGACTTGCATGCAACCTTAGCGATGCCTGATATGGGTAACGTAGTAGGGCGTACTCCTTGTAAGTCCAATATAGTCTAAAATAACTCCTAAACTTTGCATATCAGACCGCGAGCTAAGAGCCTACGTGCATTGTAGCAGAGCACAAACTAGGTTTTAAAAAATCGCTGGAGGAACACTCCACGAGGTAAAAATTGATCGTCAGTCACATTGGTTTTGGTGAGAATCGAAATAGGTTGGTAGCAAAAGAAAACCGTAATGGATATTGTAAACCTGACACATTGGAAACCGATGTTTTTTTAAGTTTCTATTGTTTATTTATTTTTAGGGATACAAACAACTTCTTGCATTTGTTTCTTGTGGTGAGCTGATAACAAAAACAAAGGTAGACCGAGTTGACCCACAAAAATGTTTAAGACCAAAGAACGTTGTAAAATGAGGCGGCAAGCTCACGGTGGTCCAGCCCGTTCTCTCGTCGTTATTTATTTACAGAATACGACAACGGCATTTCCCTTTTCCGCGGATATTTCCACCTTTAATTTGAAGCTATTCTTTCTTTAAGTGTAAAGAAAAGTTTGCAGCAAAAATAATTACTTGTCCATTCAATTTACGATTCATATTACGACCAGTTGTGAGTTTCCCACTGGATTTATATATAAATGAATATATTTATATAAATATAATATAAATGAACGTTTGTCTGTATATCCTCTATAGAATCAGAAACTATTTGTCCGATCATTATGAAAAGTTGTATGCATATGTATTTTTTCACATAGGAGGTTAATTTTTTGTAATAAAGGAAAGGCCGACCGATCCCCTTTTAAGCCTTATTCTGTCCGCCCTCATGGGCCACTGGCATGTGCGAGGATCTTATCAAACAGAATAAGAGGGAGAGTCGATACAGTACAAGGTCAATGGTACTGATAAAAAGTGCAATGGTCACATACAACGGGGATATGCTATACCGATTGATGTAACTCACCACCAGGCGGCGGCGCTGCAAAATATAAAAGTAATCAAAGCGCCTACACATTATAAACTGCAATTACGAGACAGGTACGTATATTAAAAAGTCAACTATTTGAAGGCGCTAAGTTTTTATGTATATTTGACTTTAGATTAAATTTCTGGTTGAACTTAAAGCTTGGTGCTATATACCACTTTATAATAAAGTAGATGTATGTGTACAATGGCTATAAACATACACTTTTGACAGATTTTCTTGGTCATGGCAACAAGGTAAACTCTACATCGGCGTTGGAAATATAATTCACTTGAACCAGAAGTTGCTCATACGCCGGCAAAGCTTACGGAAAGCGTGCGAAGCCGCGTGAAACAGCTTAGTATTTTTATAAGTACATGTTCTTGTTAACTAAAAATGTATACTGAAAGCCAAGGGGATTTACACTGATAGGCTGAGCTTTAGTGAAGCCTATCACTCGTGGGGCTGGACAAATTTTATTTCTATCTGTCTGTGTATCTGTATGTCTATCCGTGTGACATCTGGAGAACGAGTTAGTGTATAGACTTGAAATTGTGTATGAAGCTTTATTTCTGTATGATAAGCACTGAGTTCTGTTATGGTGCATGTCACTCAATGGGATTTGGCTGAGCGTTAGCGAATATTTTTACATTGGTCTTATGGGGTAACCATGGTGGCAAAAATAGTATAATAAATTAACTTGTAAACAAACTCGGTACACCCTTAAGAGATTAAAAATACGATATACTAGCTGTTTTCCGCGGCTTCGCACGCTTTTCGTAAGTTTTGTCCGTATATGAGCACTTCTGGTTCAAGTGAATTATATTTCCAACGCTTATGTAGAGTTTACCTTGTTGCCAAGGAAGTAAAGAAAGTCCGTCAAAAGTGTATTTTTTTAGCCATTGTACACGTACATTAAAGTGGTCTAACACTCAAGCTTAAAGTTCAACCAGAAATTTATTTTAAAGACAAATATAAAAACTTAGCGCCTTCAAATAATGTTTGGCTATTTAATATACGTAGGTCTCTTGTAGTTGCAGTTTATAATGTGCAGGTGCTTTGATAACTTTTATATTTTGCAGCGCCGCCTGGTGGCGAGTTACACCAATGGGCATATCATATAAACCTTCTCCATGGAAAAATAGATATACATACATATTTTGATAATGATCGGTCACATAGTTTCTAATTCTATCAAGGACATACACACACACATTCATATATATATATATATATATATATATATATATATATATATATATATATATATATATATATATATATATTAACACCTGTAGTGGCTCGGTATATAGAATTATTATTCAAACACTGTTATAAAACCCAAATTTATGAACAAACATCTGTATGTATCATGTGCCACGATGTGCCAAGGAAGATTGTCATATACGGAACTTAAATTTTGCATGATCATTAATTTCTACATAGACAGGAATGATTTATACGATTTTGCATGTCAAACCATCTATGACGCATGATTTTCATGTCAACTTCTGTTTTGTAATGATTTGTCTTTCTGTTCACAGGAAATCTCGAAAATGAAATTAGCTATAAATTTAAAATTCTGTATGCAACCTCAGCGAAGCTTTACGACACGTGGTATGGCGTACTTCTATTGTGTAGATAAATCTTAGCCTTCAGAACTGATAATAATAATTTATTACAACACTCTTATGTTATATACTGACACTGACCCTGGGACGAATATCACTGACTGACTCTTGTAACTGACACAGCTTGATTTGTAAAATATAGTTTTGAAAGTTCCACGACTGCTGATGACCACGAAACCTGATAACCACGAAACTACGAGGAGACGGCCACAAAATGTTTCAACCACACAATTTGACGACCACATAATTTTCACCACGAACCCACTTAAAATAACTCTAAACTTTAATACGCTTATTAATAAGCTTTAATACGGTACAAAAATTATTAAAATGGGGTAGGGTACGATAAGCGGACCCGGTTTTTTATATCGAAATTGGCAAACGATATTACTTAATCATAACCATCGATATAATCAATCGGTACTGATTATACAAAATTTGTTTGAATTGAATACGAGATTTTTAAGCAAAAAGATCGAGTGAGAGGTTAGTTCGGGAATTCAAAACATTGGGCAAAGAATATATTTATTGGAATAATTTTTCATTTAATCTACTTGTCGATACTGATTGATTATTTTGAACTATTCACTTAAATAATCTATATCAACAGCTGTAAACACTCTAAAATAATACACGTAGGATAATATTTCAATTTTACATAAGTAATTCTGATTATTAAAAATGGCAGTCAATTTTAGAAAACTACACGACGTTGCTTTTTCGTTGCTTCAACATGTTGGACTCGTACCGAAAAACCCATTATGTGAAATTTGTGGGAAAGAAACAACTGTAATTGTGAGAGGAGTAAATATGGTCGGCTTCAGTTTTCATAATTTTGGTTATAATAATTTGTTTGATCACTGTAAATATTAAATTTGTATTTTAATTTAAAACACATGATTGTTATTGAGGACTGTAGGTACTTTTATATCGATTGATAGTCTAGGATTTGAGATGCGAATATTAGGTATCGATGACTATATTCTTCGATATAAAAAACCGGGTCCGCTTATCGTACCTTACCCTTAAAATGAAAACAGTTTCACCAGAAGGGTTATTACACGACCCGTGTCAACTTTAATACTAATTAGAATTATCTAATACGTACGAACTTAATACAACTATTATTTGCCATAAACTACACATAAGTAATAATATCGCGTAGTAACTGTTATTATATGCAACATTAATACTTAGGGGGAGATCTCGTACGATTATGATTTCAGGGCTGAAACAGGCCGAAATATGTAACGGATATCAGCACACTTATACCGGAAGTGGATGTTTGTGTATGTCACGTAAAAAAATCAGATGTGCTTAGTTGTTATTGTTTGGTCGTAACATTCTATATTATAATCGATATGTATTTAACTACGGAATTAAAAAAAATAATAAAAATTAATACTGCGCTATTCCTTTAAACCAAAATTGGTATGAAATGAATGAATGAATGAAAAATGTCTTTATTAAAGAGGCGTAGTTAGGGCTATCAAGCCCTCTCTACCTCTCAATCTCAACTATAATGGTATGAACTGTTTTTATGTATATTTACTAATGTTCGAGAGCCACTGTAATAAAATAGGTTTTGATTTCCGAAAGAAAAACATATTTTTATATTATTAAATATTGTTTGTACTTTTTACGGCAGTTTTAGATCTAAAACTATTATTTTACTTACATACTTTGTATAACTGAAAACACTTCTACTTGAGATGTGACTGTTATGGCTTTTAAATACTCCCGACTATGAGTCTTTGCCCCACGGGTTTCCCAATGTTATTATTATGAGAGTATTTGTGTTTAGATATAACATATGGTACTAAAAAAATGATTGTTGCTAAGCCAGTTATTCTCAATCCACGACCACCTTAGTATCAGCTATTTGGTTCCAACGATTCGATGACGTTATCGTATTTTCTGGATCTGGAGAGCGGAATCCAGATAGATTTCCAGCAGGTGTTACGTTAAATACTGATTAAAATCATTTACATATGTTTATTAAGAACGTTTCGTTAAATAAACTTGGGCCTAATTTTCAGATACATGTTTTGTATCCCATAAATTGCCAGTTTGTACAAAAGGTACAAAGAGAAAGTATCAGATGCCAAGAAAGTAGCCGGAAAAGAATTAGGGGGGGGGATCCAGACAACCGATATGGACAGAGAGTAAGGCCCCATTTTGTTCTTTTATAAAGTTCTGGATCCGTTTCTTCGTTGAAAACGATCTTTCAGCAGTACATGTCAGTAATACTGAATTATTTAAATAATAATAATCGTTTATAAAAAAGTAATTGAAAAATGATGGGGGGGGATCAGGACCCCTTGGATCCCCTCACTGGCTACGCCCTTGCCAGAGGCCAGGAACTGAATAGAACAAACAAGCACCTGATCATCCTGAGTCCAGATAGGGTCTTAGTGATCCGGTTATCCCTTCAAACTACATTGTATATTTTTGAAAAGTTTGTTTGAATTGAATACGACATTTTTAAGCAAAGAGATCGAGTGAGACGTTAGTTCGGGAAATTCAAAACATTGGACAAAGAATATATTTATTGGAATAATTTTTCATCTAATCTACTCGTCACGTAACGGGCTTCGCTGAGGGTTAATGCAAACCTTTAAGTCTATTGCTAATTTAATTAGGCTAAATGTTTTACTATACTTCTGTCACATTGTAAAATGCTATGCAATTGTACTCAATTTGTTTTTAAATTTATTTATTCCGAGATTTTCTCGTTGCCTCCATGGTTACCATATATAGAATGCAAATTTTCTAACTCGATGTTGCTTATATATAAATTAAGCTTTTTAGACAATTTTAACCCTTGTAGGCCAATTAATTTCGAGATATAATGCGGACAGACAGGCATAAATAAATTGTTCCAGCCCCTCGAGGGATAGGCTTCGCTAACGCTCAGTAAATAACACTCTGAGATTTCTAGACTTCAATTTAATTGCTGTCACTAACTCAGTACTTTAATGGCATATTTAATTTTAAGTACTTAAATTTAATTCGTAAATAATGAAACCTGTTATCATATTTAGTGGCAGGTGGGGATGGATCGACCGTTTTACATTTCTACAACCTTTTATTATTAACCCTTTGCGAATTAATTACACAGAGTATTTAGAAAATAACGAGCAAAAATTTTAAGAAATGCTTTAAAAATGTTGCATTTTCAAGTAATTTAATTTAACCTGAAAGTTTCTTCTATCATTCTATAACCTAACCCATCTGGTTAATAGCGTAATGAAGTTTTGGTAAAGCTGTTGGAAGAGCCTATTTCTAATTGGTGGTAGTTGGTGTCCATATTAGCTGACGATAATTGGATTCTTATACAGAGTGTTTCCGAACTGTCTGGTAATCATTAGGATTTGTTCTACGGGTCAAAAATGTGTAATATAACTATGGGTCATAAATGTGTAATATAACTATGGGTCATAAATGTGTAATATAAACTATGGGTCAAAATTTTGTAATATAAATATGGGTCAGTCAGGAATGTGTAATATAACTATGGGTCAGAAATGTGTAATATAACTATGGGTCAAAAATTTGTAATATAACTACGGGTCAGAATGTGTAATATAACTACGGGTCAGGAATGTGTAATATAACTACGGGTCAGGAATGTGTAATATAACTACGGGTCAAAAGTGTAATATAACTACGGGTCAGAAATGTGTAATATAACTACGGGTCAGGAATGTGTAATATAACTACGGGTCAGATATGTGTAATATAACTACGGGTCAGGAATGTGTAATATAACTACGGGTCAGAAATGTGTAATATAACTACGGGTCAGAAATGTGTAATATAACTATGGGTCAGAAATGTGTAATATAACTACGGGTCAGAAATGTGTAATATAACTACGGGTCAGAAATGTGTAATATAACTATGGGTCAGAAATGGATAGTTTGCCATCTTTCAGTGTTACTTTGCCTTACAACACCAATACATATAAGAAATTCAAATAAGGGACAATTATCGTTCTAACAATTTCAAATGAAGAGAAACATTAATATTAAAGATCATATCATGATTCAAAATTGAGGACGTTTAGACTTTTTAAATCTAAATTTCGTAAAAACAAATAACACTATGGAACTGTGGAAACAGTAATAAAGTTGTTGAATGTAATTACAAAACTTATGACTCCTGAAACATAAACATTGGTCAATAAATAATGTAGGTGTGAGCATTTAACTGTTTTAATGGACATTAAGTGATGTCGCGCACGTGTAAAATATGAAAATAATTATGCTGCATTATTTACTGACAGGTTTTATATTCTAGTTGCCTAAATGTCTGTAATTATGTTTAGCATATTTTATTTCTCTTTACACATTTTTCATAACCATATTGTCCTTTAAGCGATATGATAATATTTATTTTCTCTTGGTTTGAGACAGCTGCACAAATGATTTTTCTAAATTTGAATGTCGATCCTTACTGATTTTAAAATAAAAAATAAAATCTAAACACATATTTAGACAGACAAATAAACTAAGGATTTCGACTAATATTTATATTAAATTTTTGTTTTCCTCTATGCGGAGAACAAACAAAATTTTTCAAAATTTCTGCACTTTTTTTGTTTACAGTTTGTTACTGACGATGGAACGTTTGACAGTATAACAGGAGTTAGGAACATTTGCCATCGTTATGGTTACAAAAGGTATAACACAACGTTTCGAGGATTGGAATCTATCCTCTTCGTCAGGTGGGGGAGCTATTAGTACCTACTAATAATGAAATGTATTTGCACATTTGTAGTAATAATAACGTTTGCTAGAATCGGCATAGAGGTGTTTTATTAGTGGCATTGTGTTTCTATTGAATAGAATGACATGTCACAAGATAGAGGTTGCAATTTGAAAATTTAAAGTTACCCCCCTACCACCATTTAAAAAGGGGTTGACAATTTTTATCCCTCCAAACTAATGTACCTGTACTAATAACTCCCCCACCTGACGAAGAGGATAGATTCCAATCCTCGAAACTTTATGTTACACCTTTTGTAACCATAACGATTGCAAATTCCTTCACCATTTCCAAATATCCATTCTGTCTTTATTTGGCTTTTTACTGATACTTACTAAATATTATCATGCCTAAAAGTCTGTACTGAACGAATAAAGTGAAACCAAAAATATCCTAACTATATAAGATATTCTTTACCTTTAATATACATTTTAGCGTTGTAGATTAGTCACTTTTCGCGTACAGCGGACTTCTATTAGGGTTGTAAATTGTTAAAGAGGTTTTGTTCACGACTCAGTATCCGGTCAAGAGATAGATAACTTCGTTCCAGACTCGATGTTGAAGTCCAACCCCGAGTACGGCCATCTAACAGAGACACTGGGGAATACACCCACCTTCTCCCTAGGCGAACGCGAGAGCTTTATCGGTTTGTTTAACTTTACCGGCCTGTCGAAACAAGAAACAAAACTCTTGTACGTCAGGTAAAAATACTCTTACGAATAATATTTTGTTTATAATATAAGTTTAGACAAATATCTGCCTTACTTTATGGAAGAAAACGAAGTACATGTTTAACGAATTTTACATACAATCTTTTTGATCTTTGAAAAAAGAGATAACCAAAAGCATATCATTTTAGTTCATACATGAAAATGAACTAATAATCTATTGTCATACAATGTTTATTGTAGGAAATAAAATGAAAAACATATTACGGAGAACTAAGAACTCATTAATAGTGATTTTGTACTGTGTGAAACTACATCGCATGGTGTTATTTAGTATGATTTTGCTTATTTGTAGAAAGTGCAACAGAAAGATACTCTAGCGCGATTTCTCACTACTGTAGCATTAAGGGCCGGTTGTAGTAAAATGACCTTAAGGTTTCTCCTAAAAGGACAATGTTAAACCTCATGTAGTTTTACGCCTTCAGTAGAAATGACATTAAGTTTGACCCTATAAGAACAAATGTTTCACCTCATGTATTTTTACGCCCTTATTTTATATTGAACCTTTATGGGATGTAAGTGGTTTTTAAGGTAGAACTAATACGTATCCAAACGTTTTTAATTTAACTTTTTGAACATATAAACTGAAGTACAACAAATTCTCAGAATTTTTTCTAAATAACCCTTAAAAATATTGAAATTTTCCTCATTACTCTGCGAGTAAAAATATGAACGGAAACTGCAAAAACAACATTTTTCTTATGGGGGGAAAACTTAAGGTAATTTTACTACAACCGTCTATCAACCCGTGATTTATTACATATCTGAACTCGTATTTGCCCAAAAATAGAACAAAATTTGAAATAGGAACCCGCTTAAATAAAACACGTGTTAATAGATTAACTTAGTAAATGTGCCAAATTTACTGAGTATGTAAAGGGAATCTGTTTATCAATTAGTCTAAGTATCGTGTGTCAAGTGGATCGTATCAGCTCCAAGATACCTCCCCGAGTCCGCGGTCGCGGTCTGAAATTACGCCCTCCACCAACCCTCTGTAATAACTTATTAGTCGAGCGTCACAGGTTCTTGGGAATATGCATCGCTACAGTTACTAACATAAACACATATTTTGTGTCATTGAATTCTTTAGTTATTTATTTATTAGTCCAGAATAATTCTTGAAACACATTAAATTGTTTATTTCAAAACAGTCCATCACAAATTAGGGGTTAATTTTGTACGGAACATAATAGCTATGAAATCCTTATTATTATTATCAGTGATTATACCCTATCTCAAAGGGACAATTTTACAACTTTGAAACAATCTTCAGCGTTGATCAAGCTGCGTAGTATTTTGATGGTCTTTAAAAGAGTTGCATTACTTAAGAAAACATGGTGAGTAGAAGCGGTCATCTGAAGTTTTGGCACAGAAGTAATATCGTTTCGCAGACAAACATTTTCTGTCTCAGAATTAATTTAGGGTAGTGGAGAGAGAGGAAGATTATGCTATAAGTTTGGGTTTTCCTAGAAACCATTTACAATTGCGTTTTAGAAGGGAAAAGGGCTTTGGGCAACACTTTGGTTTAAGGCAACTCCACTGTTAACCCACAAACCCAAGCCATTTAAATCAGCTGATTCGTTTAATTTAAATTTTAAAAATACAAATCCTTACTGAAGTTTCGCAAGAATCTTTCATTATTACTTACACAAACTTATCACAACTTAACTCGGATTTGTGTTTGGCAATAAGACATGTAGGGAATTTGGTCTAATATTTTTTTTGTATAAATGGTTGATTTGCTCTCTGTTTGATTGTCTTTATTTGGAATAAGGAAGTTGGTGTGTAGCGAAGCTACTTCTTAGAACAACCTTGGGTAACCCTGAGGATAATTATATAAATTTAGAATACTATATGCTAGCTGACTCGGCCACACATCACTGTGTCTTTTTTGTCATACGATAATATTATGTACAAATTATACATTATTTTATTAAATGCAAGTACAATAAATAAAAAGTAATATTAAAATTCTTTATTGCTTACATATACGTGATTTAAATTTTGTCAATCGGGTATGAAAAGGTTGATTCTTACTCCAAACAATTAGGTTATTCTAATTTATAACGTAAAAATTCAATTGAGTGCTATTCGGTGCACGGTACTTTTAGTTAATCTGTCCTTTGTTAAATAAACAAATTAAATAGTTTACCAACACGTGAACATGCAACATATAACTGACCATGAGAGAAACATGGATTTTGAATTGCCGTTACAAGAATTGGAAGAATGATGACCAGTATACCACAGAGCCTTTACTTTGTGTCCATCAATTATACGAGCAAGATGTATATAGTAGGTTGATAGTTCGTAAATAACAAAACGTTATATTAAATATTCGGAATTAAATAATTACTTTTTACTGTTAAATTTGGTATAGTAATAATTCGATACAATTTCTTTATTGTTACCTTTATAAACTGATCTATAGACGAGACTTAGAAGAACCTTCATTTCTATACAGTATAAACAACATCCAGTTCGATGATGGTGTACAGTATCATACTTCATAGGATTTGGCTGAGTGTTTGTTAACATTTTTTTATTGGTCTTATTGGTAACCATGATGAAGAAAATTGTGACACACACATACACACACACACACACACACACACACACACACACACACACACACACACACACACACACACACACACACACACACACACACACACACACACACACACACACACACACACACACACACACATATATATATATATATATTATATATATATTAAAAGTAAGTACAATAATGTGACATTTAACGTCTAACATACTGTAGTAAAAACATGTTTATCTGAAATGTTGTATATAACTTCGGAGAAACCTGTTTCGCGACAACTTTTATTAATTGAGTCCATTAGTTGCATTCAACATTCCTCTGCTCATATAAATTATTCGTCAGTTACAACACATTCCATTGGTGTTGTTAACGAAGTGTTTAGTGACTTTTAATTCACGAAACTGTGATAAATTAGTTATACAGATAAGAGTAAACAAGTTACTAGTCAAGAAAGAATAAAACATGTATTTATAGAGTTACAAACTAGTAAGTTAATTTGGTGCAAAACCAATGGAAATAACTTATTGGTGATTCCTGAAAAATACTGAAACAGACAGATAGTTAGGGTTTAATTAGTGGATAGTTTACTATTGAATAATGCCAGATTTGACATTAGGTAAATACATAATAACAACCAAGCTAAACTTTAAAATCGGGCCAGCTTTAATTATGTACAGGAGCTGTTTCCAGAGATGTTTAACTCTGTCGAGCGACTCGTTGAAGTTCCCGCATCCTAGCAATTCCCGGTCATATTGTATGCAGAGACAACTAGAACACAACACAATGGACGTAGCCAGTAGTTCTGAGGAGATAGGAACAAACTTTATTCTCAAAATTGTGCTACCAGTTGAGAAACTGTTAGCTCGGACGGTAAAGTTCACACTGCTACCCCGCTGTATGTAAGTACGACACTTTTCCAAAGAACCGTCCTCTTGTCTAAAAATGATTGAAAATGGAGAACAAAATATAAAAAAACTGTTTTCCGGTTTATACATGGTCGAAATACGGTTTGCACAAATAAATTCTTGAAATAATCGGCATCGCTCTGAATAGTCGAATATACAGTAAATACATGTTAAACAGAAATTGCCAATACTACATATCCTCCTGTACAGGTGAGTAAAAGTCGGTGGAGTATATCTTAATTGGCTGAAGATTAACAAATAAACAAGAAATAGGACCAAAAGTGATTAAAACTGTGCTTTATAACATGTTGCTAACGTTTTGATAATTTGATGCTGTCTTCTTTGTTAAAAGTATTTTCTTCTTTGATTGCTTTTGAAAATGTGGACTTTATACAAGTACTTTTTTGGTATATTCTACTTCAGATTTTTTCCGTAACCTGTCGTTTCGAGTGGCTAATGTGTTTAGAATTTTTGTAGATAATAAAAATTTGTTTCTCTAATCAAGACTGAGCCACGACTACAATTTCGTATACTCCAGACTCACATAACTTGGGTAATTAAAAAAACATCCATGATTGAGAATGTTCCATTCTCTACAGAAATTATCTGCAGGCTTTATAACACTACAGCTTTGAAATTTCAGAATGCAAACTGAGTTCATGGATGTTATCACTGAAGTCGTCAAGTTAATAAGGATAGTACAATCAAGCAGATCTTCTGTACCAATTTTTAATTTTGTTTGGCCGGTTTTACTGTTTTTACACTGATTTAAATCAAACTATTTGAAGCTTGCTTTCTATTACGTAGGAAGTTTCTCGTCTTCCAAATCCCTCTCTGACCACGTAGTTGTTCCAGAATTTTTGTACAAGATATTGTTATAGGCCTACAATTTTATAACGAGTCTCCATAATATTTTCAACGTGGTTCAGGAACAAAAGTGCAAGTCTATACTAGTCTTGGACATCAAATCACACATATCAGAGACATCTAGTATAATGTTGTAGAACGTTTATTAATGACAAGAAGTGTCGTTCCTTTCAAACACTTGAGTGGCTCAGCCGGGAGAAAGAAAGTAGTTAACAAGCATAATTTATTGCTTATTACAATGATTAAATATTTTAAATTACGAAACAGTGACAAAATATAAAAGAAATTTGTACTAATGTTTTGGGAGAGTCGATGACCGAGAGGTCTAAAATGTCGGGCTTAGGATCTGAGTTAAAGAAAGCGCAGATTCGAGTCTTGTTCTGAGACTACAGTACTTTTTATCAGTACAGTGTACCATCGACCTTGTACTGTATTGAATCTTCCCCTTATTCTTTTTGATAAGATCTGCCGGACAAATCGAAATAAAACATAACAGGGGATCTGCCTCCCGATTTATACAAAATTTCAAAAAGAGGTAGCACTATTCTTTCACAAATTAGGTTGTACGAAATTTAAATTACCTTTTTTAAAAGTGTGACAAATTATTTAGAAACTCACCAACATGAAGCTAACTAATTAACTAAACGGAATCATCCAAGTATTGTGAAAACCAAGCTGCACACTATTCTAGAAGAGGAACAGTCTAAATGTGGAAAGCGGTTTGACAATGACCATAACAGGCCTTCAACATTTCAGCAACTAATCAAGAATAGCATCCATTGTTTATGTTGTCAGCGTTGCCATTGAATGTTTCTCGCCCCAACCCAACACTGCCGGCCATTTCATTGAACATGCCCGCTGACATCTGCTGCCAGATAACAAACAATCTCGAGTTGCTGCTTTTGTTTCCGAATCCATCCATTTTTCATGACCACCCACCCCTCGCCACTACCACTTGCTGATGGATGCCACCGATGCCAGAATAGTGTATCCTGCGGCGGCAGTGTTCTTCGGGATCAGACAATCTTAGACTATCTTGGCTGATAGATTCAGATGCACTTGTTTATTCAAATAAAAAAATGTGCGAATGAAACACATGCAGTTTCAAATACCGATCCCTGAATTAATTCCATAACGTATCATGAACAAATAAGGAAATGCAATAAATCATACTGTATTGTTTTCGCGAAAAATCTTTGAATGGATAAATATTAAAATTAGTTTCAGGATAGCCAAGATTTTATTAGAAAAGTGTATTTGAATATTGTTTTGTGTTTGAATGTGTGAGTGATTTATGTGCGCTATTCAGTTGTGATAAATCGTCCTTGATATCAGTGCTGCTTATTAATATCCACCCTCACTCTTTCCTCAAAAATTTGATGATATTCAAATAAACGTTCAGATTGAATAATCCTTTTAAATTAGGCTGCTATGTTGCACAATTCAAAATAGTGAATTTATTTAAGATTCTTGTGTAGTTTAAAACACGTCCCCTAATTGTATTGATGGTGTTCGACTATTTGAAAGATTGAGAAATTCAGGGATCATAGTTTAAGCGTTGGGATTTATTTCTACTGGACCTACAAAAAAGTAAGGGCGAAGACCGGCAATAAGATTGGTTAACTTGTCATCATTCGGAATTTTACTGTCGGAGGGATGTGATATGTGTATAGACTATCAATTGTTTAATTTTTTTTTCTATTTTTCCTCCAAAAACATACTTTCTACAAGAAGTCACATATTTTATTGGTAACAGCTTTTGCTATTCTTTTACTCTTACTCTATACAAAGTATGACACATAGCACATGAAACAATATTTTTTCCTGAGTACTGTAATATTTATTTAAGTATATTTAAGTACATTTTTCAACTATAAACAAACTTCACATACTCTGCTTTTTAAGATATGGAACCACACATTAAAAATTTTTGAATGCACGTTGCCTTTGAACTACCATAAAATCGTAATACTTTGCATTTTGCGCAGTTAAAATAATTAAGTTTGAAATATATAATTACTGAAACATATTTGATGTGAGACATCATTTATGGAGTCTAGTGATCAAACTTTTAGACATCGTCAAACAAAAAGGATTCAAAAATATTAAGTTCTAATTTTTCCTAAAATTGGATACAATACATAACTTTTACAGTTTTTTTTTTAAATAGTTAATTTGTAGGACTTGTAACTAGACATTTTTATCTTTACAAAATCTAGAGATTAATTCGGCTCCAATGCTTTAGTTGGCTATTCTGGAGCCACCGATATGTAATATTTAATGAAGAATATTAAATTAATCAATATAATTAATTAAAATTCTTTAATTACCTAAATAAAGACTTTGAGAGTTGATCAAAGCGATGTATATTAACATATTTCAAAATCAATACTTTAATGGCAATGTTTGCCCTTGAAAGTTTTATATTTTTAGGCGTTGTTATGCTAACTCCTAATCCTGAGATTGACACCTTATAAACAAACCATTATTGTCACGTTTTTTAAAAATGGTAGGACGGCGCATTTACAAACTTGTATTGAAAAAGATTTTCGAATTATTATATTAATATTTTGTTTACGGAATTAATATAATAAAGTTTTAAACAAATAATTACAAACACACGTATGATGTAATTCATCCTTCCTGGAGTCTAGTGACCCCAACGTTTGACATAAAATCAAAATATTTGTATTACCCAAGAGTTACTCTGTACAAACAGCGTTTCCGAACAACACGAGTCATTTAAAACTAGGGGGAATTAATTCATTTAAATTCAAACAATAAAAAAACGAACGCAATTGTCAATCGCTAAGACTTTTCTTACCGTGACTCTAAAGGCATCGTCCTTGAACGATTTTAGATCACAAGGAAGGAAGTTGTACAACTTAGGGGCAAAGTACGAAAAGCCTCTCCTCCCTATCTCGAGCCTTACTCGAGGGAAGTTAAGCTGATTGTCCTGTCGGGTTCTGCGATCAGCAACCTCGCCTCGGTACAGGAGTCTCTGTACAAAGTACCGCGGCTCCTGAAGAGACAGGAGTCAGTGGATTAGGTAGCAGGTCTGCAGCCTGCATACGGTTTCCATAGGCAACAATCCTGCAGACCTTTGGTGGGCAGATAAGTGGTCGTACTTACGCAAGTTGTAAATAAAGCGGACAGCCGTGTTCTGTACTTGAATTTGAATTCTGTAAAACAAATTGTACTGAACAGTGTCCCCTCAAACCTGAATACTTTCAAACACCACTCTTGCAGTTTAATTTTTAATTTTTCCTTTTTAAGTTATGTTAAAAAAGGTTTTATCTTTACGAAATAAAAAAGCCAATGCGACTCTAGCAATAAAATATTTTTAATTCAGTAATTCGGGCTAGTGTGTGTAGCCACCCTCTATATTACATTTCTGAAATTCGAATTCGAATCCTAAATCTAACTGTGTAGTTCTCTAACCATAAAATAACTTTGACATATTTAGCCATGATAACTTAGCACTAGTTTCATGGGGTAAAGTTATTTCTGGACTAAAACGGATTAGATGCTAGAAAGGAAACGCTATTGGAACTTAATTTAAGACCAAAATCATTGTTCACCTTTTAAAATTATACAATATCAATAAATGTTTACCGCTATCTTCAAGTTTGTTTGCATTTTGGTTTTGTATTTCCACTGTTCCGAAAGTATTTTGTTTTGAAATTTAGGGTCAGCTGAATTTGTCATGCACTGTATTTTTATTTAGTTTTTTAGATACTTACTTCAGTTTAGTCATTGCTATCCCATATTTAGTTTCCGTTAATAAATTCAGTTATGAACTAGTCGACTGGCACTTCAGTTTTAATGTACTTAAATTTCTTTTAAACTTTCGCATTATATTTGTCCTGTTATGTATTGTATTATGTTATTTATTGTAATTTTATATTTTTTCAAATCGCCTTTTTAATATAGTATAATGATTGGTCAACTAAAACCATTTTTTTTAAATTATTTTATTGTCATACACTGTGTTTCGGTATTCAACCATCATTAGTGTAAACATTACCACTTAAAGAAATCACAAATAACTAAATATAAACATGATTATTATAAATTATTGTATGTTTGATTTTATCTGTATTTTATCGCTTTACGGTAATGCATTTAGTTTTATTTTAAATGTGTTCTCTAATTTGACACTGTAAATAAAATATGACATAATACATAATTCAATGTATCATTTATATGTTGTACATTTTAACAACACCGATTGGATCTATGACGTTTAATGATGAATAAAGATGATTGATCGATTAGTTATTTAAATCTTCTTGAAGATGAGGGTTGCAAATACATGCAATACATAAGTGTTTCAATATATTGTGCCAATATGATAAATTATTTTTCTAAATATAAATTTCGAATCTAAGTGGTGACAAGTGTAAATATAGAAGTAACCTGACCACATGTGAGTCGTCGCAACTATTTTCGCACCCTCTCTCTCCCCCCCCCCAACAATAGCGTATCTCCACCACACACTCACACACCCCTTGATGGACTTTCTATTTGTTTTGTGTTGGGCAGTCCATCCCCGGATCACTTTCGTTGCAACCGTCAAAAACCGAGGAAAACATAAACGTACATAACAGTTGTGAAACACATGATCTATTAATAAAAACATCACTGAACTGTTACTTCCATTAGCTACTTGAACATTTACAGTATATATTTTTAATTTCTACTGTATTTAAACCTAGTTTTGACCACCGAATATTGGGCTGCAGTATAATAAGAGGCCACCACCACAATACAATCGTATTTATGATTGTCTAAACTATAGAAACAAAAATGTTGACACGAATTACTTTATACAAAAACTATCTATTTTGTATATCTATAAAATGTAACAAACAAAACAGTTTAACATTTAGTTACTTTTTACTGTTTTTAAGGATATACTATGATTATATCGTGGTGGTGGCCTCTTATTATACTGCAGCTGAATATTGAATTAAATTTTAAACGTAAAAAACTCAGTTTTAAACCTTACAAGGTAGGAGTACGCCATGCCATATGCAGTGTAAATTGCATGCAAAATTTTAAGCATATGGTTTATTTCATTAGGCTAAACTTGCTACTAAATCACATTTTGAAATGTCATATGATTGTACTCAGTTTCTAGATTTATTTAATATGTGATTTTCGTGTTGTCATCTAGGTTATCTATAAGACCAATGCAAATGTTAGTTAACGCTCAGCCTAATTTATTAGTCATATTGTACCATTATTGAACTCGATGTTGTTTATATAGGCTACTCGTAGAAATGAAGATTCACGAAAAATTTTAAGTCTGTAGGTTAGTTTCTTCCGGAGATATCCTGTAGCAGACGGACAAACATCCATACAGACAGACAGACAGACATCCATACAGACAGACAGACATCCATACAGACAGACAGACATCCATACAGACAGACAGACATCCATACTAACAGATAGACATCCATACAGACAGACAGACATTAACTTTTTCCGGGTCCTCGAGTAACAAACTTCGCTGACGCTCGGCCAATGATTTTTTTGCACAAGTTAAATGACAGATTCAAAGACGGATCCAATTACATCGATGCACTTTCCAATGATATTCACAAACATAATATACTCATTTGAAAGGAAGATACAATAAAACAAAATTTTTAATTCGTGGACAAAATTCACAGCAAGAACTGGTTGTCTATATTTGCGTTATAATATTGCTCGATTTTATTCCAAACAAGTCAGTCAATGTCAATATAAATATTTACAAAGGTTTGAAAAGAAAACGTACCGATTATGTATGGTTTTGCAAATGATTCATTCAAGTTTACATGAATAATTGAAGCCTCCTTTTGAGAACAAAAGGATCACCTCCCAAGCTGCACTAGGAGAACAATGAGAACTATTGTGTTGGCTGTTTCTTCAATTAATTATTATTACTGACTAAATCAACAGAGGGTGCGTAGAAATTAGTTGCAAACATAATTGGAAATAATTTCGTTAACTAAGAATATATGTATACTAATAAAATGGAAAATAAATATACATTTGTGTTTTAACATGTTAAGATTCGTCATGGTTTTAGTTATACCTGAATGAAAATACTCACTAGGTAAAAGAAAACTGTAAGGGGGGATTGATCCCCCATTATTCCCCCTGGGTACGCCCCTGTACATTAATATCGATGGAGATATTGGGGTGCAAGGAAAGATCGATAGGTCTATTCTCATGCGGCAGATGACTATAGGAGTTGGTAGGGCTCCTTAAGTGTTAAAGACAGTTGCTAGACTATACATAAGGGCGTGCTACCCCGTCTGCTTTGACGGGAGAGGCTGGTACAGAGCTGGCCTCCCTTTCGTCCAAGGAGACATGACTAAGATTAGTGCCCAAAATACTTCCTCATGGGTCTTGTCAGGAGGCTGCCCCTACCCCCAACTTTACCCTTCCAGAATGGATATTGTCACTCCGGAAACAGAAGTCCGCTTTTAGGACTAAGTGAAATTTTTCAGCTTCATGTCCTAGGAAAACATAAAAGGTATCCTATAAAATCATTTGTAGTAGCTTCCAAGTCTACAACAAGGATACAAGGGTAGATTTAATGAGTGAGGATCATTCCAATGTCTATTGATCCCCCATTATTTCCCTGTATACGCCCATTTACATTAATATCAATGGAAATAATGTTATTTACATTAAAGTACCCTACAAAAACACTTGTTGAGGTCAATAAGCTTCCAAGCCTACTATATGGAGACTAGGGTAGATTTAACGAGTGAGGGTCCTTCTAATGTTTATTGCTCCTCATTATTCGCCATAGATTAATATGAATGGAAATGATACTATTCACATTAAAGCACCCTCCAAAACACTTGTTGAGGTTCATATGCTTCCAAGCCTACTCTAGCGTGACGAGGGTAGTTTTAATGAGTGAGGATCCTCCCAATGTCTATTGATCCCCCATTAGCCCCCTTGGGTACGGCCCTTAACATCAATAGCAAGTGGAAATATAGCTATTCATATTAAAGTACCCCTACAAAACACTTCTGGTTCATAAGCTTCCAAGCCTACTATATGGATTTAATGAGTTAGCATCCTTCCAGTGTCCTTTATTATCTTTATGGATAATTGGTCACATCTGGCCACCTGTGTAAGGATGCCCAATGGCACACTCCGGTTAATGCAGATCAGGTTGGAATTAAAGAGCATCGGAGCCTTATCCACTGAGAAGGTGGAGGTTATAGAGATACAATTCTCTCCTAGTAACTATTAAAATTTCACTAATACTAAAAGATACATAGCTAAGTATGACTGTTAATACAGAGGATTTGCTCAGATCAGGTGATCGTGCTGGCCAATGTAGATCAACCCTTATGGAGATAAGACATCCTGGGAAGTTTTGTCCCTAAAACTGCCATTAATACTCGTACTATGTTTGCTATGGCACCATCCTCCTGGAACCCCACATCTACCTCACTGAGTGTTGGCAAGAAAACCCCTTGAATCATATGGATGAATCGGTTGAATCCCCTAAATCAACTGTTCGTTTTCTTTAGAAATCATGGTCTAATTCAACTTTCTCCACATCACCAGTTTATTTATAGTTATTTACCCATGGAATAATAGACAGACAGGCAAAAATACGAGAACAGGGCGTAATACAGTGAGTACGGAATGTACATTGCGTGGTGAAGATTGAGTAATTGTTCGTTAAGTACGCTTCAACTGCCGATGCGTGCTCTACCTCTATCCACAAACTACGCTGTGTGGATCGAAAACCTTATGGCCCACTCTCTTAAATGTGCCCTTACGGCACCCTATTCAAATACGCAAGTTAATATGCCCCAACCCTGTATTTCCTTTAGAGACCTAATGAGATGGCTGTGTACCAATTGTGCCGATGACCAGGAATTTAATTAGGGTACTTTTATGGCCAATCCAACTGACATAGCAAAGTGCGCCGTGATCAGTTTCAATTGTTTTTGTCACAATGGGTTGAGGACACAATATGTTCGGATCACAATAAGATACTCATTCACGGTTGGTTACCCAGAGTTGATTGTACTGTTATTTTGTATCACCACAAAAAGAATTGGTACAAAATAAAATCTATGTGCCTTAACAACAATTCTTCCCAATGCTTTTGCGTCATTTGTGCACTAAATGTATGCCTTCAAATTTATGTCAAACTTATTTAATAGTATTTAAAGCTTTGATGTGTTGTAGTTCTACTAAGTATTGACCGTAACCTACTGTACTGTTGTGCAATATTAATATATAACAATTATTATTATATAATTTTGCTGATTACTTATGAGTGATATTTCTAATAACACTACCATCAGTCTATGTTGACCACCCTAACTTTTCATAGAAGAATTGAGTCACTCATTAACCATTATACATGAATGTCGTTAGTTTTTTTGGTTACTTTTTAGAAACACAATTCATAGTCTGCTTAAAACTCGTGAACTGAAATTTATTTATTGAAAAACAAAAATCATCTGCTTTTCTTAACAGTTTAAGCGTTAGTGAAGCCTATCACTCACAGGATGGAAACCATTTGTTTCTGTCTATTTGTCCGATATCTAAAAAACAAACCTTACCTTACCTATTGCCTTGAAAATTTGCATTATGTTTATTTTTGTATAAACATTACCGAGTTCGATAATGAGGTTTGGCTGGACTTTAGCGGACATATTTTATATTGGTCTTATGGGTAACAACAGTTGTGGCAACGATAACTCATCTAATAAATAAAGTTGTAAATTAATTGAGAACCAATTTTATAATATTTTAACATGTGACACAGTAAGTAACATATGTGCCCCAATGAAATGAATCATAGACTTGAAGTTTTGCATGCAAAGCCTGTTATGCGTCACGTGGTATAGGAGTGCCGATGGCCGAGAGGTCTAAGACGTTGGACTTTGAGTCTGAGTTAGAGATAGCGCAGGTTCGAATCTTGTCTGTGACCGTTGCACTTTTTATCACTACCATGTACCTTGTAATGTATCGACTCTCCCCCTTATTCTGCCAGTGGCCCATGAGGTCGGGCAGAATAAGGCATAAAAGGGGTTCGGCTTCTCCTCAAAAATAAATTATGGTCAGTACTGTAATGCTGATGTAAAAGACAAAGTTACGATCTACAATTTACCATAAATTTAAAGACTGTCAACACCCATCTGGGTTGTCTTTTGACAGAAGTAGACTTCTCTTACCTCTGTATGTAAGTATATTTTTTGATCGTGAGAAGTGCTCATACAAGTGTAAAGCCGCATGTAACTGCTAGTTTCTTATATTTCATCAACAAATTTTATATGAAATACAATTTGGTATGATTTACAATTAGACATGGTATACAATTTTTATAAGATATACAATTTTATATAATATAAAATTTGATATTATACACAATTTGATCTACTAAATACTGCTGTATATTATATTCCAAATTCCAAAGTTTTTATATAAACTTCATGTTCAATTAAATTAACTTAAAATATTATAGAAGTTGAGCATGTTTACGAACTGAAGCATGTTAACGTTTTAAGTACTTACTATTTGTGTTTTTATAAATTTGAAACTCTAGTCCTGAAGAAATCGACACATTACTCAGGTTAGGCTTTTATCATTATTAAAAAACGAGCAAAAATGTCATTCCCTAACCTAGACTCGAACTCGTGTCCACCAGCTGCCAAGGACGGCAGCTGCTATTAGTGTTGGTATAATATTTAACAGTCTATTAGGTTTTTTTTTACTTCTACCTTGTAATTAAGATAATTAAAAATTTATTACTTTATGTCTGAAATGTTGCGTATTTTGGTTGGTGTTTAATACAAGTTTAAACTGACCTCGAATTTTGAAAAAAAGAAAAAAAAAAAACAGAAGAGTGTTGGAGGTTATAGGGTTGGTTTAGGTTGTAACTTGGTATGGACATGTACAGGTAAGGCCAATAGCTGGTTGGCGATGCGCATTGAGAATTCCCTTTAAAAGTTTTAGGCCATCACTGGTAAATATTGACAGGTTGACAGTTCAGGGTGTAAAGGTATCCCGCTGAAATGGATTTTCTGGATATCACTGTTCCAAGAATAATAACCGACGCCTTCTATATCTCCTGGGAGCAGTCAATCTTACAATGCTGTTGAGCACGCAGCGGCGAGCTTCTCGAAGGCTGCAAATAATTCTGAGCTTAAAGTGATATTCCCCAATGCTGACGTTGTTTATTTTAAACTCTCACATTCACTTTAAAATTGATCTGGCCTCACTTGAAACTATAGTTTTATGATTCAGTGGTATGACAGGCTAATTATTGTATGGCGTTCGTTAACACTAAATGCCTCCATATGTTCCTTACACCAACTGCATACACACACACACACACACACACACACACACACACACACACAACACACACACACACACACACACACACACACACACACACACACACACACACACACACACACACACACACACACACACACACACACACACACACACACACACACACACACATATATGTATATACAGAGTGTATCCGTAATGCTCGGATATATTTTAGGAGGTGATCCCATGGACCAAAATAAAACGTTCTATAAAGATATGTCCTAAAATGCTTCTTTTCCCAGATATCCGCCATTTTGTTTTTTTACTAAATAATTTATATCTCTAGAACGGCGTGACCGATTCAGTTCAAATGTTGCATATTGCTCACCCATATAAACATCATGTTTGCAAAAAATAATCATTAAGTTCCTATGTTCAGTTTCAAAATTGCGGCCATTTCAAATTTTGCATATTATTGCTCATCCATATAAATATCATGTTTGCAAAACATAATCATTAATTTCCTATGTTCAGTTTTAAAATTGCGGTCATTTCAAATTTTGCATATTATTGCTCATCCATATAAATATCATGTTTGCAGGAAATAATCATTAAGTTCATATATTCCGTTTCAAAATGGCGGCCATATTAATTTTTTAAACTTAAATAACTAATGAACTGTAACTTTTAATAAAATTTGTCGAGAGCTGTTTTTAGCCCATTTCATTTCCTATCTAATGACATACCTCTTGAAACAATTTTTTTTTTTATAGAATGTCACACTTTGAATGTTATTACAATGTTCCTGCCGACCATGCATTTACTACCAGCTTATTCGTTTTCACTTTAAATATGGTATTTTGATTAATGTCATAGACAAATTAAATACGAGCTTATGTAAGGGCTTAATATTGTTTAAACAATTTTTACATTTAAGAAACAAACTGCTTTAAAAGTTATGTCACTAGATTCGAAAACGAATAAAAGTTTAGGCTTCAAATTGTGCATGAATCTTCATATTTATATGAGGAACACTGAGTTCGATGATGGTTCAAGTCACCCCATAGGAATAGGCTGAGCGTTAGCAAATAATTTTGATATTTACGTTATGGGTAACCATGAAAAAATAGCAGAATAAATAAATGTATAAACAAACTCAATAAGCTGATAGGGCATATATTTTTATCATGAAAGTGATATATTAACACATGTAGCCTGTAAATACCAATAAATACAACATCTCTTTATCGTGACCTGGTGTGTAGACCCTAATTATTTAAACACTAATATTGATCTCAATTTAATGAACAAATATCGTAATGTATCATGTCAAGAAAGATATTTGGACATTATACTTTGCATTAAACTTAATTTTTACAAGAATGGATTCTATGACGTTTCATTTTTGTGTCAACTTCTATTTTGCATGATTGTCTGTCTGTCTATCTGTCTGCAGGTTAACTCGAGAATTAAACGAGCTATAGATTTGAAATTTTTCATGCAACCTCAGAGATAAATGATGTAGCGCACCATCCTAGGAAAGTGAAATGGGTTCAACTAATTGTACCGTCTATTGCAGATTATCTATCTTAGAGTTACACATGCACACACACAATTACATCTCACTTTTTAAAAATCGTGTTTTACATATACAAACCTAAAATGTATAAGTGATCCACTACTCCACTATCCTTAATTCCAGTTGTTATCCATTTCCCCCAATTATGAAAATAATATATTTATTCAGAAAGTACTTATTCAAATTAGACCAATAAGACTATTAATTCAATAGAACTTATCATTTACACAATAAAGAAGGCTCTTTTTAATTGGAGTAATATTACAACAAACACCATTATATTGCAATATCAAATAAACAACTAGATTTAATTTGACAGTATCTTAACAGATAACGGGAAGATCAGCATATATGTATTACATATTATTACTAGCTGTTTCCCGCGGCTTCGCACGCTTTTCGTAAGCTTTGCCCGTGTAAGAGTATTTCTGGTTCAAGTGAATTATATTTCCAACGCCGATGCAGAGTTTACCTTGTTGCCACGATCAAGAAAATCTGTAAAAAGTGAATATTTATAGCCATTGTACACGTGCATGTACTTTGTCATAAACTGGTCTAGCTCTCAAGGTTTAAGTTCAACTAGAAATTTATTTTAAGAAAATTATACATCAAAACTTTTAGCCTTCAAATAGTGTTTGGCTATTTAACATACGTAACTGTCTTGTAATTGCAGTTTATAATGTACAGGCGCTTTGATAAATTTTATATTTTGCAGCGCCGCCTGGTGGTGAGCTACATCAATGGGCATAGCATATAAACCTTTTACGTGGAAAAATACATATACATACAACTTTTCATAACGATCAGTCAAATAGTTCCTGAGTCTATAAAAACATATACACTAAACAAACATTCATGTTTGTATATATACACACGTTTGTGTGTGTGTGTGTGTGTGTGTGTGTGTGTGTGTGTGTGTGTGTGTGTGTGTGTGTGTGTGTGTGTGTGTGTGTGTGTGTGTGTGTATTACGAGTACTTAAAGTACGCAAGTATGTATAAAACATTAATTAATATTGAGTTTACTTTGAATGTTCCTAGTCCGTCACAGAATTCCATCATGGAAATCTAATTTTACACTGTTTGCAATTAATGTAACAACTGAGCAATTTGTAATACTTAATCAAATAAAGACACTTTACTTCAAAAAATAACATGTAATGGAATCAGAAATGGCGATGAAAATATATTTTGTTCTAATTACATCAAAATCTTTGTAAACCTTCACACCAATATTTAGTTATTCATTTCAGATATTCATTAGTGTGGTAGTTCCCTGAAATTAGCATTTTGTTAATGAACTTAAACAGCTGAGAAGATCATGTGACTAGTAATAGATTCCAATCACACACCAGAGACTCATGAAAATCGACAACCAGTAGGAGTCAGCTGTTTGTATTTTTCTGGAGAGGTGCGGCGGGGCGGTGTGACGACACCGGAAGTGGGGGAATGCCAAGTTCCGGCGGTAATGTGTCATCGATCGCCTCCAGATACAGCTGGCAGTTTAACTGCGCCCTTATACCGCGCCGCTACGTCAGCCTCTTTACTAAAGAAGTACAGCCAGGCGGTGTGACGACACCGGAAGTGGGGGAATGCCAAGTTCCGGCGGTAATGTGTCATCGATCGCCTCCAGATACAGCTGGCAGTTTAACTGCGCCCTTATACCGCGCCGCTACGTCAGCCTCTTTACTAAAGAAGTACAGCCAGGCGGTGTGACGACACCGGAAGTGGGGGAATGCCAAGTTCCGGCGGTAATGTGTCATCGATCGCCTCCAGATACAGCTGGCAGTTTAACTGCGCCCTTATACCGCGCCGCCTCGTCAGTTTCTTTAAATAAACAGACTCCCTGAAAAACAGTAATATATTTTTGAAGAATTTTTGATATCGAATATGTATATGTTCTACAACCTGTAGCTGTACACAGGTATGAGTGGCGTATCTGTGTTGAGTGACCATTACGCGGTGTACGTAGCTTAACGTATCGGACTAACGTGAGGCTTATAACATATGCTCCAAAATGAAACTCTACATCTTTTCAATTAGCATCATAAAAGTGATAAATTCCTCATACCTCGAGTGGTTAGGTATAACACTATTGGGGGTTTCTAAATAGTTTATATTAGGAGCAGAATGTTTTGATGTCAGAATTGTAGGTACTGCGCGAACTTACAACAGTTATGTGATTAGATAGGAAATTAAATGGGCCAAAAAGCTCCTTTATTATAAATTATAATTTTGAGTCATTTAAGTAAAAAAATTATATAGTCACCATTTTGAAGCGAAATATAGGAACTAAATGATTATATTTTGCAAACATGATGTTTATATGGTTGAGCAATATGCAACGTCAATACTTGGAACTTAATCGGTCAAGCCGCTTTAGAGATAATATACATTATTTTGTAAAAAAAAAACAAAACATCTGAGAAAAGAAGCATTTCAGGACATACCATAATAGGGCATGGAATTTCTTTAGTTTGGTCCATGGGATCACCTCCTAAAATATCTCCGTGCATTACGGATACACTCTGTATAGATATGTATGTATGTATGCAGTCAGTATAAGGAACATATGGAGGCATTTAGTGTTAACGAACGCCATACAATAATTAGCCTGTCATACCACTGAATCATAAAACTATAGTTTTAAGTGAGGCCAGATCAATTTTAAAGTGGAAAGTGAGAGTTTAAAATAAACAACGTTAGAATTGGGGAATATCACTTCAAACTCAGAATTATTTGCAGCCTTCGAGAAACTCGCCGCAGCGTGCTCAACAGCATTGAAAGATTGACTGCTCCCAGGAGATATAGAAGGTGTCGGTTATTATTCTTGGAACAGTGATACCCAGAAAATCCATTTCAGCGGGATACCTTTACACCCTGAACTGTCAACCTGTCAATATTTACCAGTGATGGCCTAAAACTTTTAAAGGGAATTCTCAATGTGCATCGCCAACCAGCTATTGGCCTTACCTGTACATGTCCATACCAAGTTACAACCTAAACCAACCCTATAACCTCCAACACTCTTCTGTTTTTTTTTTGTTTTTTTGTTTTTTTTTTAATTCGAGGTCAGTTTAAACTTGTATGAAACGCCAGCCAAAATATGCAACATTTCAGACATAATGTAGTAAATTTTAATTTTCTTAATTACAAGGTAGAAGTTTAAAAAAAAGGAGAAGCCGATCCCCTGTTAAGCCTTATTCTGCCCGTCCTCATGGGCCACTGGCATGTGCGAGGATCTTATCAAACAGAATAAGAGGGAGAGTCGATAAAGTACAAGGTCGATGGTACTGATAAAAAGTGAAAAGGTCACAGGCAGGATCCGAATCTGCGCTATCTCTAACTGAAACTCCAAGTCCAAAGTCTTAGACCACTCCGCCATCGGCACTCCCTCCGTGGGACATAAACACTAGTGTGATCACATTCCCATCATACTTACACTTGTGTTTTGACGTCACAACAAATAATAAGCATTACTGAATATCCTTAGTTTTTTAATTCGACAGTATGCCTGTATACTGGATGTTATCTCTGATAGCATAAAATGTTTTATGAGAATAGTCTATCCAGTCTATCCATTGTTAAATATTATCACTGTGAATAGTTCTGCATGCATCTGGTGACGAATCTCAGAAAAAGTAACTATAGACATTATTATTAAACCTTTGTTTGGTGAATAAACTCTGATAATACTAACAGTTGATTAAGTGATGTTTTATTTCAAATAATTAAAATCAGGATATATAATTGCATTTTGGAAAGGAATTTACAGCTCGAAGTGAAACATTGAGCACTTTAGCGTTGTTTACGCATCCTCGCACGCAACTGTATATTACCACACAATATTCTGCCACATAATATTCTGCCATGCAATATTCTGCCACAGAATCCACAAATGGATATGCTGTTTATTCTCGTGGTCATAAATTTTAATGTTGTCTCAATGTTTCAATTAACTGTAACGATGCAGTCTAAAAGGTGGCCTAAAAAACTAATACAAGTGCCAGTTGCTGCGTTTGCACTGTAAAAAACTAGTACATGTGTCAGTTGCTTCATTTGCACTTTAAAAAACTAATACATGTGTCAGTTGCTTCGTTTGCACTGTAAAAAACTAGTACATGTGTCAGTTGCTTCGTTTGCACTGTAAAAAACTAGTACATGTGTCAGTTGCTTCGTTTGTAGTGTAAAAAAACTAATACACGTATCAGTTGCTTCGTTTGCACTGTAAAAAACTAGTACATGTGTCAGTTGCTTCGTTTGCACTGTAAAAAACTAGTACATGTGTCAGTTGCTTCGTTTGCACTGTAAAAAAACTAATACATGTGTCAGTTGCTTCGTTTGCACTGTAAAAAACTAGTACATGTGTCAGTTGCTTCGTTTGCACTGTAAAAAACTAGTACATGTGTCAGTTGCTTCGTTTGCAGTGTAAAAAAACTAATTCCTGTGTCAGTTGCTTCGTTTTCACTGTAAAAAACTAGTACATGTGTCAGTTGCTTCGTTTGCAGTGTAAAAAAACTAATACACGTATCAGTTGCTTCGTTTGCACTGTAAAAAACTAGTACATGTGTCAGTTGCTTCGTTTGCACTGTAAAAGACTAGTACATGTGTCAGTTGCTTCGTTTGCACTGTAAAAAAAAAAACTAGTACATGTGTCAGTTGTTTCGTTTGCACTGTAAAAACTAGTACATGTGTCAGTTGCTTCGTTTGCAGTGTAAAAAAAACTAATACACGTATCAGTTGCTTCGTTTGCACTGTAAAAAAACTAATACATGTGTAAGTTGCTTTCGTTTGCACTGTAAAAACTAGTACATGTGTCAGTTGCTTCGTTTGCAGTGTAAAAAAACTAATACACGTATCAGTTGCTTCGTTTGCACTGTAAAAAACTAGTACATGTGTCAGTTGCTTCGTTTGCAGTGTAAAAAAACTAATACACGTATCAGTTGCTTCGTTTGCACTGTAAAAAACTAGTACATGTGTAAGTTGCTTCATTTGCACTGTAAAAAACTAATACATGTGTCAGTTGCTTCGTTTGCACTGTAAAAAAAACTAGTACATGTGTCAGTTGCTTCTTTTGCACTGTAAAAACTAGTACACGTGTCAGTTACTTCGTTTGAACTGTAAAAAACTAATACACGTGTCAGTGGCTTCGTTTGCACTGTAAAAACTAGTACATGTGTAAGTTGCTTTGTTTGCACTGTAAAAGACTAGTACATGTGTCAGTTGCTTCTTTTGCACTGTAAAAACTAGTACATGTGTCAGTTACTTCGTTTGAACTGTAAAAAACTAATACACGTGTCAGTGGCTTCGTTTGAACCGTAAAAAACTAATACATATTGTGTCAGTTGCTTCGTTTGCAATGTAACAAAATTAATACATGTGTTAGTGGCTTCGTTTGAACTGTAAAACACTAATACAAGTGTCAGTTGCTTCGTTTGCAAAGTAAAAAACTAATACATGTGCCAGTTGCTTCGTTTCCACTGTAAAAACTTAATACATGTGTCAGTTGCTTCGCTTGCAATGTAAAAACTAATACATGTGTCAGTTGCTTCGTTTGAACTGTAAAAAACGAATGCATGTGTCAGTTGCTTCGTTGCCACTGTAAAAAACTAATACATGTGTCAGTTGCTTCGTTTGCAAAGTGAAAACTAATACTTGCGTTAATTAATCATAAAACATAAACTGCAATAATAATAACATTTTGTTTGTGTGAAGCCTTTGGTTTGCAAAGTTTGGTTTTAGTTAATTTTTGATTAACGAATAAAATTTAATTAGTATTATAGTGTGTTTTTAAATTAATTACTAAAATGCAATAAAAAATAAGCTACAGTAAAATACAAGTGCATTAAAATAATATTTGAAGTAGTCTTTGATATTTACTATTGAATTGTAACACTATTTTAAAGATTGCAGTATTATATTCGAGGTTTGATATTACTGTGAAACTTCACGTTTCAATAGATTGAAATGTTTAGCAGTAGTGTTAGTGTGCATTATAGTGTTCGCACCATTTTGAATATCTTGCTTTACGAACAGCACAAACAAACAACAATCAGCGTAGAAGAATACAAAGTCAGAACGAAAATATACATCTACAGTCGTTAAAAGAACAACAATTTAGTGTCAAACTTTTGACAAATTAACGCCTACTTTCAACTTTTACAATACAGCAATGGCCCTTTCCAACGTTTAATTTCACTCGTTTAATTGTTGTTTGGTGTGATTGTACCTGATTTATGACTCTTTTAGAGGCGATAATGAGAATTGTAACTTTTAGAGGTTAAGTGTCTCAAAAGTGTCAAAAGTGAATTGGTGTTCTTTGACACCAGGGAAATATCTTGCGGTAGTAAAATTACAGTTATTCAAGCACTGCTACTCATTTGTTCTTTTTTTTAATTGTATTATACATAAAGTCCATAAATTAAACTGATCACAAAAACCAAAGAAATTAAACTTGCCATGACAAACTGGAGCGATTAAGTTGATCATGACAAATCCTAGCAATTCACTGAATCATTATCGATTTACTCATCTTCACATTAATCAAGAACATGATTTTTGTACAGCCTTGTATCACATTTGTACTGTGTTTGCAGACAGCCAGCTTATGTTGACAGACAATGTTTCCGGAGGCATTGCTTCTTTAATGACCAAATTTCTTTTCAGATCTCAATTCAACCCAGAACAACAAGAATATTGAAAACCTTTTTTGCTCTTCCCATACATGCAAACATGATAAACTTAAGTTCACCTCAAATGGTTCTTGAACAACACTGGCAAACAGATATGGATACATCATGACTTCTGGTCACATCAAAGTTACCCACGTACTGCACGTACACAGTCTCCCAGAATAGGGAGAATATTGAAAGCCTTTTGTAATCTTCCTATACATACAAACATGCTAAACTTAAGTTCAGCTCAAATGGTTCTTGAACAACACTGGCAAACAGATATGGATACATCGTGACTTCTGGTCACATCAAAGTTACCCACGTACTGCACGTACACAGTCTCCCAGAATAGGGAGATTACTGAAAGCCTTTTGTGCTCTTCCTATACATACAAACATGCTAAACTTAAGTTCAGCTCAAATCGTTCTTGAACAACACTGACAAACAGATATGGATACATCATGACTTCTGGTCACATCAAAGTTACCCATGTACTGCACGTACACAGTCTCCCAGAATAGGGAGAATTTTGAAATCCTTTTGTAATCTTCCTAACATGCAAACATGATAAACTTAAGTTCAGCTCAAATCGTTCTTGAACAACACTGACAAACAGATATGGATACATCATGACTTCTGGTCACATCAAAGTTACCCATGTACTGCACGTACACAGTCTCCCAGAATAGGGAGAATTTTGAAATCCTTTTGTAATCTTCCTAACATGCAAACATGATAAACTTAAGTTCACCTCAAATGGTTCTTGAAAAACACTGGCAAACAGATGTGGATACATAATGACTTCTGGTCACATCAAAGTTACCCACGTACTGCACGTACACAGTCTCCTAGAATAGGGAGAACATTGAAAGCCTTTTGTAATCTTCCTATACATACAAACACGCTAAACTTAAGTTCACCTCAAATGGTACTTGAACAACACTGGCAAACAGATATGGATACACATCTGGTCACACTTACCCGTACTGCACGTGCACGTACACAGTCTCCTAGAATAGGGAGAACATTGAAAGCCTTTTGTATTCTTCCTATACATACAAACATGCTAAACTTAAGTTCAGCTCAAATGGTTCTTGAACAACACTGGCAAACAGATATGGATACATCATGACTTCTGGTCACATCAAAGTTACCCACGTACTGCACGTACACAGTCTCCTAGAATAGGGAGAACATTGAAAGCCTTTTGTATTCTTCATATGCATACAAACATGCTAAACTTAAGTTCAGCTCAAATGGTACTTGAACAACGCTGGCAAACGGATATGGATACATCATGACTTCTGGTCACATCAAAGTTACCCACGTACTGCACGTACACAGTCTCCTAGAATAGGGAGAACATTGAAAGCCTTTTGTATTCTTCCTATGCATACAAACATGCTAAACTTAAGTTCACCTCAAATGGTTCTTGAACAATACTGGCATACAGATATGGATACATCATGACTTCTGGTCACATCAAAGTTACCCACGTACTGCACGTACACAGTCTCCCAGAATAGGGAGAATATTGAAAGCCTTTTGTAATCTTCCTATAGATAAAAACATGGTAAACTTAAGTTCAAGCTCAAACGGATCCTGAGATATTGTGAACAACACTGACAAACAGACAGACGCATTGTGTACACAGTCACTATTAATTGCACGCCAGGCGTAAGTAACCTTGTTAGCGAACAGGGAGTGATATTTGCAGTGATGGAACATAACGCCTGACATTTATAAATAGGCAATATAAGTGCTGTATTTGTGTTGCGTCTGCGCCTGTCATTTAAAAAGATTTACTGGCTTATAAGATTTCTATCTCGCTTTGTCCACTGTAGAACGAAATAACTATAAAAACTACAAACTTTTTCAGGTAATAAGTTACTTAATGTCACTAATTTTTTATAGGACAGTAACATAAACCTTTTCTCGTCCACAGATAAGTTATGTCAAGTTATGTTTAATTTTTTTTTTCAAAATGATTATATTGTTAAGTTTAATATATTATTTGTACAGCTGGATTTTTTAGAACTAGTAAGGATTCTCCATCCATCTACTTTATCCACTTTAATACAATAACCTATAAAACATTTGTCTCTTCGTAAAAATAAAGAGTGATCAAACAGGTTAGGAATTATTTTGGGTACGGTTAAATAGGTCAAATAATTAAAAAAACAACAACTGTGATTCTATAACACTATAGTCTATTTTGCTTCTTTTAGCATGTGTGTGTCTATATATATATTTATTTATATATATATATTTTTTGTTTTTTTTTGTTTTTTTTTTTTTTAAGACCATACCACAAAAACTTTTTCAGTTTCGGAATTGTAATTTTGCTTGTTCTTAAGTCTTAGTAGGACTAACTCTTCTGAAAGAATTCAAAGTTTAAAAATTGGGGCATTTTAACATCGTGTTAGCGAAATTAAAACGAAACCGCGAGAGATAATAATTGTCGACAGGTAAAAGGTAAAAATGTATCGTATTCGTCGTAAAATCCAATTAAGTTGATAATTTGACAATTTGGATTGTGCGAGATTAGTAAACAGCAATTTATTTATTATTATTTTTATAAGATATCAAAATCTATATCTTTTTACTATGTATATGTATCACGTGTCTTGGCAATGTGCCTTTTTGATCGGTGTTTATGAAATCTTCCTTTAAAAATTTAAAATGCCACCATTTTGAAACTGTTAAGGATATGTTATTCTTTCATGAGGAAGATCAAATCCTAAGTAGACGTACAGCAACGTGAAACGAAGCGAATATTCCTTAGTGTTTTATGCACATTTTAGTTCATGTTCACCTATTTTACGATATCCAAAATATATTTTTAATTATCTGAGTGTGTATTAAAATTAAAATAACTCAGTTAACTATTTTAAACATATTGTTTTAGTATGGTGTCTTTTGAAAGATTCTTAGTTTTAGAAACTTTCTGAAAAATCAATTAAAGTTCGACCGAGGCTTTTTAAATGTACTGTTACTGGATAAACAGAATTACATATCAATGCCACTGGTTTGTAGATTGGTATTAGATACTTTGAGAGACTGAAGATTATATAGTTTTCAGACTTTTAACTGTGTTGCTGATGCTGATATAAATGATTTATGTCTTATTTTTAAGTTTAAAACATTACCCGTGGAGAATTTTATCGTCTGTTATGTTTAACCCTATCCATATCCTCCCAAAAACTCGACTAACGATCTCTACCAAAACTTGACTAATTCCTTTCTCATAGGGAATTTCTCATCGATTTTACAAAGAAGTAGGTTGTTACTTATAGATTGAAAAATTTCACTCTGCAGAAAGGCTGTGTTCATATTAATGTTTTCTTACTTACAATTTTAAGTGAGAAATAACTCAAGTTTAAGTTATTGTTAACTCTGTCATTATTATAAGTTTAAAGTTAGCATGTAACTCATCATTTAAACGATATCCATAACATTAATTATAATCCATAATCAACGAGGACGGATTATTTTTTAATTTGCGACGTTCACAAGGTAGGAGTGCAACATGCCACTTGTCGAGTAACAGGCTTCACTAAGGTTGCATGCGGTATTTCAAGTCAATCGCTCGTTTCATTCTCGATATGCCCTGCGGTCAGAATTACATCTTACCGGCTGACAAAAGAAAATTGTTTCAACATACTGAGTGATAGGCTTCAGTCAAATTCCATAGTTGGATATGCACCATCATAGAACTAATTCTTGACTACTTACCACGTACAATTTAAAGTCCGCAGATTATTTTTATCTAGATGTCATGGCACATGATATTCACATGTTTTTTTCATTGAGTTAGGATTAAATTAATGGGAGGAAGTCTACGCTCGTAGTCAACATAAAATTATGTTGTAGTGTTGGGATAGTTAGGCTACACGTGTCAATGTATCATGTTTCAATCTCTTATGGATGTATTGGGTTCGTTTACAAATGTATTCCTTTTACTATTTATTCCTTGCCATAATGATTATTTATAACAACAATGCACGATTTTCTAACTATCAGCCAAATCCCTTGGAATAACATGCACCATGATAGAACTCAGGGTTGCCAATACGATTTAAGTTACATGCAAAATTTGAAGTCTATTAGTCAGTTTTGAGACATCGTGCTCACAGAATTGCCCAACATAGACTTAAATCTTACGAGAGCCTACCATCACAAGTTGGTGTAACATTTTTGAACTAAGTTCCTGATTATATAAAGAACCAAACGAACCCTTTGCATTTTAAACAATTACTCAAAGCTCTATTTGATATTAAATGAGTTTTATAGCGTGAGCGAGTGTATTGAACATAAAATTTGATCGGGCATCTCTCACTGGGTATCGACATGTCTATTCTTACGTTGACATGGTCTATTTTAGATGAAGATTATTTAATTTGTTTTTATTAGGCATAACAGTTGTGTAAATAAAACCATTTAAACATTAATATAATTAACTGGTAAGTCTATAGCGTTACACGTATTTATGACGATTGTTATACAAATTTTGTATTTGTTCACTGGCAATAAAGAATTGTGAATTGTGTGAATTGAATTGTGAGACAGACAGCCAAACAGACATAAATTATGTCTTTCCAGCCCACGAGTGACAAATTAAACGAAACTACAATTTTTCTTGAATGTTTTGAAACAGTAATCGAGTAGGGAATGAGTAAACAATGGATAGTTTACCGATTCGATCGTTATCAGTATGGGAATCGATAGGCCTACGCTTAACACAAACAAATATTGCGGTATGATGTATGGTGAGCCCACGCTCTTAAACGCGATATAAAGGTCAAAGTCTGGTGTTGCGGGCGACTGCGCTGATGATTATGATTAATTGGGCTTTATTGCAGTAAATTAATCCGAGAAACCACGAACAACACGGCTACACTGATATTGTCGCCTTGCCGCAAACCGCTGTCTGCCATGGCTCGGGGATTAAGTGGTTGCTGCCTTTCCAACCAATTTTATCACCCGTAGTCACCTGTTAATTGAATTTTAAATGTGAAATTTCCACTTACCATACTCAGTATTTTGTTCTTTTCTGTTTTATTTTAATTTATTACCTCGCAATTATAGATTGTTTAATAAAAAAAAAACTGCACACCAGGTTGGATAAGTGTAGTTCGAATTCTCTCCCTCATCTTCTCACTCCCGGTATCTTTTAGGCACTTAGGAAAAATCGTCTAACATACTAAGGCGGTTGTCCTAAAACAACTCAAAAATACTCAAAAACATTGTAAGCGGTCTTGTGTTAAATGGGTCCTAAACATAAATAGGTAGACTGCAGTTTTAGACAATTCCCTCCTGAATATTCACAGTAAGTTTATAACAGTTACGATATCATATCGTGTAAGTATTCTAAAATATGTTGCACTTTAGAACGTCATCATGTTGAAACAAAAACATTAAAACTACATAAGGGACAATGACACAAAAAGTAGACTGAGGACCGACGAAACGCGGTAATAGGTTGTAAGGACAGACATCACAGCACTTTAAACTCTCTTCAGATTCTGAAGTATTGCATCAGAACCGTTAGAGCATGGGGATATTATTAAAACTACGATCTACGTAGAAAGTATGTGTTTTTAGTCCGAGTAAAAGCAGCGGTTGCATTAGGCTGATTACCAATGCTTCTAAATAGCCGCTGGTAATATTGCCAGTAAGCAAAGAGGATATATTATTACACCATCAAGAATTATACAAAGAGCTAGTAACAACGAATATCAATCAATCAGCTGATCTTGATGTAAACTGGACCACCTACAGAGAGTAAACACGAACATGACTGAGACAAAGTCACGTCATGACGTGTCTTGTCATGCTGGGTCACGTGTGGTTCGTCGGCTTTAGACAAAGTTATAGGAGCAGTAAGTAAATATTAGGTTACTTACCTAATACTCCATCAAAACAGTTACTATTTTATAAACAACAGTTATTAGTATTGATGCGTTAGTATGTAAGTATCATTTTTCTTTTAGTTCGTCCATCAATTCGGAGAGTCAATCATTAATAAAACCGTTAATTTAATTTTCAATTTTTGTGATTAATGATTTGATCGGCCCACAATAGTGAATATATATATTTTAGAATTTTCCTGTTAAAACAGTGTTGTACACATGATATTAGAGTAATTCAAATTGTGTCCCAATATTCAATCATCCAATTGAATATATTGTATACTCGATTGGATTATTGAATATTGGAACTATTACGAACCTATTTGTTAAACTTACTAAAAATTTTACTTCTGGTTATCATCTTCGAGAATCGATAGCTAAGAAAGAGTACGCCGTTCAAAATTTTGTATCGATGTTTCAAATAAATTTTAGAAGACAATGTATTCTCTATGAGATAAAAGAAATACTTTTATAACAAAAAGGTCACACTCAATTAATTGCGGGTAGAGAAGGTATAGTAATTATGAGAATTTTCTGAGTTGCTGTTAGAGCAGTGTTAGATAGTTTCGATTCTAAAACTTTTTTGTATGCAAATTCATAGGGTTAGGCATAAAAAATAATTTAAAACAAATATGTGCGGCAGTGAACTTTACACACGCTAAACTATATTTAACAAAATAAAATGTTCTACCTAAAAAAATTAAGTAGTACCTGACTGGTACACCAATGAGCATCGTTTGACTGGTGAAAATGCATTCAGGCGATGGCACTGCACAAAATCAAGAGCACTTTACAACACGTGTCAAACCCACCAGTTAAGGTGGAAGATTGAGAAGAATGGACCACAGTGATGGCACTGCACAAAATCAAGAACACTTTACAACACGTGTCAAACCCACCAGGGAAGGTGGAAGATTGAGGAGAATGGACCACAGTGATGGCACTGCACAAAATCAAGAGCACTTTACAACACGTGTCAAACCCACCAGGGAAGGTGGAAGACTGAGGAGAATGGACCAAAGTGATGGCACTGCACAAAATCAAGAGCACTTTACAACACGTGTCAAACCCACCAGGGAAGGTGGAAGACTAGGGAGAATGAATAAAAGTGATGGCACTGCACAAAATCAAGAGCACTTTACAACATTTGTCACACTTACCAGGGAAGGTGGATAACTGAAACAATTTTTGTAACACATAATAATTGCAATTTCCAAAATCGTATTATCGTTTCAAATCATCCATTGTTAATAATAAACTTTAAACAAATAATAACTGTCAAGTATGTAGTTAACCAGAGGATATTACCGGTTATAAGTGTGAAGCCAAAGTACTCGTATAATGTACATTTTGATAACAAAGAACCTGAACATTGTAGGTTGATCAAAGATGTCCATGGCTAACACTGAATTTGAAAATAAAACTGGACCTTTAAAATTTCTGGTATAATATATAGTTAACTTTTAATGCACAAAGTGTAGGGCCAAGAATGGACTCCTGAGGTCCACATACATTTACGTGTTATTTGCTGGCAGGAAACATTTCATCACCGTCCTGAGGCGTAATGTGAACAAATTGGACTTTGGCAAACAGCCCTCTCCAGTCGCAGGCCAAGTTTCCTTGATTTGTTCATGTTTCATATCCTTTTTACAAACTAAAAAATATCTTGGCGCTGCAAAATTACATTGCTCACCTCCCTGAGCATGCACGTTGCCTAGTTTCAACTCTGCCCAGTATTGCAGATCCCAGTTACTGAACAATCAAACGCGTTAGCTCCTACACAGTTTGTTTTAATGGTGTTCATTTTCAGTAATAAAGGATCCTGTTTTTTGCACTTCCTTCAATGTTTACAATTTTCAAAGAGCCTTGTAAACGGCTGAAAACGTATTCAAAGATTTAACAAAAATGTTTCTTTTTACAAGAATATTAAGGACTCTCGCCATTTTCGCACAATAATAATAAATAATTATTATAACGATAGTTCTTGGCACGCCACAATTTTCAATACTAAAACTCGTTTTTTACTTCTCACTAAAAACTGTTAGATATGGATATGGTACGGTATATATGTAAAAACATTTCTTTTCTAAATACGATTAAAATAAAGTGCCATAATTTATACTATCTATTTAATTAATGTATGTCTATTTTAACAGTTTTTGAGTGTAGGCAAATTGTATTATTGTGTTCACATGATGTAATTTAAAAAATCAATATGTTATATTAAATATTTTAAAACAATTAACAAAAATTACATATTTTACGTTTTAATCCGCTATTTTTAAACGATAAAATATTTTAAAACAAACTTCAACAACATGTTTAGGTTGAGTAGAGCTTTAAAACGATGTAGCCTACCGTATGTCACAGATGTATATATACAAATTTTAATATCTTAATCCAGGACCTCCAGCTTTGCCACAAACCGTTCCTTAAAGAACATGTTTTAAATAGATTTACTGTACGTGGTTTAGTTGAAATATAAGTTCCCAATATAAGTTTCAGACACCTTAGCTAACTCACCACATACTGTTTAGCAATACTAACCAAACGAATATTACATCTGTACAGTGTTATGGTCAGAAGGATAGTCAGGATCAAACAAATCTGAGAACTTGTCAGCCATATTCGTCTCGGACTGTGATGAAGTTCCGAGAAGATGCACGAAAGGGTACTTTGGTGTTATACGTATGCCACTCTGCCCATATCTAGTACTTGTTATTGCGCGATGTAAGTGGGTAAATACATACTACGTATTATAAATAGAAAACGTTTAAGTTAACCATTAAGAGTGCTCACGTGGTCTGAGCTTGAGTTTAGTTACTATCTCGAGAGATATTTTTCTTCTTCCGCCAGAAGTGCGCCCTTCGAAGGCCGCACTGATGGCCAGGGGCATTTTAGATATGTAACTTTTCAACGTCAGATCAGTTGGACGATCTAGCACGTGATCTTAGGTCTGGAAATGACCGATAGGAAATGCCCCGGCACTCCGAACTTCAGGTACTATCAAAAACATCTCTCGATATAGGGCCCGAATTCAAGCTCTGATCACGAGAGCGCTCGTAAAGATTAACTTTAACTTTGGTAATACTAGTAACATATTTATGATAACCTAATCTAAAGTATATACTGACAAAGTGGCATCCGTATAATACCAAAGTACTCACAATAGTTGGGAAGAAATCATTTCAACATTTTGACCTACATTTTTAACTTTCCTCGGTGGAAAGGAAATCAAGTTCAAAAATCTTTATTCAGGAAATCGTTGAATACATGCAAAACAAAAACATTTCGTGCAGAAGATTAAGATAGCTAATACATGCAGTTTTTAACAATCCCAATGCACCTTTTAAGTGCTTAGCGGGAAGTAAGTTGGCACAAATTTATAATTATAATAACATACTTAAATCTAGGCAGCAGTATCAGTTCACTTCAGTTGGTTAGTTTAGATTTATTACCAATCCTATCAAATATGGACATTACAAATATATGATAGTGGTAAAATATATAAATAAATAAATGAAATAATATCAATATAAATATATGAATATCAACAAATAAACAAAAACAACTACAAAGAAATAACACCTAAATATATGTTTAAAAACTCTCTAGAAACATTTATTAAATACTATCGGTATTTATATGTGCTCCATACAACTTGCTACACCATACATAATATCGAATTAAGCCAACCAAGATCTAATTTGAAATATAAGTAAATGATTTCATTTTACATTTTGCATTTTTGTCCATAATAATTTCATTTCCAAGGCATTTTACAGTTTGTTAAAGTATTTTTTTTTTTGTTTCGTTTCGTGTCCATTTGGATGAGCGATGATTGATTGAAATGATTGGTAAGAGAGCTAAAGGTGCTGCTCGACCCTGAAGAGTAGGTCGTAACATCTTGAAAAGAGGGATAGACATGATCGTCTATTTCATTGTATCGTTTACTAGATTAATATTGATTTATTTTTTACATAATTTATCATTATTATGCGTTAAGGCTAATAATATTATAGTTATTTTATTCTTTGTTTTAAATTACAAAAATGTTCCGCTTTTCTTATATTATTATTCAGGTTAATTTTTATTTTCTGATTAAATGGTTTATTTCACAATATTGTATATACATATATTTATAAAATATTGTAATATTACGGCTTCTATGTTGCTACGAAGCCATTTAAGTCAGTGACATGGAACTTCCCCAGAATTGAACATCCTGCAATATAATCCAGTTTATGTATGTTATATGGTTATAGTTACTGTATGTTAATAATAATTTCCATTCACTTGCTTCATCTAAGTAAATTCTCACTTTAATTTTATTTTTCATTTCTATAAAAATTTATTTTGACTTTATTTTTTATTTTTATTTTTTTACTTAATTTCCTTTAAGATGTACTAAAATTTTTACGGTTTAAAATACCAACTGAGTACTTTGTGGTGACTCGTTCTCACGCACAGGCTTTAGTAGCCCAGTTAAGAATATTTTTCAAATAATTAAATTATAAATAAAAATTATTTTATACATTACACTTTAAAAAACCAAACATTTAATTTAATTTTTTTAAGACAATGAATATATTAATATATATGCATCTTTTGTTAATTTTTCTGAAAATAAATTATTTTTATTTGATTTATTTATTTCAAAACGTAACAGTGCATTATAAAAATAGTGCCTACAGTAACATGAAATATAGATATCGAGCTAAAATATCACAAAATACCACGAGACAGTTGTGTTATAAATAGGTACCACAAATCCCTGTAGGGGCGCCACAAGCGTTCAGACCCTGAGGACTTCTGTGTGGCCCGATCAGAGACTACACTGTGTGCATGTGCGACGTATTTTCATTTTATAACAATTACGAAGTAAAATTATGTTCATGTATACTATTATAGAAAAATCAGATGGTGTCTGTCTGTGTGTGTTTAAGTGTGATAATCAACCACGTAAATAGTTCATGACCGATTGAAATTTTAGATGGACATTCTAAGAGTCCCTGGGCTACGCCCCACTGGTCTCTACAGTTTCGAAAAATCCTATCTTGATGTACAAAGTCTGTTGTATTTCAGTAAACAAATATTTGTAATTGAAATAGCCTGTTAAATGTAATTAACTAATCTTTGTAAACATTGTTTTTTTATGACAGCACAATAGTGTGTTTAATTAATTTAACTATATATAAATTAATTTATTAATTACTGTATATAATTTTACTAACTTAATTTTGTGTGTGTGTGTGTGTGTGTGTGTGTGTGTGTGTGTGTGTGTGTGTGTGTGTGTGTGTGTGTGTGTGTGTGTGTGTGATTTTCAGATCGGATTTGCGGCATTTTACTTTACTAATAGAGAGACCTTTAATTTGATGTAATACTCGACCTATCCTGTAATTTAAGATTTCCTTCTGACTCCTTGCGGGCCATCCTCCTGACAAGACAAACAAAATATGGTAGTTACTTAAAAAAGTAGATTTATAGTTGCAATAATGATATACTAAGTTGTATTGCTTTACTTGTAATTGTTCGGGAATTACCAAGCTCGTGCGGGACCTTTTTACACCCTGTATTTGTAGAATAGGCAGAAACATAGATCTAACTGAATTATAATAAAAACAATAACACGTGCAATATTTTTATTTTGAAATAATGCAATAAATAATAATAAAATATAACTAAACACAATGCAATATATAATACTGTCACTGAAATGTAACGTGAAAAATTACTAAGACTGCAGATTCAACATCGCAAGCTTCACAGCCGCTCCCTGCAGGATTCCTTGAGGTACGAAAATATTGTGGACAAGTACGAAAACGAAATTTAATTTAAATTTCCCGTTTATTTAGTCATATAGATATTTATTTAAATAATGAAAACACGAAATTATAGTCCTGCTCGATTTCCTGAACACCATACGGCACCGCATTTTAGTGCAACCATAATTTAATGGTCCGTATGCAAAGTGGACCACCCCAATATAATCAGGTTCGAGATTATCCACTGCCTTTTGTATAAAAGAAGATCTACGTAATGGTAAAATGGGCCCAATGTCTAGCAGATGTACGTTTTGGTTTAAGAAAACTAATGGTCAAACTCAGATTTCTCACTTTTTTTCTGAAGCAGACTGGACCAACTCTATCAACTTGATTGCCAAAATGGATAACCCCATATTTAATATTATGAGACACAAATTTGGGTTATTATAAAATGCAAAATGGACCAACCCGTACAGTTTTTAATAACGTTTGTTATATTTTGTAGATCTTCGATTAAAATCATTTTACACACAAAATGCAAAGTGGGCCTACTCTGCTGTTATAATGGACAAATGCACTATTTTTTTTTAATTTTGAAGAAATTTTTGCAATAAAAACGGCAATAAAAATATTATTATTACACAGGTTATAGAATATTTAAAAGTGTGACTAGCAAAATTGATTCACGTACATTATTTCTAACAAAGTAGACTAATGGTGTTTTAACTTTACCCTTAAATATGTGAAAACTCGGGTTTTGGGGCTGGTCCACTTTGCATTTTGACCACTCATATTAGATATGTACTATGCTCAACCATCAATTGTTTATTGTTATCACATAATACTTATGTTATGATTAAAATACAAGTCTACGTAATGGCAAGATAAATGCTGAATCCCCAAATATTAATTAGAGCTTTAGCCCACTTCGCCAAAGGCTAATTAAAATATATGCTGTACTTAATCTCTTTCATCGTGTTTACATTAAGCCCTCTCTTTGTTACAAGTTTTACTTTACGTCAGTTCCTCACTTTCATCTTTGAAAACAAAGAAAAGTAACAAAGCCTGGCATTCCTTTGATTTCTTCACTTTTCCAGGAGGAAAGTTGTAAGACCAATTCTACGACCTCTTGGCAACATTACTGTTTAATTTTCTCAGAACATTGTGAACGTCAAACATGTACAGTATAATAATTAAAGAATTAATAATTTTAATTTTAAAAATAAATAAATTAATTAATCAATTTGTTGCTTTTGGCTCATGATCGTGATTTGGACTCCAAGTAGTTTTCGAGTACGTTTAATAATTTCTTTCTCTTTTTCTTCCTTTGTTAGTTTCAGACCATTGCTGTACGTTTTAACTTTTATGCACTAATTGACTCTTTACCTGACAAAGATGATAGATTTCAACCCTCGAAACGTTGTGTTATTATAAAATGTTGTTGCGATATTTTGCGACATATAATGATGGCAAACGTCCAAAATCGCATTATCCTTTGAAACCTTCAATAACAAACTTTAAACAAAGAACTGATATTCTGTTTTGCTCAAACGTCATGTTGTTCCATGAAAATGGATGGCTTGAGAAATACGGAAATTTCTACAAATTTATTTTGTCAAACGGTCGGTGTTATTGATGATTTTCGATCCACTCTACGTCGAAACGTTCCTAACACAAATTCGTGAACTACTTCATCCTTGCTGAGGCTACTGTCAGCAGATATGACACAGCTGCAGATATCAGCAAGTTTGGTTTGATATATGTTGCCTGTTTATGGCTCTTCACAGCGGTGTTGATTAGAAGTTAGCGTTTTAACGGATATCCAGGTTCGAGTCCCAGTTAGCGTTGAGAAATTTTAGTCGCTAATATTAATCCTAGTCTAGCTAAACGTAATGTGGTGCATTTTCTAGGCTAGGGATTCAGATCATCCATACATCATCCAGATTAGATCATGAAATTTAACCAAAATCAAATCATCCACAATCATCCAGATCATTACAATAACCAAATTCCAAATCTATCCACATACCATCCAAAATTATCCAGAACATCAAAATTAATCAAAATCAGATCATCCAAACATCGTCCAATCATCCAGATTAGATCACCAAAATTAACTAAAATCAGATTTTCCGCACATCATTAAAAATGATTCAGATCATCAAAACATTTTTAATTTCTTTGAGAACACTGCTTATTAAGGGTCTAGGAAAATTGTACTTCCAAGGAATATATCGTTTTTTAAACCTTAAACAGGCCCGTACTCAGACCGGTTTTTTTGGAAAATTTAACCGGGCCTTGTCTCTCGGGGGGGGGGGGGGCAGCCTCGCTACACTTTTACCGGGGCCCGGGGCGGTTTATAACGGGGCCCGGTCGAATATTTTAGTACGCCCCTTTACGTAAGTTCCATTTTCAGTCAATAACATTTAGTACATGAAAATTAAATATTTACTTACATAATTAAGGAATATTTATTTATTTATTTTTCAATTTTACATGACAGCTACAGGACATGATATAGCACAAACAAAGTACAAAACCTTCAATTATTCCCAAAACAGCCATCCTAACTAAAATTAATGTACTCTTAATATGAACTTTACATAACAAACTAAACTAAACTAAACTGCTGGCAGTTACACAAATTTATATTTAAATTGCTTTACACAACATAAATAAATGAACTCTATACAATTAAAAAAAAAATAACAACTTGCTTCATTGTACACATACACTTCTACAATGAACAATAAATTAAATCAAAATAAAAGGTTGCTGCATATCTTTAAAATATATTTCAAATTATCATTAAAAATATCTATGTTTGATTGGTTTAAATTAAGAAACCGTAGAGTCTTGTACAAAGGAAAGTTATAATGAGAAACTGTTCTACATCTAGGTAAAGCAAATAAATTAAATTCTCTAAATATATGATGTGGTACATGCAAACCTATGTGACTTAACAAATACGAACTATCAACTGAATTATTAAGTAACTTACATAAAAAACTTATTGAGGCTAGTTGTAGTTCCCTTCTTATGGACAATATTAACAAGGCTACTGAGATATTTGACCGATTATTCTGTTAAAGTCTACTATTTACACAAATTGTGGGAATGCATTATCTCCGTGTCTCCAGAATTTGGTTTGATAAATAAAAGTCGTCCATTGACGTAATACGTACAGTTGAATCCACGTTCCACTAATAATTATTATCTAATCTTACTTTCACCCAAGATAACATTATAGTATGATTAGTATGAAACACAATTCTCTGTACTCGTATACTCGGGTGGGTTCTCAAAGATACAACAGGCTGGTCGCCACTACGTCGGTGAATAAGAAACACGTTTTGTCATTCAATTTCAGAATCTCGCTCGCTTCTTTGAGACTTCTCAAACTTGTTTGCTTTATTGTCGATGCTGAGTTACATCCTGCGAGGGTTCGCCCGTTTCAACAGGTTTTGCTGTTTACTCTCGCTTGCGCATGTAAACCGCATACTGTATTCATCAGTTGTGAAACTCCAGACGTATCTTATTGGAAACCACACGGTACTTCTGTTAGGCTCACAAGAAGATTTTTGATTTCCTCGTAAATTCTGATAATATAGAGTAATTCTTTATGTTCTGAATATATAACATTATAATTATTACAATATTCCGTCACAGAATTCATTATAGTATTTATCTTACGTTGTTCTAGGTTTATTTGCAGAGATGTAACTTAATTTTTAAAATTTAAACAATTCAAATATGTTATTGTAGTATCACTAGATAAAGAAATACGACGTTTTCCAATATATAATTTTTTTATTTTGTGCAAGGCCTTTCTGAATCAAAGATTCCATCATCAGGCACTTCACAAATTATCAAATGTTTACATTTTTGTAATAATAATTAATTTTATAATAACATAATATGGTAAACAATTTGGATGTATGGTTAGCCAGTATCAAATATTTAATCAGAATTTAATTTTAATTTTTTTTTTTTTTTTTATAAATTGAGATGAGAGTAAAACTGAATTTTGAATTGGTCCGTCTTCATTATTGATAATTTTTTCTTGATTTATGGTAATATAAAATGTTTCCCAAGCATTTAAGTGTGTTGTGTTTGTAACTTCTTTTAATAATCGTAAATTTTTATTAGAGATTGTGTGTCCAGATTCAATACAGTGATTCGCCACAGCAGATTTTTCATTTCAAATCAATTGCAGAAAATTTTTAAAAAACATACAAACAAATCTATCACTTATAAAACAAACAACAAATTATCACAAATATTAGGAAATCCCAAGGACAAAACCACATTCGAAAACAAATCAGGAATTTATGAAATTAAATGCAACGACTGTGATAAATTGTACATTGGCCAAACTAAAAGGAACATTAAAACACGATTCAAGGAACACTTTGCACACATAAAATATGGAAGAAATGAAAAATCTGCTGTGGCGAATCACTGTATTGAATCTGGACACACAATCTCTAATAAAAATTTACGATTATTAAAAGAAGTTACAAACACAACACACTTAAATGCTTGGGAAACATTTTATATTACCATAAATCAAGAAAAAATTATCAATAATGAAGACGGACCAATTCAAAATTCAGTTTTACTCTCATCTCAATTTATAAAAAAAAAAAAAAAAAAATTAAAATTAAATTCTGATTAAATATTTGATACTGGCTAACCATACATCCAAATTGTTTACCATATTATGTTATTATAAAATTAATTATTATTACAAAAATGTAAACATTTGATAATTTGTGAAGTGCCTGATGATGGAATCTTTGATTCAGAAAGGCCTTGCACAAAATAAAAAAATTATATATTGGAAAACGTCGTATTTCTTTATCTAGTGATACTACAATAACTAGTTTTTCCAATGCTCCAAGATTCTACAATTCAAATATGACTTTAAACTATTGTGACTTAAGTATGACGCCGTTTTTGCAGGCCAACTTCACACTAGTGAACCGTCACTGAATTCATTATAATCTTTACTTTACGTTATTTTAATTGATTTTGCAGAGATTTACATTGGTTTAGAATATTAACCTGTTTATATATGACTAGAAACTTTTGTGTTATATGTATGACGCTATTTTTACAGACGAACTTCACACCAGTAAACCGTCACAGAATTCATAATTATCTATATTTTACGTTATTTTAGGTTTATTTACAGAGATTTTACATTAATTTTGAGGTTTACCATTATTATTATATGTTTGAAAACAAAATATTTCAGTCATCTGTTATCAATATAAATTTTGTCACAAAAATGGAACACTGCGTTTCAAGGATTAAAATCCACCCTCTTCCGCATGTGTCAGATCACCCTAATACATAAGGTTAAATCCTCACCAAAATCTTAAAACAAACGGTGAGGTAATTAATTCGCCACGTAGCAAACTAAACTGAACAAAATAATATGTTGTCATCAAGAACCCAAGCAATACTTGACTGGTACACCCCAAACACTGAGCATGATCAAAGCATTGTCACTGCCCAGAACCAAGATCACCAAAAAACACGTCACACGCACTACAGAAGACGGAAGACGTTGTCGGTAGTCTCACACCTTCCCTAGTACGTTCAAGCGACCTGTTTGTTACTCTTGGTTCCGTGCTGCCCTTTCGTATTTGACAGTAAAATATCGAATTTTTAAACTATATAGTTCTCAAGAAACCTTTTACACCCTTCATGCACGAATTCTAGGTAACACAAAATTTTGAAAACGTAATTTTATTAAAATTACCACTTTGCATATGAATTTTTCTTCCTATTACAGCAAGCAGTATCAGTTTAAATTTCTATTTCTATTTTGGAAAGTTTGTATTTCAAAATTCACCTAGTGCTATCAGAATGTTAAAATTGCCAAGCTTTAACTTCGCCACACGAGTATTTTTAAGTTTTCAACCCAATATTTTAATAAGTTTTAAGCAAAATAGCCTTGACCCAATAGTTATACCACAGAGTTCTCAAACAACTATTTATTTCTTCTTTTTTTAAAGTTTGTTACTGACGATGGAAGGTTTGACAGGATAACATGATTTCGGACATTGGCCACCATTATATGTTACAAAAGGTATAAGCCTAACACCACACCTTGTGTTTTTGTGTTATAACTTCTTTATTTCTTCACACAAGAATGTTGAAAAATGTTTACTATTTATAAATTAGCTTTTTTTAGTCTTACATGAGCGGCTGTAATTTGTGGACTGGATTGTGTCGTATTTGTATCGCGTATGTAATATACTGTTGTATCTTAGTAACCATTTTGACGAAGCTAACCCAATCTTTGTTTTTATCCCCTGATTAGGGTATCTTTATAAGATAACGCATAAGTGATTTTAATCTTGAACAGTATGACACCAAATCTAAAAATAACGTTTTCTCGTACCAGCTTCAACTTTGGAAATCTCAAGTTTGACTTCACAAGAGAATAGATAACTTCACATCTAGTTACATAATCGAGTCTGTCACATATTGTGAAAACTCTTTTAAACTCTAACGAGTTTTTTTTCGAAACTGGCTATGATAAATTGAAAATTAAATTTAAATCTGCAATAGTTGCAGGTAATATTGCAACTCAATTAAAACTTGTAAACAGACAGCATTTATACTGTTTTTATAAATATTTAATATTATTTTTATTACATATAAAATGTAAGTCCACAAAGGTATCATGTCAGATGTTTTCCATAGTAAGAACGAAGCAAGCTGGGTTACTGATTCATTAATGATTGAAGTTACTGAAAAATAGTGCTAGTTTTACATTCAAACATTTGGAATTCTAGAGAATTCTAGAATCTACTCAGAATAGTGTTAGTTTTACAATCAAACATTTTGAATACTAGTGTATTTTAGAATCTACTGAAGAATATTGTTAGTTTTACATTCAAACATTCGGAATACTAGTGAATTCTAGAATCTACTGAAGAATATTGTAAGCTTTACATTCAAACATTTGGAATATTACTGAATTGTAGGATCTATTGAAGAATATTGTTAGTTTTACATTCAAACATTTGGAATATTATTGAATTGTAGGATCTATTGAAGAATATTGTTAGTTTTACTTTCAAAAATTTGGAATACTAGTGTATTTTAGAATCTACTGAAGAATATTGTTAGTTTTACATTCAAACATTTGGAATATTATTGAATTGTAGGATCTATTGAAGAATATTGTTAGTTTTACATTCAAACATTTGGAATATTATTGAATTCTAGGATCTATTGAAGAATATTGTTAGCTTTGCATTTAAACATTTGGAATATTATAGAATTCTAGGATCTATTGAAGAATAATGCTAATTTTACATTCAAACATTTGGAATACTAGTGAATTCTATTATCTACTGAAAATAGCTACATTCACACATTTACATACTTGTGAAGAAAAGTCGGGGAAATACATTAGAAACACTGGGAGCACGGCTTCCGCAAGCCAACGCCGGATCCGACCCACCGAATCCATTTCCGGTGCCGTAAAAACCTTATAACTCAAGTAATATATAAATATCCCTTGAGACCACACCAGTTTCTATCAGTTTCCGTTTGTCTTCTATTAACCTGATTCGGAAGGCGCTTCTTATATTTTGTACAGCCCGCATTATATGTATCCTTTTATACTATCTGTGACTAATAGTCTCTCTCGAGAGAAAACGAGCTCTTCTTTTCTTATGACAGATTTTACGTAAGAATAAAACCCCTATAAATCGTACATTTATTGTCAGTAGAACCAATTAAAACATTATAACCACTAAATAATTTTAGAGGTTGTTAAAAGGGACCAGAGGGGAACAGTGGCATTACGTGGATAGATGTAAGTTACAATATAGACGTATTTCGAGTTAGAACTGAAATGTACACAATGCAAACAACAACGAACAAATTTAAAGGAGTTTCAACCTACTGTGTACTAAGGAAAATTGTTAAGAAATTATAGTAATGAAGTGGAAATTAAATATAGAGCTGCCACCATACAGAGTTGCAGTGTTTCTTAGAATTGTAACCTTTTTAACGTACTTTAAAATTATGTACGCCAGTGGCGGATCAAGAGGGTCGTCGAAGGGGGCAATCACCCCCCCCCCCAAAGTGACCACCCCCCTAAGAATAAAAAAACATGTTTTATTACAAATTGTTTAGAAAATGTTATAAGCAATCCAGAACACTTCTTACTTTTTCCCTAGATCCATAACTAAAGGCTTATTAAAGTTTAAACCCTCCATACTGTAATGTAGCGAACTCTCCAATAATTTTAGGTGGACTACTATAATCACATAATAAACACAAAGTTGTCAAACCAGCTTTATCACTCATGGGTGGTTGATTTTCATAAAGATTTTGTATTTGTCTGTTGAGAGCATAAGACGCGTGTATGTACAATTATCTGGAAGTTGGAGAATTGACACATGTCCATGCAAGTGTAATGTTGTAGCGGGGAAGATGCGCAATCAATCAACTACTGCGCACATCGCGGACCCGCCTCGTATATTGGCTGCATTCATTGGCCAGGTTGGCATGCCACTTCATTTCAATATAGCGGCCGTTAATGTTTAAAAAATTACCTCGAAAATATACCTCGTAACAATGCCGCCATTCAACTGGGGTTGTTGAAACCGGTATTGAGCAAGAGCATTAGCGCTCTTAGCGACTTCGATAGTTGCAACGCTTGGGGACAGTACAGTGGGTGACGTGGGCAGGAGTTGTATGGCAATCTCTAACCTATGAATCGATCGTGAAACCGTTGTTTGTCCTTTTTATAATTACGCAGCAAAATCTATTGATCTAAAACTTGTTTTGGAAGGAAAGGTTTTAAAAGTACGCATTTCACTCATAATTCCATATCAATAGATCTATCGTCTGTTCTGTTCTGCTAATTGAGAGTATGCTTTGTCCTAAGAATCAATGAGATGAAAATTGTCGGTTAAGATTGTTTATTAATTTAAATACCACGCATTTTGCAGTGATTGTGCAACTTATTGAGTTACAGATGAACGACGTTGTGGGTATATTACGATTGTTTATTCAATAGGAGTGTTATTTATCCAAAACTAGGAAAGATAGAATACTTGAACCGTATCATTTTCAAAGTCTATTGCTATTCATTGTTACCTTTTGAACGCAATTCTCTTGATTCATTTCTGATAATAATTAAGTGCTAATAATAAGGAATATATTTGTTTCAACTGCATTATTAACGATGGATGAATGGTTTAAATCATGGCAGGTAGTTTACAAACACTTAATGTAGCAAAATTTCTTATATATTAGAAACAGAAATTGTTTAGTAATGAAGAAATATACAGCAGCAATAACTAACACCGTTGTCAAGTTATGTAACTCAATAGTTAAATAAAATCTTCTTGCGGTTGGGCCTGTAGAGTGGAGTGAACTCCTCTCTCCTCTTAAGTCGCCCCCTCACATTCTTGACGGATGCGCCCATTACTGCCTCTTTACTCTTAACGAATCGTCAAACCACTGGAAAGACTATCTATGAAATTCCAGCTAAAGCACGAATTGTGTTGATCTCTATTAGTTTAGCGGCGATATACATAATCAAAATGTTTTTAGAGAAATTATTTCAAACTGGTAATGTTCAAAAGGTAAAGTGATGATGTTATTTATAATAAACAGTTGTATAGGTTAATATTTAATTAATCCACGAATCCGTGAAAGAATATATCTTTTATTTGTTGTTTAGCAATGAATCTGTATGAGTTACTTTTATCAACAGTTTAACTGACTGTAGTGATGAAGTATTGTCCCTCCAATTAAAACATAATTTAAAAACTAAGTGATAAGTAAAGTAAGTAAGTGTTCACACACAATGTTTTACCAAAAAGTGAATAATTTACCAGTCATTTTCTGTTCATTATCTAAACAGTAAACAAATGATATGAAAACGTTTTAGACCAAATATTGAATGATTCACCTATCATCTCCTGTTAGTTATCTAAACAGTAAACAAATTATATAAAAAACATGATTCACCAAATCGTGAATGATTCGCGTATCATCTCCTGTTAACTATCTAAACAGTAAAATAAAAATCATATGAAAATATGTTGCAACAAATAGTGAACGAACCACCTATCATCTTCTTTTAATTATCTAAACTGTTAACAAATCATATAAAAACACGTTTCACTAAATAGTGAAGAATTCACCTATTATCTTCTGTTAGTTATCTAAACAGTAAAAAATTAATACTATGAAATTATGTTTCAACTAATAGTAAATGAATCACCTCATCTTCTTTTAATTATCTAAACAGTTAACAAAATTATATAAAACATGGTTCACGAAATAGTGAATAATTCACCTATCATCTTCTGTTAATTATTTAAACTGGAAAAAAATATACATGAAAACATTTTTCGCGAAATAGTGAATGATTCATCTATTATATTCTGTTAATGATCTAAACTGTAAACAAATAATATTATGAAAACATGTTTCACCAAATAGTGAATGATTAACCTATCAAATTCTTTTAATTATCTAAACAGTACACAAATTATATAAAAGCATGATTCACCACATAGTGAATGATTTACCTCATCTTCTATTAATTATCTAAACAGTAAAGGTATTGTATATCAAATTGGTCACCAAACAGTGAATGATTCGCTAAATAGTGAATGATTCACCTATCATCTGTTAATTATCTAAACAGTAAAAATATATATGAACATACGTTTCACCAAATAGTGAATGATTCACCTAACACCTTCTGTTAATGATCTAAACAATAAAAAAATTATATGAAAAACATGTTTTACCAAATAGTGAATGATTCACCTATCATCTTCTGTTAATTATCTGAACCGTAAACATACGATATAAAACCGTGTTTCACCAAACAGTGAATGATTCCCCTATCATCTTCTGTTAATTATATAAACAGTAAACGCATGATACAAAAACTTGTTTCGCCAAACAGTGAATGATTAACCTCTCAAATTCTTTTAATTATATAAACAGTAAACAAATTATACAAACATATGTTTCACCAAACAGTGAATGATTCTCCTCATCTTCTGTTAATTATTTAAACAGTAAAGATATTGTACATCACATTGTTCACCAAACAGTGAATGTATTCGATAAACATTTTCTGTTAACTATCAAAGCAGTATTTACCTTGAATACGTGTAATCAAACTAAAACCAACAGAGTGCATTTCAAAGCATCGGACTGAAAGCAACCGCATAGTCACCAACTTCAATATTGTTATTCACCACCGTCATAAAATTTTATTACTGTAAAGGCCAATTTAATTATTCGTAGTTGACTCCAAACTAACGTTATTTGTGCATAGGTAATCTATTTAGAGCCAAGGGATATCCTGTTCAGGACTCTATTTTGTTCCTTAAACGTATACACTTCTTTTCAAAAAAATATTGTATTAAAGGCATGCAGTGTGTAATAAAATACTTTAGTATTGAATTTACTCAATAGCTTTATTTATTTATTTTCTGTCTACGGACAAACACCAATTTATATTTATAAACTTATGATAAAATGACTAAATAATACTTTAAAAAAGGGCCAAACCAAACATGCAACTGGACTCAAAATTAAATCTTAGGCATAACTAACAATTAATAAGAAATGTATAAATTATAAAAAATATTAGTTATTAATTTTGCTATATCAATCCTATGTTTACGACATCTTTGCAATCGTTCAGTGATGCAAAAAATCAGTAACACTACGTTTCGAGATCTGCAATCTGATCTCTTCTTCAGGTAAATAACTAATCTAACACATAATTCAGAGTTAAGTTGAAGCTGAAGAATAGACCAGATTGCAGATCTCGAAACGTAGTGTTACTGATTTTTGTTTCACTAAACGTTGGTAAATTTACGGGGAAATCCTGTTTCCTTCACAATCCTTCCATCGTCAAAACAAAGAATTCATGATACAGTAATACACATCTGATAGAAAGTTGTAACTGATCGTGAAGTTGTCACCAGAATCCGGAAACTAGTGTGATTCGACCCTAATAGTTGGGATACTATTAAAATTCGAAGTTTTGTAGAAGTATAACTATCGGATATTCTACCAATCTACCATACAAGATGCCTAAACAGAGCTCGATATTGATATTCATTGACTGTGTTTTTTTTTTCGTTTAAAAGCAATTTCTAGCCTAGGTTTTTTTTCAATTTCAACCTCTTTACTGTCATAGACATGTATTTAATGTATGACAAACGTGAGTAGTACATTATTGTAACTTAAAATATAAAACTACAATATTTGTTTGAAAGTCAAGAAGAATAAGAAACTAAACTTACATTAAATAATAAAAGCAATACAAATGATTAATACAATAGAGTTTAGGCTAGAAACTCTCCAACCGAATAAAAACAACACTCTAATAGGTATTCTTTTAGTTTTTTTTAAATTGATTTTTCTGTATTAATTTTTAAATTATGGGAAGTTTCCAAAAAAGAACCTAGCCCTGAGTTTTGAGGCAGTCCACCCGCCAGAGCCGAGGGGTGTTGGGTTTGTCGCAGGTCTACTCGGGGTCGCGTGTTGCGATCATGTATAGTAGCTCCATCTACTACATTTGCACAATGAAACCTGGCATAGATGATGGTCTCGTAGATATACAAAGATGGAAAGGTCAAAATGCTGTGCTCTTTAAATGCATTTCTACATGAACTTCTGCGAGATATGCCAGCCACAACACGCACAATTCGTTACTGGAAAACGAAAACCCTTTTTAGCAAGTATTGAGGTGCCGAGCCCCAGACAAGAAGTCCATACCGCAACAGTGACTCTACCAAACCAAAATATATTAGTTACGTTCCTTAAACTGTAACTTTATTACTACGTATGCTCGTGTTTATGTGATTTTTTAAACTTACGTTTGATTGCATATGTTTATTTTAACCTTCGACCATTTCGCTTAGTATATTAAACGTGAATCCCTACTAACATGTAATTTATACGCATCAAATTGTTTATACATAGATAATACATGTCTTTTACGAATAGGTCCTTGCTGTCCCCATGCAGAGCTAGTGTTCTCAAATGAATATACGAGTATGATAACACTTTAAAATGTCTTTGTTTGGTGCGATATTTTAATTAGTACACGGAAACTTATGTGGAATGAGAACCGTTGACTTTCCTCGTACATACAAATTTTAATCTCCATACTTTTAATCAAGACTCCCCTGCTTTTCATCTACCGACATGGACTAGGATTAGTCGATATTCATCTTTTAGAATGCTACAGAAAATGAGAGTTCCAAAACTGCACAAAGACTGAGACCTCCTTGTTTCCGTGTGACATCACGTACAAAGGCCATGCAGGGGTGGCGGGGGTGGAGGGAGGGGGTATTGACCATAGAATCAATGAGCAGGGTCACTGTTCGCCAACTCTGTTATTACCTACCCCTCTCCCCCCGCACCCCTACAGCTATGCAAAAATTACTTACGAAGATAAGAAATGTTTCATTAGCATACAACCATATATATTTACAAATAGCATTAGAGGTATTAATTTGTTGTATGTCAAATTAGATTGTACACTAAATTTTCGTCCGGTTAGAAATTTAAAATATAAGACTTGCTGTCACACACACAGGCGTAGCCCATGTGGGAATAGTTAAAAAATAAGTAATATAAGACTGCTGTACACAATACATTTTAAAGAACCAAGTATTAATTGCACTATATTTTTAAGATAATGAATACTTTTTAATGTATATTTTGTTAATTGTTTAGATAAATGATTTTGAGTCGATTAGATTTTATTTGGGCTTCAACATTACGTAAGTCACAAATTGTATTTTTACTCAATCATTCTGTGTATCGTTTTTAATTCTATTCCATATTATAACCATTTTTATATGAAAAAATCTCTTTGAATTGAATACCATTTTATACTCATACGACACCAAAGAATGCACTAGAAAAAAATCATTCCCAGGACAAATAGAGTTGAATAGTATATAATTTTTAGTTTAGAATACCAGTGAAAAACGAAAATGAAACCTTCTAAAATCGATGTTTCAAATTTATGATTTGATCATGCATTCATAATATTTTCAGAAAACATCTAACTGATGTGGAACTTTCCATTATATTACGGCTCTTTGGCTGATAACAATATTCACTTCTACTTTAAAAAATTACGTACGGCCGTCTTCTTTTCAACCACCATATTTTAGATAGAAATTCAATATTCGTATTTGAATTTGGCTTGCTTTTGCTGTCTTAACGGTACTGGTAGATCGACCATAAAGTAAAACAGATTACATGAAAAACATCTTGATTTAAAGTAAAATTTTGTTCTCAAACGTTATTTAACGCGATAAAGATATATGTCCGACACCAAAGTAAAACATATTACACAGAATACACGGAAATTTAATGTAATATTTACGTTCTCATACGTAACTTAACGCAATAACGATATAGGTTGTTCAACACTAAAGTAAAACATATTACATGGAATACTCTGTGATTTACTATAAGATATACGTTCTCAGACGTTATTTAGCATGATAACGATACAGGTTGTTCGACATCAAAGTACAACAGATTAAATGGAATATACTGTGATTTAATGTAAGATTTACATTCTCTAACGTTACTTAACCGCGATAACGATACAGGTTGTTCAACACCAAAGTACAACAGATAACGTGGAATACAGTGTGATACATTCTCTAACGTTACTTAACGCGATAACGATACAGGTTGTATCGACACCTAAGTACAACGTATAACGTGTAATACAGTGTGATTTAATGTAAGATTTACATTCTCTAACGTTACTTAACGCGATAACGATACAGGTTGTTCGACACACCAAGTACAACTTATTACGTGTAATACAGTGTGACTTAATGTAAGATTTACATTCTCTAACGTTACTTAACGCGATACGATACAGGTTGTTCGACACCAAAAGTACAACATATTACGTGTAATACAGTGTGATTTAATGTAAGATTTACATTCTCAACGTTACTTAACGCGATAACGATACAGGTTGTTTCGACAAAAAAGTACAACTTATAACGTGGAATACACTGTGACTTAATGTAAGATTTACATTCTCAAACGTTACTTACCGCGATAGCGATACAGGTTGTTCGACACCAAAGTACAACTTATAACGTGTAATACAGTGTGATTTAATCTAAGATTTACATTCTCAAACGTTACTTAACGCGATAACGATACAGGTTGTTCGACACCAAAGTACAACTTATAACGTGTAATACAATGTGATTTAATCTAAGATTTACATTCTCTAACGTTACTTAACGCGATAACGATACAGGTTGTTCGACACCAAAGTACAACGTATTACATGTAATACAGTGTGATTTAATGTAAGATTTACATTCTCTAACGTTACTTACCGCGATACGATACAGGTTGTTCGACACCAAAGTACAACAGTATAACGTCTAATACAGTGTGATTTAATGTAAGATTTACATTCTCAAACGTTACTTACCGCGATAACGATACAGGTTGTTCGACACCAAAGTACAACGTATAACGTGGAATACAGTGTGATTTAATGTAAGATTTACATTCTCAAACGTTACTTACCGCGATAACGATACAGATTGTTCGACACCAAAGTACAACGTATAATAATACAGTGTGATTTAATGTAAGATTTACATTCTCTAACGTTACTTGCCGCGATAACGATACAGGTTGTTCGACACCAAAGTACAACGTATAACGTGTAATACAGTGTGATTTAATCTAAGATTTACATTCTCAACGTTACTTAACGCGATAACGATACAGGTTGTTCGACACCAAAGTACAACGTATAACGTGTAATACAGTGTGACTTAATGTAAGATTTACATTCCTCTAACGTTACTTACCGCGATACGATACAGGTTGTTCGACACCAAAGTACAGACTTATAACGTGTAATACAATGTGATTTAATCTAAGATTTACATTCTCTAACGTTACTTACCGCGATACGATACAGGTTGTTCGACACCAAAGTACAACGTATAACGTGTAATACAGTGTGATTTAATGTAAGATTTACATTCTCTAACGTTACTTAACGCGATAACGATACAGGTTGTTCGACACCAAAGTACAACGTATAACGTCTAATACAGTGTGATTTAATGTAAGATTTACATTCTCTAACGTTACTTAACGCGATAACGATACAGGTTGTTCGACACCAAAGTAAAACGTATAACGTGTAATACAGTGTGATTTAATGTAAGATTTACATTCTCTAACGTTACTTACCGCGATAACGATACAGATTGTTCGACACCAAAGTACAACGTATAATAATACAGTGTGATTTAATGTAAGATTTACATTCTCAAACGTTACTTAACGCGATAACGATACAGGTTGTTTCGACACCAAAGTACAACGTATAACGTGTAATACAGTGTGATTTAATCTAAGATTTACATTCTCAACGTTACTTACCGCGATACGATACAGGTTGTTCGACACCAAAGTACAACGTATAACGTGTAATACACAGTGTGACTTAATGTAAGATTTACATTCCTCTAACGTTACTTACCGCGATACGATACAGGTTGTTCGACACCAAAGTACAATTTATAACGTGTAATACAATGTGATTTAATCTAAGATTTACATTTTCTAACGTTACTTAACCGCGATAACGATACAGGTTGTTCGACACCAAAGTAAAACAGTATAACGTGTAATACAATGTGATTTAATGTAAGATTTACATTCTCTAACGTTACTTAACCGCGATAAAGTCACAGGTTGTTTAACATGAAAGTGCAACAGATTACACTTGGAATACACTCTGGTTTAATATCGGATTTTCGTTGAAAAACGTTACATAACGCGATAACGATACAGATTGTTTTTTGACACCACAGTAAAACAGATTACATGAAATACACTGTGATTACATTCTCAAACGTTACTTAACGCGATAACGATACAGGTTGTTCGACACCACATTAAAACAGATTACACAGAATACACTGTGATTTAATTTAAGAATATTACGTTCTCATACGTTACATACCGCGATAACGATACAGGTTGTTAAACACCAAAGTACAATAGATTACATGGAATACACTTCAAGTTAATGTAATATTTATATTCTCAAACGTTGCTTAACGCGATAACGATACAGGTTGTTGATCGATAACAAAGTAAAACATACCATATAGAGTACACTAGAATTTAATGTAAGATTTCCGTTCTCAAACGTAACTTAACGCGATAACGATACAGGTTGTTCGACACCACATTAAAACAGATTACACAGAATACACTGTGATTACATTCTCAAACGTTACTTAACGCGATAACGATACAGGTTGTTCGACACCAAATTAAAACAGATTACACGGAATACACTGTGATTATATTCTGAAACGTTACTTAACGCGATAACGATACAGGTTGTTCGACACCACATTAAAACAGATTACACGGAATACACTGTGATTATATTCTGAAACGTTACTTAACGCGATAACGACACAGGTTGTTCGACACCAAAATTAAAACAGATTACACAGAGTAATACAGATTCCATGGAATACATTGTGGTTACATTACCTAACATTACCAAACGCGTGATAACGACACAGGTTGTTCGACACCAAATTAAAACAGATTACACGGAATACACTGTGATTACATTCTGAAACGTTACTTAACGCGATAACGATACAGGTTGTTCGACACCAAAGTAAAAACAGATTACACGGAATACACTGTGATTTAATGTAAGATTTACGTTCTCAAACATTACGTAACGTGATAACTATAACGGGTTTTCGACACCAAATTAAAACATATTACATGGAATACACTGTGATTATATTCTGAAACGTTACTTAACGCGTTAACGACACAGGTTGTTCGACACCAAAATTAAAACAGATTACACGGAATACACTGTGATTATATTCTGAAACGTTACTTAACACGATAACGACACAGGTTGTTCGACACTCCCTAAAAGTCGGCAGCAATATTCAAGAGGCAGGATGGTATGAGATGTAAAGTAAATGGTTACGCCGGTATTTGTAAGTACTTTGCCGTAATTACTGTGAACACTCGGCAAGTCCTCTCGTACATTTCTGTCACACCAAATGTGGGTTAACACTTCCCTCGAGTCGCTCGCTTTCGTGTCTCACTCACATTAATGACGGCTTATATCGAGTACGACTCCAAATGGCAGATTCCGCCCTTACAACAGAGTTCTAAGTGTGACCTTTTACACTTTTGCTTTGTATATTGTTACCGTCACATTCTTCTTTGTTTGGAGTTTGGTTTTGACTATGGAAGGCTTGTGAAGGAAACAAGAGTCTTCCAGACATTTGCTGACATTGTTAAGTGGTACAAAACTAAGTAACACTATGTTTCGAGATCTGCAACCTGATTTATTCTTCAGGTAAGTAACTAAACTGAGACATAATTACAAACTAGGTTAAAATAAACGAATTATAACTTACCAGAGCGCTGTGTCTGGAATCACAACCACTGTGTTGTGTCAACTTCACTAACTCTAAAACATGCACATAATACAAAACTAAACACAACACTAATTTTATTAAAACTGAAATACACAATATAGACCACAATAGCCCTGCACTGACAGTGAACTTACCAGAGGTTATTAGTAAATGGTGATTGTCACGGCCAGAAACAAAAAAATATTTCTTCAATTCAAGAAACATAATACGATTTCAATTCCGATAACATCGTATTATTGTCGTGCACGATCACTTAACGCGAAATTGTATGTATTCTAACATTTTGTTCTTAAAATGTTAGGGTTTCACGTCTTAATTATGTAGGTTAACCACCCTTTTGGGGTTCTCAAAGACAGTTATCTGTAGACTTTCTTGAGCTCTGCGTGATCGTTAAAAGGGAATCCTAATATTGTCTGCGACCATCCCGCCTTTCCTTTCAACGTGGCTTTTGACAGTGTGAATGTCTTTGCAATTGTACTATTTTAGCGGGTGGAGGAATGCCCTTTGGGTTTTGAGAGTATATAACGAGTCTTTACGAATGAAGTTCAAAGTTGTTTGAAGTGGCAGGCGAGAGGTCACGGGCTTATAGTGGGGGCTGTGGCTTAGGTGGGAGATTCGTTGTCATTGATTTTTTGCCTCATTGTGGATGTTGTTTTGAGAACTTGACCCAGATATTTTGGCTATGAAATTTGTAGTCAGCGGGTAATTTTTCAAAACTTTGGTGAATTTTAAAATGTTATTTTGGACATTGAGGCAAGAGTTGTGTGCACAGAAACTGGTCTTGAGTCGGGCCAATTACACAGGTTTTATCTATCCCCAAAGTCTGGTAATTATAACTTCCACTTCCAACATCTAAAGTCAGTTATGGGGAATCCTCGTTGTGGTTTGCATTACAAAAAATATAAAATTCTCTTGTGTCCAGTATTTTACATGCTGTAAGTGTGTTTGGGAAACGATATATAGTAAAAATACACTTTGTCTCAGCTGATAACACAAATTTGTAAATAGTGATATCATCGCCCTTTATAATTTATTATAACTTTGGTGTCGCAGAAGTTTCAGACCAATTTTCAGTCGATTTCGTAAAATTATAATTAGATTTTTATGCAACAATAAAGCTCTAGGTTGTTTGGTAGGGTTGGGTTATTCGTACATCTGATCTACCAAGTTTGGGGGTCAGGTGGGCTAAACAGTTACTGTATTAAACTTATCATTCTTCTCCTTTCTTATTTACATACGGACGCACCATCGCCGTTACTGTTTTACACAATACAAAGGTCGAATCGAGTCAGAAAAAGGCGGCCGGGAATATCCACTTCATCGAAAATGGAACTCCTTTAAAACCCCTTATTGACGTAGTGTTGTTTTACTTCGCGTTTTTTAGTCAGCAATACTACATATACCAACCAATAAGTCCTTCCCACGCTATCAAAAGTGATTGTGGTTTGTATGACCCTTTTTGCTTTCATCATTTCTGGCTTGGCAAGGAAAAAGTCAAAATGAAAGAATTTCTTATTTTACCAGGCGAGGACTAATAAGCCCTCTCTGACACTTATTCTGGGGACCAACGGTTAAAGGTGACTTCCGAACCACCACCATCGGCCGGGCAGGCGGGCCACTTGCAAAGACAGGATCGCTCAGCGGTCACCCATCCAAGCAGCAGCCACGCTCGACGTTGCTTGACTCTGTACCTACTAAATTGCTTCGTTGGCTTTGTGTTGTTATCTTCAGTTGTTACACGGCACCTTCGTTTTGAGTGGGTCAAAAAATTAATTGCTAGAGTCGGATTCCGAACCGTTGCTTATCCAAGGTCAAAGTACTTACTAAATGGCTAAAATACGAGATAGAGCATTACTCAATATTACTCATAGCAGATGTTATCTTGAAGTACTGTAGCTGTGAGATTTAGAGTGGGCAGATTGATTCTACTAATTTTGGTTGACGATCATTTTTCGCTTTTGTCTGGATTGTGAAGCAAGAGTTGTCAGCTCTGGAATTCACCTTATATCCGACACCTGTGTGTTTTGGAAAAGGTGGAAAAAGTCTTGCCTTTCTTTCCCTTCTCTTCTTTTCCATGACACCCTATCTTTGTTTTCATTTATGTTGCTGGCAATGTAAAAAACAGAAAGGGATTGATGTTGCATTCATGACATATCAGGACTAGCAGTTACCCGCTGCTTAACACGCGAATTCCTATTAATAACAGATACAGGTATCAGGCATGTCATTTTTAAACGGCTTAATGTTACATTCCTGAAAATAAGTGATGATCTTTGGAAGATATCCAAGTCTCCTGACCCACTTCAGAATAATTGGTCTTCAAGTTTACTAAAGGAGAGTCAATTTGCACTGCATAAGCACACAAACTGTTGCTCTTGAATTCAATACAGGATTTTTTTACTATAAAAAAATCTATTGTCATCCCGACAAGTGTTTGTGGAGGTTGAAATAGGAGGGTATAGAAAGGGTTAAAAATATTAAACCATAATTCTTTCTCAGATTATATTTCTCTTAGCTTTGTACACTTAAAAGTAACCGTTAAACGCTTGAATAATAGTTTGTATCGCTTTATGATGTATGGCAAGGACGTAGCCAGCAAGTGGATCCAAGGGGTTCGGACCCCCGCCCCAAATTTTCAATTAATTTTTTAGTATACGATTATTTATTATTATTATTTAAATAATTAAGTATTACTGACATGCACTGCTGAAAGATCGTTCTCAACAAATAAAGGTGTTACGAACTTTTTAAGGAACAAAATGAGGCCTTACTCTCTGTCCACTATGGAAAAATATCAGTTATCTGGACTCCCCCCCCCCCCAATTTTATTCCTGGCTACGTTCTTGATGTTTGATAGTAATATCATTTCATATGGTAAGTGTCGTTCATTTTACATTTATAAATATATCTGACGGTTTTAAGTTTGTCAATCTAGGTTGTGATCTGTGAAAAAGTATGATTTCATATGTTTAACCCTATTGATTCCTTGAATTCCAACCTCCATTTTTAGGGTAAATTCTACTATCGATAGTAAGAAAAACAAGTTTTGCCCTTACACTATGCAAATGGTTCTCGACTCCTGTACTAATAAACTCAATTGAAATGTCGAATGTGTCACTGTTTTGCTGTTTATCATTGTCCTTGGTGTATATCTAATTAAAACCCTCCAGCTGGATTTCAGGATACTTAACAGTTTTATTAAGGGCATTAATAAAACTTTATCATAATATTTCATTTCGTGACATTCTTAATTTTATACCAAGTTCTGATTTCCCGTTACAATCTCACACTATTAATAATCTACATAGTTCAAACAAAGACAGTAACATAAAAGAACTTATGAAAGTATATAGTTGTGGAGGAACCTAATTTCACACAATCTTTGTCACTTCGTTAATCATCGTTTCTTGAAGGATCATCTCACTCTAAGTGTGGCTTTAACAATCTAGAATAAGATACTACAGATGTGTAAGGTGTAGAGATAATCTGTTGTAAGGATTTAGAGAAGAATTATGGTGCGATTAAGGGTTACAAAATAGGAAATATATTTGACTTGTGATTTTTTCTCTTAAATATTTAACTAGACGCTAGGCAAGTAGCAGAGAAGAAACACTTATTGAAATGATGGACCAAGTCTTTTGCTATATTTGCAGATTACATTGTTCTCTTAGGCAAGAAGTTGAGAAATTGGACTTAGTAGTAGTAGGACTTTTACGCTGTTCCGGAATGACAAAATATTCTGGATGTGTAAGGTTGAGGATAGGGACCGCCTACTGTCGAGATCCATGAGGAAGGACTTGGATCGGTCCTTAATCTCGGTTATGTCTCCTTAGAAGAAGGGGAGGCCAGCTCTGTACCGTGCTCTGGTTAAAGCGGACAGGGTTGGCACGCCCATATGTCTAAGCTAGCAGCTGCCTTTACCACTTAGGGAATCCCATCTACTCCAACAGTCATATCCCGCAGCAGAGTAGACCTGTCAAACTACTCTCGCACCCCAATATCTTGAAATTTGTGGGTAGCGATGTGCTGTTCTAGGGCATCAATAGGGTTGCCAAGGTTTAACGGACACATCGGGTTTGCTGTACCCAGTGTGGGTTCAACAGGAAGGTATAAACCAGCCAGAAGTGTACCCTCCTGGTAAGAAGAGAATTATCTTACGATTCGGTCAAGAAATGTTGGACATTCCGACAGAAACAAGCTATAACAATATACTTTTTTATTTTTACTTTACTGTCGTACTGACACATAATTGTGTATGACAAAGTCAATGGTACAAACATCTATAAACTATATAATCTATTTTACTTACAACAATATTGTACTAAAACTAAACTTAAACTTAACAAATTTTAAAATATTTAAAACTTTTAAAAATAAACCGATTTAAAACATCTCAAGTCAAATATAAAATCACAGTTAAAACTGGATAAAGTAGGTCAATAAATGAATTCACATAATTGTTATAACTTTTATACAAGAGGGAAATTAAATTTAAGAGTTCTCTTTATAATTAGGTCGGTGAATGGACTCAAACAAACCTCAAATGTATGAATTATATTTTAATGTGTACTTTAATATATTATTACTATAAGAGCCTGTAGATGAAGTTCAAAATTGTTCTTCCAGCATGACAAAGAAACTTCTAAGAAAATATCAACGCTCTCGATTTCACTGAGGAGGCTAATTACTGTAATTCTTATTTAGTGTTTGAAAATAATTTAGCATTAAACTGCATTTAGTGTTTATTTAATTGTTATGTGTTATTTAAATGTTTATGTTTATTTAATTTATTCACATTTATCATACGTTTTGTGAACAACAGGGTTTATTCCATTATGTAAGTTATTATCGATGTATCGGTGAGTTGATAAACGACTACGAGAGGTCTTAAATCAACTATAAATGTTCGTTTTAAAAGTGTAATTTCCAAGAGGGGAGGAGGTCCACATCTCCTCCCATCCCTATTGAGCGACGACTCTTGGCAAAGAGGTATAAAGGGGCACTTTGAAGGGAGGGTGTATTTAAAATAATTGACGCTCAGGCCGGTACTTGGGTTTATTCAATCACCTAAGCTTCCTTATATCATTAGTTCTTTCAAGTCTTCCACCCTCTTGCAATAATGAAACCATTAGAAGAACACAGAAAGTGTGGAATCATCGTTAAATGTTCATTGAACGTGTTTCTAATTACACGCGAAAAACGCAATGTTATTGTGTTCAGTATCGTATTACATTTAATGCTCCAATCAATTGCCTATTACATTTTGAATTTAAATTTAATTTAAACACTTCTTTCCTGCAATTTTCATAAAGCATATTTTTTTAATTATAAAAAATGTGTTTTCAATCCGCACATAGTGTTTAAGGAATTATTGAGAAGTTAATTAAATTTGGAACTCAGCCAATTAAAAATCTATTTGGAGGATTATTGTTTGTTGGAAATCGATTTCTGGGTAGCCGGTTTAAATAGAATCAGTTAGTTTCAGAGCGCAGTTTAAGGGGACTTGAACGCTCCATATAAACCCATGTTAAATTAGGTACTTTTGTGTCCCATTATCTTAGAAAGTAATAAAGATACCAACCTGATATTTTTATCACTTATTATGTGGTCCTATACAAAGCTACTGATCTATTTTTATGAACTTATAACGCTGTTTGGCCAAGTTATGATTTTTTTTATCTAGCGAGTTCAAAATAACCCTGAAATATAGACTATTTTTCAGTAAAATGAGGCCTAGTAAGTCAATACTTGTTATAATTGTTTCTTTGTAGATCAGTAGCATCATAGATAAGTACTAAACATTCTGTAAAAAATTTCAGCTTGTTATCTTTAGTACTTTCAGAGAAAACGGGTCATTTGTCTGAAAAATCTAAATTTTCGGGAAAACGCAAAATACCAAAAAATTTAGATAAAAAGTATATTTTTCACAATACTTGAGCTCTAAAACCCTCCAGGAACATAATGTTCATCATTCTCCTCTTCCTCTCCAAGAGCTCTCCTTCTTTTCTTCACTTGACTTTCCTTGGTCATCACTACTACCTAATTTCTTCTCAGAAGAACTGGGTGGCACTACAACTTTTGGAGTAATTGGCCGAGGCCTAACTGTTGAGTCTTCATCTGGTGAAACTGAAGGTAACCTTTTATAAAACCGATTACCTTTATTGGTACGTTTTTTAAAGATTCCTTTAGGTCTAGTCATTATATTATCAAAGATGACTTTGAAATAAAAGTCTATAAACACTGAGTCAACTTCCAATAATAACAAAATATTGTCAGAACAACAAAGTTGCTAGGTTACAAACAATTGACAATAACAAAACAAGCAGACATCTGTCAAAACTGATAAGGTCATAGAGAAACAAAACCTAAGAGTAAGTAAATAATAAATCAGTAAAATCAGCACTATAAGAAAGCTCAACACTGGATACAGCCGTCAATGGCGTTGCAGAGGCAACTTCAAAAATTTATTTGAAGCATTTAGAAATTTTTGTGAGTGATAATATTAATATCATTGTATTCCGAAAATGTCAAACTACAATAAAAAAAAAATAAAAAAATATATGTTAAAAATAATTTTTTTTTTGTCCAAGTCTCCTTAACATTCTGTTTTATCCTTATACTATAACATGCATTCTATCCGGGAATTGAACTTGAAGTGAGAGGTAATTATCATTCCGCCTGATAAAATTCACACTATTTGTTTAAACCGTTTTATTAAATGTCGATAATTTAGAAGAAAATAAGTTACCAGACATTTTCCATCGTTATAATATGTCACAAAAATAGAACGTGTCATTACGTTTCGAGGATTGAAGCCTACTGTCTTCCTCAGGTGACTACATAGTCTTCAACCGTTCCTGGTGTGTGTTACAAGTGTTTTTCTCTTGGTTCAGTGCAGGATCTTCGCTTGGATTCATTCTCACCAGTCTGGATCTTGTGCTGTTGCTGTACCAGTTAGACATTGCTCTTTTTGGACTTACAACATTTTAGTTGTCAAATTTAGTTTAGTATTGGCCAAGTCCATTGGTATGTATTTTTAATTGCTTTAAATCTTTAATAAAGTATTTAAAACACACAATGAGGCTTAAAACGCCATTTTTACTCAACAATTAATTCATAAAATATACGTTGTGAAAATTGCAGTAATTTAAATCTAAACTTTAGTTTAAATTCAATTACAGCCTTGGATTTAATATGATGTTGCGAAAATAGTATTTTGTTATATTTGAAGAGTTACGAACAGTTTCATGGTTTTTATGTAATCTGTATATGCTCTATGAATAGTTCATTATTCCAAGAAGTTGTAATACATGAAAGAACTAATGATAACGGTTTAAAATCATATTATTACCCTATAAAAATATAGATGTTTGGAATCATAATCGTTTACAAGATCCAAATTCATGACTGTGATTCCAATTCAGTGAATTTAACCAGATAGAATTATAAATATCCCCCCCTCCCAAGTTGTGAGTACCGGAGTAGAATAATTATTACATGCGAGAGCGACCCGATATTGTTTCCTCCTACATATTCATAATCATCATATTCTATACACACTTTCATCATATTTCTTCCTATCTTTCATTTCTTAATTCCCATGTATTGGTATTCGTTTCAAATGAGATGTTTTTGAAACTGGCTTAAGCTTTTTAATTTTAAGCGTAAAGCATTACTGGTTTTGAAAATAAAAATATATATACTACAAAGCCATCAGTTTAATTTCCAATAAAGATACAAGATGTAGAAAATCTATCTTTTATTCCAGTAATATCCTGGTGTATACAAAAATCTCCAATTAAAATATTGTAACACTGTAGATAAAAACCTAACATGTCTTCATTGCCTATTTTAATGACTCTAATTTGTATTTAAAACTAACAAAAGGCTGTTTCGGTTTAAGGAGTTGATTTATCTATGATTGAAAATCAAAATGGCAACCGATTGATTGACTCATTATTAATGAACTTTACCAACTTACCTTGGTAGAATGTACCTTGGTAATGAAGCGAGATTTTGTACAACGTAAAATGGTCTCTGCATATAAAAAAATCATCCCGATTTTGGTGTTAACATGAGTTAAACTTTAAAGTGATAACATTCTTGAAAATTTAATCATGAATCTTATGTTAACTAATAAGGCACATTTTAAAATATGAATATACATACAAAAATTCTGACAATATAAGGATTAATCAAGCTAGTAATATTACAATGGATCTACAGATCGACGTACCTGCACATTTAATACTGCACTGGATAGCAAATCCAATGCAAAACAAACAAATCGCTGCCGCCTACCCAAAGGGATATACAACTAATCGTAAAAGCAATCACGGCTAGAGAAAACTATCAATCGACTTCCACAAAAGTTTGAATAAACCCCTCGGTTATGTTAAACTGTTAATTAGTCAATCGATCATTCCTCCATCGCGAATGCATCAAACAGCTTTGACTTACCTACCCTGGGGTTACCATATTGTTAATATTTATAAAAATATTCTACATGTAATCAATTACAATATAATAATACATTTTTCAAGAATTATTGAAATTTCCTTTAATAACGAAGGAATTGGCTGAGATTTAGCGACAATACACTGTCTATCTGAGCTTAGCTTGCAGATACAGGCATCCGGCCGCCTAGTTACAGAAAGTGAGTGACTACAGCGTTGCCAAATTGTGCAAATCCACAGTGCATAGTTAGCGCGGACAGGGTATAGACCTGGGACTGAGATATGTGACAGCCTCTCTGAGCTTGCCTTGCAGATACAGACAACCGACCGCCTAGTTACAGAAAGTGAGTGACTACAGCGTTGCCAAATTGTGCAAATCCACAGTGCATAGTTAGCGCGGACAGGGTATAGACCTGGGACTGAGATATGTGACAATATACTGCCTCTCTGAGCTTGCCTTGCAGATACAGACATCCGGTCACTTAGTGACCGAATGTGAGTGTTTACAACGTTGCCAAATTGTACAAATCCACAGTGCATAGTTAGCGCGGACAGGGTATAGACCTGGGACTGAGATATGTGACAATACACAGCCTCTCTGAGCTTGCCTTGCAGATACAGACATCCGGTCACTTAGTGACCGAATGTGAGTGTTTACAACGTTGCCAAATTGTACATATCCACAGTGCATAGTAGTGCGGACAGGGTATAGACCTGGGACTGAGATATGTGACAATACACAGCCTCTCTGAGCTTGCCTTGCAGATACAGACATCCGGTCACTTAGTGACCAAATGTGAGTGTTTACAACGTTGCCAAATTGTACATATCCACAGTGCATAGTAGTGCGGACAGGGTATAGACCTGGGACTGAGATATGTGACAATACACAGCCTCTCTGAGCTTGCCTTGCAGATACAGACATCCGGTCACTTAGTGACCAAATGTGAGTGTTTACAACGTTGCCAAATTGTACATATCCACAGTGCATAGTAGTGCGGACAGGGTATAGACCTGGGACTGAGATATGTGACAATACACAGCCTCTCTGAGCTTGCCTTGCAGATACAGACATCCGGTCACTTAGTGACCAAATGTGAGTGTTTACAACGTTGCCAAATTGTACATATCCACAGTGCATAGTAGTGCGGACAGGGTATAGACCTGGGACTGAGATATGTGACAATACACAGCCTCTCTGAGCTTGCCTTGCAGATACAGACATCCGGTCACTTAGTGACCAAATGTGAGTGTTTACAACGTTGCCAAATTGTACATATCCACAGTGCATAGTAGTGCGGACAGGGTATAGACCTGGGACTGAGATATGTGACAATACACAGCCTAGCTTGCCTTGCAGATACAGACATCCGGTCACTTAGTGACCTGAGTGTTTACAACGTTGCCAAATTGTACATATCCACAGTGCATAGTAGTGCGGACAGGGTATAGATCTGGGACTGAGATATGTGACAATACACAGGCTTAGTGACCAAATGTGAGTGTTTACAACGTTGCCAAATAGTACATATCCACAGTGCATAGTAGTGCGGACAGGGTATAGACCTGGGACTGAGATATGTGACAATACACAGCCTCTCTGAGCTTAGTTTCCAGATACAGACATCCGGCCGCCTAGTGACTGTGTGAGTGAGTACAGCGTTGCCAAATTGTGCACATTCACAGTGCATAGTTAGCATTAGTTAGACCTGGGACTGAGATATGTGACAATACACAGCCTCTCTGAGCTTAGTTTGCAGATACGGACATCCGGCCGCCTAGTGACTGTGTGAGTGAGTACAGCGTTGCCAAATTGTGCACATTCACAGTGCATAGTTAGCGCGGACAGGGTATAGACCTGGGACTGAGATATGTGACAATACACAGCCTCTCTGAGCTTAGCTTGCAGATTCATACATCCGGTTGCTTAGTGACTGTGTGAGCGAGTACAGCGTTGACAAATCGTGCAGATCCACAGTGCATAGTTAGCGCGGGCAGGGTATAGACCTGGGACTGAGATATGTGACAATATACTGCCTCTCTGAGGCGAGAGACCGAATTGGAAAACAGTTTTGTTTATTTGTGGCTTCAATATCGGCGTTCCTAACACAACTCAGCTTGACCTAATGACTGTACAATTTCATAAGTCTGGCGCTGTACTGTGAACTTACTATAATCCAATAACATAATTTTCCCAAGATTCGTGTTCTTTAAGAATATCCTAAGAATTTAAGATTGTGATAAAAATGTCGATATGATTACAGAAAATGTCAATTGCAAGAAAGAAGTACACCGTAGTGTCTATAAATTGTATAAAGTTTGAATGAATTGGGTTATAAATTACAACCGTGAAAATTTAAATCGCTTTACATTTAAAAATGTGTTAAAAATAATTAGAGAAAGACTTAAAGGATACTATACAAACAATTCCACAAATCGGGATGATTAATTTTTATATGCAGACACCAATTTACAATTTTCCAAATCTCGTCTCTCTAGATAGAAGGTAAGTTGGTTAGTATGTAAATTAATTAATAATTACTCATAGCTCCTTAAACCCAAACGATTTTTTTACCAATTTTATAATACATTAGAATTGTTATTATGGGCAATGAAGACAACTTTTTATCTAGTGTTACAATATTTTAGTTGGAGATTATTGTATACATCATGATATTACTCGAATAATAGATATAGTTTCTACATCATGTATCTTTATTGGGTAAATTGATGACTTTGTCCTATATTTTTTTAAATATTAAAACCAGTTATGCTTTTTCCGTGAGTTCCAACTAATTTTAAAATCTATACCAATACGTGGGAATTAAGGAATGAGAGGTACGAAGAAATACGATGAAAGTGTAAGTATAATATGATGATTATGAATATGTAGAAGGAATGATTTTAACTGCCACAAAAGAGTAAAAAATATCCCTTACATTCAGATTCATAATTGTAATCAGATTGTAATAAAAACTCGTACTAGTGAATATTATGATTGTTCTTTAATGCTTTGCACACTCTTACATGAAGCTTGAGCTGTACTTAGTCAGTTCCGTTCTGTTTTCAATCAATTAGAATGTACCTGGTTGACATGAAATAACGAACTGCAGGAGTTGCCCGAATAAAATTAGCAGCAAAGCGAAGAGCTCGTTTGAAAAAGAGCTGTCAAGACGGGCATGATTAAATCTAGCAGAGGGCATAGTGAGAGGGTGGAGAGGTGAATGGGGACGAGCTGCCGTTGAAAATAACAGAGTCTGCCACTTAAGTGCGTTGTAACAACTAAACTCCTCTGGAGTGCTGCTCCTCTCGCCAACCCTCTGCCTTCCCCGTAAAGGGCTGACTGGAGCCCTAACACACATCATCAATCGATGAAATATGACGGTGACATATCGCCCCTCGGCTGAACGCAATTTGACATCCCAGGGAATCAATTTCGCTCAGTTGTAGATTATAGGAACTTTTGAATGATTTGGAATATTTCAGTCTTGTTTAAAGAGAGTAACTTTTATTTTATTTGTTCATTTCAATGGTAACCCATTTATGAAATATTTACATGGTTCAAAGATTATATAAACATATAGTATTGGCACTATTGATAGCAAATTAAAGCAATATAGTTCAAATCTAAAAAAGCCAAACAGAATAAGATGAAATCAAGTTATACTAAAATAAATTTAAAGCTAGTAAAAAACAGTATAAATAACAATGTTTAGTAAAAAACAACGACCACTAATTACATACTACAACAATTCACAACAGTTTAACACACACACACACACACACACACACACACACACACACACACACACACACACACACACACACACACACACACACACACACACACACACACACACACACACACACACACACACACACACACACACACACACACACACACACACACACACACACACAATATGGTTATATACAAGTGTGTGTGTGTGTGTGTGTGGTGTGTGTGTGTGTGTGTGTGTGTGTGTGTGTGTGTGTGTGTGTGTGTGTGTGTGTGTGTGTGTGTGTGTGTCCTTTATAAATTCAGAAACTATTTGACTGATCATTATAAAAATCTCGCCTGCACATTATGAACTGCAATTACGAGACAATTACATATATTAAATATCTTTCAAATAAATTTCTGGTTGAACTTAAAGCTTGAGTTTTAGACCACTTCATAAACGTGTACAATGGCTATAAACATACACAGATTTTCTTGATCGTAATAACAAGGCAAACTCTACATTGGCGTTTGAAATATAATTCACTTGAACCAGAAGTGCTCATACACGTACGAAGTTTACGAAAAGCATGCGAAGCCGCAGGAAACCACTAGTAATTTAATAAATATCAATAACAATACATTAATATATATAATACGTAAAAAAACAAGAAAAAAATAACGTTAGCAAAGAATATTGAGTTCATTTATCAAAACTAGGAGTGTGTAATAATTAATGAAGCTGTGCAAATCACTAATACAACTGTAAAAAATTGTCTACTGCAATAAAGAAAATTTGGATTTGACTGTTCTATTTTATTAGTCTTCTATTGGTTAAACCTATAGCCAACCACGTCATAGCTCCCATCTTTAAACTTACCTCTATAGGCAGAAATGTATTATTGGCAGTTTCGGTTTAACATATTACCTGAAATGAAAAATGACTCTCAAATCTTTCAAGTTATTCATTAAAAACTAAAACAGACGTGTAGAGTGCAAATATCACAATTGCTAATTAGATTTTAAAAATAAAAAAAAATTTCCAGACAGTACTTTAATTGTGAGTATATTACAAGTTACAAGTTTAGTTTTACAAACATCTCAAGGGCTACAAGTTCTGAAGTTTCCATAAACAAAAAGGGTTCGCTACACTTTTGTTTAGGTTTCCAAGTAAGCAGATTCCTGTGTTTATCTTGTCAGTAATTTAATAATGATCCAGGAATTCATTATAAACTACACGGCACAATGTAAATCCTCTCATTACATGATTATTTTCTCCAAGCAACAAACACTAAGGAAAACATAATTAATACGTTTTGTTCTTATAAAGCTGATCAATACAACACACATTGTCCACGTTCTGCGTTAAAAAGGGAATAGAACTTTTACAATCTTATTTATTTGATTATTTCCAGCGGTAATAACGTCAAATTCTTGAATAAAGGTAGCAGGCAAATAAATATAAAAAAACCATTAGCAAAATAAAAATTTGAAAATATTAGAAGTAAAATAGTAACAGATGACAAATAAAATAATATATAACAACAATCTGTATTTGTTTTATTATATTATTATATTTGAATAACGTTGTATTAGAACACAGCAGGGATCACTTCTGGCTGTGAAGGTAGGGATCACCTTCCAGTAAAACCTACCACTGGGCAAAGCAAAAACCGATGTATCAAAATATAGTATATGTGACTTAATATATAACGCAATTATGAATATTTGCGTTATATATGGTATTTGTAAAAAATTCTCGTTTATTGACACATTTGATCTTTACAGTTTTGAATGCAAATCAAAACAAATACGTTAGCGCGTTGCCTTAGATAAAATCTAATCACTGATGTAAGCGACGTTATATTGATGGGTGACTTCAACCTACCAGATACTGATTGTTCTGGCAGTGCTACTGTGGTAGGGTCGACTCATCACGTAGGATTTCTACGCAGGGACTCAATAAATGAAACTCCATTTGTAATTCGCTTGTAATTTGTATTGATCTCATATTTTGATAACATTCTGATGAGTGGTGATCTACATCATCCAGCTCTCTCTCTCTCTCTCTCTCTCTCTCTCTCTCTCTCTCTCTCTCTCTCTCTCTCTCTCTCTCTCTCTCTCTCTCTCTCTCTCTCTTCTCTCTCTCTCTCTCTCTCTCTCTCTCTCTCTCTCTCTCTCTCTCTCTCTCTCTCTCTCTCTCTCTCCTCTCTCTCTCTCTCCTCTCTCTCTCACTCTCCTCTCTCTCTCTCTCTCTCTCTCTCTCTCTCTCTCTCTCTCTCTCTCTCTCTCTCTCTCTCTCTCTCTCTCTCTCTCTCTCTCTCTCTCTCTCTCTCTCTCTCTCTCTCTCTCTCTCCTCTCTCTCTCTCTCTCTCTCTCTCTCTCTCTCTCTCTCTCTCTCTCTCTCTCTCTCTCTCTCTCCTCTCTCTCTCTCTCTCTCTCTCTCTCTCTCTCTCTCTCTCTCTCTCTCTCTCTCTCTCTCTCTCTCTCTCTCTCTCTCTCTCTCTCTCTCTCTCTCTTCTCTCTCTCTCTCTCTCTCTCTCTCTCTCTCTCTCTCTCTCTCTCTCTCTCTTCTCTCTCTCTCTCTCTCTCTCTCTCTCTCTCTCTCTCTCTCTCTCTCTCTCTCTCTCTCTCTCTCTCTCTCTCTCTCTCTCTCTCTCTCTCTCTCTCTCTCTCTCTCTCTCTCTTCTCTCTCTCTCTCTCTCTCTCTCTCTCTCTCTCCTCTCCTCTCTCTCTCTCTCTCTCTCTCTCTCTCTCTCTCTCTCTCTCTCTCTCTCTCTCTCTCTCTCTCTCTCTCTCTCTCTCTCTCTCTCTCTCTCTCTCTCTCTCTCTCTCTCTCTCTCTCTCTCTCTCTCTCTCTCTCTCTCTCTCTCTCTCTCTCTCTCTCTCTCTCTCTCTCTCTCTCTCTCTCTCTCTCTCTCTCTCTCTCTCTCCTCTCTCTCTCTCTCTCTCTCTCTCTCTCTCTCTCTCTCTCTCTCTCTCCTCTCTCTCTCTCTCTCTCTCTCTCTCTCTCTCTCTCTGCCAACTGCAAAAGAGAAGGTCGAGGGGACCTAAATCATGATGCAGGCTCAAGGAGGTGTCCTGTGTACGAGAAGGCCGTTAAGAGGAATAATGATAAGATTGATTATGGACTGTAGGATTGCCCAGTGGAATTTAGGTAGGAGTAAGGTAGCTATAGATGAAGCCATTAGGAGATGTTTACTAGATAAGATTGATGTTCTCCTGGTCCAAGAGCCATACATAGTGGGTGGGAGAGTGAGGATTTCTGGATGCAGAGTTTTTCATGACCGGAGTGGAAGAGAAGATATCTGGAGTGCAATTTTTGTGATGAATGAGAAGATCGGAGCAATCATGAATGCAGGTGAAACAAGCGGAACGTGCGTCAGTGTAAGGTTGGAACAAGGAGGAAAGTCGATGCAAGTGATTAGTCTATACTGCAGGCCATCAGAACCTATTGATGGGCATTTAACATGGTTAGTGGACATAATTAGGAAGAAAGGAAACAAGGAAGTCTTATGTGGAGGGGATCTGAATGCGAGGTCAGGACTGTGGCGCAGTGGTTCTACAGATGAAAAAGGGTCCAAGGTAGAAGACGTTGTCTCGGCTTGGGATCTTCAGGTGCTGAACAAATTTAGTAGGTGGATGACCTTTGAGAACACACAGGGAGGCAAGTCGAACATAGATGTGACGATAGCGACGAGGGATATCTCAAGCAGGATTAAAGACTGGACAGTACAGGAAGAGACCTTGAGTGACCACAGACTTATCACAATGAAGGTGATATCAGATCAGGAGAATCGGGGTAACCAAAACGAGCAGAGACTAGGAACGTACTGCTTGAGGAAGGTGGACTGGACGAGATTTGACGAGGCGCTACGTAGAAGTATCGAAGACATGGAACTGGAAATGACTACAGCAGAGGTTCATGCGGAGAAAATCACGGAAATGACGTTGAACCTGATGGAGGACCAGTTTCCCAAGGCAACTAAAGGAATGAAGAAGGTCTATTGGTGGTCGGAAGATCTGGAGAAATTACGAGTGAAGATGAGGGGGAAGAGCAGGATTTGGAGAAGAACAGGAAGGGAGGTTGACAGGAGAGCGTTTACCGGATCAAGAACAGAATACATCTGGGAAATCAGAAAGCAGAAGAGGAAGATGTGGGAAAAGCTCATCGCAGACGAAGAAGGTGATCCATGGGGAAAGGTTTACAAGATCGTTGCGGAGAAGATAAAGAAGGATATCGAATTGGTCAGCCTAGAGAAGGAAGATGGAACGATGACAGAAACAGTGGAAGACACTCTACGGAGATTGATCGAAGGTCTGCTACCGGACGATAGGGAGGATGAAGACACTGAGCAACAGAGAGAAGTTAGAGGGGGGATGATGGAGGAGAGCACTGGAGCAAATGAGGAAGACTTCACAGAGGAAGAGCTGACCGCATGTGTCAAACAAATGAAAGACCGGAAGGCACCGGGATATGACGGAATAAAGGGCGAAGTCGTCAAGAGGATGTACGGACGAATCAAAGGTACGCTGCTGAACTTGTACAACAAGATGCTGAGAGAAGGCAGGTTTCCGGACGTCTGGAAGAAAGGAATAGTGAAAGTATTCTTGAAAAGCGAAGATAAAGACCCGAGCAAAGTCAAATCCTACAGGCCGGTGACCCTCCTACCCGTGTTGGGAAAGTTAGGGGAAAGACTGGTCGTGAAGAGGATGAAGGATTGGATGGAGAGAGAAAATAGGACGAATGCTGCTCAGTATGGTTTCACGGAAGGTGTGGGAACAGTCGATGCATTGCTGGACATGAGAAGAGAGGTAGAAGAATCTGAAGAAAAATACGTCGTTGGATTGTTCCTGGACATCTCCGGAGCGTTCGACTCCGCTTGGTGGCCAGAGATCCTGAGGGTGCTGGTGAGATGGCGGTGCCCCAACAACATCTACCGTCTGGTGAGGGACTACTTTAGGGGGAGGACAGTGACGCTGAGAGCTGGCAACGGTGAGGTGAGCAAGAGCATCACAAAAGGCTGCCCCCAAGGATCAGTGGTGGGCCCTCTGTTCTGGAATGTCCTGTTCGATGGGTTCCTACGGCTGCCATTTGAGGAGGGTATTTCGGCGAGAGCTTATGCGGATGACGGACTGCTGCTGGTGAAGTCCAACACGAGCCCAGACCTCATGGGGAAGGCGACAAGAGCCCTAGAGCTTATTACAGGATGGGGAGAAGAAAGGAAGATGACGTTCTCGAAGGAGAAGACTGTGATGGTATTACTCAAAGGAAAGTTAGTTGAAAGGTTTATCCGTGTGAACATGGGAGATGTGACAATCCGGTGCTCGAACGAGACAAAATATCTAGGAGTAGTAGTGGGAAGCAGGATGAAGTTTGCAGGGCATTATGACCAGGTGATCGACAAGGCTATGAAAGCCTTTGGAAAATTGAAAGGACTGGCAAAAAAAATCATGGAATGAAGTGTGAAAACTTAAGGAGACTGTACATCGGAGCGCTGGAGCCCATGGTCCTGTACGGCTGTGAAATGTGGGGGCAAAGAATGAGAGGACGAGGAGAGAGGTCGAAGCTGATGAGCCTGCAGAGGAAGATGCTATTGGGAGTGATCAAGGGTTACAGCACAATATCCCACGAAGCTGTGAGAGTGATTGCCGGAGTGATCCCGCTAGACCTGATGGTAGAAGAAAGAATCAAGCGAAGAGGGGACAAGGAGGAAGGGTTAGACAGCGGGGAGAGCAGGGGGACTAGAAGAGAAGAAACACTTGACGAATGGCAGAGGTTGTGGGAAAGAAGCACTAAAGGAAGAGAGACATTTGCGTTCGTCCCGGATGTGAGGATCAGGAAGAAGGTGCACTGGGAGACGGACCACTACACCACACAGTTCGTGAGTGGACATGGCAACTTTAAGGCCAAACTGAAGAGCTTTAACCTCGTGGAAGATGACCGCTGCACCCACTGCGGAGAGCTGGAGACATCTCAGCATGTGCTGATGGAGTGCTGGTTTTACGAAGAAGAACGGAGAGATTTGAAGGAACTCCTCCGACGGAAGATGTGGGCTTGGGAAAAGATAAACTTTCTTAGAAGTAAAGTATCAGCACTGGAGTTTTCACGTATGTGTAGACGGATAGGGAGTAAGAAGGATGACCTAGAAAATGCCGGAAGACAGCAAGCAGCTTGAAGAGGAGCAGAAGAACATAGGCTAATAAAAACAAAACGAAAGAAGAATTCAAAATTCCGATGATCCTAGTAAGTTAGGAGGATATCAAATTCTAAGTTTCCTAAATTGTTCTCTATCGTATTGAAAAGGCAAGTAATCCATAAGAAAACTACCCATATGAACTTCAAGATGACTGGCAGTCGATATGATCTAGTTATTTTTCGCAGACTGAGAACTGGATGTAAAGCACTCTCTCGCAAGTGCTATGATACGTGCATAAGTAATATTGAGGAGTTCATTCCTTATAGTGTGAAATCCTTCTGGTCACAAGAGGACAATCTTAAACGTTCTCCGTCCATTCCAGAAAGAATCATAATTGACTCTCTGGTAGCGATCGAGTCCACTAGAAAATGCGACCTCTTTGCTCAACATTTTTCTTCTGTTTTTAGAAATACTGAACTTCCTGCTCTATCTTTTGATTTTTGATTGAATGACACTGCATCTGGCTGTACAATATCAGCAACATTGGTGGAGAAGAAGTTTAATGGTCTCGACCCTGTTAAGAGTGGTGGCCCACATGATATTCTTCACTTGTTCTGAAATATTGTGCTCCTGTTCTAGCATCTCTTTTAGCAGTTCTTTTTAAGATGTTAATCAGAGTGGGCAAACTCCCATCCATCTTGAAGGAGAATTATGTAATTCTCATCTTCAAGTCCGGCGATAAGAATAATGTTAAAAACTACAGACCAATTGTAATACAATCTACTCTTGCCAAAGTATTTGAGATCAATATTCCGGATCATCTTTTGTTTTACTTCAAAAAGTATAAAGGATCTCATAAGCATGGATTTATTCATGGAAAGTCCACCATCACTAACCTCCTATGCTTTCAGGAATATGTTATGTCCGCCTTCAAGAACACTAACCAAGCTTACTGTATCTATCAGAACTTCGCCAAAGCGTTTGATAGAGTTAATCATTAATTACTAATGGGCAAGCAGGTTGGATATGGTATAGGCGTATCCTTACTTAAATGGTTGGAGAGCCACCTTTGTGACAGGACTTTGGTTGTCAAATGCGAAGGAGCCAACTCCTCGCCGTTTCCTGTGATTTCTGGTGTTCCTCAGGGCTCCCATCTGAGACCCATGCTGTTCAACATTTTCATCAGTGACATTGCAACTACGTTAACTACAAACTATCTTATGTTCGCTAATGACATTAAGATCTTCATCGAGGTATTCACCGCACTTGATCAAGAAAATCTACAAAACTCCTTTGACAATATTGATATCTGGTGTGATAACAATGCAATGGATTTAAGTGGTACCAAATGTCACAATTTTTCAACTCTCAACAACTGTGTTAGTTTCTACTATTTAGAACAATAACGAATATGAAACACGAAGAAAATATATTTTTAGTGCGTGGAAATGGCACGCGCAAAAATTATAATATATTATATTTTACCGTGGATAGTTTTGAAACTATATACTTCATTTTTAAAAATATTTTCAAAAGTGTTCTTTTATAATTTTTCAGTTCTAATTGTAACTATACAAACGCTGTGACGTTGTGTATTATAAATGTAATAATTATTCCCTTTTTTATTATAATTAATTGTATGATGTATAAGTAAAGAACATAATACATAGCTCACAGCCTTTTATAGATTCCGCTTATTTTATTCTTGTATAACTCATAATAATACATTAGATTAAAATTTTTTATGTACTTCATAGTATTAGTGAAACGTTATAAACTGTTATTCACTGGATATTGATTGGGCAAAACTTGTAATAAATGAGGATCGTAAGAACGATCCCTGAGGGCGCCAAGTAAAATGGGAGAAGATTGCTCCAATCAGGAATAACAACGCGCAATCAGCCCGGGACGGCCACCGGCCATTTAGGCCGTTAGCACAAACATTCCCGTGATTGGTTTTATGGAGGTCCCATCCACTCCTGCAGAGCTTATGGCGTTGTCTCATTGTAATCAGGAATAACAACGCGCAATCAGCCCGGGACGGCCACCGGCCATGTAGGCCGTTAGCACAAACATTCCCGTGATTGGTTTTATGGAGGTCCCATCCACTCCTGCAGAGCTTATGGCGTTGTCCCATTGTAATCAGGAATAACAACGCGTAATCAGCCCGGAACGGCCACAGGCCATTTAGGCCGTTAGTACAAACATTCCTGTGTTTGGCACTATGGAGATCTTATTCACTCCTGCAGAGCTTATGGCGCTTTCTCATTGCAATCAGGAGTACACACGTCTAGTTAGCCCGGGCCGGCCACAGGTTACTTAGGCCGTTAGCACAAACATTCCTGTCATTTTATTAACTGATTATTAACAGATTTTATTAACTCCTGCAGAGCTTATGGCGTTGTCTCATTGTAATCATTTCAAATAAGTTACTGTCTGAAATGAATTGGGTGTCTGGAGAACAATTACAATGGACATTCTTTAAGAAAATCAATGTATTTTTAATCCGACGTTGTGTTTTAGATAGATGTTTGTATACAAAACCAAATTGCATTGGTCCTCCTAACCTTGAGAACATTTTCCAAACAACTACATCGAACCCAATATGACTCCCTGGGCCCTAAATCACCTCCTTTTAAAAGTATTTATAATGTACAGAGTGACTTTTTTTAAACAGGCCACTATGTTTATTTTGGAAGATATAAAACTGACAGCAAACTGTTAATGGGGATCCTTTCCATTTCATAGATATTTTACAGCAAAGTTTAAAAACTGCCGCCTTTTTTCGAATATGCTATTTTTTTCTTATGGAATACTATTTGTATTGTTTTCAATAGATTAATATATATATATATATATATATATATATACAGTATATATATGCATTTAAAAGAGGGGAATTTGTTATAATTATGATTAATTAGTGCAACTAGCCACCCTTATGGGAGTCTAAAAATACTTTGTGTAAATTTAGACTTTTCCGCTAACCATAACTCATCACTCTCTAAAAGAAAATCGGCTTCGTCATAATTTTTTAATTGATTTAAAAAACTATTGTATCTTAGGGAGAATTAGTGGAGACAATATACGTCGGCGAACATCATAAGTTCTAACAATTACAATTCGTAGAACATCAGCAGTTACAAAAATTACACTTAATAGAACATCAATAGTTACAACAATTACATTTAGTAGAACATCAATAGTTACAATAATTACATTTCGTAGAACATCGTGTTACAAACATTACACTTTGTAGAATATCAATAGTTACAACAATTACACTTCGTAGAACATCATTAGTTGCAACAATTACATATCGTAGAACATCGATAGTTACAACAATTGCACTTCGTAGAATATCATGTTACAACAGTTACACTTTGTAGAACATCATGTTACAACAATTACACTTCGTAGAACATCATAAATGCTATTACACTTTGTAGAACATCATGTTACAACAATTACACTTCGTAGAACATCATAAATGCTATTACACTTTGTAGAACATCATGTTACAACAATTACACTTCGTAGAACATAATAAATGCTATTACACTTTGTAGAACATCATGTTACAACAGTTACACTTTGTAGAACATCATGTTACAACAATTACACTTCGTAGAACATCATAAATGCGACAATGAAATGTCGGAGAACGTTATTCGTTACGACGCGACGATGAAATGTGATCTAACTAAGCTTCAAGAATGTTTGGCACTCGAAAGCTTAAAGTTTAAAAGCAACAAGGATTATAAAGTTGAAGAGTTTTGCTGAAACGAAATCATTGTAAGGAAAACAGTTTACAAAGTTTGGCATAATTTATTCACAGTTTCCTTGGTCATTTGGAGGGTTTCAAGTCTCATTCGGGGTTTAATATTCATTATTGCTAATAAAATGAAAAATATAAGTGGAAACTTCCCTTTTGAATTGAATTAGAATGGCGGGAACCCAACAACAAATATTGTTGTGGTATGCTATTTAAGCGTGTATTGTGTTATTTAATACTTGGAAGATTAAGCTGAATCACAGACAATTATAAAAGGAAAAGTGTTAACAAATTCTTTAATGCATTTCAGATTTAAAAGTCTGAACACCTATTTTATTTTTATAGTAATTTAGTAACAAAACAGACTGTAAAATGTACATTTCATTTGATGGTGGCTGTAAAACTAAACAATATAATTATTTTCAAGCCAGCCAACTATAACAATGTTTAATTAAAAATATATATGAATGGTAAGTTTTCCTAATTACAGACAAAATGCACATGTTATGCTTTTTAAGGGGGTTTATCTCAAAAACATGCAGAACAATGTAAGTTAGGGTTTAGTAAAACTGAAATTCCTGATTTAAGACTAATTAAGTAAACTCATTTCACTGCATTTGTGGCGGGGGGAGGTATGCATGTATATTATTTTTCGAAAACAGATTTCGGGGGGGGGGGGGTAAAATGGGAATTTCTAACAAATTACTGGAATAATAATTTTAAAAAAAATATAAGCACATTTTATGTCACAAAATGATACAAACCACACCTTCATGAAAGTTTGCATATAAAAGTTATATAGTAAATAATTTTGAATAAATCACATTGGAAACTGAACTAAGCTTACAATTACAAAACTCTGATAAAGTACATGGATGTCTAGCTAAACAAGCAAAAACCGTGTATGTTGAGCCCCATTAAGAGAATGGTGGGTTACGATTATGGCGATGTATTTCCTTTCCCACCATGGGAATGGAGAAATAGACGTCCTTACTAAAAGTTATATTTCCAATATCTCCATGAGAACCGTGGGAGTTGCGGGTGAAACAGCTGTTTTTTCCAATCTTGGGTCTGACAGGAGTGAATTTCCGGGAAAACTGATGTATCACATACCGCCCTGAGGCTGGGTGACACAGTCCTGATACACCCATTGTATCCTTAATGCTGCTGTGAGACATAAGACGGGAAAGCCAGCATATCTGATATTTCCATTTGGAAAGGTGTATTCGGTGTATTCTTAATTACGTATTAAAATTGGCAAGAGAAACAATTTTAACCAAGTTATTTTTTTAACCATAAGTACTTTTAAGTGATTTTTTCGATGTCAGGTTTAACAATACTTCAATTCCTAAATCAACACAAGGTAATCGAGTAGTTGGAAATCTCATGAAAGACACCTTTAGAACAACGATTTGAAGATGGACAGAAAAGGGAGAAAGTCCTTCTGGAACAACTTTCCCATAAATTGTTATTTTTATAAATGTTTTCCCACCCACACACCAATAAGGATCTAACAGTTTAAGTCAGGCCCTTTTGTGCCGACCTATAACAATATTAGGATGCGTTAAACATCTTTTAGTTGATTTAACATTAACACATTTTTTATAAGTTTCATTAACACAATTAATGGTGTTCTAGGCAGTTCCATTGGTGTATCTAATGATGTCCTACGATGTTTCATTGTCACAATTACTGGTGTTCTACGTAGTTCCATTGATGTAGCTAGTTATGTTCTACGATGTTTCATTGTCACAATAATGGTGTTCTATGGTGTTAAATGGGTGTAGCTAATGATGTCCTACGATGTTTCATTATCACAATTAACGGTGTTCTACGTAGTTTCATTGGTGTAGCTAATGATGTTCTACGTTTCATTGTTACAAATAATTATGTTCTACGATGTTTCATTGTCACAATAATGGTGTTCTATGGTGTTAAATTGGTGTAGCTAATGACGTTCTACGATGTTTCATTGTCACAATAATGGTGTTCTATGGTGTTAAATTGGTGTAGCTAATGACGTTCTACGATGTTTCATTGTCACAATAATGGTGTTCTATGGTGTTAAATTGGTGTAGCTAATGACGTTCTACGATGTTTCATTGTCACAATAATGGTGTTCTATGGTGTTTATTTATTTTATATGGCATACACCATTTTATAAGAAATGTTAAATCAGATTCAACAAGAGATAAATTATCTTATAATACAGTACAACAAGCAATAATATATTCAAAGATAACAAGCAACAAATAAATAACACCAACTATATGAACAATTATAAAAATTATGGCAATAATCACAGCAACGATTTATATGTGTGTGGGGGCGTGAGGGTTGTGTGTGCGTATAATATATGTATGCGTGTATAATTAAACATAACCTGCAGTAGAATATGAAGTTTCGACAAGTAATAATGTATCTTATAATATATAATAACAAGCAATAAATACATATATAATATTTAACAAGCAATAAAACACAAGATAACAAGCAATAATTGTAAAACTTCCTATTACAGTACAATCACGATGCCAGAATGTGTGGAGAAGAATCACTCATGCACTTAACCTTTGTCATCACACTGATATGTGACCCTCTAAAGGCGTCACCAATCACTCATCACCAACTCCATCATTTGCAGTAAGAAGGCGCACGGCTTGGCTACGAAATCGATATAATTTCGCCCCCTCACGCCCCCACACACATATAAATCGTTGCTGTGATTATTGCCATAATTTTTTTAATTGTTCATATAGTTGGTGTTATTTATTTGTTGCTTGTTATCTTTGAATATATTATTGCTTTGTGTTAAATTGGTGTAGCTAATGACGTTCTACGATGTTTCATTGTCACAATAATGGTGTTCTATGGTGTTAAATTGGTGTAGCTAATGACGTTCTACGATGTTTCATTGTCACAATAATGGTGTTCTATGGTGTTAAATTGGTGTAGCTAATGACGTTCTACGATGTTTCATTGTCACAATAATGGTATTCTATGGTGTTAAATTGGTGTAGCTAATGATATTCTACGGTGTTTCATTGTCACAATTAATAGTGTTCTACGGAGTTTCTGTGTGTAGTAAATGATGTTCTACGTTTCATTGTTACAAATAATTATGTTCAACGATGTTTAATTGTCATAAGAATGGTGTTCTAGGGAGTTAAATTGGTGTAGCTAATGATGTTATAAGTTGTTTCAATGTCACAATTAATGGTGTTGTACGGAGTTTCATTGGTATAGTTAATGATGTTATACGATGTTTCATTGTTACAAATAATGATGTTGTACGACGGAATATTATGTTTATGCTGTTTGAGGTGGTTTTTAGTGAAGAATACGTAAAACAGGGTCTCTTTAGAATACAGTTCACACTGCCATTTTACGGGCAGACCTAGAAACGTGACAGACTCTGTGTACTAGTCCTTGCACTAACCTCAGTGAGGCTTGGATTGGCTTGTGTTTAGTTTAGTGCGCTGTACAAGATTTTCAATAGAACACGTGATGTTGCAGTTCGACGTTGTACTATTTTACAGACATTTTTACAGAATAAGTTTAGCACGTTTTGACACGATTTAAACAGGAATCACGACGTTCTCATTCGTGATTCATCATTTTGCAGATCTCGAGGTTACGCGACACGCGCTGTAACAGATGTTAAATGTGAACTCTTATTGTAAACTTGGTATACGTGTCTTTTATCACTTTTACCTTGAGATTTTGTGAGTCTAGTGTTAATTCACTCTTGCAGATATTAAACGTTTGTCTCACGATATAAACTGGTACGGAAAACATTGGGCTTTGTTGAACACTTTCCAAACCAAACATGCGATAGCGTTCAACAAAACTAGAGTGCTTGAAAAACTTCCCCATTATTATTCTAAAAACCTCAGAAATAATGAAGACAGATATATATATATATATATATATATATATATATATATATATATATATATACCAGATATCTTAAAAGTCCCCCCCTTTCATGTGAAATAGAGATGAAATGAAATTTTTATGAGTAGAGATGGAGTGATTTACTTTGGGGGATGTTTATACGACCCTCACTAGTTATGGCCCCAGGACTTCCTAATGGGCTTCGACCAACAAAACCTAATAAATGCTATGTTAATCACGGTTGTCAATGTTTGTTAATTCTTGTAGTAACTTGTTTAATGGTTGTGTGTCCCAATTTATCAAAATAACTGTTGACTGAATTTTTTACCTGCCAAAAAGTAACTTTAAATGTAACTTAAATTGTGGGGGGCCTTTATAAAAAATTCAAACTTTAATTGGCCACCAAAGTTTCCAATATATAGAGTAACATTAGAGACCGCTAATTTGTTTCTTCTTTTTATAATACTTTTAAAATTAGGTGTCATTTGTCAAGATTTCCTATTTACAATTTTGGACTTATCCACAAAATCCCATTTTGGGGGAGTCAAAAATTGTCATACGTCAGAATACTCCTTAGTTGGATATATAAACATCCCCAAAGTAAATCACTCCATCTCTATTCATAAGATAGTTTATAATATGGTGGGGGTGAGACTTTTAAGACACGCAGTATTTTAAATATAACGCGTGATGTTGTGTATATATGTGTATATGAGTGTGTATATATATATACGAGTATATATAATTAATACTCGTGTGTGATTGCGTTTTTAAAATTATACATTTATTTTTGAATCTCAATATACGGAAACGTCAAACAATTTAATTAAAATATGAGTGACAAAATTTAGAACAAAAAACAGGTTTAAAATTTCCAGTACTGATTTACAAATTGTAGTATAGGAATTTCTTCAGAGAATGGTACGTTGTTCTGGCGATCGAGAAATGATGAGAGTAAATACAACTTCGAGCATGGAAATGAAATCAAAGTAGTGAAACCGTTCAAATAAGTAATCAATAAATAGTAATAAAGTGATTTCAAGAGTTAAATTGGGTTTTAAAATATGAGACTCAGCAGTTCCGGAGTTTTAAGGACACTTGAATGAAAGTTCTTGTATAGAAGTTTATAAAAGTTAATACAACTTATTGAATTAAATAGTCAGTCACTCTCGGTTAAACTTTGCTGAAGTTTAATGTCACTGTTAAAAGTCAAATAACATTGGGAATGTTTAAAAAATACAATTGTAGATAATTAATTATCTGCTTCAGTACTAGGCTTCTCAATCCAAGCTGTACTTGCAAACCGGTGACATGTTAAAGGAATTAGTTTCTCTTAATACAAATTTTCAACCGTTGTTGAGCCTTAATATTTCAAATGAAATAAAAATTTTTTTAGTTTAATAATTACAGATTTCAGTAGTGTATAGCACAAATACACTTAAAACGACAAGAGTTCCGGATATTATCCAATAAAATAGCTAACGGTCCATTTTCTTCAAGTACTCGGCTGAAAGAGGATTCTTTCAGGAAATAGTCTGTAATAACATATTCCCAATAGTGAAACAGGAAGCTGGCACTAACTACCAAATCATTGATTTTTATGTTTTGCATTGTGGAAGAGAAGGGAAAAGCGTTAGAATTTAGTACTAATAATATTAATTAGATATTTAATTAATATATTTGCGTAATTAGATTCTTTTAGTAAATAAGGAAATGGCACGTTAGATCAGTTATGAGACATTAAATAATAATTTACACTTTTGGTGAGTAATTAAATGTGGTTTAAATGGTTGCAACATTCTAGTTAAAAGGTATACGTGAATTACATTATTCTAAAATAGTAAGAGGAGAAAGAGGTGTTTGACTTTTCCAAGAGTTTCAGCTGTAGTTTCCGTAATTACTGATTAAAAAAATATGATGACAACTAACTGAAGTAACTGAAGACTGACAGTTTTAACAAGTGGGTCGAGTTGTATCTGTCTGGACGTCGGCAATCTGACAAGGGATTCTCCAAAAGAAGACCTGTTAATCAGGGGTACGACAGGGCTCTGTACTTGGACCACTTTTCTTCTCATTATACTTCATCATATCTGTATGAAGCATCTGAAATTTTACTTTGTAGTTTTACAAATTTATAGCATTTTAGGTTAACGAAATTATAACTTGTATACAACAGATTAACTTTGACATTAAACTCTAAAATGTAACTTGACAGTAGGCTGACAGTTTTAACAGGTGGGTCGAGTTGTATCTTTATAAACGTCGGTAGTTTGACAAAGTATTTTCCAAAAGAAGACCTTTTAATCAGGGGTACGATAGGGCTCTGTGATTGGACCACTTTTCTTCTTTCTGTACTTCATCATATCTACATCAAACACCTGAAAAATCACTTTGTAGTTTTACAAATTTATAGCATTTTAGGTTAACGAAATTATAATTTGTATATAACAGATTAACTCTGACATTAAACTCTACCTGGACTTACAGCGATGGCCTGAAATTAGATGAACTAAATCGAACACTATTTTAATAGTGGACTTTCAACTCTCTTTTACTAAACTCAATATGATCACTGACCCAAAACTAAACTGAACAATGAAAACCCAGACTACGATGAAAATTAGTTTATCTTGGAGTAACAAAAAGGATTGAACAGATTGGCCGTGTTTAACAAAGTGTGTTGAATATCACTAGTGAGTAAGCAGGTCGTGAACTGTTTGCGCACTACTTGAGCTGAAATAATGCTGATGAAACCTCTTGTTCTGCCCCACTTCAACTCCTGTGACGTGGTGATCAATAACGTGACTGGTGAGTTTGCTAATTAAATTCAGAATGCACTGTATTATTGAAATCGATTCATCCTCAAATTACTAGTAGAATTATTATATCTTATTTTAAACCATTGTCACGTTTTATACAGAACACTTAAGCTTTATAGTGTTCATTATATTAAATCTGTTACTGCTTACCCACTGTACTAGTTAATCTTTTGTTTAATGTTTGTTTTTGACGATGGAAGGATTTCGAGGGAAACAGGATTTTTTCGACATGTTCCATTGTTCAGAGATACAAAAATAAAAAACTACGTTTCAAGATCTAGGAGCTGATCTCTTCCTCAAGTGGATAACTAATCTAACACATAACTACAATCTAGGTTAAAATGAAAAAATGATGCTATAGCGCTATAAGACGAATAAATGAGGAATCACAACAACTCCAAGGCATTATCTAAAAAAACATGCCCTTAATAAAACAAACCCCTAATTATTAAGACTGAACTACAAAATAAATGTCACAATTATAGGTCTGCACTAAACGACCGACTCTTGAGAACATGGAGTTGAACAATCAAAACCAAGACTACAGTGATCAAGGCTATGACAAAAATAAAATATGTCATAGCCAAAGATAGTCCGCAGAATCAGGGATAGAATCAGACGATGTGATATTTCGGTCAATAATAACAACATTTACGTCAATAATAATACGGGTAAACTGATCGAACAGTTAAAAAGCAAATCATTGTAAAACACTACTAGATTAGAGAAGAGTTTCGTTATATTCCTTATCTTATATAATGTTGTATATTATTGTGGTTTATATCCCTTTTAATCTCTTCTTACAGATTTTTCATTAACGTCAAATTTTGTTAGTTCAAATCAGATGTTTATATAACTGTTTGTTTACGTTTCGGTAAAGGTTTCACTCTGTTTTGAAAGCGTGTGGAAAATATACATCCATAGCCCGCCAAAAGAAGTAGTCATTTCAACAAGAAGTGTGAGTAACCTCTTACTAGAACGCCTGGATAGCCACTGAACGGAGAAAAGCCCTGACATCAAAATGGCGGCGATAAACCTGGCTCTAGCGGATACAGAGCGAACAATAGTGACGAGACGTTCGGTGACGCGAAACAAAAGGTTTTCCTCCTCACAAAACATACATCCATAGACCGCCAAAAGAAGTAATCATTTCAACAAGAAGTGTCAGTAACCTCTCTTACTAGAACGCCTGGATAGCCACTGAACGGAGAAAAGCCTGACATCAAAATGGCGGCGATAGACCAGGCTCTAGCGGATACAGAGCGAACAATAGTGACTAGACGTTCGGTGACGCGAAACGAAAGGTTTTCCTCCCCACAAAAAAAAACATCCATAGCCCGACAAAAGAAGTAGTTACATCAAAAATTGAACTGATTGACCACGTCACAGTGTGTAACAAGGTCGCGGACTGTATGCACAATACTTGAGCTGAATAATGCTGATGAAACCTCTTGTTTTGCCCCACTTCTACTCCTGTGACGTGTGATCAGCAACGTGACTGGTGAGTTTGTTAATTAAATTGAGAGTGCAATGAGTTTTCTATTCATCCTCAAATTACGAGTGGTTTTCATGTATTCTTTTTAACAATTTCCAATTTTTAAATATAAAGACTTAAAATTTATTGTGATTCATTAAATTTGACCCACTTTCCAAGTTACCTAGCCCAAGTGTTTATCATTATGTCTGAAAGTAGTTGCCACAACACCTGGAAGGGGGTTGTCTTTATTGTCTACTTCAATTTATCAGACAATAATCCATGAGCAATATATCTGCCACTGGTTTTAATAGACGATTGTGGAATCTTCTTTAAAATGACATCAAGACTATTGGTAAGCGCTACGGAATTCAAGTCAGGTACCTTTACTGCGGCCCTAACAAGGGGCGGTTTTGGTCACGTGGTCACTTATACATGATTGTGTAAGTTGTGTTAATGCATGTTAATGCGAATGACCATTAGATGTGTTATTTGTTATTTTGGGGGTTTCAATTTTTTCGGAATAATGCCCTTTTTTAATTGTATATTTTAATATTTTTTTAGTTTTATCGAACCAAGTATACACATATAATTATATCTAAGACCTATAATAATTATACAAAGTAATTACTCTCTAAACATTAAAAATATTTTGGAAAATATATGTTCGAATTTTTTATATTTAGATTTAAGTTAGAAATTGAGAGTCGTACTCGTAAGTGGAGTTTTGAACCATAGTGCTCACCTCTTTAATCAATATTATTGTTGATTATTGTTCCATTAACTTTCTTACAATATTCTCAACGTTTGTATATTATTGTAATAAAATATATGTACCATGCTAATTTAAACAACTGTCTATGAGGTCTTTATTAAACAAAAGAAGGGCGAGAGAAGATCCTTCGTGTTAGTGGCGTGACTATGAGAAGGGATGAAGGAGACAGAATCGCCTCCCCAAAAGCCCCAAAAAAATGTACTTGTAACAGAAGTCAACATTTTTTTTAATACAACTGTTAAACATACTACTCCAAATAAGGCCTATGTAATTTATGTACATTTTGATTTATTCGAATTATTTCACACTCTTCTGTGCCAAGTCCTAGTTACGCCGGTGCTTTGACAAAAACCGTGTACAGAATTTATAAAATATTCGTACTAGTTTTATATTATAAGTTATGCTTCTCTTTAGAACACCCTGTATATAGTATAAGTAAATCATTTAGAACATATCCCACTTTTCTACCGTGGATTCGAATGTTTCTACTTATGCTTTTAACTGTGCTTAACACTTAAACTGTTTTATACAGAATTGAAATTTTGTTTATCTGTTTGTAATATTAAAGTATAAGGCTAAAAAATCAAAAAGCTGTTTTGCTTAACAAATTTAGCCATTTCGAATTTTTTTAATTTCTAAAATACAAAATTGTTTATAGGAAGAAAATTAACGCACAAGTTCAATATTTAAATAAATTAAATTTCATATAAACATTAAATTAAATTAAAAATTGTATTTTTGTATTTGAAAATCTGCAGTTTGAAATTTATATGAATCACGAAAAATTAGTGAAAAATGCAGACAGTTCAGATGAAAAAGTAGAAATTCTCATTACATTTAAACATTTTCCCCTGAAAAAAAATAAAATAAAAACGAGTAATTTATTCTTACTGGAGTGATTATTATTAAAAAATTTACAAGCATGAATAGGCCTAGTTTTCTTATTCCAAATTATCAAAAGTTTCGTCTTTGCTGTATATTTGGAGTACTTATAAAGAGTGGTTTAGATGTGAAGAATGGAGGGGGGGGGAGTTAGAAGGAAATTTGAGTTAAAAATGTAAGAGAAGAGAAATGTTGGCAAATAAAGGCTCTGATTCGTTTTACCTGGTAAAAGATCTGACGGCTTCCTGATTGCTCCTGAACCAGCAACAAGATGAAAAATGTGAGAGCTGCCGAGATTGGATTACTTTGAGGTGAAGGTGGTCTTGAATAATTAACATCCGTGATACCGGCACCAGCAGGTTACATTACGACTTTCTTAGACAAAATGACGTGATACCGGCACCACCAGGTTACATTACGACTTTCTTAGACAAAATGACGTGATACCGCACCACCAGGTTACATTACGACTTTCTTAGACAAAATGACGTGATACCGCACCACCAGGTTACATTACGACTTTCTTAGACAAAATGACGCGATACCGCACCAGCAGGATACATTACGACTTTCTTAGACAAAATGACGTGATACCGCACCACCAGGTTACATTACGACTTTCTTAGACAAAATGACGTGATACCGCACCACCAGGTTACATTACGACTTTCTTAGACAAAATGACGTGATACCGCACCACCAGATTACATTACGACTTTCTTAGACAAAATGACGTGATACCGCACCACCAGGTTACATTACGACTTTCTTAGACAAAATGACGTGATACCGCACCAGCAGGTTACATTACGACTTTCTTAGACAAAATGACGCGATACCGCACCACCAGGTTACATTACGACTTTCTTAGACAAAATGACGTGATACCGCACCACCAGGTTACATTACGACTTTCTTAGACAAAATGACGTGATACCGCACCACCAGGTTACATTACACGCTTCTTAGACAAAATGACGTGATACCGCACCACCAGGTTACATTACGAGCTTCTTAAATAAGATGACGTGATAACGCACCAGCAGGTTACATTACGAGATTCTTAGACAAGATGACATCATACCGCATCACCAGGTAACATTACACCGGTTTTTGCTGTGCCCAGTGTAGGTTCAACTGGAAGATAATAACCAGCCAGAAGTAAATCTCCTGGGGATTTTCGTTCTCTTATTTACCTTAAGTTTCAATTATTTATTACACTTAGAACTCAATGCAAAGTTATTTCCAAGGAGAGGCCCTATTTTTATGATCCCTAGTACTAATTAGTACATGTTCACAAAAACATAGTAGTACTATAAGGTGAGGGTTTGGGTCTCCCCAAACTGTAATCCTGGACACCCTACTGTTTTCTTCTATAATTTAAAAAACTGTCTGAATGTTGTTGTAGATGGCGTGAAAGGGGTGATTCGCGGGGATGAGAGCCGCTCTGGCGACAGTGCTGCTGCTAGCGGTGGCCGCCGCAGGCTCCGACCAGACCGGAGATGTTGAGGAAGACAGCCAGGTACATATTTACTAAACACTAATATTTGTTACATATTTATATACTAATATAATAACGAATCAAATTATCGCAAAGACGAACCACGTAGTCCTCTCTCCTGACTGAAAGATAGAAAATATACGATGATATTTTCTATAGGATACGATGGCATTTCCAGTGGTATCGCGGCGCGTCATCTGAAACAAACAGAACAGAAAGGCAATGGTCGGGACGGGGAGGGTTAAGGAGCAGTCGTCTCCGGCCTTTTGTTTTTGTCTTTGACCTCAATGCCATGTTGTGTATATGAATTTTATTGTTTGAGATTTCGTTTACTGTTAAAATATTTTCAGATTTCTTAGTTCATACTTTTTTATTTTTGGTACCCAAAGTAGCTTCCTCAACCGAAGGTTGACTTAGCGGTTGGTCTGCTTATTTTATGTATGAGTCTCCACAGTTTGCTTTAAAAAATTCTCCTCTCGGTGTATTATATTGCTTCATCTCATTTAATGTCATTATTTTCAGACCATCATTGTTGAGCAATTTTTGACTTTTCTACTATAGGTAAAACCGCTTATAAAAAAACACTGGATGATTTTAGTTCACGCAGGGTGGGGTAAATACCCCTCTGTGATGTCGCCCTCTCCCAGTATCCCCACCACTGCCCGGCACTCGCCCGCTTGCTCTATCCCCTGACCTGGCTACTGCCACTTAGCGGCTAACCTCACACCAAAACACAAGCTCTTTGGATACGTCTATGACTACATTAATGGGTTTAATGAATATTTTACTCTTGTATAGGAATAAACACAAAAATAAAATATTCTTATATAATAGGTAAGTAGCTGCAGTGTAAACAGATTGACGCGACCGAGACACGTCCTATACAGGTGATAAAACAAAGACGAGGATATGCTTATCCCGCTCCTCACCACTGGAGAGGGGCCCTCCTGCGCTTGGCTGCTCAGATATTTGCTTCTTCGCAGGTTTCTTTGCGAGCGGTTCATCTATAGACTTGTTTCGTATATTTTATGTGTTTCATTTTTACTTTTAGTGATCTTTTTGTCTCTAGAATATTTTAATAAACCTTACTTGACCTTGGTAAGACGAGATTGGCCAATAATAATGTTTTAAATTTTTAAATTTTTATAATATCATAGTTACGTAGATTTTGTACGTTTTAATTAAGGGTTCAGATATTGTGGCCCCTCGACACACATGTAGATAAGTATTTCACTAATATTTACCTGCTCGAAGGTGTGTGTGGAAGCAGAACTGCGCCGGGTGACTATCACTCCAGACAAGCTCCCGGTGGCGCTGCTGGCTACAACTAGACTCCTGCGTGAGATCGGGCCACAGCCGCAACCTGGTTGGGAGTGGGAGTCGTGGGCGAGAGAGTTACTGGACACTCACCAAGATATCCAGGTACTACGAGGGTTTTGTATATTGTAATTAATGTTTTATAACAACAACTTCTAACAGCTTCTTCTTATTGGAATCAAATGCTTAATTTATGAACAAACACTTCAGTAATTAAGAAATTTTATTTTTGTGAGGCTCTGTCCAGTATGCAGTGCATATTTCGCCATGGCCGATCTTTCCCCTTGTTGATATTTTAGACATGCTTTATGTTTCTTGACTCTTTTTTATATCTTCCTGCTTTTTATCCACTGCTTTTCACAAGTAAAACTACTAAAAGAAATCAAAAATCAAAATTTCCCTATGCTTACGAAACGATGTTTATGCAGAAGAACCAAAATGATTTAGTAAATAATGAGCCTGGACCTTTCCAAAATTCACCGTTACTGCCATTTAATCTAATTAAATATTAATTTTTACATATTCAGTTGACATATACTTCCTGGTCTTTAAAATTTTATCTCTTACTATTTTTAATGACATGTGTTTTCGTTTAAGTCTAAATTGTTTGTATTTTTACTTTACTTTTATTTCAGTTCTGTGGGTCTGATGATGTGTTCATTGAACACGAAAGACCTCACAAAAATAAAATTTCTTAATTATTGGAAAGTTTGTTCATAAATTTTAAACTTTGATATGTTTTTTTATAAAACCTAAAGCAATATTTGATTGGAAAAGGAGAGTTAGAACGTCACATTATTGAAGAATTTGCGCTGTTTTAATGTTTATTTAACAAAACTTGACATTGTAATGGTTAGAACTATTTTGCTACCCTCTCTTTCCCATTCATAAAATTGCCACCCTTGAATTTTGATAATATGCTGGATGATCAACTTAAGGTGATCACCATTAGGAATTCCATTTTTTAATTTTAAATTGGAAACTTTATTTATTGTTTATGCTAATAACAACTGATTTTGTCGCCACTTTCCAATTTGTCAGTCAACTTTGAAATGTATTACAAAAAACCCCTATTTTTCTTATGTATTTGGGTTGGAAACAAATAGAATTAATATAATGTTAATTATTGTTACTCCTAAAATTCTTGACAAAAACAGTTTTTAATAATAATTTTTGCAAGTACTTCCAGAGCACCGGCAGAAAATATTAGTGATATTAGGTACTATGAGACTGGTTCATGATTTTTGTCGACGGTGTGGAACTCTCGGGCCATTTTGTCGGAGCTATGGAATTAGTTGCTGTTGTACTCTTGGGCCATTCTGTCGGAACTATGGTATGGGGAATTCTGGAATTAGGTGCTGTAGTACTCTTGGCCCATTCTGTCGAAGCTATGGTATGGGGAGTTCTGGAATTAGGTGCTATAGTACTTGGGCCATTTTGTCAGAGCTTTGAAATGGAGAATTCTGGATTTAGGTGCTGTAATACTCTTGGGCCATTCTGTCGAAGCTATGGTATGGAGAGTTCTCGAATTAGGTGCTGTAGTACTCAAAGGGTTGATTGCCAGTGCTGTGAAGGACAGCAAGTTTTCGGCACTGTGCTATAGCAGATAAACTTCATTGTTTAATAGTCTTAACTTTGTATTCACTCCAAGAGGGTCCAGTACTTGATGCTGCTGTTTCAGTCCGTGGCCCAGCTCTCCCGCTGGAGTGTCTCCATCTCCTATCGGGAAGACGATGGTATCCCGCCCGGGAACGCCACCAGCCCATCCTACCTGAGGAGTCTGGAGGGTGCTCTCAACCGTAGCTCTGCCGGATTCTGGGCTCCTCCTTTCTGGGACTGTTACCTCAGCAAGTGGGTGTTTGGGTTTACCACCCCCCTCCACGGCAACAGGTTAGTCACTGAGCCCAACCCTCCCTCAAGAATCAAGTTCTCTAATAAAGATAAAGGAGTTTCATTTTTACTCTATCCATAAATACAAGTTATCACAAGATATCCAGATCAAGCAACATCGAGCGTGGCTACTGCTTGGATGAGTGACCGCTGAGCGATCCTGTCCTTGCAAGCAGTCCGCCTGCCCGGTCGTTGGTAGTGGTTCGGAAATCACTTTTAAGCCGTTGGTCCCAGGTTTGTTAGAGCGGGCTTCTTTGCCCTGACTTCGCCTGGCAAGATAAAACCTCTTTACTTTACAAGTGAATTACCTGCACATTTGGTTTATTTAGATTACTATTATGAAATTTTAAATACCGTTTTGTTAAACAATTTTCACTATAATTATTTACATTGCAACTGTTTTGCATTCCCAGTTTATGTTCTAGATATTATAACAATATTTTTTCATACCAAGCAAACTTTTTAGGTATATCTTAATAATATTATAAATGTGAAATAGCCTGTTTGTTTGTTTTCACATGTATTTAACCGATTGTACTGAAATTTAAATGGACATTCTTACGAGCTCCAGTATGAATATAGGCCTATTCTTATTTCGAAAATCCCTCCGAGCTAAGCCCCACTGTTCTTTAAAGTAGCAAAAAATCTCATTTTGGTCACTAAAGTTGTGACATTAATCGAAAGAGCCTGTCAATTAGCTGTTCCTGCTAATTGCTTGCAGAGCCATGGGTAACTGCTAGCAACAATTATGCAGCATAATAGGCTTCCCCTTCTAATCAATTTTTGATCTAGTATTTTGTGGTCCATGTTATTAAGCTACTTCAAGCAATAATTTTTACTCGCATTGTTAACTTTTGAGTGGGTTATCATTTGTATAAAACAATACACATAGAAAAAAATTTAAATAATTTTTACTCCACTATTTTTTAAAATTTTTAATTTGACACATAATTTCAAAACAGCATTTAAAAATTACCAATACACTTAAAATATTTAGTCAAATACTCCATGGAAATTTAAACTATTTTAAGCATCAGAAGACATATATTGTAATAGTTAGAAGACATTTCCTAGTGTGAGTCAATATCAAGTTTTGGAACTCTTACCATTTCCTTAAGTCACACATCATTAAAACCCATATGACTCTGAAATAATAGCTTATAAATATTTTTTGAAAAAATCACATTTCCATATTCAGGTGTTTTTTACATCAGCTTGATTACAACAATTCTCAAATTCCTCAATGAGTGAAAAATTTTTGTCTTTATAAATAAGTTATTTTTAAGGGTTGTAACTTTGATATTTAAACAATCTAATAAATGTTTAATTTCTAAATGTTGACTCAGACTAAGGTTACTCAATTATTTATAAAAACAAACACACATTTAAAAAAATGATAGGTAAATTTATGAGATATAATTACATGTGTTTTTAACTAAGTTTCTTTAAAATAGCATTATTAAATACCCATTTGCAGCCAGCTTTGAATTGATTTTTAAGTAGAATACATTTCAAATACCTGACCGATAAAGTTAGAGAACTGGAATTGTGTTCAAGGTGAAAACAGTGAACCAAAGATTAACAATTGTCTGCATCTGTGGCGCCCAAAGCCAGTAATCATTTCAGAAGTTAATTTCCAATCAAAGCTCTGCACTTAGCCAATAAGTGGATCTTCAAGCAAGCGGATATCGCTAAGTTCTGTTGACTACAAAGTCATTACTTTTGTGAGGTTTACTGATAAGTGGTGAACAGAATAATGATGTACCTAGTGAATTGTTAAATGGTTTGTATTCTATCAGGGATTTAACATTTTTTTAATGTAGCTTAATCTTTTGTAGTAAATAAGTAGAGTAATCAATGTTAAGTAGAATCAGATCTTAAGATTATAAATTTTGTCAGTTAATATTTAAATTTATTCTTTACATTCTATGAGAAGTAGAATTATAGAAAAAGAAAGTAACACATTTTAGATAGCTTCTTTCTTTTTGGATTTAATTAATTAATTTTAAAACAAACACTCCAATAATAATAAAGTTTTATTTCAGTGAGCTCTTGTTTTCAATGAAAGTACATATAGGAATTCGGAATTTTACTTTTGGGATTTAAATATACCTATATTAATATTGCCACGTTTTCAAACTTTTAGTTATGTCTGTAGCTACATTGTTGTAGGAAACAGAAATCTATTTTACAGATTCTTTATGTTTTTGATTTGGTATAGTTGTTGTACAGTTTCTTTCAGTAATTTGAATTATCTCTTGTATTATATTGTCAATCATTTCATGTTTTTTAAATAATGCAATGTCTTTAGTTTTTCGATTTTTTTTTATTTTCCATTGATGAAGAAATTTGTAAAAATGAATCCATCCATAAACTGTGAAAGCTGCTCTTTCTTTTGAAAGGGTATGAAATTAATCAAAGTAATAACTCCATTGTTTTGTGTTGATTCGAAATTAAATTCAAAACGGCCAGTCTGATCAGAGATCAGCTAACAAATCACAAAGTCAGTGATGATAAAATTCCACAACACTATTACAGATTTGATCATGAGAAAACTGTGACACTAATAACAAAAATATTACGATATATTTAATTCATCGTATTAGGACTAAAGTGAAAAATTCACTAAGAATTCACAACTGAAGTAAATAAATATTTAGCCAGTGGCAATTTTTTGTATACGTCACCCAATAATTGTTCTTTGTGTGAAGTTTATTTTTGACAATGGAAGGATTGTGAAGGAAACAGGATTTTTTTCCGACCATTTGCCATCGTTCAGTGAAACAAAAAATTCAGTAGGTAACCGTTACGTTTCCGTCAGTCATAGGTGGTTGGTAGACGAATGCAGACGTATTGTGACCTTTATTCTGTAGTTCAGATTTAATGATTAGTGTGGTGTATAGGTTTTTGTTATTAAGTGCATGTTTTAAAGTTAGTGAAGTTGACACACAACATGGTGGTTGTGATTCCTGACTTACGTGTGTCACAACGCTTTGGTACGATTTGTTTATTTTAACCTAGTTTGTAATTATATATTAGGTTAATTATTTACCTGAAGAAGAGATCAGATTGCAAATCTCGAAACGTAGTGTTACTGATTTTTTTTTTTTTTTTTTTTTGTATCACTGAACGATGGCAAATGTCCGGGAAATCCGGTTTCCTTCACAATAATATTGTTATCATTGCTCAGTAAACAATTCTGAGGCACAAATTTTCACATGTGTGTAGTAAGGCCTATAACCAAAAACAGTAATGTGTGACGCACATGTTGCAGGAAGACAGCAGGTTTGTTCTTCTCGTTGGACTGGGTGGACCTGAACCAGTGTGATGAAGTGAACAGTCCAATCTTCGGTGGAACCCACAACTGTGATCCACAGTCCACAAAGGTAAACTGACAGTCGCACATCCTCCCCTGTACTTTGTCATGCAAGGTTGTAATGCAAATCTGCTTCTAGTGGAGGTGTCACTCAAGTATGTTTGGCGACCAAAACTTTCTTTCATTTTTGTGTTAGTGTCACTACTTTTCGTACTTTAATAAACTTAAAATATTCAAGTTATACAGATTGTAGAAAAATAATATAGAAATTTTACTTAACAGCTCAAATATGATTTTAATTATTCATGTGAAACTTTAGGAAAATATTTCCAAAACCATATTTATGTTCATCTACTAGGATATTCACAATGAAGGCACTTTAGATATCAATTTACATTTTATGCTAAATTATTCATCACCGTAAACCTAATTATTATGTTTAAAAATTAAATATGTCGTTTCATAAGAGCATATATATATTATATATACACTAGTAGCTGTTCGTCACGATTTACAACACAAAAAATACAAGATCTTTATGAATAGTTTGCCGTGAATAAAACACAAGTTTTGACTATACCATCTGTCGGTAAATATAATATAAACGTGTTTCATTTTAAAATTCTGTATGCCAGAATCGGGTGTTTCACAAGGTTCTGTTTTGGATTTTTCGTTATTTTTACTCTGTATAAATGGTATCATAAATACAAAAACATTTTCCAGTCTTGTTCATTTTTCCAATGACACTTTGTTGCAATTATGGCACTATTAAACATCTATAGAAGATAATCAATAGACATTGATGCTTGTATTAATATAAATTTTGGGAGCTATTGCTAATTTTTCTTCATTATTGCCTAAGATTTCCAATGAGTTGTGCTCTGATAATCAGCTTAGATATATTACAGATTGGCAATATTGCCACAAAGAATTGTTATACTCGTATAATGTCGCTATTTTAATGATTTCAATATATATATTTATAAGCAGATGACCTGTTCGTTTTTCGTGAACAAAGATGTTTAAATGGAGTAGATTTGCTCCTCGTAGAGCTAAGAGATTACTATCATAATCTAGATTGTTAAAATGTATCTACTGTCTTTATAAAGTAGGTCAAGCCAGAGGAAAGTATTCAAGAAGTGTAATGTTTCATGTTTCTTGAGTGTTGAATTTTAATTAGGTGAACTCATCGTATTCTAGGTCAGGTTCTGATTAGATGTCATTTTTTGTCTGAACCTTAAATCATAATAATTATTTACATCTTGAAAGCACTTTAAGAGTGAAATATTACCACTTTTGACAATATAATAGCTTTTGATTATATTAATTATACAACTATGAGGAGGGAGAGGAGGAGGGAGTGGGGAAGAGGGGGGCGAGGGAGTGGGAGGGGGGAGAGCTGAATAGTATGATTTTATATACACATTTATATATATTAATTAAAATAGGACATTTTTATTTCAAATTATTAAATTTTATTATGAATTACTGTTTTAAATAAAGAAATTATTACATCCTAACCCGTTAAAACTCAAATAAAGGTTTCATAAAAACGGAACAAATTGGGTGAACAAAAGCAATTGTTACAATGTAGTGGTCTTTGTCAGTTGATATTTAATAATACTTATTCAACCAGCTTAAAAAATAAATACTATTTGTACTGTGCGAATTATGAAAAACACAATTACAAATAAAATATATAGCATTTTAGCACAGTACAACATTAAGATAACTGATTCAACACTGTGGTTAAGCTACCAAACTGTTTTAAAGAGAAAACGTTTACTATTAAGGACACAAAAGGTTAGAAAACATGATCAAAGCAGTTTTCTTCACAACTGCGATCGTTATGGCATGCACTGCGGTGGTGGCTGGTTGCAGTCGACATCAATCAAGGCTCCTACACACTATGCAATCATCGTAGTAATCGTTGCTCAGATTTAGCCAAATCCCGAAATCTTTGTGGCAATCGCATTGTGTAGAAGAGATTGTAAAGGTAGTAAAAATATTGTTTCGATGTTCGCATGTCAAATGAACGTATCAATCTTTCTCTATGACATGTTCATTAACTCTACACTATAATCGCGTGTTGGGTCCAGTAGAAGGATAATTATTGTCAAACCTCAGCAAAAGCCAATTTTAATTCTAGTAACTTACCTTTTTGGTCCTAGATTCCAATCACGTTTAAAAGGTTCATTGTAACAGATTTAATTACTTTATTTATAATCAATGAATTACTAAATTTTATCTTCCACGATTTTCCATCCAGAGTTTAGCTCTTTAAGCCCAAATGTAGATCCAGCCCTGAATTTTATTGTTACACTAGGTTTTTATAGTTACATATTACAATAGTAGTACTTTTGCATTACCAGCTTACAACGTAACCAATTTGTTCTACAAAATTAATGAGTTTTGTTATGTAAGCCTGTTCTGTTTTATGTGTGTGTGAGTGTGACACGTATGCGTGTGTATGTATGTATGGGTGTTTGGACTTTGTAGCTTAAAATCTGTGCGATAATTTGAAAGACATTTTATAAGATCAATGCAAGCCATAACAAATGTAAAATATTTTTCGAGGTGTAGGCTATATATATTTATATAAAGTATATATATATATACTACTTATATATATATATATATATATATATATATATATATATATATATATATATATAATTTCAATAAACATTGAATCGCAAAAAGTACTTGCTCCGCCGGGAGTCGAACCCGGATCTCTCACTTGCATATATATATACATATATATATATATATGTATATATATATATATATATATATACTTTTTTACATTCTGTCGAACAACCTGTAGCAGGCAGGGTGATAAAAAAGTCCCGCACTGGCTTGCTTGGTAACTCCTGAACGATTACAGGTAAAGCAATAAAACTTGGTACACCATTACTACCAAGTTTATAAAGATATTAAACTTTTTGAAGTAACTACCATTTTTTGTCATGTCACGGTAGTAGACATCCAATGGAAAATGGTTTACAGGGAGTTTTACCGTAAGCTTAGCTCAAGATATACAACATAAAAGGATTGTTTAGCATAGATGAATGCTAAAGGGAAAATTCTTATTTTTAAGTTAGGCTTTGGACTTCACTTGAAGTCTTCATGTACATCTTACATTACACTTTAAAACAATGTACATCTTGAGCTGTTTTTACATTAATTTTATTTTGCTTAACTCCTTGTATACCAACCTCAATTGTATGTGAAGTCACTATAACTACCATGCAAACTCCTTGAGAATATCCAAGACGAGAATATTAAACCGTCTAGGACAGTACTTACATTATAAATGTTTCAAACTTTAAACCAGCATAATTTTTTAAAGAGTGAACCCTTTGAGGTCGAATTTGCAGCATTGTACTCTACTAATAAAGACCTTTAATTTTATCTACTACTCGACCTATGCTCTCATTTAAGATTTCCTTCTGACTTCATGCGGGCCATCCCCCAACATGACGCACATATGGTAGGTACGTCAAAAAGTACATTTATAGGTGCAGTATTGATATAACAAGTTTTATTGCTTTACCTGTAATTGATCGAGAATTATCAAGCCCGTGCGGTACTTTTTACACCATGTATAATACAAAACAAATTAATTACTGTATGTGTAATATTGTAAGTACACATATGTACAGTGTTTGCCGATCCACGGGTTCGGCACGCGGCGAGGAGGCTACAGGTGTGCCTGTCTCCCTGGGTTTGTTCCACCGCCAGCTGCCAACACCACAGTTCACGACCAGTACGGGGCTACCTTCTACAGGTATAAAGACCACAATATTATTTTGTTTTCGTAGAATGTAGAAGTACAACACACCACGTGTTGTAACAGACTCCCCAGAGGTTGCATGCAGAATTCAAATCTATAGCAAGTCTACATATTAAATCTTTCCCTACATATCTTAACACATAAAAAACACGTGTGTTTCTTTTCAATGAATTGGTATCAGTGTTTAAATAACAAAAGGCACCAAGTCACTCAATAAATTGATGTTGTATGTTGGATAGTTAGGCTTGATCTGCAAATTATTTGAGTTTCCAAACACTAAATTAGTAAATTGGTTACTATTTTGTTTCATTTTTCATTATAGATCAATTGTGTTACATTGTCAAATATTGTTTGTTATCATACAGAGTCATCTTGTCATTCTCTATTTTTTTCCTTCTAATCTATTTTTTTACAGTTACCTCTCGGCAATCTGCTGCTTTGTAATTATCTTAAGCAAATTAAAATTTAACATATCATCTTCATCTTTCAACACTACTCCATGCAGATGATATTACCATCTGCTTAAAATAATAATTCAAAGGGCATGAAACATAAAATAAAATATTTGATAGAAATTATTGAAAATCTGTTCTTGTGCATTAAATTTAATATGAGTATAAAAGTACAGTAAAGTATAAAATTTGGAACTTTATTGAAATTAAATTTTCTTCAAATGAATATCGTTTAATTAACTGTGGGGATTGACTATATAATATTAATTAGAAACAAATGTTTTGAGAGATAAACATTATTTATATAAGATATTAATTCAAGATAATTAAGATTTTAAGATAATTAAAGCAGCCAGTTTTTTCTAAATGGTTTAAGATATGTGTGTTGAATAGTACATATTATACAATAAATTGTCCCAGAAAATCTTACTCTGAAAATTTTTGCCCCTGTATGATATCAATAATTAAGTTAGAAGAAATGTGATAATAATAATTAAATAAAACACACAAAACCTAGAAGACACCCTACTTGACTATGTTACACATTCAGAGAACAATAAATAGTGCAAACTGTACATGTTAAATTTTAATTACTGGTTCTTTTGACATTATAATACTGAGAAATAACTTTTCACAACAGAATTTTCAGTTTTAAAGATATACAATTAATTTTGAAATCACCTGCCTTTTCTTTTCAATTAAATTCTTCAACTGTAAATGTTTTATATAAATATTTTTTAACTTTTTTATCATGACCCAAGAAGTGCAAGTTTTTATCAAGATTTCTTTCTGAAGTGCAACACATTGAAAGTACGGTGAACTGAACAAATTTCAAGTACAATGAAAATATAGAAATCAATTACTCCACTCTTGTCCTAAAAATTCAGTACTATTCTCATTCCATATCATTCTAGGTTTTATAATACAGCAAAGCTAGAAAATTGAAAGGTGCAAACAAAATTATACAATTATAACAAAGTATTCGACAGTTACAAAGCTCACATGGTTGCAATTACACTTACATAATTACAATATTCTTATGCTGCAGCACGTGCCTGCAAGTGTCTGTTTACCAAGGGTTATCATACACCACCCCTTCGCTCCCTCACTAAAACACGTTTATTTTCGTCTGCATTGACCCAATTTTCCTCCTTTCCTAATTTCAACTGAAGTACCATCTTACAATAGTTTTACCAACACAAATCATTTGCGACAACAAACAGTTTTTATCTAGCACATATTTTCTATAGAAATTATTCTTGTCGTTTTAAAAATTTCAAGCTGTTCGATTCTCCCTCTTTAGAGGTGTTGTAAGAGAAATGTGTGGTATTTGTGAAATGTGTGTTAATGATGATTATAATTTATAGTTTATTTTATATAATTAGTGTATGTGTGATTTATCTGTTTTATCTTGCAAGTATGAATCTAATTGAATTTTGTTGGAAAGAGGGTTTTAGGATTATGTTATAATATTTGAAAATGTATAATTGTTGTTCTATCACTGCTAGTTCTTTTATTTTTATGAATCATGTAAATGCCTCAAAACAGGCTTTGCCTTGGAGGCCAATACTTTATTTCTCGGTATATGTATGTATGTATGTGTAGCATGAATGTTAATGTGTCAAGGTCAGCCAGTACTGATATACTATGTAATCGCGTGCTATGCACAGGATTATTTTGCTATGTGTGTGGTTTGCATTTATATTTGTTGTATATTTGTATTGAATATGTTGGAATGTGTGCATATTTATGAGAAATAAAGTTTATTCTATTCTATTCTATTCTATTCTATGTCAAGGAGTTTTTGATTTTCATCAGCAGTGAGGAGGCCGAGTCACTTATCTCTGTTGACTACAGACGGACATAGACTAACTGACTGACGGGATTGTCCCCTCTCCTCTTCTCTCCAAACTAAAGATAAATAAATCCGTTTTCACTAAGTAATCATCCTATTTTTATTAATTTTTGTTCACTCAATATTTTATTTGTTTTATTAATGTAATGAAAGTAACTAAAACCCTTTTAAAAATCTTTTTATTACATACACATATTTCGGTTTTTAACCATCATCAGTGTACTTTAACCTCTAAATAAATAAATAATAAACAATTAGATATACACATGTGGACCTTTTAAACATATGTTAAATTTAAATTACACAGTTGTAATTTTCTTATTAGTAATCTGTATTCAATATTTTAATTTTTTCAAAAATTAGATTTGTCTTATTTTCAGATTACTATTTAAAATGTTATGAGGATCTTTATTATAATTTAGATAGATATGTAATTCTTCTTTTGTGTTTAACTTCTCTCCTTTCCTTTCGATGTCTAAAATTTCCATGTTCTTTTCAATATTTGTCTAGTTATGGTCAGTCTCCAATAGGTTTTCAGCAAAATTTGATTTTATTGTAGACATGTTATTTGTTTTCAAAGCTTGTATGTGTTCTTTAAACCTTTTATTAAAATTTCTTCCAGTTTGCCCAATATAATAGCTTTCACAGTCACTACAGTTAATTTTGTATACTCCAGATTGTTTGTATAATTCTTGTTTGTCATCATTTTGGTTCACTTTGTTTTCAATAAGTTTAAATGTATTATTTCTTGTTTGGTGACTGATTTTTTTATTTATTTTTATTTATATTTATTTATATGATTTATTTGTTTTGTTTACTTTCTCTACAATATTGCTAATTATCAGAATTCTTAAGTCATATGCATAGGTTATTCTACTTCAGATAACTTCTTTCAATTAAAGTTTTATAAAATTAATTTACACACTGTACAAGATAAAATTGTAATCCTGAAAATTTCAACTCGAGTCTACGCACAGGCCACAAGACCCATGTAGACTCTTTCCTCATCTTACTTTTAATTATACAGAAATTAGGTAGCAAATTTCTTTGTGAAATAAGACTTTTTAATATTATTTAGCATTAAATTATTTAATGTTAACTATTTAGAATTGTATTACTTGAATAATACTGTATATATAATACTATAATAATATTGTATATTTTATTACCATTAGATATCCAAGTGCTACATTTGTTTTCTTTTTCAATATAAAATATTTACTTCTGTTTTTCAGTATTTTGTGGTAATAAATGTGATTTGATTTGTTTTTAGTCAATTTGATGTTGTTGTGTGGTAAAAATGAATTAATATTTTTAAACATTGGTCAAGAAAGGTAGTTTACATTTAACATTAGGGACTGCGATAGATACACTAGATGGTTAAGAGTATTACGTAAACACATAAATGTTTATATTGACCACATGCCTAGAAACTATAAGTCAACTCTTTCAACAACTAAATACTGAACCTGCACCATCCATGCTCCCCACCTATGCTCAGCCTCTCGTGCTTCCATCATCACCACCTACATTTGGTCAACAAATCCAAGTAATAGCAGATGTTCACCAGCCTGATACTCCTCCCACAGAGCAAAATCATATTTCTTTTTTAGAGCATTGGAAAAACGAGGAATCAATTCCTAAACTGTTCAATAAAACACAGCCCTGTGCCAGAAAAGGTGAAACATAAATCCCTTACTATCCTACATCAAAACACAGACAGAATTGCAAACAAAATCGAACGCCTGAACACCCTCCTCAACATTTTAAAACCTGACCTATTGATCGTGACGGAACATGGACTGACAAAAGACACATTGTCAAACACAAGACTAATAGGATACTCACTGATAGCAGAATACTGCAGAAAACACCATCAGAAGGGAGGAGTTGCTATATTCACAAATGACACTTTAAAATGTCAAATTGAAACAATGGATACTTACGAATACAGTATGGAAATGATATGTGAAGTAGCAATTGCTAAGATTGAACTTGGCAAGTTCAGTCTCTACCTAGTTTGGGCTAGGTCCAGACTAACAGGACTAAAGGAAACTTGGAGGCGGGTCTGGATGTTGTATCTGACGCATTAGAACGCTTACCAACTAACAAGCCGGTATTAATCATGGGTGACATTAATATTGACAGCAAGGGCAAAAAAGAATGACTACATTCTAATGACAGAGATCTTGACTAGTTACAACATCCAGAGACTGGACCTCCCATACACTAGAATCACACCAACCTCCAGAACATCCATTGACTGTGTATGCACTAACCTGCAGCTAGAAAAGCTGCATGTTAAGGTTTTAAACACAGCAATCTCAGGCCACACAGGACAGCTCTGTACCATCAACTTGGATAACTACTTACCACCACCACCATCGGCTGAGCGCAGAAACATGAGTACAAAAAATTTTGCTTAAGTTAAAAGCTTTCCTTCACCAGCAAAACTTGGACAGCAGTCTACAGCTCCAACGAATGCAGAGGAGTCTTACAACAGTTTTTAGCGGTATTCTTTCTAACGCAAATAGATATGACATGCCCTATAACAAAAAATGAGAATAAAAACAAAACAAAATAAGCAAATTCTGACTGACCCCATAGCAAACGCAGTTGAGGAGACATTACATTGAAGCTCAAGACACACAATATAACTGGAAGTGAGATTGACAAAAATAACGCAGCTCAATTATAAAAAGAATATGATCTTAGGCTGAAACATCTGAGACGACAAGAAAGCATTGATGTGATAACAGTGGCAGATAAAAAATCAAAGGCAATATGGCAAATCATATATTCAGAGAGGAAGTCAAAAGAGGATAAGCCCCTGCCCTTAGCATTAGACATACAGGGAGAACTGATAAGTGACCCAGTCAAAATTGCAGAACATTTCAACAATTTTTTCATAAACATAGCTGAAGACAATACATCAAAACCAAGACAGTGTGTTCAAAGAATACTACCAGGCGCAAATCCACATATTCCAAATTTAAAACTACTACCGACATCCCTAGAAGAGATAGACAAACTAATCCGATCATTGAAAACCAAAACCTCAGCTGGATATGACAGTGTCTCTACAAAATTGTTGAAAATATGTAAAGAAGAAATAGTTGGTCCTCTAGTGAATGTCATTAACAAATCTTTCACTTCTTGAACATTTTCCATCTGCTTTAAAAATATCTAAAGTCTATCCAAAGCTCAAACAAGGAAGCACCAAACAACTTGCTAACTATCGGCCGATATCACTGATACCAAACTTTTTCTAAAGTTATGGAAAAATTATTTTTGAGCAGATTCCTACAACACTTGTCAATCAACCAACTGCTTACATCACAACAACATGGTTTTCAGATCTGAAAGATCAACAACAACAGCACTTATTAGCCTTGTTGAATTCCTAACAGATCAACTGGAAGAAGGCAACACAGTTACTACTATCTTGCTCGACTACTCTAAGGCCTTCGACTGCCTTAGCCATACACATCTTTTAGACAAACTGAACAAATCTTGGAGTGAAAGGACAATCATACATACAACTGGATAAAAAGCTACCTAACAGAAAGAAGACAAATTGTTGAAATAAATCACACCAGCAACGGATTAACACAACAGATAAAACCACTTCCACAGATCATTAATCGTGGTGTACCACAAGGATCTGTACTAGGGCCTATTTTGTTTATTTTTATACACAAATGACTTCCCTAGCCACATGCAAGACTATAGCCATACACTGATGTATGCTGACGATACGGTCCTCATCCTTGGTCAAAAAGAACCAGAACAACTGAAATAGCAGCATACACCGCACTAAACATGGCAATACAATACAGCCCAAGGAAATGATCTTGTTATAAATGAGAATAAAAACGAAGCAGCTGGTCCTAGGAAGACACAAAGAAACAACAGGAAGGCTACCAAATCTGGAGGAAACTACTACTTCAAAGTACCTGGGTATATTAATTGATGACCGTCTTGATTGGACTGAACCACGTAAATTCCCTTTGCAAGAAGCTCAGCACAAACACTGTATGTAATCCGCAGAATAAAAAATATTAGTGACACAGCAACAGCAAAGATAGCTTACTACGCCCTCTATGAGTCTGACCTCCGTACGGGATTGCGGCATGGGGGGGGCACTACAGCAAAGCAACTTGCAGCGGCTCCTTGTCCACCAAAAAAGAGCAATCAGGGTTTTAAAGGGTCTCCAGCCTAAAGAATCCTGTCGTCAAGCCTTTGCAGAGTTTGAAAATACTCACTGTAGTGAATCTTTTTATCCTGGAAGCTGTCTCTTTTTTCCACCTCAAGTCACCCGAAGCAGCAAGAACCGGTGCCCAAATTCACAGCTATAACACCAGACATGCCTCTAGCTATCAACTCCCTGTACACAGACTGACAGCCAAAGAAAGGAAACCGACCTACGCTGGAGCCAAGTTATGGAATGCCCTTCCAGAGGACCTGAAGAAGACCAGCAGGCTGCAGTTTGGACAACTCCTGAAGTGCTGGCTACAAGAACATCCTTTTCTACCAACTTGATGAATTTTATCAATGGACTGACAATGCCTAACCAATGAATTTTAACATGTATTTCTATGACCCTTGTTCTTATCTCTATGATAATGTACAAAAGAATGTCAATAAACAATCAATAAACAATAAAGAGATCTTCACCTTGACTTGGGCTAAATAATAAATATATTCAAATTACTCTATCAAAAATTGTTCGTGATTGTTAAAAAATGTATGTGTGCTGTATAATATGCAAAATAAATTAACTCTAAAAATATGATTTGCTCCAAATAATTTTATTTACTTTTACATTACGTATTAAAAACATAATTACGTATTATTAATTTACGTATTTTTATTTTATTTACGTATTTACGAAATGACAAACTTGTACTGTATGTACTATCTTTATGTTTTTCTAAATTGAGTTATATTTAGTAGTTAATGAAAACAAACACTATGGTTTAAACGTTACAGCTCTAATCGTCGAACGTGTTCGTGTAGGTTTTCCAAACAAGAAGATTGCAGCAAAATAAATCAATCAATAAACTGTATTCAATAAAAAAGTACATGTTACAATATGTATGGTGTCAATATTTTTAAAAATTGTAAGAAGAAACAATTAACATTAAAAATGCTATTTTTATTCTTAGACTAATAAATCGTTAAGTACATTTCACATTTTCTGCTTTATTACTACTTGTCATACGGTATAATAAAACAATTTTCATGTAACAAAAAATAAAAAGTTAGTACATTTTCAAAAAAATTCTTCAATTGAATATAGAGATTTATCCACCAGGTACTATTTTAAAAAGATTTTAAAGTTTTTTAAATTATTTTCATTTCTTAAATTACTAGGGAGTTGATAGAAAAATTTAATTCCTACATACAATGGCTTCCCTGCAAACAGCTCCAACCTGTAACAGGGAAATGCATGCTTATCCCAGCTTCTGGTGTTATAATGATGGATTGAGCCAAGAGTAGGTAGTTGTCTGCTGATTTTGTTGTACATAAAGCACTGTTTCATACATATACTGGCCAAGAACAATTAAGATCTCCAATTCTGAAGAGTGTATTTCAGAGAATTTTGGCCTGAGGAATTATAACTGCTATGAAGTTGTGAACACACAATAAAATAAATATCCAAACACTTACCTTTTACAGGATGTTATTAATTCACTTCCAGAGTAGTTTGATATATTATTGTATTTCACACAATTATTTCTTCGTGCCCTCGTATAGGTGTGTGCCCAGCTGTGGGGAAGGCAAGCAATGTTCTGCGGAGGTAGATCTGTTTCTGCGTACATTCATCCTGGCCGCACAGAGCTTCTGTATTGTTGTCACTGTTGTGTTGGCTGTCGTTGTCTTCAGGAAACGGAAGTGCAAGGTTGGCTAACTTCCCTCTTTTAATTCGCACATGTTATCATTTTACACTACAAATAACAAAACTGGTTATTCTTTGATAAGTTTGTTATTGACAATGGAAGGTTTAACAGGATTTTGGACATTTACCATCATTATGGTTATAAAAGGTATAACACAACATTTTGAGGATAGATTCCAATCCTCGAAACATTGTGTTATACCTTTTGTAACCATAACGATGGCAAATGTCTGAAATTCTGTCAACACTGGTTACAAAATATTCACATATTATTCATGTGTCTACTAGTAAAGACGTTGCATGCTACCTTTGATTTGCAACAATCACTAATATCTTCTGATAGTATTGAATATAATTAACATTTTTTTGTCATATGATGATGGTTGTCACTTTAAAACAGATGTGGGCTCCACTTGAAATAAAAATAAAGATGTTGACTTCAACTTTAATTTTGTGTTTAGCTTTTATTTTCGTTTGATAATCGTAAAATATTCCTCAGAATTTCTAAATTAAGCTATAACCTGCTGGGATTTCGCCCTCCTGAATGGCAATGCATTTTTGTTAAGACATAATCTTGAAATCTTGTTACAGAAAAGAATCACGAAAATTGTAAATATAATCTTTATTTATAGTGGAAGAACACCAATTAAAAATTGTTATCAAATTTTGATCAAAGATATGAAGTTTATTAAAATTTAACAGATTTATGTGAGCTTCCCATCACAAATTTAATTTTGTACTAATCAAACTTTATTGGACTATTACATCAAGTATAATACATCTCATTAGTCATAAAAATATTGATTAGTGGACAACGGAATTGATCAGGTTTTGATAGGATTTCATCAAATTTAGATTATTCGTAATTGAAATTAATAGTATAGGTAATGGCCTGGGTTGAGGATATAGAAAGGATTTACTTTTTTAGTGCTTTTTTTTACAGTTGTTCTTGTACTGTACCACCTCTTGTGTTTATTATTATTATTATTACTCTGTAGATTATTATTAGGTAAGAATAACGCTATAAAAACAAATGAAATTTTTTCTTGAAAACATTTGTGATTATTTTTAGTGATATCCTTTTTTTGTTATAAACACATTTTTAACTCAACGTGTTTTTTTTACTCAGACTATTGCAGCTGGAATGTGGACCATTCTTGAAACTATTCTTCTGGGAATACTTCTTCTCTATGCTTCGGTAATTATTAACTTCATTGATTAGTGTGTAGTTTTAAGAAACAGAATTATACCAGTGATGATTTTTACCATAAAATAGTTTTGAATATGATTTATAACTGTTCAGATATTCTGAAATCAATTGGTTTGTTTAACTATTACAAACTAAACTTTTAGTGACCTTAAAAATAGTGTTATATTTTCTGAAATTGTCAATTAAGCTGCACAAACCTATTATAAATTAATTTTGTCGAATTAAGTGTAATGAGCAATAATAATTATGATATGATGATGATGAGGTATTAAAAATCAATGTACTTTTAGATTTAACTTAGCATAATAAAGTTATTTATTTAGAAAAGCTCATCAATTGCTTGATTAACATCAAAGTTTTCCGGTTCACACCCTGTTGTAATATTGCTTACACAATGTGAAATGTCAAATCACATAAATAGGAAAGCAAAAGCATTTTCATGAAGCTCAACTACCTATAGGGGTTTAAATGGAGTTACAAATTCTATAAAAACTGTATTTTTGTTTTCAACCTTCCACTCGCCTAGAAAAATGAAATTTGAAATACTCGTGCTTTATGCTCTCAACACAAAAATAAAGTTTTTGCACGAATTTCAACCACCTATAGGATCTAAAATAATTTTGCACCTAGAGGAATTATATTTTGTTTTTTCAACTTCCCGCTGTCATAAAAAAGTGAAATTTGACACACATGTGTATGACCTAAACCTGGTACAAGAAATATATTAAGCAGGCTTTTGTAATATATATATATATATATATATATATATATATATATATATATATATATTACAGTGGCTTTTCGCATTTTAACCATAGTAGACTTTTCAGACCAATCTATGTATATACTTTTTTGATTGAGACAACAAGCCAACCGCTACAACGGTAACAGAAATAACTTTACCATACTTTACTAACTTTACTGTACTAATAACTTTACCGACTGAAAGTAAATTACAATGACGGGAAGTAGTTTTTTTTTTTTTTTTTTGACCAAAGTAGTCTTTTCAGACCAACCTATTACACAGGACGTCTCATAACTCTCTGGACAAAGGTAAATCACATTATTGCTCAGGTCAAGACAAACATATTTTACCATAAAACGCCTAGTCTCTGCCGCCTAATTTCTTGTCTCTTTCTCTGTTTCTATGTGCTTATTACAAAAGAAATCATATCTTAAAAAACTAATAAATTAAATCCTACCAAATTTGGGTTAAATGTTTATCGTAACAAGGCCAGTTACTCAGTTACTACAAAAAAATATGTATTACTTTTAACACCTTCAAGATGGAAGCCATTACATATTTTTAACTATGATTTTAACTTGGTGCTATTAATTCAAATATTACGGAATGTTGCAGAGAAACTTCAAAAATTGCATTATAATAGATTAATTCTCTTGTCAACAAACAAAAGATACTAATAAAAACATGTTCTACAAACAAAACACTGTATTTGGACTGTAAAAAGATAACAATGGTGGACCATGTAAATTTCTCTTTTGAGAAAAAAATATTAGTTTGAATACAAAATTAAAGTTTATCTCAGATTATGTAGAATATTGAGGAACCATTTAGAAATAAGTGTTTAGAATTATGAATATTTATATTTAGTATGTAATCTGATAATTTCTCAATAAGGCTGTGTACTTTATTTGACTTCATGTTTATCCATGCAGGTTATAGTACACTCATTTAGTCCATCCATAGAACGTTGTCTGTTCGAACCTTGGTTCAGGGAGTTGGGTTTCATTGTCTGCTATGGAGCCATCATCCTCAAACTGTACAGGTATGTCTGCTTGCCAAGAATTCACAGACTCATAAATAAAGTAGAAGTCATGCAAAAATATTTTCATGAAAGTAACATGCTTATTTTTGGATTGAATATAAAAAAAATAAACAATATCTACAAAATACAAAGTAAGAAATAAATTAAACTTGGCTTTATTGGAGGTAAAGTTAGGACTATAGAGTCCTCTTTTACTCTTAATCTCAGCACAATTAATAATATTACAGAAACAAATAAAAACTATTTTAAAGGGACGTAATAACTGAATAAAATACCATAAATAGCTTACTTATGACACAACTTCAAATTAATATTGAGTATAAAATCAGTATGTGTAATATCCTGCCCTAAAACAAGAATACATGATTTATAATTTGATCGGGAAATGCATTCGTAGTCCACAGGCAGTAACAGTAAATGATTATAGTGTAGGAGTATAGTTTTTACAGAGTATAATACTAACAACAAATTATTATTATTTATTCTTATTCATCTTATTACTGATGTAGTTATTGTTCCTATATTATCTGATAAACAAATACAAGATGTATGAGAATAAATGTTTTACAAGTAATAATTCAAAAACATTTAATTAGAAATCACACATGAAATGAAAATGTCTTTATTCAGAGGTAGCCTTTATTAGGGCTGTTTTAGCCCTCTTTTCCACTCAATCTTGAATCTTCTTTTTCCTCTTGTTTTCTCTCCGAGTATAAAATGTCTATTCAGCTTATGAGCACTCAAGTTCATCTCTTATGCTTTATTCCATTCACATTGTTACTCTGTGTGGTACTATTTTACAGAGTAACAGTGGAAATTCAAGTAAAGTATTGTTGTACATATATTTTTAATCAAATTAGTCGTTTCTATTAATTTTTTATTTAAATTTTCATGTGGAATTATAAATTTACTGTTATATGTTAATATTAAAAATAGACTAAATACAAGTATTGTCTATAAAATTGATAATGCCTATTGCATTTATTATAAGATCTTATAGATAAATTGAGAGAAAGTTATTCATTTATAGCAATGAGCAATATTCACAGCTTTAGGGAAGAGATATGATAAAACGTAAACACAAGCATAAAAGATAGATGAAGTTGCACAACGTTTTTTGGATGAAAACCAGGGTAAAAGACAAATTAAAACTAATAAAAATTGTAGCCATTGAAATTCTTATAATTTGGAAAACAATTGATGAGAAAATTTAAATGCAAGCACTTTGTTTAAAGTCTGCTACATATGATTTGAAAGAATGATAATTAAATTCAAGCACATATAATGAGTAGTATATGATTCTAAAAATCTTGAAGAAACTTATACTGTGTTGTGCAAAAATTTGCATTTGCATAGCACTAATGATGGGGAATTATTGGAATGTTCTTGTATATTAAGCATTTTTCAGTAACAATGAGCATACCCTTGATTCATATGACAAACTGTATTTATACTCCATGATGTGGTTGTTCCTAAAGGATCCTGATGGAGTTTCGGACAAGGAAGGCCCACAGATGGGTGGTGAGAGACAAGGATCTTCTCAAATACCTGTCTGGGATGGTGTTGATCATGTTGGCATACCTGGCTGCGTGGACAGCTACCAACCTTAACTTCCTCCGAGAGGGCTTCAGCCTTCTGACAATTGGCTATACTGACTCTGGCCTTCACTTTGAAGCATGTAAGCCACTGTGGTGGGATTATGTCACGGAGACAGGTTTGTATATATTTACTTTCTGTTAGATTTAGAGGTTTTTGTAGTATATAAATAAAAATATTGGTCTGAAGTTCTAAGTTCCAAATATCTATAACGGCTTTAAAGGATTATTTCTTACCTGAGTTTATTGTATAATTTCATATTCACTGACTTTCAATATGAGGATAAATCAGTGAAACAGGGGTGTGAACTACTCTTCTACATGATATAGACATATATTTATTTCATGAATAAAAGTACAAACATTGTGTACATCTCAATTGTCAATGGACTTTTAAAACAAACTTATAGTCATCTAGCTTATAATAAGTCAGCAATTAAATACAAATAACCTCCATAACCTAGGCAGAAAGGAATTCCTTTATACTATAAAACTCTCTCTCAACTAAGAAGTTTCTTAACAATTTACCAAATCCCTTTAGTTTCAGCCTTTCACTGCACTTTTTTATATCAGTTGGAAGTTTGTTAAAGAAAAACGGACCAGTGAAATCAAGGTTTCTTTCAGAGAGTGTAAGGAGATGAGTAGAGTGCGCAGGTCATTCCCATGCCTAGTCAGATATCTGTGACTCACCAACAGATGGTGAACTTTTAGGACGGCTCATCGTCGACATTATTGATTTGTGGATGAATATCGAGGCAAGGTGAGAAGATTCAATGATCTGAAGATGGCTCTACATGATTGTAACCAAAGTAAGCCATTAATGATGTGCACGACTCTTTTCTGGACCAAGAAAACCTTCGATGCATGTGGAGAACCACCCCAGGCCTCAATTCCATAAGTCATGGTGGAGAAAAAACAGCCATAAAAGACCATGAACAACACATTGATATCTATAACAGGTTTCAATTTCCTAAGTGGGTAAAAGATGTGACTCTACCCGCCACAAAGATGAAATACATAGGAGGACCAAGATAACTCACTATCCATAGTCATACCTAGAAATTTTATCAAATTGCATTCTCTAATTTGAAACTCATCCAAAGAAATTATTTCTGTTTTTTTTATTTAGAGTTAGATATTGCATGAAGCAGGACTTATTCGAGTTCAGTTGAAGATTGTTAAATGATAACCAGCTTATGAGCGATTGTACTGATTCCTTGACTCTTTCCTGTAATTGGTACGTGGGCCCCTAAAAAGCAAGGTAGTGTCTTCTGCATAAAATACAAATTTTGTCAAAGAGAGATGTGCTGCAAGATCATTTATGTAGACAATGAAACGTAATGGTCCAAGGGTACTGCCTTGGGGGACCCTATATTTACATACTATGTGTTCTGATCAAATCACTGAAACCTCCACAAATTGCATCCGGTTTGAAAAGTATGATCGAAACCAATCTAGGGCAACTCCACGAACACCATAATTCTCCAATTTTTCATAGAGGTTGCCATGGTCACATGATGGCATGAAACAGGAAATCTTACTGTTACAAAAAGTAGAGTCAGCCATTTTGATTAGCCTGGATACTATAAATCAACAATACTGCAATAACTTGTGAGTTGATGTGAGGGGGTCACATATAAAAAAAGTGTATGATATCTTACTACCTAATTATGGGTGGAAAACATGCCATTATTAATCTCATTCCTTGCTACATTCCATGATTGTACAACTTAATTTTTATCCCTTACTGCTTAGTGCAGATGGTGTAGGAATGGTGAAAAACCAAAATATGAACTAATTAAATGCATTAAAAAAACAAATGTTAGATAGAGATCACTTGGAATCATCGAACTAAAGAGTTATGTACACCCAAAGTACACAGCAGTATTATCTCATAGACAGGCCCGTACTCAGACCGGATTTTTTGGACAATTTTACTGGGGCCCAAGCTGGGCCCCACCATACATCTACGAGCAGGTGGGACCCGCCAAAGTTGAGTATTTCCCCTGGTCACAGTATTTTCTCAAAATATATTTAATTTTAAAATTATGAAAATTAATAAAATGAAAGTGTAATTATCTTTGGTCGAATGAGTACTTCATTACAAATACTAATTCGAATTCAAAAGTTAACTTAGTTGTTTGATTGCAGTTCAAGTTCAGTGGATAGATAAAATGTCATAAGGGAAGATTGTTGGCTGACTTTGCCTAATATTTACCATCACTCATTGAAAACACTGGCTTCCCCTTCTTTCAAGGAGACAAGACTGAGATTAATCCAAAAAATTCTTCCTCACGGATCTTGCTTGACAGATGGCTCCTACCCCACCCACAACCTTACCCATGCAGAATATCCTGTCACTGTGGAAGCAGCACAAAGCTCCTTTTAGGACTAAATGCAATTTTCGAGCTTCTTCTCCGAAGATAACAAAACAAAACAGGTAACAAATAATTGTGTATATTTCAGGAGAACTGCTGATCCTACTGTTTGGTCTACACTTGGGACTGGCCGCTCGCAACGCCACAGTTCAGTTTGAAGAACGCAGATTCCTCTGTGGCACCGTTGCCGTGGAGGCTGTGGTCAGCTGTGTGTTCTACATCCTGCGGGCCCTCTACTGGGAAAGCCTCCACCCCGACCAAGCCTTCTTGGCAGCCTTCGCCCGCAGTCAGCTGACCAACACTCTCGTGCTCATGCTGATATTCACACCTAAAGTGGGTAGAACTGTATTTACGTTATTTTTAAGTCCTTAAAGTTTCTTTATGAGCGAAGTGGAACATAAATTTTTCTCATGAATCAAAATAAAATATTTTTTTAATTGTCTAAGTAGGTATGTGGATAATTAGACGTTCAAAAGTGTCTAGTTCAATAAGGTTCCTACATTTAAAATTTGTTTCAAACACCTTTTTCTATATAACTTAAATTAAAATTGGCGTATTATGGGTAACAGCAAAACAATTTCATCACAACTGTTTTAAATTACCTAAAGGATAATAATGAATACTTTCGTAACAAAATTCTGCTCTTCAAATGCCTTAAGTGTCCATCTAATATTTTAATAATCGATTTAAATTTTGATTGTCACTGATCAGTCAATGTAAAACTTATGTCTTCCTCTTAGCGTTTTTTGAGAGTATGTACATTAATGTCCTCATGTAAACATACTCAAAATTCATGTTGGTCAAGAGATACTTGCGTCCTATAATGGCGTGGCTTTCAAATCTAACCATATTATCAACGGAACAAGAAATAACAAAAGATATTTCTTTTAAAAAAGTCATTAATTATTTTGCTGTGAGATAAAAGCAGAAAGATTAAACTTTAAAACATGGAAATCACAATAACTGTTTTTTAATGTAGTGTTTAATATATTGTTTGAAATATTGAAAATTTTACTATAATTTACATTATAAATATAATTTATAATTAATTCTTCAGTTTGACTATTCAGATACCTGGCTATTTAATTGTTGTATGTTTATATACAATGTTAGTTTTACGTATTTCTTGAATATCATGAAAAAGGGCAGAGGAAAAATGAATAAAAAGAATGCCGCCCCGGGTGTCAGATATCCTAGGCACGCTACTGAGTCTATTGTTGGTTCCAAAATACTAGCTTAAGTTCCATACTATTATTATTATCCAAGAAAAATAAGAAAAACTTTAGACATAATTGAGAAGAAAATGACTTGAACAATGAAGATGATGTGAGGTTAGCAAAAACTTGGTAGCCTGTGATAAAAAACCACACTGACTGGCCAATCAGGATAAACCTTCACCCGCAGAAGTGTGTTACTGGTTCTGCCAGTTTTGACCTAACAGTTGATAACTAAAGATGGATCTTCACGGCGAGGTAGAAATATTTCAAAATTTGAATTGTTATAGCATTTTTCAATCCGGTTTGAACAGGAAAACCTTAAGATCATCAAAACTCCAGCTGCATAACCCTGAGAAAATAAAATGTTTGAAAGTAATACAAATTTGACATTGTTGTGATGGGGATAAAATTAACATTATTACCAGTTCAGCTAGCTCTCAATTAACTCAGCTTACTTAGTAACTTACCCAACAATATTTTCTGCATCATATTACTTAAATAAGTTAAATATAATTATTGATCAGGATTTAAAAGAGACAAAAACTTCCTCATATATAAGGAAATCTTGTTGAAATAGGTGACAATTCTTTTATATTTTTCACATTATGCCTTTCAACAAGGAAACACCTTACTCTAAACCCATTATGAGTAGCAAACGATTAATTATTATCTGTAGAAAGAATGGGATTAATTTTACAACCAATCAAAATAGATTTAATGGTCTTAGCTACAAGAGTAGTTATCGAGTATTATTTCCTTGTTCGCAAGTAATACCATGAGGAAAATATTATCATAATTGGTAATTTAATATTTGTTATTCACAGCAATGAAAAATTATATGTTTTATAAACACAGAGTAATGCTTTTGTAATAATATTATCTTTTACATCATTTTGCACTTTTAGAAGATCGTGATATCTGTGATGTTTTCAATTCCACAATTGAAATTTTTTGATTGATGAGCCATAATGACATCCCTAATATTTTGGAGGCTGATTAGGATTTTTGTGGATAAGAAATATCTTCTAGAATAAACAATACTTTAAACTCTCTCCAGAAATATTTGTACCCAAGTTAAAAAAAATAAACAGCTGAAATGTGAACTCAGCTAATTGATGCTGTATTGGCTATTATAGTATAAGATTTGTGACATTTTCTATGGCCAAGTCTATAATTGCTATTTTCAGTCATTTCTATTTTATTTAACTCTATTTTGGAGTCATTTCAGTTGTTTTAAAGATATTTATTTTTCAAAAAGAGCAATACATATAAACACTAATTTTATAAAATCATGTTACCCATTTTTTTAAACAGCTCAACATTTTTAAATTTCCTACTCTTTAAACTTTAGAATTGACTTTATTTGTAAATAAACATAAATCAGATTTTAAAACCTCAATCAACAACATAATTATGGTACAAGAAACACAAACAAGTTCTAATCTTCTCATTGTCTCACTCTTTTAGAAACTGGACTATTTTATAAAGGAATCAAATTGTTTAAGAATTCGCTCCCAAATTTTACTTCAGAAAAATCCAAAAATTTTCAGATGACTGCTTCTGCATTATTGCTTACTAGCATGTTGTTATAAGATTTGAGTTTTTTGTCCTGGTTTTATATAATATAAAATTATATTTTAGTATTTTAACTATCATTGTTTATGTATAATTTATTCTCAACTTTGTAACAGTTTCATTGTTACATAATTAAAATGTCTTGCTATACATTACAGCACTGTATCATTGTAAATTAATGTAACAAATAAATATATAATAGGTTATTTTTATTGGGATAAAACAATTTCTTTTTTTGTAATAACTCTTAAGCTAGTGCAGACTACATTGACCCACTTCATTCTTTAATCGTGTCTGAATTCAGTACTACTCATAATGTGGCAAAATATTTGCTGTTAACAAATACCATGAAATTTGATCATAAATAATCAACAGGCTTTTAAATTTAATATTTTATAACTTCTTAAATGTTTGTGGAATTCCATACGGGTTATGAACCACACATTCAAATGATTCAGCTACCATATACTAGATCCTGAGAAATGAGAAAATTTACTGAAGAAATTTCTTGTGGTTTCATTGTAATCACTGTTGAATTTAAGTACCAACTTTCATAATCTTTATCTTCCTTGAATATTACACTTACTTGTATATTCTTTATCGTCAATTTCTGAAAACGATTTTAGTATAACAGTTTGTTAATTCAAGTAGTAGAAGAAATTTTGAGCTGCTGCTACTAGCAGAAAGAAAAACGAAAGATTCTTTATAATCATACAATTATGTACTTTACTTCCTCTTATTATTTGTATTTTAATGATGTTTTTAAGTCAAAGTAGGTTGATGTCAACATGAATAGTGATATTTTTTAATAATAGGTCTCTTCTTTTGCAAAACATACTCACTATTCATTTGTTAAGGATCCAACAGAATCTTATTGAAATTGTGTTGTTGTCCGTCTTTATATGCGATAACTCTTGATAGAAAGGTTCTATAAAATTGAAATGTTGTACAAGGATTCTTCTTGGTCCAAGGAAGAGAGCTATTGAGTTTGGGGTCTGAAGGTCAAAGGACACTCTTTCTGTCTGTCTATAAATCTGTGTGTTATGTCTTTCATTATGTTCTATCAGGTACTCCGATTATCCATTTCATCAGTTTATTTTCTAGATAAAGCTTAGATTTACTGGTACTTTCCACTTACAAAGGAGACAGGGTTATAAGAAGTGTGTTAGTTGTCATTGTTGGTATCACTGTTGCAGCTGTGGTACCAACACAAGCAGGTGCGGGACTCCAGACATCATCTGTCCCATGAGCCCTCTGACGCCTACAAACCCCAGGACGGAATACTCTACGGAGACGTTGACGTTGCTGAGCTCAACTTGGCCGATATGAATCCCGAGGACATACGAGTACGATATATATACCTATCCTTAGTTTCAGCACCAATGCTCTCATCATTGGCCTTAGTGTAAGCGAGTGGACTGTTTCACTCAACATTGACCATTACAGGACCATGGATAATTTTCATATAAATGATGTTCCATTATCCCTTGATATGAATGTTGAGTTTAGCTCCTAAAATGTTTGTCTGAAGAGATCCAAAAAGTCAACAATGAAGAAGTTCAAAATGAATTCTTTACATCGTTTTGACATCAGAGACACCTAAACTACAAAATATGAAAATATATCAATCAATCAATCAATCATTTATTGTCAGAACACAAAGTGTATAACAACGTCAACAGTTAAAGGATAACAATCCACACTAACGTATAATTATTAAATACAAATACATTTTAAAAATACATCAACCCTTTAAATACATGTTTTTATTTACTATATTAAAGATTAAAGTCTTTGGTCATTTTGTAAGACATTGTCAAAACGGTGAATATTTTGTTCAATAAAAATAGGCCTAATTTAAAATTACAATTTAACGGTCTAGATTTAAAATTAACTAAAAATTTATAAAATACAGAGAGGCCAGAGGACCAAAACCAGGTTGAAAGTTACCCTATATATCAAAGTACTCACTTACACTATACAAGCATCTTTCAGTCAACCATAACTTAATAGCAATTTTAAACCTGTTTAGGGACATGCCTTTGACGTCACTAGGTAATGCATTGAATAACTTAATGCCCTGATATATAAAGCTGTTTTGAGTGCTAGAGTAATTTTATCTTTTTGTAACAATATTATGCCTATTCCTTGTTTCATAGCCATGAATATCAGTTATATGTTGAAAGCCATATAGTGTAATCTGGCGAACAAATATATTCTCAGGTGCACAACTGCTTATCAGATGCAGTTTTTAGACGCTGCAATAAGAGGAAGATGAACTGGAGCTAAACTCAACATTCACATTGAATCAACTGTTCACACAAAAACTATGTTATCCCTTGGTGGTTATTTGCTACTTAAAAGCTCAATACTTTACAGTATTCATGTAGTAGGTTATTATCTAGATTTATCTAAAGGTAAACTTAATTCTTATAAGAATACTTTAAAAATGTAACAATACAAAATTGTGTACTGTTTACAGTAAAAATATTTTATGAAAAAAGACAGCAAATATTTTATGTCCCATTACTTTGAAGTAATGAAAATAACTGCATATATGGACATTTCATAAAAGATAAATTACTTTGAGAAAACGATTCAATTACTTACACACAGCATTGTATAAAAGCAACAAACATTTTCATTTGATCTCAGTTATTTTGTAATCAGGTCCATTAAATTGCAATACTAAGGGTAAATTCCCTTAAAATTATTACATAAAAATTAATAACCACGTATACTCTTTAGTTTGTGCAAAACTGTGTTGTAATTCCTAGTACAAAGTTTGAATGACACAGATAAGTTTGTAACTTTTTACAAGCTTGGTTTTTAGGCAAAAGATTTGTTAATCTTACTTAAGCTGCTTTTGGGATTCAAAACGAACTAAAGGACGGATGCATTACTGCTTCAAACTTTACATTCTTTACTAATATAAAATAATATGCCTAAAAGTAAGTACAAATTGAATAATTACATTTCCGTGTTTTCTTGACTGTGAAACACATATGCTTGACATTGGCGTGGTATGTTTTGTCTATAGGCTGAACTGAAAAGACTGTACACTCAGCTGGAGGTTCTGAAGAACAAGACCATTCGCCAGAACAACCCCCACATATCTAAGCGGAGAGGAGGACGTAAAGTGGCCCACCGCCGCTTCTCTCTGCAGGTGCGTTTTCTTACGCTTAACTTCACCTACATTATTGTTAAACTTCACTACTGCAAATCTCAAGAAGATTTGTGAAAATTCTTGTTATTGAGAGATTTAAGTGAGCAAAATTTGCATTACTGTGGTGCTAGCAATTCTCGTGCCCTTTTGTAGTCCTCCACCGCCAACTTGATCCCTTCCCCCTTCCTTCCACACAATAAAGCTACAACAAAGTATAACTTGTAAGGTTTTTGTGGCATAGCCTCCACCATGTAAGGTTGGTGGCTTGTGCGGTGGACTGAATTTACCAAATAAAGTTAGATTATGAACCACTATGTGTGTGTGTGTGTGTATATATATATATATATATATATATATATATATATATATATATATATACATAGCTATAGTGTGAGAGGATTTATTAGTAGGTTTGATCGGCAATTCAAGACACTCACATGAAGTAACACGTATTTTTATTTAATTTCAAAATCTAATTTCTTTGTAATAGTTTTAAACGTTATTTACAGTAAAATCAGAAGTATCCTATTACACATAACAATTTATTATTGATCTTGAACTAAATTTAGTAATCGTTTCTAATTAAAAGTTATATTCCGATGATTCTAAGGACAAAATTTGTACTTGAATATTGTATTTTAAATTTTGAATCTTTAGATATATTCTATAAACATATTAAGCATTGTATTGCTATACTTCCTTTCCTACGGTGGGAAGGTGCTTTCTCTTTAGTCATGAATTTTGATTTTCTAATAATGCCATATCCCTTACAAAATTCTTCCATAGCAAGTTTACGTCACGAGACGTACAGGATTACAGATACTACAGGATATTTCATGTTAGTGTATTTTACCCCAAATATAAACATAATGAATACAAACATAAACTACTATTTCAAAATTCAGTAGAAAGAAATCTATTCCCAAAGTTTACATAATTTAATTTTGTTGAATTTTTATTTCATTAAAGACGAGTTCACTTTAATTTTGAAACTTAGCTTCGTATACAGCCAAGCTTTTCCTTCTATTTATTACTATGCTCTTAATTAATTATATGCAATTTGTATATTGTAGATGTAAGTACACTTTGTGATTGATTTAGTTATAGAAGTATTAAAACACTACAAACAGATTTAAATCAAGAATCAACTACTAGCTGTGTTCCAGCACATTAAAATATTTCTCTTTCTGTAACGGTACATACAATATGTTTGCTGTATAAAAAGAAAAACAAACAAGTAAGTTTATTTAAGCTTTGACTTTCCTTCTTGGTTAAATAGTATTGAGGTATTAACCAAGGAAGCGTTAATCTATTTTAATTTGATTTCATAAATAAGTTCAATACCAACTGGATCAGTTAATGATCTATCAAATAGAATAATTATAAAATGTCATTCTAATTTTTATCTTTAATTATTGCAAAAGCAAACTTAGTAGTAGTAAGGCAATAAAACAAAAACACAATGGTACATAAGCAATACAACTAGAAATAAGTGAAATATTGCCATTGGAAAATATAACTACTGACAAATTGTCATAAGAAATCTAGTAGTACTTTCTATGTTTCTAACATATGTTTATACCAAATTAGGCTTCCTTGACTTTCAAGAAGACTATTATCAATTCAATGACATTTAGTACTGATAACAAGTAATCATTTTGTTACCTAAAGTAATAGATTCAAAAGGTGATGTAAACAAAATATCTCTAATGGCACAATTCTACACGTGGTATATATCATATGTAACTCTATCCTTGAAATATGCAATAGAAGACTTATTATAAGTTTTAAAGGTTAGTTCCATAACACTGATATAATTACTTTATTGGTTGACGTGTTATTTTATTTCCAAAAAGAGACATTTAATTAATATTAAAGCTTTAAATAATTAGTTATACCAGAGATTTTTAAACTTTAAACTTGGTTATAAATTATGTTTATGAATGTATTCATTTGTATTTCTATGATGATTAGTATAAATTCTTAAAAGATTGTAGTTTAACTAACTGAAAACTTTATAATATATCAGAATTGTCAAGAACAAGAGTTACTTGTCTTAAATTACCTGCGAATTTGAAAGCACTTCTCTACTTTGCTCAGCCATGCATAATAACTAAGATATAAACATTTCTTTCATCTAGAAATCCCACAGGATATAGAAAGACTTTTAAGAACAAAATTTTTTGGGTGGACCTGGAATTTCTACAATTTATTTTCATTTCCCTCTGACGTTCATAATGACACATATGACCATTCCTTTTCAAAACTGAACGACGGCCATCTTGAAACCTTAAGAGATAAATAAAACGCTAAATTGTAAAAGTAGTTTGAATATTGAGTTTAGTTCCAGTTCACCTTCCTTTTATTGCAGTGTCTGGTATCTGACACTGTCTCAGACTTGACTCCTGGAATCTGGAGTCATGTTCATCTGAAGAGATCGAAAGAAAGTTGGCAAAGAAGAAGCTCAAACGAACCTTTACATTGTTTTGACATCAGAGACACCTATAAATAGGTGAAGTGGCAGTCTCATTGTCTCATCAGGTGCACAATTGAGTGCACTACAATGTTTCTGACTCGATCTCTAAGCACGGTGGAGCAACCAAGTTTTCTAAACATAACGTACGGTATCATTAGTAAGAAGGGTCGATTCAATTTAACGTTCAGTTTAAGAAATGCTGCAGTAAAAGGAAGGTGAACTGGTGCTAAACTCAACATTCAAATTGAATCAATAGCTACGTTGTTTGAAATTGTTACAATATTTTTCAAAGGTTTGGTTTTTGTCTGTGTTTTGGAGATAAACATTGTGCGTAAATGTGAATTCCCGTCATCCCGTTAGCTTTTTTGTGGTTGATGCTGGTGAACAAACATGTCCATGATGACTAGGCTTAGTATATTTCTACTAGTTATGGTTGAATGAATTAGAGATTACAGTAGTCATCATGTTCACATAATATGATACATGTAATGCCTTATATTCTTAATTAAATTTGTTCAAAATTAGCCGTTTTAATTCATCGTTCATTTGGTGCAAACTAAAATGCGCTACAATGCATGCAAGTGTTGTTAAAAACCCTGAATTATGAAAGACCACTCTGTTCATCTTTCAATGGTATTCTGAAAGTGAGTAATTATTACAGTCGTGTAGGCTTGTAATTTTAATTATGGTCTGCACTCCATCTATCTGTTGATTTCCTACACACCCTCCCACATCTTGTGTTCCTCTTCTGTCCGGTCATCAATGTTGAAAAGTAAAATTACAAAATATAAATAATTCTGAAATGTCATTTACATTATGACACATTTAATCTACACTGAAAATAAATTCAAATGAGCCAGTTTTCTAGACAACAATTCACCAAAAAATAAACTCCCATCTTTTGTTAGTACATTACATACATTATTACTGATATAGGCACACTGGCTTTAAATCCAACACTTTCATACAACCCAGCAGCTCATTATGAATTCATCAACAGAGTAAAACCCATTGGACACCAAAAGAAGAGGTCTATAGTCCATAACCTAAACAACGCACACAGTCCATAATTTCAGTTTTTTTTTTAAGTTTTGCTCTTCATTTACTTTTATTTTTTTAATATATAATTGTTTGAAACACAACCTTGGTTTAGCTTATCCACAACAAGAGAAAAAAAACTTGCAATTTAGGTCTCACAATAACAGCTTGTTAAGACAAATCGTGGAACCAAGTCTTAAGAAATATTGGAAATTAAGTACCATGCTGAAAATGATAAATTACATTTATATCTATCGCTTTTAATAGTAGTATTGGTTTTACTACTTAAAAATATATATTAAAAAGTTACCAAATAAAATTTGTAGCAGTCTACCCCAAGATCAATATTTAATTTGTGGTTTAAATCAATATTCTGCTACATTAATTACCTTAATATTACCTTTAGTAATATTAAATTATTACTGTACTAGTATATCTCTTAGGAGAATTTCCTTCAATATCAATTAAATGAAAGTAGTAAACCTCTTCTCCTGTTACAATACATAAAAGCTTCGTAAAAGGCAGCCAACAAAATTTAAGGGTAAATTTTATATTACTGTTAAGTATAACAAGTGTGTATAATTATTATTTGACACAAACACTTTTTCAAATGTGTTCAACATTTCTTACTAAATTTTAATTTAAACTAAACTATAAGAACATAATCTTTTTATATGAACGGTTATACTTGTTTGGCATTATTTATCAAATACTAGCTGTTCCTCGCCGCTTCGCACGCTTTTTGTAAGCTTTGCTTGTGTATGAGCACTTCTGGTTCAAGTGAATTATATTGTCAACGCTGATGTAGAGTTTACCTTGTTGACACTATCAAGAAAATGTGCCAAAAGTGTATGTTTATAGCCAATGTACACGTACATGTACTTAATAATAAAGTGGTCTAACATTCACGCTATAAGGCCAAACAGAAATTTATTTGAAAGACAAATATCCATAAAAACTTATAGCGCCTTTACATAGTGTGTGGTTATTATACACAAATATCTCGTAATTGTAGTTTATAATGTGCAGGCGCTTTGATAACTTATATATTTTGCAGCGCCTCCTGGTGGTGAGTTACATCAATGGGCATAGCATATAAACCTTACATATATGTGGAAAAATACATATACATACAAAATTTTCATAATGATCGGTCAAATAGTTTCTGAGTCTATAAAAGACAAACACACAAACATTCATTTATATATATATATATATATATATATATATATATATATATATATATATATACATGTTCTTAGTAAACAGTAAATATACTCCCAAATTCAAGGATTTTGTTATTAGTTTTAAAAACGTAACAAAGCTCATTTAGATGAAATTTGTACCATTAAAAGCCACATAATTACAACTTATTGACGCAGCTAAGTGGCACTCGTAAGCTAGTAAACAGTACATTTTTTGTCAGTAACACAATCAATATTCTTTAATTTGAAATAACCAAACAGCCAATGGCTTTATCTACGCTACTACCTTCCTAATAATTATGTTTACTAGTAGCTTATATATTTAAATATACAGCTGTATAAAGGTTAATAACTTGTTTTTGTTTGGAAACCATGCGCAATTTTTTATTTTAACATGTGACATTTATATAACATCTTCGTAATATCAAATCTTTAGCACTGTAATGTATCAAAGTAATTTACTTTGCGATAGTAATTCACAAGCTGAGCAATGAAAGTAATATGGATCTTAGTTTAACGGTACATCGTTACTAAGTGTGTAACTTATCAAGGCAAGAACAGATGCATCGGCTCTAAAATAATTAATGCCCTCGGACAGGCTGGGAGTGATGGTAACATCGTGATAAGCAATTTGGCAACCACGCATCACAGGATCTCAGTGTTGTTTGTAGCCAAGTAGGTGGCAAAGACATAGCCTGCGAGGGGGTTTAAGGGGTCCGGATCCCTCCTAAATTTTCAATTACATTTTTAATAAACGATTATTATTATTTAAATAATTCAGTATTACTGACATGTAACTGCTGAAAGATCATTCTCAACATTGAAACAGGTCAAGAACTTTACAAGGAAAAAATGGAGCCTTTACTCTCATTCATTCATACTATATACTCGTTTTACCACATTTGGATTTGTGTTTTGACTTCATTTTCAGGTGCGTGATTAGCTTTTGTAAAGAAAGACATTGTTTGTATAAACCGAGAAACACTAGAATGCTACAATAAAGAAGAAAACAACAACTTAAGCACAATTTAAAAATATTTAGATAAATTACATGAATGATAATTCCTTCTTGATTGGCAAGATGTTATCTACGCAAAGGATCATACAGTTAAAAACACTTTGATTACAACTTTACTCGTTAATATGTATTTTGGGTAATTAAAAAAATAATGAGTGTTAGATAAAACACATATAAATTCTGTTACTCTAGGATAGGTACTATAATTTAATTTTTGAAAAGTAAAGAAACGTAAATGGCACGATTTTAATTAAAGTAAAAATAAAATATTGAAGATTATTTTAAAAATACATGAACTGTTCTAGTACTCTCTGTCCACTACGGGAAAAATATTAGTTGCCTGGACATTTGCCAACATTTTTTTCCTGGCTACGTTCTTGCTGGGTGGATAACCAATCAACCCCCACCACTATTACATGGAAACTCACTATCCCTTACATAATGTGCCTCACACATATAGAAATAACGTCTGTATTAGAAAAATATCAATTTATCACAATTTTAAGTAGATCAGCATGTCCCGTGGACGTTACTGAATAAAAGTGTTAAATTTATCTGTTAAATAACCACTCCTTATGGTTGACCTCACATTCACAACTGGTTTACTGTGTACTATAGCCTATATACCGGGTGAGTTTTTTAAAGTGATCCAATAGATAACTTTTTAATTACACAAATTAGCACCAAACTTTAAATTTGGAACTTGCTCAATTTTAAGTTTCACTCAGGAATACACTTTCAAAATTTTTTGAAGAAGGCCGCCATTTTCCAATATGGCAGCCAAATTTAAAATCTTTTATGGAACACCCTGTATTTTATGTTGTTTTTTAGATTCTACTCTACAAAATAAGACATTTTTGCTTTTCAAAGTTTTTCTATATCTCTAATGGTTCAGGAGCTACGTGGGCTATAAGTTTTCGGATTTTTTCGGACTGATGATGAAAACTTCCAGTCCACGTAGCTCCTGAACCATTAATGATATTGAAAAATTCTCAAAAGCAAAAATGTCTTATTTTGTAGAGTAGAATCTAAAAACAACATAAAATACAGGGTGTTCCATACAAGATTTTAAAGTTGGCTGCCATTGGAAAATGGCGGACTTCTTCAAAAAATTTGAAAGTGTATTCCTGAGTGAAACTTAAAATTGAGCAAGTTCCAAATTTTAAAGTGTGGTGCTAAGTTGTGTAATTAAAAAGTTAGCTATTAGATCACTTTAAAAAAACTCACCCCGGTATATATAAAAATATGTGTGTTCATGTGTGATACTCAATCATGTAAAATCTACTGGACTGATTGTACTGAAATTTTTCATGGACGTTCTTAGGGTGCCTGGTTAACATAAAGGCCTATTCTTATTTCAAAAATTGCCCAACTGGTCTGTAAAGTAGTGTTACAGCAAACAATAATTTATTAATTGAAAAGAGCCTGTTACATGTAATCATCTTTTCTTTGTAAACATTTGTTTTATAACAGCAAAACAATATGTTTAATTAATTTAACCACCTTTTTCAATTTGTTTCCATTTATATAGTCTTGAAAACATAAAGTAACAGGTTAATAGTAACAATACTTTTTATTTCACAACCATTTCTACAACCGCTGTTGAGCACAGAGTAAGGAAAATATACAGATAAGAAAATTAAAACTTTTTGTAAAAATATATCCTACTTTTAACACATTTTTATTTTTTATTTTGTGGTCAGTACTGTACTATAATGCACAATAATCACACACAAATTTACTATCTAACTTTTACTATAAATTTAAAGACTATTATAAAACCCAACATAGTTGTCTTTTGACAGAAGTAGTCTTCTCTGATCTGTGATATTTTTTTGATCGGCAAACAAGGCAAAATCAATTGGCACAAAAATACTATGATCGGAGCAAATTACCATGGCCATAAATATACACTTTTTGACATATTTTCTTGATCGTGGCAACAAGGCAAACTCAAAATTGATGTTGGAAATATAATTCACTTGAACCAGAAATGATCATACACGTACAAAGCCTAAGGAAGTGTGTGCAATGTCGCGGATAACTGCTAGTTTACTATAATATACTTACACCAATGATATTTATAAATTTTTATTCGTCAGTTTTGCTGAAAAGCCTTTTTGTGACACTTAAGACACCTCTACTTTATTTTGTGGGCTTAGAACCACTAAATAAAATAATGAAAATAAATTTATAAAAATACTGTGAACATTGTCAAGCTGAAATAAACTGAATTAATTACTAAATAAATAGTAACACAATAACTACTGTATCTATACTTAACATACAAAATGTTTTTTTTTTTTCATAATAAAATATTCATTAAAAAAGTTCAGTACATTTTCTGCAGTACCTGGAGTACATAGACTAAATTTTAGTAGAGTAATAATACAATAATAAACTAATGATTACTAATTAAAGTATTAAAAATTGATTGTTTAACTTTTTTTTAGTTTTACATTGCCTACTTATAAACAGTAAGCAGTCTAACTTATAACTCACTCCGATTTGCAGTGCCAGGTGTTAAATTTGCCGAAACCAAACCAGACTGCTCTAGTCCAACTATAACCAAGTTATATGGTAAGACGAGGCCATTACTCTTCTTAAACTAACATTTAATGTTCTTATTTATGCTGCAGAAAAGAGGGAGTCGAGAAAAGGTAAGTTTGCTTAATTTCCAAACAGCTATGTATGAGTATCTTCTCTCTTTTCTTATTGTTGTGATATTAATTTTGTTGTTGGTTTGTGTAGTTAGAAATGTAGCTTTTTCTTTCTGTTAGTAAAATTTTTGTTTATTTTAATGCTTAATTTTGGTGTTTTAACATCTCAATGAATTTAAGTAACTAAATAATGTAAATAAGTTAATGTGTCTGATAAATTAGTTCAATGTAAAATATTTTGTTCTAAAACTTAAGAAACCTACATATTTTATTGTTTGTTGGAAAAAACTAATTTCAAAAACTTTTACTATGTTCTATGTGCAACATTCAGTTATAGCCAACAAGAATCTGTATTTTGTTTTGTTCATTTTGATCATAGTGCCTTGTGACATTTTTCTTTTTTAAAGTAAAAAAGTAAAAACACATCTAAATGCATATTAATTCATATTTCATACCATCTCTCTGCACAGTCTATATTCTATTATTGGTTTTACACTAGTATATTTAGAAGTGCTCAATTATTACAAAATAAGAACAAATTAACATTACGTTATAAAGGAAAAAGCACTTTGATGCACAAGAATTATACCTTTAAAAGGAGTCATCCTATCATATTGTAGGACCCAAATTTGCAGAGTATTTTTTTTTTTATAAGTGATTGAGTGATTTTATAAATGATTGAGACTAAATTAAGTGCTCAATCATTTAAAATCATACTAGCATTACGAAATAAATGAAGAAGCACTTGAGTTATTCATTTAAAATGGGATATTCCTCTTGATTCTAAGAAAATCAACAGAACATAATTAATAATATAATATAATTGTTTTAAATTTAATATTGGTTCTTGTGAAAAATTAAGTTATTCAGTAGTGAAGACAGCTCTTTAGATGGAAAGATAATTTTCTAAACTATCCTTTGCATATGGTTCTAATGAGTAAATTATTACAGCTAGTTTTTTTTTTATTACCACTATAGTTAAGTAGCTCATAAGGTTTCACTGACAATCATTCATGCATAATATCTCATTCAAATTCAAATTGTTTATTTGCACATAACACTCCTATACAAATGTTACAAACAGCAAATAATCATAATTACTATTAAAGTTAAAGATAATTAAACACTTTTAAGCTGTAGATACTTTGTGTAAATTAGGGGAGGGTAACAGTAATGCCATTCAAAATAGATTGTATATGAGCATAATGAACTACTTTTCGAGCATCAATTGATACTGTATTACGTAAAACCTTGAATGAAAATCTGAAATTACTGAATTTATTTTCTAAATAATCTACATGTAACTTCAACTTTAAGTTTTCAATGTTTAGTCCTAAGAATTTACGAGTGTTAATTACTTCACACTTCAACTGTCTTAAATTAGTACCAGAATTTGTTCTAACCTTAAAATGTATTATACTAGTTTTTTTCTTTGTTCAAAACAAGGTCATTGTTTTTAAACCAAAGTGTAAGCTTTTCTATTGTGTTGTTAAATAAATAATCTCAGATTTGTTAAGAAATGATCTGTTGAGAAAACATTAATGTCATCTACAAACAAGGTGAAGCCCCTCTCAATTGCAAGATCGGAAGATCATTTATATAAATAAGAAAAATGGTAGGATCTAGAATGGAGCCCTGTGGAACACCATATAAAACCTTTTGCCATTTTGATTTAAACTTTTTGAATTTTCATCTATAATGTTCTTTGAAATCTACTTGATAAATAGGATTCAAATATATTCCAGGCTTTGTCTTTTATTTCAACAATACTCAGCTTGTGTAACAGGAGTTTGTGGGTAACACAGTCAAAATCCTTGGACAGATCACAGAATACCCCAGCTATCAACTGTGATTTATCCAAGGCCATCATGACCTTATCAACAAATCAACAAAGTCAGAGCCAATTCTGTACTTTTATTTTTCCTGAAACCAAATTGTTCATTGCAAATTAAATTGATTGTTTCTAAAAATTTGTTAATCTGTAACCAATTGCTTTTTCAAAAATCTTTGATACATTACCTAGAAGAGCTAACTTCCCTATTCAAAAAAATCATGTAGTACACAGATTATTAGTTTAAAAGACTTATTCCAATTTATACTTACTATGCTAGTATACCATGAGGAAAGTTCCCACCATCGTTATTGTCACCCTATACAATTTCTGACACCACTGAGTTGGATATGCTCAGAACAGAAGTTCCCTTGTTTTTGTATCACCCTCAGTCAGTCCTCATCTCTTCTCTCCATGTCTTTCTGTATTCTCTTCAACAAACTCTCTTACTATATTTTTCATGTACTTCCTTCCAATAATCTCTTTTTCGAAAGAATAATCTCATTTCTTTTTCATAAGGACCACTTCAGTTCCTTCCACTTGATCAATTCTTCTCAGATAATACTGTATTAATTACTAAAATGGTTTCATTGTGTCTTCTAGTCACTCAGAAACCTAATTTAGCTTACAATATGCTTCTGTTCCTTTGTCACACCATCCTAGTCCTTGCACCATAAAGTATGTAAGGCTACAAATTGTGTACTGTAAATAACATCTTTACATTTTAGTTCCTTATTCTTGCTCATCAAGCATCCTCTCTTCCTCCTTTTGTTCGTGATATTAACACAGGCTACCTTTTGCTTTTCATCAAAACAAGTGTTAGTAGATAGTCCTAGATAATCGTAATAATTATGAAGCCTGTGATATTGTAGGCGTTGCAAAGACAGCAGAGATGTTCGACACGGCCACTGCCTCACGAGACAACAGAGACCAACGAGAACGAGGTATCTCGGACTCCTGAAGACTCCATTTGCAGCATGGAGGGGCCCAGTGCCGTGTACAACGATGGGCCGTCCACGTACAGTGAACTGGGGGGCTTTGGCACCCCCAACATCCCCCACCGAGCCAACAGGCAGTAGTGCCCCCCTCTTTCCTCTGCCCTGACCACACATGTACACACACAAATACTCTTGACAGGTTCCCCATTTGCAGATAAACCCACTTTAGTCGTTTCATACATATAACCAATTTGATATTTCAACTCCTTTCCAACTTTGAGTTTTCCTAGTTGTTTTATTTCTCAATCAATGTACACTCCCATTATTTTAGTGCCCTAGTTGATTAACGATAATGCAGTAACTTGATCCACACTCATAATATAATTTGGTATACTTAGCTGTAATCATCTAAACAATAACTAAACATGTTTTTTTTTATTAAAATATTTGTGTTGTAATACGTTTATTGAGTTGTGTGGGTATGTAATGATTTCCATCAAGGCGAAGCCGTTATAGATTTCAACATCTAACAAATCTGTCTTTTATTTAATTTATTATTAATGGTGCTATAATTAATCTACTTTGTTTCTTTCCAAACACATTGTAAAGTAATGTTTAATCCCAATTTTATTTGACTCATTGAAATTTTTCAAAATTTCCAACGTTATCTCACTCTGTGATGACAGTAAAAGCTTCCGGATTTCTAAGATACCATCAATAAACTCTTACAAGAAAGAGTGATTGACGTTTCTGAAGTATGATTGATACCTTCATATTTCATTGAATAATCTTAAATGATAAGAAAGCTTACTTTTAAAACTACAATTTCAAACTGAGATCGTACATTGTACTGCGGTAATTGTTTTAATAATAATTACACCGAAAATTACAGATCTTCTCCGAAAAAATCAAAACCCATTATTGTGAAACAATTCTTGTACAATTACAGTTTAATCAGTACAGTTGCAAAGTCAAATAATAAAGAAACAGAGACCAAGAATTTATGTAACATTTACTTTATTATATTTTATTTTGTGTTGTATCCCATTGTTTTTTTTTATTGAATTGTGAACTATTCATATTCAATACATGGTTTAGAATTTTCCCTTTAGTAGCCTACTCCCTAAGATTATACTTAGCTGTGGAAGATTTCAACGGAACAATAGAATCATTTTTAATCAAAGAAAATAACTTGTATATCTTAATTGGTGATACTATGTGTGTATGTGTGTGTGTATATATATATCCGTATAAACAAAGCCACTACTGCAACGACCAAAGGCATTTACTCCACTACCCACTAAGACTATGTACTGTAAGCTATGATATTTGATCTTTGTCTTAGAAGCTTTGTCCATTATAGCCAGTGAACCTCTAGGTTAGGCCCCTCATTTACGTTTCCATATTTTTATAACTGTTCATATGCTCAATTATATTTTGATTGAAATGAACCACATTTATACATATACATATATCAGGTAGATTTTACATTTTGTGACAAAGTATTGAATTTTTGTATAAAGGCAACCTACTGGTCGGATTATGTTTTTGTAAATAATTTACCGGAAGAAATAGACTAATGCGTGTTAGTTAAACATTGACATGTTTGTTTGAACGTTTTATCATATATGTGCGACTTGAAAATATTTGACCATTATGCCATGTAATTCTTCTATCTCACTTTACATGTATATAAGTCGTGTCAGCTTCGTGCAACTATACCGTCGTTACCAGTCATCCTTCCCCTGAAACCGGTTTCTTTTTGTAAATTCTAGATAAATGTATATTTTGAACAAATAACTAAATCTATGTTTAGGTTTAAACGTACAGGGTAATACTATAACAGCACATTGTGTGTAATATCCATATGTTCTGTTCCGGTGTGTACATTTAAACCATTTGTTAAAATGAACGTTTTAAAACAAATGTAATGTAACATGGTTGCAAATCTAAGAAATAAATAAATATTATTTATTTTTATACCCATTTATGTTGATTTTAGTGTTTTTGTTAACATTAATCTTGTGTGTTTTATTGAACCAATCCCTTACATCCTCCGTTGTCAGATAAAATCAAAAAGGCTTAGACTATAATTAGTTAGAAACTGATGCTTATTGTAATTACTGACTAATGAAGTAAAAGCTAGAATACTAAAAGGCATACCAGAAACATAAAGAATAATTTTTGTTTCTAACTACAGAACTAGACCATGAGTTCTTTTCTAGATTAGGGCAAAACATGTAACTCAGTTCATATGAAAGTTTTATCGTCAACTGTTTAATGTAATACAGTGTATTGATTTTTCCACAAGTATCAAATATTCCATAAATGCTTAATGGATAATATCTGAAATGGTTACATAAATAAAGATTAATTTATAAGTTATATTTTATATATAGGGCAGTTCATTCAAACGTGGGTAAACAATAATGATTCAAACACAATTGAAACCTAGAATTCTAGGAAAGCAGAATCCATCAACCTTATCTACGCAATGAGTAATAAAACAGTAGTTCTCCACAAATCTAAGTAAAGGCAGCAAGAGAAAATTTGCAAAGTTGTTTATTTTTAACAAACAACAAACCATAGATGGTATAAACCAGAAGCATTGAAACCCATAGTCCTCTTTGGACAGCTTATCAATCGCCAAAATCAAGCATGAACTGGACAATTTCAACCTTTCCAATTTTACCATACCAAGCAAAACTAGATGAAAAAGGGTAAACTTTTTAAATGATTCTGGGATTTCAAAGTTTACTTCATAATCTCAAGGTACAAGTGAATATTCCATACCCAGTTTCTTCTGCAGAGTCTGTAATAGTCTTGATTTCCTTTGCTTGGCTGACACAAGTTACTGGAAGAAATTTTTCTCCAAGCACCTTCTCCTATGGTTTCTTATTTTGCAGCCTTCAGATTTAAACTCAATAGAAATCTTTAGTTGCACTATGGTAAATTTTTCCTAAGGCCGGGTACATACCGAAAGCAACCGGTGATAGCAACGCAATGTCAACGCAACGGCAACTTGAGTTCCCAATGAATGACACACGCAGTTTAATGGACTGTGTATACCAAAGTGAACTGTGACGTGACGGTGATTCAACGGTCACCTGACTGAGCAACGCAGGCAACTCAAGTCACGACATTGCTGTAAACTCGAGTCGCCAGTTGCGCAGTTGCTCTTGTGGAGTGCAGACCGTACTTAACTATGGCTGCTGAACAACAAGAAAATATTAAATTTGCACAGTTTTATTGAACAGTTTGTTTGTTTGTATGACCATAACAACAAATCATACAGTAACAGAGTGGTGACAGACAAAGCTTGGCGAGCTGTGGCAGATGAGTTTAAACTCACAGGTAAGAAAAAAAAATTTAAGCAATTTGTTAATTTCTATGAATATTTTAATACAGTTTTTGTAATTCTTGATAAGCATATAAAATACATTATTTTGCCTAAAACTGTTATTTACATGTTCACTGGAGCTTTGATGGCTTAGTCCCACTGGGACGGTATTGGGTTACATTCAACGAAATAACGTGCGATTTTGTCCCTTATTAAGTAGTTCCGCTTTCTTGAGCGGCGGAAGTCATCGATACATGTGAGGCGTGGCCTAGTGTACTCAAATTGTTCAGGAAAGCTTGCTGTTCCGTCTCTTGCTTTGATAAAGTTGTGCAGCACACATACAACTTTGAACAATTTTTTTTAAGTTACCAGGTTTGCACTGTATTGGTTTTTCCAACACTCTAAACTTCATGCTCATCATACCAAACGCACACTCTACACTTTTACGTCCTCGTGAGAGTCTGTATTGAACACTCTTTTTGTATCGTTTAAAACACGTCGCGGGGTAAGGTCGCATGAGATTTTCGAGAAGTGGAAATGCTTCATCACCACAGAAAAAGAATGGTACAGGTTCATTACTGACATTATTTGGAAGTGCTCTTGGAAGAGGGAAGTCTAGGCTATTTTGTTTTACCCATTTACCCAATGTCGACGAGTGGAAAACTCCTGCATCATTATTTCTTCCGGGGTATCCTACATCAATACTTATAAATGTTCCCATCAGCGTCTGCGCAAGCCATCAACACAGTTGAAAAAAAATGCTTATAATTGTAGTAATTTGAACCAGAATGATCAAAGGATCTAATACGAATGTGCTTGCCGTCTATTGACCCTAGGCAGTTAGGCAGGTTCCATAATTCTTCATATCTTTCAGCTATAGTTTCCCATTGATTTCTGTCGGGTACTGGCATGAAAAGAGGTTGTAATACAGACCAGATAGCTTCACATGTTTCAGGAACGATAGCTGCTATTGTAGATACACCTCTAAAGAAGTCGTAAGCTAGTTGATGGTAGCTGCATCCCTCACCCAAAAAACCTGAAACATTTACAAACATTTGCAGGGCCGTTACAATTACCAAAAATTTTTTTTCGTTTACATTACATAAAGTTTACAGGCTGTTTTTCTTTTTCAGTGAAGCAATGCAAGGAAAAATGGAAAAATATAAGGACTGTATTTAGAAGACATATTTTCACAAAACCAGTGTCGGGAGCCGGAGGTTCTTCAAAAAAAGGAATACTACTTGGCTGATGTGCTGCAATATCTTGTGCCTATTTTAAAAGGTAACCCTAAAAAACATTGGAAGCAACCTACCACCACCTCCTGAAACTGATGACCATCAACAACAAACTCTTCAAGAAGAAGAACCAGCTGATTATAGCATTAACGAAATTGCTGATGATGTGGATGATGAACGCGACTGAATTACCCCCAAGAAGCAGTGCCGAACGTACCTGAACCCGCTAATAACAGCATATCACAGTTCCGGAAGAAACAGTTTGGGCAAAAGGAAGCCGACTACATCACCGTTGGATGAAGCTATGACCAATTATTTTAAAGCAAAATCAATGAAGCTGCTGAAGATAAATTGGTTCCAGTTGCTGACAATGAAGATAAGTCAGACGAACTTTTTCTGTTGAGTCTTAAAAAAGATATGAAGGAAATGAATTCACGGCAGAAGCGAACTTTTAAAAGAAGAATTTTTTAGTTTGATCGATGAAGTTCTAGATGATAGTCCTGGTAAGCAAACGCACGATATGTATTCAAGCTCATCACTACAGTCCTCACGATCACCCAGTGTGCTGACTAATATCATTTCTCCGGGAAATCCTGGCCAGGAGAACGAAGAGTACGTTTTCAACACCTTGACCAATGCATTCGGCATACATTAAGTGACATCATAGTCTTTTTAGTGAAATATTTTATAACTTTCAAATAACAATAAATAAATTCATTTAATCAAACTTACCTTAATGTGATTGTTAATCTTTCGCCCACACCAATTGCGGTTCTGTAGTTAGTATCTTGTTTCAACAGTAGAGGGGTAACTAAATCCAGCAAAAAATCAAAGCTAGCCTTGCTCATCCTGTAGTAGTTGAAAAACTTTTCGGGATATTTTTCCCAATTTTTGCAAGGAATGCCACTGACTGCTGTGTAAAATTGCTAGAATTGTATGGATGAACACTAAAACGTCTATGCAACTTTTTTTTCTGTTTTTTAAGCACATAGAGAAGTACTGCCTCCTCCTCGGACGAAGACATCGGAACAAGTGACTGGAAAACTTGTCAACTTGGGTTTCTTGTTTATGTAACACGTGGTGTAAACCTTGAAGAAACTCCAGTTGACTGAGTTGCGTTGACATTGCGTTGCTATCACCGGTTGCTTTCGGTATGTACCCGGCCTAAATAGTCTTGGAATCAATGTTTGATTACAACGGCTCAGCGTTGCATGGAAGATACCTACCCAAGATATCCTGGGATTTTCCAGTTATTTAGGTAGAATTAAAAATTGATTACTTTTTACATACAGTATAGATTTATAAACTTAAAATAAATTTTAGTATTTATACAATCACATATTCTTTATAATATCTTATCTATATATGAAGTAATTTCTGCTCAAGTAAAAAAAACATTGAGATGAGTTAGTGCTGTTGATAAGAAAATGAACAATCTGTTGAATAACATGTTATTCTAAGATGATTAACTTTTTGCTCTCCAGGTATACGTGACACACCCCAAGTACAGATATTCAGATTCTCAATTGGCGGCTTAAAGTAATCTAAGATGCTAGACTATTATAAATGTGTATTTATTGTTTTTTTTTTCAATTTACTAACTGGCCACACTACTTGAAAAAGTGGCCAGTCAATTTTCAAAAATTATATTGTTTATATTGATTGGAAATAAATTCATGTAAAAATCATTCAAAATTTTTTTTTCAATTTACTAACTGGCCACACTACTTGAAAAAGTGGCCAGTCAATTTCCAAAAATTATATTGTTTATATTGATTGGAAATAAATTCATGTAAAAATCATTCAAAAATTTTTTTCCATTTTACTAACTGGCCACACTACTTGAAAAAGTGGCCAGTCAATTTCCAAAACTTATCTTGTTTATATTGATTGGAAATAAATTCATGTAAAGAAATCATTCAAAAATTAGCAGCTTTACTGTTTCTATTAACAATCTGTATACAAGAAATTTTTAAACTATGTTACATGGAAAAAGGGCTGTCCCTGGGGTTGGTGACACCTGGAACAAGTTTACCCGAAGTGACCACCCTCTCCCCTCCACAAATGAAAATATAAAAACTTAAACTCATTTAGTTCTATTACCTACAAAATATGTGTCTATATATTGGAATATAGTTTTTAAATGAATATTTTACAATGAATATGATTTTTCTTAAATGGAGGCGATTTTTAGAATATTTAGCACTATTACATTCAAACGATTTTCAAATGTGTGAAACATGTCGTATCACTTTTTATGCATCTTTTCTTTAAAATTACTCCAAGAATGACAATTTGTAATGCAATATTAAAAAATTACAAATTAAATGTTATACAGGTTAGGTTATGAAAAATTTGCTTTAAGCATTGTAACAATTTTCTTAGTTGTAACAAACAATAAAGGGGTATCATTTGTTACATTATGAACTTTTATACACAACAGATGAGTATTCAACAAAATTACATAAATATGTAGTTTACAGGATGTTTTTTTATACATTTAAGATTGTTTCATAGAACCTATACAGCCACTTTTCTTCAAACAAAAACTCTTCACCAGCTCATATCTTCACACTTTTTTGTGAGCAAATAATTTTCTATTTTCAATACTACCAGCTGTTCTAAACATGAAAAAATCTTCCTCTGAAAGAGAAAGAGTAGTTATGATAAGAAAAAACACTGAATTTTGTAACAGAGTAATATTATAATAACTATTAGTACAGATATGATATCGTGCTCTGCTATTTTAAACCGCGGACTGAACAAAATATTGTATCTTTGACACTTGGTGGATTAAGTAATAGGATATATCTATTCCTGCTAAGCTAGCTGTAATCATACTTGGATTCGATGAAGTATTTATGTAAACTGTTTCTCAGAAATGCTTTTAACTCTTGAAAGTCTCTTAAATGCTACGCACTTCTACATTAGTGTATACCTATAGTTCTAGCGTTGATACAAACACTTTGGGAGCCATATAACACTTGAACTTGTCTGATAGCTTATCAATGCACCTGACACTGGCTTGTGTACAATTGCAACGTTCACGTAACAATGTACTAAATCTCTTTAAAATAATTGAATTTGTTGTGATTCATGTCACAAAATTTAAATGGTGTGTTTTGTGCTTGTTTATAATGTGAAATGTCCTCTCTGCTAAAGAACAAGGATAGACGCTTCACTCAGATGACAACATGTTTGGAGATTTTACAATGCATTATTTTCAATATTTTTACAATCTTCAAAATAGGCACTTTATAATATTTATCTTTAGTGGAGATGGAAACTCATCATAATATATGAATATTGAGTAAATAAATGTGATACACTGTGCAGCGTAATCTTGCAATCAAAAGTCAATCAATTAAATCTGCCCATTAATGGCCTCATTCATTAATTGAGCTGTTTGCAATTAATTATGATGTAATTAATCTACAATTAACCAAACCTTGGAATCACTATGTATTGATTTTACTAATTACTGTACCAGCACAATAAAGAAATAATTAGTTTTGATTCGGTTTGTATTTTATTTCCTCAATAATACTACAATTTTCATTTAAAGTTCACTAATCTATAAAGTTATAGTCATATTCTCTAGCCAATGTGTTACAATCAAAACATAGTATAAAGTCGCTTTTTGTATTGGTCTGTTTGTGCATCGATATTTTCTAAACTAATCAACAGATTTTGATACAGTTTTCACTGTTGGTTTCAATGTAAACTAGAACAGGTTCTTCAAAAAAAAAAAAAAGAAAAATTATTTATGCAGGCAAAGTTAGGGCCGCATGGCCCTTTCTTACACTTAATCTGTGACAACGTAAAATTAATCATAGAAATTAGAGAAATGTCCACATAATGTGGAAATTGATCATTTTGAACGCTTTCATTGTTAAAACTGACTAATCCTTACGACTTATAAGAAAATAATGTAGTACGGAATTGTACATTTGAAAAAGGCCAACAAAAAAGCCACCAGTGGCATATATCTATCTACAATAAATAACCATGAATAAAGTCGAAAATAGTTGAATTGTTAGTGAAACCGTTTATTACAAAATATTGGAGATAAATTTGAATTATTTCATGGTACTCATAAAAAATGTTTCTCTCTCTGACTTGATGGCTCCAAAATCCAGCTCCTTAAACTGAACTCTAAATTGGATCTATAGATTGGAATATATTCAATGGTTATTGTCTAACTCGGGGTTTTTAGAATGTCATTTAATAGGAATACACCACGATGTCCCTGTTTTTCAGTAAGATATGCATGTAAAGCCTTGGGTAACTGCTAGTGTCATTATAAACCACTTTTTCTTTGGTACCAAGCCTTACCACTCTTGTATGGGATGGTCTTTAATTTTTTGCAACTGTTATATCTTTTCCAACTTTAATTCATCAAGATTTTGTACCCAAAGTTCAAATATAAAGTCAAGAGAGGAATTTAAGTTTATCAAACCTTACTAGAGGCTTGTAGCAGAAATGTCTTTTTTTCTTGGTATAAAATGAACTCAGTTATGTACAAACAGTTTTAATTACATTAATAATGTTATTTAAATATTAATACAAATTATGTGAGGTTCACAATAGTAATTCTTGGTAATCAATTTTTTGTGTTTAACTATTGTTGTAATTTTTCATCTTTTCTTGTTTGCATCGATTTTATATTTGCATCTTTGTGTCTTGAAGCAAGGACGTAGCCAGCAAGGAATTCAAGGGATCTGGACCCTCTCAAATTTTCAATTGTTTCAATTACTTTTTTAGTAAACGATTATTATAGTTTAAGTAATTCAGTATTACTGACATGTACTACTGAAAGATCGTTCTTAAAGTAGATATAGGACAAAAACTTTTTAAGGAACAAAATGGGGCCTTACTTTCTGTTCACTTTGGAAAATAATCAGGTGACTTGATCAAATTTGTTCTTGGCAACGTATTTGTTTTGAAGTACTCTTGCTCTACTAAAAGCTACAAATAACAATTATTATATGTAACTCAATACTAGATTTCCCAAATAGGTGCCAATCTTTTCAAAAATTTTATCTTGAACTTTATTTATTATCATTACAAAGACTAGTCAAACTAAAATTGAGTTCTGAAAAAGAAAAATGGATTTTTGTCTGTTGTTGTTAATTTTACTGTTCGAAAAGATATTGCTTGGCCGTTGTTTTTACCAGTAGTTATTTCAAAGTGTAACCATTTTTCAAACACAACCATCACAATTATTCTTACTCCATTTACTACCCCAGAAGACAAATTTATATGTTTGATTAAGATAATTATAAACAACAATTTTTATTTTCAGATTGTGAGGGTTCACATTTCAGATTGTACTAGTAAGTTAAATATTACAGTGGTATGTTCAACTTTTCCGATTCATCATCACATATTAAGGAGTCTATGGTTAAGTAAGACTTTTCGACTCGGAATCATGAACTCAAGTTGTTGAACACAAACATCCTCTCTATAAAGTACCTTTAAGCAATATGTTGTATCTCTTAACGTAACCAGACAAATTTCAGTGTTAGCAAAATTTTGGGGTGAACTCCAGCGAAGTCTATCACTGAAGTGGCTGGAAAATATCATATCTGTTTTGTCTGTCCATACAATATCTCGAAAACGAACTGACGTATAGACCTTAAAATGTGCATGAAGCTTCATTTCTATGAGAAACACTGAGTTTGATTATGGGACTTTATGGGATTTATGGATAACCATGATGGCAATGAGAAAATAGTTGAATAAATAAACTTGTAAACTTATTCACTTCATAAAGACACTATATTTAAAATTCAAAAAATTGCAATATGCATTTTGTGTGGTTTAAGTCATGAAGACTCACGCCGCCGTGACTATTGTAAAAGAGTGGGAGCACTTACTCTTCCTTCCCTATACACTTTGACCCTGATGATCCATATAAAAGAAAACACATCATTTTTGACAAGCAGGAGTGAAATACATAGATACAGCACAAGACAAAGAAATAATTTAGACGTGGCCCGTTGCCAGCTCACCAAGATGCAGACAACTGACTCCTTCAAAATTGGAATACAACTGTTCAACCTTCTACCAGAAAGGGTATAACGTCTACCACAAAAGAACTTTTTAAATAAAAGAAAAATATTCTGTTAGAAGAGGAACTTTATTGTGTACCAAAACACAAACTTTGATCAATATTGACAATTCAAGACAAATTTTCAAAGATTTAATCTCAACATGTTATTTAAAGTTGTATTGACAATTGTACTGCCTTTGGCTTATTTATAAAAAATTATTCTATTCTATTCTTATAATGATTTGGTGTGTAGAACTTGAATTATTTAAACGCTGATATAAAACGCAAGGTAATGAACAAAAATCTGAATGTATTATGTGGAAAGAAAGATATTCTAGAAGTTTTCCATATGTAGACCTTAAATTTGGCATGAAACTTCATTTCTTCAAGAATGAGTTCTGTGACCTGTCATTTTCGAGCAGGAAATTTCAAGAACTTAATGAGCTAAAAATTAGAAGTTTTGTATTGCAACCTCAGAAAAGCCTGTTACAACACGTGTTGTAGAGTACTCCTACCTTGTAATTAGCATGTACAATTATAATTATCGTACATAGTGCGTGGGCTAAATACTCACTTTTATTCATTATTTACAAGGAAATTCTTTAAAATGTACTGATAAAAGTCCTAAATAAAAGGCCATATGTACTCACAGTTTAATTAAACAAAAACATATTAGCATAGAATATGATATTAGTTTTCGGAATTTGAAGGGAATAATATTTTAGAAACTACAACATGAAGGAATATTGCTATGTCAAGTTGTCTACCTCCATACCAAATATATCCCTGTTATTTATGTTTTGCATTTTCAATAATGATACAACATTGTTAATACTCCATAAAAGTACATTAAAAAAATTAAATTGTACTTGGAGGTTGTTAAATTGATACGATCATGATAAAAATACTAATATATTTATATTACCCTCTAGTCTTTCCAGAGTTTTATTTTTACAATACAAAAGCAATAATTTTTTCGACAGTTTTTCTAAGGCAATAAAATCACAAAATTATTTTTATCTACAGTATAACAACATGGATTCTGTTACTGATCAAAAATTAATGTGACAAGTAATAATTAAACTTAATATATTGCTAGCTACATTAAATAAGGCTACCCACCTCAGTATCTTGTTACTTATATCCAGGTCTGTATTTAAACCGGTTTTTTTTTTTCAGACAATTTGAAGGAACAGGCGGTGCGGGGAGGGACAGGACAGGGCCCGAATGGCCCCCCTAAGATGAATACGGCCCTGCTTTAATCAATTCATTGCAAATCCTCTGTTAAAGTGAACAGACTGACTCAGTCAAAGACCTTATTCAATAAAGATGCCAACCATATGTCAGGTCTTTTCCTCCAGAGATAACTTAGATGTTGTTTGTTAACAACACTATTACTGTACTTGATGTTCATGAAATCAAGAACGTAGCCAGGAAAATTTTGGAGGGGTCAAGACAATGGATATTTTTCCAAACTGAACAGAAAGTAAGGCTCAATTTTGTTCCTTAAAAAGTTTTTCACCGGTATGTACGTTAAGAACGATCTTTCAGCAGTATACATCATTACTACTGAATTATTTAAATAATAATAATCGTTTAATAAAAAAGTCATTGAAACATTTAAAAACCTGGGAGGGTTCAGACCTCTTGGACCCCCTTGCTGGCTAAATCCTTGCATGAAATAAAGAACTTTGATTGATATATTGAGTACAGAAAGACCTAATGTGTTACTTAAATTTCGGCAACCCTAAGAATCTTCAGGAGCAGCATATCACTACTGCAAATGACAAGATATTGGGGTGAAGAGACTTTTTAATCGAAAGGTCAGTTTACTGTAGAGGATGATTGTTGGTGTTGGTGGAGTTCCCATAATTTTAATCTCACCAGGAAGTGACCCCTATGAACTTTGACCTTTCTAAATGTCCTGTGACTCCAGAAGCAGTGAAAATGTCCTTTTAGGACTAAGTGTAATGAGGGGTTCACTCATCTACTTGTCGTAAGTGAACAACTTATTTGATGAAGCAAACGTCTTTGTATTTACAATGTTTTAATCCTCTGATGATAGTATCATTATTCTGAAACGCATGAGCGATGATCAAGGCTTGGATTGTATAACTGTACGGAAGGTTTGTTTTAGCATTTAATTGTTGTAATTTTCAGTCCTGAAGCATCCAAAATTTTAATCAGACCTAAACTCGACTTGGAATTTATGAATTTTATTGTTTTTAAGCATTTATTTTATATAATGCAATTAACAAAGTCAATGTTATAATCAATAATATACAAAACAAACAATATCCATGTCATAACTTATTTTACGTTTAAAACATTTAATTAAAATTAAAACAATGTACTAGTTTAGAGGATAAAAGACAATTAAAGGCTACATGTGTAATATTAATATCCTAATAATATTATAAGTGTGAAAGTGTCTTTGTTTTTGCTTTCACATATAAAGTATTCAACAGATTGTACTGAAATTTTACACGGACATTCCTAGGGTCAATAGGATGAACATAGGCCTATTCTTATGTCATAAATCCTTCCAGGCTACACTCCACTGGTCTTTAAAGTAGTAAAAACTCCATCTTGGTCTCTAAAGTAGTGTAATGTGAATCCAAAAAGCCAGTTAAATGTACTAAACTGTTGTGCGTAAACATTGCATTATGAGAGCTAGCCCATATGTTTAATTTTTTAACCAATATTTTCAATTTTTTACATTTATAGAGTGAAAGCGTAACAAGAGTAACAGCACTTCTTATTTAAACATCTTAGGCAAACCAATTGATTTATTCTGGGTCACAAAGCAATAAATGAAGACACTAATTGCAATTTTTACTACAGAAAATCTTTGAGGTGACATCGCGTGTCTATTTCTCACTGATGAGGTATACAATACTTGGGTACATAAATACTTATACAATTCCTAGACTGAACCGAGGAAATAGTATGAAACAGCGAACATGGATTGGGAAGCAAGAATTTTACTGCATCAGTATTATCTTGACATATGGATGGCAACTGTCAAAAAGTAAGTATTGAAATGTTTTAGTATTATTTATGTCAATTTTAGTTCTTAATTTTCAATAACAATATCTAATATCCTTACAATTTAGAAAACTATGGTGTTTTGAATCCATCCTCATTACAAAATTATATATAGGTATATTTATATTGTTTTTGGGGGGAAAATAGCAAACTCTAATTTTGCATTGGAAATACAATTAATTTTAACTTGAAGTGCAAATCCTAAAATGAGAATTACTCACACTTTTACTTAACTTCTAGTTCTCTTAATCATGAATACTGTAAAATGGGTACCTGACACACAATATATATTTAATTCCACTTTTAAAATATCATAGGGCCCTATCATATTAAATTACATGTGCTTTCACTAAGAAAAGTATGAACATCGACTTCGAAGTTCCTCTACATTGATCTAAAATAGTTTAAGAGTTACTGAAATCATGGGTTCTATTCAAACAAATACATGGAATGTTGCATAGAAATTGTGGGCAAAGCCGAAGGTATTTGTTAGTATACTAATAAAATAAAAAGAAATTACTCATATATACCCTTCTACACTCTTCTATTGAATAAAAAAGTGTTATCTTACAACCAATCCCCTAAGACTGTTTTGAACTTGTTTGAGGCCAAAATCCACGTTTTCTGGAAATTTGTTAAAAATTTTATCTTCAAATAAATATGGCTGCTTCTAGTTTTTTTCTAACCTGACTGATTCCAAATTTAATAGATAATTATTCAGTGCAATATAGTGTATTTTCTAACTTTAGGTCACTAATTATTTCTCTTGTCAGTTAAATAATAATAAATATATAAACATGACAAAGTCACTATGTGTAGTTCTTTGAAAAAAGGTCTACATGAGTTTCTTGTACAAGAGATGACCAAATAATATATTTAAAACTGTATTTTTTACATTTAATAACATGGTTTACTTTCAAAATTATTATTCGATTTTCTTCATAATATGGTATTGTTAACTAGGAACTAATGTGAACTTGGTGTTATTAATGCCTGACCTCCAAACAGTGCCACAACACAGGATTTACTTAAATTGGAGTAAAGAAATAAATTTAACCTTATCTAAATGGTGCCCAATGTTGTGCTGCTAAAGTGGGAAATCTACATTATCATCCAATTATCTCCAAGTATAACATGATATTTGTAAACAGGGTGTCAATAAGTCCAAGGATGGCTTCGTGTTATTTTCACCATCAGAAACAGAGCTAAAGAACTTGCATGTTAGTGCATATAAAAGGTATTTTAACATGTACCCAGTGAATTTATACGGTCCAAAAGGAGTTAGAGAACAAGTTTTAAAGAGAGCATTGGGTCGAGTATTATATAATATTAAAGGTCTTTATCAGTAAAACACAATACCACAAACCCGGCCTACAATGGTCGACCCTAACCTAAAAAAAGATGGCTTATTCAATTTTCAAAACACTTTTACTATCATTTTTGAATTATTTTCATATTACCTGTAAAGGGCAAGCACGATAGTGACATAACAAATTTGCAAATACCAAACTAATGATTTTTATGGTGTAAAACAACCTATGTGTATTTTTATTAATTCTTAAGATTTCAGGGAGTGAGGTAATTCTTTTTTTTTTTTTTTTTTTTTTTTTTTCTCTTTTTTAAGCCTCAGCTTTAAGCTATGCTGGCTTCGTTGTACACTGATATTTTATTACACTGGTATTTTTGATTTACAAAGTACACTATCAATCGTGTCTATGCCTGATTGGACCTCCCCGGGATTTGAACCCGTGATCTCTCGGTTAGAGAGCCGAGACTATAAACCATTAGTCTACGGAGGAGGACGAGGTAATTCTTGCAGAGAGATAATTAATTTCACAAAGTTAATCTCAAAACGAATATGCACGATAAAATAACAGCTGATTAAACAGGGTAACCTTTTGCCTCTTTTAAGCGTCAGGCTCTTGGCTACTTTGGCTGTTATTTCTGTCTGATGGGGCCTCCCCAGGATTTGAACCCGGGATCTCTCAATTAGAGAGTCGTGACTATATAGACTAGTCTACGGAGGAGGACTGGGTAAATTTAAAATGTTAACTTTTTAAATGTTTATGTTTTATATACATTATAAACCACTGTAATAACAAATATAAAATAGTAATATAGAATAGTAATTGTAAAATTCTTTTAAGATTCAAAATTTTAATTGTATTTAAAATGTATAAATTCAATTAACATCGTCAGGTTTCTTAACTTTAAATTTTAATAATTTATACATATTGTTTGTTTAAGTATTATGTATACAAAGTCATGTATTAAGTTTTATCTTTTAACCAACGTTATAAGTTTAACTGAACCTTGGAAGACGGGGTGGTTTTCCTCAAAGCAGCTTCTGAAACAAATGTCCCAATGACTACTAAAGGGCAAAGTATCAGTGTATTTCGGCATACACTTTAGTGCTGGGGAGAATGGTTCAGTTCTGAAGTTAATGGAGTCAAGTCGATAACAAGTAGATGAACAATGAAGATGTACGTTGTCGACGGGGTTCGAGGATGGACGATAAGTCTAGATGAATGAATGGCTCATTAACATACCATTTTACTCTTTGGATGAATTCCTCAACTAGCGGAGAAGAGAACCTACACAATTTGATCAAAATGTATAGACATTTTTACGCATGTACATTTATCAAAAAATAAAGATTCTAATAAAGATTATTGACTATTGACATACATAATTATCTTTTGTTATCTATAATTGTTAAGTTTATTATTTGTTTTTGTGTGTGTGTATTTATTGAAACAATAGGTTATCAACAAACTTCTGCTTGTTTTGTAGTGAATGAATCACTGTTTTGAGGTTATAAAATATATTTCATTTCATTAGCTTGCGTATTTGTTCTATACTCTTTGTTCTTTTGCAACGTATTAGGTATTCACTTTTTTTATCTGTTTGTTCGTGTGTTTCCCATACCGATTATGTATTGCCTCAATACACCTTCGCGTCACCTACATTATTGTTAAAATCTTTTGGTTGATGAAAACATTTATCTTGATCTCTGTAGGATCCAGCTCTGAGACTAACCTGTGGCTTTTTTCTGAAACAAAGGAATTCGATTGAGATTTCTTGTTGTGGTCCCTCCCAAGACTATGAGGCCGTATCTAATATACGACTCGAACAGGGCATGGTACTCAACTTTAGTTGTGGCTTCATCAGTAAACGTAAATGCATGAACTTCGTTTCTTGGAAAGAATCTCAATGTGATAATTCCATTGCAATGTGTTGCCAACCATCATTTTAAGAAACTTAGTATGAGATTCTAATTTAACATACGTAAGAGCTGGAATTTCGACATTTCTTCTTCCCAAAGGAAGCTTATCAGTGTTAACTACTAAATCATTCTCGTTACAGTTATAGTGAGCCATGTTCAGTGCAATTTTCCAGTTGACGGCTAGGTTGTTTGAGGATGATTTAGACATCAAAAGTGTTGTGTCATCAGTATACATCAGAGGAGAGCAGAGGGTGCCTAGATACTGTGGTATGTCGTTCGTCAAGAGGATATACAGGACTAGCCTCAATTCAGAGCCCTGTGGTACTCCCATGCTGCTGTGTGTTTTGTATCTCAACGATTTGACTTCTTCCTTCCAGATAAATCCTCAACCATACTTTTTCCTTTCCTTTAACTCCAAGTTGTTTGAGTTTACTAAGAATCAGTTCGTGTGCCAAGCAATCAAAGGCTTTACTGAAATCCAACATGATACCAGCAACCATATCTCCCTCCTCCAAAGCGTTGATGATAAATTCTGCCAGTTTGACCAAGGCTGATGTTGACCTTCCTTTGACAAAGCCACGTTGGTCTTCTGTCAGGATATTGTGGAGTTAGCAGTGGTCCATCAGTATTTACAAGACTATTCTTTCAATCACTTTGGAAAATGTTGGAATTAATGATATTGGTCTATAGTTGCTGCCTTAGTATGGGGTATATCTTGCTTTAGAGCTGAAGGAAATAGCTTAGGGATAGATTTGTTTTGCTGACTACAGGTGGTATTAAAGCTTTGCTACAGTGTTTTAGTAACTTTCTACTGTTTGCCAGAAGTAGTGTTACTAAACATGCATTGCCGCCCTTCTGCTGTACTGCACTGTATGAACTACTAGTCACAACTGGATTATTTGTGTTTTTTTACAATTATTATTTTTCAAAATATTTTTTAAAATTTAATAAATATTGCACTTACGATTTTCAAGTAAAGACAAAGTTATACTAATACTTATTAATCTTAACAGAGATTACTGAAATACATTTTTAATGTAATCCCTGGGTACTATTGTACTCAGAAAGCTTTAAAATGACAATTAGTCATGCAACTAGTACTCCAAAATGATTCCTGTGAGATTACTTTTGTACCATATCCCTTTCCACTTGTTCCCTATTCCCTTTACAGTCTATACTATAAAGAATCTTCTCCGCAGATAGATTAAAAACTGTAATGAAGTTTAGTTGTACCATATGAAAGGACATTAGTAAAATTACTTAATTATTAGTTCTGGTGTTGGGGATTATAGAAATACTAACTATTAAGAAATTATAACTTTCAGCTATTTTATCAATTCTTTATGCTTCGTGCATTTGAACATCGCACACATTAATGCTATTATATAAATAAAACAAGTTTAAATATAATTTCTAATTCCATTTTAAATGTTGAATCAGTATTGAAAGAAAGAAATGAATTCATAACAACTCACACTTGAAAGTAATGACACGCCATTGAAATACTACGAAATTCTCTCAAAATATTGACAGGCTTATGTAATATCAAGTATCCGATGAAGTGATCGTGTCATGCAAATGTATATTAGTAAGATAAATGTCAAGTGACATTCTCAACGTGCGTCATTCCTTTTGTTTTGACTTTAGACTTAAAATGAGAGGTGATCAACTTTCTCTCAATTTTTAAATTGGAAACGTTATAATTTCCTATTGGTTTACTTTATTTAGAGAAAGAATATTACGTGTAGGAATAAGAATATTATACAGAGTGTTCCAGCACCATAATTAATATTAAATTGCTTTTGAGCACTTAGGATTTTGGTTTGTAGGGATTGAATAAAAATAAAGTTTCATCATGTAAACAACAAAGTACTAAAATAAAATTAATTTTCGTTTTTTGAGTTTTAATTTGACCATTCATAAGTGATTAAAGACTTATGTTTTAATATTGTGTTTAATGTTGCTTAGCTATTTTAAGACTTAAAATTATGTTGTGTATTCGTTCACTGATTTAAATATCAGATTTTATGTATACAGACATAAAAGCAGAATACGTTCAAGAAACTCAATAACAGACATGAAACGTTGTGTAGCTTTTCAATAAATATTACATAACACAATTTAAATACAGTTACGCTAGATCAGTAAAAAGTTGGTAAGTTATTTTGTTTATTACCAATTGTAACAAATAACGCAACGATCTTTAACCTGCAAACTTTGCAAAATTACCATTCCTATTTTAGGTTTGAAAAAGTTTTATTTCAAAATGTTAATGTTTCCTACTGTAATTTTTAAATCTGTTGTTAGATAATACAGTAGTCTCTTAAACAATATAATAACATGAATCCTTAAATCAAGAGCGCACCAACTGAGGGGGGAGGCAAGTCCCGTTCAAGAGAATTTTATTTAAAAGTAATCGATCTCTCAATAGTCTATTTTAGATAATAGACTAAAAATAACGTTTATGATGTAACTTTTTGTAACTTTTAGAGTTAATTATAATCAAATATACCAACTGTATAACTATTTTAAATTACGAAATTCACAGCACTGTACATATAATTCGATCTAGTTCAAAACGCTAAATATTTCATCATCATATCCCACAGCAGTTACAAAAGTGAGGTTAGGTCTTATTATTAACTATGGCTTCCACCTGTACCCGGTACTTTCAGTAACTGAGTGAAAACTGTACTCTTACTGATTTAGAATCACACGTTAGAGAGTACTCTTAAAATGGTACAGATACTGCTGCTGCTAAACGAGTCCCGAGTATTTTGTACCAGGAACGGCGGTAAACGTATTTGTATCGTAAAAGTAACCTGTACGCGGTACTTTCGGTTTGCGGTAACTTGTACTCTTAGGGCGACGTATACCTGGTACAAAGTACTGTATCTTTTTGACTAGTTCAGACATGATCAGTTGTCACAGTAGTAAGTAGGTTACCAAGCTCTGAGCAGTTCTGAACATAGTTGGTTGTCATTCCGAGTATTTTGTACCAGGAACGGCGGTAAACGTATTTGTATCGTAAAAGTAACCTGTACGCGGTACTTTCGGTTTGCGGTAACTTGTACTCTTAGGGCGACGTATACCTGGTACAAAGTACTGTATCTTTTTGACTAGTTCAGACATGATCAGTTGTCACAGTAGTAAGTAGGTTACCAAGCTCTGAGCAGTTCTGAACATAGTTGGTTGTCATTCGTTGCCACTGCGAGGCAACAATGCCCTGGGCAGTTTGATGATTTGTGCGTTAAACGAGCAGTTGTCGGTTACGGTAAATTAACAAAATTTGCTCAATTTAATCTGTGTTAAAAATTTAAACTTTTTTTATATGTAGTGATTTACAAATTTACATGCTCTAAATAATTATTGAGAACTACATGACGTGACCAATGCCGAATTTTGTGGACCTCCAGTAGCGTAACGTACACTCCCCGCATTGCGGGAGGGGGGCACTGCATGTTAAGAGGTACGACCGGGATGAAACAATGTTAATACAATTATTAAAAAAGCAATCCGATTTCACTACGTTACTCTTTTGTACGACGAATATTGCTGTTTTATTGTAGTGGTCTATAAAACTGTTTCGTATAATTAAACTCGCTAGAAAAACCGAGATCTTACTCGTTACAGTAATAAGGTAGCCATCAAAACTAAAACAGGCAAAGTAGTCACGAGTAACCACCGCGCCTCGCGCCGGCGCGCGGCGCCAAAAACCTGTATTTTTCTCGTTGTCATCGATATAAAAACTGGAAGTTATTGTCATTAAACAGTTTTATACGTGGAAACGAAGAAATAAACAAGCTAAATTTCAATATAACTCCTGTTATTGTAGCTTATTACTTAGTTTGTGGCCAGCTTCCCGATATCTATAACTACTGATCCGAGAGTGGACATCAAGATTTAGCTTTTATCTTGTTTTGTGATTTAAACTTAACTATTGTGTTAATGTTATGATTAAATTTAGTTTTAGTTAAACAAACTTGATATAACATGTATTTACTTCCGAATATCTTAATTTATTCCTGTGTAAGCTTACTGGTGGTAGAATGGTTTTACTGCAAACTTTATACACTCTGACCTTCACTTTACCCTCCTTTTATTAGTTCAAAAGTACCATCAAATAACCATTTTAGGACCCAATATTTCAAAAATGTCATGAGGGAGTGGCCCCATGGCCCATACTGATCTGGGGGTGTTTCCAAACCCCTCTTCCTTAGAGAAGATTTCTGGATGTACCACTGCCATTAATAAATCGCACATTTTGGTATAAAGAAAATTAAAACAAAATCAGATAGGTAGATATAAATTAAATAATTTTGTACTTTTTATTGCATAAATCTTCTTGCTCATTTCAACATGTTATTAGGTCCGATAAATAATATATTTGTTTCTCTTCTTTACAATATACAGTGTGGCGTCGACCTGTTCAAGAATATGTTTATGCTCTGAGTTCCAACTCCACAACATACTACCAGTTACTAAATCATGTGGAAAATGGAAATGGCCAGGCCCGTACTCAGACTGGTTTTTCGGACAATTTACCAGGGAACATACCGGATATAGCCACACGTCTATTAAAAGGGACTGTGTCGACAGACGGCCCGGCACAATGGCGGGCCTAGCCGTATATCTTCTGGGCCCGCCAAAGCTGAGTACGGCCCTGGAAGTGGTAAAGAACTAACGTTGTAAAATGGTGTTGACATCACGAGATCACTGACCCTCTGGGAGCCCCAGGCACTCTACAGGTGATCGTCGCCACTCAAGATAACAAACCTGGTTAGAACATTGTAATCAACAAACCTTGTCTTAAGGGATTTGGTTTGAATACCATTCATCATTCTCAATCATTTTACATTGTAACTCGTGTCCTAAAATAAAGTAATTACAATGGCAGCGTTGTAATTTTACTGGCATGAATTAAATAATTAGAAGTGTTTTGGTTCAACAAATGATTTCGTACAAGCATCAGTAGAGTTTTGTTATTTTGTATATAGTCTGTTAAAGAGGTATATGAGCAATATTTTGAAAATTGACACAAATATGTTGTGTCAAGAAGTAGATAATTAAAGTAAAGAGTATTAAAACAGACAAAAAAGCTTTGTCAACTATGTTTAGTAGATGTTAAAGAATATTAAATGTCTAATCGCCTTCGAAATACGCTGCGCACACGGGCTGGCCGGCCGCTTGATGGTTGGACGGTGGACAGGGTTTTTTCCAAGAACATTGAGCTTTCTCTTGGAGCCCATCCTTTGGCATTCTCAAGACCCAAGAGACAAGAACTTAAATATTTACTGATTTATTCAGTTTTCTCGTGGTTATATTCAAATAAATGGTGTTCCGATAGTTTAGTTTTTTTAGTCAATCACAATATGACAGGCGTATGTGAGGTAAATGTTTCGTGGATGTCTGATAGAGCCTCGGCCGCACGCTCAAATCCTTGGCCCATCTGTACCCATTCAAATTGCAGAGTTGTTTGTGATTGAAGTGCTTCAAGTCTTTGGTTAAAAGGGACTTTTTTCCAAGAACATTGAGCTTCCACTTAGAACCTATCCTTCGGTATTCTTGAGACCCAAGAGAGAGTGTCATTTAGTTCCGACTCGGCCACAATGTCACTTTATTAATAAAGACTTCAACATGGAATCAAATTAAAACAGATTGTAAACCACTAATTCTTGTCAGTTAGAACTAAAACAAGGACAACGATGTTTTATTTAGTTTCCTGTTTGTATTCAGTCTAATGAACTTAACAACGCCAAACATGACGTTCAGATTTTTAACAATGCTTCCAAGGAAGGGCCTAATTTTACCTGATAAGGTAAAAAGTTATTCATTCATTAAAAAGGCGTAAATTCAAAACCTGTGTTTTACACTTGAATGCCCGTATTATAATCACTTCCAGAAGAGAATAAAGAGAGATTAGGATGACCAATCATGCGTGTTCAAACAATTGCCTTGTCAATGGAAGTGGAACAATAACAGAATAAATGGTGCTGTGATGAACATGCGCAGAAGCAGTAGGCGATCAAGAAGGCATCGCAACGGTTACGATACTGGTTCAGTTCAGTAGGTAGCAGAAAGCTCAGCTGTTAGCAGAAGGCGCGAAGGCGGTAGTTGTGAATAGTGGCCATAGCATATTATTAAGATGGCCAAGTATTCATTTTTCGTCTGTGTGGTTTGTTTTGCAGTTGTTACCGCAGAAGTTCTTGACCATAGGTTTTTCTTAGGACAGATAATCAAGAAATATGGACACAATGGCACAATATCCTATGAGGTGAGAAAATAAATTGCACTTTTAGGTTAGGAGTGTCTTGGCAAGTGTTATTTGTTAATAATTTAAGTTGTTATGTCTGAGATCGGTAACCATAAATGGTATGCCGATTGGAGTTGCTAATTTATTTAATCTGCATGGGTGTCTGTGTGGGAAGGTGTTGGCATAATGTATTGCTTATTGTAATAGCCACATGTGTGATGCTGTTCCTCAAGAGTAAACATGTCGTCTGTCTTTGTGGTCCTCTGTCAAGAAACAATGAAAAATTTATTTCAAACCAATTTTTATAAAAACTTTAGGTAATGTCTAACCATAATAAATTATATTATTGTAGGCGTACATTATATAGTTATGCTAATTACATTGACATGAAGTGCAAAAAGAATAATAGTAAATAAGATATAGATAACAGTAATATGAATCATTAATTATAACGTGATTTAATTGCAAATTCTAACCAATTTCTTTAAAGAAGATTTTTGTTGTTTAAATAATTTTGTAATCCTAGTAAAAATGCGATATTTGACTGTATTCTTTAAAATGTCTTGTACATTGAACAACTGAAAGTTATTACCTACAATGGAGGGTATTAAAATTATACAATTATACTACACAACAGAATTAGTATTAAATCTGCATTTTCACTGTGGGTGGTCTTATTTTATATAACCAAAATGAGACTGTGCTATTCAAAGAGTTGAGACATATAATTTCTACAGAAACATAATATTTAAGTGAAGCAAAACGTTTCAGTCAGATGTCGTTGGTATAGGATAGTGAATGGTGTAATATGACTTAACTTTTGTGAGAGATGAGAAGAGGCAGCTTACTACAACCAGTTAACATATGTTATATTGAATAATTTAAATTATGTTAGAAAATCTTAGACAGTCTTTTGTGAAACATTTAGAAATTATTGTAAGTTAAAATGACTTTGCCATTATTGATAAACAAATAAATAAATTTGTTTCGTATAAAACAAAATACTCTGATATTAGAAAAAGTTCAATCACAAAGAAAATTTCATACTTAAAAATACTTAACTACAAGGTGTTCTTACATCCAGCTTTGGATATTGGAAAGAGAAATTTTTGAACATATCATATTTACGTTTTTATGTTGAATACATGTATTTTTACTGCACATCACTTAAGTTTAATGTAGAAAATAATTTATTACAAGAAATTAACTTGATTATTCCACATGTTTCAACACTGATAGCTGAAGTTTTCTGATATGCTTATCTTTATCGTTAGTCAGCATGTAAGAGAACTGTAAATAATGGCCACTTCAGTGAGTACAACTACAGTAGTATTTAACAATTAATAGGCAGACAACAGAATGACATACCATACCACTCATCTAGGTTTTTCATTGATCCTGTATTTACAAGGATCCTGTATTTGGCCATGATCGGTGATTATGGATGCATTATCAGTTTTATTTATACCAAACATATTTATTTTTTACTTTAAAAGACTGATGAAAAGTGCATTGCGGTTGACACATAAATTTACAAATTAATTCAGTATTATTAATTAGCTATGTATGTACAACATTAGAATATGTTATAGAAAATTATATTTAAATTACCTTTAAGGATATATCATTGGAAAATGCAGTTATGTGAGACAATGAATGAGCAAGGAATTTATTTTTAACAAGTCTCGTCAAATGCCAGTTACAAGAAAAAATTACTTAAGTTAAATAATAAATTTAATATATAAATACAAATTAGTATTGAAGTTCATGTGGTAGCCTTCATCAATTAGTATCTAAGCAAATTAATGGATGCTACTGGAATTGCGACACAGAATATAATTGTAAGCTTTTCAGGTCCCCTATGCATATTGTCAAAATCATTTTGTAATAGATTTTGTGATGCTCTGTAGAATTTCATTTCTCAAATTATAATTTGCGTGACTACAAAAATGATTCAATTTCATTTAATATTCGAACACACTCTTATATTATAGCCGTAATGGTGTCAAACAACAATAAGCATAAGTAGGTCTCAGTGTATGTATTTAATAATTTAAATGTTAATGAGCTATGTAAGGTTTGTTTACAAATTTATATAGAAATTTTATTCTTTGTAATTGCCTTCCTCATATAAAAAATGTGGTTACAGTTGATAACCAATATCATTCAAATCTCACTATCTGGGTCATAAATTTTATATGAAGCGATTGGATTGGGGACTTGGCATTTTTTATATGAAAACATATATGCTGTAAATGTGGTTCATTAAAATAATCACCAATAATAAGACTCATCCTCCCCCTTAAAAATGATGGTCTCTTAAAAATATTATTTTTTAAATCCCAGAGTTTGAGCCCAAAACAAAATCTCATTGGGCATGAATTTAAAAATTTAAATGTAACCTATAAAGGTTTGATCTGTGAAGTAGGAGGAATTCAATATTTCATTTCCAATTCAATATAGGTTTATAGTGAAATAAATGAAATAGATTTAAGTCTGTGTACACAGAACTTTGAATAATTCATAAAATGTAATTGCAGTTTCACTTAAAAAATGTAATTGCAGTTTCACTTAAAAAATGTACAATGTCAATGAACTTAATTTCATTAATTAAGTGTTCCCAGTCATAAGCATTCAAACTAGACATTAAATTGCATATTTCTTGTTTAGACAAAACAATTTTTAAGTGCATGTCTTTCCCAATAAAACCATTTTTACCATGTGGTGGAATAAGAGCTTGAGTATCTAGCACATTAAGGTCAGCCGTTATGCCATCGTGATCAGAAAAGGGATAACAAAAAATGTTACAAGAGTTATCCCTATTTTGCTCACAATTGACAAAAATTTTGTTAAGGCATAGGAGATTGGTTCAGGCAATAAAAATTGTACTTCCTTAATAAATTTTTTAAATATTTAAGGGATAGTTTGTTTTTTGTAATATCAAATTTAATAAATCGCCTCCAATAACTATCTATAGCTGGTCCATTGAGTTAAATATAATAAAAGGTTTTCAAGTTTATTGAGAAAAATATTATGATCACCATCAGTTGAATGGTACAATGAAACAATGATTAATTTGAATTTATCTAATAATATAGCGATTACTTCAAAATGAAGAAAAGCAAAACGATAGTAAATTGTAACTTAGCTAACCATTTACCGTTGATTACAAAGTAATCGTTCAATAAACAATGTGGATCTGATCAAGATAATTGTTACGGGTTTGGATCATCAAAGTGGAAAATTAGTGCTTCATGTAATCCAGCCTTTACCAGCGGAGTGGCTCTGCCTCGGACCGTGAAGACCAGGGTTAGTTAGGTGCTCGTTGGAGGTGTACAGACCACTGTTAAGGTCATTGCTTTTACCGGAGGACAAGGTCCTTGATGATTCTCTTGTGCTTTAGTCAAGTACATATTGAGATCTGCTTAACTGTGTGTTTGTACTTAGTCTAGCCGCTTCATTTTTCAAAGGGATTTAATTCTGCTAAATAAAAATGTACATCATTAGATTTTGAGTTTGTGTTTTGACTATTTAGCCTACAGGTATTATGATTACACAATTTCATAAATATTTAGTAATATTGTAACAAATTCTATAATGGTTTGTATTCACAATGAAATTTATTATACTACTTTAGTCGCTGTCAAATTAAATTGATAGCAAATTAGTTTTTAAACATGCGTTAATTATCAAATTTTAATGAATCTTGAGTAGTGACTATTATATTTGTTTAGCACTAATGGAATCAAATCTAAAACTTTTAATTTGAATAGACTGAATAAGTGTAATTTTTTAGTTTAGAGAAAATGAAAACTGTTTTTTTTTATTATAATAATAAACTTTATTTATCTCATAAACAGGCTTTACAACAAATACATAGGATAAAGATCATTTACAATGTGTGACACATATTGCATCTAACAAAGAAAATGAACAATTTTTAGTTAACAGAACACTATTTTATATCAAAAGAGATAAACAAAGTACGATTCCTCCAAGGCGAGCCTGTTCGGAGGATTCTCGCATCATAATATAAGTCATGTTGAACAGCAAAAGTAAATTAAGTTAAATACATATGTATGTTAAGTCTATGCCCTTCGGCTTTTATTCAATTCTAAACAGTACTTTCTTTGACAAGTTAATGTTTTAAAACTTTGTTTAGTAGTCTAGTCCAGTGATTGATTGACTGGAGTAGAGTGGGTCAAATTAAGATTGATTGATGCAAGCAGTAGTTTTACCATTAGCGATCATTACAAACGATCATGTTTTTAACATCCATTAAATTTTGCTACGTTAATGTTACGGAAATTTGAGGAACATATTAGTTTAACTTTTTTTTAGTTTTAATAACAATTTTGTACTATAAATTTCTGAGATTCACCAGTTTTATTACAAAAATTAGCTTTTACAAATGCACTAAAAACTATTTTTGGACTTCAAACTGTTCTAAAAAGTCAGTATTGTATTGAATAGGCTATATTTTTCCCTAATTAGTCTTGAGTCAATCAATCAATCAATCAAAATGCTTTATTTACAATTTCATCAAGAAAATGTAATGGCGTCAAAATACAGAATTGTCTTCATGCTTCTTGCTTTACAAAATTAGTAGGTTTGTGTCATGGTGAAGAATTCCTCCAATGTGTATAGCGGTCGTTTCCACCAGCCAGTCCTGTAGTTGTCTCTTCAGTTGTTGGGTGTTCAGGTTTCTTCAGTGATTCTGGTAGTGCATTATTACAGTTTACGTCCGATGTACGACGGCTTCTTGCTGTTATGTGTAGTGTGGTTGTAGTGGAAGTATGTAGTCTTTTGCTCGTCTCGTGTTGTAGTGGTGGATATTCTCCCCTCGTCTGTAGTCCTGTTGGTGTGTGTGGGTAACAACAGTGTGGATATAGAGATTATCACTGTTAGAATTCCTAGTGCTTTGAAAGATTCTCTACAACTCTCTGTTGGTTTTTAGATCAGCAAGTGTTCTTATTGCTTTCTTTTGTAGGACTAGGATTCTATTTAGGTTTTGTTTGGGTTGTGCCACCCCACACTATCAAACCATACCTAATGTGGGACTTCAATCAAGGCGTAGTAGGCTGCTTTCGCTATATCGAGTCCTCCAATCCACTTCATTCTTCTCACAACAAAAACTCCTGATGCCAGCTCTTCTTGCTCAAATTATTGACATGAGTAGTCCAGGAAAGATCAGAGTCTATGGTAACTCCCAGTAATTTGGCTTCTTTTTCTACCAAGGGATCAGGAATTTTTTGGTATCTCGTCCAGTCGCCTACTAAAGTTTATGCAGGTTGTCTTTTTTGGATTTATTACCAGGTCGTTTTGGAGGACAGTAGTGAAGTGTTTCTTGCGTTGATGATATTATGTCAGAGTGGAGCTCTTCAGCAGTATTTGTGGTTAGAACGAGAGTAGTGTCATCGGCATACATTACAGAGTTATAATTTATGGAATTTGGAAAATCATTGGTAAAAAGGACAAACAGAAAAGGGCCCAAAACTGAGCCTTGTGGTACTCCTCTATTTGAGGGTTTGAAAGGTGGATTTGAAGGGATGTCTTTCTTACCATTTGTTGATGTTTTGTAATTCTACAAGCTGTTGGCGTCCTTCTAGATAACTCGCTATCCAGTTCGCCGACCCTCCCTGACACCTAGAGTTGCCAGTTTAGTTAGAATGAGGTCGTGTCCCAAGCAGTCGAAAAGCTTTGCTATAGTCAACCATAACAGCTGCTACAAGTTCGCTGTCCTCCAGCTGAATCTGTGACAAATTCAACTAGGCTGACTAATGCACTTAGTGTTGATCTTCCTTTTAAGAAAGCCGTGCTGATGTTTTTGTTAGCAGCTCTTGGTTTTGCAGATGTTCAGTCATCCTTTTGATTGCAATTTTTTTCTATTATTTTTGAAAATGTGGATATCAATGAGATTGGCCGATAGTTCTCTAATTTTGTAGTTGTTCCAGTCTTGAGTTTTGGGTAAATCTTCGATAATTTTAGTAATGATGGGGAAGGTGTCCTTGTTCAAATGATTTATTTATCACAGCAGCAAGGGGGGCAGCGAGTTGTTCAGCACAAATGCTTGACAGCCTTGGATGGTACCTCATCCAAACCACATGATAATTTTGATTTGAGAGAGCTAATTATTTCTAAAACTTCTTTTTCATTAGTTGGAGCAAAGTTGAACACTTTGATGTATTGCCTAATGGGAGGGTTTTGAATTGACTGCGGGACATAATGCAGATCATTTCTGTTTTTTATCAGTGTATTTTCTGCTACTTCTGCAAAAAATTTATTTAGGTTTTCAGCAATCAACGAGGGATTGTTTTCAAATGTACCATTTATTTCCATTTGAAGAGGTGTTACACTTGGATTTTTAGCCTGCTTCTCTGAGTTTATTTATGGTCCACAGTGCTTTTGATTTATTGTCGGATTTATTTATGTATTCTGTTGCTGCAGTACGTTTAAGGTTTCTAAGCTTGAGGTCGTAGTCTTTTTCTTAGTGATCATTTCAGCCTTATCTGCAGCATTGCCAGTTACTTCATATTTCCGAAAGGCCCTGAGAAAAATTTCTTTCAATCTCCTGGCTTCTTCATCGTACTTGCCATTTTGCTTATATCTTTTTTTGGTTCTTGATTTCTTATTTGGGCAAGTTAAGTCCAGATTCAGCCTTACATTCCTGTAAAAGGCATTGTACATTTCTTCAGCATCAGGCTCATTATACACACAGCTCCAGTCTACTTTCATAAGCTCCGTTTTAAGATTTTGAGATTTTGTTTACTGAAATTTCTTCTGTGTTCACTCACTGATGTTTGTGGGATTTTACTTTCTAGGTGTAAAAGACATTGTTGGGCCTGTGTGATCTGATAAGCCTGTTTGAAAAATATTGAATTTGACAGTTGAATTGGGCATGTTAGTGCATATGCAGTCTATAGATGATTTGCAAGTGTTAGTTATGTGTGTTTCTGGGAGAGGGAGGCGTATTATTCCATGACTTAGCAGCTCTTCTTCAAAAATGTTGGTTTTTCTGGATTGTCAGTTAGTCTGTCAAAATTAACGTCACCCATTAAAAAGTATTGGATTTGTCTCTGCTCGAATATTTTCCAGGATACTAGCTATCATCTCGATTGCTTGTTTACTTTGTCCTCCTGGAGGTCTATAAACTCCCAATATATGTAGTGATTGTTTGTTAATTTTGATCTTTATCAAGGCTGCTTCACACACTAATTCTATGCAGTAGTTGGCAATATCCGCTGCTTCTCCCTCAATGCCTGATGTTTCCTCCAGATATATCGCAACTCCTCCAAGTTTATGATTGCCTCTGCTGAAAGCTGTAATTAGTTTATATCCATGAATTGATATTGAGCGTAGATTATCTTGATTTAGCCCATGTTCAGTTAATATCAGTACTGTTGGGCGCAACTGGTTCAGAAAGTGATTTAGCCTCTCAACTTTTTTAGACAGTCCCCTTATATTCTGGTGGAAAATTGAGATTTCTGAGGCTGAGTCCTTTTTTTCAGAGTGGAGTTGATGAAAATCCTGTGGTTTTGTATGTTTTTGTGTCTTTCCTGTTTTGGTTGGCAGTTTTCTAAAAAAGCGTTTTCATTTTTTTGAGGCGACTTCCATATTGATGTATATTTGTGGGGGTTGACTTTGGTTAGAAAAGTTTTTACTGATGGGTTTATTTTGGCGTTGCTGGGTTTGAAAATGGTCATTTTCTGATCATCCCTTGAGGGCTTCAAGTTCTCTAGTTACAAACTCCTCAAGGGTTTCTCCACTTGGGAGGATTTTAGCACTCAGTGGTGGTTTTTTTTCTGACTTCTGATCCCTTCAATTAATCCTTCATTTACAGTAGTCCTTCTCAAGCCTGTTTCTACATTGGCAGGTTCTTCATGCCGAGCTTTGTTTTTGGCTACTTGGAGAGATACACTGAAATGGTTCCTCTCCTTCCCAGTTTGTTTTTTGCTCTTACTTATGTTATGGTTTTTAGAACAAGGAAGGACTCTTTGCAGTGGGTGTACTTTGTGTGAGTGCTGGTGGTGTTGCAGGGTTTGTTTGTTCACCTTGCTTAAGCAGTTTTTTCTTGCAAAGTTACCACAGAGCATTCTAGTTGGTATCTTGTCGAATCTTCAGTTGAGTCAGCTCAATTAATAGAGAGCAGAGTAGTTGGGAACATAAAATTCTGAGTAATCTGTTTGTGTTTCTGAAGCGCTAGTGAGTTTTAGGTGTCTGAGGTAGGCCCGTTTTGTCATCTTGGTTTAATTTCGGTTTGTTTATTATTACATGTAATTGCTTCACTGGTGTTGGACTTGACGGTGCTGTTGTGTAGGCTGTGGCTGGTTTGTATGGTTTGCGTTTCTACCATTTTTGAATTTTCTTTGAGTCTTGTTGGTTTTTGTCCAGCAAATCTCTTTGTCCAGATTTTTCTCTTTTGAGATTAAGGATTATTTGTTCTAGTTCTAATATTTTATTTGCTTGTTCATCAAAAAATGAGAGTCTGTCTTGTGTCATGATCCTCGTAAAAGTTCTGTAGTTCTTGTCTATTTTGTTTTTCCTTTGCGATCTGGGCTATAGCTTCTTGTAGTTTTCTTCCCCGATTCTTCAATTTTTGTAGGTATTTTTTTCCTCGGCTTCAGTTCGATCTTCCAGTGTTGCCTCCAGTTCAGTACTTTTAAAGCTAGACTTAAATGTATAGCATGTGTTTACTTAGTAATACAACAACAATTTCCTGTATAAGAAACATTTTGAAGCATGAAATTAATAATTTTAACTACAAGTGATTCAGTTTAATCTGTTTAGTTACTTTTTGCGCCTAGTTTGAATTGGCACAATCTAGCATTTTTACCACTGTCCAGGTTTCTTTCTTTTATCTTTTCACCAGTTGTGATACATTATTGTAACCGTAACTGAAGAACTAAAACTATTCCAGGGGTTTGAACGTCTCTACACAAACTTGGGTCTGGGATCTCCCGACAGCACATCAGACGACCAGAACCTCAGTCTATCCCGCCCTGATAGAGATGTCAGCAAATTCAATTCAAGTAAGGACTGTACGTATTCATTCTATTATTTCCTGAGCCATCTATTCACGTTAGAAAGTGACCGTACTATGATTTAGAATATTTCTTTTGTATTTTATATAACAAGATTGATGGATTCTGCATTTTTAGAACAATATACTGTTGTGATCATAGCTTCGACTCAAAATATGTCAGTCAATATTTATTATCAAGCAGCTTATTGTAAATTTTTTATTGATAAGATTTCGAAACATGCATTTTCATCAACGGTTTTAAAAGGAAAAGAGAAAGTAAATCTGATCAGGCTGAAATGTTTCAAGGCTGTTGTTTCCATTGAAGTGTATAATTTTTTTCTAAATTCTTTATCTGTTCATGATGTTTCTCTTAGCTGTTAATCTCATGTTCATTTCATTTTACATTTATGTAAATTTCTATTTATTTATGTTAATTCTGTTTGTTTACTATATTATTTTCTATTATATCTCTTTGAAAACAGCAATTGCCGAAATATTAAAGGAAATTTTATACCGAGAAGTCTAATTGATGTTTAGTGTTGAGCACTTTTGCTTTTATACACCCAAAGTGAATTTATATATAAATTTTTAATTTTTTTACATATTTACTTTCAGTGATGTCACTGTGGCATTACAATACTTTCTATATGTAAATAAATCAGTTTTACTCACAAAATTAATTATATTTTGAAATTTTAATGCTCAATAAGTACTCTACGTTTTATAAAATATATTTTCGGATAGATATGTTACATCCCTATATTAAACATTTGGTTCATGAATTAGTTTTAATTTTTTCAGTTATACATTATGAACAAATTTTTATTTTGTTAAAGTAATTAAAATGTGTTACACATCTATATTGAATTTGATGATTTTTCAATCAGTATTTGTAAATGAGTGCACATCTCTGTTTGCGTAGGTCAAACGCACGAGGAGCTGGAACGTTTGGTGGTACAGCACGAGGAAGTGTTTGAGCCTGTTAACATTCCAGACCCTCAGCACTGTTTGTCACCGCGTGATCTGCTCGTCGTGTATGGACTTGCACACGCAGGCAATGTCTCACTCAGTCCGGTCAGTTTCCTGCACCTCTGTCCAGCCATCGTGTACGAGCTGGATGTGCGCAGCTGTGCCTCTTCCCACCAGTCGGACCGGATCGCTCATTCGCATTCGCACTCACACTCACACTCACACGCATCAACGATCGGCGGTGCAACCCGTGCTAGTGAGTACAGTGTCTTCTATCATTTTAATTTTTGAACTCTTTGTGACAGAGTTACATGTTTTTCGTATGTATTTTTTTTAATTTGCTTAATCTACGGATTTACCATTTTGTACTGTACAGTTATCATTGTTTCAATTAATTTAAAAATTTAGTCTAAGTTAGATCCCAATTAATGAAAGTTAATGAAACTTTAATGACTATATATATATATATATATATATATATATATATATATATATATATATATATATAAGTTTGCACTCCGTCAAAATATTAATTAAAATTTTGAAATATTTTGGCCTTATTTTGGAGATAAATCAAACAGTGCAGTGGAAACAGGTAGGTTGAGGAGGATGGAGTTATTTTGTGATTGGCTGGAGCTTAACCAATCAACAACTAATAAAACCAAACATAAATCAATATGGCTTCTTTAGTGTAGGCTGCAACTTTTTGATAATTTGATGCTATCTTCTTTGTTGATGTTGTCTTTCTTGGTTTTGATAAGTTTTCTCTTATTAAAATAACTAAGTAAGAACTTACTAACTAAAACTAAGGAAGTTGAATTTATCCATCAAATTAATTTATTACATTTAATATTATGCCTTTCGACACTGGAGTGCTACGAGATTGTTAGACATGACATTGATTAGTGACAGTTCAGATTTTTTCCTATGTGAATTACTATTTTTATCAGACTTCTTTCAATAATACTACAAATTCAGCTCCTCAGAATAAACTTGTACTCAAGTGTTGAAACGTTTTACTCTCATTAAATTCTTAGGTCCCTAAAAATCCCTTGTTTGATTTTTAAAGAATTTGATTTGACGTTATTCATTTGTGTGATATAGATAAACTATCAATACTATTTTCAAAATTTTTTGACATTGTACAAGTTATTGTGTAGTATAAATGACACAGGCTATGTACATTCTAGGAGGGAATGGACTTTTGATTAAAAGCTTCCATACAGGTGTTGCTTGAAACAACTATTAAAATAGAGATAGGCCAAAACTCAATTAAAAAATTAAATTAAAATAAATTGGGTATTGAGGGATTAGACTCTCTTATTCTGAAGAAACTAGTCTAAAAATAAAAATTGTTAAGATGTGACAAATGATGTGTGGTTGATTTTATTTAAAATTCTTAACTCTAACACTTTTTAAAAAATTTTTTACTATTAAACAATATTTTCTTGGTTTAAAAAAGTTGGCACTTACAAAAGTTTGGTTTAAAAATTAATCTATCAATAAATTTTCAGGAAGCATAAAAATGCCTTTGAATACAAAATATTTGTTATACCATTGGTTGGAATATAATAAAAGTAATTTTGAAGAATTTTGTATAGTTTTATAAACAATTTACAAAACAATAATTACATTTATTTAAACTGCATTTCTTCAGTTATTTTTTTTATCTAATATAACAAATTAAACATTTAAATCTTGGGTTATGCTGTACTATTTGTTTCTTATTATTGTTTAATGGAATTAATTTAGTTGTTATTTGTAAGCTAAATGAATAGCTTAGCAAATTATAATCTTTATATATACTGATTACGAGAATTAAGCATTTTAAAATAATAATTAAACACAGTTTGAAGTGAAGGTAGCATTATAGTAAATTATCTATGTTAATTTATTTTAGTTTTTCACTATTTAGTATTTAACTATTTCAACATTATTAGTTTGGTTTATTAAATCCCGTAATATAGTTTATTAATTTCTCTTTTAATTAATAGGTAAGTTAAACAAAATTAATTCAATTTTTGATAAAAAGTTACAATATTAGAATAATAATACCTCTCACTTTGTTCTGCCAAACAAAAACAAGATTAGTAAAATGATAATAAAAATGCACCAGAAGTAAAATTTCCTTGCTCTTATACAACTAACAAATCTGGAAAAAGAAAAAGTCCAACATTGTTGTTCATAAAAAGACACATATATAACTGTAATCAAAGAGTAATAAATTTTAAATTGTCTCAGGTTGGATAACCTGAGGTTATGCGATAACCTCATGAATATTGTTATATCAGCAATAAATAAACAGTGATTAAATGTTTCAGAAATAGATTTTCTTTACAGAACTGAATATTATGTTTGGCAATAACAGATTGCAACAGAATTGTCAGCATATCTTTGCTTCCTGATGTTTCTTCCACTTATAATCAGAACTGTTATCTTTTATTTGCTTTTATTTAGTAAAAATGGCAAAGGAACTGTTAGACAAATTTTTTGACTACATTTAAAAGAGTTTTTGTGTAAACATCATTAACCACTGAAATGCTAAATGAAGGAGAAACACCCCTGAAATAGTATTTTGAACTTACTGCTGAACACACATTGCCACTAGCCTGTGTGTCTGAATGTTGGTACATAACTCATGTGGCAGTGAAAGTATTAAAGTAACAAATTCAGAAGTCGTAAAAGCAATTTTTTATGGATCTGGGATGGGAATTTTATGTAAGAAGAACTATTTTGCTCTTTGGAGAATTTTTGGGACTAGTTGTTAATCAAATATGAAATAACAATGCAAGAACGTAGCTAGAAAAAAATGTTGTGAGGTCCAGACAACTGATATTTTCCTGTAGTGGACGGAGAGTAAGGCCCCATTTTGTTCATTAAAAAGTTGTTGACCCGTTTGTTTGTTGAAAACGATCATTCAGCAGTACGTGTCAGTAATACTGTATTATGTAAATTATAATAATCGTTTACTAAAAATGTAATTGAAAAAATTAAAAATTTGGGGGGGTCCGGACCCCTTGGAACCCCTTGCTGGCTACGTCCTTGTAACAATGCAAACAAATAACAAGTGCATTTGGATTGATAATACCCACTTGGTTTTTCAAGTACCATAAAATGTGTTCTTTGTCAAACACAATTTCATCTCCTATGAAATTGCCAATATTTCATTAAGGCATTTATTTAATACTTTGCTTAGCTTGAGCTTTAAAGGCTTTTAACTTTTAAAGTTGGGTTTTGGTTTATTGATATGTATTGTCCACTCTTTAAAAAAAATATAAATAAAGTTTAAATATTTATAAATCTAAATTCATTAAAGCAGTAGCTGGGACGGCCCTTATAATCTGCCAAAACAATAATTCCCTTGCCATTGTCACTATTGTTTCGGCATGTTGTATATTATTTATACAATAGTCTTGTGATTGTGTGGGCTATAATTATGCCATAATCTCCAACTGCATTAGATAATCAATATCATTAATTTATTTAAAGGGACTTGAAAATTTAAACGTAAACATTTTTAGTGCAAATTAATTTCTATTTAATTCAGTAACTTATTATATAAATTAACTACAAACATGCAGATGTTGATACATTTATTTTTACCACTCTTCCTATTAACGGGATAAACCAAATAAGATAATGATTTTTCTGATCTTCCCTTTTCTATTTGTTTTTCTTATCATATGAAAACGTAAACATTTATCAAAATCACTTCAATTTAACATTGATTTCAAATCTGTTTCCAAATGTTTTTATTTTTCTTGATAATTTGCTTTGGTTTTCAAGAATTGTTTCTGGCAATAATATATCAATGATGTAGTGTATAAGTAGTTCTTATTTTTGTCTACCTGTAATTGAACACTTAAAACAAAGGTGTTTTAATATTGATTTTGATTTTATGCAATGTAAAATAAAGTAGTTCACACCATTACAAATTTTATGGTTTGGAACTAATTAATACAACAAATCAATTAGTAACAAAACCAAACAACTCAAGGTCATTTTAAATTTAAGATATTTTAATAAAATTAATAACATTTTTAATCAGTAAAAACTGTTGATTATCCTTTTTTATTTTTGAATTTAAGAGAATGTTTCACACATGTATGATACATTTTTACAAAGTCAGTTTACACAATTTACAAAAACTTATAATTTTAAAAGTGTACAGTAAATTATTTATAACTAATGCAAAATTAGTCTATGTTATTGCTTTTTATACAGTTTTCTGACAACATTAATGTGTATTGTATTGTTTAAATGTTCATTAATATACAATAATAATTTTTCTAATATCTGAACAATAGCAGGTAGTAAAAAAAGTGTTCCGGGTTGGAGGAAACGATTGCTTGTTCTACGATCGAATCTGCACATAATAGTTTATGTCATCCTATTTCAAATTTGAGTTCATTTTTGTTGGACAAAACATTATTACTTGAGAATTATTTGAACGCTTCTTCCGGTCACAAAGTCATTTCAAGGCTGTTCCTCAAATTGTCATCTTCCTTGTAAACCAACAACAGACCTCAAGTTGAACACTAACGAATCATTGTGTGTAATTTAAAGAAATATGCGTTGGTAAACATTCAAAATATTATTCTATACGCTTGTGTATTGTTTTACATTTTCAACATGGAGCACCCACTATAACTTCACTTTGTGCATTCCTCTCTTGCAAAAGATGGTTTTTGTTGTTTTGAAAACATGGTGATATCATCTGTTTGGATTGTCAATTTTATGCTGAGGCATTGCTTTTGCACTCTACCTGCTATCCCTCCATCAGCGATGACTGTGTTGTGTCTTCAATTTGTGTTTGTGCAGGAATTAAGGGAGAGGGTGGCAAATATTAGGATGGCGTAAGGCCGGTATGAAGCCAAATATGGCCCTGATGTCATACAACAGTTAATAACATAATTGTTATGTCACAAGTATAAAATATGTAAGAAACAGAAACACTCAGCCGCCAATACTCCATATTCCTTAAACAAAGGAAATCAGACAATTTGGTAAACAATTGATTATCAGTGGTATGTTGAAGCAAATATTTAACATAAGCGTGTTGGCCTTTTAAATCAGAGTAATTTAGGAAGTTCTTTTTAGTAAATTGTGTAATAAATTAGACTTTCATTATAAAAAAATGTAACATACCAACATCAATCTTTAATAATAAAGGAATTTTAAGGTTCCACCTTGAGCAGCTTATGTGACCTAAATAGTTTTTTTTAGTGCTGTTCATTACGAAGTATTATTATAAAAATAGTGCTAAAAATATCTCAAACCTAAGTTTTAAAATTTTAAAATATTATTTTAAGTATTTCTAAGTATTACTAGAAGAGAACTGGTTTCCGTAATATATTCATTAATTTAATTCGAATGACAAATTTAATAAAAATCAGACAATCCATAATATGATTTTTACATTTTTTAAATTTCATTTTACCCAAATATAAGATAAACTTTTTTTATTTTAACGGGAGAGAAAGATGTGCCATTTTATTTAGTAACTAACTATTCAAGTAGAAAAAGTATATACTTATTTAATATCATTTCAATTGTTTTTTGAAAAATTTGATTAAAACAATGTTTAAATTACTTTATGAATTGCACTTGTGTTCTCAATCTTTTTATTTCTCGGCCTCAATGTCTTCTCAAAAATCATTGTTTTACTCTGACGGTCTCACAACCTTTCCTCTGTAAATCAAAATTCAGTATATTTTCAATATAACTGTTATAGTTTTTCAAATGTCATACATAGGGGGGAAAATAAAAGAAGTGGTACTAATTTTGCATGAAATTAAGTACAATACAACATATAGTGATTGATTTCATCATTACATAGAACACACGTTTGTTGATAAAGGAACATGTGATTCTATTATAAACAGAACATTAGCTTCTAAATACAAGTAGAAAATCACATTTTATCATCTGATGATAAGAAATAACTGTTCACCTTACCAATTAGCTCCACACTTGCTCAACTATATTATGTAAATATTCCAATGTGATATCTAAAATTTATGTGAAACGTGTGTTTCTTGAAAATAACAATGTCAAGTGATTACTATTTCCATCAATTATTTTTATACTGGCCTTCTAAATAATAGTTCTAATAATAGATACCTATTACCCTTTCCAAGTATATTTTAAAAAATCTCAGAGTGAATAATAAAAAACAAATACTGATAACAAAGTTTTTACAAATCTAAACCCTTGCAATGGTATACATTTTCTCTGAACTTACATTAATTTTATAGCTATGATTAAAGCTTTTTATCAAACTCTTAATTAACAGGTTGACTGCCATTCCCGTTTTGGATGTCTTTGCCCTGAGGCCACAATTTTGGTACTAATGTAATTTGTATAAACTGGTTTTTTCATACATTATTAACTGCAAGAAAGTAAATTTAGTGACAATTTTTAAAAAATAACAATTTTTTAAGTGAGTACCATATTTGGTACTCATGGCCTGTGGCTGAACACGAGTACCAGAAATGGTACTCATAGCCTGCGGGTGAAGAAAATATTTGTATCTCCTGTGTTGTATTAGAAGCAAAAATAACAAAAAAATGAGAATATCCAATAATTATTTACAATAAAAGTGTTGGGCTAAATAAATATGTACTCAAAATTCATTTAAGAAAATCTAATATCAACATTTTATTATACAACGTTGAACCATACATCAGTATAGGTGTAAATAAGTATACAAACTCATGAGACAGAATGAAATATTACAATTGTCTGTTGTTAGCCTAGAAATGACCCATTTTTTAAGTTGCACTAGTGCATTGTCAACAAATACACATAACCAACAAATCCCTTCAGCTGAAAAATAAACAAAGCAAAGTGCTGGTAACTGTCACATAACTGAAACATAAAATTACTTGCTAAAGTCATAAAAAGCTTAAACATGTGTGTTTTTATAAGAAACACCATTCTAAAAAAAACACTTAATCTATTTATTGCTTAAAAAACACAAATAAATATCAGTCAGATTTTTGAGTGTGGTGAGTACCAAATATGGTACTCACGGCCCCAGGGTGTAAACTACTGAGTACCAAATATGGTACTCATGGCAGTCAACCTGTTAATTGCTACTAAAAACCAATTCTGAATGTAATTTGTACAAATTTAGGATTTCTGTGTAGTTTTCAGTAGCAGTTGTTACCTGATAATAACTCAAGACTCTTTACAACTTTTCTCCAACCTTCCCACATAGGCAGATTCACAACAAGGCCACAATTATAAGGCATACAATTACAAGGCCATAATACAATTGAGATGTAACGCTCAATCTCAAGTTTTCCAAAAGTGGCATATGGAAACCCAAACATCAAACTTATACCATTTTACTTACAGAACATGATAGAGTACTGTAAATTTGGTTACTTATTTAAATTATTGGCCATTTTGAGGAAATAATTGTGTCTAACTTCACAAATGAAACAAAACGAAAAAAAAGATGATTTGCTTATGGCAAAAAAATTAATCCTGTGAAAAGAAACTAGAAACCAACATTTTGATACTTTTAATAAAAAAAATCGCAGCTGCTATTTAAAAAGTATTATTTATTTTTTTATTTTTGAAGAGTCTGCCTCTGGAGGAATGTTATTTCAAAAAACTTAAATATCACAAAAGAAATTTAATTTTTAAGTCTAGAATGTGCCATCTCCATGGGATCACACGGATTTTCATGGGATTTTCATGTCTCCACATGGGATCTGATTCACAGTGTATTTGACATATTACATATGTTTTCAGTAAACCTAAACAAAATATTAATATTTAAATATAATCTATTTTGTAGTTGTTTTCAGTATTGAAATATGTATGATTTTTTTAGAATTAAATTGTCAAAAACAAAAATATTTTAAGGGATATTTGGTAAGGTGTTACGAGATCTGGATAGTGTGATTGGAGGATTACATAAAATTTAAATTAAACAATAAAACAGATAAAAAAATAAAAAGAATTAGCTAAACCTTGTCCTTAATAATTTTTTTCTTGCAACTGTTGTATAAATCAAATTAAGCTCACTGTTAAAAAAAAAAAAAACCTCAGAATTCCCCATATCTACTGTGACATCTTTGAGATATCTCGCGTTTGACAGCGAAAAGGTTGAACGAATGGTATCACACATTGTAGTCAACCGAGGTCAATGGCAACTGTAATCTTAATTTAGTCACCTCATCAAATTAGCTAACACAACAATGTGAATTATGTCAATTGCTATGTAGGACAAGGCATGCAGTATGTTTGTTCACGCTCATCCGATTATAACAGTTATGTAACAAATGTGATTATTTTGCTTCAACGGTCCACAATATCTAGTTAGTTCATCAGTGGCATGACACTAGTCGTACGTGTGTATTATCTCAAGTGTGGGACATTGCTTTCTTTATGTAATTGGTACTACGGTCTTGGAAAGGATATACATAGGAGATGGGAGATGAGGTTATTATTAGTAGTAGAATAGATGAAGGACACCAAAAATTGTGACAAATTTTGGAGGGAGGGAATTTCATTGTAGGTAATGGATCCAAGAATATCTCAAATGAAAATCTTGGTTGGTTGTTTAAAAATATATTAAACTTAAAACACAGTTAGGAATAGCAAAAATGTTGTCAGAACAAAGTACTGTACATGTAAATTTGATTTGTTACTGTACTTTGTTGCATTAATGTGAACATTTAAATTTAAAATACAGTACAGTAAATTAGTTTTTAAAATTAATGAATTTTTTTATCAGTATGGCTATTTGATTTATGCTTATTTCCTCTTTTAGTTGTCACTTTGTTTACGCTGCACTTTCATTAAAGGATATGTCTTGTGCTGTCCTCATCTTTGTCTATGGAAGCTAACTATGGCCAATGGCGTAGTGTAGCGGGTACAACGGTTATCACAAGATAACCGGATCAAGCAACGTCGAGTGTGGCTGCTGCTTGGATGGGTGACCGCTGAGCGATCTGTCCTTGCAAGCAGTCCGCTTGCCCGGCCATTGGTGGTGGTTCGGAAGTCACCTTTAAGCCGTTGGTCCCCAGGTTGTGTTAGAGAGGGCTTCTTAACCCTAACTTCACCTGGAAAAAATAAGACATCTTTACTTTTTTTACTTTTAACTATGAGCAGAATGGTTGTACAGTCACCTTCCCCCAGGGTGGCATCTGACCTTCTCTCCTTAAGTAGATTGGTTTCTCCTCAGGTTATGGATCTAAATATGGGATATGGTCACCTGAGGAAGCATCTTCACGGAGTCGGCATTCTCCGGGAGGATCTACTCTGTAGAATGTGTAATGGGTAGGAGGAAACTGCTGAACACCTGCTTTCTGAGTGTCCTACAATAGCAAGAGAGCGCTACGCCATCTTTGGTAGTCTGGAAAATTGTGGTGAATTTCCTCAGGAGGATCTGATCGGTTGTTTCGGTGGTTTGTAGAACTGCTGAAATGTAAACTGGATGGCCTCATGGTATACTTCCAGGTTGCGCAAATGTCTTTGAGGCTTAAGTGTAGGCAATAGGCCCCTCCTTAGAAGAACAAGAAAAAATACGAGTAAAATGTTTATCAGATTAAAAAAGATATGATTTTCTTACAATGATGTCTTTCACAAAACTGTAAGCAATATCTGTGGCAGGTTGGTTGTTTGCAAGCCTCACCATCATATTGATCAGCATCTCCGGACTCCTCTGTGTCGCTGTGGTTCCTCTGCTGCAGAAGTCCTTCATCAGTCAACTCATCAGCTTCCTCGTGGCTCTGGCAGTGGGCACACTCCTAGGTGATGCATTCCTGCATCTTGTCCCGCACGTAAGCATGCCACCCTGGTCCAGTATTTCTTATAGTAGTAATTTGTCGTAACAATACTTGTCTCTCACTAGTATAAGAATTCATCTTGCTTTATACAAGGTGTCACAATAATATTACAATTTTTATTTTTGGACTATTCAAATGTTAGGTTTACAATATGTTAACCAGCACACTGTATCTTAACGACAAATAAAATAGACATCAACCAAACACGTACTTAAAAAGGAGTGAAACACACATAGTCGGAAGGCATCAATCTATTCCAACTAAAAGGCGTGAGATAATGCGCTATTTCCATTTTCCATTCTTTCCTTAGATGGATTATTAATCGTTCGCACAGCACACAAAATTTATTAACTCTCCTAAAACGTCAAGGCAATAAAAAATTCTTTTTTGTTTAAGTTCAAAGCTAATTTTTTAATAGCAAAATTATAAAAGGTAAAAGTAAAAAGAGTATAAAACAGGACATTTTACTTAAAATTAGCATATTTATTGATAAAAATAAAAAAATTAATATTTACAAAACTGTTTATTTCAAATTAAATTAAATGCACTATAAAACAAGATAAATATTTCAAACTAATCACAACACTACTATAATATGATGAAGAATAATAACGAGATAAGTAGTAGACTCGCACTAGTAACAACTGAGAAAACAGTAATACACGCTACGGATATGTTTGGTTATGGCTCTGTAGGAGACACAGAACTGACCAGCAGGTGGTCGGAGTTAGACAAAGTGGCGCTTCCCTCCCCCTGCAGCATAGTGAAGGTCGTTTATAAATACTTCCTTGGCAACCGCGATAAGCACCGAATGTGCACTGGGTATTTCAAAGGCCTTTTGTGGACTAAAACACTCTCCAAGAGACACAATCTATAATATCGGACATAACTTTATTTAGTGTTTTGGTCAAAGTATACCATTCTAATGTAATTCTATGGCGTGGGAAGGGTTAAATAATTTCCCAGTTCTCAGACGTCCAGGCTAGAAACTGAGAAAACCTTTCATTGCGCTTGGTCCTTAAAGAACTTCCGGACTGCTTCCAAATTGACGGATATTCAGGATGATGGGTTAAGGGTAAAGACCATTTCTTATAGAGATCCTACGTCATATTCAACATAATGGGTTTCAGGAGGATAATAAGGGGAGGCTAGCTCTTCCAGTCTAAGCAGGCAGAGGTGATACTTTGACCTCTACCACTTGAGTGTATTTTAGTCAAAATTTTCATCCACGTATGGATGTGTTTTAGAAAAATTTGGCATGATGGTGTATTCAATAATGATCTATATTTTTCTTTCTACGATTTTTACCTAAAATAGTTTTAACTATGCTTTGTTGTTTGTGTTGAATATTTATTATTTATACACATAACATGATTGGTAGCTCTTTATGTTTGATGCAGATAAAATCCAAATCCATTTCCAAAATAATATGTGGAACAGTTGGCAGTCGTTACACAATCTGTTGTTGCAGGCTCTGGAGTCACATTCCCACGAAGGACACACAAGCCACACAGATTCTATACTGAAAACTGGACTCATGTTCCTCACAGTTGTCTTCTTCTTCACTTTTGAGTCGGTTTTGAACGTTCGTAAGAACAGTGAGGTAAGTACAAAATGTACTCTTAATGTGTGGATTTAGGACATTATGAATGAAGTAATGCACTTTATTATTGGAGAGATTAAGGTACAGTGTTTTAAAATGATCTCGCTTCCATATCTTTAAGTTGTGTTTCATTTGTTAGTCACTGAAATACTCATTGAAATTAATATTGATTACATTACCTTATATTATATTTTGATTACAATGTCAAAATATTGACCACTCAATTCACATTTTTTTAACAAAGTAAAATTTAACAGAATAATCACAAGTATTCATATAAAAGAAATTCGTGATCATATCAAAATGTTATTGTTTTTTAAAATATTTTTCTTGCAATTTAATGGAAAAGTACCTGCATTGTAGTTCTTGACATACCAAATTCTCCTTGAAATTACAAATAATGTTTCAGTCTCTTAGTGGAAAATGTGTTTGCCTCTTAAATAACAAATTTTTTTCAGAAAGTGAATACTGTATTTCATTGATTAACATATATTATGTAAGTTACTCTAAATTGGCATACAAGTATTTACAATTAACAATGCACTATCAGCACAATATTGATAAGTGCAATATTTTAATTAAAATTGGATATTTGTTAATGTACTGTATGCTAAATAAGACATTCATACTAATCACATTAAATGGTTAGCAAGAACAATACACCTTGGGTTTTCCTAGATCCTTTAAATTTAAACTTTGCAAAACGTTTATTGTTTTTATTTTAGTTTTCATCTGTTAATGAGAAAAACTGTGTGTTATTAGTTTTTATGTGAACAAGTTTTTAAGAATTACAATTTTTACAAATAATTTATTTATTGTGTGAAACATCCTTTTTTAACCCTTACCGCGCTATGCACTCAAATGCTAAATGTACTCCCAAAAAGCTGAAAACTTATGTAAAAAATACAAAATTTAAATTTTAAAAGCTATGTTTGGTTTTAGGTTCTGTAATGTTAAAATAAAACAAAAATTAATAAAATTCTAATTATAATGTTGTATTAGCAAAATTATATACATATTTGTAAATAAAAAAATCAAAATTTTACCTAAAAATTTTCTTTTTGTATGATATGCTTCAAAACAGTCTTCTACATGAAGTGCTGGGGTTGATGTGCATGTTTTGCAGAAATATGGTGTGTCACGTCTATGTCCGTTCTGCATACAAACAACACACCTTCTCCTTTTTTCTGCCTTTGATGGGAAATGCCGCCCACTTAGCCGCTCGTGAAGGGGCCCAGCTGGCGCGCGCGCCGTCGTCTCTTCTCTCTCCGTAGACTTGCCTTCTCTGCCACACAAGATCTTCAACAAGGCTCTCCCTGAATTCCTCATGTGACATTGGTCTTCGGCCGTGTGTAGTTTGTATACTCTTATACAACAAATAAGAGTTTACAATTGCTACTTCTAGTAGCCAGAAAAATATTTTCCTATACCACTTCTTTGTTTTGCGCATGAATTGGTAATTGGATATGAAGTGGTCACTTCTATCAACAGCACCCATGTGCTTTGTATAATCTAGGACGACATTAGGTTTTGGTATTGGAGGTTGATTGGGCCATTTACTTGGAACAATTGTCATATCGTTTTTGCTCCCTTTGCTCTTAGTGCTGAGCATGGTAACAACTCTCTTGTCCCTCCAACTCACAACTAAGGTGTCTCTTTTTTCGGTACGAAAATAAATCACCTTTTTTCATTTTTTTTTTATATTTTTCTTTGAGTCCACGTGGCATTCCAACCCTATGCGTCATTACAGTGCCCGTGAGATGGCAATGAGTTTTCAATTAGCTCTGCGGCTAATTCCGGACTTGTATAGTAGCGGTCGGTATATACATGAAGACCGCGTTTGGGATTAGTTAAATCTTTATAGATTACAGAATCACTGAGAACTTTCACAATTTGAGTGGTTTTTCAATAGATATTGAACCAGAAATCAAGGTTTCTTTTCCAAAATATGGAATGAAATTTATAAACATAACCGTTATCACAGTCTGAGACAACAAAAGTTTCATTCCAAATTTTACAGGTTTCTGAGGGTTATAAACCTTGAAACTAATATTTCCCTTGAAGGAAAACTGTGCTTTCATCAATAGCTACGGAATTAGTTGGATTATAAAACAATTGACACATTTTCTTTTATATGATCAATAATAGGTCTCACAAGAAACCCTTTATCTCTTGGTAGTTGCGTTTCGTTGTGGTTAAAATGGATGTTCCAAAATATATTGAGAAACTCGTCCTTAGAAAACACATCGCTGAAAAATGGCATCCGCTTAACCCACTTAGTAGAGAAATAATTTATTTATATTAGACATAGTTAAAAGGCCCATGTTGATGATAACTCCTAAGAAAGCTTTTCAAATCTACTTCAGATATGTCTGTCCATTTTTGTAGGCGAGAATTTGGGTGACAACAAACGTGTTTTTTTTGTATTAGCAAAATAGTTAGTCTCATCACAAATGTATTTTAACAAGTCATCATTAAAAAATAAAGCAAAATAGTCCATTGGTTTTGTCTTATGATCAAAGCTGGTGGGCAAGTTAGGCCCAGTATTTACACTATAAATCGGAATAGTAGTAGAAGGTCCTTGATCGAAATTGGTTACATCTATCCATTCATTATCATTTGTGGGAATAGGCCTATAGTTCCTCATGAAAGTTGACATACCTGGTAATCCGTCATTATTTTGATTACCGCCACTAGTACTTGGTAATCCTTCATTTGGAACACCACTTTCACTGTCTGTGTCACTGTTAGTTATATTGTGCAAAATCACATCGTCCATATCGAAATCTTCTGGTTCATTTGGATAAAAAGCACTCGAAAAGGATGTGTCCATTATCCCCTCAACAAAACTATCAAACTCCGGATCGTCTGGATTCGCCATATTTTCACAAAAGAAACACTAATACTAATAAAAACTAACTGATACTAAATAACCATTATTATAACACATAAACTACATCACACTACAAATAAACACTACTATAAAAAATTTCTTTGTACACTAAAATAATATTGTAACTGAAATAAAAATAGAAAACGAGTAAGCAACGATCCGTAGTTGAAAGCGAGATACAAGTGACTGACGGCTGGCAGTACACGCACGAAGACCCTGAGTCAACCGCGCTGCCTGGAGTGTCGCCGTGAAGCTCCAGACACAAAAACAAATAAATAATATTTTGTCTGTCGACAAGGAACGGTCCGTGTCCACGTGTTGGGTTGCCCAGGCCATAAATCAACCTTCCCCTTCGTTCTAGCACGTTTGTTGTAAACAACACGTCATTTGTAGCCAATAAACTGAATGCACTCAGCATCTGAGTTCACAGCGTTTCAGTAACATGTGAACCTCACTCAGCGTTTGAGTGCATCGCGCGCGGTAAGGGTTAATTTTTTTATCTCTCATAAATTTCTCTTACAAAAAGAAAACTAGTACACTTTTTTGTTAGTTATTATCAAAATAAGCAAAGTTGATTTACTGTGGTGTTTTTGTTTAGACAAAAAAATATTTTCTTGAAACCATTGAAAAAGCTTATGAATTATTTTAACATCCATGAGTAATTAAAAAACCAGTACATGTTTGTAAGCCAACTATTATGGAAAATACAAAGTTTTGTTTGCTATTCCTTTATTGGTAACAACATATTCCCTGTACCTTTTGAGACCCATTCTCTCTGAAAGCACGTATTCCAAACTTATTTGAGACCCATTCTCTCTGAAAGCACTGATTCCCAACACCTTTGAGACCCATTCTCTCTGAAAGCATGTATTCCAAACTTATTTGAGACCCATTCTCTCTGAAAGCACTGATTCCCAACTTCTTTGAGGCCCATTCTCTTTGAAAGCGCTGATTCCCAACAATTTTGAGGCCCATTCTCTCTGAAAGCACTGATTCCCAACTTCTTTGAGACTCATTCACCCTGAAAGCACTGATTCTCATCATCAGTTATAATAGTTATATTCAGTTATAATAGAATTTTATGAAATTCGCTGTAATAATTTTTCTGTTCCCACAGGAGGACAACAGAGTACAAGAGAAAGTGACGTATGTGCCAATGTCTTCTGTGAAAGTGAATGACAACGAAAAAGGTTAGTTAACTTTAGCTCAAAATACTATCTACAGCAAAGTTAGTTAGTTAAAATATTTATGAATTTTCATGTGCAATAAATGTTTTGTGAACAAATTTTGTAAATTTTAATTATCAGGAGCATAAAGTATAAAATGAAGAGATTTTGATTTTAAAATTGTACTTAATGATTTAATTTAAAGTATCAATATTAAATAAAATAAATGAATGTGCAGAAATGATGATGGAGAATGGAACCCAACACACTCATTCGCACCACAGTCATAGTGACAACAACATTGCGCTCATGGTAGTGATGGGAGATGGTCTACACAACCTGACGGACGGATTGGCCATTGGAGCTGCCTTCAGCGGAGGCCTGGCCCCCGGATTCGCTACAGCTGTGGCCGTCTTTACGCACGAGTTGCCACACGAGTTGGGTTAGTAGTGGTGTTATCCTAAAATACCATTCACTGTTCTAATATTAATGTGCATTGAACGCATAATCTTGACAGATTTCAAAAACTAGATGTTTTAAATGGTGTGTGAGATTTTTCTGCAGTGAGTATATAGTGTTAAGACCCATATAGGATTAGTTAACACATTCATGACGATTAATTTCCTGACTTTTTTGTGTGCCGTCAAATTTTTCAATAATAATGGAAAAAACCGTAATCGTTTTTTTAATATTAAACATCTTAAGTATAACTAAACAACAAACTTAAGTAAAAGTATGTAGGCTTTGCAATTTTGCACAAAAATTATTTCAATATGTTTTTTTCAATGTTTCTCCGTGTACCCCAAGGTGTACCTAAAAAATTAAGCGATTGTGCGCCCAACGAGGTACACAATTGTCTGAGGTTTTCATTTAAGCGCAGGATCAAATTGAACAAACAACCAAGACAGGGAAACAATAAAAACGCAATAAGGAAATGCATAGCAATGTGTAACTCCATCGGGGGCACAATGCGTTTTATGAAAGCCCGGTGTGTACCACATCTGGTACACAATGGCAGTTGTGAAAGTTTGTGTATCCGATGGGGTACATGCAGTTTTAAACCCTTATTGTTAAGTCTAGAATTATGGGAGGTGACTTGCTTAAGAGACATAAAGATCCAAACGTTTAGTTATTTCCAATATTTTTATGGATTATTCAGAAAAAAATCATAAACTGTGTTGTACTTTATCATTTAAATTTTCCAACAAAAAATGTTTAGATGAATATTAATTATGTTTAAAATTAAAATAAGGGCGTAAACTGCATGTGGTCTAACATTGTTCTAATGGAGAAAAACCCAAGATCCAACTCCAAGATTTTGATATGAAAAACTCCAACATTTTGATATGAATTTTATCCAATACAAGTCCTATTAAAAGGTTTATTTGTTGTAGGAGACTTTGCTGTGCTGATCCAAGCGGGCATGACGGTGCGCAAGGCTCTTTTCTACAACCTGGTCTCCTCCGTTCTCAGTTTCCTCGGCACCGCAGTGGGCCTCATTATCGGCAACTTTGGTGATTCCACACGTTGGATCTACGCCATCACTGCCGGCTCCTTCATCTACATTGCACTCTCTAACCTGGTCAGTAATCTCTAGACTGTGGGGAATGTATTTTTTTTAAAGATCTAAACTGTAATAAAGTCCTTGTAGCTATTTCTAGAAGAATTGATCAGATTAATGCAGTGGTGTATCAAGGGGGGGGGGCATGAGGGAGATATTATCTTTCCCCCAAACAGTCCTAAAAATGTAAAACATACACAAATAAAAGTAATAAGATTCGTTTCAAATCCAGCAGTGAAATGTTTTATTTTGAATGAGGCCTATCTAATTTATTTAAATTTATATTTAGAATTATTCCATACCTCCCCTCGGATTGGTTTGCTCTTCAAACAGATTTATCTCCCCCCAAAAGCCAAGTTCTAGTTACACCACAATGAAATGATAATTGTCATATTCTTCCAAATAATTTTTACCTCAGAAAGGAACAAGTAAACAGTGATTTTTTTAATTGTGACCATAATGATGTTAAGCAATTTCCAGCATTATTGTTTGCCCAGCACAAAATTTAACTCTTCAGCACTCTAATCGTTTAATGTTGGTTGGTGTCTTCCTTTCTCCTGTCATGAATTTTCTTCAACTGCCCCCACTGTACCCTTTTTTTTTAACAATGGTTTTCTCCTATTCTACTCACTTAAAGGTGACAAATTAATTATATTTAAAAGAGACAATTTATTGTCTTTTCAGTGACAATTCTCTGTATATTGAGATTATCAATGTGTTGTATCCAATGAAGAAGATAATTGGACAACTATCAATTATCGGTTGGTAGCACTGATGTGCTTTTTTTTGTGCAGGTACCCGAGATCAACAGACAGAAGGCATCTTACTGGACCATCCTTCTGCGACTCAGCGGCATTCTCTGCGGCGGTGGACTGATGGGCTGCATCGCACTGTACGAAGAGGATATCCACCAGATGTTCCTATAGCAGACAGCATCCTGTCCACTTTGTACATATCCATTCCATGTATTGTAGCAATAATGTAAATTAGTACTGTATATATTATCTGCTTGGTTTTTGTGATCTATTCAGCCAGGTCGGTGTATTCGCCTTTTTACAAGGTTTTATTGTAATAGACAGTATTCGGTGAAAGTTAACCTCTGAACGATAGAAGTAACCACACGTTGTTTCGTAAATATATTACGATAGGTTGGTTTAAAACACCAAATTTTCAATGCAGAAGAGTCCTCACAGTTCAAAAGATATGAGTGCACCTTTATAGCAGAAATTACAGCACATTTGTTCAGGGCCCAAGAATAGATATGTGCTTTTAAAGTTGGAGGTGATACACTCCAACAATTATTTTTTTATTAAATAATGCCATTTTTAGTTCTTGTAAACAATATAATACGTGTGAACTGATCAAATTATGACTATAAAATGACCCGAGCTTATACACAAACTATGTTGTTTTTAAAACTTAGAAACATTGTTTTTATATTAAGAAATAGATACTTATATACATTTCAGGAATGAAATAATGAATGAGATTTGTGGTTTGTTTGGGATAAAACATCTATCGTAATGGGACAATTATCGGAATCAACAATATTATTTTTGTGGCCAACGGAAGGGATAATTTTGTTATATTTCTTGAACACAATTGGATTGCGTTTTTCTGAAGAATGTTCATATTGTCAACCAAAAAGTTCAATTATCTGAAAAGATAATTCCAGTTAACTTGTATTAGTAGAACACTACCGTTTTCACGATAAATCCAATTAACATAGTGATGGTTTATAAACCAGTTGGTTTTCAGTATCTGTAACAAATGTTACATTTTAATTAGTGTACCAGTATTTTAATTGAGTCTGTGTTAAATTAAATTTAAAACTTTTGTTTTATGTTATAAATTTTAAAATCTAGTTTAAAGCCTTTATTAATTATTGTGGGATTAGTTAAAAAAATGTTTGCCCATTAAAATGAAATAGATTTATGAAAATAATTCAAAATATTCTTAGATAACTCTTCACAAAATAAGCAGTGCGATTTGATTTTATAACGGTGAAAACAACCTATCGTTTTTCCAATATCAATTAACCGTTCGGATTTCTTTTATTACCACAGTCTAATCTTAGCTGTAGTCACAAAACCAGCCGGAGTTGTTACTCTTGTTTTGTTAACCAGTGTAATCATTGCAACAATGCAATCTTGAAACGCTTATTAGGTTTGTTTTGATTATTTTATTGTTTTATATGTAAATATAGACCATGTTTGTGATAAAAACATGATAGTGTTACGGATTTGTGTTTAGAATTTAATATTAAATAATTTTAACTACAATGAATATGTGATATGTGTATTAGCTGAAAAGTTCTAAGATACGGTTGATACACTTTTTCTTTCTTGATGTACGAACAAAGTATATTTAAGTATTGCTTTTGTTTAACATTTTTTTCACATGAGGTGTTAAAAATTTATTTAGAAATCTCCTGATAAACTCATATTTTTTGACAGTGATTTTTATAAGTATATAATACGTAAGTATACCTACATTCTGGGCAGAATTTGCTCAAGTATATTGTATATGTTTAATTTACGAATACTGTTAGACATTTTTTGGCTTAAAATATATTTTTGTATGTAATATTTTCTTAAAATAGGCAAATGATTTTGATTAAAGTTTCATTATGTATTGTCCACCACATGACTAACGAGGTAATAATTGCGTACAGTAGTAAACAGTTTTTATTGCTTAACACTTGCTCATTTTTAATGGTCTCTGTTTGTTTACTTGCATACGATTTGAATGGACAGTATAAAACTAAGAATACGTGAACATGTGAGAGTTAACATTGTTAGAATTTTGAATAGTATTTGACTGAAAATACTCGTAAGACAAAACAGAATTTCGGGGGATTGATCCACCATATCCCCTTGAGTACGCACCTGGCTCTACATAACTTGTGTTAACTAAAACAAGAGCCCCAATACGAGAGCAATCAAACGACATAATTTTGTATATTTTTCAATATATAAGTTAAGTAAAATCATAAATTTAATTTAGAACTTTTCAATATGTATTCGCAAATGCTTGTTTTAAGCATACTGTAATTTTATTAAGATTATATTTTTAAATGTTTACTTGTTGGAATTGTTTTGGTATGCATAACACTTTGATGCAATAAATCTTTTTTTTAAATAATGTATTGAATTGTTATTGTTTATTACCATCTGAATTGTTTATTGTTGGATAAGTGTGACAGTTTGTTTCCCAAAGTTGAGTAACAGGCAACAATGTGACATTGTCACAGAAGGAAAGACTGGTGGAACCAGATACAGACATTGTTGGCCAGATTTCCCGTTGATACACAAATCTACTACATTAATCAATCTCAAAGTATTTTATTGTTTTTTTTTTCCATTGATTGGTCTTTACAAGTATAGCATGTGTTCAAAATATCAATTTCATATCCTGTAATTAGAAAAATGCTATCACACAAATAGATAAAAACTAACAAATTTAAAAAATAGTTGTAAAGGAACGTTTTTCAGTACTTTGATGTTTACGTTTATTTTTTTAAGTTTATCATCTTATAATAATCGTGCTATATACCGCATGTACAAGATTAATATTACATGTATTTTAAACCATTAAATGAATGGTTCTTTTGTAATTTTTTCTGAAACCAGTACATCTTTTGAAGTTATTACTTTTCCTGAAGGGTGACGAAGGTGAAATAGATAGAATAATGTTTTATAAATACATTATAAGAATAGTATTAAGGAAGATACGACACTTTTCAGTGTCTTACTTTATTTTAAAAAAGAGTACAAAATTTGATATTGCTTGGTTGGAAAATAAGGACAAACACACAATTGACTGTATGACGTCAAAGCTGTAGTGACTGTGTAACAGCTGTTATGCGATGCGAGAAAGATGTAGATGACTTATACTAAAATATGGCCACATAAATATTTGTAGAAAGGTTATAGCATATACGTCACATAGAAAATCATGATTTTACGATGTTTTGTGACTCATAAACATGAAACAAAAAGCAGGCAATGTATAGCCCGCTCGTCTTTTTCGGCATAGCCGTCATTGTCTCCTTGGACAATGAACTTTGTGGGCTATAAATAGCCCACTTGTCCTAAAAGGATTAGGTACAAAAAAGGTATAAATTTGAACCAACTTAAAAAAAATTTGTTAACACATTACATCACACCATGTGTACATGACTGACACTATAATCACAATTTGATAATAAATGTGTAAAGCTATGTCCCATTAAAACTAAATTACTATTCTATCATAAAACACAAAATTATTACAAGACAGTAAATTTACAGCCTCACATACTAAAGTATTCTTCAACAGAATAGTATGCTTTCCTCTTAAAAGCCATATCCGTAAATATATTCTATATTTTGTAAGATGTAAGAATTTTGGAAACAGGGTTGAGTTGAAATTTTTGAGAAATATCCAAGTGGAGCGAAAGGAGCTGAAACTGGAAGCCTGGAGTGGATATACTAATTTTTAAGCTGATTTTAAGGAATTAGGTTAGCCAAAGAAACAAAATCATTGATTGAAAGAAAATATTCTTCAGACCCATCCGGTGGTGAGTGCCAATCACGAATTTATAATCCAATGTCATAATTAAAAAGTTATTGCACATTGCAACCCTGTTACGTGTGGCCAAAGTCAAATGATCTTTATTTATATGAACTTCAAGTTTACTAATAAAATACAATACTAAAGGCTTTAATTTTGGTTGTCTTGGGTCTTCCATTCATAAACATCTTAAAGTGAGTAGAATGGCTGATTCTGTAGCCAAAATTGATCTAATCATTCCAAAAAAATCAAATCATCCGTGGCAACACAAAATGGCTGTTTCACTCAATGATACACAGATTTATGAATATTCCCTGGAATGAAAAAAAATGTAATGAAGAAAAACCAGCTATATACTTGGCAATTCATTATGTTATGAAAAAGAAAAGTAAAACAAAAGCAGTAAAGAAAGATAATTTGGAATAAGAAACAAATGAATACATTTGTGTATCACACAACACAAAAACCAAACTAAATAAATCAATCTAAAAAACTTTGTCTATCAAAACTTACAACTTTGTCAAATAATACACAAGTATAAAGATTACAAACAATGAACTATTATTTGTAGTAATTAGTCAAGTGAATGTAATGTAATAGTGGCTTGCAAGTTGAAACCGCTTCTGATTGTACCCTGATGGTGTTTTGAGGTGGGGAAGGGAATTCGTATCCTCTTGAAATCAATATCTTATTTTATTGGGAAATGAGGTTCTTATCAAACCGTAAAATCTTAATAATAAATATCCCTTTCGGCTTAATTGGAGGCAAGGTACTTTTCAAATGTGGATGTCATCTCGAAATGTCGAACTACAGATGCATTATTAGTTTAGACTTTTCATTTGCACATGACGTATAGTACGATGACTCTGAAAAGTTGTTAATATACTGTAACACTTTCAAATACAGTATTTAGAAACCTTAAAGAAACATGATTAATATATAAATTTGTATGTAAAATTATTGACTTGGTTTAATACAATCCATCCAAGAGTTTATCTGTAAACATGTTCATTTATAACAAATCAATGTTGTTGTATAAGTCTAAAGTTTGAATGGCCACTACTTGAAACTTTACAGTGATCAGAAAGTTCGTTACAACAAAAATTACTTGGCAATTTTATAACAAGTTTTAATTTTTATATATGTTGTGAAATACTCCAGATAAAGATTTTTCACAAATGCGAATGGCCAAAATCGTGAAACCATTTATTGGTTGAAACTAGCTTACAAACTTATTCAAGCAATGTATAAGTAACTTAGTACCAAGTGTGTATTGAATCGGTTAGAAATTACAGCATTATTTCTGCAATGTTACTGTGTAACCAATTATTCAAATGTTGTATAGCCACTGTCTAAAAACCCTTGAGAGTTATTAAAAACTATGTAAGAACAAAAAAAAAACACTTTTTTTGTTTAGCTCTATGATGCATACATAATAACTGAGCCATATCCATTTGTTTTCCAAAGTTTGAATGGTTACCACTCTTGCGATATTGAAAAATGTGTAAGGATAAAAATAGTTTTAAAACACTTGTTTTTTTGGGTCTATATTAAAAAACAGTCGAGTTATCATTTGGCAGGAATGCGAATAGCAGAATAGAAATATTTAACACTGGCTTTATATAAATATGGATATATAGTTTACGTAGTAGGAACTCACGCAAGCTGTACAAAATTTAGTTTGGATCTGTTTAACATAACGGCAGTTATGGTATTCACAAATTATTTCCGGAAGGTTGTTCACTACTAAAAATTCTATAAGGTCGCTATTTGGAAATTTTACGAGATATAAAACACACCTAAGAAAAATATGATTTTAAATTATAAGAATCTTAAACACTTTTTGTTTTGCTCTACGTTGTATAATTAAACCCTTCCCCCTTTTGATCATCGCCTTCCTGTCCCATTATTTCAGATGACATGGCGCAGTGCCAAAGAATGAGCTAACATCGATTTTCATGGTAGTACCCCACTTTCATCCGTGCCGGTTTGATGTGTGATTGAGTTTCTCGTACTTGGGACTTGCATTATCTGCAGTGACAATGCCAGGACTGGTCTCCAAGCAACTTCAGGAATGTTTGAACCCTTTTCTTTCCCTTCTTTATTTTTGTATCTACTAATACCTCCCCCACCTGACGAAGAGGATAAATTCCAATCCTCAAAACGTTATGTTACAACTTTTGTAACCATAACGATGAAATCCTGTCAAAACCTTCCATCGTCAATAACAAACTTTAAAGAAAGAATCAGAATTTCTTTAATAACACGAACATTGAGAACAGTTATGAGTCAGAATACAAGAATACTATTGTCATTTATTCACGATTAATTTCTTCATAGAATTCTTGGAGAGTGTAGATGGGGTATACTGTAAGCCACAAATCAAGTGTTCTCTTCAATGCCTTCGCAGTTAGATGTTTAAATTAGTGATGGGAGAATCGAATAGTATTCGAATACAGCCAGAGTATTCACATATTTGAATACATCAAAATGAATTCGAATACTTTTGAAATGAATACAATTTCTCTGGAAGAATTGAATTCAAACCTGGAGTATTCGTTTATTCTGACAAATAGTATTCAAATAAAATATCCAAGAGCTGTATTCGTATTCATATGAGGTTTAAAATGAATACATATATGGAGACTTTGAAAAGAATAATTTAGGGGAGATTCATAATTTGAAAAAATAATTACAAATTTTAATACTTGAAAAAATGTATAGTTAATTGTATAATTATTAAATTAAAAAATACATATTATTTAAGAGTTACAGTTCTAAGCAATAAAGACAAATGTGAATATTTATTTCATATTGTATTAATTTCTTCATAGAATTCTTGGAGAGTGTAGACAGGGTATACTGTAAGCCACGAATCAAGTGTTCTCTTCAATGCCTTCGCAGTTAGATGTTTAAATTAGCTGGGAGCTGTTTTTAGTGTCGTGCTCTTATTGTCAAAAGTTCGGACTGGTGGTATCGAAGCCGCTTTCTGGGTATTATAGCCATGTACTCGGGTTGCGTTGGGGAGTCCAAGCTTATTCACATGTAGTATGAGTTTCCATCACCTTAGTATTGCTTTTGTCAGACGATTGATGTTGACGTCCAAAATAATTATTAGTTTGTGATTGTGCGGTTGGAGTTATTCGAATTAACACATTAACGACATTAGTGTTCTTCCGGATTTCTTTATTTGCCGTGAATTTTTAAATAATAATGACAAAAAACCGTAAATGGGTTTTTACGTCAAACTTCTAACTAAGTATAGCGAGAAAGGTTGTAGGCTTCTTAGTCAAAGTGCAATAGAAGTTTTTAGCATTTGAGCAGTTTTTTCAGAGAGAGTAAGGACTGTTGATGCAAGGAAGTACGGAGTGGTGCAGTGGGCCACCACCATTGACTCACACTTAAAGAGATAAACACAGGAAAAAACGAAAAAAAAGGATTCGGATCGATCTATTCAACTGATTTTGAAAGTAAAAACTTCAAAATTCATAAAAATTACTGCCCACAAAACGACTAATTACAAATTTTAAATAGAAGTTCTATATCATAATTTTTGTTGTAAATACAATAATTTTCTGCTTCTATACATCAAATTCTATGATCACCTAGTTTACAAATTAGTTTTCAAAATTAAATTGGGTTTAAAAATAAGTGAACAAACTGAAAAATTCATTGTTCCTTAGTGGCTCAGTTTGGAACTAATCCCAGTACAATGAACCTTAAGTGCAGTGTATGTAATAAATGTAACATTGGTTAAACCAGTCAAGATTTAGAAAACATATTCAGATACTAAAATCAAATAATCAGATCAAATTTTGTATTATATTTAATTACATCAAATCATTCATAAAAAAGAAACTAGAAAATAACTTGGAAATTTTAGATTTTGAAATAAGAGGTGAAAAAGTGAACGAACACCAAAGAGAGTTACAAATTCAAATGGACTGTAAAGAAGATCCTCGTAATTTATTGAATATTATGCAAGTTAGCATTAAAAATCCTGTTTAGAAAAAATATTTAAATTAAAAGAAAAATCTACATAAAGTGCATGGGTATTTAGTCTAATATTGCATGTGTGCTACATTTTTATCTGTTTTATTTTATTTACTTTTTGTTGTGTTTTGAGGTTGACTTGATACTGTTACTGTGATCATGGGCTTATTTTGAGTTAATTTACGATATCTTCTCAAAATCACTACACTAGATTTAACATTTTAATGAAATTTTTTAATTGCATTTGCATTATAAATTTGGTCAACATCTCTATTTGGTGGCAGCAGATAATACAAATGTTTTCACAAAAATCACCGTTTTACTCTGACAGTCGTCTCAAAACCTTTTCTTTGTAAATAAAAAATTCAGTATTTTGTTAATGTAACTGTTATAGTTTTCAAGTGTCATACATAGGGAAAAAGTCAAACAAGTGCCATTAAATTTTCTTGAAATTAAGAACGAAACAACATAATTATATCACATCCAGTAATTGATTTCATCATTACATAGAACATGTTTGTTGATAAAGGAACATGTGATTCTATTATGAACAAGGCATTTGCTACAAAATACAGGTAGAAAATAACATTTTATCATCTAATGATAAGGAAAAACAGTTCACCTTAACAATTAGACCACATTTGCTCAACTACTATGTAAATATTCTAAAGTGATGTCAAAAATTTGTGTGAAACACGTGTTGCTGAACATAATCTATATACGCGCCAAATACACGTTCACAGTCCACAATTATAATTAATAGTTATTGTATATTGCAAAATAAATCTCACTTGCACGTGGCTGTACAATTTTCATAATTTACAAGCCATAGAAAAGGCTATAACAGTAATATTTTATGTTTGGCTAGCAAATTTAATATTTTAGGACAGTCGGGATATTTTAGTACGTCCACTGTAATCAATGTTTTAATAAACCATGATTCTTCTCCAGCTACCGAATTAGTTTTTAACACCTTCACTGTGGCGCTGTAAATGTAAGAATAAAAGAACACAAAGAAAACTCGAGAAAGGGTCTAACAGAAAAGTAACAATTACATATATTGCTTGTCTCCAGAGACAATCATATGAATTGGGATGAAGCCATTATATTATAATACATTGGGAACCTTATTTTTAAAAAGGGAAATTAATCGAGGTACATAAATTAAAATGGCAGACCAACCAATCAGTCAGCAATCTGTCGAGATTAGGCTGCTTTGGTTGCCAATTTTGAAAAGTAAACTAAAAGAAAACCAAAAATACCAAACAGATTAGATATTTGTAATAAACCAATGCGGAGTCAAAGTATGGATTTAAGAAGTTCATCTAGCATGAACCAATAATAAAAAAAGGCCCACTCCTGTTTCCTCCTTTTTGCCGCCATCTTGTTTCTACCATGACGACTGCTATTTACTATAGCCCTCTGGTCAGTCGTAGGTGGTTGGTCGGCAAATGCAGATGTATTGTGACCTGTATTCCGTAGTTCAGTTTTAATATTTAGTGTTGTGTCTAGTTTTTTATGAAGTGCATGTTTTATAGTTAGTGAAGTTGACACACAACATGGTGGTTGTGATTCCTGACTTAAGCGTGTTACAACGCTCTGGTATGAGTTGTTTATTTTAACCTAGTTTGTAATTATGTGTTAGATTAGTTATTTACCTGAAGAAGAGATCAGACTGCAGATCTCAAAACGTAGTGTTACTGATTTTTTGTTTCACTGAACCTCGAACAAAGAGTTTCTGTAACTATTATTCTTAGACTTTTCATAAAACAATGTTGATAATGTATTTAAAACATGGAACTTTTTCCGTTAATTGACCAACAATGCCTTTTTCTTTGGGTTTATAGTATTTTTAGCTCTCAAGCATTAGTGGTCAGCCTTTTGATATTTTATATGTTACTGATCAGTACTACCTTAAGAGATGTTTTTCATTCGCCACCACCCACACATTCGGTGCTACCCCTCGCTGATGACTTGTTTTGTGTGATTTTTTACGAATGAGAGCTAAAAATATTACAAATTTAACAACTTCAGGGCCAAAATCTTACGCTACTTGACAATGTCTAGATGAGACTCTGGCACTATAAGGATTTTAAAAAAAGCACTGGTGGTCAATTAACAGAAAAGGTTCACAAGTTTGGAGTTCTGCAGAGGAAAACTAAGACGCATGAAAACACAAATAAAAATAATCGCTCCCTGTATTGAAAATCTTTATTAGCACATTATAGGCAGTTCTCCACATCAGTTTGGTTACAGACCCATGAGTAGCGAGGAGGAAGACGGAGTAGGGGAGTGTGTCGGGGCACAAGCCTGTCTCACACTCATCTCCCACGTATCAAGCAGTTGTGAGACGGAGAACCGACCGGGCAGTTTGCGCACGCGGGACTCCAGTGCCGCCTGCACGGCGGAGAGGAACTTGGTGGCACTGTACTCGTGCGGGGCGAGGTGACAGCGAGGTGGGGAGCGCGGGTAGTCCTCGGGCACGGATAGGCTGACTGGAGGAACGCAAGGGAGGTGTCGATCGTCCAGCACACAGAGCAGCTGCACGCAGCGCGATCCTGCTTGTTGCGTGGGGTCCAGGCTCACCTGTCGACAGCACACCACTGAGCGTTGCTATACCATCATTAATCGTTGGTACACAAACCAATAAAAACCAATCACCACTTTGTAACGTTTATGGGAATTGAATAAGTGAAAGCAGAGTGAAGTGGTATTTATTTTTTAATTTCTGCACCAATTTTCAGACGACGACTACAGTGGTCCCATCTTAGTTGCTTAAGATTTGTTCACAAAAACAATAAGAAATTCCTTAAATTTGCAATTCTATGTAAAACGTTTTCCCCAAATTTAACAAAGTTTACTTTATGGTACTGTGTGAAGAAACTTGGTAAACAAGAAAAATGTAGCAATAAATGTAAACATGTATGAAATAAAAATGGCTACTGTTATGAAACAGCAATAATGAATCAACAGAAAATGTGTTCAGGCCAATAATTACAACTCACAAAGTAATAGAGAAAATATTGTTTTGTAACATAGCAGATCCTGCAGAGCAATTTGTGTTATCTCTGATGGCACAATATGCGTTCTTGTGTAACCGTAGTAGGTTAGACTACAAAGATTAATTCTAAGGGTTAGACATTTAACACTTACCGAAACTGATAAAAGGGAAACTTAAGTCTTCAATGCGTAAAGCCGAATTGACCTTGCCACACAAGGTAGTTAAACAATACAGAAAGATTATCCTACTTTTTAAGCATCAACCATTTCAAACATTGTAGAGGAGATACTTCTTAAGAACTTATTTTTATTAAACGCATGAGACATGAGTATGTTCCAGTACACTCTCAGACAGAAGATTAAAGATGGCAAAGTGGATCAGAACATGATTGACAGTGCTTTTCCATATTAAAGATAATCCACAACCAGAGAGCCATTTTGCATTGTATAACTATACAACCTAATTTCCCTTAAAATTGGTAGAGAAATTTCCTCTAAAGAAGAAATAAATCGTCAGATAATTAAGGTGGAGGTCAAAATGGGAGGGAGGTATCAAAGGGATTAACAATATCAAATTAATTTTTTTCTCAAATCTATTCTTCTTAGCTTTACACACATTAAGCCAACTGTCAGACACATAAAGTACGAAGACTGAAGAACTGGTTACTGGAGCATCCGTTTTACCAACTGAAAGAATTGTATGAATGGACTAATAACAATGATAGTCTAACTGTTTTATATTAACTTGACAAAATTTTCCATACTAGACTTCCATGACCCTTGTTCTTATCTCTATAATAATGTACAACAGAACATAAATTAAAAAAAAATATATATTAAATCAGTTAACCATATCTACGGAACAGTGCAGTGGTAAGTTACTTTATCTAGTTGTATGGTCGTGATAAAATTATTATTTATATGTCTGGCAGTTGGTGTTTTGGGTATTAATCTGAGAAAAAAAAAAACTGTTTATATATTTTTAACTCTTTCGATATCCTCCCATTTTGACATCCACCTAAACTAGCAAAGCTGGCAACTGATTTCTTCCTAAAGGAATTCCTCTATCAATTTAATAAAAAAAAAAAAACAAAAAACTGCAAATTGACTCTCAACTCTTAGTTTTTGAGATATTATTTGTATTCAAAATGCTGCACAATTTACCTTAAACCTTTGGTCAAGTCTGGCTATTTCTCCTTGCAGAACTTCAGGAATATCATCCACTGGCTCCTCTAACTTTTTCTTCTTCAAGGGAGGTGGCAACATCCTAAACATTCAAGACAAAGGTTTACTCTGATGTTCTAGATCTTCACGCAACTACAATGTATGGTGCTTTATTATCATTGCAATGTGGCTGAAGATGTAAAATTGACTGAAACGCGTGACACATATAAATTTTGTATCTATTTGTCTATTGTATCACAAATTATTGTAATATATCAAACAATAATTTTAACTCAATAGCAACAGTCAAGCAACAAAATGCATTAACAATTAACAAGGAAAAATGTATTGTATAAAATATACAGATATAGAATTTTTTTAACAGAGTCCAAACATACAGGTCACAGTAAAAAAAAAAACATAGGTAGAAATATCTTGTAATAAAAATAAATACCATATTTTCACATAATTTTAATATGAATTATTTAATCTGAATTAAAGAATGTATAACCCATGATAACTTGAATAAAAGTTATAATTCATAAAACTTTTCACGCATTATACTATAAAATGAAATTATACAAATTAACACTTCAAAGACCATCAGGTAACACAAAAAGGAAATAAAAAATATATACTACAGGATTTTATTACATTTTTTTATAGGTGCAGGCAAATCACATGTCATGTATTCCACATTTTTAAATTTTACATATTAAAAAGAGACTTTGAGAATAAACGTCTTTTACTTGAAAAAAAAAGATATATATATTTTTATTACTTATGAAGAAAGCCAGACAGGCTTACGACTTTGTTGCTCTAGACACGGGCCAAAGGTACGCTGCAGGGTATGGTTGATGACTGGACTTTGAATGTGGGTTTGCAAGGCCTCCAGGAGAGGATGTTGTTCCCTTAACACTTACTTGATATCGGAGCCAAAGAGAGCCTCTAGACAGAGGCCAAAGGTACGCTGCAGGGTATGGTTGATGACTGGACTTTGAATGTGGCCTGCAAGGCCTCCAGGAGAGGATGTTGTTCCCTTAACACTTACTTGATATCGGAGCCAAAGAGAGCCTCTAGACAGGGGCCAAAGGTACGCTGCAGGGTATGGTTGATGACTGGACTTTGAATGTGGGTTTGCAAGGCCTCCAGAAGAGGGTGTTGTTCCCTTAACGTTGGTCCCGAGCCATCTCCCTGTTAACAGTAAAAACACATCAGGATTTAATTGTAGCTGGATTAACAAACACAACACAGAATTTTTACAAAGTCATAGATAATTTCTAATGAAACAGAGTCTGAAATTGTCAGTTTAAGTCAGAAAAAGCATAGTAATAACTATACAATTCTTAAATTGTATTGCTCTTTTGGACATGAGGCTTTTAATCCATCAAACTGGAGAGGCTAGACTTGAATTTTCTCTTGGGTTCTTGGATGATTTAGTAAATTCACAATCTACATTCTAGAGACTTTTCTTTATACAATACAGTATTTGCTTTGAGATCATCAATACAAAATGAAAATTTGCATAGGCAAGTAAGAAATACAGGGTGTCAATTAAGTCTGGAACCTCTTTTTAAATTTTTAAACCACAATATAAAAAAATACCAAAGTTCACACGTGCTTACTGGTGATAGTAACGCACATATCTGCCCAATTACCGACCAGATAATCCCTTTAGGGGACAGTCCACAAGGAGTCAGACAAAATTCTTAAATAGCAGCATAGGTCAAGTATGGTATCAAATTAAAGGTCTTACTTAGCAGAGTACAATGCCGCAAACCGGAATTAAAAAGGTGGATTAATTCAGTAGTTATAGCTATTTGAATTTTAAAATAATTTACATTGTTAAATTGTTTTAAAATTCAGATAGCTATAACTACTAAATGAATCCACCTTTTGAAGTCCAATTTGCGGCATTGTACTCTGCTAAGTAAGACCTTTAATTTGATACCAAACTTGACCTATGCTGCTATTTAAGAATTTTGTCTGACTCCTTGTGGACCGTCCCCCAAAGGGATTATCCGGTAGGTAATTGGGCAGATGTGTACGTTACTATCACCAGTAAGCACGTGTGAACTTTGGTATTTCTTTCTATTATGGTTCAAAAATTAAAAAAGAGGTTCCAGACTTAATTGACACCCTGTATATGGAAATAATAACACAACAAAGTGCGTTATTTTATAGTCTACAAGTAATACTGTTCCTGACCGATTGTAAGTTTAATATCCTTGAGATCTTTACTGGTATTGAGTAAATATCTAATCGAACAATTCTAATTTAGTTGCAATTTCTGTTTCTACATTTTGACTTACCCGTTTGAGATCCAGTTTCTCCAAAACAACTTCACATTTAAGCAACGTTTCCAGGGGCATCCGCTTGCCTGGTGTTGACAGAATTTCCAGAAGCTTTTTCATCTTGCTCAGCTTCTCCAGATCTGCAGAATCAATGTTTGGTTGAATAAAACAGTAAAAACATTGAATGAAACTGCTTTTCTAGCTGCAAAATTATAGAAACCGTACAGAACTGACTCACCCTCGTTGCCCATACGAGCGACGACGCGGCGCAGGGGCTCAATGTATTTGCTCAGTTGGCGCACCTTGGCCTGGTAGGCCTGCTCCTCGGTCTGACTGTGCGGACTAGGTGTGGGCACAGCCTGTCCTGGCGTGTTGAGCGAACTGCTGGGCGAAGGTGCCATTCCTGCACATCATTTTAACAGGTTGGTATTCGAGGTGTCCCTTTGAATTTGTTTAAGACATATCTAACTGGTCGACAGCAATTCGTCAAAATAAACAGTGGTAACAGCTGTTTAAAAAGTCTACATTTTGGAGCCCCCCAGGGATCAGTTCTAGGGCCTATTTTGTTTTTAATCTTTGTTAATGACTTCTACTCTGGAAATTTCAGTGGTAAGGTGACAGCATTTGCTAATGATACAGCGTTTTCCTATAGTGCATCAACTGTTGAACTATAATTCAAGGATGCAGGATGTCCTAAATAAAATATCTATATGAATTACTTGTAATAAATTATCATTGAATGTATCAAAAATATTATATATGATTTTTTTCTTTGTCCCAGTACAGTAATTTTGGTATATCCTTAAGAATACATTCAATAAATTGCATCAAGGATCTATGTGATTGTAGCATCATTAAGAAATGTATTCTGATTAAGTACGGTATCTAGGTTTGACTCTAGATGGAAACTTATCTTGGAAACCTCATGTAAGTTCTTTGAAAAAATCTCTACAGTCATCACAATTAAATTTGCTTGTATTTTTATATTGTTATTATAGAGCTTGGGTTTGCTGCTTAATTTTTTCTTTCTTTTAATTAAGAAGCTGATGATGACTCCCACCTAAGTGAAAAATTTATTTCTTTTTGGGTTGGTATATTTTTTTCAAGCTGTATATTGTTGTATACTGTATATACATGAACCAGAAAAATAAACACATTTTTTTTATTATTATTATAGGTTAACCCTAGTCAATCGGTCTGTCACGTACAGAGTTTTGTCTACTGAGCTGTTGGGTTTGATTATTTGTATGTTGTGTTGTGATTAACGATGAGGACTAGAAAGATGTAGGAGAAAACATACAAGACAGTGAAGAAAAAAAAGGATTTCAACACAACATTAGGCAATTTAGGTGATAAGAAGTAAACACCGAATACTTTACAATAATTTATCAAATAAGATGTATTAAAATTTCTTACTTTGCCTTGGATGCAAACTACACATATTGTTCGCATTTTTAAAATGAATGGTGTTTTAAGAAGCATTTCAGCTTTTCTTATCATGGCTCATAATTAAAAAAATATTAATGAACGATTTTGATAGATACTCACTTTACTACAGCTGACTGATTGATGAAGTTCATTTTCATGTGATTCATTTACTCGTAATATTGTTTCGCGAGTTCACGTGATAACACTGTGAAAATGAGCATTTCACAACCTACACTGCTTCCACACAACTCACCAACAGAACGCAGAGAAGAGCCCATGCCTGAGGTCATCTGGGGGTTGCCAGGTGATGGTACAAGAGCGGGGGAGGCCACCATCTGATTGCTGCAACACCATACATGCACGTGTAAGACACGGGTCAGACGTTTGTGCCGGGGTGGGTTCCTGGCTACACTGGAAAAACGCACAAATACGCAAGACAACAATTATACTCACGGGGTTGGCATGCCTGCAGGGGATTGTGATGGGGGGGTGGGGCTCTGCTGGAGGAACTGGCTGGGGGCGACATTGCGGGGTCCGACATAGTTTTGACTCTGAGCACCCATCATCATTCCTTCAGCTGTCTGCTTACAACAGTACAAATGTAAGCATACTCAGTTATCCGCACCACACAAACAAGAATTTATTTTACGAATCGGTGAAAAATAACTTGTTACTAACATTAATGATATCACTATGCGCTTTCACCTAACAATGTTCACTTTTTCACAAGTTGCAGAAGTAAATTATTTCTTTTATACTGTGTAAGATGTTAACTGTTAAAAGGGTTATCAAAGTTGTTTGAGACGTTAATTAAAAAAAACCGCTTCTTAAAATGTTTTTATATATATTACATTTGGTATCAATTTACATTAATGTGACCATGGAAAGGTATGTTCATTTTTTGACGTGACAACGTCTTAAATTAGGTTGCGGCTCGGAGTCACTCATGAAAAAGTGTAACGCCCGGGTAACGTTACGATGCCCGTCCAGTAGGTCCGCCGCACGGGATCCGCACGGGATAAAGCAGATAACTGTGGGTCCGCCGCACGGGATAAAGCAGATAACTATGTTTATTCGTGAAAATGTGGAGTGCTTAGATTCGTCATTTACAACAACTACAACAATAAAGGTAAATAATTGTACACTGATATTTCATTATCGTAAACTATGATTGATTGATTAATTGTTAGATTGACACAAAAGTTGAGAAACTGAGTTTATAGAATATGTCATACTATTGACAAATGTTGATAGTGTTAAGTAAATTATTAGTTTAAATCACTCTGCAATCAATCGTAATTCAGTCGATTGAGAAGAAACAGCGCGTATTGCTAGTCAAACATTTAAAATAACAAATTATAACCTCTAACCTGTCATAACAGTGCGACCAAACAAACGAACTAAACCGACCAATCACCACGCGCAGAGTTAGAATTTAACTGTGTTTAGCAAGAATTTCAAATTCCAATTTTAGTAAATGTTTTATTCAACTTTACCATTTACAATAACAAATTTTAATTAATTTCAAATTATGTACAATGTTTTAGTAAACAAAATATATTTCTATAGTTAAAATTTGTGCAATTCTTATTTTCATTCAATTCCTTGTTCCTATTGTGCAATTTAATAATATTCATATCAATAAATATTCTACCGAGAAAAAGACGTTGTCACGTAAAATCTTCGCCCGTAAAACCGACTTTACAGGCAACCATAATTTTTTTTCCTGAAAACTACAATTTTTCCTGAAAACAATAATGAAGAAAAAATTCGTTGGCAACGAAAATCAAAGGAGCTACGATTTTTTTAAATCCTCTGAAAACTCCGTTTTTGACAGTTTCCTATAACTCCGTGTCTGCTCAAATTCAGTATAGCCAGATTTTAAAAACCGATTATCATACCAACAACGAAAAATTATCGTACTTTCATATAAAATAATCGTACCAAACACATTTAATGAAAAAGTATGTTATGTTCGTATAATAATTTATGTTATAATTAACTTTTGGTTTGTTACTTGTATAAATTTGTCAAAAATCTTTCATGGGTAGATAATAACTACCCATCGTGTATCTTACCCGCGCATAAAATCAATGAAATCATCGTACCTTTACGATAATTATCGTACCTCTGGCAACACTATCCATATTTGACAGTTTGGTAATACTCCGCGCCTTCTCAAATAAAGAAGGGACGCCATTTTGAACTACCGTTGTTTCTTCACGTCTATTCTTAACCTCCTAGTTCAATAGTGGCACACCTTTGTGTTGGATGTTCGGTATCTCACGTAGAAGCAATTCGTAAAGACAAGTCTGACTAATACGTTAATCCTGTCAACGATGCCTGCCCGGTGCGCACTGCTTGCTCTTTTAGAAAAAAAATTAACTCGAGCTTGCAAAAGTCGAATCCCAGATCACGTGATGCCCCTGCTCCTTAACGCAATAATGTCCGAAAGGCATAAATATAATACAATAATATACTTTCCCCCCAGTTCATATGCACCTGTGATAATAATACTTGGCTATAAATGCCCAACCCATGAAAAAAGTCCATTTTCCATGGTCACGCTAATGTAAATAAATACCTTACATTTTATTAAACCGTTAATATAAAATGTGAATAAAAAGTGGTTCACTATTTTATTTATATAATTTGATATTATATTATGGTATAGCTTTGTTTGGTGGTCAAACTAAAAGAAAAGAAAAAAAAACCAGGAATAATAACAAGAAATTTCAAAGAATGATAACACTAAAGGTGAAAGTTGTTAACTCACAAAATAAAAATAGATGAAAATAAAATGTTTCAATTATTAACCCTTTGTACACCGTAAAAGGTTACACTTTAAGTGTTCATATACTAATATTTTTGTAACACTCAATTTAAAATAATATTAATTTTTAAATTTATCAGTTCATTTTGTTTTGGTTTTGTTGGTATACAAATTAATATAAATATGTGTTAGTATGAAAATATTTATTTTTGTAATTTATATTGATTGCATGTATTTTATATATATATATATATATATATATATATATATATATAGAGAGAGAGAGAGAGAGAGAGAGAGTAATTGCAATGATAAACCAATTTATTTCTTTTGGACTACGTAATTATAATAAAAACAGTTATAAAACTATTTTAGTTCGGATAGTAGTTATTTTACTACACTAATTATAAAGTATGAAATACAAATACAATATAATAAGAATTAAAATAATATTTGAAAGTTATTCACGAATTACTCATTATTACACATAGTTCCAGAAATGTTATACAATTAATTATGAATCACTAATACAAGATAGCAAGATAATACAGGGTGTTTCAAAAAGAATATATGCATTACAAAGCATTATTTTGTCCAAATTATCGATCGCTGCACCTAGGCTCAGCTATTGGAGAAACTAATACGTAGTCTAGTTTATATTAATAGCCACTAGATGTCAGTTGTCTTATTTTTTTCTTGGTAACCGTCATATGTTTAAAATGGCTGCTCCACAGCAGAAATCATTTTACGTTCTCGAGTTTGCAAAGTGCAATTCCGTGATTACAGTGCAAAGACGTTTCAGGTTGAGGTACCAAATTGATCCTCCAAATGGCAAGTGGTATTGACAGTTTGTGGATACAGGATGTGTATGTAAATGAAAGAGTCCTGGCCACCCTCGTGTTCCTGAAGAAAATGTTGCACGAATTTAAACTGTTTTCTAACGCAGTTCTTTAAAATCAACTTGTCGTGCTACTCGGGAGTTACAACAATTTGGCGTGTTTTGAGACATCGGTTGGTTATGAAGCCGTACAAGTTACAGTTGTTACAAGCTCTGCGTCGTGATGAAAAAAGGCAAACTTGAAACTTTTGTAAGAATATAACTAGATTGTTAATGCTATTGACAATTATAACAATTTTGCACAACGCATTGAAGTTCATGATGAAGTGACTTTCCATCTCAGTGATCAGGTAGACAAACACAATGTTCGAATTTGGGGCCGACAAAACATGCAGCCATTGAACATGTACGAGATTCACCCAAAGTCAATGTGTTTTATGCGATATTCTGTTTACAGCCCATTCTTCTTTGACGGAAACACGGTTAACGGTCAGCAATATCTCGGTATGTTACAAAAAATTGGTTGTTTCTGAAGGTGTTCGAAGACAACTTCATTTTTCCCCAAAACACTGGAGTCACCAAGTGCATGATTACCTGAATGACTATCAGGTACTCTGCAGGTACTCTATCAGGTAATCATCAGACTCTATCGAACCATTGGACTGTTCGTCAAGAAGCTGGATTTGACACTCTGTGACTTTTACCTGTGGGGTTTCATCGGAGACAACGTTTATGTACCACCACTTCCACAGAATTTGAAAGAGTTGAAGAATCCATACTGTCATCAATGACGAAGGACATGCTTGCCCGAGTATGGGAGGAATTTGTGTAACAATGTGATATTGTTTGTGTCGCTGATGACGGACATATTGAATTTGAGAGTATTTTATCTGTATCTGAGAGGTTCATAAATATGGCTGTAAATTTTCATATTCATACGTCTCAAAGCCTAATAAATGTATATTTGCATTAAAAATATGTATATTATTTCAACACCCTGTACTTCACCATTCAAAATACTAACCAAGTACAAAGTTATAAACTGTATAAAACACCAAATGAAGTCACATGTAAATTTTAAAGTATTGTACTTTGACAACACTTACCTTTCTCTGGGGCATGTGTCCCATCTGTCCTGAGATAGGACTTCCCATCTGTCCAGGCATGGGTCCCATCGGTCCCATCTGTCCTCCCATAGGACCCATTGGCCCTCCCATTGGGCCCCCCATGCCCATTTGTGGTTGCATTGGCCCCCCCATCGTGCTGTTCATCTGGCCACCCATAGGACCCCCCATTGTCCCCATCTGACCGCCCATCTGGTTACTCATCTGTCCTATCACGTTGCCCTGTAATAAGATAACCTAATTAATTAATTACTTAATTTATCGCCTATCACATGCAATGAAAATGGTTTTAAAATGTTGCAGCAGTATAAACTAAATCTGTAATGTAGAATTTTGTGTTCAACCAATCACAACATTATTGATTATATTATTTAAAAAAAAAATCCATAACATAGAATAAATGCAAATACAAACTGTAGAAATAATAGCACATATTGAAACTGATGTAATTGTGGAGTGTAGCATTTTATGGTATTAACTATTATGCTAAGTGAATGTTGAGTTTAGCTCCTGTTCAACTTCGTCTTAGTGCAGCATCTGAAATCCAAAGGGACAGTGAACTGGAGCTAAAGGCAACATTCACACTGAATCAACCCTTCCCACCATAGCTACATTATGTATCATGCTAACACAGCTTAACACATTCACTAAGACTATATACTGAGTGAGATTGACTATTTTCACTACGAGTGTGTTGCGGTAAACGTGTTAAACTTGACTTCTACCATGGAAAAAAGTGGAACAAGATTTCAACAAATAAAATGTTGACCAAAATGTAACAATCTAAGTATAAATCTAATAATTTAGCATTATAAGTATGCAAGGGTAAACTTTGAACAAAATAAAGAACGTTGAAAATTACTCAATATAGCATATTACAATTGAGTACTAATGCCTAGAATATTTAATGGAATATCCTGCAAAGAACAAATTATAATGTGAGTACTTTACACAAGATAGATACATATTACAAAGTATCGGTTTTGTAGTATTGGGTGTGAGCCGATTCCAATGAGAAGGAGGAGAGTAAAGAGGATGCAACAAAAGGATCTACTGATCTTTAAGAGAGAATGTTTAGAAAGATCGATGCAATGCAAGAGCTGTACACAATTAAGTGCAGCCAATCTTTCAAAAGTAACAACACGTGTGTTGCGCTTTTTAACGGAGTCTATTCATCAAATTCTGCAAAGTGAACATCTGCGATATTAGGCCTTCACATCAAGCTCGAACTATCCTCTGTCTCCATCTCAGTAAAAATCTACGGATTATCATATATGCAGTCCTTCAAAGAAGTGGCAATCTTACTGATCCTGAAAATCTGTTATGTTTTCAATATATTTTTCCACTGATATGGCAACTTATGACATAATGTATTATAAGCTTGTTTATTCCGGACCGGAAGTGATCTGGATAAATAAATAGGTGGAAAAGAGTAAAAACAATAGATTACAGATTATAAGAAGTTCATCTATATATATAAAAATGAAACTGTTCGTGTGTAACAGCATCACTCACAAACGGCTGGACGGATTCGCCTAATTTTTTTTTAATTTGTTCGTCTTGATCTGTAGAAGGTTATAGGATACTTTTTATCCCTTTCCCGATTCAGGATTTCCGCCCCACTGGTTACAGAAATACCCGTAAGAAATGCATTGCAGCAAACATATGTTATTAAGTGAAAGAGTCTTTTCAAATTTTTAATCAGCTGTTCTTTGTAAACATATATAATGCGACAAAAAATATATTTATATATAATTTAATTACTATTTTAAATTTCTTTACACTTATAGTTTTAAAGCATAGAGTAAGCTTAAGAGAAACGACAAATTTTGTTTAAACTGTTTCTGCAATCACTGTTAAACATAGACTTTACTATCCAGATAATACAATTCAAATTTGACGTAAAAATTCACCTTTAACTGCAATATTTATTTAATATAAACCATGCTCATGCTTGATCAGAAGAGCAATGCAGATATCATAATTACTATCTTACGTTGGCTACAAATATAAAGAATGTTATAAAATCAACCTTAGTTGTTTTTTTTTGACAGAAGTATGGTTCTCAAAACTCCGTGTGTACATATTCTCTCGATCGAGACAACAAAGCAAGCTCAATCGTGGCATCGGAGATATAACTAATTTAATCTAAAATTTATTATAGTAAAAAAAAAAAATTTACTAAGTAATATAAGGACTTCGATTCTTAAGATTTGCGTGCGAAGCCGTGGGTAACTTATTGAAATGCGCAGCGAAGCGCGCCGGGTCCGCTAGTATGTTACAAATAAAACAGCAAATTTGTTATTTAATTTTAAAGAGACCAATTGTAGAGAGAACAAATCAAATTAAATGTAGTTTACTGTTTTGTAAAATCTCAGTCTCTTTGTTTAACTCCATCACACTGCTTCCAACAAGAACACTCCCGCAGACGTTTCAAGCTCATAATTTCCTTTGGAAAACGTCACTGAAACTAAACCATCAGCTGGTTTAGCTGTGCCAAGGCATCATATTGAGTGATTTAATCTTTTGGTTCTTCATTATCAGAATAGTTTACAAAATCCTCTATTGAATAAAAGCTGCTGATACATTTCTACTCGGTCATAACACCGATGCTATTGTTCGCCTGTTCGAAGTCAATCATTTACATCTTCCAAATTCACAACTATCAACCTCTCGTTGACCTATTACAATGCAGAACATTTATTAATTATGCTATATGCATTATTATGAATGCCAAACATGTGTAAACGGAAAAAAATGACACTGAAAATTCAACAAGACTAATTTATTTTCAAAAAATTGGATTCTCTTTACTCATTAAAACCGATCCAGATAAATGACGTACGGATGTACTGCTGTTTAATCCACTACAGAATTATAACTATTTCTCATCATACCAAAGTATTTATTTCCCGTAAGTATTGATCCACCCACTGAGAGACACGTGTTAGCTGTATTGTGCAATCTGATCTACTATAAATCAAAAAGATAATTACAATTCACATTAACTTTAATTGACGTAGATTGACCTGTTGAAAAAGGTTATTACGATGTGATGAATAGAATTGTATTTAGGATGGGATGGATGAGAATAATAATACTATCTTGTTGAAACTCTAGCTATTACAGCGCTATAACAGCTATTGTTTTAACTAACTTGTATTAGGTAAAATAAAGTCCATTCAAAACTCAATTTAAATGAATTTTGATACAATGGAAATTGTTGGTAAAAATTAAGTTTGCCTGTACTCCAAGGGACAAATTAATGGAAAATCATTTTACTGACAATAAATATTAAAAAAATACCTTTTACTAAAAAAATAATGTTTATTTTAGTTTTAAACAATAATAAACACTACAAGTAGGGCAATAATAACAAGCTAACATGAACTTACCTGTACAGGTGACTGCATCCGCTGCTGATTTCCTGGCCGTTGGTTCAAAGTCTGCAACACTACCATCGACATATATCAAAACATTGTTATCTGCGCCGTTGCCAATATGTACCAGTTATCAGCACCCTCTTCCAGTGAACATGCTGTAATCTACCAACTCTTATCTCATTGATCCAATTGTTCCACATCAGTCATCACTCTTTCCCAATGTATATCCCATGATGTTTTCCTTAATCAAATTTATTGTTTAGATGATGTTTTATTTGCATCTTTTTGTCCCAAAAATAAGGTTTCTAATTGAGAAAATTAAATAAATATTCTGAATTTTTTGTATTTTATTTTCTATTCCAATAATAAAAAGTAGTACAGATAAAATGCATACAGTACTGTGCGAATTAACGTGAATAAGCAGAATTAATTTGTAAATATCATTTATTTGGGTTAAAGCTACATTTAGGTACTTTCTTACCATTAATTAGTATGGAACAAGTCCCCCTTTACTTTCATGACTTCCTGGACTTTTCTTCGCATGGAATCCACAAGTTTTTTTGCAATTGCTTGTGATTGCTTCATCTCTAAACCATGCCTGAATCACTGCTTCCATCGGTTTTGTTTTTGTCGTACAGTCCATTCTTTGCAGTCTAGCCTTACATGTTGCCCACAAATTCCCTATAGGATTTAGATCAGGTGAATTCCCAGGCCAATCTAGAAGGGTGATTTCCATGAAGTATTTCATCATAATCTTTTATACGTGGCACAGAGCTGAGTCTTGTTGAAAAACTGCAGTCCCTTCGGCCTGGACTTTGTTAAGCTCTATAGCTAAGCATTGATCCAGCAATGCTACATACTTTTCACTGTTCATCGTACCTTCAATAGCAATAAGAGTGCCAGTTCCTGAGTATCAAAAACAGCCCCAGAACATTTTCTTGGTGGGATGTTTAACTGTTTGGTTAAATTGGCTATCATAAAGTGATTTATTGACTGGCACTCCAACGAATTCTGATCGCTGGCTCTGCAGAAGAAAGTGTGTCTCATCAGAAAATAACAAATTTTCCCAATGTTCTGTGCTCCATTAAGCGTATATTTTTAATTATTTATTTAATTTAATTAATAATAATTTAATTCTTATGAATGATCATATTCAGCTTCAATTTGTTGTTTTTTTAAAGAACTTGCAGTGTTAGATACAGCAATAACCCTTCCCACGCTGAATTTATCTTTCAATTTTGACTCATAACACGTAATTAACATTAAAATTTTTTTTATATTTTACCAACTCTAATTTTATTTTTAGCTAGTGGTGGCTATTAGGAATAAAAAATAATACAGTATCACAAAATAATTAGACCCCTATATTTTTTAATACATTTTCAAATTTTACAAAAAATCGTCAAGATTTGCCTTTGCATAGAACAGTAAAGGCCTATAACGACACAACAAATAAAGTAATAACAAAATAAAAAGATAATATAATGCTAAATACAACAGGAACACAAACAGTAAATAAGGAAATATGGCAAAACAGCGTTAAACACTAAAATATGCCGTGCCGGGATATATCCGTTTACCGCGTAATGGTTCGCCGCAGACTGAGGCTAAATCACGCCACGAGGGACAAAGCCACGCCCTCTCACCACTGCGACGCGCCAATGAGGTTCAAACTGTAACATCTGCTTTCCGGAACAAGTATTCAACACTCCCTTGAACTCTAGCGGATTACACGGCAACTAAAATTTATTAAATAACACAAAATATGATTTGAAGGATATATCCGTTTACCGCGTTTCGGTCAAAATTAGGCGTAACGGATATATCCGTTTGCCGCATGGGAAGGGTTAAAATGTTGTATATTTATAACCAAAAAAGAAAAAAAATATAAGTTTTTTTGCATTTTTGCTCTGAGATTTTGTTGTTGATTTACTTTATATTAACCCTTTCAGTGCTATGGAACGATATATCGTTTATCGACTATTTCCCGAAGAGTGCTAAGGCACAATATATCGTTTCTCGTCTCATTCCCGAAAAGTGCTAAGACACGATATATCGTTGTTCCGTTTTTGTTTCTTTCGTAGCGCTTTTTAGCGTAATATTTTTATTCAAGTTATCAAACAAATGCTAAAGAAATTTCCTTTTTATATGAAAAAAGTATTGTTTAATGTTATTGGCCGTATGATACTAAATTCATACATATTGTATAAATTGAACACTACCCATGGAAGAATGGAAAGGGCTGACTACATGATGGACGTAATTGAAGATCTGTCAAACGAATATCTTGCAACAAAATGTGTCCCTGCAAACATTGTGGGTGGGGGAGATGGCCCACAGAGTGGTTTTGGACTGAGGAAACTTCCTCAAAAGAAGGAAAAAAGTTTGCAAGTGCTGCTTTGGAAGCAACCACCCAGAAGGAAAAGTGCGAAGATCCCGAACTGTGTGTGTGCGTTGTGGGGCTGGGGTACATGCAGAGTGCCTTGTAAAGCATGTTTGCAATTAAAAAAATTAAAACCAACTGTACATAGTGTAAATATGTTTTAAAATATACAATAATTAGTGCTATTTAGTTTTTATAAGATAGTGCGTTTTGTGCCAGACAGCAAGTAGCCACTCCTTTAGCCACCAGACTTTAAAACGTTCAGGTAATAAAATTTTTTTATAACTATTGTAAAAATAATCTAATTTATATAAAATTTTCAGGACCTATTTATCATAAAGTATACTTTTAGGAAACAATGCATTTGATATTAATATTGTTTATTTTTGGTATTTTTTACAGGCTCAAAATCAGAAAAAATATATGAGCATAAGATTTATGTATATATACATGTATATAATTATTTTTAAATTTTGGCTAAATATTTTTTTTTTTTTTTTTTTTGTTAGGTAGGCAGTACTATATTACACACAAAAATTCAAATTTCAAGTTATCTTGTATAATAAGTAAAATATGATTTTTTAAGTAAAAGCATGCAAAATTGCCATTTTTACCCTAGCACTTTTGGGATAAATCATATAACAAATTTTAGCACTTCTAGAAAAAAATCCGAAAAAATTCCCAGCGCCTAAAGGGTCTAAACATAATACTGATGATCCAAATCAATATTTTTTACATCACCATTAGTTGATCGCCACAATATATTTCTGAACCAATAAAGATCAAAGAAATAACAACAAATGACATTTTTGTAGGTGTTTTAACCAATATTTAAAATAATTTAGTTTGCAAATACAGAACCCACATAAACCAAACACTAAGTATTGTTTATTTAACGGAGTGAGCCTACAAGCCCAACCAGGTACATAATTGACATATCCTTTCAAATGTGAATTTGTTTAAGATAACACCTGTACTTAAATTGGCTATGTTTTAAGATATGTTTCAGAGCTCCATCTACAGTCAGTGGACTGGGTGCTGTACGGCCACAAATGGACGTGTCAGCAGAGTGGTTTAGTTTGGGTAAAAATCCCACAAAACCGGGACACCAGTATCATTTAACCTATTGTGGATCGTATTGTTTTGGCGCGCGGGCATGAATTAATTTACGGTCAGCGGTCGCACGAACAGCAATGGTGCGCCACTTCGTATCGCTCGCTATTGTATACTAGAAAATTCAGCTGTGAAGGTATTCGTTCAGATGGAACATGGGCCTGCTGGGGTATCCGTGATGTAGGAATGACAACACGCGAGCAAGGTTCCGGGGTGGCAGGGATGATGTCTGAATCATAGTCTAAATAAAGCGGCTCGGGCGAAGCGATTACAACATCCGGGCCATTTTCTAGACTAAACCCGCCAACATGTATGTCTGCGTCGTTTAGTTCTGTGTCACTAACCTCAAAAGTATTATAATAACAACTGAGGAAAACATCCAATCAGAAGCGCTATAAAGCAGAGAGTAAACTCATATGAATGATTTTTCAACTTCCACATACAACTGCGATCTGTAGGATATTTATAAAACTTTTGAAAACTCTAAACGTAGACCGTTGTTAAACACTCTTAGTTGACAAGTGAAGACGATCGCCTGATCTATCAGACATTAATAGAACTATTTGGAGGGAAACTTAAAAGCCGACCGCTTTTGCGACCTGAGCTTGTCATCGTGCCGTTAGGCCCGGTTGCTGCGTGACGAGCCCAGCTCATCAGTGATCCGCAATGGGTTAAAGGTTCCCACTGCTTACAAAAAAACAAACAATTGTTTATTTTAAAATTACAACAATTTTAAAAGTCAGACCTTTTCTAAAAGAACATAACAAACTTTTTTTATAATTTGGTTGTAGTTATTTATAAAGTGTAAAAGCACTCATCAAACTTACACAGAGTACTAAAAAAGTAAGTTCATTTTAAATTATTAAAACTTATACGATTACAAGTGAGAACTATAAACATTTAGCAGCAGTGAAGAGAGTAGCGCATAGTATAAGTGGATTTCTTTCTATAAAAGAATCGTCTACTTATTAAGTGTTTAATTCAAAACACAATGCTTACTTGAAATAGCTTTTAATCTATTTTATAATATTTTTTTCAAATTTTTGGAGAAATGGAGTTTGCCAGAGAATGGGTTAATCTGGTATCTTTTTGTTTTTAAGGAAAGGTATGATAAAATAAATAATTCATATAAGAACAAAATGATAAGTTTATTGACACCATTGTTTGGATAAGTTTATTACAATTTATTTTCAACTTTTTGAACATATTTTCAAACGGCAGGTAAAATATTTGCAGTAAATTTTGAGGGGGATAATCCCAATTCCCTTTCTAATTTCAAAATTTCCAAAGATTTGAGGTGCGATTCTTTTTCCATGATTTCAATGGATAATTTTAATCTTTTGTCCCGTAATTCACGCAGTGTGGCTGGCCTGTCTTGTGCTCGGTTTGTCAACAATGATGTAGAAGGCATTGGCTCAGACACGGAGGCCGGTGGTATGGATACCTCGGTAGCCCCCTCATCACCATTTGACTCTTCCATTGCAATATCCCACGTTTCGAGTGGTGGCAGGCCTAAAATATTTATAAATCAGCTTGTCAATGGCACTAATTTAAAATCATACTCTCTTCCACTGCCTGTATTATTTTTCTTCTCAAATTATCTTCTAAAAAAAAATAGAATCGGATATTACATACAGTTAGGCAATAATCAATGTCTATCATAATAAAAACAACTTGATTCTAAAACTTATTATTTATTCTGAACGAATAAGTAGTTCATAGCCACCATGATGAATTTCTTTATATTTTGCCAATACAAGGTGTGGCTAGAAAATAACCGAACTGAGACCGGAAACAAATTTTACTTACAGATATTTACAATTTTTCATTGTACTCCACTCCTTGATCTCTACACTGTTCCATGAGTAGGACAATGTTATATTTCATGCATTTTTACAGCCTTAGTTTTGACCGAAGAGTCATGAAAGCTGTCTCATTTTAAAAATATAACTAATACAAATTTTAAAATGTTTTAGTTTTTTTAACCCTTCCCACGCGGAATTTATCTTTTAATTTTGACTCATAACGCATAATTAACTTTAAAATTTTTTTACATTTTACCAACCTCTAGTTAGTGGTGGCTATTAGGAATAAAAAATAATACAGTATCACAAAATAATCAGACCCCTATATTTTTTAACAAATTTTACAAAAATTGAAAAAACAACCTCTTTACTTGAATTTCTAAAAAATATTTTCAATAAGGTAAAATTAATATTTTTGACAAAAAACTAATGGTAAATATAACAGGAACACGAACAGTAAATAAGGCAATATGGCAAAACAGCGTTAAACACTAAAATATGCCGTGCCGGGATATATCCGTTTACCGCGTAATGGTTCGCCGCAGACTGAGGCGAAATCACGCCACGAGGGACAAAGCCACGCCCTCCCACCACTGCGACGCGCCAATGAGTGTCAAACTGTAACATCTGCTTTTCAGAACGAGTATTCAACACTCCCTTGAAATCTAGCGGATTCTTCCACGGCAACTACAATTTGTTAAATAACACATAATAGACTTTGACGAATATATCTGTTTACCGTGTTTCGGTCAAAATCAGGCATAACTGATATATCCGTTTGCCGCGTGGGAATGTGTGTACTTTGAAAATATTAAATTAATGAAGTACAAAAAAGTTGAAACTTTTTGCTGAATAACCAATAATAAATATCGAAAAACTGAGAAAGTTTTTACATGCATATTAATTATACCTTTAAAATGAGACTTCCATAATTATACGACTAAAATAAAGTGGTAAAGATGCATGGTTTTACATCGTTCTTATGAGATTACAATCAAGATGACTAGGACAGCTGGCTCTCAAGCCAACGTTTTCTCTCAACAGTGTTTTGTAAATCGCTAGTATCCACCATCATGAGCTGTGACCTTTAACCCTCAAAGCGTCCATCGTCGATATTTTTGACGACTCGGACTTTCACTAAACGTCATCGTCGAAAATTTCAACTATGAACATTCATCTCTTTAAATTCATTTTATGACGCTAATACTGGTCAAATCGCTGTATAACCTATACAGTTCGAAAGCCCATGAGTTTTACTTTGTGTTTATTAGTATTTGGATTTCTCGTAGTCTGTATCGAACATTAGTCTACATCGTTTTCATCAGCTGTTGTTTCCAGTGAAGCGTATATGCCTTGTTTGTTGTTGCTGAGATACGAAAGTGTAAATTTCACCATTTACAGTGTATTTTATGCTGTTTTCCAAAGAACAGCATATAGTTATGAATTCGTAGTTATATAGTTACTAATTGTTTTGTGTGTGTGTGTTATTGTGACTTTTTGTGCTATACTTCAATATCTTATAATATTTTTTGTAAAACCTTTCTGTTTATTTTCTTCAAAGTATAATTTTAGAAGTTGTCTCATATATATATATATATATATATATATATATATATATATATATATACATATAATTTATTTCAATAAACGTTGAATCGCAAAAAGTACTTGCTCCGCCGGGACTCGAACCCGGATCTCTCACTTGCCGGGTGAATGTGCTACCATTACACCACAGAGCCCTCACTTTTTACGATTCAAATATTTTGTATTTGGCCGTTTCTTTCACATATGTCTTTAAATAACCAAACTAACATATGATCGGAAGACCAAATACCTATCAAATGACTTTTATTTACATTCATTAAATTTGTATAAATGGCAATAGCCGAATTTAATTTATTTCAATAAACATTGAATCGCAAAAAGTACTTGCTCCGCCGGGACTCGAACCCGGATCTCTCACTTGCCAGGTGAATGTGCTATATATATATATATATATATATTTGTATGTGAAAAATATATAACATTTGATAGCAAAAGACTAAGAACATTGTAATATCAATGTGTTATATAACTACTGCAATTAGGAAAATTGTCAAATGTGCGCTTTTTCATAAATATATGTATAAAATAAAAACTATATATATAAACTGTTAAAACATTATACATTTATGTCTTCAGGACAAAATTTCCCATAATTTGGCTATTTTGAATTTTCAATATATTTAATATTTCAAATACATGTCTATACTTGTTTGAAAAGTTTTTTTTTTTATTTTAATTTCTTTACTTCTAAGGTAAGAGAATTGTTTTTCTAACTTTATACTTACACAGTCTGAAAGCTCAGTTTTTTGCAGAAAGAATGGTATATAACACTTTATATTTAAGTTAATATTTAGACTTATTATAGATTTTACAAGGAGAGCCCTGCAAAAACTCACAAAACAGGTGTGCATTTCATAAAATATGATGGACGCTCGGAGGGTTAAAATTAACTTTTCCTGAGTTTTAAACATTCAAATATTTTTAAATTGTTTTACGGCCTACTTTTATAGTTAGCATTTTGTAGATATCTAATTTCATAAGTTCAAACATTGAAGACAATATACTTTTTAACAATCTTTAAATGGGATTTTTCAAACTTAATTGATGATTACTATTTATACAATATAAATGGTGCAAATTGTCAAAACGTAGAATTTTAATGGAATATGAATATTTTAAACAGAGCTCAGAATAAAAATTTGTGTTTACCCAAATCGACAAAGACATTGCCGGTGAAGTTTTGTTTATATTGTCAATCTCAGGTGCTTACAAAGAGACTGTTAAATAACAACTGAACAAAATAGTTTATACTTCAAATACTCAAACACTTCATCAATGAAGAAGAAAGGTAAAAGACTGTGTGAACAAGAAACCTCATTTTATGTTCCTTGTTGTTTTAGTTTAGCTGCTGTTTACTGCAGGAAAAATCTACGGACCAAAGGAGGTGGCAGCATAATATATGTTAAGAAGTGTATTGAATTTGAAAGTATTAATTTGGATAAATTCTATGCTGATTTTACATTTGAGGTTACAGCAGTAAATCTCCTAAAGATTAAAACAGTTATTGCCACTCTTTATAGAACACCAAATTCTGATACAAATTAATTTTACAATTTTTAATACTATTAGAGTCTTTCCTTAGTTTTCTTAACAAAAAGTACAACAGTTTTGAATATATAATATCTGCAGATTTTAATATAAATATTAGTGTAAATTCAATACAAACTGAGTCCTTTTTAAATTTATTGAGATCTTACAATATTTACTGACTAAATGAAGAACCCACTAGAGGGGATGCATGTCTTGACAATACAATAACTACTCTATATACCGGGTGAGTTTTTTAAAGTGATCCAATAGCTAACTTTTTAATTACACGACTTAGCACCACACTTTAAATTTGGAACTTGCTCAATTTTAAGTTTCACTCAGGAATACACTTTCAAATATTTTGAAGATGGCCGCCATTTTCCAATATGGTGGCCAACTTTAAAATCTCTTATGGAACACCCTGTATTTCATGTTGTTTTTAGATTCTTCTCTAAAAAATAAGGCATTTTTGCTATTGTGAGTTTTTCAATATTTCTAATGGTTCAGGAGCTACGTGGACTGGAAGTTTGAAGCTGAACTCAAAAGCAGAAAGGTCAGGTGATTGAGGAGGCCACACTACCCTAATGGTTTGGATTTTTTCTGTGGGGAGCCAAAAGGATAAGGTGTACCGCACGCCCCCCCACAACTCCCGAAGACATGCGTGAAAGGATACGCAACGAGTGCAGCTCAATTGGCGAAGACGTTTTAATCAGGGTACAAAGAGTGCATGTGCAACGACTCAGAAAGTGAATTGAGACAGAATCTTTTTTTACTAATCATTTAGTCGAAAATTTAAATGAATATCAAAGCAAAATGATTAATGCTCAGCATAAAATATGTCTAATATCAAAACACATACAAACTACACAACATAACAAAGCACTAACAACACATAAAACTAACATTGATTAAACATGCTTTAAGAGTTCATGCCACTGATGATGAAAACTTCCAGTCCACGTAGCTCCTGAACCATTAGAGATATTGAAAAACTCTCAATAGCAAAAATGTCTTATTTTTTAGAGTAGAACCTAAAAAACAACATAAAACACAGGGTGTTCCATAAGAGATTTTAAAGTTGGTGGCCATCTTCAAAAAATTTGAAAGTGTATTCCTGAGTGAAACTTAAAATTGAGCAAGTTCCAAATTTAAAGTGTGGTGCTAAGTCGTGTAATTAAAAAGTTAGCTATTGGATCACTTTAAAAAACTCACCCGGTATATATATATATATATATATATATAGAGAGAGAGAGAGAGAGAGAGAGATAAAATCGAGTGTCAAATTGTTGACCATGCTGGAGTTTTTGCTAAGTTTGACGGATTATCTCTCTCAGATAACCGTTCAAAGTACAAAACTAGAACTATAAGAGATCTGACACCAGGAGCAATATTTAAGTTTCGATAATATTTACGTCAGTCTAGCTTATCACAACTGAATAAACATACTGATGCAGAACTAGCTCTTGACTATTTTACGTTATAAGTGACAAACTCTCTCGACGAGTGCTGTAAATTAAAGGAACTTAAGGTAAACACTGCTGAAAGGCCTAATATTAAATGGTGTACACCAGAATTACACGAGATGAAAAAGCGTATTGTAATATTTTATGATAGATTTAAAAATAGTAAAGGAACAAGCAATGAAAGTAATTATAAAAAAGATTATGCAAATGTTAAAAAACTATAATAGAAATAAGATAAATTACCTTTAAAAAAAATAGCAAATGAAGAATAAATTAAAAACTCTTCTAATTCCTCTAATTTTCTTCTAATATTTTAGTAACTTGACGAAGCCTATTGTACTGTAGAATGTGATTAAAGATCAATAAAAAGATCTTGAGTCTTGACACCATATATATAATAATAATAAATGCGTTTATGTTTTCTCTTTTTTAAATACGTGTAAATACAGTATACAACAATATACAGATTACAGAGAAAAAATATACCAACCCAAAAAGAAAATAATCTTGCACTTGGGTGGGAGCCATCATCAGCTTCTTAATTTAATTTAAGTTCTATAATAACAATATAAAAATACAACAAATAATAATAAACAAACTAAAATTACTCTTAACCATCAAATTAACACACATTAATTAGAGAAATCCAACTCACCTTCAATATAAAAACATACATTTACAATTTATAAAATAAGAACAAAATATTTTTACTGAACAACTAAATATAAATTTTCAATATCTTTAACACTTCTACTTAATAACCAAACCTTCAGCCTCTTTTAAAAAATAAATATAGATCTATTAATTTTAATTTCACTTGGAATTAAATTTAAAAAACTTATAACTTAAAAACACAAAACATTTTTAAGAACAATCGCAAATACTGTTGATTACTGAGTCTAGTAGAATAACTAGAGTTGTCAATAACAGGTCCACTGTTACCACTTAGTATGAACAAAATTACTAAAACCTTAAAAAACATATAAATATCTTAATGGTAAAATAAAATTTCTAACAAAAAGCGGAAACGAATGTTCTGTAATATTAGCATTACATATCAATCTTATAAATTTTTTCTGAAGGACTATTAGACTAGATAAATTTGAAACATATAAACTACTACCCCACAATGTTCACTAATATCTATTAACGTGCTTAAAACTACACACACATGCTCATTAGTTGAATTTCTTACTAAACACTTACAGTTGGTGGCGGGAGATGGGCCCTGAGGTGGCACCAGGCCCATCATCTGGTTTCCAGAACCTGTGAGGAAAATAACACAAATGTTATTTAATATAGGAGTAGGGCTTGTGCCAGTTGTGGTGTCAACAGAACCGACAGAGGCTGAGCGGAGATTTATTAGATTGAATTAACGATCAAAACAAAACTGAATGCACCTTAAATCCGTAATATAATAAACATTAATTCTGCGCTAAATAAAACTGCACAATACAATAGTGTTCATGTTATACACTACAAAAATAATACAAAAATCAAAAAAATCTTTGTAAATCTGATTACAGATGAGAGTCATCACTGTTTTTGCATTAAGTGAAAAGTATTTAATTTTACAGCACTTGAAATGGTCATTTTTCTGGTTCAAACATCTGTGTTTTAAAAACCATACTGCAAGATGCTGCACATTCAACATAAAACATGTTTACGTAAAGTCCCAGCTTCGTATAACTTCAAACAAGAAAACCTAATTGAATTTAACTTTCAACTACAACAGGAAAATTGGTAAGATACTGTTCAAATTTCATCTGCTGAAGAAGCATACAACTGTGTCCTTCAATCTGGATTTAGCTTGCCCAAGGAAGCTAAAGAAATTACAACCAAAACCTAAAACAACAGCTTTTGCAGATGAGGAATCTTTGACGCTCAGAGACATGGAATAATAGTAGATCATGCCACAAGACATGAGGCAAGTACCATTAAAAAGTTTACGACCAGCACTTTAAGCTTCTAAGGCAGCGGGCTTGCATAAAATATTTATAGAAAGCCGGAAAAAAAATCAAGAGCCATGTGGAATATACCCAATAATGTCCGTAATAAAATGAGGAGCACTGTAAATGCAATGGAACTAGAAATAAATGGGAGCACTCACAAAAAAACTTTCACAAAGCAAAATACTTAAATTCTTTCTATATCAATATTGCCAAAACAACTCTAAAAAAATTCGATCTAATAACAAAAAAATTTATATATGCCAAGCCACATGAAATAGCAAAAATGGAGCCAATTCCGACTAGCATAAAATATATCAAATATGTAATCTTTGAACTGAAACCTATAATCTCAGCAGGGATCGACGAAATATCCTTCAACGTCTCAAGACTTTGTGTCAATGAATTAGCACCCCCACTGGTCCACTATATTTAACAAGTCTTTTCAAGAAGAAATATTTCTTTCAAATTAAAAATATTCAAAGAGTTCCCAACATTCAAAAATGGGTGCAGTACTGATGCAAGCAACTATAGACCAATCTTGTTTTTTTCAACCTTTTCAGTATGTGAAAAATTGTGCTCAGAAAACTCCTAGATCATTATGCAAAATACAACCTACTGAACAACTGCCTATATGGATTCACTAAAAGAAACTCAACTAGTAGTAGTTGATCAAATTTATTGAGACAATTATTGATGGTATTTAAGAGGAATTATCAACTGCATTATTTCTTAATTTCAGTTAAGCTTACAAGCCTTAACCACAACATTATCTTAAAATGACTAGAACCACTCGAAATCACAGCAAAGGAATGGTTTGAAAGCGACTTAAAGGGAAATACACAGCTTGTTGAGCTGGACTCATCAAATGGAAATACACAAACTATCAGATCTAACATTCTACCGTGCAGGGAAGTGTGCCCCAAGGCTCTGTCTTAGGACTGGTATTTTTTATACTCTTTAACAATGATCTCCTCCAACAACTAGGAGAACTCTCATGTACGCACATGACACAACTCTGCTCTTAAATCAATGTACTTCGGACTGCCTGGCTGTTTGATCCTACGTAGCTCTCAATATTACTCGCAAGTGGTCCTGTGGTAACCCCTTAAAAACCTACCAAATTGCTTGTGAAAGATCATCAAAAGTCCCGGACATTCCTGGTATCAATTTTCAAACATAATGTAAATTTCTTGGCATAACCATAGACACAGACTTGAACTGGACTCAGTATACGGCCAATCTCAGCACGAAAATTTAACACCAGCCACTTTTTTGTAAACCAGTTACTTTCTCTTAGCATAGACAGCAAATACAGACTATTTTTCACTTTCTAAATCCTATTTATGTAATGGCCTTGCTGCATGGGGAGAGATTCAACTGCCATGTTGAACCTTCAACAAATCCTCATATTAAAAAAAGTCTAATGTTTTAAATTAGCAGATCCACACCATCAGGAAATCTATAGGTCTTTTAAATCCTTGAAGTTCCTCACTGTTGTCTCACTTGATATTCATGATCATGATAATGTATGCTGACATAAATTTAATGTGCAAAAGAACAGGGATCTACACCGCAACAAATTATTTTTTTTTTAACTCTTAGATTTGTAGTAGTAGTATGTGAAATATTAATCTAGAGTTACAGTTTTTTTGTAATTTTCATAAAAGTATTGATATCCCGGAAACTAAGTTACTTTTACAAAGGTTATGGTTTATTATTTGGAACAATCATTAGCTGACATATTAACCACTGACACATTACTGTTTATTTATGGAACATTGGAATATAATGTAGCATAAATTATAATATTACAAAATTAAGTAGTTATATTTAGATTGGAATATAAATAAATAAAAATATATATTTTTTGACTTTGAAAGACCTTATGGGTATAAAAAAAATTATCAGATCTCAATTTTTCATTAGTTCAATTCCAAAAAAGAAGGTGAAAACTGAAGTTAGTTGCAAAATGTGTAACTAAAACTAATCTATGTCAATAGAATGCTGTTATTTTGGAAATTTTGATTACTAGTGCAGGGATCCTATAGGCTTGAAACAGGTAGGCAAATGGGCTAAGTGCTCTAATAAATTTGAGTGACTAATATGGTTTTACAGAGTAATAAAAGCATATTAAGATTTTAAGGTTCATATAAAAATGGGGGTTTATTATTTCACCCTATTGTTCATTATGCAGTGTATGATTATAAAAAAATTATAATTTAGTACACTTAAAAACGCTAGTGAATATAGCGCTCAACCTACCTTGTCTAGCAAGAGTCTGTAAAGCATTGATGGGATCTTGCATGTTCTGCCCTGGTGTTCCTGCGGGACCCCCCATACCCGGATTCTTCTTCGAGTCTGGAAAGAACAAAAAAAGGTTAAACTGAAAGTTCTACTGATTAAGTAGAAGCCTCTTGCAGCTTTAAATTCACATTAATGCCTGCACAAAGTGTATACTACAAACAATAAGGTTTATTTCAATATTCATATGTAACATATAAGAATAAGAATTTTATTCTGCACGAAAATATTCCACACAAATTACATTGGCACGTCAATACAATGTTACTACTTTTGTAAAACAATGAACATTCTAAAAGCCTTGCTTCGTCCACACTGTTGAGATGTACTCTTCCACTGAATAGAATGATCTTTTACAAAAAAAATAATTTAGTTTAGCCTTAAATTCCATATCACTTAGCATCCTTATATCTAATGGTAACTTATTGTATTATAGTCCATTAGCCATCATCATTGGGCTTTTGTCAGTTTTAGCTAGTCTAGTTTGAGGTAAGTTGATATTGTTACGACTTCTTGTTTCATAATTGTGAACATTTTTCCTTAAGTTTACTTGATCTAAATTAGCTCGGAGGTAAAGTAGGCAATGTTGTATATTTATGAATTTATGTCTTTTAACAATTAATATTGTACTCAATAATATGATTGAGTTATGTTGAGTTTCGTCTCCAGTAACAACAGAGTAGAGAAAATCATCACCTTCGAGTTCATAGTGTTCCAAAAACTCTTTGGAGAGTTTCTGTGATTGTTTCGTGTATCATGGAGATTTGCGGAAACATCCCAGAAAGTTCCTTCCAATAATTATTAAATCGATTAAATGGTAATTTTCTATAATGCTAACTTAAGAAAATATTATGACAATACAAGTTCTCCCAGTATTTAGAAAGAAATTAAAATTAAACCATTTATCTTATTCATGACTACTTACTCATTTCCCTAACATGGAGAATGAGACGAGCTACAAATCCCAAATACTCTTCCTGTAACAGGCACAAAAAATAAAGCTGGATATTTATTAAAATGTTCAAAACTTCCCAACATACATAAAACATATTGATTAAGTTCTATTACAAACTAATATGACCCTATAAATCACCAATATACAGAAACAATTAAATTTGCTAGGTCATTTACTCTACAACAGTTGGTCAAAAATCATCTTTTTGCTAAATAAAACCATCTACAAGAGCTGTTTTTTTCACCTCCAATCTCACGTCATGAAGGTCAGACAAGTGGCAGGTTGGTGGTGTGCGCATTAATTGATCGCGCATCTTCCCCACTCCAACATTTATCACCGCCAAGTTCAAAGTAGCTAGTTTGCACTGAGCTGCAGTCGCATAAACATGGCCGCCTCTACTGATTCTCCACCAATTGTGTATTATTCGTTTCCTGCATGCAAAAGAGAATAGTGCTGCATAAATCTCTTGGAGAATGTGCCATATTTACATTATGATGTGTTGTGTGTGAATTGTGTTGAAGGTTTAAAGATGGCCGAACTGAAGTCCACGATGAATGTGGTCAAGGACATAAGTCGCTACAGACGACCTTGTTGAATGAGTTGACAAAGTTCTTAGAGAAAAGTCTTGTCTTTGGAATTCCCAGAAGTGTCAAGATCGTCTCTTTACTCTTTTGTTACAAAACATTTAAGCTAAAAAAGGACTTGTGCTCACCGCGTGCCAAGGATTTTGACTGACACCCACAAAACTCGTTGAATGGGTTGAGGTTTGACAGTCCTTGAATTTGACATTTGATCAACTTAAAACTTTCATCATCAATGCACAATTCACCAATGGATTTCAGTTGCAATATTCTCTTCTGCTTGCAAGGAACGAATAATACACAATTCAAATTCTCCCATAAACATCAAAATTGGTGATGGATTTCATAATTAAAATGGTTTGTAGTTTCAAAGCAAAGCCCCAATCACTTACTGCAGTTCATAAGTAACAGAATTTTAAATTGGAGCACCATTTTTAACTAGACGCAGTGAGAAATGTAGCGAGACACAGAACTATCACAGCTCTATGTATACTGAGCATATGAATCTTTTTACCCCAAGGCTCTAGTCCTGTTCACTGCCAAGCTAATTCTAAATGTCTGTCATTTACAGGACAACACTTATTGTTACACGCTGTACAATTAAACAAAGCAATCAAAACATTCCTTACTGAACAGTAAATTTTGATTTCGAACCTCTGTATAAAAAAATACGCATATCGTTGTTATTTGATTTTCTTGGAACATTTTTACATTCAAATTAACAATAGGCTATTTGCATTCTAAGAGTTATTGGCTATTTCTTACCTTGGATTTGGCCTTCTGGAAGACATGATTTTCCATTTCCATACTATTTTTTGAAGTCGGCATACCTGAACTTCGGATTGCTTCCTCTCTAAAAAAAATAAAAACGGACTTACAGAAAACGTAACACTTTTAAATATTTTATGCATCATACATGATACAAGAGTGTATACTTGTACAAATTATTGAATCAAGCTGCAACATTTTTATTTCAAGATTATTTTGATATATACAATTGGTTTATTCTTCCTATCGTCTGCTACAACTTACTAAAGTCAACAGCTGATTAAGGTAGTACAATAATGTTGGGATGGATAGATTTTATAGTCACAATCCTTCAAGATACCTTCCCTGAAGAGGAAAAACAAAAAAGTCTTCTAGTTACTCCAGAAGGAACTGGTGTTCTAGTTACTTCAGAAGGAACTGGTGTTCTAGTTACTCCAGAAGGAACTGGTGTTCTAGTTACTTCAGAAGGTACTGTAACATTTGAAGTAGTCATTTTGGTGCATTTTAAAATTATTAGGCTCAATGGAAAACAGCTGGAGATAAGAATGTCACTTTTACAGTATGTAGAGCTTATATGAAATATAACTTGAGGGAGTGATGTTTTTCATTTATAAAAGATTAGTCAATTTTCCACCAAAGATAAAATATTAGAACAAAAATATTAATTTCGTGGTACTTTGGGATTATACCGACCACACACCCAGACATGAATCGTTATTTGACACTTTGCTTCTACTGATTACTAGATTAGCGTAGAACAATATTTCGTCAATATAAAACAGGAATTGTCTTATCGCAAACCCCTCCCCATCCTCAGACAGAGGTCAAAGTCGAGTGGTCTAGTAGATAACGTGATTGCAGAGTCTCGCCGCCCGTTCAGCTGGTGCGTCGCTTTGTTGTACTTCCGTGTTTTACGCCTACATTTCTCCAAACACAAAAATTCAACAAAAACAAACATTACCAAACAAAAACTAAACTCTTTATTGAAAAAAAATCACTCAAAACTTGTTTTTATTCTTGATCACACACCGCCACTCAAAATCCGAATGCTGCCGAAGCCCGCGCTGATGTCAACGAAAGAAAAACATCACTCGAGATAGTACCTATCAGTAAAATATCAAATTCTAGAGGTGCTGATCAGAAATATAAAATGAATTGTAATGGAAAGGCAATAAATTATGTACCGTGCAAAAAACTTAAATAATCATGTGATGCCGCGTGGCCTGCCGTAATCGGGATTCTTGAGAAAGATAAGATAACAGTGACAACAATACCGATCACAATACCTGGAAATGCTTGTAAGTTTGTAATTAAAGAGTTGTTTTTTCGTTCTATCATGTTTGTTTCTATAAATTTATATTTTTGTGTTCTTCATACTGGTGTGGTCGGTATAATCCCAAAGTACCAATTTCGTATATAACCTTAGAACTGGCATGGAATCCAGGTGACTTGAACAGCAACAGCGGGTATTCTAAGTGAGCTACCTGCACAATGATGTTATCAAGTCAGCGTGGCTGTGTGGTCTAAGGCACTACTCTCATACGCGGGAGTGACTCGCGGGTTTTATTCAAGCACCTGACATTAAGAATTTATTTGGTCTGGTGTACATAAGAGTCACTGGTCTGTGGTAAAGCTAGTAGGAGGGTCCACCTTAAATTAACGGTGGTTTGCTTGGGTGGAAGTTGACAGAATCAGTGATTTTCTTGTATAAGTGTACCGGACCCAAGACACTCATTTTGCATTTTTTTTGTCTTCACCAAGTTATTTCAGCCATGCATTTTTATAAGTTCTTAATTGATAAACATTCATCAATTAAGAAGCTTAAACAAAAACTAGTTGAGTTAGTTCAGTTAATTTCAGTTGAGTTAGTTTGGATTTCATTTTTAATTAAAATTGAAGCTGACAATAAAAAAACTAAAACCAGAGCATCTTTTATGACTTAAATAAAGAAGTAGACCACAACCTGCTTCCATTTACGATGCTTACTGTGATTCCACAGACGAAATTTATCTTCATCACCTTCTCCTTCTGATTCAACAATCAACATCCCATCATATTATATCATTACCTTGGAATGGACTGCAGAGGATCATGCAAAGATGGAATATCTTCAAAATACCAAAAAGCTTCATTCCTTAGACTAAATAAACGATATGAGGAACCTCGGACAAGTAACATTGGATCTAATTTTCAGCAGCATTAAAGGCGTAACCATCAACTCTGCAAATGACCACCTGACTCTTATCACCCTCCTTTACCTTTCTCATTGCCTGCTGGATGAAGATTTCTTCATGCTTGTTATTTCACCTGCCCTAATCTGCGAAAATGCAACTTGTTTGCTACTAATGAAATGCTCTCATCTGCAGATTTCTCATTCATCCATGACTAACCCAGCATTTAAGAGTGCGGTACTTTGGGATTATACCAACCACACCAGTATGAGGAAAACAAAAGTATAAATTTATAGAAACAAACATTATAGAATGAAAAAAACAACTCTTTAATTACAAAATTACAAACTTACAATGATTATCAATTGTTAAAGGGTTTCCTGTGACACCCAGAATGCAGCAATATCAAGGATGAGTGAGTGTAGTGGATTTCCGCCTTCGGCCCCAACTGCCGACCGCCACATGTATTCAGCTAGGTATTAGTCAAGATGGTGTCGTGCTGTTCCTTTTTGTTTTTTATTACGCCATTTAGCTGAACCCCACATTCGCTCAACCTGTTGAGTATTAGCACTGGTTTCCGGGTCGCGGCATACCAGCTGAACGGGCGGCGAGACTGTGCAGTCATGTTATCTACTAGACCGCTCGACTTTGACCTCTGTCCGAGGATCGGGAGGGGTTTGCGATAAGACAATTCTTGTTTTATATTGACGAAATATTGTTCTACGCTAATTTAGTAATCAGTAGAAGCAAAATGTCAAATAACGATTCGTGTCTGGGTGTGGTCGGTATAATCCCAAAGTACCAAGAGTGCTTCTGCAAAATAACTTCCTTACTTGGTGATATTTGTGTTATATGCAGTCCCTTGAAACGGATTGAGGTTTCACCCTTTTCCAAGTGGTTCTCCAAGGAGCTAATATTGTGATACAGAAGAAAATGTCCACAGGCGTTACAAACTATCATTTCATCCGGCCGTCTACTCATGCTTCTGCACATTACATGATGCTTGCAAGAATCTTAGTTGGCATGTGTTATAGAAGCTACTTCAACCATATAGAACATTCAATTTCACATAACTCCAATAGCTTCTGGTGCTTTATTCCTTCCGCAGACGAATCTCCTGGAATACCACCTAAGGTGATCGCCCCTCAGAGGATCTGTAGGAGAGGGCACATATTTTCTATGAATTCTTCGCCTCCGTCTTGTTGCAGCCTGTGACTTTATTTAATGGATATAATGAAAATCGTTACTATTTTAATTGAAATCAAACAAACTATTTCTTTATTTATTAATGAATGATTTTTTGACAGCATCAGTCCCTGCAGAAATACTGTTTCATATTGGCTAAAGTAATTGTAAGTACTACGCTGCTCAAACGTCGTTTAAATAAAGTTTAGTAATTTTATGTAATCTGAAACAAATACATTTATTGGTATCAATTTACAATAACGTGACCATGGAAAGGTATGTTCATTTTTTTCCCCTGAAAACAATAGTGAAGAAAAAATTCGTCGGCAACGAAAATCAAAGGACTTACGATTTTTTGAAAACTCTGTTTTTGACAGTATCTCTGGCAATTTTACTGAAATGATGCTGACAAGTACGTTAATTCTGTCAACGATGCCTGCCCGCTGCGCACTGCTTGCTCTTTTAGAAAAAAAAATTAACTCGAGCTTGCAAAAGTCGAATCCCAGATCACGTGATGCCCCTGATCCTTAACCCTCCAAGTGTTGTTCGACAAAATTTTGTCGGTTATTTTCCATTTTTAACGCAATAATGCCCGAAAGGCATCAATATAATACAATAATATACTTTCCCCCCAGTTTATATGCACCTGTGATAATAATACTTGGCTATAAATGCCCAACCCATGAAAAAAAGTCCATTTTTCATGGTCACGGTATTGTAAATAAATACCCATTTATTTTACATATAAAAGTATAGCTTCACTATAATACGATTTTAAAAGGCTATAACTTAATTTAGTTCGACATTATCACTCAAAATTAGTTCAAAGTAAAATCGTGTTTGGAAGTAAGTTCAAAATTAAAATCCTGTTTCGTTATTGACTAACGGCGGCAAGAACAGTGACCTACGTGTCTTCTTTGTTTCACAAGCAGTCACATTTATTCTTGAAAATTAATAAAGTAAGTAGATGTGATGTTTTGTTGTAATTATATAAATTATATATTGTATAATAATTTGTAAATTATATACTTTTTTTTGAATATTTATAGATTAATTTCAAAGATTGAAATCTACCTAGCAAAACCATATTGTTCTTTGAAATATTTATTACATTATTTGTTCCCACATTTTGCTTTCAGTCTTTTGAATGGTCATGAATATCGATGATTTGAATCATTCAATAATCATAATCCGATTGTGTTGGTGGCCGCTTATTATACCGCAGCCACCATCGTTCTATTGATGATTCAATATAAATGATGGGCTGTAGTATGTGTTCAATCACTGAAGTGTTGGACACTTATACTCCAGCCCAACTATGCCAATATTTCCAAACCAGATTCATACAGGCCTGTGCTAGGCTCATTTCTTATAACCTACCTAGTAGACTATAGAAAAACTGATACCTGCATTTCGAGCATGTACTAAGCTGTCATAACTAATGTATTAATCGTTTCAGCTAATCTAGTTGTGAATAGGTCTACTGAAGAACAAATTTGACAAGACCTAGGCCATTGCTCTAATTTAGGCTAAGAAACTTATCTTTCTTTTAATTTAATGAATTAAATTAAATTTTATTTAATAAATTGTGTCCATTTTTACCATCTTATTCATAGTTATACTTTTGTTTAGAAAAGGGTTTAATTAATAAGTATTATTTTCAAACTATTACATACATTTTTGCAACAACGCTCTGTCTAAACGCTGTAGTGCGCCAAGAATTTTCTTCAGCAGTCATTGTAGTGGATTTAAAATGTAAATTATATTAAAATTATATTTAACTTCACAATATAAAGTATGTCCGACTATTTGTAATTATCACTGAAGTACATTACTTGATCAACTTTTTATTAACATCCCGAAAACACTATCCACTTACACGACACTCACATTAACAATCACAATCATTATTCACTTTCCCACAGGAAAAATCAAGATTTATCTAAGAACAAAACGTAGTAAACAACAAAACGTAGAGAAAACAATAAATCACAGACCAAAGGAAATGTTAAACAAACAGAACGACGTCAAACAAAACCACCTGATAAAAAACAAAGACCAACAAAATATATTAATTTGTATACAACATTGGATTTTCAATAAAAATTTTGTTTGATCAAAAGTCTATATTTGAGAGAGTAGCGGGATTCATTTTTCTCTGGAAAACCATTTAATTACTTTTATTTTATTTATATCGTATATATCTGTGTTCTTATTTGTTAATGCGTGATGAATTAATCATGTAAAGTCAGAACATTAGTTTATTTTCAATTGAGGACATTACTTGGTTTGATATATTCAGTTTATTTTTCGTACGTTAAAAATTGGTATGATTATTTATCTTACTTCCATTATGGAACAGAACTCTGAAGAACATGATCATGATTCCATTTCCTAATTTAGGAAGAACATTAGCGTATTGGAATCCAGTACAAATCAACGGATGGTTACGTTTTCTGATGACGAATCAGATATTTGGCAATCAGTTAAGTCAAGAAACGCCAAAAGAAATATTATTTCTTCACTAGACCATGGACCTAAACGCCATTGTTAAACTAAAGTATCGGGGCAAAAAACGATGGCCCATTCTGTTATATATGAATATTCTTTGTATCATTATCTAGTAAGTTTAGATATATTTGCAAAGTGTGCACCTCACCCCATATGACGTAATGTGTCGGCTGTTTTTAATCGTATGATTTTGAATAAAACGGCATTGGCTACTCGAGATCACCTGACCCCCCTCTCCTTTGGTCACTGCCTCGTCCGAGCATTCCTTGAGCCGGTAGTCAGTCAACTCCCAGTCTCGCTTGCCACATGCCACCCCTCGTGTGGCCGTGTCTTAAGAAATGTAAAAGTGTTCTTTATTTCGATTCACCCGCCCCCGGCATAAGTACTGTTATTTAGAACAAACATAACAAAATGGCGACGAGGTCGGTTTTAAATTTACATACCGGGCAATGCAACTGTTCGATTGTGCCGGTAGTGTAAATTTCAGACAAACACGTGTAAATGTCGGATGACGAAGTGGATTTAGCGCCGTTACTACACAATATCGAACTGCCGGGCAACACAAAAATGTCGGGAATAATCGGCGGAATCGGTGAATACGATAAAAATAGTGAGACGTGGTCGTCTTATATCGAGCGCTTCGAACTATTCATCGAGTGCAACAATATTAAGGAGGAGAAAAAAGGTTAGCACGTTATTAACTGTTGCCGGTGTAAAAACGTTACAGTCTATTACGGGATTTATGCACGCTCAATAAGCCGTCTACAAAAAGTTTTGACGCATTAGTATCTTTGATTCAAGATCACTTGTATCCAAAACCATCGTTCATAGCCGAGAGGTACAAGTTCAGCAAGAGGATTCAGCACGAAGGCGAATCAGCAGCAGACTACATCGCCCAGTTAAGAAAGATGTCCACCCATTGTGAATTTGGGGCAGTTTTAAACGATTACCTGCGAGATCGTTTAGTCTCCGGAATTAGAAATGAAGCAACAAAACAAAAACTGTTAGGAGTATCCAGCTTGACATTTGACCAAGCAGTTAAAATCATCACGTCAGCAGAAGCCGCTGAGAAGAATGCAGCAGCCTTGGCGATCAACGGAAGCCGCAACGCCGAGCGACTACAAAAGATGACAGCTCATCACCGCAGTGTAACAGCTGGGAGCAGAGCATCGGCGGGTGCCGGCGGCGCTACCACACCTGGAAGTCACCACCACAACCCCAAAAGCAGCGCTTCGCACGACTACAAAGTGCAGTGTTCGTGTTGTGGTAATGTGGGTCATTTTGCGCCATCAGTGTCGACTGGTTGGTGTTACGTGTAACGCGTGTGGAAAAAAGAATCACATTTGCTAAGGTTTGTCGATCAAAGGGTAAGCCCCAAAACCAACAATCTAAGTTTAAACACTTTAAAAAATAAAAATAATAGTAGACATAATTATGTAGAAGAAGTATGTAGTCAAAACACTGATAGTATGTTGAACCTGAAAGCTGATGAGGAAGATATTTCAAATTTATTTAAAATGAATGAAAGGGAAGTTGAGCACATTAAAGTTCGTCCGGTTAAATTAGAATTAATAGTTAAGGGTAAGCCAATCTATTTTGAGGCTGATACAGGCGCGTCAGTAAGCGTGTGCAGCGAGCAATTTTACAAAGAAAACCTTAATAGTTGTAAATTATTGCCCACTGACTTATCTCTAAGTTCGTATACGAATGAACCTATAGTTCCGTTAGGGAAAATTGAAGTGGATGTTTAATATCAAGAAGTTAGCAAATTTCTTGAATTGTTTGTAATCAAGAAAGGAGCTCACCTCTCATAGGACGAAATTGGCTTCAAAAGTCTCGGTGTGGAAAATATCTTTCAATAATAAAATATTTGGCATAAGCAATAAAGACAGTAATCCGGATGTTACGAGTTAACATTGCATTGAATTAACTAAAGATTTGATCAAAGAATTTACGGAAGTTTTCAGTGACAAATTAGGTCAATACAAAGGTGAACCAGTTAAATTAAAGTTAAAACCTGAGGCCACACCAAGGTATTTTAAGCCACGGTCCATTCCCTTTTCACTTAAAACTAAAGTCGAAAAAGAACTAGAAAGGTTAACTGAGGAAAAAGTACTTGTTCCAGTAAAAAGTAATGACTGGGGCACTCCCATTGTTCCAGTAATAAAACCAGACGGAGGAATACGCATTTTGCGGAGATTTTAAAGTGACCTTAAATCCCATGTTTAGAAGTTGAAAAGTACCCTATCCCCAGAATAGATGAAATGTTTACTTGTTTACAGAAAGGCGAGAAATTCAGTAAAATAGATTTATGCCAAGCTTATATGCAGCTAGAGTTAGATGAAGAATCTAAGAATTTATGCATTATCAGTACCCATAAAAGGGTTATTCCGTTATCAAAGAATGCCGTTCGGAATTTCTTCCGCAACGAGTATATTTCAGTACAGAATCGAACAGTGTTTACAAGACTTGTCCAATGTTGTTGTATTTTTAGACGATATATTGATTACAGATGTAAAACGATGATCTACACTATCAAAAACTTAGGGAAGTTTGCAAGCGCCTAAGCGAAAATGGTCTCACAGTAAAAAAGAATAAATGCACATTTTTTTGCACCTAAAGTGGAGTATTTAGGTTTTCTGTATTGACAAAGAAGGGTTGCACACTTCCGAATCTAAGGTAGAAGCAATTAGGAATGCTCCCATACCTAAAACAGTGACTGAGGTCAAAGCTTTAGTAGGTCTAATTAATTACTACTCAAAGTTCATACCACATTGTTTCCACCATAACTAAGTCCCATGTACAGTCTGTATTGACAAAGAAGGGTTGCACACTTCCGAATCTAAGGTAGAAGCAATTAGGAATGCTCCCCATACCTAAAACAGTGACTGAGGTCAAAGCTTTAGTAGGTCTAATTAATTACTACTCAAAGTTCATACCACATTGTTCCACCATACTAAGTCCCATGTACAGTCTTCTTAAGAAGGACACACCTTTTAATGTTAATAAGAATTGTATCGCAGCTTTTGACAAAGTAAAAGAGTTACTTTCAAACGCACCAATTTTGGCGCATTATGACACTAATTTGCCTTTGAAGTTAGCCGTAGATGCTAGTTCAGTTGGCTTGGGAGCCGTCCTAAGTGTTATCTCACCAGGTGGTATAGAGAAACTAATAGCCTATCAGTCACGCACACTCTCACAAGCTTGAGCGGAACTATTCACAGTTAGAGAAAGAAGCTCTGGCTATCGTATTTGCAGTCAAAAAGTTTAATCAATACTTGTACGGTCGGAAATTTATTTTGCACACTGATCACAAACCTCTTTTAAGTATCTTTGGAAATAAAAAAGGTTACCTATCTTTGCTGCCGGCCGTATGCAAAGATATGCTTTGTTCCTGTCCGGTTACGAATTTTGACGTTCAATACGTAAAGACGGAACTAAATAATGCAGATATGTTATCTAGATTGCCTTTAAGTGTCAATCACAACAATGCTACTGATGAGTTTGCGTGGCAAGGTACATATTTACATTGTATTCAAGAAAGCTCATTACCTTTGACTTTTGAACATGTAAAATCAGATACACAGAAAGATCCAGTTTTAAGAAAATTGTATGGCTACATTATACACGGTTGGCCTAATGTCATTCCTGAGGAAGCGAAGAGCTTACTCCGTATTTCCAGAGACAGAACGAACTGACAGTTGAATTTGGAGTAATTATGTGGGGTTATAAAGTAGTCGTACCAGTAACTTTAAGGGATTATGTACTTAAAGAGCTTCATTCTAGTCTATTGTGAAAATGAAGTCGGTAGCACGCAGCTACGTCTGGTGGAACGGTATTGATGAACAGATCACAAATATGGCTAACAGTTGTTCTTCCTGTCTCCGGGAACGGAACAACCCGTCAAAGAGTCAATTACATGTTTGGCACTAGCCTCCCGCTCCTGGGAACGTATTCATGTGGACTACCTAGGACCTTTTAAAAATAAAATGTATTTAATCGTCATTGACGCTCACTCAAAATGGTTAGAAGTAGGGCGAAGTTAGTTCAACTTCCCGCTAAACTAGCTATAAGTTTTCTAAGAGAGCTATTTAGTCGCTTTGGTCTACCTGTTAATTTACATTCTGACAATGGACCACCCTTTTACCTCATCGGAGTTCAAACAGTTCATGAAAATGAACGGTATAAAACATACTTTCAGTCCTGTGTATCATCCAAAAAGTAATGGCCAAGCAGAAAACAGCGTGAAATTTGCTAAAGACAAATTAAAGCGAGCATTTCATGACAATGCAGATGCTAGCGTAGCCTTGAGTAGGATATTGTTTGACTACCGTAACTCTGTACATAGTACCACCAATGAAACACCAAGCAATTTAATGTTTGGCAGGAAACTGCGCACCCGGTTGGATCTATTGAGACCAAACATTACCCAGTTTGTAAATAAGAAACAAGAGGAGAGCAAAAATAGTTTTAATAAAATATTACTAGGGTAGTTTATCCAGGTCAAACTGTATTAATGCGAGATTACAGGTCAAACAACAAATGGTTACAAGGTATTGTAAATAAACAAATCAGTCCTGTTATGTATGAAATAGAGTTAAATTCTGGCATTGTAACGAAACGTCACATAGATCAACTGATCGGTCTGAGTGACAGTTCGCTAGACAGAGACTCGAGTGCAGTAGCAGAAAAACTGTACCGAGAAACGTGACAAAACCCCTACTTCCGCAAGCGCAGACGTAGACTTGGCAGCGCCGCAATACAATCGCAGTGTAACTCTCCCCCTGCACATGACGTAAATCGATCGCCAGTTGGCATGGCAAACCACTACGGCGAGTGGTGGAAGGTCATTCTCTTCCCCCTCTACCCGCACCGTACTACACCCGTATCAGCGCGCGTAAAATCAGCTGTTCTTGACAGCACCTGTCAAAGTCGGATGCGACGCTATCCTGAGCGCACTAGAAAACCTGTAAATAAACTTGACTTATAATAAAGATGTACTTATTCAGTAATGGTTGTGTATTATGTTATTTTATGTGTTATTTTATTATATTGTGGTTTTATCAAGCGTTTATTTGAATTTAAACTTGTTTAGTGTTTACTTTTTGTCAAATTGTTGTTAATTATAGAATCATGTCAGATCAGTACTTTATAAATTATTACTTTAAGTATCAAGAGGAAGCATTCAAACTATTGAAGGACAATTAATTTTTAAATTTGATTTGTTTGTAATTTCTGAATTTAAATAGGGAGGAAATTGTTATATATGAATATTCTTTGTATCATTATCTAGTAAGTTTTAGATATATTTGCAAAGTGTGCACACCTCACCCCATATGACGTAATGTGTCGGCTGTTTTAATCGTATGATTTTGAATAAACTGCATTGGCTACTCGAGATCACCTGACCCCCCTCTCCTTTGGTCACTGCCTCGTCCGAGCATTCCTTGAGCCGGTAGTAGTCATCAACTCCCAGTCTCGCTTGCCACACCACCCCTCGTGTGGCCGTGTCTTAAGAAATGTAAAAGTGTTCTTTATTTCGATTCACCCGCCCCGGCATAAGTACTGTTATTTAGAACAAACATAACACATTCAACCCAGTAATAATAGTATTAATAGTATGTCTAGTATAGTATTAGTAGCAAGATTCAAGATCTTTATTCGTAAATGCAAAATACATTTTTACATTACACGTCAAATACTAAAAACTATATCTAACCTAACAAATCTTTTACACAGTAAAAACATTTATCAAGAAAGTGTGTCTTTAATTTTTTTTTTTATATAAACGTAGATTTTGCTCATTTTTAATATTCAATAGCAATGTATTGAAAGCTTTTGCACCCAAGTGGTATGGACCCCTCTCAAATGTGCTGGTACTACGTGCAGCCACAGATATCAACTCTCTTGATCTGGTCGGATACTGATAGTAGTATCCATTGCTTACAAAAAGCTTTGGATTGCCCTTAACAAAAGAGCATAGCTCGTACCCCACCAGACCCGCCAGAGTAAGTATTTTTAATTCACCGAAAAGAGGTTTACAAGTCTCGAATTTCCTACGTCCTGAGATGATTCGCAAACACCATTTCTGGAGAACAAATACTCTATTGAAATTTACCTCGCTGGATGGACCCCAGAACATCAACCCGTACCTCAAAATTGATTGAACGTGAGAAAAATACACTGTTCGTTGAACATCTTGGTTACAGACCTTGGCGAGACGGTTGAGATCAAATCCCATGGTTCGAAGCCTTTTGCAGACATGTCCCACGTGGCCGCTCCATGTGAGCCTATTATCGATATATAAACCCATAAATTTAACCAAGGTTTCTTGCTTGGCTCCATCGCTTCCTAGTTTGATAAGACCCTGAATGTTAAACTGGTTTGTGTTCCCTAGATGAAACTGGATGATATTAGTTTTGCGGATGTTTAACCTAAGTTTATTTGAATTGAACCACTGATTTAAACTTTGCAACTGGATGTTTGAATTCGATATAGCCAAATGTGGGGATTTATTGGACACAAAAAAAGAACAATCATCAGCAAACATCGTAACTTTGAGGTCTGTTGAAATGTTTGGAAGATCATTTACATAAATGAGAAATAATACAGGACCAAGAATAGAGCCTTGAGGAACACCACAAGTAATGGCTCTATATGATGAGGAAGCTTTATTTTGACCATCGTGGATTTGGACGGTTTGATTCCTATCAGACAAATTCGACTTCATGAATTTAAAGGAGTGAGCTCTAACTCCATATTTTTCTAGTTTTCCAAGGAGAATACTATGATCAACGGAATCAAACACTTTGCTTAAATCACAGAAAACACCAAGGGAATGAAGTCTATTGTCCAAAGAAAGCGATAGTTCGTTTATAAAATTGAAGATGGCTGATGTAGTGGATTTCCCTTGGCGAAAGCCACACTTCAGCAGTAGACATTTTTCTAACAAATTCAATGGATGAAGATAAAATATAGCTAACAACCCAATAAAAAAATTCAAAGCCACCCTCCCACTCCAATATGTTTGCCAGGAGTGACAAATGTTTCACTAATGATTAAAGCCTTGGACTCAATGTTACGAGTATGTAAAACTGAGTATTCGTACGTCTTAATTGCGACAGAATTAAACTTTTTCCCTCATCCCCGACGTTTACCGATAAAATTAGAGGACGCACAGACTTGAACGTCAGATTCAATGAATACTCTATTTCTTTTGAAGGCCTAAAAATAGTGATTGAAGAAAACGGCCTCACGGTAAGAAATCTGGCCAGTCTAAAATGTAGTCACAAAAACCAATATCTATATATTTTTTATTAATTTAGAGCATTGAGATCATAATAAAGAAAAATGTTAAATTCAGTATTTAACAAACGCAAGAGTTTTATTTAAAACATCTAATGCAAATAAGGACGTTGTTAAATGTAAACGTTGTAAACATTATGGACATACTAAATCATATTGTCAAAATACATGTTGTTGTGTTAAATGTTCCCAAGATCGTGATACAAAGGTTTGCAATAAACCTTTAACAGTACTCCCTTCTTGCGTTTTGTGCTCTGGTGAGCATCTGGTTTACAAAGGTTGTCCTGTGTGTAGAGAAACACAAAACAAACAATTCCCTCCTCTTAGAAAAAAGACGTTTGAAATGTACAAGGATCATTCTCGACGAAACAACCAAAGTAATGTTAACCTAAACCAGTCCTCTAAAATAGTTTAGATGTTAGGAAGAAGTAACCCTCGCTCATAGAATAATCATAGGAATGGAAGTTGGGGATTAGAATAAACAATAGAACAAAAATCTAACGGACACGTGGATGAATCCTGGATACATAATTCAAACAATTTTTGAACGATTTGAGAATATTTTATATACTTAATGTAAAAATATAATGTTGTCGAGGTATCTTGCACATGATTATCTGGTCAATAAGTCTTCTCCATGACTGTCCATCATCCACCCTGACTCTGTAGGTGATATGCCCTTCCCTTGATTCTATTAATCCGAAGTTGTACTTTCCTATGCATTCCTATATATATATATATATATATATATATATATATATATATATATATATATATATATATATATATATATCTCACTTGGACTCTATCCCTAACCATTAGAACTCTACGAATTCCAACTGTACTATCTTCGTAATGAGTTGTGTTTAACTTTGGTTTGAGTAAAGTAAGATACTCTTCCAAACATTAGGTGGTGTGATGAAGTACCAGTCGCGTTTGAAGATTGTCGAAGTTTCATAGAAATCCATTTATTTTCATTAACTCTCTCCTGGCATAGCGAGTTTCTTCAATTCCTGGGCTTATTTTTTCCACTTTTACGTTCGAGTTGCGATGGTATGGTGCTGTTTTCTTGTGAGTAATGCCACAGGCATTAACAACAATATTTAAATTCCTGAGAAGTAAATTGTACGCCTCTGCTTAGGTTCTTGGTTAAAACACGCGAATACTTGAAATAATGGAGTTGTAATAATTGTGTATCGAGTAAAATGTGAAACACAAATTTTACTAGCGGTTCCTTGTAGTCTCTGGAACAAATTTTACCCATAAATGCAATTTCTTTCTCTATCTCTTTTCGATCTCAATTTCGACAAAAACTGGCAGGTTAATGTAGATCCAAACCAAGTAGGATACATGTATAAGAAACACACACACACACACACACACACACACACACACACACACACACACACACACACACACACACACACACACACACACACACACACACACACATGATGTTTACTAAAGGTGTTCCAATATTGTAATATTTTGTTTGTTCTAGACATGAAAATGAGCAAAAAACTTCCTATGGAGGTATGTCCTAAAACCTTTAGTTTTCCGTCTATCTGTCTGTATGTGATTTTTACCCAAAAGTTATATCTTTTATACCAGTAAAGATAAAATTATGTAACTTAGCAGTTGTATTGACCTTTTGTATACCCATTTGAGAAAAAAATATGAACAAATTATCTTTACCCGTTTCAAAATGGCACTTGATATTAATCATAAATTCATAGTGCCATAAATTCATAAATTTTGATATTAAATTCCGCAAAATCGATTCCCTGTATGAAAAATTCACAAGTATAATAAAATGTTGTAAAGTTTATTCTAAATCTAACAGTGGTTGTTTCATTAAAATCGCATAAAAAACAACTGATTAGTACTACCAAACATAATACCATGTTTTACAACATTACATACTCAGGGAATATGAAAGTCAAATAAAAAAAACAAATAAAATTTATTCGTGGATAGCAGTGCAGGCAGGTTTGGTAAAGCCATACATATTCGAACAGTTAAATAAGAGAAAATAATAAATTATAAGACTTCACCACTGAGAGGTCTGCTTCCTATTTATGAATGGCAATGCTTATCATATTTACATGATTTATCCTCTCACATTTAAACTAGTATAAGTGGCAAGTACCTCGCCACTAAAAAAAAGAACATGTCTAAGTCCAACACTTTTTTTGGAATAAAAAACAAAGTAGTAGTTTGCAAATTTAATATTTTTCACTGTTTTACTCACTAACATAAATATTATTACCAGATGAATAGTAAACTACATACAATGTTCATGTTTCTCATAATATTACAGTATAATTTTAACAAGATCATGTTAAGAGCGGCTAAAAACCAATGCACTATGATGCTGTATACAGATAGTACAGTAGTTGTGTACCGCCTGCCCAGTGAAGGACGAAAATAAACAACAGATGCAGATAAAAGTGATAAAACGTCAAAAGTTTGCCGTCTTATTTGAGTTAGGTTAGTTCGTCCGGTGTATTCGTATTGTATAAAATTTCTTGCAACAATGTTACTGAAGCTTCTTTCTGTATCGAAAAGAGGTATTTTTAATAAGATTAACAATGTGAAGTATTTATCATACACTCAAGGCCAATATATAGATAAAAAGACTAGAGAATACTTTTATTACATTGACCATCAGGGAATGGTAAGTTTATAGAAGTTTACTCAGTAAGCTAGATTCAGCCCCATTTAACTTATCCCTTTGGTATCATTGGGTTAACAACCGACCTCGGCATAATACGATTTTCACTTTATTAACCTATTGCTATCATCCTTTTGAACAAAAATATTAATTTAAAACAGTTTTATCTATTTTTTACTGATTTGTATTGCCTCGATGGATATTTATCATATGTCACCATTAGCGTTTAGCACCACAGCCCGCACTGATGGAAAATAACCGAGACACTTGTGTCAGAATGATATGAACTTTAAATTCTTAGAAGGTCTAAATTAACAAACCTTTTACTTGGGTTAAATTCCCCTGATTTCAATATTAATATTTTAAGATGGCGTAACTGCTGATGTCAGTAGCAAACAATAGGAGGTTGACCTATGATCATATCAAGATCAATTGACGCCCTGTAGGAACAATAAAATATTACTCTGGGTAAGAACTGTAGTTCCACTTTTAATGTTCTATAACTTTGTTATTTGTCATTTCCATCCATCGAAACCTTATATAGTTTTGTTCAGCAGGACTATAGCAATAGGTTAATAACATGAAACCCGTATTTTGCGGGGTCGTCGGCTGTTAACTTCAAAATCACCTAATCTCTTTTATTTTAACTAAACAAATTTTATGATACCTAGACTGTCCGACTCTTAATTTTCATGTTCCTTACTTTTTAGATTTACTAATATATAAACAAAAATTGAAATTGATTCAATAGTTCCACATTTTACTCCTTGACTCCTCTTTTGGGGTAATATGACCCTCTTTTTGAACCAAATGTTTTCTAAAACACATGTTTTAATGCCCATTTTCTGGAAAACCAATAACAAATTTTTCATCCTTCAAACTTACTTCGTGTAGGTTAAAAAACCCTAGTACACAACATGACAAAGTGTGTAGATATTCAAGTACTAGTTTCATTAAACAGAGATTGTACAAAAACGGAAGATGCCATTAAAAGTCTGTGTTGGCTACGCCCAAAAGGCTCACCTTTAAAAGAAAACTGAGACCCAATTTTTTAAAAGGACATTTAACTAGACCAATATGAAGAGCTAAAATTTGTATCAACATTGTTTGGCTATCCTCAAAACCAATGGTAGGTGATGTCTGGCCACTGGATAGAGAGTTCATTAATACACGATGTTGCTCTAATCTTCTTAAATAGTACATTTTTAAAGTTTAAATAACAATTGTCTTCATGGCAATGCAACTCAAATAGCAATTTGACTAATAAATGCTAAGTTACCAGTCTAAAACTTTTGCATATTTCACACTAATTCAATTTTTTTATATTTCAGCTGTTTCTTGACGATGCTAGAATGAAAAACTTTACATCATGTTTTAAAGGTAATCTGAAAGTTACCCCTTATAAATATATTATTTTCAACAATAATGCCTTGGATTTATTGAATAGATTATTCATTATAAACTTCCTTTGCCTGCCACGGATTGTGGAATGTACATTGCCACAGATGGATCTAATTATCTAGATACCATCACAAGCTTATCTACTAGTCATAAGTAGTCAAAATTCATGTAATTTAACTTCTTCATAATGCATGACTTATTTCTGGAGCAATTGTCACACAAAGATTAACAATTTATAACAGGGCTGATATTTTACTCTCCAGAAAATTCTGTCAATAATGCAACTGAGATTTTTAACCAGCAATTACTACTTTTATGAAGGAAAATATATGTATGAAAGGATAAAAATGTTTCAGGAATCCTAAGTAGTTTTCAGCCAAATTGATTTCCTTTATTAAGGAAAACATTCCGCACATAGAAGATTTAAACTGTCCGAAAATAGTCTAACCTTGAATGCTGGCACAAATTTGGCTGAACAATTAACATTTTGGGGAGACCTCCTTTAGTGCCATGTTGTGTGTTTTCTTTCCCTTGACCATTTCATTCCCAGCATAAAAATATTACTCAGTTTGTCGCAGTGTTTATCATGTTGTACCTATACAGCGATAGTCATATAGTGCAAGATGCATCATTGCAAGCCTGACCATATGGGCAGTACAGTACCCGGACTACACTTACCTGACGGCGTTGCCACATTGTCATGTCAGCTGATTCTCAGTATGAGGCATTGTCTTACTTCGTTCCGGTTGTTTACATCCATTTTGTTATTCGTTATGTTTAATTATGTTATAATTTTTTTTCTCCCATCCTGTTTCATAGTTTAACACTTGTTAATTTAAATCGTGAAGGCCAAGGATTTAGGAAGATAGTTGAGAAGGTAAGATCCCAACACTAGTTATTCTTCCTTTACAGTTGGCAACACTGTGCCACAACTCAGGCTTGTATTGATATGTCTTGTACTATAGCTATACTACGTGGTGTTAAACCTTATAGTGCACAAGTCTGTTTATAATTAACTGTTACATAATGATTTAACCGTTACAAAATTGTTTTAGGCTTCAGAAGAAAGTATTAAAATAAACAGATGATTTGATATCTCCCTGATCTAAGATTCTTATTGATAATGCTGATAATATTACACGTACTTGTAAGCAGTGAAAACACTGCCTAGCTTGTGTAATATGCTACACTGAATGGAACTAGCTTAAAAAAATTAAGTAAATCTTTGTTAACCTATGATCTTAATTCTGTTTCAGACAAAAAATTTCTTGCATTCTTCTTCAAACGTTTGAGAGAGAACAAGACAGGCCGTTACGAAGAAGAGTTTCCCTTTATATCTCCATGTGGACGGGAGATAAACTTCATCAAGTGCGATGACCGTCCGGTTGTCTTCACGCACTTGACTGAGAAGGATGGAAATCCTATTTTCTGCTATGGACATGTCGACGAGCTGTTTGTACCGTTTCAACCGGACTTTGTATACATGGAACCAGCCAACGGTAGAGTGTACCATCCGGCACCTCCGGCTTCCGGTCACGTTGGCCTTGTGTGTTCCAAGCTTGCCATCGAATTCAGCAAGGATTTCGAGTTCACTGCTGGCCAGGATTCTCCTCCCACACACTTCACGTTCAGAGGAAAGAAGTACCAGCTTGACCAGGAATGGTTAGAAAACACAAAGGTTGGCCAAAGGAGCACATCAGAGAGCTGACAACTCGGCAACGTTACAAGCTGTAAATGATCTATTTCAAACTACTGTGATATTTGTGTTAAAAATAGCATTAGGATAATCAGTTTTTGCAGACGAAATGTTATTGCAATTTTATTATAAAGAATTTTCAAATACTAGAGAAATAAAGATATGTTTTCTTTCTTATTGCATTCTATTCTATCCATACAACACAAAAACATTAATTAAAAGCATTGTTTTATTTATTGGAATTTGGTAGAATACATCTGTGTGCAAAATGATACCATATTAAAAAATAAACAGGGTGAGTTGAAAGCATGGATTACACTCTGTTTAATTTCAGGTGGATAAAAATGGAGGGATGGAACTCGGGACACCTTTCTAGGAAATGGAGGTGAACTTTTTAGTCACCTTTACAACTTTGCCCATTTTTAAATGTATTGTACTGGATTGAGATAGAAAGCTCTAGTTTTCACTGTTCTTATTCTCTTATGAAGACCTTTCAAATGAGGTGTCACTTAATGAGCACTTTACATTTAAAAATGGGCAAAGTTGTAACAGTGACTAAAAAGTTCACTTCTATTTCCTAGAAAGGTCTCCTCAGTTCCATCCCTCCATCTTTATCCATCAGAAACTAAACAGAGTATCCATACTTTTAACTAACACTGTATATACACACACATTAAAATTTGTAGTTCACTGTATAGAGCTATATTATAATATTATTGTATTGAGAAAATAATCACTTAAAGTAACAACATACAATGTTGACATAGGAGAATTATAACACTTTGAAAATATGAAGTAACATTTAATATAAAACAGATATATCACGAATGACTCGCTGAAAAGGGTTCCAAAGAGCCGTACTGGACCCAAGAGAGACCTCTTTTGGCTGGCAGCTTGGGAGTTTCCTGTGGACAAAGTTAACACTGTAGTGTGTAGAATCAGCATGAAAAATGCATACGAATTATGGTTTTATAATTATATTATGGCACGTGTTGTGCTATAACAATGTGAAAAAGAAAAATATTGAAAATTATGAAAAGTTGTAGGATTTTAAAAATTGCAACTGAAACATTCACCATTATGTGACCTTTTTTAAGCTAAAAATTTTAGTGTAGTAAGTATTTTTACAGAAAATCTAATTTAGTTAATTTAATGTTTAGTTAACATAGGTTCTTCTCAAAAAATTTTGTTATGATTGATACGAGTTTATAATAATATGCCGCTCCTGTGCTATCAGAGACAACAGAGAATAAATGTAAAATCTCCGTACAAACGTAAAACATTAACATGAATGTAAAATCTCTGTACAAAGGTAGAAATGTAAAACAACGTAAATGTAAAATCTCTGTACAAAGGTAGAAATGTAAAACAACGTAAATGTAAAATCTCTGTACAAAGGTAGAAATGTAAAAACAACGTAAATGTAAAATCTCTGTACAAAGGTAGAAATGTAAAACAACGTAAATGTAAAATCTCCGTACAAACATAAAACATTAACGTGAATGTAAAATCTCTGAACAAAGATAGAAATGTAAAACATTAACGTGAATGTAAATTCTCTGTATAAACGTAAAAATACAAAACATTAATGTGAAAAACTAAACAAATATAATTATATAATATGAAACAAACACGAGTTTACATATAATACTGTATATTTAGCATATATATATATAAATGTATGCTAAATATATGCTTTATATACACTATTATATGTAAATTTGTATTTATTTCATGTTTTTCAAGTTAATGTTTTACGTTTGTACAGAGATTTTACACTGATCTTCTCTTGTCTCCAATAGTGGTCTAGGAGCGTAATATTATTACCTGCTGATATATTTAATTTTAACAAATATTTTTTAGTTATTGCAATTTGGTAAAATGTAATATTCATTAAAACAAGTCCATTCAAACATTGTCTCAAATGTTCACAATAATAAAGAACAATAGAATAAAAAGGCTTACTTTTGGCTCTATCAAAGAAGTCAATACTTTGTCATGTATTTTGTTGTCAAAGTGGTCAAATTTGATGTAATGAGCATCATCAACAGTCGGAGGGTTGTATATAGCCGCCTGGCTTAGCTCCACACACTCGTTCACTTGCCTGATGAACTCCTCTTGCGAGTCTTCGAATCTGGAAAATAATGTCAGACCTAGTTGGCTGATTATTGAACACATGGAAGAGTAGCAGTTAAAAAGATGACAAGGTCTAGAAGCAAGCCTTAGATGCTAAGATTATAACTGTCCATAACCTGGCAAGTATGTCCACACAATAGAAAATGCCTCTCTAATTAACACATTCACGACGTCAGAGTTTTTTCTGGACTTTTTTATTTGCTTTTGAATTTTTCAATAACAATGGCAAAAAACCGTAATCAGTATTTTTACATCAAATGTCTAAGTATAACAAAAATGTTTGTCAACACCATAATAAAATAAAAGAGAAAATTTACCTTTTACTCTCAATTATGAGTGTTGAAAATATCTTCAAAAACATTATAAATGTGTTATCCTTTGTTTAAAGTTATATCTCCCCCACTTGACAAAGAGGATAGATTCCAATCTTCGAAACGTTATGTTATTCTTAACAGATGAAGAAATTTATGGAATGGCTCCAGAGTGCTGAAGAAGAATCTGAATCTGGCGAAGAAGATGATTAAATTAGAAAATAGAAGTGATATTCAAGTGTATACAAGTTTCAGGCCAAGTGAACATTCAAATTTAAGTATCGATACAAGATGATCACATCACATCATCCCATACTTCCAGATGTGTTTCGTCCAACACTAACGTTACGCTGAAACAAGTAAATCCAGGGTGGTTGGTTCAACTTATTTATTATTTAGGGCTGCTCGATGTGAGAGGTGGTTTGATGCTGCACATAACCCAGACTCTTGTGCGTGTTTACAACTTTTTATCATTGTAATGGTTTTTACGAAATATATTTTGATACTGAACTATTGTGTTGAAAAGACTTTTTACAATATGAGTCTCGCCTATGTATGTGACCCGATCAGAACTCAAGGCTCAGCCACGTTCCTTGTATCTCCTCCACCTGCAACCTTCGGGTGCCTTACAAAAATGTTTTTGTTGGGGATCAATATTGTTTTAGTCGTTAACTTCGTTCATCATGTCTATATTTAGTGATTTAAGGAAATTAATTTATTTTTATACTGCAATGAAAACATAACACACTTTATCAGATGGCCATTTTTCATGACGGATTAAATTTAAGGGGCATGATGATCCTCTGGATGTTCAGTTATACCTTTTGTAACCTAAAACAATGGCAAATGTCCGCACTCCTGTTCCTTTCAAATGTGTAGTCTTGTGCCATTATACATTCAGTTTGTTTACTTGAGTCAGCTGTCAAAGAGCGGATCATCTGTTTGGTTTTCCCTTCTCCAAGTGCAGTGTTGCCAGTCTGTGAGTAAACTACTTGGTCTTGCGTTACATAATGCTAGTGGCTAAAGTCTCGTTAAAGTAAACCAATGACCTGCAGGACTTGACTAGGAGTTTTACCTTTAATGATCATGCTATCTTACTCGCTGGGACAAAACGACATCACAGACTCCACTAGTGCTAGTGTAGTTAATTTTAATTTTAATACATTTTCTAATATAACTCTCAACACTAACATGTCAATAATTCAGTATCCCTCATAGATTAGATCAGCCTGCTCTCAATGAGAGTATAAGAAAAGTAAATGTAAAGATTTGAGGAGGCTGCTAGTAATGTAAAATTATGTAATTTTATTGACACACGAGTTCACTACATCTTACACATTATACTAAATTTGGACTACACTTAAACAAATCAGGTAAACATTTCTTAGCCGAACTAATTCATCAGTCTTTTAAAGGTGAAAAACCCACAATTGTACAAAAAGATATCCATACACCAGGACAAACATGTAGTAAAAGCAAAGCTCCTTTACCGGAAAACAACTCCCACTTTTTTAATCAATAAACCCCTCACACTTCATGTGGCAACTAACGATCCATCAGCTGACATTATTCTACATAACATCCATGCATCAAACACCTAATGAGAACTCTGCAAAATGCATAAATAAACCAAAAAAACATCCAGCGCAAGAAAATATTAACAGTAACCTAGCCTGTATATCACATTCACAAAACAATACTTCTTTAAACCTGTAAGAACCGTATAGATTCACAAAAAACAAATATTAATAATATAAAAACCTTAACCTTATTACACCAAAATGCTCAAAGTATCCTAAATAAAGTTATACAGCTGGAGTATCTGAGTCATGATGTAAATGTAGATATAATTGCTATAAGTGAACATTGGTTGTCAGCAAAAAACTTAAAATATTTTCAGATTAAAAATTACGTTGTAGCCTCAATTTATTGTAGAATTAGTTTGACACGGGGAGGTTCTTGTCTTCTTGTTAAAAATCATATACAATTTATTGAACGTAATGATATTTGTAAATTTAGTGAAGACTTTGTTTTTGAAATGTTCCTCTATAGAGTTAATTTCAACTAATTCTAAATAAATTAAATATTTTAACTGTTAGTTGTTACAGAACACCCAGACTCCGATATTATATATTCATTTCCAAGTTGCAATTGTTATTTGAATTAGCTTTGAAAGAGAAAAAAGTACTTAGTTTTTGTCTTAGGTGATTTTAACATTAATTTATTAAACCATAACTCAGAGTCTTTAGGCTTTTAAGAATATTTTAAAATGTTATAATTTTAGATATTTTATAAATGAACCTACTAGAGTTACCAAAAATGTTTGAATCTTGTTTAGATAATATTGTTAGTAACATACCTCAGAATCTGCTATCAAGTCTTAACCTTCACTCTGGCTTTTCAGATCATAATTTTTCTCAAATTTTGAAAATAAATGTCAATAATTTATTACTAAAAATGAAAATAGTAAAATAATTACACATAGGATATTTTCTGAGCAGGGTCATAGAATGTTTCATGACTTTCTGCAAAAGGAGGACTGGTTTGATGTGATTTCTGGTGAATCGGTTGATGCAAAATTTCTCAAAATTTGTTGATAAGCTGATATTATATTATGAATTAGCATTCCATTAAAAACAATAACAAAACTTAAGTCAAGTCCATATTCCTGGGTAACTGATGTGGTTAGGGCAAGTGCTGTACTGTCAAGGGAGCTGTTTGCCAGGAGCCAAGTCAATAAACACAGAAAATAGCTGGAAAGAATATAAAACTTACCTTAAAACATCATAAGAAAAATAGTCCTTTATGCAAAAAGAGAACCCCTAGTAAATAAAATACAATCCTCTAAAAATATTCCAAGAACAACCTGGAATATCATTAATTCAGAGACTAAATCATTCGCTTCTGTAAAAAACATGAATCTAATTGTTAATGGACAAGATATTACTGAGCCAATGGATGTTGCAATAGCATTTAACAGGCACTTCACAAGTGTACCTCATATTATCTCAAACCAACTTGACTTGCTGAATTCAAGGCATTACGATCCACAAAATTTTTTGCCAAATCCATTTGTTAATGGTTCATTTTATCTCTATCCTGTTTGTGAAAAAGAGATAATTGAAGTTATAAGTAAATTTAAACAAAGTAAGTCACCAGGCCTGGATGGAATACCTCCAAGGATATTGAAGGAACACATCCACATCCTGTCAAAACCTCTTTGCTCTTTGGTGAATAGCTCCCTGACTCACGGAGTCTTCCCCTGAATGTCTCAAGGTAGCCAGAGTAACTCCAATATTTAAAAACAATAATTCAAATCTTGCAGAAAATTACAGACCTATTTCAGTTCTTTCAGTTTTTTCAAAATTATTAGAAACTATTGTAAAATTACGGCTTGAAAATTTTTTTAAATCATTCTCAATAATAAATAAAAATCAATTTGGTTTTCAATCTAATTTGTCAACTTCAGATGCTATCATAAGTTTAATTGATTATGTGCTAACTGCCTTGGACCAGGGACCAGTCGACCTGTGGCCTGTTCTGTGACCTCCAGAAGGCTTTGATTGTGTTTAGACCATGAAATTTTGTTAAATAAATTGGAGTATTATGGCATCAGAGGAGTTGCTCTCAATTGGTTTAGTAGCTTTCTGAGGGATCGCAGCCAGGTAGTAGAGATAGTTCAAAACAGTGCTGGTTCTGTCCATAAATATCTATCTCCTGCCCGCTATTTGGAGGCAGGCGTACCCCAAGGGTCAGTTTTAGGTCCAATACTATTTTTAATTTTTTATAAACGACTTACCCAAGCAGTTCAATTTTATGTGACAACAAATTAATTCTCTTTGCTGATGACACCACTAGTTTGATTAAATCTGACAATAAAACTGAACTATCTCAAAAATTATATGATAACATTAGTTTGATTTTTAACTGGCTTAAAAGCTAACAAAACTATCCTTAAATATTTCCAAAACATCCATACTTAATTTTCACTTTATTAGAAACTTTAGAGAAACAACTTGAAATAACTTTTTACCAAAGTAAACTTACTTCTACAAAAAATTGTAAATTTTCTTGGTGTTACTTTAGATGACAATCTTAGATGGGAAAAATCACATCAGTCAGTTAAATGGGAAACTAAATTCAGCATGTTATGCTAATTCGTAAAATTAGAGACTTGACTGACTTAAGAACAGCAAAAAACTATTTATTTTGGCTATTTAGAATCTGTGTTGAGATATGGAATTGTTTCCTGGGGAAGTTCACCATTTATTGACAGGTTTTCAAAACTCAAAAGAGAGCAATCCGAATTCTAGGAAATTTGAAATTTAATCAATCATGTAGAGGACATTTTTTTTAATCTTCAAATTTTAACAGTAAGAAGTATTTTTACATAATGGAAGTTTTAACTCAAACATATAAAAGAATACAGTCCAATCCCTTTATCTCCCATCATAACTACACAACACGTAATAGTTATTCTCTACCTGTTTCCTATACACAGAACAACCCATTTTTAAAACATCTTTCTCTTACAATAGTCAGCATTTTTTAACAAATTACCTTTAGCATGGAGAGAGATTCCTACATTAAAGGCTTTTCAAAAAAACTATTAAAGAATACATGCTTCAAACTGAAATTTATACTTTTGACGATTTTCGTCCGAATTCACCAGAAAATAATTAAGATGTGAAATATTATAACACCTAGTATTAGCTATATGTTACTTGTGTTGTAGTTAGTATTTTTTTTAATTGTTATTTAGTATTTAGTGTTATTATTTTCTTGACGAGCCTTATAACATTGTAATGTTCTATTGGGCTAATAAATCATTTCATTTCATTTCATTTCATTTTCATTTCATTTCATTTCATTTCAATGGGTTATTGCACCCAGTATTATGTTTGTCAGCTAAACAGTTAAAACTAGGCACAATGCCATTGGAGTCGGCAAGTTTAAGGTAAGATAAAAATTTAAATAATTTATTTAATCTTCTGCAAGTAAGAAGGTTGTTTGGATAGTAAGTGACAAAAACACACAAGGGTACGTTACTAAATAAGTTAAAGCTACTAATAGGTAACAATAAGTAACAAGACAAATTACTCCTGCTCAAAAATGGTTCATTCAATCAGTACAAAATGTCACGGTTACTTTTCAACACTTGTACACTTGTCCCATCTTTCTGCTAATTCGCAAATGCCTTTGGCAAAAAAGTTTTTAAGTTCATCTCAAAGCCACTTTTAAACCTAATTTTTTGCCCTCTTTATTGAATTGTAAATGTTTCCCTTGTAGATCCTCTTTAAAGAGGCCTAAAGAGGTGGAAGTCTCATGGAGCGAGGTCAGGGCTGTGGAAGGATCTCCTGCCCCAGTTTCTGAACTTTTTCTTTCATCAGCTGTGCCATAGGTGGACAGGCGTTGTCATGAAGCAACATCACTCCTTCAGTCAAGAGTCGGTAGCGTTTCATTTGAATGGCAGATCTTATCTTGTGTTCCAGCTTCACTGTAGTATTGGCTATTGATTGATCTTTGGCCTTCAAGAAAATCGCAATAAATTAACCCCTGAAAATCCCAGAATACTATAAGCATGACTACCGGCAGATGGCTGGGTTCTGAATTTTTTGCAAGTGGGAGAAGTTGTATGCTTCCACTCAAGGCTGTGTCATTTTAACTCCGGCTCGTAGTGGTGGATCCATTTTCATCACACATTACAATTAAAAAAAAAAGTTCTCCTTCAACCGAATATCAATTTTTTAACTGTTGACTGATTTGAAGCTGGGTTTCTTTGTAACAATTCAAACAATTGTCTCTGTACACTTTTAACATTCTTTCATGGACTTTACAATCTTTCTTACATTCAAAAACTAAAAATCTGATCATGGCAAACATTTTGCTATAGGCATATCGTATGTGCACATTGCTCACTTATCTATTGATGTTTAAAATAGTCCAAAATAATGTAAAAATCTTTATTTAGTGAAATAGGATGTTACGAATAAGTTAATATACGTAAGAAGTTTTTTATGATTAAAGAGAGGGTTTTAACCAAGAAAGGATAGGAAGAGTATGCTTACCTTAATCAAGTTAGAAGGTAAGGTATTTCTGAATTTCTCTGTAGCTGAAAAATGCATAGTGGGCACAAAAATCCCATTTATGTGTTCTTTTTAATAGTGCTTATATTAAGAAGAAGAGGAGTGTCCCTCCAAATTTAGGAAAACCTACTTTACCTATCCTATGAAAAACTGCATATTAATAACATTAATTTAAATTTTTTATCAATTTCATCTGGGGAAATGACAAAGTTACTACTCTTGGTCTGTCAGAGATGATTCAGATTTTCGGTTGGTTTATTTACATTACACATGTGCAGATCTGTAAAAAACGTTTTAAGTCAGTTAACACAAGTGAAAATCCTTAAGAACCGACTCAGTGGCAGTACTAAAGAGCAGGAAACCGGACGGTTAACAATCTAACATATACCACTGAGCCGACCCCGACGTTAGCAAAGTACTTACAAACGGGCCGCCTCTATGTTGACAGCATTCTTGGTGTCGATGCTGCAGAACATCTGCACGACGTGTTCCAACATCTGCCACAACCGGTTGACATCCTTCCTCCACTCCGGAAATACGGAGGCCACTACCACCTCTCCAGTCACAGGATCCACACTGGGGTGGAACACAGAACTCTCTGACACCACCCTCTGTACAAAAAAGTGGCATAACCAGATTAATTTGTGAGCAAAAAATTAATACTTTGTATCGGACTCTGAGTCCGAGTATAGGTTGGGCTGGAAGGCAACTTTGTATCTAGAGTTTGAGTATAGGTTGGGCTGGGAGGCAGCTTTGTATCCAGAATCCGAGTATAGGTTGGGCTGGGAGGCAGCTTTGTATCCAGTCTGACTATAGGTTGGGCCGGGAGGCAGCTTTGTATCCAGTCTGACTATAGGTTGGGCCGGGAGGCAGCTTTGTATCCAGTCTGACTATAGGTTGGGCTGGGAGGCAGCTTTGTATCCAGTCTGACTATAGGTTGGGCCGGGAGGCAGCTTTGTATCCAGTCTGACTATAGGTTGGGCCGGGAGGCAGCTTTGTATCCAAAGTCCGGCTATAGCTTGGGATGGGCCCGCAGTACTAACTACCAAAACCCGAGTGCAACTCAGGCCTCACAATTTTCTGTAAGTCAACATATTTTTTGATTCAGACTTTCTCTTTATGTTTATTGGTTTATTTACGTTCATACACCTTGATCTCAGGACACTCGGATCACAGATTAGTGCAAGAAATACACATATATTTTGTCATACTACTGTCAGTCTGCTTGGTAGTGTTTTACAAGACTACAATCACATACTGTAAATAAACTGAGTCCAACACAACAATTAAGATTGAACCATTTTGTATATTACAGCTTATAATTTTGGGAATATAAAATTGTTGTATGCGATTTAAACAAAGTCTGACGATTGATGTAACGAAAAGATATGGAATTTTATATTGCTATTCCAACTGTTAAAGTTTTAAAATTTGAAGTACAACTGATAGTACATGATATTTACAAAAATTTAAATTGGTAAAGAAAGATAATTTAAAATATTACCTACTAATATTTCTTCACAATTAAAAAAAAGTAACTGAAAACATAAAGTTAAATCAAGTAAACTAATGTTAAATCAGGTACAAAGTTATTAAATCCAACATATTAGCGATTAAACAACATAAAAGAGGAAAATGTTCAAACTACAAAACCATTGCAAAATATCCCGTTGATTGTTACAATCCTGTTCTGGACCTTAAGACTGTTATAGACAACTTCTTCTTCACAACAGTGGAGCCAAACTGTTGTCTTATTTTGCCCTTTCCCTAGCCAGTAGTCACTCAGATGTTATGCATCACAGCTGTTGGTTTAGCCTGCTTTAGTCAACATAAAAACATTCTATTTCTAGTACACCGTTGGAGGTATATTGAAACTTTATTTATCAAATACGTCTTTACTTTTAGACAAATTATGTACAACAGAAAGAGTGGAACAATATTGTTTTATTCTGAGCTAGTGACTAGTTAATTGCTATGAGACATAAACCCCAACTTAACCGTCAAATAATCAATTTCCCTCTCACACACTACATATTTAGTTTCATCAAACATACCTCGCAACTTAGATTAAATATAATACAGCTACTGCCTGGTACGAAACTAAAATAAAATGCATTTTCTGACGGAAGACCTAAGTTTACGACACCAACAGGACTTCTGTTTGAACTGAACTGATTGATTAGGCTTAACAATATTATTGTTTGCTATCATTCCGTATTAAACTTACATAATAAAATCAGTAACCTTACCGGACAGCCTGAATTGGGAAAATCCTCCGGGATAAGGAGATTGAATCGGAAAATTCCCCCTTGGTAGAGTCCTTTTCTCACAAACAACACACAAAACCACACTGAAACAGAAAAAATATCTGTAAAGATAGCAAAGAGATATTAATAACTTTAAAATTTACATAAATACAAAACAACTATCAGAATCTGTGAATTACATGAGTTTACCGTGACGACTCAATAAATTAAAGTTAAGTAATAAAATCCTGATAACTCTTTAGGGAACACAGGGAGTGATTCCATCGTTAATTATTGTGGTTTCGAATCATTCATGTTTATAGTTTACTTGAATATCAAGAGTTAATTTTTAATTTTTTAAATTCGCTTTTATATTTTGTATTTATAACAATCACAAACGGTACATATACGCCTAGGAGTATTTACTAAATAGTAATGAAGATATGCCGTGCTCTCAAAGGTAGAGTTTCTTTTAAAATATCCATATAATAGTATGATGGCTTGCTTGATATTTTAATCTGTATAAAAAATACTCAACATTATTAATGTAACACATTATTACCTAAAGCGGAGTTGGCAGACGGCATGACGTACAATCCAGGCAGTCTCTGGTTCACCAGCATGTTACTGGAAAAAAAGACAATTAATTAAATTCTTAATTTAATTAAATATAAATCAATCCAACATTCACAATTCCATTATAAACTTAAAATTAAACAATTTTTTAGCTTTACATTGTGAAAATTATTGACAGTACATTAAGAAAAGTGTTAAAGTGTTATTAATATCCTCTAACAAAAAATGAAATTCAAGACTCTTGGAGCAATTGGAAACATTTTTTTAATAGTATTAAATGTTAATGAAAACAATACTTTTCCAAATGGTTTATTATTTAGACGAGACCTTTCAAAACATGGAGTGGAGTTGCCTGATGATGAAACCTTTGGTTTCAAAAGAAACCGTCCAAAAAAAACCATTTGGAAAAGTATTAACATTTAGTACTATTTAAAAAAATGAAATATTTTAATTCTAAAGAAGGATATATAATTTGTTCATTAACTAATTTAATAGTTTACATTATAACAACTCACTTGCAATTTGAAAATTTAAAGTTAACCCTCCCTGTACTTCCCTTTAAAAAAGGGGAAAATTTTTTTATGATTCAAAAAATCCAAAAAAGTATTTTAAAAAGCATGGTGAAGGTTGTAAATCAATATCTCAATCCGTTTGGAATATATCTAGGCATATCAGGACATAAATTACACCCTGTAATATATATATATATATATATATATGTATATTTTATTAATTAAGTTATATATATACTTGGTTTGTGTTATTTGTTTTTGTTTTTGCAAGACATTTATAACTAAATCATAACCATAATAGTATTTTTTAAGAGTAAAAAACCATTTAAGCCATACCTAACATGTTAGGAAAAATGACCAGCAGTTAGATGGTGATTCGAGATATTGTAATAATGTTAGCCAAAGAGGTTGTTTAAGTAAATGAGGAGCTATTAAGAAAAATACTCACTATTCAGCAATCAGACTGTACTCTTGAAAATACTGATTGTAATTGTGTTTAGAGGAATTTGGGTTCGGATTATTGGGTCTTGGCCGCTCAATCATTTTGGCAGACATCCCCACTACAGGTTCCCCGTTGACATTGGGTGGCAGCACCCTCCGTAAGGACCCTTGGCGTCTCAGCTGATCACTGCTGTCTTGTTCATTGCTCTGTTGGGACACACCAATGACATTAGTGTTACTATGATGTAAATGGAAGTAACCATTTCAATCAAATCATAAACTGTCCAATTCAAATACATCCATTAACACATTGGCCTACTGACTATTGACTCGCCACCAATAAACCAACCAGTTGGTTATCTAACTGAAAATGTTTTAACAAACCATCTCGCTGACAGTTCATAATTTTCTATTCAGTCTTAACCGTTTGCTTTTGGAAATTATATAATTTTATTTTGCAGTTTGGCAACCCTGCAGTTGGGGAAGAGGAGAATAAACAGCTGACCCAAGTAAACATACAGTTAGTGTGTACATTGTTTTGAGCTGAATACATTTTGGACATTTCTATGAAAGTAAAAACTTTTTTGTTTTATTGGTATGGCTAAGGCACACTGGAAAGAAAATTCGCATTATTACCTATTGAAATCGTCCTGATTAGAACAATATACGGTTTTAGGAGATGAAAATAACAAATGGATTTTAAAAGATAAAAAAAAGAACTACTTTTCTTACAAGGTAGTAGGAAGGTGTGGTTAGGTGAATTTACAATATTTGCTTGTTGCTACAGGAATTGAAGATCAGACCCTACAGAATTTAATCTTATAGTGATAGGTACTACCTAAAGGGATATTTTTTGTTTGTCGCCATTATCACAGCGTTGTCGAAGCCCACACTCATGGTCTGAGGCACTTGTCTGGCCGATATGAACTTTTAGTCTAAATTAATAAAAACATCTTATTTGGGCCAAATTCCCTGATTTCAGCATTATTGTTACTTTACATATACAAAGATGGGGCAATGAGTGATGTCAGCAGCAACCAATACGAGGCTGAGTCAAGACCACATGACGCCCAGCACAGATGTAAAACAAGAAATATCACCGTGCAAGAAACGTAGCTCCATTTTCAATGTACTATAATTTTATTATTTGTTATTTCCACCCCATGAAACTTTATTTTCTTTTACTCAGGAGAACAATAGCAATAGGTTAGTAATGCGAAACTCAACTTTTGTTAAACCGGTCATTAATTTCAGATTTACTAAACTGTCAAAATCGGACAAGTTTTATAAAATGTACTTGAACCTCAGATCAAGTAAATTTCTTAGATGAGTTAGCTGAAGTAGGCAGTGGTATAAGCTTATTCTTTTGAAATTTTGATAGCCTATAGCCATTTTACAGAAAGAGTAAACAATGATCCAATATCTCTTCAGTGTAAGTTTAACCTAAATCATTATTCAAAACTGTTGAGAATTAGCATGATGTCTCGGTTCTTATTCAATAGGTTAGAAATATAACTTACAGTTTGAGATGAATTTGATGCCATATCTCATCATTATTTATTCACCAAACTATGATTTAAACCAGGCTTTGAAATTACAACGAAATAATCCAGTTACTGTACATACTGATTGCTGTCATCCTTTCATTACTCTATGACGCTGTTTTTTTTTAATTATTCAATATACTGTACTTGTTTTTTTTCTTTTTAACTATACTTTGCAGTATCGTCTGTGTAAGCTTTAATCCAGTTTATTTTCTATGCGAAGCTCAAATACAGGATAAACGTTTACTAAAAGGAAATAACAATAATTTATATCAATTTTCCTTTTTTTACATAGATCTTGAATAATGACATGTTTCTAGCAGTTCACAAATTTCAAAGGATTAACGAGCTTAACCATCAATAAACCACACCAATCATCAGTTTTAATTAAAAAAAAAATAAAAAAAAGCTGGTTTTGGTTAATCCAATGTTTACATCTTTAACAGCTGTAGCTGTGGGCAAAAACAAAAATATGACAGAGCAGAGTAGAGATGGAAAATGTCGTTGTTTAGCTGCAACGCGTTGCGACGTTATTCTGCCAACCGATAACAGGTTGCGGCAACGTGTTATTTTAGCAACTGTTATCGGCTGACCGTTGCGCCTCGTCTATCCATTGCGCAACGTTGGTTCAATAACGTTTTCCAGTGGCTGTTACCTATAGAAACGTTACTGAAATACCGTTACTAAAACATGGACCACCATTCAGTTAACGGACTTTGTTACTATTATTAAGTGTACAAAATTCGTCATTTAGCTGCTTAGTCTAGTTACTATAATTTATTTTGAGATAATTAAAAGTATCTTTTGGTTCAATTAAGTACAAAATACAGAATCGGGTTTTTTATTGTTTGAATGTAAACATTTCACAGCGCATTGTACATTTACACTATAGATAAACATTAAAATATTTCAAACTGAAAATGAAATATTTTAGTGTATTAAATATAATTTACACTAGGGATTACTTTATAAAAGCTATAGACAAAATAATACAAACCAAATAAAACGTTTCTGTAAAATATTATTATATTAAATGAACACACCCTAGGCTTTTTTTATAAAAGTAATTTATATTACAAGACTAAAAGTTCTTTAAAATACATTTATCTTAAAAAATAACGTTGTTTTAATTGCCCAAATTGGTATTTACACGGAAAATTGACAGTAAAATAAAAAACCGTTAAATACGTGTTAGTTACACTACTAGTATGTAAATGAAGAATACATTAAATGGATTAACATTACATCTAAAATATAATTATTACGAATGTGAAATTACATTTATTTGATTATAAAATATATTGAAATAATTATAGCCTACAACTTAAGTAAGATTTTGTAAGTGTAAAGTAAAAAACGTTGGACAGTGATATTTAGCTATAAAAAATGTACTGCTGTGGATGTATACATACATATTTAACTGATAACTTATATTAACTACAACAAATAGTAACACAAAATGACGTTTATAATTGCAAAATGTATACATAAAAAAACTATTTATCACAATATAAACAAAAATGGTTAACACTGCTATTTCTAATTAAATCATATAGGGAACACTTTATAAATTACAAATATATACATACATAAACATATTGTTCAAATGTACATTACAATTACACTGTCAAAATATTGTACTTTAGATTAAATGAAGATACACGAATGTATGGAGATTCAAAGACACAATTAAGCATATTTAGAAATAAAATGGGCCAATATAACCAAACTGTACACTATGGCTTCATATAAGATTAATTGCAAGAAAATGAATTACATAATTTCATATATTTAACTTGCAGAACTTATATATAACTTTAAATTTTTTGATTTCTATTTACTGTAGAAGATTTAGATTTCCATTCAAAAAACAGCAACTGCTCTGCTCGTTTTGAACTCAGTCTTGATCGGCGTTCTGTCAAAAAATTTCCTGCTTTAGAAAAAAAGTCGTTCACATGGGACGGATGTAGCCATGACGTTAAATTTTAATTTCACCAATTTGCTCATAATAGGGTATACATGTTGATTTCTTTCCACCAGCCCATAGGATCTTTTTTCCGTCCTAGATAGCTGTCATCTAAGTACCGGTTCAACTCGACAATTGCAGCGGAGGTCTTCGTACCTGAAACCAATTCCTTCATAGCAGTGAACTCCAAAAAGCTTACAACGCGTTAAAGTTAAACAAAAAGTAAATACGTGTAGTTACAAGTAAAAACCCTAATTTAATTTATTGAAAAATTTCTAAATTTATGAATAAAATTTTAAAGCGGTTACCTGTAGGTTTCTCCTTGGCAATTATGTTGTCAACGTCCTCCCAGACGGAAAATTTTGCGGAATCTACGTTGCCATCTTTGTTTTGAGTGTTACCAATTTCTTCATCATCTGCTGTGCAAGGTTTGCCATGTGTCTCTGTCCAGATTGCAGCTAAAGTTCCTGTACATGTTTTTTTGATCAATTGCTTTGCAGTTTCGTCTTTGAAGACAGCAAGTTTGAATCTGGGATCTAAAGAGTAGCAAGTGCTATTGTTTTGCTGTGTTCAACATTTTCCATGCGTTTCTCGAGACCATGCAGCAGTTTCATTAATAATATTTTGAATAACTGGTTTGAATGGCTCCTTTTGCATTTTTTTACACACGGACATCAGGCCTCTTGTTTAGGGGGTATCACTTGGCTACCTGTCACGTAGCGTTCCCCACTAATCTGTGAAGTGACCTCCTCAAAAGGACGTAAGATTGTGCTTAGCTCTTTGCATAATCCCCACTCTTCCTCTGACAAAACAGGTAAATTTTTATTTATTAAAGCGATAGTAGTTTTTACCGCGTCCTGCAGCTCTACAAATCTGGAAACCATAATTAAAATGTAGAGTTCCATCTCGTTGAAACCTCTTGAATAAGTTTTTTTGGCTCAAGGCCCATATTTTTCTGGGATATCAACAGTTTTTCAGTTGCATTTTGTGCTCCTTTTAAAAAAAGTCACTATCAATTTTATTTTGTCAATTAACATTTTTTACCAGCTTTAACGCATCCTGAAGAATCAAGTTTAAGGTATGGGCAAAACAACCAAAGTGCTTCAATTTTCAAGTCCTTTTGTACCGCCCCCTTTGATGTTACTGGCATTGTCTGATACTACGACTAAAATCTTATCAAATAAATGAAATTTGTCAACAATAGTTTTGATCTCTTTTGCTAGATTAGCACTTGTGTGAGAATCAGACATTTTTAGAACATTCCAACAATATCGACTTTATTTCATAATTTTCTGGAAAATGTAATGGACAGTTACACCCAAATAACTTTCAACATTTGTAGAAGTCCAGGTATCAGTGGTTAGACATACACTTTGTACTGAGTTTAACTCATTCCGAACAAAATTCAAGCATCTCTCATGTTCAGCTGGAATCATACTATTGGAAATTGTTTTTCTACTTGGCAATTTATATGCGGGATTCAAAGCCGACACAAAGTTAACAAAAAACCTCTGTCTTCGACAATTGAAAATGGCTGAAAGTCAGTAATAAACAAACTGTAAGAGAAGTTTATCGAGTTTTTTTACGTTGAGTCTCACTCAGCTTTTTTAGATTGGGGTAAAAATGATCTAATACTTGACTGGTTACCGTCACTAGAAGATGAAAAATATGCACTTAGTGGATTTGAATTGGTTAGCGCTTCTGAACTTGGTTGTTCGGGTTCATTACGTAAAATTGATGTAAGAGCCTATTGTAGAGTTTTTAGTAGAAATTAAAGCTGTCGTAGGGCTTGGCAAGTTAGTTGAAGTTTTATCCTTTTTTGGTAAATTTACAGTAGGATGGCGCTTTTCAATGTGGTGTCTAAGATTAGTTATAGTTGACTTATAATTTAATACTTGCCCACATAAATCGCACTTAGCAGTTTTTATGTCAGCGTCAACCACAGTATAGTATGTCCACAAGTAACTGGTTTTTTGCTTCTTTGTTACCACTCATTTTTAATATAAATTAATTACAATGTAGATATTTATAAATAATAAAAACAGTAAACACAAAATTAAACGTGTTATTTCACATAACTTAATCACTCTACAATTATTTGTCAAGAATTATTTTAAAGAAAACATTAAGAAATATAGTTATTTTAAATAAAAATTTAAAACCACATATAGTTTAATAAGGCAGAGATTACACTGTATGTTGCTCTTGAACAAATTAAAACAATTGTACTGCGGGTGTGGGAATGGGATCATAATAGAATAAACAAAGTGAATAATCAGGTCAGGTTTTCATGTCCGAACAGGCACACATCCCCTCCCCCAAGCCGCAATGTCGCGTCTCCAGTATTTTGATTATTTTACTTTACTATATTTTCGTTACGGGTGGTGTTGTAATAACAGATCAAGCTGCTGTTGTCATTGTCAAGCCGTAGATAGATTCCCGGCATGAAATAATTGTCATCCTACAACTCTGTTGTTTGTTCATAACACCGTTTGCTCAAATAACAGGTGAAGAGTTTCCAGTCTGCCGCTATTGACTGTTACCAGCACAGGCTTACCGTTGCCGGCAACGAAACGAATGAATTCATTGTTCGTTGTCATCCTGTTATAACAGGGAGTTTCTGATAACTCGTTGCGGGGATAACTGTTGCCGCGCGGGCAACACTGTTATTTATCCTGTTATGTTAAATAACGCCCATCTCTAGAGCAGAGTGCTTTGGACTTAGGTTAATTGTTTGAACTTCAGTGATACTTCATAGACACAAAATAGACTGAAAAGTGAATAAACATTACTTTTTATCATTACTGACTCAGTGCTCAGTGATAACTATAACACTGTTGGTAGGTAGTTTGGGTGTTCGAAATCGAAACATGTAACGTTTGTATTTGTATTTAGTATTATTGATTTGTTCATTTCACGATTTGTGATTTGTTTTTGATTTTTGACGAAATGATTTTAGATTTCTAGGTAACGAATTTATGAATAAATTGAGGTTAGCTTGTTAAACTGGGGATTCAAATTAAAATATTGGTTACTGTTAGAAAATGTAATTACATAGTATTATTGAACGTTTTAATCGATTATTTTGCTGTAATGCTATCATAGACTAGTTCATCCAAAAATCATCTTCATAACCTTGATAACTTGTTAGTTTATTAATGAAGATAGATTGGTTGAGGTTAAGTGTGTATTTTAGTAGAGAATGAAATTTGAAACATTGTTTGAAATAAACACTCTTTTATATTGTTATATAAAAATTCAAATTACATTTTTTCATTTAAAATTATTCAATAAGACCAGAAAAAGTGTGATGCACAAAGTTTTAGAAATGACATGAAAGAAGTGTTTGCTAGGCTACAAAATCCCTGTTCACTATTTAAAAGGTGACTAATAGACTTCCTAATGCGTGTACAATTGTGTATAGAGCCCAAGTGAAGGTGTAAAGGATGCAACAGTATTGATTTGTTCAAAATCTATTTTCACATTTAAATTTAGTGAGGGTTTCTAGACCACCTGCTTTAGCCACAATGCATTAGGTTTATTGCATTTTTGGCTGTATCAGGTACATTTTCACATGTGGCAAGTCTGTGACGGCGTCAGATTTCAGGTGCTGCACTAAGAGGAAGGAGAACTCAACATTCACATTGAATCGTCCCCTTTTCACCATAACTATGTCATGTGTTAAAAACTTTATTAACATCGTAGTGCACTCAATTGTGCAGCTGATAGATGAAGAGAATATTTCTTCGTGTAGATTACTCTATATTTTGGAGTCTAGGTGTCTCTGATGTCAAACGATGCAAAGAGTTCGTTTTGATCTTCTTTGTCACCGACTTTTTTAATTCCCTCAGAAGAACATCCGATTTCCAGGAGTCAAGTCTTTGACAGTGTAAAATATCAGGCGTTGCACTAAGAGGAAGGTGAACTGGGGCTAAACTCAACATTCACATAGCACAGTGCTTTGTTAATACTATTACAGGGTGTGTATTACTGTATTACATTAGTTACATTTGGTTAATTTTAATCCAGTTAATGTTTTAAGTAAGTTCTTATTTTAATTTAATTTATATTTTACATTTACAGGTTGTCTGATTCATCATTCAGTGATGTTTAAGTCGGTGCTGCAAATGTCTAAAAATATAACTGGTCTGAGTAAGTACATTTCATGATGTAGCCTATCTGTTTACAAGTTAAAAAGATGACATGTTAGATTTCAAACCTCTTAAACGTTTTTATTAATAATTTACAATTTTAAATTCAATTTTGGTGTACATGTGTACCAAATTGTTATTAAGTATTTATTTTTAATAATTTATTTTTAATCAGATTTTGTAGTATGTTAATTATTGTCATCCATGAATGAAAGAAAATTTGTTGTAATAATTTTGACTTTATCGAATAAGTAGCAAATGAAATCTTAAAATTTTAGTAATTTTTTTTGGTAAATAAAGTAATTAATCTGAAGTAAATGTTTACAATTAATTACTTGTAAAGTATATGAAAAGTAATTAAGCACACACAATTATTATTTATTTTTAATAGGTACTAAAGATAAATATAAAGAATAGAAGCAATAGTAAAGAATTATAATGTAATACAGTACTAATAAATAATTAATTTAGTAAGTAAATGGTCACTAATTTATTTAAAGTGATAAATCTGTGTTTTATTCTGTTGAATGTAGTTGATCTGTATCACTTTGGTTAGTACTAATACATTCAATCCTTTTCTGGAGGAGTTTAAAATTTAGTTTGTGTCTTTTCATACTGGTAACAAATTTAAAATTATTATTAAGTTGCACATTGTTAAATTCTGTAAATTGAATAACAGATAAATAATAATAGGACTATATTATTTCATAGAATATTATTAATTCCATTAAAAAAGTTACATGAATTTCTTCATTTATGGTTTACAGGGATGGTAAAAGATCATGTTGTTCACTGACAGCAGTGATATCTTCTTTTATCTTATGGTTATAATGTAAAATTAACAGTCTCTTCAGTGATGTTTTGCTTAAATTTAACTATGAACTAACAGATCCTTCTGATCCTTTTCTTTTTCATAGATATGTGTCCTTATCTTTCCCACTAGTCATTACCTGCTCTTCAGTTGTGGAGATGCTTCATCTTTTCAGTCGTTACTCTAGTACTATCTGGAAATTTCTGTTCTAAAAGTTTATCGGAATATCATTTTGATCACATTCAAGAAAAACTTAGGTTTCCGATTACGATTATGTTTTGGCTTCCTGGCTTTGAATGAACGAGATTTGACAAATTGAACAGCTAGTGGAGAGTAAGACAAGCTGCTTGAACTCAGTAATCAAAGTCTTCGGATCAGTATTTTCCATAGTGAACGTTACTGAATTTGATAGTAAATTTTATGAACTTATTTCTACTCACGTGACATTTTAATCAGCAAAAACATCAGTACTTGGCACACAGAGGCGGAGTTGTAAGCAGCAGAAACAGTATGCAATGCACACAGTTAACATGCAGATCTTTAATCCACTAATTTATATTCTAAAACATTTTTATACATAGGTTGTGTACTTCTTAGATAACTAATAAATATAAAATTAGAATATTTTATCACATTTATATCAAATTTGGAAGTGAAACACACAGGATTGACCGCCATTTACAAACAAAACTGATGTAATCGAACGTTTGAGCTCATTCTACCATATTTTTTTGTATTACTGTTAAAAACAACTGAACACCAAACATAGCGGTGAGCATACAAACGCATTCTAATGAAATGTCGAGAAATAACAGTGGTTATTGCTAAACGCAAAACAGAGAACACAACATGTGTGCCTTTCTGCCTTCATACCACTGAGTGGTAGAACGCACACATTGTGATTTGTCCACTTTGGGTTTTTGATTGGTATTTTTGATTTGAAGTTTTTCTAAAAATTGTAATTTAAAGTAGGCTATTTAAATATTATTTCAGTAAATGATTATTACTGTTGTAAATTGACTAGTTGAGTGTAAATAAGTGATTATAGTGGGTTCGTTGTTAAAAAATGAAATGAGTTTATATATGATTGTTGAGTTTGCTTCAGTTCACCTTTCTCAAGTGCAGCGTCTGAAATCTGATGCTGTCACAGATTTAACTCTTGGAACCTGGAATCATGTTCGTCTGAAGAGATAAAAAAATGACAATGGTGAAGAAGCTGAAAATGAAGCCTTTGCATAGTTTCAACATCAGAGACACCTAAATTACTAAATAGAATGTAATCTAGGTGAAGAGATATCATTGTCTCAACAGGTGCACATTCTATGTGTCAAAACTATGTAATACGTTTGTTTTGGTGGGGAACATAGGAGAAAGGTTGAATCAATGTGAACCTTTGTCTTAATGCAGCGTCTGAAATATGACACTGTCACAGACTTGACTCTTAGAATATGGAATCATGCTCGTCTCAAGAGATTAAACAAAATTGTTCACTTTATGAGACAATGAGAATACATCTTCACCTATATTACAGTATATGTTGTATAGTCTGGGGGCCTCTGATGCCAAAACGATTTAAAAAATTCATTTAGACGTTTTTCATTGCCGACTTTTTTGGATCTCTTCAGACGAACATGATTCCAGATTCTAGGAGTCAAGTCTGTGTGAGAGCGCCAGATTTCAGATGCTGTACAAAGAGGAAGGTGTACTAGAGCAAAATACACCTTCAAAGTTAGATCTTACCCTCACATACAGCTCGGTGACAGGGGTACAATGGCTTTACCTGTGCTGAAATAAAATAACGAACAAAAGAACAGAAACCCTGCAAAGATCCATCAATCACACAGACTGTTTGTGGTGTTTTCTAGGAGGTATGGGCCTAGTAGAACTGTCCAGATGCGCCATGTCCACTGAGACAAGCCCTGCTGCCGGGGTCAACAGTTTCAAGACACTAGCAGTTACAGTTCCTAAGCCTTTTGTGTACCACGTGGAGCTCAACCGGCCAGACCGCCTCAACGCAATGAACAACACCATGTGGCTGTAAGTACACATGTTGAGTTCAAAATAGACAATAAACAATAGTCTTTGTTCATAATCTTTGAAATTAGAATAGAATAATTAAATTGAAATCCAAATAACAAGAAAAGAAACAAAAATATAGACAGTTCAGTGTGGTTGAAGATATGTAGATTCGTAATTTTTCCTCCAGTTAAAAAATTCCTCTATGAAGTAGAAAAGTTGGGGAAAAAGCTGGGAAATCAGTACAGCTTTTTCAAGTACACTTGGTTGTATGACTTGACGCATTGACTTTCATCTTTGGAGTTATCTGAAGTGACTGGTGTATGCCAATAAACCCCCGAAGTGACTTAAAGGAGAAAATTCAACAGGTTGTCAGGGAAATAGAAGTGAAAACTTGTGCAATCATTGTGAATTTCATGGAGGGAGTTGATGGGTGGGAGCGCAGCACAGGATGCCACATGCAAGACATCATTTTTCATATATGAAACATGTCAATGTATTTATTTTTAGTTTTTTATTAAAATAAATCTCTTGATTTGATGTATTGGCGCTCTTTTTGTATCACCCTTTAACAAGTGTTATAAGAATATCACAAACACAAAGTGTACAAAAACATATTTATACGTGTATTTGAAGTATATATCAATAATGAAGAATAGTTCAGTTATAACAAAGCATTGTAACTGTTCCAGAGAGATTGGTGAGTGTTTCTCTCAGCTGAATCATGATGAGGATTGTCGTGTCGTTGTGCTCTCCGGGGCTGGAAAACTGTTCTGTGCAGGTCAGTCTGGTTCTGTTATGTGCGTGACGTGATATTGAAAAATGTCCGTCAGTACCAGAACTATTATAAATATATAGTTTGACATAAGCTTTGAAGTTATATTGTTTTTAATTATCTCCTTATCCAATTCTTATATTTTGCTCAAAGTAGGTCGAAGACATTTTTGGAACTGAGAAAAATTACTCTGTTATACAGTGTTGAAGGTCTGCAACATCTTCAAAACTGAATAATTTCAGTTGATGTCTATTGAGAAAGAGACTTTTGGATCTTTGGCTTTAAGGACAGAGAAGAAATAAGTACTTTTTTGTTGTTCGATTGTAGCAAAGCTTTTGACATTTTACCTCACTCAGAACTTATTGGAAAGCTAAACCATTATGGGCTTGAAGATGTTGAATTATCTCTCGTTAGTTCTTATTTGTCTGATGGTACCAATTTGTCAAAATAAGCAACCAGAAGTCTGATCTTTAAAGGGTGACATAGGGGGTTCCCCAGGGCTCTGTTCTGGGACCATCCTTGTTTGTTGTTTTCATTAATTGACTTTAGATGAATATAGAATTTTCTGCTTTGTATCCTTGGTGGAAGTAAATAGGTTTTAATGGAAAAGACATTTTTTATACTTCCAGAATTCTACAGTGAATACAAAACAGTTACTTGCAAATACAAAAAATGCATAGATATTAATGCTCTAAATCCTGTTGGTAGGCTAAGTCTTGCATTGATTGTTGCAGGAATAGATCTGCAGGACATGACTCAAATGGGAGCCAAACTGGCAGATCAGGAAGATGTAGCTCGCAGGTGTAAGATATTGGGAGCTACCATCAAGAGCTACCAGAACTCTCTCACTGCCCTGGAGAAGGTATCCTGCTATTTATAGTGACTTACTGAAGAAATGTTTGCTACACTGAAAGTGTTAACGATCACAGATGTTGGGTAACTGGAAGATACGTTTATTGTATCACTAAGGAATCACAGTAGAAGTGAATTTGCTTCAACATCATGAGTTAATGTAGCATCCTTTGTACTTCCGGAATTGGATTATGTTCAGTTCACCCATATTTGAGTCAAAAAGAATACTCAAAAAAGGTGTACAACTATAAGTGGAAGATTGTTGCTTAGATGTGGTAATTAGAGTTTAGATTTACTGATTTTATGTATGAGAATTACATAAATACTTAGAGATTTATCACTCTAGTGTGCACCAATGCTCTTTCTTTTATTTTTTCCTTTTTACATATTATGTTTGTTTTTATTTATATGCCTCACAACGTAAATTTTTGTTATTTCTGTTCTGTTCAAGGGGATGACGAAATAGAAGTTTTGAGGAAGCTATTATATTCCTCATTCTTGAAGCTGTGGCAAAGTATGGATTTTGTTGAAGCTGGTGTATTCCTAATTCCATGTTGAGAATAGCAAGCTGATAAGGGGATTTCCATGACATAACTATACAGGGTGTAAATTAAGTACAGGTACGCCTGGATATATTCCAAATGGATTGAGATATAAATGTACAACCTTCACTAGACTTTTTAAATTACTTTTTTTGGATTTTTTTGAAGGTAACAAAAATGTTACCCCTCTTTTCAAAGGGGGTAGAAGAGGATAACTTAAACTTTGAAAGTTCAAATTGCAACCCCTATCTTATGACATATCATTTGAAAGGTAAATTCAAAAGAAACACAGTAGGTAACATGAATTTTTAAAATTTCACCCCTCTACTCTCCTTTGCAAAAGGGTGGAGAATATTTTTATCCTTAAAAAATTTCATAAAAGTATTTTAATAGGTATGCTGAAGGGATTTTAGCTTTAGAGGAAGCATTACAAGAAGTAAGACAAACAGAAGCTGGAATTACAATAGGGACCAAAATAAATGTTCTTGCATTTGCGGATGATGTTGCAATAATAGCGAAGAGTAAAGAAGAGCTGGAAGTGCTGGTCGCAAAACTCCTAAACCATACACAAAAAGTTGGTGTAAGCATAAATGAAGAGAAAACAAAAATAATGGAGTGTGGGAGAACAACCCAAATAAACAATGAGAATAATATAGAAATAGAAGGGCACAAATTTGAAAAAGTAAACAACTTCACTTATTTGGGAGTAATGCTGACGAATAATAATAATGAAGAAGACATGGAAATACAACAAAGGATATATGCAGCACACAGAAGTTTATCAGCATGCCACAAGCTATTAAGCTCTCGACTACTATCACACAAGACCAAACTCCGTATATATAAAACCATTATAAGACCAGTTCTGTTATATGGCTCAGAAAACTGGGTGTTAAGTAAAAAAAACTGAAAAACGTTTGATAGTATTTGAGAACAAATTATTGAGAAAAATCTATGGGCCAACCCTTGAAGATGGAGAGTGGAGGATAAAGCATAATGTGGAGTTGAGGCAACTATATATGGACCCAGACATAGTGGCCGAGGTGAGAAGTAGGAGAATGAGATGGGCTGGCCATTTACTAAGGAAGGAGGACAACTCCTTAGTCAAGAACGTCCTTGTAAACAATCCGGAGGGCAGAAGACCACCTGGAAGGCCCAAGTTGAGATGGCGAGACCAGATCAGAAGAGACGTAAGAAAACTGGGAAGAAGGGAAGAAGAGGCAATGGATAGAGAGATCTGGAGGCAGTGTGTTGGCGAGGCAAAGTACCACCTTGGGTACCAGGAGCCACGGCAGTAAGTAGTAAGTAAGTATGCTGAAGGGATCCGTTTGGAATATATCCAGCAGATGTATCAGGTCTTAATTAGCACCCTGTATAATACCAGGTATTCACACAAAAAGATGACCTCGTAGCTGCATACTAACCCCTTATCAGCTGTGATAAACCTCACAGCTGACACTTAACTGATATTGGAAGGCTGGAAGTAAATAAATGAATAGCAGTAGCAGTATTTTAAAATTTGCTGTACATAACCTTATCTCTGTTTCCACCTGTGCAGTGCAACAAACCTGTGATTGGAGCCGTCCACGGGGCTTGTATTGGTGGGGGTATTAACCTCATTGCTGCCACTGACATCCGCTACTGTACCTCTGACGCTTGGTTCCAGGTCAAGGAGGTAGAACTAGGTCAGTAGTATGGTTGTTCTATAATAGTGCTCTTGAATGATTTTCATCTACAGAAATGAATGCCATAGTTGATTTTGTAATTGAGCGTTTGCCACTTTTCATCCGCTAACTTGTCAAAAGACAGAGAGTAAGGCCCCATTTTTTTCCTTTAAAAGTTCTTGACCCTTTTCTTTTTTGAGAACGATCATTCAGCAGTGCATGTCAGTAATACTGAATAATTTAAATAATAATTGTTTACTAACAAGAATTGAAATTTTGGGGGGGGTCCGGACCCCTTTGACTTCTTTCTGGGCTACACCCTTGGGTGAGATGGGTAACTATTAGTTACAAAAAGTGAGCAAACTGGCAATTCAATATTGGGATTAGTAAAATTACTTTTTTAAAGTTGCATTTTTTAATGAGGGGAGAGGTTAGGACACATTTATTAAGTTATTCTTAAAAGGACCTCCTTTACTTGTATTTAAGCCTCTAATCTGAGGTTTCTAAAAAAACCATTTTTTGGGTTCCTGTTCTTAAAGTTCTTTGCTCAAGAATACGTTCTTAGGAATTATTTTGTGGTTTTACAAACTACAGAAAAATTCACCCGTATGTGCTTTGCTTCACAGAGTTTACATTCATAAGTCTCGTTTGAATCCACCATCGTCGGATGTTTCCGAAGAGGACCTTGTTAGCATCATCCTAGTCATATATTCACCTTGCTTTGATTTAGGAGTGAAGTCCAACCATTAGCACACTAAGAAATACACATTTTCGATTGCCTGGAGACCTAAGGCCTTTCTTTATATCTCAGATCTGATCTTGTTTCCCAGACATTTACAAGAGTTTTACTGGAGGAAAAGACTACTCCACAGTCCAGCTCTGGCTTTACCAAAAGGCTTCTGAATCTACTTTGGCTGTTTTATTCCCATAAATGCCTTTATGGCACCAACCACGGAAATCTTTGTTCCTTATTAGTTCCATTCCTGCGTTCCCGTACTATCTTTGAGTCAAAAAGCAACTGTCAAAAGTTGCGTTACAAAGTTCTTGTTAAGCTTTTGGCTTACAAACCATAAACAGAATCTGTAGTATGTTGTCAGTACTCGTATTCTACAAAGGTTTGTGCAACATCGCTGTGACCACTGTTGTGCTGTGGTAGGTATGACGGCAGACGTGGGAGTGCTGCAGAGATTACCTCGGCTGCTGGGCAGTGCAAGTCTAGTGAACGAGCTCTGTCTCACAGCCAGGAAGTTCCCTGCGGCCGAGGCTGGTGCGACCGGGTTTGTCAGCAAGGTGTTTGAAGATAAGAGCAAGTGAGTAATAATATTTATTAACCCGTTGCGCTCGAAGGTCCAGCAGCACTGGCCACACCAAGGTTGCAGACAGCTCGTGTTAGTTTTGCCGTAGTTAGTCCTCGTAACTCGTATGGCCAGTGCAGATGGCCGTGCTACTTTCATTGACAGTTCGGCAGCCATATTTGTTGTTTGCCTCCCCAGATCGGGATTACTTTTTATTATCCTCCGCGTTATTTACATACTAGTTTAAAATATTCAAAGAAGAAATGAAAAATAGTTTAAAATTTGTTTTTAATGAATCTTTCTAATACAAAGATAAACATACATTTGGGAAATTTAACTCTAATACATATATTGTTCAGAAAGATATTGAAATAAAATGTTATCAAGTACTGTTGGCGAGAGAAAAGAAGAGACCTGGCCCGTGCCGGCGCACAGCTGTGTACTAGTGTGTTGCCGCCCGGTAATTTCAGGCGCTTCGCCCCACAGCCAACCCTGCGAATTGTTTATCCTAGCAATGGAACAGTGAAACAATAATGGAATTACGAAACAGGGCGCGACAACATACTAGTAGTAGCGCCTGCAAATTTCAGATAGGCCAGAATCCAGGTCTCTTCTTTTCTCTCGCCATCAGTAGGCATTTACAGTTATGTTATACTGTAACTTGAACTATTTTACATTTTTCTCAGTCATTACAGTTTTTATGGAATAAAACTTTTAAAAATACACACTTACTGTATGTGTAGTCAAGAATAGTTAGCAAATGTCTTCTTGTAAAATTTTCTATATTTCTATCACTTCAGTGTATAGGCCCACTTCGCATCATTCGTCTAATTTGCACAGTCAGTGTTTAGAAAAGAATTATAGGCTAATTTAAAATATACTGCTTTACCTAAAATTAATTTAAAAAAGGTTTTAGCACTCATTATTCATTATAAAACAAAGAGGATATTAGAAAATAACTCATGTTTAGTGGCCAGTGGTGCTGACCTTACAAGGACAAATGTATTAAATATCTTGGCCTTCGAGTGCACAGGGTTAAGTTAAACCAGCTTATCTCATACATTACGGCAAAAATGTTTCACATTTCCGATATTTGAAGGTGGCGGCCATACTTGTAAGCTCCAAGGATTGTTCATTGTAAATTATAAAAATGCTGACAATGATTTTTCTTAATGAAATTGATTTAGACATCAACATAATTCAATGTCCATTCAGCATTCACTACACACTGAGGATGGGATTTGAATCTTAATATGCTGCAGACTCAATTCAGATTTCCAAGTTGAGTTAAACAAAAGATCTAAATCAGTTATTACATATAATTGTTTATTACCTTAAAAAAGGGAAGATATTTTTACAGGGCTATTAAAGAGCCTGGAAACCCCCTGTTAATATTGTAATGGCTCACAAAAGAACAACTAAACTCTACACCTTTATCTCATGTTATGATGAACTTTTTGGGCATAATTACTACTACAAACGAGTCCCTAACAATAGGAGAGAGAGTATGTCAGGAAAAACGATGGAACCATAATATATACCTCGCCCAATACATTTGATGTTGTACTCTGCAGGATGATGACAGAGGCCCTAGCAATAGCTGGGAGTATAGCAGAGAAGAGTCCAGTGGCAGTACAAGGAACCAAACGTAACCTGGTCTACTCCAGGGACCATACAGTGCAAGAGGGCTTGGACCATGTGGTATGCCATTATTCTTATTCTTCTAGTTCTTCTCATAAGGAATCATTTTAGAGAAATTTATACGTTCTAAACCAGCAATAGTTTGTGTTCCAAAAAAAGACCTTTTCCTGCAATGAAATGTTAACTATCACGTCTATTGAGCCTTTTTAAGTTTAATTTTGATTATCCTTATGGAATTTTAGTATATCGTGAGTATCTCATCCTAAAAATATGGAAGAGAGTCGGTCAGTATAATATTGAAAGTTCTGATGAAAGGTGCAATGGTCACAGACACGTTTTGCACCTGCTTGACTCAGATCCTAAGTGCAATGCCTTGGCCGGTGAAACCATCTTGTCTCTCAGTAATACTTCACTGTATAATTTATTGAAAAAACAAACAGTTTTATTTGTTTGTGGGGTAAATACCCTTCGGTAAAATGAAATGAAAGGAAACTATTTAAACAATAACGCAACTGTCGGGAAAGTTGACACTAGAAATGAATTAATACTTTTATAGTTGCATATTTTTAAAATTTTAAATCCGATCTATAGTTAAATTTTTTTAAAGAACTATATGGAAGATAATTTTGTTTTTATTACAGGATTTATTATTACTATCTGTTATTGTAAAATACAAAACTGTAATATCAATTATTTGTGCACTGATTACGAGGTCATCCAGGGAAAGTAAGGTCCAGTTTCATATAAAAAAATAAATAACAACAGATATTTTTTCAAAAAAGATTGTTTTACTTGACTTAAAACATTGTCATAACGTTCTATGAGCTTTTGAATGGCAATGTCATAGAAGTCTATCGCCTGTGAGGACAACCAATCTTTAACTGCTTCTTTCACCTCTTCATCATTGTTGAAGTGCTTACCGCCAAGAAACTCCTTTAGGTATTGAAAATAGCTCGGGTACCATGTCCTGTGCTGTACGGCGATTAGTTAATCCGTTCCCAAAAAAATGATCTGATGAGATTTTGGGTTTGGATGGCAGAGTGGGATCTGGCATTGTCATTCAACAAGGCAACTCCATATGTCAATAGCCTATGTCACTTATTTTGTACTGCATGTCAGTTTAGTCAGAGTATTGCAATAAGCAGCTGCAATTATTGTTCTTCCTCATTCCATAAACTCAACTAACAATATTCCATGTCTATTCCCCATAACCCTCTCGCCATAACCTTGCGTGTTGAAATTGTTCGTTTGGCCTTGACTTTAACCAGTGACGTCTTGTGACGCCAATCCGTTGACTGGTATTTCATTTCTGGGGTTACGTGAGAAACCCATGTCTCGTCACCTGTGACAATATACTCTAAAAGTGTATTGCCTTTCTCATGATATCGGACCAAAAACTCAAGAGCACAACCCATTCTTCTCATTTGTGTTCCTCAGTAAGCAGCCTGGGACTGATAAAATTTTAAATGGTCAGAGACAATTTTGTGCAATGTCGTTTTACTTACGGACGGAAAGTCCATTGCTAATGATGAAATGGTAAATCATCAGTCTTCACAAATCATTTCATCAATCACATTGACCAAATCTTCCGTGATCACTGATGGCCGGCCAGATCGCGGTTCATCAGGGACATTTTCCGGTTCATCTTTGAAAGCTCTCATCCACTTCCGCACTTTGCTGTCACTCATCGCATAAGGGCTTACACTTCACTTATCTGTGAATAATAATCCAAGACAAGAATATTAAACCATCTAGAACAGGACCTACATTAAAAATATTTCAAAATTTAAACCAGCATAATTTTTTAAACAGTGAACCCTTTGAGGTTGGATTTGCGGCATTGTACTCTACTAATAGACCTTTAATTTGATGTTACTCGACCTATGCTCTCATTTAAGATTTCCTTCTTACTCCTTGCAGGCCATCTTCCTGACATGACAAAAAAAAAATGAAAGTTACTTCAAAAATTAGATTTATAGGTGCAGTAATGATGTACCAAGTGTTATTGCTTTACATGTAATTGTTCAGTAATTATCAAGCCCGTGCAAGAATATTTTACACCTTATATATATATACTTGCTTGTTGCACTGTTTATCAATTGTATTATTTTATGCTGTATTGTTATTTATTTTCCGTTGCATGAATTTGTGTTAAATAAAATATAAAAATTTTGTAAAACCATTGGAATCAGTAAAGTAACAAATTCTTAGATTATTTTTTTGTACAAAAATGAGAATTGGTATAATCCATCACTGATCAGGTTATGTGAGTCATAGTGCATGCACACAATGAGTTGTTGGTACCAAAGTTGTGTCAAATTTACAGTTTTTACTGCAAAAAAGTTTTATTCCACAAAATAAACTATACTAACATATATTTTTTGGTTCAGTACTACTGTTTATTTGGAAGAGTAATTTAATTTAGAATTTATTAATCGTTTTAGGGATTTTCTTTGGGTATATTGGTTAGGTACTAAAAAAATATCTTGTAAACATAGCATTATAAATAAATATGAAAAATAGTACTTAATCTATTATTTTTTTCACCAAGCAATCTACAATCTACATCTAGAATAGATGTGTAAATAAACATGACTCATTTTTCAGTTTATAATTTTTTTACAAATTTTTATAAATAACTAAGCAAAACAGCCAAAATAGTTTGCTAGTTAAGGAAATTTCAACTGCCAGATCTAGGGTTAACACCTTTAAACAAAATATGGATTTGTTTCTGAAATTTTTACCTGTTTCTTACATTGCAGGAATTGTTTTGTTTAAAATTCTACCAGCACCGTATATACAAATATTCACAAATGTTGTAATTGTTGTAATAGGCCGACTGGAACCAAATAATGCTGCAGAGTGAAGACTTCATCAATGCCAGCGTTGCTTTGGCCACCAAGAGTCCACCTCCAATATTCTCTAAGCTGTGAGCAAAGCAACTTTCTCGATCCGTACAAGTCTCTTTCCAACCTGTGAAATGAAACTCCTAATGTATTCAAACTGAATACACTTACATAAATCTAAGACTGACATCTGGAAAGTAATGGGATATTTTGGGATAATGTTTTGATAAATGATTTGTGATTCCTGTATAACGCAGAGAAACTAAGTAATTATTTATGATAATAATCCTCAACATGATATTGATCGCATACATGCCAGAGAGGCTATTGTGTTTGCCAAGTCTATGGCAAAAGGCAGACTTTTGAAAAATCATCCTGACAATTTAAGTCACTTTTCATTAGATTTTTATAACTTTCCGAAATTTTAGATGGGTAAAAAATTTAAATTTTCATAGATAATGTTAATGTTGTTTATTATACAATTAATTAGTAATACGTTCTGTAATAAACAAAAGAGCAGTAATCCAGTTTAATTAAGAATCTATATATATAAAAATGAATGTTTGTCCTTTATGGAATCGTGAACTATTGGACCGATCATGATGAAAATTTGTACGTATATGTATTTTTCCACGGAGAAGGTTTATAAGCTATGCCCATCCCTTTCCCGATTCAGGATTCCGCCCCACTGGTTACAGAAATACCCATAAGAAATGCATTGCAGCAAACATATGTTAACGTCTTTTCAAATTTTTAATCAGCTGTTCTTTGTAAACATATATTACACTTATAGTTTTAAAGCATAGAGTAAGCTTAAGAGAAACGACAAATTTTGTTTAAACTGTTTTTGCAATCATTGTGTTAAACATAGACTTTACTATCCAGATAATACAATTCAAATTTGACGTAAAAATTCACCTTTAACTGCAATATTTATTTAATATAAACCATGCTCATGCTTGATCAGAAGAGTAATGCAGATATCATAATTACTATCTTACGTTGGCTACAAATATAAAGAATGTTATAAAATCAACCTTAGTTGTTTTTTTTGACAGAAGTATGGTTCTCAAAACTCCGTGTGTACATATTCTCTCGATCGAGACAACAAAGCAAGCTCAATCGTGGCATCGGAGATATAACTAATTTAATCTAAAATTTATTATAGTAAAAAAAAAAATTTACTAAGTAATATAAGGACTTCGGTTCTTAAGATTTGCGTGCGAAGCCGTGGGTAACAGCTAGATAGAGGCAGGAATATGGTACATACCTTCATAATACGCCCAAGAGGCTCACGATGGAACGACTATCAATTATCTCAGCAATGTTTAGAATGTGATAGAAAAAGAATAAGTGAATATAGTGTACTGTTTTCAACGGGAAATTGCGTGCGAAGCCGCGGGCAACTTTTGCAAAAAATTATTGAAATGCGCAGCAAAGCGCGCCGGGCCCGCTAGTTATAAATAAAAATTGCAATAATGTATGACAAAAGTGAGGTATTAATTAAAATGTACGCGTATTTACAATTGATTAGTATTTTTACCAAATTATAACTCAGCACCTGGATTTAGAATGGTATAGAAGTTAATTTGGAAGTAAGGCATTTAAAATTTATTTTGAATTAATTAGAATTATTAGGAGCATTAATTTGATGTTGGTTCTTTTCAGTGAGACTATTGTTGTGTAATAATGTTCCAAAAATCATCATTGTTTCATCCATCTTTCAGTGTACATTACTTATTGCTGAAAATAGTAAAGCTAAAAAATGTAATGGAAAAGTGATTTAGTGATTGTTATTATGTGTATGTTTATCACATCATATTATATTAGATGCAAAAAATCCCCAAAATAAAAATTACAACTGCCTCAGAAGTTTTAATTTTTGTCCATATAATGAAGTACACATGATGCATATTTTATATTATGAAAGAAATTATAATTATTATGATCAAGTAAATGTAAAAATCTATAAAAACTAAGTATTTGTTAACAAATAGATATTGTGCATGTTTTTGGCTTGAAAATAAAGTGGTTTGTTGTTTACGTTTATTTTGATTACTTTTATGTTTATTTTAATATTTTTTATTGTTACTGTTTTATTTGTAATGAAGTTGTATTACAGTCTTATCATATGGTATGAAAGTTATTGAAGTGTTTGTTATTGTATTTTTATATTTCTGTAATAAAGAATATTTATACTGCTATAGTTTTATTGCATTTATTGACCAATGTAGGAGTATTTTTGCTACTGGTGGACCTTCTATTATAAGACTCACAGGTCTCCGTTTAAAATTTGATTATTGATAATGGATTGATAATTGTTATTTTTGTAACAATTTATAATCAATAATTCAAAAATGTTAGGAATAACCAACATAAAAGTAGTTATTTAAAAGTTTACTTGGATTTCTTAGATGTTTAGAGCTCAATATGTATACATATAAAATTTAAAGCTGTAATATGAGATTTTGTCAGTGGTATTTATTTTGAAAACTGATGTTTATAAAATTCTTCGGTTAAAATGTGTCTTATAATAATCAATAAGACAGAGTGTTCTTTATAATAATCAATTTCTAAGTATTGTTTTCTTCCTAAAAGATATGATTTAAACCATGACAGTTCAATCGCATATATCCCCAAATTTAAAAGTACATAAATAGTTTTTTATGATGTCCTGCACAGTCTTGAGAATTAATAATGGATTCTATAAACTCAATTCCTGCAGTAATCTGTAGATTATTTTAATCTCTTAGATCTTATACCATGTTGTTGTGTATCTAATAATTGATTACTTTCAAGATGGTAAAAATACTGGTTTAAAACTACTTTTTCAAAAATTCTGTAGAATTTTGGAAGTAGTGACATAGGCCTATAACATGTAACATTCCCCAAATCTCCTTTCTTAAAACTAGGAAAAACTTTGCCTGTCTTAAAGTTATTGGAAAAATCCCAGATGTTGAATATTTATTACATATATCAAGGGACCAATGATTTACTTACAATAATAATTGAGATTTCATCATACCTGGCCGAGTATTTACTGTCAAAAGTTAAAATAATTGTTGTTAAATCATATTCAGTAACTGGTTTGAAGAGAAATTTTGTACTGATTATATCACAGTTAAATTTGGATGCTTTTGATAATTTAGATGTTTTTGTGTTGGTTTAAGGTTAATATAAATGCTGAGTTTGTGTCTGTTTTTTGTATTACCAAAATATCAACTGCAATTGAAAAAGTTATTAAATGTTGCACTTACTACTTTAGGGTCTGATATGTGTTCTCCACCATGAGATAGTGTAATATTTGTTTTAACTTTGACTGTTTTTCTGTCTCTGAATTTAGTACTCTCCACATTAATTTTACTTTGGAATCGTTTAAATTTTCACTGGAAAAACGTTTTTTACTGTCATCTATATGTCGTTTGAGTTCCTTTTTTTGTTCCAATAAAATATTTTCATTTTTTATCTTTTGACTTTCTAAATTCTGATTCGAACTCTACAATTTCTTAGTTTTTTCCTCATTTAAAAAACCATTTACACTCTTTGAAAGCTTTTTTTGTTCATTCTTTTTTAGAAACTTTACATCTAAGTAGTGTATAATACAATAAAAAGTTTAATATTTACTATTAACAACACTTTGGTAAACTGGAACCAGGATTCTGAAACCAATTTTTTTAAAAAACATACCTATATTACTTTTGGTGAATTTCAGTGTCCATTTTCTTGTTAAACTTTTATGCTTACAATCCGTATTTTTTATCTCCAAGAGTTGGCTGTCATGGTCATAAATATGAGTAATAAGGACTGCAACTGCTATATTCTTAGAATCCATGTTGATAATAAAGTTATCAGTTGTGGTTTCAGTCAGCTGAGTTGGAAATTCCACCATATATTTCATATTATACATAGTTAAAATATTTACAAATCTTTTAAAATTAGAGGGTATCGTAATCTGTTAACCTCTTGGAATGGGAAGAACTGGGGGAAGAAGGGTAGGGTAGAGCAGATAATTGTAACCACAGACAGCTAACTGTGGGGTGGCGGTGGTCTAATGGTGCAATTAATGTTGCATTCAGGCATTCAATATTGGACTAGCAGGGCCGTACTCAGCTTTGGCGGGCACTGTCATGTCCCGCCACTGCCCCCCCATCACTCCACCTAACCCTCCCCCCCCCGTTTCTCATCGACAACATAATATTATTGTTTTGTCAATGATAGTAAGATTCAGTTGTAAGTTACAGTTATTAGATTGAGCTATCTTGTCCTCGACACGCCTTTCAAATATAAGTGTGGCGGGGCCTCCGTTAAATTGTCAGAAAACCCGGTCTCAATACAGGCCTGTGGACAAGTATCCATTAATTGACAACATGGACTTGTAATTGGTTTCCACGAATGGATTAGGCAGACATCAGCTTATTGCAATCTCCTTCATATCATCACATCTTTGTTAAGTACGATCCTCTTGTCTTACAACATTTTGTTACCTTGAATTAAAAAAATTGTTATTTTAATGAAGACTTAAGTACAATTTAATGTTAAAATTTAACATTTTAAAATTATGGAAACATTAAAAAGTTTATTGCAGACGTAAAACATGTTAAATGTGGCTGTAAGAAGAAAGAAGCCTTCAAGGATCTTTGCCCTTTGATAAGAAAAGGTCGAAATAAAATAGAATATAGGTGCATATTGAGCATATCTAAAAAAAGTCATCTTCTTTGACTCAAATAAGGGCGTAAAAGTTTTTGAGGTGTAACATTGTTATGGGTAAAAAATGAAGATGCCGCCAGTGTAGGTGGTTGGTTATTAACCGTATAAGTTGTGTATATTCCATTTCTCTGTATTATGTTATAACATGAATTGTTTTTAGTTCCATTTGGAAATTTTAAAAGATTCCTATATAGCATTAGAGAGGTGGTGTAGGAAATGTCAACAAATGGGAGTCCTTACGGGAAGAGATCAAATTTTTACCCTTTTATTTGCTGACGATCAGGTTGTTGTTGCTGAAGATGAAGAGGATTTGGAGTACATGCTAAGGAAACTTACAGAGGAGTATGAAGGATGGGGGCTTGAAGTGAACATGGACAAGACGCAATATTTGGTTATCGGGAGAGAAGGAAGAGACCTGAACATAAATGGAAATGTAATAAAGAATGTGGACGAATATAACTATTTAGGATGTACCATAACAAGTGATGGAAGAGATGAAAAAGATATCATGAAGAAAGTCACAAAGGGAAAATCTATAGTTAGTCAGTTAAATTCTATACTGTGGAATCTTAATATAAGAAAGGACATAAAGAGAAGGATTTATGAATCAATCATCGAAAGTACAGTAACGTATGGTGCAGAAGTATGGACAATAACTCAAAAGTTGAAGAAAAGAATAGAGACAGCAGAAAAAAGTTATTGGAGAAGGTGCTGTAGACTGACATTAGAAGATAGGGTTCCAAACGTGACAATAAGAGAGATAATGAATGTTCAATCATCAATTACGGACAATATAGAGAGAAAACAGTTACAATGGTATGGTCACATGAGAAGAATGAATGAAGATAGGATCCCTTGGAAAGTATGGAATTGGAGACCAAAAAGGAATAGGAAAAGAGGAAGACCTAGGTTAATGTGGAAAGATGGAATAGAGAAAGCCATGCAAAGAAGAAACATTGAAGAGGATGCATGGCTATGCAAGAGACAATGGCGTATTGACTGCGACAAACGGCCAGAATAGCTGTAAAAGTCGCCGTAAGTAAGTAAGTAATGACTGTATATTGAAAATAGAAAATTTAGAGCAAAAAATGTAAATGCGCGTGTGTGTGTGTGTGTTAAATCTTTATATATGAATGTTTGTCTGTACGATGTCCTTTTAGACTCAGAAACTATTTCACCAATCATTATGAAATTTTGTATGGGCGTTGGAAAATATAAAAGTTACAAAACGCCTGCACATTATAAACTGCAATTACGAGACAGTGACGTATATTAAATAGCCAATCACTATTTGAAGGCGTTAAGTTTTGATGTATATTTGTCTTTGAAATAAATTTCTGGTTGAACTTAAAGCTTGAGCGTTTGACCACTTTACACTAATGTACATGTACGTGTACAGTGGTTATGAGTATAGACTTTTGACAGTTTTTCTTGGCCATGGCAACTAGGTAAACTGTATTTCGGCGTTGGAGATATAATTCACTTGAACCAGAAGTGCTCATGTACGGGCAAAGCTTGCGATAAGCGTGCGAAGTCGTGGGAAACAGCTAGTGGATAATAAATATATGGATATAAAATATCAAATTGTCTATAAATAAATATTGTGTATATAAAATCAATAATAACAAATACATGTGTATAAAATATCAAATTGTCTATAAATAAATATTGTGTATATAAAATCAATAATAACAAATACATGTGTATACAATAATGAAAAAGTGAAAACAAGAGTAGTGTAAAACAATGTATAAAACGATACATACATATATATATATATATATATATATATATATATATATATATATATATATAAATATAGTAAAAAAATCTTGATTATTTACATTATGTACAACAGTGATGGACGCGTTGTCGTCTCCATTAACTTGTATATAATATTCATCCAACTGTTCGTTGAACATGCTGAGTGTGGTATTTTCTTTGCAAACGTTATTATGTTCAGTCCTTGTGGCTTTTGTGGTCAACCACGATTAGTAACGTAGAGATTTCCTTGGTTGGATTCACTCGTTCTACAAACAAAACTAGGCACTCGAGGAAACCATCCTTAGTGATCCATCCACTTGGTTGTACATCAAAAACACTTCCTACTGGGGCATCTTTCTTCAGCTTATTTTATCCATCCAAAAACCTGCTGCTCTCTGTATAATTGTTGACTCCGCTGTCCACATCCTCATATCTAATGTGTTTTCATAATGTCATAGTAGAAGTCTTTTCCTGCCTTCAATTTGCCTTTATCGAACCTATTTTGTATTTTCATTTTGTCAGCAAATTGATAAGCAAACTTTTAAAACTCTTCTCTTCTTAGTGACATTAGCTGAATGTCTATATTTTCAATGTGAGCATAGAGTACTTGCTCCTGTTCATCACTGAAAGTTGTACCAAACTCTTTTGAGTTTCCCTGTTTTGGTTTCAGTTATACGCCCTTCCCTTCCAAAAGGTTCTTAGCTGGTCGCCAAATGCACTGTTTGAGACTGAAAAACGCTCTATACCTTTTATTTTATTTCCTTTAAACGAACTTTTTCTACAGCCGTCTTCATATTTTCTTCTCTCCAAATATGCCTTTTCCCATTTCGCCTGTAAAATAATGAAAGAAATCCTTGTAAAATGATAACCGGAGACCGACATGAGAAGATTCGACCGTCACGTGCTTACTTATAAGTCTAAACAGATTTACTGCCTAAAACATATAGTACAATACTACTTATTGCTACCAATGACCTTATAATATAATCACTCTTACTTTAGCGCCGGTTACAGCACTCCAAAGTTATCTTCGTACAAAAAAAATTATGGTTGCCTGTAAAGTCGGTTTTACGGGCGAAGATTTTACGTGACAACGTCTTTTTCTCGGTAGAATATTTATTGATATGAATATTATTAAATTGCACAATATGAACAAGGAATTGAATGAAAATAAGAATTGCACAAATTTTAACTATAGAAATATATTTTGTTTACTAAAACATTGTACATAATTTGAAATTAATTAAAATTTGTTATTGTAAATGGTAAAGTTGAATAAAACATTTACTAAAATTGGAATTTGAAATTCTTGCTAAACACAGTTAAAATTCTAACTCCGCGCGTGGTGATTGTTCGGTTTAGTTCGTTTGTTTGGTCGCACTGTTATGACAGGTTAGAGGTTATAATTTGTTATTTTAAATGTTTGACTAGCAATACGCGCTGTTTCTTCTCAATCGACTGAATTACGATTGATTGCAGAGTGATTTAAACTAATAATTTACTTAACACTATCAACATTTGTCAATAGTATGACATAACCTATAAACTCAGTTTCTCAACTTTTGTGTCAATCTAACAATTAATCAATCAATCATAGTTTACGATAATGAAATATCAGTGTACAATTATTTACCTTTATTGTTGTAGTTGTTGTAAATGACGAATCTAAGCACTCCACATTTTCACGAATAAACATAGTTATCTGCTTTATCCCGTGCGGCGGACCCACAGTTATCTGCTTTATCCCGTGCGGCGACCCCACTGGACGGGCATCGTAACGTTACCGGGCGTTACACTTTTTCATGAGTGACTCCGAGCCGCAACCTAATTTAAGACGTTGTCACGTCAAAAGACTCACAAGACAGAAAATGCGCCTCTTATCCACGCATAAAGTCAGCGCGGTACAAGATGGTGTAACCTCCCCTCTGTGTTCACGCATTTGTCTGATATAACACGCCATCCGATACTACCCAGCCTTCCACTATAGATAAACCGCTTGCAAAGAAACCTGCGCGGAACCAAATATTTGAGCAGCCACGCGCAGGTGGGGGTTCCCCTCCAGTGGTATGGAGTAGGGCAAGTATTTCCTCGTCTCTGTTTTATTAGCTGTGTGGATTTTGTTTACACTGCAGCTACTTACATATTCTATAAGTATATTGTATTTTTGTGTGTAGGCCTGTGCAAGCGTAACATAATAATTGGACAGACTAATGTAGCCGTAGACGTATCCAGGGAGCTTGAGTTTTTGTGTGAAGTTACCCGCTAAGTGGCAGTGACCAGGTCAGGGGATAGAGCAAGCGGGCGAGTGCTAAAGCAGTGATGGGGATACTGGGAGAGGGCGGCATTACAGCGGCGGAGGGGTATTTACCCCACCCTGCGTGAACTAAAATCGCTGTGTCTTTTTGTAAGCGGTTTACCTATAGTAGCATCTTCAAGGTAGCTTCACACCATGTGTCGTGCGATAGGCTTCGCCGAGGTCGCGTGCAAAATTTCAAGTCAATAGCTCATTTTATTAGGCTATATGTTATATTATGTAACACATTAAGATGTATTCAATACTAAAGGATTGTACTCAATTTGTTCACGAATTTATATATTTGCGATTTCTCGTTGCTATCTAAATTATCCATAACACTAATGTAAACATTTTCACTAATGCTTAGCAGCAAATCCCATGGACCATCACCAAATTCAATGTTTTTATATATCAATGAAGCTTTATGTAAAATTTCAACTCTATAGGTCTGCTCATTTTCGATATATCGTTTAGGCAGACAGACAAAATTAAGTTTTTCAGTGTCTTCGCTAACGCTCAGCCAATTAAATCTAAGCTCTCATTAAAAAACAGCATATTTTATAACATGCAATGTAAAGACCTTTCATTATTTGTACAATTTTAACCTTTTTCTTTTCTTGTGCTTCCGAATAAAAGTCATCAATTATTAAAAATTCAGCGTAATCCATTTTTCTGCTGAATGTTTATATTACATTGCCATCACAGTAACTCATAAGATGTTATAATTTACTTCATTTTGAATTTTATAATTTTGAATCATAATGAAAACTTCTCCATCTTGTTGTATTTTCACATACAATTCCATTACTATAAATTTTAGTTGGATAATTGATACGGATGTAGCTTAGTACAAAACGCGCAGTCGATTAAATACAGTATTACACTCGTAGTACAGTAATGTATTATTTGATTTATCCTCTTTGTAAGAGCAGAATCAAATTTAATTCTAGCTTTACTGCTTACTTTCAAAGGAACACAGGGGGTCGTCTAATTGAAACTGTAACTTTCAAGTACAAAGCCGTTTCCATACTTTGTTTGCGCAAACATTTGAGAACACGAAACTCAATTTTGCACTAACCGTGAAACGAGAGGAGTGTGTTTCGTCCATGATCCCATTGTGTTATAATATCAAAGTTGAAGCAGTATAACAAGCTACAATTCCGCTCCCTCGTATCTAGCACATAGACAGGATGAGGCAGGGTCCCTCATTATGAGAGCCGATGTCCACACTAATGGGGAAACTTTTATATGAGTAAGTGGGTCTGAATACTTCAACCTCTAGTTCAGTTCAGACGTAGGATTTAGAGAGAACTCGGTGTAATTAAATTTTTGAAATAATAAGTGTTGGCTGAGAGGAATTATAAATTTATGGAGAGTTTATTTTTTATCTTCCTAATCATTAAAATAGTTATTCTATTCTACTTAAAAAACTGCAATAAATTAAAATAAATTTAATTATGGCTATATTTAATTAATTATGGAAAGCCACATAAATGAGAATGAATTTCTCACTCGTTTACAATTTTTGAAAAAAAAAAAAAAAAAAATTTCTCTAGACCTTAAATCCAAAATTTATTAACGAATCTAATATTATATTAAATTAAACCCTATTGCCAAAAGTGTTTTTATTCGCTTGCTACTCAACATTACTCAACAGTAGTTTTCAATATAATACATAATAAACTAATAACATTTTTATAAATAAAATTATTATTATTCTCAACAAGAATGTGATAAACTCAGTGTGGTCTGTAATGTTTGCAATGCTGAGGAGATTAAAGGTGAAAGGCCATCGGATAATCATTTTATCCAATATTGTTCTAAAGGCAAAGTCTTATTGGGACCAATTAAGAAACTTGAATGAGCTCAATGAAAATAAACACCTTATACTAATAATCAAGGAAAGCTGCCATATCTTATATCCTAATAGGTTTGAATAGTAAAGTTTATAAATGTTGTTTCATAAACTTGTAAGTTAAAAAAAAATACTATGGACGATGAACTAGGTTCATGCTGAATGTATAAAATTTGATTATTAACTTATAGAAATAAACTCTTTTTGTTGTTTAAATGATTAATAGTAAGAGCTCTAGTATAATACAAGCTGCAAGTGTCATGCCTTTTGTTCGCATTATTTAGCAAACCGCACATAATACAGGGCGCTTGTCGAAGCTGAGCCCTATAATACTTTAACTTTACTTAATAGGGTTATAGTGTTAGTAAGTATTAGAGTAGCATAAAATGGCATTTTAATTACATTTCTTCCGTGAGACCCCACCCACCGATAGATAATTGGCCAAACACTCCCTAGAAGAAATGTCTGGCCGCATCCTTGTCTTAAGGCATGAGCATGTTAGTTGTCTGAATATTAGTTATGTGCCTATTCCAGAATGGTGAAAAATAATCACTAAACCAATCTAAGCATTTTGTGAATGTTGAGTTTAGCTCCAGTTCACCTTCCTCTTACGTGCAGCATCTGAAATCTGATGCTATTGCAGACTTGACTCCTGAAATCTAGTCATGTTCGTCTGAAGGGATTCAAAAGTTGGTGACGAAGAACGAACGACGGTGAACTGGAGCTAAACTAAAAATTCGTATTAAATTAACCCTTCCCACTATAGCTGCTTTATGAGTAGAAGACTCGATTATTCCACCGTGCTTTGGGATCGTCATCGTAGTGCACTAAATTGTGCACCTGATGAGACAATGAGAATACCTCTTCGCATAGATTCCACTACTTTTTGTAGTCTGGGTGCATCTGATGTCGAAACGATACGTGGGGTTTCGTTTTGAGTTTCTTCGTTCTCCGTCGCTAACTGTTGGATCCCTTCAGACGAACATGACTTCAGATTTCAGGAGTCTGCAACCGCGTCAGATTTCAGGTGCTGCACGTAAGAGGAAGGTGAACCGGAGCTTAACTCAACATTCGCATTGAACAACCCTTCCCACCATAGCTGCGTTACGTGTCTAAACATTTTATAATGACCTTTGGCAGCATTCAGTCATGGCATTCAAAAAAGGATCCATACATATTCATGCATTTTGGCTACAGATGATAAGCTAAAACAGGTGAGTCTGACCAATCAACAAGTCCTCAAACCCTTGGCATTAACAAGCAAGAAAGATTGTACTGCATTGTGTCATTATTAAGTATATGATTCACGCATCATGTGCTAAAACATCTGTTTCCTCATGCGTGGTGAGTGTTCACACAAATTTAGAAAGTCTAACCAAGAGGAAACTGCTTGGTGGTCGTTATCAGAATAGAAGACAGAAGAAGGAAGGCTCTGTAAATAACCGCTGCTACGTAATTGATAACTGATCGAGTTTTCCTGGTATTTCTCCTAAGATAACGATAAAGTACTTTAACTTACTTTATCAACGAAAATTCTAAAATTCGGCAAAGATCAACTTGGGATTATAACGAAATTCTATCTTTATTTGAGTCTATATGTTAACCTTCCTCAAGTATTTTTAACTCTTTCACTTCAAATTGCACTAGCTCGATGGTTTTTTCCAATTCATTTTCTTAATCAACGGTTAATATTTTATGTACAGGAGATTCTTGGAGCAATTTGAAACAATTTAAACTATGCATAATCAGTAATGACTCTTTTCCAACATTATTTTGGACTAAGCCTTTCAAAAATGCTCTTCGTCGCTTAACGATGAAACCTGTTTTGAAAGACCACGTCTTAAAAATAATAACTTTGGAAAAGAGTAGTATTTATTCCCTACAACTAGTTTTTTACTGAGCAACATAGAAGAAACCGTATATGAAATTGAAGAAAAAATAGCGATTCCAACGCATGTACTAACTTAACTGACTTTATCAACGAAAATTCTAAAATTCGGCAAAGATCAACTTGGGATTATAACGAAATTCTATCTTTATTTGAGTCTATATGTTAACCTTCCTCAAGTATTTTTAACTCTTTCACTTTAAAATGCACTAGCTCGATAGTTTTTTCCAAGTTTATTTTCTTGATTAACAGTTAATATTTGTTGTACAAGAGATTCTTGGAGCAATTTGAAATAATTTAAAACTATGCCTAATCAGTAATGACTCTTTCCCAACATTTTATTTTTCGGAATAGGCCTTTCGTTACCTGACAATGAAACCTGTGGTTTTGAAAGGCATTACCTAAAATATAATAATGATATTGGAAAAGGTTGTCTTTACAGACAACAATAGTTTTTTTCTATTGAGCAAAGTTAAAGAAAGAAAGAAAGAAAGAAATTTCTTAAATCTGATTATTTTCTTGTTTGACAGCCAAACAAAAAATAATCATCTTGAAAATATTCTTTTAAATTTAAACAAAATACAAAAACAAAGATGTTAAAAACAAAATAGAATATAACACAGCCTTTCTTGTGCTCAGTTCTATAATGAGACTGTATATGCAATTGCTGAAAAATTAGCGATTCGAACGCATGGCTCACGTAAACAAAGATACAAAAATGCCATTCCAATTACTCACGACAAACGACACAAATTAAGTGGTAAATTAGACCGAAGTTACTAAATTACTGAAGAATAACAACTGAATGCAGCTTCTTACTAATCTATCCTGACTTTGAGTTCGATACAAAATAAGCGATCTTCTGATTTATATTGTTGCACAATGCCAAACTCCATTCAGCCATTCGAACCCAAAATCTTATCAGTTCTTCGATCTAGAGATTGCTCACACACTATACAGTCAATCGGCGTCAAACGCTTCGTCGCAGTCAACCATTTTCGGGTTTTCTTCAATCCAGCTAACTTGCAGAAACTTCATTAGGCACGTAACCAATAACCCAAAAATTGAGATTTATTTTGTCTTCGTTTTTTTGAATCAATTGGGTGTTCTGCTTTCCCTCGTTTCACAATTTTTCATTATTTTCACCCGTAAAGAGGTTTAATCTATTGCAATAATCATTAATCTTAGATTCAATAAAGTCAAACCCGATAGTCCTATATATTTTAAAAATTAATTCACAACAGGGGCGTACCCTTGGGAAGAATATAACGGGTCTGCCCCTCTCCCAAAATTAAAGTTTTATATTATGATTATTTTTAGTCAAATACAACTAGAAAGTATTCAAAATTCTAAAAATATGTAAAAAATGTCATGCATACATACTTATTCTCAACACTTTTACTACCTTTTATTGTTAAAAATATGTGTATAAGCGCAATTACTTCCCTCACAAATAAATTCCGGGTACGCCCCTGATCTTTCAGCCACAGGACTCAACAAACGTAAATCCCTGTATTTAAACCTCAGTGCTTTGCGTTTGAACCAGACAGTTGCTTAGTTTTTCTCAGTTAACTGTTTAGCTTGATTATTCAAATTAATACGTTGCTTTACTTAATGGACACCAATCTGTCTAATTGTTTTATCAATCTTCTTCTCATTAGCAGGGGTTTTAGTCAAAATATTGGATTTCACACTTTGTAGCTGACGTAAGAGAAGTTAATAAAAATGAAAACTACAGGTAAAATGATTAAAGACAGTGTATGTGAAAAATAATAAAAATGGATAAATATCTATTGGATGTCTGTTTTTTCATTTACTTCGATTTTGATTTGACTATTTTCACACAGAAACCTCATATTATAACCGCGTGAGGCGAAATATATCCAGTCAAATTTAACTTCCCATAAAATTTAAACATTTCCTAAGGCTAGATGTTTAATAAATCTAAAAAATCAACATCCAATATAAATGTATATTAAGGGTATGATTTTATTTAAGTATAAAAATAAAGATGTATGTATGCGTATCGGCTGAGATTATGTATGTGATATGTATGTATGTATATATGTATGTTTGTAGCCTATGAATTTTTCTTTTCTTTTATTACTGTAGCACACCTTTGACCATTATATTTTTTTTTACGTTTATGTAAATAGTTACATTTAGAATTTAAGAATAGGGAGTCCATCAAGAATGTACAATAATAAAACCCATCTAAAATATTCATTTTAAATTCAAGGGTAGGACCTCATCACAAGCTCTGCTTTGCAGGCCCTATATTTTTCTTAAAGAAAGTTAAAGTTAATGTTATTAATGTAAATGTTATTAATGTTTATATTTTGTTACAATATAATGTTCTATTTTAAATATTATTATTTTGTTTTCAATTTCTTTGTTTTTGTACTATATTCAAAAAGAATATTTTCAAGAGGATTATTTTTAGTTTGACTGTCAAACAAGAAAAAAAATCAGATGTATCTTTGATGTATTTTTGAAAAATCTTTCTGAGAAAAAATTCATAAAACCCATAACACTTTCGGAACTCTGACTTTTGCTTTTGGAACCACCAATTTCTGCGCATATAGGACTAATTAAAACTATTTGTAATAATAAGTTCATGATAACGGCTGGGAGCCATGCACACTGGGATTCCCGGAGAAAGAGGAAAGTCATCACATCGCTATATAAACGGTGCTACGTTATTTAATGCGTCAGTACTGTCAAGATTTCAACGAAGAAGATAACATGAGGTCAACTTGCCTTGTGGTCTTTTATGCCTTAGTCCTGTCTGCTTTTGATACAACATGGTCCAAGCCATTCAGAGGTTTGTAAAGTACCGAATTCATATTTTAAACTATTTGTAAATCTATTGTGTAACTTGAAACGATCACTTACAAAATGGAGTCACTTTGTTGTAGTTTCTTTAGTTTTAAACTCAAAGCTTTATCTCATTGTAATTAAAAAATATATATAAAGTGTATTTTTAAATGCACCATATTTCAAATCATTAGTTTATTTTTGAAACCTACGTAAATACTGAGGTAAATAAAGCGGATTCATAAATGTTGTTAGCTCTCCCTGTATGATGGGCAGCTTTCAATCCGACGATATTAACTTCATTACTGCGAAATTTGTTTTTGATAGATTTCACAGAAACGTGACCTTTTAATCACTCTAATAGTGAAATTTTAAAACGATACGCTATCTGAGTATAATTTAATTTTTGCTAAGTGAGTGTTTGCCATTATTCAATCATCTCTTTGCTCCGAGGAAATCTCACTCCCTTTTGATATTTTCCGTTGTTATGGAAGCGAAGTATTGTGGTACCTATTACTAAAACGAAAAATCATGCTTCTGTCTGGCAGTTCATACCTATTTCTATATAGCCAGTCCAATCTAAGATTGCAGAGAGGGTCGTAGTTAACAAACTGTGTGTCTTTGTAAAGAAAGGGAACATATTACTTAATAGCCAGTCCAATCTATGATTGCAGAGAGGGTCGTAGTTAACAAACTGTGTGTCTTTGTAAAGAAAGGGAACATATTACTTAATAGCCAGTCCAATCTATGATTGCAGAGAGGGTCGTAGTTAACAAACTGTGTGTCTTTGTAAAGAAAGGGAACATATTACTTAATAGCCAGTCCAATCTAAGGTTGCAGAGAGGGTCGTAGTTAACAAACTGTGTGTCTTTGTAAAGAATGGGAACATATTACTTAATAGCCAGTCCAATCTAAGATTGCAGAGAGGGTCGTAGTTAACAAACTGTGTGTATTTGTAAAAAAAAGGGAACATATTACAATGGCCAGTCCAATATAAGATTGCAGAGAGGGTCGTAGTTAACAAACTGTGTGTTTTTGTAAAGAAAGGGAACATATTACCTAATAGCCAGTCGAATCAATTACTGCAGAGAGTGTCATAGTTAATCAGTCCAATCTATGATTGCAGAGAGGGTCGTAGTTAACAAACTGTGTGTTTTTGTAAAGAAAGGGAACATATTACTTAATAGCCAGTCGGGATTTATAAAGAGTTTCAACACCACTCCCACTTTAATAAATTTTAATATCACTGATGAACTGTTTGTTGATAGAAGCCAGAACCTCAATAGCATTCTGGGTAGCTAAAGTAGGTTCTTATCCTTGCGATTTTCTCGTTTCTAGCACTCTATATGCATAAATATAAGCTATATTCAGCCGTATGTTGCTTCTTATCATTAGAATCTTATAATTTCCAGCACTCCATACAAATAAATATAAGCTACATTCAGCTGTATGTAGCTTCTTATCATTAGAATCTTATAGTTTCCAGCACTCAATACATATAAATATAAGCTATATTCAGCCGTATGTAGCTTCTTATCATTAGAATCTTATAGTTTCCAGCACTTAATACACATAAATATAAGCTATATTCAGCCGTATGTAGCTTCTTATCATTAGAATCTTATAGTTTCCAGCACTCAATACACATAAATATAAGCTATATTCAGCCGTATGTAGCTTCTTATCATTAGAATCTTATAGTTTCCAGCACTCCATACACATAAATATAAGCTATATTCAGCTGTATGTTGCTTCTTATCATTAGAATCTTATAGTTTCCAGCACTCCATACACATAAATATAAGCTATATTCAGCCGTATGTAGCTTCTTATCATTAGAAACTTATAGTTTCCAGCACTTAATACACATAAATATAAGCTATATTCATCTGTATGTAGCTTCTTATCATTAGAATCTTATAGTTTCCAGCACTCAATAAACATAAATATAAGCTATATTCAGCCGTATGTAGCTTTCTTATCATTAGAATCTTATAGTTTCCAGCACTTCCATACACATAAATATAAGCTATATTCAGCCTGTATGTAGCTTCTTATCATTAGAATCTTATAGTTTCCAGCACTCAATAAACATAAATATAAGCTATATTCAGCTGTATGTTGCTTCTTATCATTAGAATCTTATAGTTTCCAGCACTCTCAGCAACTCATATTATAGCTGCGTATTATCAGCTTCTTATCATTAGAAGCTTATAGTTTCCAGCACTTAATACACATAAATATAAGCTATATTCAGCTGTATGTAGCTTCTTATCATTAGAATCTTATAGTTTCCAGCACTCAATAAACATAAATATAAGCTATATTCAGCTGTATGTTGCTTCTTATCATTAGAAGCTTATAGTTTCCAGCACTTAATACACATAAATATAAGCTGTATTCAGTTGTATGTTGCTTCTTATCATTAGAAGCTTATAGTTTCCAGCACTTAATACACATAAATATAAGCTATATTCAGCTGTATGTTGCTTCTTATCATTAGAAGCTTATAGTTTCCAGCACTTAATACACATAAATATAAGCTATATTCAGTTGTATGTTGCTTCTTATCATTAGAAGCTTATAGTTTCCAGCACTTAATACACATAAATATAAGCTATATTCAGTTGTATGTTGCTTCTTATCATTAGAAGCTTATAGTTTCCAGCACTTAATACACATAAATATAAGCTATATTCAGCTGTATGTTGCTTCTTATCATTAGAAGCTTATAGTTTCCAGCACCTAATACACATAAATATAAGCTATATTCAGCTGTATGTTGCTTCTTATCATTAGAAGCTTATAGTTTCCAGCACCTAATACACATAAATATAAGCTATATTCAGCTGTATGTTGCTTCTTATCATTAGAAGCTTATAGTTTCCAGCACTTAATACACATAAATATAAGCTGTATCAGCTGTATGTTGCTTCTTATCATTAGAATCTTCTCTTTTCCATCACTAATGTCTCACTGAGTGTAATCTATGTGCGAATTTATCCCGTCTGTAAGTATTGTAACTGTTCATAAATATGTTCTAAATATTAACATCTGTGAACTGCTAGAGTGCAGCATGCTGTGGTCTAGCACTAGTACGAAGTACATGCAGCTTTACGCAATATTTAATGATGACAACTGTGCACATGTTTCAGGCATGCAAAGGTGTGACCTGATGAGATGCCTCCACACATGCTCTGAGATGAGTACAACATTAATGCCGCTGTATGGAGCCTGTCAAACTGGTCAATGCTCATGCCTTACCACAACCCCTCTAGGAGAGTATAGAGTGGTTTGGGTTCCCTAAGTATTACGAATGATTAGCTGCAATGCACCATTGTAAATATTTCTATCTGTACATTTTCAAGCGCTGTAATTTATTGAGCGAGTAAAATTAGTTTGATAAGAAAGTCTGAGAATAATTCTAAACAGTAATGGACATTTAATGAAAGCTGAATAATTAAGCCTTCCCATATTGTTTAACGTTTTTGTGATATCAATACTAATGCATAGTTGAAAGTGTGACAGTTCAATTTGAAACGTTTGTATGTCATCGTGGTTCCAACAATGTGAAGTATCTTATTCAAATATATATGAATATTTATATTTGAATAATACATATTATGACGTTGCACAAAATGATTTTGGAATTCAAGTTATGTTGGACACTTCCCCAAATAGTGGTTTAATTATAAACAAAATTATTATTCAATAAAATAAATTTATTTTCCCTCACAAAAATTATCAAAATGCTTCTTTTTAATTATGATTTTATACCTATTTTCATACTCTTGAGTTTGCTGAAACTTAGAAATTAAAATATTATACCTCAATTTAATTACGGACGTTTAAATTTATTCCATCAAAATCACTCAAAACTCAAAACCGATTAACATCCGCCATTTTAAGACGAGTGAAAAAATTTTGTTAATATTTTATTTTGAAAAAGGTCTACTAAAGTTTAATACAATTCTCAAGTATCAAAACTTTAGCTTAACTGGTTCAAAAGATATAATTTTTTAAATAAAAAACACATACAGTCATATAGACGGGAAACTAAAGGCTGTATGACATACCATCATATGAACCTTTTTGCTTATTTGTATGTGTAGAACAAAATTCCAAAGTATTGGAAAACTTTTACTGAAAACCCTGTAGATATACACGCTTAAAAGCAATAATTCAATGTACGTTTTAACTAGTTATCGTTATCAAATTGTATACTTGACGCAACATTGCAATAGAAACAGTTTGGTGCTTAATGAATACCTTGAATAGTACCACACATTTTCAAAATCAACATGAATTTTCCGGGAATAATAAATTCACAAAAGGAATAAAAGCTTTTTTTTCTTAGGGAATCCAAATATTAATTTTTGGATCGACATTCAGGTTCTATGCATCGATCAATAAACATTACAAAATATTAACAATATTATGTGTGTGTGTGTGTGTGTGTGTGTGTGTGTGTGTGTGTGTGTGTGTGTGTGTGTGTGTGTGTGTGTGTGTGTGTGTGCGCGCGCGCGCGCGCGCGTGTGTGTGTAAGCTGTCATATTTGGATATATACACACAAAGATATGCCCTGACTGACTGACTTATCAACGCCCAAAAAACCCACGAAAGGTGGAAGTATTAAATTTAGTACATAGGTCTACCTGGTGCTCTAAGTGGGGGGGGGGGGGGAGGGGGGAGGGGGAGCACCAAGGAAGGACTTTTGTCTGCGACATCAGGGCTCCACTCTACTGGCCTTTAAATCGCGAAACACATTTTATATTCTTGAAAATTCTCTATTTCAATCTATCGTTCAGGAGATAAGCTATTCCCAGCAGAGTTCACTTCTGGCTGGTTTATACCTTCCAGTTGAATCCACATTGGGTACAGCAAAAACCGATGTGTCAGTTTTATTTTGGCAACCTCATGGATGTCCAGGAGCGGCACATCACTAACCGCAAATGTCGAGATTCTGCAGTGCAAGGTGCATGCGGTGGTTAACCCCTGAGGTTTGTAAAATAAATCTTGGAACTGCGGTTATTGAAGTGAAGATTGGCCAACCATCTGAATGGCCTCGCCCCTATCACATCCAGCTTTAATGTTTATTCAACTTGCACACATATTGAATTAAATTATATTATTCAGTTGTGACACCGACACAGTTACTTACACGATTACATCCAATAAATTACGATTACCATTGTTCGATTGAAATTAGTCCAATCCTAATCGACACTTAATTTGTCTGCTACTGACCTTTCCAGAAAGTATTATATTATTGTCATCGTAAATCAACCCAAGAAATAAATCATCCCTCGGCCAGTCCTACACTCTGCCAATGCCTCTTCTGCTCGCCCTAATAATAATTCACACCATATTAATTTGCTGTCCAAAATTAACTCATCAGCCTTGAAGCGATGCTGATCCTGCCCAAACACTGACTGGCCGGGATCCACACCACGAATGGGTTGGTCAAGCGCTCCCTGGTGGTCACCGAGGCAACAGGCAAATGCAGCCTTGAAATAAAAATAAGCGACCGCGGTAATATACTACAGTTTGACTATCAGAGTGGGACAAACGGTGCAAGGGTAATTCGATAGGTCTAGTCTACTGCGGGAGATGACTGTTGGAGTTGGTGGGGTTCGTTCCCTAAGAGTCAACGATTCTTGCCAGCCTAAAATAAGGGTGTGCCACCCCCTGCCTACTTTGACTGGAGAGACTAGTAGAGAGCTGGCTTCCCCTTCTTCTGAGAGGACATGACTGAGATTAATACCCTAAATTCTTCCTCATGGATCTTGTCAGGAGGCAGTCCCTTACCCCCAACCTTTCACATCCAGAATATCCTGTCACTCCGGAAGCACCACAAAGGTCCCCATTTATAAGCTTCTTGTTCTACTAAAGTTTAAAACATGAAGCATTTTGACACTAAAAAAAAAACTGTATAGTTAATTAAAATCGTAATTAGAAAGAATTACGTTATTGTTAAGTAAGCTATAAGTATAGTGTTCAGACCCAATAATGAAATCATTGTAATTAGTTCATTGCTAATTTGAATATACCTCAAAAATAATAACCATGATAGCCATCAACCGAGTCAGGTCATACGGGTATGGTTTTATATATTTTAACCATTGCACACCACTTAAACCAATAATACTTCACACTTATCTGTCATTATGTTTGGGAGCTATCCACAATAAGCCAGAAGAAAATATACAAGAGCATATATTGAGTAGTTAGTCGAATTAAATGTCTCAACTAAAACACATAGAACCTCAATACGGTCCGATCTATAAAACAATGGATCGTATATTGTTCGTATATTGATCGTATTGTGAACTTATATTGTTCCTTATAACCAGTGTTGAATGTCGGGGTTGTACGTGAAAAGGTAAAAGAATGAAAACAAAGCTATTATCAAATTCAATCAAGTGACCATAAACCACTACCTCGAAGTTGGTTCTCGGAAATTCAGACATGTTCAGTTTTTATAGGTAAACAAATCACATAGATACAAAACTTATCTTGATTAAACGGCAAACTTATATTTTTAATTACTAGAAATTTTAAGTAAATATCTATATACATAAAACAAAGTCGGGTTATTTACACAATTTAGAACTCAATAATTGCTCTACAGATTATGATGATCTCTGATTTGATAGATCGTCTCTGCCTCGAATAGCAGACTAACTACAAACACCGTAAAAGATAACGGAAAAATCAGGTAAATAGAAAAAGAAACAGATTTGTATATAATAGTATTCATTTAAAGAGCCTGTTAAATCTAATCAACTGTCCTATGCAAACATTGTTTTATGAGACAATAACTATATGCTTAATTTGTTTATTTACTATTTAAATTTATTTAAATTTGCAGTTCAAGAATAACATAGAGAGAGCTTCATAGTAACAACACTTATTGTATCAGTCTTTTCTGAAACTATTTCTGAGCACAGAGTAGGAAAATATCCAGATAAGAGAATTAAAGTCTTAGTAAAAATATACCCGTGTAGTATAATTGTAAATTTAAGCAAATATTAAGTATACAGTGCTTGGTCAGTACTGTGACGCAAATATCAAAGAGAAAATCAATATCTAACTTTTACTATAAATTTAAAGACTGTTATATGGCAAAAAACATCTAAGAGCAGAATATATTACAATAAACATAAATATGCAATTTTTGACATTTCATTCATTGTTGCAACAAGGAAAAAACTCAACGTTGGCGTTGGAAATATAATTCACTCGATCCAAAAGTGCTCAAACACGGGAAAATTCTACAAAATTGCGTGCGAAGCGACGGGTAACTGCTAGTTATTAATAAAACAGAATTAACAACCCCAAAGGATGTTCCACGAATCCAAGATAAGAACGGCAAAGTTTTGGGTTCATGACGTAATGTGGTGTTACGCCACAAACACTTATTCCTTATTTTATAAAACCATCTCTGAGGGGTTTCTTGTTGGCTCGGCTTTCTATCAGAGAGAAAAAAGAAAACTCCGCTCACAATCTTTAACGAGCGAGAATTTTCACACCTTTGATGTAGAACTTAACTTGTATAACGAAGCACTTGATGTTTTTGTTTACACCATTCCGCACAAAAATTATATTAATAAGGAAATTTGTAGAAAGAACTCATACATTTTGAAACATCTTTCCTGAAGTGAAATGATTACTAAATATATGCGGGAAACTTATGCGATTTTTAGAAGTAAATTATTAGTGTTTGGACCATATCAGATAAAACTTAAGTTACAGAATTTAAATGTGGTTATATACAGTGCGTTAGTCGTACTAAGCATTTTATAATGGAGCAGTAAACATGAATTAATTCAATAAATAGATAAAATATATCTTTTAATAATATTTCTCAAAGAATATTATTCACTGCTTGGTACAAACGTTTAAACATTCAAGTTTTTTAACTGATTAAACTGGTCAATAAAACAGTAGCATATTGATCCATTTATTCCTTCAAAACTAATAAAAATAATTTTAAAATAACATACGGTACAACATAATACGGTATAATACTCCTAAGGTGTTATCAATGCAGTTATTTAAAAAAAATCCATACATTACTCTTCATTAATAATGACTTCTGAGAATAAGTTTCACGGCGTTATCAGTGAAAATGTTAAATGTCTTATCGCTATAAAGATAACGAACTTGGAACTGGTCAGCTGGGTTTCGACTCCTGTTTTTTAAATATTTTTTATGAAATACATATTTGCAAATGAAACTATAATGCTATCTCTCTGAGACATTTATGGTCAGATGCTCTAGAATTTCATTCTGTGATATACACTTTCTCTATAGATGTCTTTAGTTGTCGCCAGTAGTGCGGGCGGATTTGGTGAAGCTAAACACAACGGAATGGGTAATGCATTGGTTATAATTTAAAATGTACAAACACCGACAGAAATATTCTTCCTGTATTTGGACGATTATTCTTCATACATATAAACAATGTAAGTACAGTGAAGGAAACAGGATTTTCCGAAAGCTTGCCATCGTTGAGTGATAAAAAAATCAGTAACACTACGTTTCGAGATCTAGAATCTAATATCTTCTTCAGGTAAATAACTAACCTAACACATAATTCATGTGTTAGGTTTATAATGTTTGGTATATATTTATGTGTTACTAGCTGTTTCCCGCGGCTTTGCACGCTTTTCGTAAGCTTTGCCCGTGTATGTGAACTTCTGGTTTAATTGAATTATATTTACAACGCCGATGTAGAGTTTGCCTTGTTGCCACGACCAAGAAAATCTGTTTATGTTTATAGCCATTGTGCACGTACATTTACTTTATTATAAAGTGGTCTAACACTCAAACTTTAAGTTCAATCAGAAATGTATCTTAAAGACAAATATACATAATAACTTAGCGCCTTCAAATAGTGTTTGGCTATTTAATATACGTCTCGTAATTGCAGTTTATAGTGTGCAGGCGCTTTTAAACCTTTTATCTTTTGCAGCGCCGCTTGGTGGTGAGTTACATCAATGGGCATAGCTTATAAACCTTCTCCGTGGAAAAATACGTATACATACAAATTTTCATAATGGTCTGTCTAATATTTTGCGATTCCATAAAGGACAAACACACAAACATTCATTTATATATATATATATATATATATATATATATATATATATATATATATATATATATAGATTTATAATGACAAATATGTTAATTGGTTGCCAACATAGATTAACACTTTTAGCCCAGTCATCTATATTCAGTATTTATAGATAGATTATCTTCTTTTAAGTATTTAGTATCTTCACGTGGGGCTGAGTGTTAACATTGTGTACTTTAACTAGCCCAGTATTGCTATATAACACTTTCAGACTTAGGCATCCAAGTATTTACAGCATGGTATAATACAATGGTACTGGCATATTGCAGTCAGTATTAAAATCACGAAACTTCACACGGGGCTGTGAGTATTAAATTGATTTTACGTTATTGTAATTAATATATATATATATATATATATATATATATATATATATATATATATATATATATTGTTTGTTAAAGATCTTTTTATTGCATGAGTGTGTAATGGTTATACCTTTATCTTTTTTGTATAAGTATCTTTGCAGTGTGTGTATATATGTTGGGGTATGTATGTATTTGTAAATGTATGTTTGTGCGTGCGTGCGCGTGTGTGTGAATTTATGAAGTAATTCAATTTATTTTTTATTTATTGTGGTAATGTAATGCATTGGTAATGTAATGTATTGCATTTCATTATGAAATACCACTTAATTCTGTGTGCTTTGTTTTGAACATCGGTATGGTTTATTAATTATTCTAATTGTGTAATTTTACTCTGAAATAGGATCTGCCAGGTCCATCTGCCTATAATTAGTTTGTAATAGCAACCTCAACTCAGCTATTAGCTCAGTGTGGTGCCTATCCATTGTACTTTATCTACTTTGCTGATATATATTTTGTGCTAACAAATGATTATAATGTACTTTTGAAATAATTCAAATTCAAATTCAAACCTTTTATTACCGTAAACAATATACATTATACGGTAAAAGTCAGCCATTTAGTATAAAAATTTTGCAAACATACCACAGTGTCACATTCATACACATACATATTTTGCATTAATTCATTCCAGTCACTCGCCAATTTTCACCATTTTCAACGCCAGGGTCTATTTTCAAAATGGGTGGTCTCCCAGTTACATGCCCTTGATTCTTAAATTTATTTATGTTCAAATTTTCTTGTGTATTTACTGTTAGTATTTTTTTCTAAAATGTGTTAAATTGGCTGGAGCTGTTGTGGCAATACATCCTTTCTTACACCAACAAAAAATTCTAACCTCTGAAGAGAGGAAACAAGAATGCCTCAAAGTAAGAGCCAGACGATCCGATAATCCCCACTCCACCCGAACTTCTGTACCAAGACACATCTCAGCTGTTTCCGACCAGGATTATGTCTCATGCCATTAAGAAACGGATTAGCAGATCCAGTCTCTGATCTAAAAGGGTTGGGCTTACATGTAAGAACACAATTAGTTCTAATCAGTGATAACACAACAGTGCTTCATTGTAGAATTAACGATTTCGCTTACAAATTTCATTTGATAAGAATGTTATAACGCGTTTTTATGTTTGTATTTGTGGAATTGTTCTATAACAACGCTGCAATTGAAGTTACACTTAAAACAAATGTAAGCAAATAAAAACACCTAAAACATTTAACAAGTAAAAAGTAATATCAAAGTGACGAACTGCAACAGAAGAGTCGATAGGCTACCAAAATTAAATAATTTCCAATTGCATATCTAAAACATATATTCCAAAAACAATTTGTCCATTTTCATGGTCTATCTATACCATATAAAATTGTTTTTTTTTATTCTTTGAAGTCTACTGACAGAATTTCACCTTTTATTATTAGAACATTATTTTGAATTTGATTTTAAATATACATTTTCTTGAAATCCAATTTGAAAAATTCTTTAAAATATTTTCTTTTTTACCAGGAAACCTGTAAAAGATTACAGATGCACAAATTAAAAGTTAAAGGTTTTTATTTTCGGATTTCACCAGTTAACGAACGTAGACCAACAAATAAAAAAATGGATTTAAATGCCAACGTTATCGAAAATTGGTTGTAAAATTCAGTCTATGGAGTATTCACAAAATATCAATTACTCTTCAATAAATAATTTGCTGAGCGTTGGTGGATAGTGCTGGACAATAAATAACTAGGGGCTGGAAAAATCTAATTTCTGTCTATCTGTCCGTCCACAAAATATGTTGAAAACGAACTAATATACAAATCTGAAATTGTCTATGAAACTTCATTTTTATACTAGGGAGACTGAGTTCGGTGACGGAACATGGCACTCCATAGGCTTTAGCTGAGCGTTAGCAAATATTTTACATACATTTCTTATGGGTAAATATGATGGCAACGAGAAAATATCAGAATAAATAAATTTGCAAACAAACTCATAAGTACACTCATAAGAGATTTTAACCTTGACATATTACATATTAACACATTTAGTCTATATATCTCAACACATAGAAAATCATTTTGTGGTGGCTTGCTGTGTATATATTTGTTATTTAAACACTGCTATGAAACCCAATTTAATGAAAATAATGTGGATCACGTGGGAAGATATCTCGAGAAAAATTTCATCTACAAACTTGAAACGTTGTATGAACTTAATTTCTGCATAAACCAGAATGAATTCTATGATGGTGGAATTCCAACCTTGGAATTTGGCTAAACGTCATTGAAGCCCATCACTCAGTAGTCTCAAGGTTTTTTTTTGGTTTCCGGGTGATGTAAACATTTGTTGTCCATGTGACTGTCTGTCGTTTAATCTGTCAATATTGAAATAAACTATAGACTGCGAAGCCTATTATGCGACATATGGTGTAAAGACTCTTTACTACTTTGTAGATAAAAGTAGGAAAGACTTTCTTCCATCGACTATTTCTATCCTAATATATTATTTTCTATATGTAAGCAAAGCTTTTAAAAAGGTAAAATATAACAAGATTTTAGACATTCATCATCGTTAAATGCTACAAATATAGGATACAACGTTTCGAGGATAGGGATTTATCCTCTTATTCATGTGTCAATAAAGCTTGAAGACTAAAAGTTAAGCATGTACTATGCGAAATCTAATCGCTGTAAAGCGATGGACTCGTCGTAGTAAAACTTGACGACAAACTATTAGTACGTAAAAATCGGGCATATACCTAAATGTACAGAACAAAATGATCTAAAAGCAAAATTTCTATTATCTTTTAAAGGTAAGCAATTGTCAATAATAAACATTTCCCAAAAGGACGGAAAACATATTCCCAAGATTAAGATATTTAAAATTTCAGCCTTTGTGGTTATGTAATAAAAATAATAAATATACTAACCGTACTACAAGAGCTCGTTTTTTAAGTGCTGACGCAAAATCCCTTGGGAAGCAGGAAAGTATGTTCAACAAAGCGTTTCCTCTCCGAACAATTATCTACCAACTGGAAACTACTGCTTTAACTATAAATGGACTTCGCAAAAAGCGATTTTTATCGCCACAACTTTATTTCACGTTTTAATCATTGCTTTATCTGTTCAAAATTGTGTTTGTACCACAAACTTGTAATATATGATTAAATATTGAGATATCTCAAAAGTGTCTTCCTTTACTTACTTTATATGTAACCGGTTCCACTGTGATAGCGAATCACGATTGTGGCATCTTTTGAGAGATTTCGAGCATTTTCTCAATCCTACCATGTTCACAATAAAAAACGTTTTAAAGACAATTTGTATACGGATAGCTATTATGTTGTTTTTCATAATTTTTCTAACAATGGTAATATATTTAATTGCTTCATCTTTCATAGAATTGTTGTATTTCGACAAACCGTACCTCTATCAATTTCAGAAGTGGAAATTGCAATTTATTTCGTTAAAAACGTTTCAAAAATAAAAACAGTTTCTTATATTAATTTTTCAGACAGAATATTGTTATGTTCAACAAAATTAATTAGCCTTTTGTGAAAGAGGTTTTTCCTACATTTTACTGAAGGCAGGCAGAATTGAAATGGGACAATAATTGCTTAGTGTTCACCTGATTGTCTTTTTTTAAACTTGGTATAACTTTCGCTGTTTTAAAAATAAATGGGAAACCCCCATCCTGGAATTAATTAGTTTGGTTAGGAGTTTTATAATGGGCTTATATCAGCATTTCCCTGACCAAGCTGACTTTGTCGACGTCACAGGGGTTTTTCAGTCTCAGACCTTCAGATACACGAACGAGTCTCATTCTTATTTCCAAGAGTCAAGGCCATAGACGTTATTAGAGACTTGCTAGGACTAACACTATGCCCTTTGAAGAAGATGTCAGGCTTTGCCACAGAGGAAAATGTTTATCAACTCACATGCAAATATTTTTCAACGTGGATATCTCTTACCTTAAGGTTAAAAGATTTTGCAACGCTTTAGGCTGATTTCGAAAAGTCTTTACTAGACTACTAGTCAATGTCGTATGACATTGCGGCTTGGATAACGTTTCGATAAAGACGTGTGTAGGTGCTTTCGTCTTCTGTAAATTGTTTACAAAATTTGAGTCTGTCCTAAGAATTGAGAATACTACGAATAATTTTTTTTTAAATTTTCGTAGTTTCTCCTTTTTGCTACTTGAATTGTGTAGGGTACGATAAGCCCGGATTTTTTATATCGATATTGACAAACGATATTACTTAATTATACAGTTTTCGATATAAACTAACCGATACTGATCTTTGTATCAACTACAAAAACTTTTTCATATATAATACACGCATTTTCTTTTATAGATAATAGCAGACAGTCGAAAGCTCGTGGAGAACCGTGAAACGAAAGTTAAAAAGTGACATCAGCCGACCTGCTTGCAGATCATCTCTGTGAGTATTTGTGCAGAAGAGAAGTACGATTTTATAGAGAAGATCCTTTAACAACTTCTCGAAAACGGTTAATCATTGCTACCCATGAGAAATATAAATAATTACGCACATTTCGTATTTCCTGTTATTCATGATTTTTATGTGGTTATCATAATGAGTGGTTATTATTTATGAGTTTTTCCTATTTCCAGTTCTAATAGTTTATTTGATCGTTATAGCTTATTTATCACTATATGCATTATAGAAGTTATTTCAATTTATAAAAAAAAGGTATGTGATTATGGCTTTAGATTTGTTGATATGAATTATAAACACATATTCGATAAATGAATTATTGTACTAATCGATATAAAAAAACCGGGTCGCTTACTGTACTCAACTCGAAAAGTTTTGATTTACTGAGTCTTAGCTGGTCACAGTTTCCCAAATTTTAAATTTAAGACAATATTATATAATGACTGGATAGTTCTGAGCTGTGAAGGTCTTTTTGTTTGATTTAAATTAGGCATTACTCCCGATGTATGGCATGAACCACGACTTCTTCGGAACAAAATGGTCCGAGAAGCCGGTATTGTTGAGGGACAGAACGCAGCAGCTTAAAAAGTAAAAAAAATATGTCCTGAGTTTAAAAACGTTGATCACTCTCTAGTAGAGATGAGATAAATCAGTACGAACCTGTAACCGTTACTTCTGATACTGTTACTCGGCGATACTTATTACAAATACTGGATACTTTAAATCACTATTTCCGTACGTGTTACGTTTTAAATACTAGAGACTTTAAATCACTATTTCCGTACTTGTAACGTTTTAAATACTAGAGACTTTAAATCACTATTTCCGTACTTGTAACGTTTTAAATACTAAAGACTTTAAATCACTACTTGTAACGTTTTAAATACTAGAGACTTTAAATCACTATTTCCGTACTTGTAACGTTTTAAATACTAATACTAAAACTTTAAATCACTACTTGTAACGTTTTAAATACTAAAGACTTTAAATCACTACTTGTAACGTTTTAAATACTAGAGACTTTAAATCACTATTTCTGTACTTGTAACGTTTTAAATACTAAAGACTTAATTTTAAATACTAAAGACTTTAAATCACTACTTGTAACGTTTTAAATACTAAAGATTTTTGGTACATTAAACACAGTTATGTATTACTAAAATATTAAATAAGCTCTCATTTGAATTAAACGCATAAAATATCTACTTATAGTTTACATAATTAAAAGCATAAAATATCTACTTATAGTTTACATAATTAAACCCTTTTAGTTTTCTTTGAACAAATATATTTATTACTCAATAACCAATTTGAGAATATCAAACTGACACCGAGGTTGATAAGCGATTTCGATTGTGAAGTAGCAATATTTTACAGTTAGAGCGTTATGATCGCGGTATTTATTTTGTATCTGTCAGCCTCAAATCAGTATTTCAGTATTCGGCATCAGTGAGGACATGAGTACTTCCGGACTAGTAAAGTAATCAGTACGAGAAAATATCTGTATCTTGTAACCATACAGAGTACTAGATACGAAATACCTGTCATGAGTATTTTGGTTCTCAGTAACCGTTACAGATACTGGAGAAAAATAACCGTTACAAAGTACTGATTACAAAAATACCGTCTCACCTGTACTCTATAGCAGGCTGACCAGTTCTTGAACCTGCTACACGTGATTTGTCGCTCTCCACTATCACAATTTTAAAGCTCACAATTGGTACTCCCTTTTAGTCATGAAGCCTTTCTGTCCTGGTGGTTTATTAGATATTTGTGATTTCTTTCCCATTTTTGTGTTTTTCTCGTGTTTAGCTTCTGGGTGGAGGATGTGGCTGCTGGAACTTAGGATCTGGGAGAGCGTTTTTACAGTTTAGGATGGCCTATGTTACACCCTTCTCTCTGAACTTCCAGGACTTTGAAAGTCATCTGGAGTTTAAAAACTAGCTCTCAGGTATGAGTTCACTCAACTAGTTTCCATAAAGCACAGTACAAAACTGTTGGCCGTTCACATAACTGCGGGTTTATCGTCTTCGTGGGAATGAATAACTGTTCTTTGAACTCCATTAACCTTTTATCCGATTCAATAGAGTGACCAAGCACTATTTTTTACTTTTTCTTCCAGACATAGTTTTATTTTTAGCGTTGTATTTTCAGCACAATAGGTGATTATGTTATTTGTACAGTTTTAGTCTCAGAGCAAGCCGCTTTGAGGTTACGAAGAGTTTTGATCGTCACAGGGGATGATTGTAGACGCGGGAATTTGCAGTCCTATATAGCATCTGGAACAAGAAGCCTGGATACAGTTTGTGGTGCCCTGAAGTTCTGTTATCTTCCTGAGATTGCAGTGACCTACAGTTCTTACTGTAGCGTGTTATTCCAAAATATCGCAAAACAATTTCTTCCCTTTTTAAAACACGTTTCTATTTGAACTTGTTATTATTATAATAATACGTTGGTTTTACCATTTTGTATGTACTCGATTGAAAATGACACTCTTATTGGGTCATTTTTACTAATAAAGCCAAATACTTATCATAAAGAAATAAAACTTGTCTTCATATATCCGATGAATCATAAAATAATTTCTTTGCCCCTACACAGAGACGAAGTTGAATCTGCCTTCCTGCGTGCAGCAATATTGCGTCAAAGTAAATGAAGGCATTTTGAGCGGCAAGAAAGTACTTCGATGGTTTCAAACTTAAGCATCCACCATCTTGAAACTAAAGCATCACAAATGTGCAAGAGTATATCATACAAAAACTTTGCACAAATACGCCATCTTGAAACCTTTTATTCATTGATACTGACATATCTCGTCCATGAATGTTATCACAATGTGTAATCGCTGGTTAATTCTATCACGTTTAACCTCAATTAAAAATTTTATGTTTATTAATTGTCGTGTACACAAGTTCGATTTATTTTGCTTAGGCCAACAATGCAAAAATATATCTGAAATACCGTCATGATAGACTATAGAAAACGCCAGCTTACAAGTCTATTGAAGGATGAGCTTGACGTGTTTTACTATAAACAATTGCCATTTATCACCTTAATATTTAGAAGTCAGCGATCATTTTAATATATAGAATGTAAAATTATTACAAAAATGTGCATAAAATTAACGGTTCTTTTCCGTTAATTCACCACCACTTCCATTTTTAATATACCGCTTATTCAACACCACTAGCAATATTAGGTAAAATAACCTAATCTGAACTTTTCTATCCTAAACCTCTCCGTTCATTCACCACCACTTCCATTGTTGATATACCGCTTATTCACCACCACTAGCAATATTAGGTAACATAACCTAATCTGAACTTCTCTATCCTAAACCTCTCCGTTAATTCACCACCACTTCCATTGTTGATATACCGCTTATTCACCACCACTAGCAATATTAGGTAAAATAACCTAATCTGAACTTTTCTATCCTAATAATCTCCGTTAATTCACCACCACTTCCATTGTTGATATACCGCTTATTCACCACCACTAGCAATATTAGGTAACATAACCTAATCTGAACTTCTCTATCCTAAACCTCTCCGTTAATTCACCACCACTTCCATTGTTGATATACCGCTTATTCACCACCACTAGCAATATTAGGTAACATAACCTAATCTGAACTTCTCTATCCTAAACCTCTCCGTTAATTCACCACCACTTCCATTGTTGATATACCGCTTATTCACCACCACTAGCAATATTAGGTAACATAACCTAATATGAACTTTTCTATCCTAAACCTCTCCGTTAATTCACCACCACTATTATTATTAATATACCGCTTATTCACCACCACTAGCAATATTAGGTAACATAACCTAATCTGAAATTCTCTATCCTAAACCTCTCTGTTAATTCACCACCACTTCCATTGTTGATATACCGCTTATTCACCACCACTAGCAATATTAGGTAACATAACCTAATCTGAACTTCTCTATCCTAAACCTCTCCGTTCATTCACCACCACTTCCATTGTTGATATACCGCTTATTCACCACCACTAGCAATATTAGGTAACGTAACGTAACCTAATCTGAACTTCTCTATCCTAAACCTCTCCGTTAATTCACCACCAAGGTCATTGTGGAAAAAATACTACAAATACTGGAATGAACATTTTCCCATAGTGTATTGGACATTTACCCAACCGTATGTCTTAGTGGTGCTGAATACGTGGTATATAAAAAAACGTAAGTGGTGTCGTAAAGTCGGTTAGCCTTTCCATTTTTTTTTATTCACAATAACATTACATTTGCGACAAAAATTTAAAAGAAAGTTAGAGTTACAAAATATTAGTTTTACTAAATCCTATATCTCAAAGTAATGTGTCTGCTAAGGATCTAATGTAGAATATAAAAATTAACGGGTTTTTTTATATCGAAGAAGGTAGTGTTCGATACCTAATATTCGCATCTCAAATCTTAGACTATCAATCGATATAAAAGTATCTATAGTCTTCAATAAAAATCATGTTTTAATATGAATGTAATATTGACAGTGATCAAACAAATTATTATAACAAAAATTAGGAAAATGAAGACGACCATATTTGCTCCTATCACAGTTACAGTAGTTTCTCTCCCACAAATTTCACATAATGAGTTTTCGGTACGAGTTCAACATGTTGAAGCCACAAAAACAATATATTTTATTTACGTCCATTTCAATTAAAATTGCTTAAGTAAAATTGAAATATTACCCTACGTGTACTATTTTAGTGTTTAAAGCTGTTGATATAGACTATTTCAGTTATTAATTCAAAATAATTAATCAGTATCGATTGATTATATCGATGGTTATGATTAAGTAATATCGTTTGCCAATTTCGATACAAAAAACCGGGTCCGCTTATCGTACCCTACCCCGTTATTGTCTCAGCAGTAAAGATGTGTTGTTTGGTCATAACCCACTTAAATTGATACGAAGTGAACGAGTGATCCGGATCACAATATTATAAAAGATCGGTTCACTTACTGCATTAACCTTTTCCCGCTATATAAATGTATTTGTTATCTTCGTTTAAAAGAGGTTATGAAATCGATTAACTCTTAAACATTAGGTAGCACTTTAAAATATAATGTTTGTGGTGGGTAGCTTAAAATAATTAACTATCTACAATTTAAAATTTGAATGTAGGAAATCTATTGATCAATTTAACCAGTGACTGTCTCGGTGTTGTCGTTCAGGGATTCACCGAGCGATAATCCTGTGACCGATTCGCTACACATTCTTGAGGGAGGTTCAGTAATGAACTGGTCGTGAACTGTGATGACCATGTCCGTGTTCACTTGAACGAGAACGATGAACCGGATCAGTAATCTATAATCCGAACGACTCATTACTGCAGTACCGACTGGCGAGGAGCTGAATGTACCGTAGGACTGGCGCATGCGCAGAATAAGGTTTTGTCACGTGATCAGTAGCCGGACCGTTCTGTCCGTCAAGGTCAAGTTTGTTTATCTCTTGAAGATTGTATCATCCAAACAGAATAAACTTCAGTATAGTGCATTCGTTATCTAGATACAGACTACAAAATGTGAGGTACATAATTGGCTTTCTTTTTATTTTAACTTATACATTATTAAACCTTTTAATGAAAACATTTACCATTTTAAACTTTCGGAAATGTTAAGAATAAATATACTTTCATATTATTATTGACATGTGTCATGGTTTCCTCAGTAACAAGCATTTTTCACACACATTAATTATAACAATTCAGATTTAGTGAATCAATTTGATAAGTTCCCTAAATTATGTACGCTCTGTTCATATATTATTTATTACTTAAGTTCAACATACTGTACTGCTGAGAAAACAAATTGAGATTTTAAATGATTATTCAATCAAATCCTCTGGATAAAAATAAATAATTAATTATGCTACTCGTAGTTATGTGTACCACATTTTAATTTACAAATATCAATGAAATCAACCCCATTATTCAATCTTCAACAATTAAATTTCATACACGATGAAGTTTTAAAATGATCAAACAACCTTTGGATCTTTTTTAGAAGACGACCGCAATTCCAAAATATACGGGACAGTAAAAACCAACAATATTTGGTACTAGTATATATATTTATATATATTAGACACGTTTTTAAACTTGTGGAGGCCAATATAAATTTATGTCTCGCCACATGGCTTCAAACAAGTTGTAGAAAACGCACGGCACTTTCTTTGCAATTTATTTCACGGGCTAACAGTAAAAGCGACATGTTCGGTCTGTACTTAAACTGCACTGACCAAAGCAGTTTACGCCCAGATAGCGGCTTGCATACCGCAGTAGATAGCGGCAAGCGTCAGCTGATAAGGAAAGATAACGATTACCTAGATAAGGTCTACAATTCATGTTTCTGCTTCTTTAGTAACTGTCCAATAACAGTTCAATACACGTAAAAATAACTGTCCTGTTTCTTTAGAAAATATATTTTGAAATTGCGGTCCTTTTCTAAAAAACACTTCAACTTTTTCTTTAATACCTGAAGATTGTAGCTATTAAAGTAATAATTTGCGGTATCAATAAATCAGACCTAAAGAAAATCGGCAAAACGTACACGTATAAAATGTAGCCTATACACATGATATATGACTTACTGGTGTGACGTGTTCTTATACAAAAAGTATGTAACTTTAAAAAAAATGACACTTGCTTACTCTATACTCGTATTAATAAGAAAGTGTTATTCGGCAAGTTTAGATAACTGAAAATATTAATTTGTATTTATATCAATTGGAAACTCTTACCTCTAAATGTGCCTTGTATCGATTTGAAAAACATCTGAACTTAAACGTGTCCAAAAATCACTCTTATCAATTCAACATTTGATTTTTGTTCAGGTCCAAATATATAAGAAATTTCATGTAAAGTATAGTTCAATCTTTCTTAGTGTGTCGTCTGGAAAGAATGCTTATTTTTAGGAGACAGGAGATCTTTAAATTGAATAAAGGTGTAACGTTCAAACTTCACAAAACGTTCAATCTAATTAAGACGTGTAAAAACTTGCTGAAAAATATTATTTCAGTTTTAAAAATGGCAAGCATAACAATTTTCAATCTGTAATAACTCAAAAAACGGGAGATTTTATGAAACATATCTAAAAACAATGAAATATGAATTACCTGTACACAAACATTACGTTAGCGATGTATGTCGTTACGACATGTAATAACAGAGTAGCATAGGTTTCAATTAGCGCTACTCTTCATACACCAATACACCAATCGAGTTGTTAATGTAGGTTGTTAATGTTAATAGTCAGCTGAATGTTGCATTTACAGATAAGATTACTAGTAACTTTGTACACCAGCTGTGGCATTTGTTTGGATGCAATATTATGTTGTTTTGCTTAATAGGGCTTTTAATTTATTTTTTGTTTGTTTATGTACTACGTCCGGACCCCCCAAATTTTCATTTTTTTGTAAACGATTATTATTATTTAAATAATTCAGTATAACTGACATGTACTACTGAAAGATCGTTCTAAACAAAGAAACGGGTCAAGAACTTTGTAAGGAACAAAATAGGGCCTTACTCTCCATTACGGAAAAATATCAGTTGTCTGACCCCCCTCCAAATGTTTCCTACGTTCTTGCCAAATGTCATATATTAAATATAGAATTTAGTAATTTGCACAAATTTATCACTATTAAATATAAATAACGTCGCCGATCTAGTAATTTCCGCTGTCAATTATAATGATCAGCTAAAAGGTTGGTAATTATAGTTTAACTTAGTAAAATTGATATTCTTTAGTAGATGTAGTAAATGAACTTAAAGTAATAACAGATGAGTATAATAATAACTGATTGTATGAAAAGTTGTATTTGATTAATATTCGTAAATAAAATAAATTTAAATATTAATATATAATTTAAATAAAGAATAAGTTTAGAGCTGTCATTTTTGCCATTATTCTTCTTTTTATAATACCTTTAAAATAAAATGTCACTTACTAGGGGTTCCTATTTAATAAGTTTGACTTACCACCAAAAAAACCCTATTTTGAGGGGAGGGGGTGGGTCAAAAATTTTCATACCTAAAAACTCCTTAGTTGGTCATATAAACATCCCACAAACACTCCATCTCTATTCACAAGAATGTTAATATGGAGGTGTTACTTTTAAGACACCTGGTATGAAGAACGTTGATCTAGTAATATTGCCTGTTAATTATAATAATAAACTAAAAGTTTGGTAATGAAACTTAGTAAATTGATATTATTTTGTAAATTTAATACATAACTTGTTTAAAGTAATAAAAAAGGTGTAAAGTCACTGGTTGCTCGATTTAAAAGTTTTATTTGATTAATATTCGTAAACAAAATGTAATTTAAAGATACATTTGGCAAAACAGCATGTAATGCATCCAAACAAATTTCGTAGCAAGTGTAAAAATTGACAATGAGCTAATAATCTCATATTTTAAATGTAACAGTCAGTAGAATATTATCAGCTGTTTTAATAACGCAATTAGTGTATTTCAATTTATGAATGGCGCTTCATAAAATCATTCTCGTAATATTCACAATTCATATAGGTACATTCTAGAAAAAGCATTGTATCGTAATTCTTTCCACATTTCTTAAACTTACAAAACTGTCCAAAATGGCCGCTTGAAATAACTAAAATGTATTATTGGAATATCAAAATATTATTTTCTATTTTCCCTATCTCCATGGAAGGTATATTACTTAGACCACACCACTTTTAAGTTACCAGGGCTAGAAGGAGGTAGAATATAACTGTATATATTTAGTTATAGCGTAACAAATTCCACCCACTATTATGTCACCGAAGGCTGAGTTGATATTCAGAGATGGAACTTCCCTACTCAATGGGGGATGCACGTGAGGGAATTTGCAAAGCTGGGTGAGTTCACCTATGGGCCGATGGGAGTTAGTAGGAAGCTGGTCAAACTAAGTTAGAGTATTAGAAATGTACTTGTGTGTACAATCTGTGTCCGGTTCTTTTGGGAACCAAAATGTACTAACAGTTTTTTTTGTCTCTTAATAATGATCTCTTATAATTCCACTATGTCGCATTGCATCAGTTTAAATTTTGAGGTTATGTTAACTCAATCAAAAAAATGCTTTGAAACTAGTATTTGAAGAGATACAGTTTTTGCTCGGGACAACGTGATAAGAGTACCTTAGTTTGTAAAATGTGCTGACCAGATCAAAGGACACCAAACTGCACTTAGGTAGATTAAAAGGAAACTTCCCCACATATCTGAAACTCAATTCACTAGCTGAGCGCTGATACTTGGATATCAAGTTCTAATCTAATGCAGATCAAATCAACTTCAGTCCATAGTATGTGTGTAGACACATATTGTACACATTAGAAGGTATTATAAAATGGAGTATAGGTACTATCTCAAATCTGTCTGTAGAATAACTAGAGTCTAAAGTATAAGCTTTATTTAAAGTATGTTATTGAAGAGGGATGAATTGAAAGGATAAAAGGACATTTTAAATCGTTATAAAACACAACATTTCGAGGTTTTGGATCTAACCTCTTCTTCAGGTATCAAAAATGTAGTACTTTATACGAATTCTAATTGATGTTGAATTAAGAATGTATCGACTTTTATGACGAAACCGTATCCTTCCGATTGATCCTTCCGAATGATGAGTGGCAGATCTAGTACCTACTCATCATAATACTAGATAAGTAGGTGGTGGTGATATTTACGTACCTACTCAGGGTTTATATTTGAGTTTATCGACTCTAGATCAAATTTCTCAAGGTAAAAGTTTGAAAATGTTGATCTCTTGGAAAGATCCTTGATAATTTTGATATTTAATATTTAAGGAATTGCAAGAACATTATATTCAGTTTTTAAGGTTCAAGGAAGCCAATATTCCCATTAACTTCAAAAGCACGTAGTTTTCAGTTTATGTTTTTTAAAATGAAGAGTTCACGTACTGTCACTTTAGTTTTATTGATGCTTTCAGTGGTGTACATAGACAACTATTTCTGGGGGGGGGGGGGGAGAGGAAGGGTGCTAACTGAATGGATGGTTTATGAACTAAAAATAGAGGAGCTTAGGAATCTTCCTAGTGGAAGGTTTTTAACTTTAGGACATCTGAAAAAGTCACTGGGTACAAATTTAATTTATCTCTTTCAAAATTCCAGGAGGAACTTGAGCCCGTGAAGCCCCTCTTGTATACGCTACTGGATGCTTTGCTCTCTAATTGGAAAAAAAATTGCTGATTCAGTGGTCCAAGAGTTCACTGTCAGCAGTATTCATTATATGTTTAGTTTTTAAGCAACGCATGTTGTGAATAAACTCCAATGTCACTGACTCACCAATTTAAATGAGGAATAACCTCTTTACTCTTTACCAAAACCTTAACATCCTCCCTATACAACATTTGTTCACTTTTAAAACATTACGACTTTTTGGCAACAGAGGGTTCTCAAGGCGACACTATAATATGCGTAGCAATAAATTCAGATTATTCATGTTACCAAAATTAAACAAGTTTATAATAAAACAATCATTCTTATATCTGGGACCGAAATATTTTAACAAGTTGCCTACTGAAATTAAAAAAATGTAAAATATAAACTGAAAATATGGCTTTTAGATAAAAAAGAACTTATTTGTTTACAAGAAAATATTTGTTTAAATTATTTGTATGGTTAATTAATTATCATTACTTTTGTTTGCCTTTGTATTTGTATTAAATATTAAACTGTGTAATTTTATATATGAAATCAAATAACTTAGTAATTGTAGTTTTAAACGTTGTACCCATTGCAAACAAGCTAAGTCTAGGTTCATTGTAAAATTGTAACTGTCTTATCCTATCTTATATTATCTACTGTTCGCCTCCCCCACATCAAGACACGTCACAAACACTGCAAAGCTGCACGTCAACCTTAATGATATACTGAACTGAACTCAAATCTATATTTATTATGTATTGTAAATTTGATAACTAGCCACAATTACTGGTAACAGTGGTTAGTAATATTCCATTATTGTCATTGTCTTGTAAATTTGAATTACTGTGGAATAAACTTCATTATTCATTATTCAATAATAAACACAACCGCTTCAGGAAAACTTTCAAAGAAATGTCAAGTGCAATATCAGCGACAGCAGGACTGGTTTACTCGGCCTTGGAAGTGAACGTCGGTTTACTGTAACCAACTCACTGGATACTGATGTTCTACAGCTCTTGTGAGATCTAAAAATCTTGTGTTTTATGTAAGTCATTGCCATATTTATTGTGTGTGATATAATTGTTATATTGTTGAGTCTCTGTCAACTCTTGTGTTTGTGTTCGGGTTTCTTTACATTACGTCTATATAAGGAAGGTTCAGTTTTTACTCTGGCAGTATTTTAACTTGGTGAGTTTGTATTTATTGTTACTGTTTACAAAGATGTTATATTTGTTACGCAGTATTAAACAAGACTAAAACGTATGCATACTATAAATAATCTAATTCTAGAGAAGTACACACAGAAATTATAAACGTTCAATTATTACGTACGGTATTAATATTGATTTATTGTTACCATACATTAGAACTATACATACAAATATGACACATTTTTGTCTCGAACTTACGTATAAAAACAACTTTACTCTCCAAACTCAGGGCCCCATCTTTAAATTTAAATATAAAATGAATAAAGAGATTTGATTATCTTTGAGTGATTATCACTTATCTTAGAATAATTGTTTGGAATGCCATTTAAAAAGAATGGTGTCCCTGTTTTTCAAAAGGAAATTGTGTGTGAAGTCACGGAAAAAACTGATAGCGTATAATAACGTAATATTTTAAAAATCAAAAACGCATTAAAAATGCTAAAACTCATATTTTATTCGAATGTGAATATAATTTAAGTTAGAAAACGTACAAATGCAAAGGTTTGGTTTTGCAAAAACGTACACAGAGATGGTTCATTGCGTTGGTTTAACTAAAAAACATTAAAAATGTGACAATGCAATAAGGAAGATTTTATAATTCTTAGGCCTTTGCCTATTATTATATAACGAAAAGACATAATTTTAGTTTCAGTAAAAAGGTATTTGTATCATAAATATTTTATAAATTATGTATAGCATTAGGTATGTTCGCATTAAAAAAACTCAAGTATAATGTCCTAGACTTTGGCACTCTCCGTGTTTAAAAATCCGTTGAAATATTAAACAAAATTAAAGCTTAATTTAGTGAGGACCATGAAGAATTATCCTATTCTATAGTTATATGAGTTGATCAATTTGAGATCTGCTTGGCTATTTTCACTATACGAATAAATCGACACTGGACACCACAATAAATCTAGTCAGAACGTTGATCCTTCGTTTGGAGATCCTTGCTGGCGCAGTGCCGATGGCGTTAGGCATCGTGTCGCTACAATCATCGATGACCTCATCGTCTCGGCGAGTTTGCTGGCACATCTTTCCTGTACAAAGCTACGGGAGGTGATACAATATTACAGCTGTAATAACCAATTCTTACTCGTGTTCTTCGTTTGGAGATCCTTGCTGGCACTTTGCCGATACCGTTGGACATCGTGTTGCTACAATCATCGATGACCTCATCGTCACGGCGGGTTTGCTGGCACATCTTTCCTGTACAAAGTTACGGGAGATAGTATCTACTACAGCTACAATGGCCCACTCTTACTCATGTTCTTCGTTAGGAGATCCTTGCTGGCGCAGTGCCGATACCGTTAGGCATCGTGTCGCTACAATCATCGATGACCTCATCGACCTCGTCAGGTTTGTTGGTACAACTTTCCTGTACAAAGCTACTTCAGATAAAATCTTTTACAGCTATAATATCTCACTCTTTCGTTTTCTTCGTTTGGAGATTCTTGCTGGCAGAGTCCCGATATCGTTGGACATCTTGTCGCTACAATCATCGATGACCTCATCGTCCTGGGCGAGTTTGCTGGCACAACTTTCCTGTACAAAGCTACGGGAGGCAATATCCAGTACAGCTAAAATAACCCACTCTTACTAGTGTTCTTTGTTTCAACAATCTGAATAAACTTTCCAATCCTCTTATCGGTTTTGAAGCGAGCGTCCTTTTCTTGAACTTTTATCATAGTACTGTAGATTGACAAGTCTACATGATAGAACATATGAATAACACGTGTACAACATAAGACAGACCAGTTCAGATGGGGAAGTGTTAAAAATACTCTTTTTTTATTTGTACACTCGGCTGCGAAACAAATAGACAGTTTTCTTGCTTTGAAAATTGTAAATCCGAATGATTATTTGTCATTGCAAACGTCTACATTTTACGCATTCCAATTCACTTTTCATCCTAAAAACCCTTTCTTTTCAGCTAGTTTTTCCAGAAATGTAGTGTTATCTTCCTTGTGCGAAGAGAGACATTCATGCTAACTTTACGCTAGTATCTTAATCTATTTGTGGTTATCGTGTTCCCCAGCGATAAAAACGAACAAACGTAGCTTTCCCCCATATAACAGTCAATTTAATTCGCACAATTAGAGAATATTATTGAAATTAATCTCAAATGTCCATTGACTCAAGTGAGTTTATAATTTTCACTAGAATCTTATATTGATACTTATATTTCTCCTAATATACATTATACTTTTTTATTACAGTTGAAAGTTTATCAGATTTTCAACTGCTTGCAATCAATAAGTTATAAAAGTTACCAATCACATGGCGATATTTACTAATACATCTATCATTTGAAATTTTCCTTATGACGATATGTGGATAGGTTAATGGTTATCATTTATTTTTATAATTTTTCTAACATCATCATCATTTCTTAAAGACGATTTAAATATAAACTCAATAACAAATATAGCCCGTTACTATTAGAGCCGTTAATTAATTCATTGCCTTTGATAATGATAGTTCATTTATATAATTTAATTAGTAATTACTAGATAGTTCCAAAACATTATCTGACGTTTCATTATCTAGTAGTTATTCTTCCATAATGAAACGTAACACTATTTTATAACTCATTTTGGTGTTAAAATAAGATGTTTGAATATAAGACTGAAAACAGAATATTCTGTTACTTATACAAGGAAAGATACGTTTTAATAGGGAAAGTAATGTTTGGGAGAGGGAAAATAACCTGTCTTAGCAAAGAGGGAAATGATGAATTTCCCAAATCTCATCTGTATTGAAAAGTAGCCCATTACTGCAGAGAGTAATGGAAAGTATTTTACCTGACAATTTTTAACAGGATCGTTTATTATTATTTACAATACTAGTTTAGCGAGTAATCTGCTATTATCTGTAAATCTTATACTTTTTATACATTTATTAATTACGTTTGTGTAATAACGATTTTAAAGATTATTCAACAAAAAGAATATCTGATATAGTAATGAATATTAATACGTTTTCATCGAATTCGATCCTTTAAATTGTGCCTTGCTGGTAATCTAGAAGAATATACAAATATTTGATCTGAAAGGATAACAGGATTTCGGACATTTGCCATCGTTATAGGTTATAAAAGGTATATCACAACGTTTCGTGGATTGGAATCTAACCTCTTCGTCAAGTGGGGAAGGTATTAATACATACAAAAATAACGAACAGAAGGAAGTACCCATTTATACGTTACGTTTCAGTGATAACGTTTTTGAAGATTATTCAACAAAACGAATATCTGATCTAGTAATGAACATTAATACGTTTTGATAGAATTTTATCCATTAAATTGTGCTTTGCTGGTAATATAGAAGAATATTTTATAGTGACGCATAAAATGTGTGAAATGTATTTTCATTTTTCGTGTTTTAGCACGAAGAAGTTATTTTAGTAAATCTGAGTGAAACTATTGCTAGAATACTGTACTACTCTTTTAAGTTTCACGCTAGATCATGTGCTTCTGTACGAGGCATTAGGCCTACTCTGTTAATGATGTGGTCAGTAACAATCATTAATACATTTTTTAAGATTATATATATATATATATATATATATATATATTAATATGTATATATATATATTTATACATTAAATTGTATAAATGGCAATTGCCTTATTTAATTTCAATAAACATTGAATCGCAAAAAGTACTTGCTCCGCCGGGAGTCGAACACGGATCTCTCACTTGCCGGGTGGATGTGCTACCATTACACCACAGAGCGCTTACTTTTTCCGATTCAATTATTTTGTATTTGGCCGTATCTGTCACGTAAGCGTTTAAATAAGCAAACTAACATATGATCGGAAGACCAAATACCTGTCAAACGACTTTTATTTACATTAAATTGTATAAATGGCAATAGCCTTATTTTCAATAAACATTGTTTTTTGAATTCAATTAATTCAATGTTTATAGAAATTAAATAAGGCTATTTCCATTTATACAATTTAATGTATATATATATATATATATATATATATATATATATATACATATATATATATATACATATATATATATATATATATATATATATATATATATATATTTAATAAAACTAAAAAGGTAAAATTTTTGAGTTTTTTAAAATTTCTCTATTAAAACCAAATATAAAACAGTTCACACCAACGTGGGATATGGCCGTGCACATGTGAAATTAGTACTTTAATGTATGATGTCTTTTGTTGTTTTCTATTCTTGTTTGTCAGTCTAGTTTATTTGGATCACATAAAGTTTAAAACCAAAGGAGGTCTGTCTTCGCAGACCCTCAGATCAGACAATGATAGTTACCACAGAGATTACTGTCTGGAATAATGCTAATAGTCATTAACATAATCAAAATAGGACTTTACAAATATATTAATGAATACCTTCCAGTTGAACCCACACTGGGCACAGAAAAAACCGATATGTCACTTAAACCTGGGCAACCTTATGGGTGTCCTTTATACTCGTATAACCGGTTATATAATATTTACCTCGTATATAAAAAGTGTACAATTACGTTAGTGGTTTCATGATATGCAACTTTATTTGTTGCCAAGATCGACTTCTCGCAATGCTATAATTTTATGTGAAGTATTAAAAAACAAGGTGGTTTTGGCGAATTATATTTATTCAACACGCACATAAAATATAGTTGGATTGTGCAAGATTCTTCTTCATCTGGTCGGCACGTAACCGCATAACTGAACACAGCCTTGATCCTTATTTTCTTCCATGAAACAAAAGCGGACACAATAGCTGAACGAACAGCTGAAAACAGTATGTTTCCCACCCAAAAATTGCTACACAAATCTTTAAATGTGTCCAAAAACTTAAAAAAAAATTATAAAACAAATGAGACTCTCACTGAACATAATAAAAACATGCAAAGTCTACACAGCTCTTGATCATTTAATGACACATGTATAAAGCATATGAACTCTGTATTCAGTCTGTGGTATTTCTAAGGTTTATAAACCATTAAAAACAATCTACTCGGATAAAAAAGTTGAAGAAACCTCAACTGTACTTAAATCTAAAAGGTCTTCTGCGTGGCTTTTGGTGTTACAAGATATTCATTAATACTGGTGGGAAGGGGCTACATCCTGCCGAGATCCAAAGGTATATTCACCTTCTAGGGTGAATTGTAACACACGGCCCTATGGGACTAAATTCGACCTTTTGTACATTTTTTTGTTCTCTAAGGAGAAGAAGCTTATAAATTGCACTTAGTCCTATAAGAATCTTAGCGTTACATCCGGAGTGACAGGATATTCTGGATGGGTAAGGTTGGGGTAGGGATCGCCTCCTATCGAGATCCATGAAGAAGAATTAGATCACTAATCTCCAAGTCATGTCCCCCCGGAAGAAGAGGAGGCCAGCTCTGAACTAGCCTCTCCAGTCAAAGCAGGCAGGGGGTTGTTGAGGCTAGCAAGAACCTCTGTTAGTTAGGGAACGAACCCCACCAAACTCCAACAGTCACCTCCTGCAGTAGACTAGACCTATCGAATTGCCCTTGCACCCCAGAGTCTCGACATATGCGGTCAGTGATGTGCCGCTCCTGGACATCCATAAGGTTGCCAGATTTAAGTGACACATCGGTTTTTGCTGTGCCCTGTGGTAGGTTCAACTGGAAGGTTTTAGCCAGAAGTGATCCCTTCTTTTGTGCACTATGAATATGATACAAATAATATTATTTGATTTGATTCATTTGATTTAAGGAAGGATAATGGAGATTAGCTAACTTCTACCACTAAAGTGGGCATGGAGAGGTAATTTCTCACATTTAGAAGGAAACCTCACCATTTCCAATATTCATTACTGCATGAAATGGACTTGTTGATCTACTTTTCTCGTTACCCCAATATCATGTGATTAGTGATGTTCAATTCCCGAGTATCCAGTATATTGCTCAAACGTGATTACGAGATGTAATTCCTATTAGAAGGTATGAACTGGCAAAAATTCGTGACCAGGAAATCACAGCCACAGTACTATAGTGTAGAAAACAAAAATATCTGTTAAACATTACACATTTGTTACCAATAGTAATAAAGATGACTATGAAGTATAAATGTCTATATTAATTACTAGTTTGAGAAGTTCAGCCAAAATTACGTAAATTGAACTTAATCTGGCTATTTAACTTATATTGGTGTTTTCAGTGAAGTAATGCGGGAATTTCCAAGATAACCTTCAGTTAGATGCTCCTCCCCCCCTCCTGCATGAGGAAATTGGCATAGCTCAGTGTTACCGCGGCGAGAGCATGACTGAGAAGACATCGTTGTTCGTCTGGTGTTCGGTTCTCACAGTAGGATCTGTCCTCGGTCAGAACAATGAATGTAAGTACTTACATCTTGTATTATTTACATCACTAATTTGCACTTATGTAATCATACAATCCACTTTGAGAGGGTCAGCTTTTTACGTCATATGCAATCAGTATGATACGTCCTAACACCAACTGTAATACGCATTTTTTGAGATCCTATCTTTACAAAAACTAAATCCTATATTTAAAGATTGTACGAATCAAGAATCGAACCATCAATACATTAAACACACTTTTTATAATTTATAAACACGTCATAATGCAATAAAATTTGTTAAAATTAAAAACAGTACAAAAATGAAACTTGTCGTTATTTTTTTACAAAAGGTATAACACAACGTTTCGGGGATTGGAATCTATCCTCTTCGTCAGTGGGGGAGTTAGTACATACAAAAATAACGAATAGAAAGAAGAAAAGAAGGGAGTTTGTTACTCGTGAATTGTGCTCGGGACTTGTGCAGTGACAACGCCTGGACTGGACTTCAAGCAGCTGTTGGGTAAGTTTGAACCCTTTTCTTTCCCTTATTATCTTCTCTTTGTTGTTTATTTTTGTATGTATTAATTCCTCCCTAACCTGACGAAGAGGATAGATTCCAAGCCTTGAAACGTTGTGTTATACCTTTTGTAACATATAACAATGACAAATGCCCGAAATACTGTTATCCTTTCAATTCCTCCATAGAGAATTAACTTTCAACAGAGAACTCTTATTTTTCACTAGTTAATCTGAATTACTATCTTTTTGCTAGAACTCATGCTCGAGTTTAATTTTCGCTGTATTTCATAACGATTAAGTGACTGCTGTTGTAAAGTCAACGTTTCATCTTTTTCTAACTATTACATACGAATATTCTACCAAAATTAATGACTATTATTCAACTTGACTTTGTTTAGATTTCTTCTCGGACCAACCCACTATGTAACACTAAAACCACTATGTAAATGACCTATTTTTGTTGACGTACTGTATTTAGGGCCACGAATTAACCATATAAAAATGGTGATATGATACATTATTTCAGACTAAACTGTTATGCTATAAACGTTATTACAGTTCATTTCCTTTCTACACAACATTTTTTACTTGAACTAAAATGTAATTTAGATTATTTGTTAGTAAAATTGTATCTGCAAAATAAATAATGTCTTGCTGTGGAAATGCTAACATTTTCAATTGCAACCACAATTTATTTTTACATGGATGTTCCCACCCCGTCAACTTATCGTTAAGGTACAGTCAACGAGGACCTTAATTGAACGAGAAAATTTCAGGCAAGGAACATGAAAAGATAGTTACTATGGTTTATTGCTAATAATATAATTTATATTTACAGGAATTGTATTTTGTTCATGTGGTATTAAAATGATTTTTATAAAGAAATGTTAAGTTGGTAGATTGTAACAGATTTTACACTGTGTAGATTTTTATTTTATCAAACATTACTGATAGAGATTGCTTGTATAAACAAAAGCAGTAGATATTAAATGTTTTATATTGTAAGTTTTGCATTTCGATACAATAAAAATAAAACATTACTCATACTCAAAGATTAATTGATAAAGTTATTTTAATTTTATTTTCTTATCGTTACAGTATCAAAGTGGTTAGATTTTTTTAGTATATAAATGTCCTTTTCAAAATCTTAGAAAGACGCTATAGAGATAAGAATCATAGCCCCTTGGACTTTATTGTAGATACTATATATATACATATATATATATATATATATATATATATATATATATATATATATATATATATATATATATATATACTATATTGCTCTTTTCTGGAAAATGTTTAAAAAATATTAAAATAGCCAATTTGATTTGGAAACACCGTTGTCGTACAATATTCTGGATGATATTTCAACAATATTTAAAAACAATTCCACGGCGCTTTTTATGGGAAAGGCTATCTCTTAAAACGATCAATGTAAACTTCACGCTAGCATTCAGTTAAGATTAGATTAAGCTTTTAAAGGAACACGATATTTAGGGGTTACTTACATGCCTACCGTAGGCCCCACTTAGGACTAATGTAGAGACAGAATTTACAGTAATATATAGAGAGTCAAAGGCCACACGGTCTAAGGCATCGGACTATGGATCCGAGTCCGATTGAATTGTTGTCTGTGACCGTAGCACTTTTCATCATCACCTTGTACTACTGTATCGATTTTCCTAATTATCATAATTAATTTTTGTTTGATAAGATCCTCGTCCAGCCCAGTGGCCCATGAGGAAAGAGAGAATAATAAGGCTAAAAAGGGGTCAGCATTTCCTTAACAAAATTTAGTTCCACTACGCTTAATTTATGAAAAAAAAAAAACACTCCAATAATTTAGGAAAGGTCACTAAATACAGGATTTGAGGAACTTTGCAGTGTCATTGAGGATTTCGATTTTGATGTTTTGGGTGTTTCCGAGACGTGGCTTAATCCAATGACGCCCTCAGATTGTTTCAGGGTGGCTGGCTACAATCTCTTAAGAAGCGATAGAATGATGCCACAGACTTCAAAACTTCAATCCGGTGGTGGAGTCGGTATGTATGTGAAGTCCGGTCTGACTTTAAATCAGATTTTTCTTGACAACATTGACAGTCGGATGGAGTACATCTGTTGTAGAACTGACATAGGAAACCACAAACTTTGTGTCTGCATAGCATATATAAGCCTCCTGAAACTCCTTTACACTGGGTTCCTTGTTGCAGTCACTTTTTTATTGATCATGTCTTAGGTGTGGACTCAGTCATTTTTGCTAGGAGATTTGAATATTAATCTTCTTGAGCCTGTTAAGGCTGAAGTGAAATATCTGACAAATTTGTTTGGCTCTTTAAGTCTTTCTCAGTTGATAAGGGAACCCACACGCACCACAGATTCGTCATCAACACTTATTGACCACATTATTGCAGACAAAAATTTCGTTCCTAAACCCGTAGGTTTAATAGACATTTCAATCATGCTTGATGCAAGGGGAAGAAAGATAACTGATCATAAGCTTGTGTTTTGTGATATTTCTCGATACAAACGCCCAAAAGGAAGCTAAGTATATAGCCTATAGAAACTTTCGAGATTTCGATATGGAGAGTTTTATTGATTTTGCATCAAACACTAACTGGGACGAGATTAAAGAATTAAAGTGTATCAATGAAATGAATGACCGATAAACTGACAAAAGCTATAATAAATATCTTTGACATATGTGTTCCGTTAGTTAGAAAGCGTGTCACTAAAGATAGAGCACCATGGCGTGACGATTACATAAAAAGACTAACCGTAATGAAAAATAAATTGAGGAACGATTATGTAAAAACAAAATGCCCCACCATTAAGCAATCTTATTGCAAAATTGAGAAATAATTTAAACAATGCCCATAATGCTTGCAAAGAAAAATATTAAAAAAAAATTAAGATCTGAAAAATCCTAAAGCTTTCTGGAAGGCGATGCGAAGAGAAGGAGCGATGAATACTGGTCAAGATAATACGAATACCTGCAAAAATAACTCCAGATGTATTGAACACTTACTTTGCTCAAATGGGTGCAGGAAACACCTCAAGTACAGATATGCTTAATTTTTTATAAAAATGACTCACACAGTGAAACCAGGAGTGATTTTAAATTTAGGCAAGTGAGTGAGTATGAAATAAGACAAGTAATAAACAGCATTTCTTCATCAGCTTTCGGAGTAGATGGTATATCCATCCATATGGTGAAAGGCTTAAGTCCATATTGATCTGGAGTAATTACTCACCTTATCAATAAATCACTGATGGATGGTTGTTATCCGACGGCATGGAAGAAAAGCGTCGTGGTTCCGCTCCTCAAAGTACCCAAATGCTTCTACTGCCTCTCAGTTTAGACCTATTTCTTTACTCCCAACTATATCAAAGGTGATGGAAAAAGTCGTGACAGAACAAATTATTTCATATATTGAAAATGAGAAAATCGTGTCCGAAACACAGTCAGGATTCAGGAGAGGCTTCAGCACTTGCTCTGCACTTTTTAATATGGTCGATGAAGTCTGCAGGGCCAGAAATAACAAAATGTACAGTGTCGTAGCTGCCCTGGACTACAGACAAGCCTTTGATTCGGTAAATCAACTAGCAAAGTTGAAGTTTTACAGGTTCGATGATTTGTCTCTGAGGTGGTTTTTTCATCGTATTTGAGAGGCAGGTCTCAAGTGACAAAGGTTGATGGTCAGTTTTCAGAATGGTTACCTACAGCTGTAGGAGTTCCCAGGGGAGTTCTTTGGGCCAATTCTGTTTATTTTTGTATGTTGCAGGTTTGGACAGCCAGTTAAATTTCTGCTCATTGCATGCCTATGCAGATGATTGTCAACTCTTGCTATCTTACCATCCCTCAGAGGCAAACGAGGCTTGTATTCAGCTGAGAAATGATTTGTTAGCAGTTAGTAAATGGTCAGAAGATCACGGTCTCAGGCTGAACCCCTGAAAAGTGTTCGGTCATGCACTTTGGTAAACAGACCCTAAATGCTGATATGGGAAATATTTCGCTCAATAGTGTTGATTTATTAAGGTGTGATAGGCTGAAGATTCTTGGAGTCAGCATAGACTCGGAGCTTACTTTCAATAGCCAGATTGAGTTGATACATCGTAGAGTTATGTGCAAACTTAGGATGCTTTACAGGCTGAAGAATATTCTTCCCGAGGCTGCAAAGTTGCAACTTGTGCAGGCCCTTATTTTCCCTATAATCGAATATTTCACTTCCCGTGTTTGGTTACAGCTTGAGTCAGGAACAACTTACAATTCTTCATAGGCTCCCAAAACTGTGCAGTAAGAAATTTGTTTACAATATTCGTAAATTTGACCATATTACAAGTTACCGCCGGAAAGCAAGTGTGTTAACTATTAAGGAGATTTGTAGGAGACAAACTGTCACCATAGTTCACAAGATTCTTGACACTGGTAGACCTGCGTACCTGAACAAAAGATTGATGTTGCGGTCGGCGGTCAGGAACGTCATACTCGGCAGGACGCCATGCTGCAACTGCCGAGGGTTCACCTGGAGAGGGGCAAGAGGGATTCTCGTACTTTAGACCCAAGGAATACAATGCCCTACCACCTGCTGTTAAAAACCCTACCCTTAAGAAGTTTTAAAAGGAAGTTAAAAGAAATTAATTTAAGTTATTAGGTAGCCACTTATGTATACTTTATTTTATGCTGTTTCAGCTTATTATGTAATTGACCTGAGTTAATTTGAAAAGCAGTTTGTAAATACTGAAATTCGCTTGAAAATAAAGTCATTATTTATTTATTTTATTTTTATAATTAAAAATTATATTTTTTGTGAGGCCTTTTGTGTTCAATGAACACATAATCAGAGCCACATAACTGAAATAAAAGTAAAGTAGGAATACAAACAATTTAGGCTTAAATAAAAACACATGTCATTAAAAATACAAAGAGATCAAATTTTAAAGACCGTCCAACCAGGAAGTATGTCTACTGTATATGTAAAAATTAATATTTAATTAGATTAAAGGCAGTAACGGTGAATTTTGGAGAGGTCCAGGCTCATTATTTACTAAATAATTTTGGTTCTTCTGCATAAAAATAGTTTCGTAAGCATCGAGGAAATTTTTTGTTTTTGATTTCTTTTAATAATTTGACTTGTGAAAAGCAATGTCCAGTATGAGCATGGACCTCTTCAAAATTCACCGTTACTGCCTTTAATCTAATTAAATATTAATGTTTACATATACAGTAGACGTACTTCCTGGTGGGACGGTCTTTAAAATTTGATCTCTTTGTATTTTTAATGACGTGTTTTTATTTAATTCTAAATTGTTTGTATTATTACTTTTCTTTTAATTCAGTTATGTGGGTCTGATGATGTGTTCATTGAACATGAAAGGCCTCACAAAAATAAAATTTCTTAATTATTGGAGTGTTTGCTTATAAATTAAGCATTTGATTCCAATAAGAAGAAGCTGGTTCCACTAGTTTTACAATCTAAATAGAAATGTTTTCGTAACAGAACTGTAGCACTGTCATCTACAGGTCTGCTGCAGTTTATCACCAACGAATAAAACTGTCATTTACAGCTCAGCTGCAGTGTATCACTAACGAATAACACTGTCATTTACAGCTCAGCTGCAGTGTATCACTAACGAATAGCACTGTCATTTACAGCTCAGCTGCAGTGTATCACTAACGAATAACACTGTCATTTACAGCTCAGCTGCAGTATATCACTAACGAATAGCACTGTCATTTACAGCTCAGCTGCAGTGTATCACTAACGAATATCACTGTCATTTACAGCTCAGCTGCAGTGTATCACTAACGAATAGCACTGTCATTTACAGCTCAGCTGCAGTGTATCACTAACGAAGACTGTTCTGAGCTGACGACCTGCATCAACCTGCAGTGTGAAGACCCCTGCCTGAACCTCTGCAAAGGCAACTCCAACTGCCAGGTCCGAGGCCATGTGCCATACTGCTCCTGCAAACCTGGGTTTGCAGGCGATCCCTTCACTGGCTGCAATCAGCGGATTTCAGGTTGGTTATTGCAGCATTCATATATAAGCATTATCCTCAGTGAATCATTCCGGCGAGGAAAAGTCACTGAAAATCAGAATTGCCTGTTTATTTGCAGTGAAACCTTGTTTGATACGCTGTAACACAAGTTAAATATGTGTATGCGAAACTGGCAGTAAACAAGGAAGGAGTATGCCACACCACGTGTCACGTAACAGGCTTTCCTTCAAGTCTATAACTCTCGAGATATCCTGCCTAGAGACAGGCAATTAAACTGAAAAAAATGTTTCCAGTCACCAAGCAAATAGAAGAGAACGTCTGTCCGCCTAATGAGTGATAGACTTCAATGGATCTCAGTCAAACCCCATGGAAAGACATAGTAATAATAATATCAATAATAGTAATAATAATAATAATAATAATAATAATAATTATTATAGCGATAACAACAACAACAACAATAATAATAATAACAGTATAATAACAATAATACTAATAATAATATTCTTTATTGCAGGAAACAATTAACAATAATTTATTGTATTGCAAGCGTCATATAAAAATAAAAGTCCTAATCTAATAACTAACACAATTTAATTATAAGTAAAAATAATATATAAATCAAATAATAAATATCAAATTAAAATTACTTTTCGGGTACGTGTCACCTGTCGCCGGTTCCTCGATTATAGCCAAATTTGCTTGGATATGAGGAGGGAGTTAGAAACATTATCTTTTAAATTTTACTAAAATGCCCTAGACTAAGAAGTGTTTTAATCGAGATTTAAATTGTGTGTGGTTATTGATGCGTTTGATCTCTTCAGGGAGCCTATTGATTAGCCTTACACCAACTTGAGATAGCAAGTATTCAAAAACAGTAGTTCTGTGCTGTGCCATACGAAAGTTGTCCCGGCCTCTAGTTCCGTATTGGTGTACGTCGCTACCCCGAAGAGAGACGCACTTGAATCGGCAGTATAGCACGACGTCCAGTATATAGAGGCTAGGCAAAGTTAGTAATCCAAGCTCCCCGAAGGCCACTTTACACGACTCTTTGATTTAATTTGTAAATGATTCTGACAGCTTTCTTTTGCATTCTAAACTCTCTACTAAATTTTTATCTAGAACAGCCACCCCACAATCTCAGACCATAAGCTAAATGTGGACGTATTAGGCCAAAGTAAGCTGTCTTCAGAATGTCCAATGAACATGCACCCCCATCGAACTCGATATTGGTATGTAAAAATGAAACAACGCAAAACTTCACGTCTCTGATTCAATTAGTTTTTGACATATCTTGCGAGCAGACAGACAGACAGACTGACAGAATTGAAGTTTTCAGCCTCATCACTGAGTGGTAGGTTTCACTAACGATCATTAACTAATTCCATATTATTCCGTTCACGTTCCTAGTATTGTGAAAACTTCACTGAAAACGTTTTAGTTATTTTTGTTATGTGTATACTACTGTTGAAGAACCGTATAATAGCTATGCAAAAACTTTGTTTCGAAATCGAATTATAAACAATAATCCACATATATTTAATTGTATTAGTTACACAAGAGATAACTCAGCTAATGCTGTAGTTTAAGGAACGGAAAAGACGAGCGCTCGAACTGCCATCTGTGGAGTGAAAGGTTAAACTAGCTTAGGTAGGGCATGATCAGTAACAGTTACGTGGCGCAGCTCTAGCGCCAGATGTCAGAACTAACTGAAATAATCCGTGGTTAACTTATTTTGACCTATTTTCTAAAACCCTTCTACAATCCATTGATAAAAGTGAATATTTCAATTCTTATCGTTGTATGAGATATGCACCTACATCATGAAAACCATTTGGGTTGCTTTGTCTGATATAACTGGTTTTATCAGTAGACAGATGAGGAAGTTGCCATACTTGTTATAACCATCCTTACTTAAAGAACTCCTAAACCCTTATGCAGGCTATTGCAAAACTTTCTGTCCAACTCTAATGTTGGTACTGGTCAGTTCAGTTACTAATCTCAACCCAAAAAACGCCTCTCTCGGCACTAAAGCAATTGCTTTGATTGAAAACGAATTAACAGTACGTGAAGTGGCAAATGTCACAGGTTATAACAGATTAAGCATAACAGAGCAGTGATTCGGTTCAGGCTGATAGGAAGCTATGAAAGAAGACCAGGACAGAGCCAAAACTGCAAGAGATGAAAGGTAAGTTGTCCGTTTGGGTCTGAGGAATCTTTGTTGAACATCCGTTGAAGTTTGTAACGAGCTAAGAAGAGTTTGTCCCACTTTTGTCACACATTTTCCTGTGTGACTTGCAACCAATAGAATCAAAGATGGTATTCAATAATTGCTTATGTTTGGTTCCGTAGCTCTAGCGCAGTGTGAAACTAACGAAGACTGCCCGAGGGATCGAGTCTGTGCCAGGAAGAAGTGCGAGGACCCCTGCCTGGGAGTTTGTGGTTATAACTCCACCTGCCAGGTCCTCGACCACGTCCCCTATTGCTCTTGCCGACCTGGCTTTTACGGTGATCCCTTCTCTAAGTGCAATCGACAATGTGAGTATTTAAATGTAATTACGTTTATATGAACCGACTGTACTGACTGTACATCAGGATTGTAGCCCATTAGAGCAATGTTAAACCTCGTGAACTTTTATGAACTCAGGTTTAGTCTTAGAATTACTGGATGAATTTCATTTTAAATATATCATTAATACATATACAACTGATTTTTTATTTGTATGGCACTTTTATTGGTCATTCAGAAAAATATCTCGCTCTTTTACTTCATCATTTGAATATTGAAGAAGTATTCACTTATTAAAACACGTTCACGAGGACGTGTACCCCATCTGGTACACGCGATCTTTCACAACTGCCGTCGTGTACCATATCGGGTACACACCGGGCTTTCATAAAGCGCGTCGTGCACCTGATGAGGTACACGTTGCTATGCATTTCCTTATTGCGATTTTATAGTTTGCATCTCTTGGGGGTTTCTTAAATTTGACCAGCGTTTAAATAAATACCTCAGACGATCGTGTACCATGTCGAGCGCACGATTGATTAATTTTTATAGTAAATTAATCTTTTGTACCCCTGGGGATACACGGAGAAAAATTGAAAAAGAAAACACTGAAATGACATTATTTGTGTGAAATTGCGAAGCCTACATACTATTTTTGTTTTAATTGACGTTTAACGTAAAAACCCGATTACGGGGTTTTACCATTACTATTACAAAATTGAACGCCAAATAGCCGTTGCGTCGTCGTGAATGTATTAATAGCAGTACTTTTGTTAATACGCAGAGGTGAATTGAAGTAAATCAAAATGTTATTTTTAAATAAAGACACTGTTATATCGTTACGTTCAAAAATACAAATAACAGGGTAAAACTCGGAAGTGTTGTAACATTGTTCTTTTGGGAATGTCTTGGAATGGCAACATTGATGACTGATTTTTTTGTTGCTACTTTTGTTCTTTTATTGCTTATTAATATTCTTGCATTGTTATTGTAGTCATTTTTATAGTATATTACCGTTACTCTATTTTTACTTTTATGAAATTCGATTATTATTGTTATAGCCATATTCATAGCATCACTTTGTGTTATTTCTTAATGGTCTATTATTCATTACAATTTACTTTGCTGTCGTGAAGTGAGTTGCTGAAATTCATTGTCTTTTTCGGCATGTCTATTAATTTCTTGGTCATATTTGTTGAAGATTTCCTCTGCAAAATGCTATTACTATAGGTAGATAAATAAGTGCAAACACAAATTTATGCCACATAAAGTATTGATTTTTACATGACTTTTGTATTGAGTTTTTTTTAAATGTTTGACTAAAAAAGATCTGAAAATCTTTTTGCTGGTAGATTAAATTAACTAGAACTGTGTAAGAATGCCGAGTTATCTATGGACGTCCAATAACAGTTAACAACTGTTTCAGATCGTCCAGGAAGTTGGCCGCCGTTTCCGGATGCGAGAAAACGCTACCAAGTGGAAGCTATCAAGGTACAGAAATCCTGTTTAGTTTTATTATCTTTCCTTAACTTTCACCACCTTTCCTCCTGACAAATAACTAACTTATGTCGTAATAGTTAAGTCTACATTTTATTTTAGTTAAATTTATCTAATTAAATGAACATAAATTAGTAGACGCCTTAAACAAAGAAAGGAGTTTTATTCCAATAATCCTACTAATACTATAAATAATTTGTATGGCAAGACATTTGTCCTTCCATCACGCAAAACAATGTCTCAAATATCTGGGAGTATACATAGATGATGCTTTATTTTGGCAATGCTAAATGGATCATCTGTGTAATAATCACAGCTCAACCCTTTATGTGTTGTGACTACTAGAAAAAATTAGTGATGAAAAATGGACAGGAACTGCGTATTTTGCTTTATTTGACACACAATTAAGATATGGAATGATAGTCTGGGATAGTTTTCTTCTAAGACAAACTTGCAAAGAATTCTCTTCCTCCAGAAGAAAGCAAACCGGATAATGGCAGAATTGGGAATCCGACACTCATGTCGTGATGCATTTAAAGATCTTAAAATTCTGACTGTGGCAGCACTTTTATTATTGAGAGTGCTCTGTATATTGACAAAAAAACCTGAGCAAAGGCATTAACATCCACAGGTACAACTCTGCAAGCCCATTGACTGACGATCTTTGAGAAGCAACCAACATATATTGGTGCTAAGTTCTTGAACATTCTGCCAGAGGAAGTGAAGAGGACCAGTGCTGCTGAAGTAAAGAACAAACTTACCAGTCGGCTTCTTGAGAAACCCTACTACACTATTAAGAAATTAGAAAATAGAAGAAGACAATAATAACTTGAAGTATGACAAAAATAAGCTGTAACATAACTTTAACAGTAATTAACAACGTAATTTTTCTTTTTCTCAACTAAACGTTATATGTAACGCCAAAAGTATTCTTCTCTTTATATGTTAAAAAGATATTTGTCTATTGTCTATACACAGACAATAAGCCAGACTCTATCAAAGTGCATTAGATTTTATAAGTACTTACTAATTGTATATTGATTGCACCCTATTACTTAAACGCCATAACAGCAACTAAATGTTTAACATGAAGAGGCTGGAATAACCACAACATTGGTGGGAATAGCATTTCAATGCAAATTTGAAATTGTTGCTCGATTTCACTTTCCGCCAATGAGCTTCTTCAAAGTTGAAAACTAAAGTTGTCGTATGATGACCTCTGAAATCTGAGGTTTACGCTTACCTGAAAGAATTAAAGTATATCGGAACAGCAAGTACCTTCTTACTGTGTATATACTCGTATGTTCTTGGCCCTTGAACGAAATTCAACAAACAGGGTCTTAGAATAATGGTTAAACCAATCTAGTTAAATAGTAAATTTTTATTGTTTTAATTAAAATGTTGTTGCCTACAGACAAATTGGTTCGGAGCTTTCGCTCAGTGCATGAACCATGGCGGCAGGCTTGCTGTCATCCTTACCAAGGAAGAGAATGATAAAGTTAAGGAAGAAATCCTCAGATCTGGTGAGTTTACGCTTACTAACCATTATTTTACGTTCGATAATAGAACAGCCCGATCTATTAATTTTGCAGTGGAATTACCCACAACTACGTAATAAGTTCTACGACCACCAGGTTTACCATTGGGTGGTTAGTCCAGCCTTATAAGTACTAGTGACTTATTTATGCACCTCAATGAGGACATTGCCTGTGAAGATTGTTATAAGTGGTTGAGGTATGTTGAGGTTTGTGCAATAAAAATGTAACATTCAAAATGAATTTTAAAACGCACCTATAGTATTAAACCAATACATTTACATTGAGAATAAGGTAACGGTAATAATGGCATTTATTTTCTTGAACATCACGGTTTCATAGTAAGACTTAGTTCAATCCTAGTTGGAGATTATCTTAATATTCGTATCATACTCAACATATTAAAATTGCTTTAGTGCAAAGTGTGTATCAGAAAATAGAAAATGTGGGATAGATGACAAAAATAAAGTGAAAACCGGTATTTTTTACTGAAACAATATCTAAAATCACTAACTACAAAATAAGCTAAAAAACATAAATTCCAAACAAACTGAGAAAGAAGATAACTACAATAGCCTGCTATGGTGATTATATCTTATGTGAAGATAACACCAGAAAAACTCATAACATTAATGATAAACTTAGGATTTGTACTGTTTCAAGCAAATATAATAATCTACCAACCCAAGTTTCTTAGCAAAATTAAAACCTTATAATAAACATTAGGATAGCAACAATGAAGAGTGTAATATGTATGTATAATTTACGGTTGAATCAACAACAACGTACTGAACAAACATCGAGATTTGTACTGAGAAGAATAAAAACACATTTATTATTTATTATTGAAAAGTAGAATATAAATTTAGTAGATCATTTATAAAAGAAAGGTATAGGATAAATTTTGAATGATAAAGTTTTGTTTATAAAAATATATTATGGAAAAATTTCACGGACTTCAACAAGGTAATCTTTTGGGCCCTATCTTATTCAATCTCTACAATCAACAAAAAACATACTGAACAATCATTGAAATTTGTAGTGACAAGAAAAAAAAACACATTTATTATTTATTATTGAACAATAGAATATAAATTGGTAAATCGTTTATAAAACAAAGGTATAAGCTAAATTTTGGATGAGAAAGTTTTGTTTAAAAAAATATCATCATGGGAAATTTTCACGGACTTCCACAAGGTAATTGTTTGGGCCCTATCATGTTTAAACTTTACACAGCTGACCTCCCGCTTCATCTAGATTGAAGAAGGCTAGAAAATAGAATACCCTTCATGCTCACCCCTCAATTATAAAAGGATTTGCAATTTTGTATTTCAAGATTCACTGTTCCTGCTTCAAAAGAGCCCTGCTCGTGTGGTTAAGAATGTGCCCGTGTTGTAGGTTTGAGACCCCAGTTCTGGCTTGGAGGGACGGACTACCCCCTGGGGAACCACTGGACATGGATGAGCACGGGGAAACCCTTCACGTTCACGGACTGGCACAACAACCAGCCGGACAACTGGCAGAACAGGCCTGGAGGGGAACATTGCCTGGAGTTCTGGGAGACAGAATCTCTTCGCTGGAACGACAGGAACTGCCTGGATGAGTTGTACTCGATCTGTGAGTACTACGACTCTGATGACAGTTCGTACGACGTGAACTGGCGACTGGGTGAAGGCAGAAGATAAAAGGGATCGCTACGTTGAACTAATAAATGTCTTATTTATTTATTCGACTTTGGCTTTTGTCATTCGTCCTTATAATATCATTACCCACTTTTGAGTGCTTTTTTTGTTTTCATATTGTCATCGCGATATTTCTATAGCCTCCTATCTTATATATATAAAAATCTTGAGTCACGATGTATGTTGCCAATAAACTCCAAAACGACTGAACCAATTTCAATCAAATTTCACATGTATCCGTAATTTAGTCTAACTTAGAAGATAGGATAGTTATTATCTGAATTATTCGCTTATGTCGTGAATATAAACGAATAAAATGAAGAAAAGTTTTCAAAGCGCCTGCACATTATAACCTGCAATTACGAGATAGATACGTATATTAAACAGTGAAACACTATTTGAAGGCGCTAAGTTATGATGTATAATTGTCTAAACTAAATTTTTGGTTGAACTTAAAGGTTGAGTGGTAGACCACTTTGTAATAAAATACATTATGCATGTACAATACATTTTTGACATATTTTCTTGATCGTGACATCAAGGTAAAATCTACATCGGGGTTGGAAATATAATTTACTTCAACCAGAAATGCTCATACGAGGGCAAAACTTACGAAAAGCGTGCGAAGCCGCGGGAAACAGCTAGTATGCTATAAGCCGTGAGCACTTACAGAATTTGATATTTTGTTTACTGCCAGTGTGAGGCAACCTCTACCTAAAAATCTACTTCCAGTCAAGTATGTAAGGTATGCTAATTCAAGCTGTGTCAAATATGTAGCCTGCTCCAATGCTGTAGGTAAACCGCTTATAAAAAGACACTTGGCGATTTTAGTTCATGTAGGGAGGAGTAAGTACCCCTTCGCCGCTGTAATGCCGACCTCTCCCAGCATCCCCACCACTGCTCGGCACTCGCCCGCTTGCTCTATCCCCTGACCGGGCCACTGCCACTTAATGAATAATCTCACACCAAAACGCAAGCTCCCTGAATACGTATATGCCTACATTAGTCTTTTACGGTTTTATAGGCCTACACACAAAAAACAATATACTTATAGAATAGGTAAGTAGCTGAAGTATAAACAAAATGGCGCGATGGAGACACGATCCACATAGCTGATAAAATAGAGACGAGAAGATGCTTGTCCCACTCCCCACCACTGGAAGGGGGCCCCTCCTGCGCGTGGCTGCTCAGATATTTTCTTCTGCGCAGGTTTATTTGCGAGCGGTTTATCTATAGTTGGGGATAACGTTATAAGTGGACCAATTAGACAATGCTGACATTCCAATATTTTAAAATATTTTCTTAATAAACACATAAAAATTATATTTTTATAATTTATTTTTAACACACTATTTTAAGTAGAGTTTTTACTTTCATTAAGGAAAAATTCGTGAACATGCTTATTTTACACCAATAAAAATGTATGCAATGCCTGTTTCCAACATTTCTTACTAGTAAATAACAAAGTAGGGACTTAACTATAGTCTGTCAAAGTTGAAACCACATTTTACATGATCTTTTAAGAGATTATTTAAAATTTTGCATTTGTTTAACTATTTATTTGAATAAATCGCGGATTAGAACCTGAAATCAATGAGTCACAAACGAAGGCATTAATAATTGTGTTAATATTCTTTTGTAAAATATCTTTATAGAATTACGCTGATATTGTTTATTCATATTTCTAAAATATTAAGAAAAATATTACATAATATAACAGGTAAAGTAGTATTGTTTGAATTTAAGACCATTGCAATACTATCGTTGATATGGAATAAAATTACAATAAAGGAGGAAAAACCTTACTTTATTAATTATATTAATGATTAACTAATTAAAATAAAATAGGTGAAGGTTTTCATGACAAATTAGAGAGAGGCTGGCAGTTCTCTGATAGTTCCTGTACTCTAATTACATTTCAATGTGTTAACAACAGTGATTAACTTTCCCATTTGTACCATAGTTCAAATTCATTTATGCTGAATCGCGGTAGGAAGTAGGCTCTTATTAACTAGACGCGGTGCGTGGACATTTTTTTGTTCAGTTGGACCGGCAATCAGCTGATCGGTCAGTGACGTATCGGGTGATGCGTTCCTCCTCCCGGCTCGCTGGAGGAGCGGTCAGTCTAGTCTTGGCGATTGAGGAGTACGTGTAGCGGTCGAGTTAGTAGCTGAAGTTCTTTCTCTAACCCAATAGTTGGGATTTAGAGTAATTTATTTTTCGTGGGTAAAGTCAATTTGAAGTATTTAAAATTTTTAGTGCGTTTTAAGATCCGATCTGCCTCCGTAATCTTCAAAGTAGTAAGTCCCGTACCAGCGTATAGTTAATATCTTTTTATTTTATAATACTGTAATTAAAATTTCTAAAATTTCTTTCAGAGTCTGAAAAATTTAATTTCAATTTTTTTGAAGTATTGTGAATTAAATTTTGGTGATAAAGTAAATATCAAGTTTTTGTGTTATATTAATTTTGAGTATTTTGAGAAGAGAACTTTTTATTTTGTTTTGTTAATTTAAACCATTTTTGGAGAAGTATACATTTTTAGTTTAATTTTAATTTCAGTACCTTTTGATCAGACTCTTAATTAGATTTGATTGATTGAGTGATTTTTGAATAAAATTGAATCAAAAGTTTATAAACTTTGTAAACTTTTGGGTGAACTTGAATTTCGGAATAAACCAAGTATTTCCGAAAAGTTCTTTAATTTATAAAGTATTAGCTCCATATAAAATTACAAAATATGTGCTGTAAAATCGGTACATAATTTGCGCGAATCTGCTGTTTCCTTTTGAGCATAAACTTGTACAACAGGTTATTTACAGGAAAGAACTTGTAAACTTGCATAAACTTGTCTGATACCTGTAAGTGTGTGTAACTTGTATAAGACTTGTATAAGACTTGTATGAACTTGAACATTGTGTATAAACCTGCATAATTTTGTGTAGTGTGTAAGACTGAGGACTTAGAATAATATTGTCAGTTTGGAATATTTGATTTATTTTAAGAAAATTATTTTAAAATAAAAATGGAGCTAGCGCATGTAGATCTGTTGCTCAAAAAGGAATTAATATTTGAAAATAAATTTTAGGGCGGAAATACTTTCGAAAACGACACTATGTGGAATGTTTAGGAAAATGTGAAGGTCCACTTTGAAATTTAATATTAGGGACAGGGCTTGTAATCTGAAAGGGGGTTATAAAAAATAATTATGGTTATAGAAAGTTCAAGAACAATGAGGGCAGGAGATAGGAATATTGTTGAGAGCGTCCCATGTAAATTGTAAAAAAGGTCCGGATGTAATCAAGCTGGAATAACTCGGCCCCTTGTAAAAGTATTTGTTCAGAAGAGTCCGTATCGTAAAGTTTAATTACAAGTGAACCCGATAAGTGAAAGCGAAGTGACTCTGATAAGTGAAAACTAAGTGGGCCCGATAAGTGAAAGAGTTTATGACACGGCAGTAAAGATAGGACTGGGCAATATGATTGAATATTTTCATGTGAAATGCTTATCGGGAAATAACAATGAAATATTGATCCTGGTAAAATGTGTTTTTTTTTTTTTTGTTTTAAAATAAAGATAGCTTGTTTTCTTTTTTTTTAAGGTGCATAAAGTATTAACAAATAATAAGGTACAATTTCTAAATTTAAATTTAAATTCGAAATGTGAAATTTTAGAACTCAATAAACATTTAGCCCGGGGCAAAGGTCAGTATGTTTTATTTTCAGGACAATTATATTGTTGAAAAGGAATTTAAGATGGGTCTAAAAACAATAAAATGACAATATAATTTATTTCTAAATTAACTTCAAGAATTGATTATATACTTATGTATTAATTTGGCCCAAAACACAAAACAAGTTAAGTATGAGAGTCCAGTAGTTTATTATAATAATACAAATAAATATTGGAATATGAAAGGGTGATGTGACGACGTTTTTATTTCAGCAATTGTATGGCTAAGATGAGAAGTCATAATATGAAATTGCCAGTGTAAGTGTGTGATAGGAGTGTTGTTGTAAACCATGTAATTTTTCAGGGACAATGAACGGCATTAATGGTGTATGAAATTAATACACAGAGGTATTGTTGATATATCATGAGATATATTTCTTCCCTGTTCCTTCAAATGTAGAAGGACAGGGTAATTTTGGTAAATGTTGTGTGTTGTTGTTCCCTGTTCCTTCCAATAGAGAAGGACAGGGTAATATTTTTTTGGTATACAATGAGTTGTATTGATAGTGATATTTCTTCCCTGTTCCTTCAAATGTAGAAGGACAGGGTAATATTGTTTTTTATCACTATATGAGGTTTATTGTGTTGTAAACAATTGATTATTGTGCCATTGTAATCCCTGTAAATTGATTGTATTGTAATTAACATCATCTGGTAATGGATTTACATTCGTGACACTGGCGCAGGCGTACAATAAGAACACCGTGAAAGACTGACAGCCATACAATTATACGGAGGGAATATTTTTGTAAAAAGGAATGTCCTCCAAGAGCTCAATGCCTCGCTGGCTGAAATTGTTATTAGATTGGAGGAGCAGGTAGCAGTGCTATTAGCGAAACCAGAGCCAGCCAACCACGAGATCAACGAGGCCGCCGCCGCACTGCACCGGCCGCACAATCATTGGAGATGCTACCTGCCTCGACTCCTCACCTACCACATCCCTCTGCGATGGCTACCTGGGGACCCACACTGGACGTCGGACACCTTCTACCACATCACCCCTCGGACTACACATCACAGCCTCCACGTAGTGATAAGTACAAAAGAATTGTTATTTAAAAGTGTGCATGTGGAGGGATATTATTGTACTTAGTCCGGGATGAGTGTTTAAAGGTTTAGGTTCCTACCGTGATTGCAGCTTCGGGCTAGGGAAAATATGTACCATAGTTCAAATTCATTTATGCTGAATCGCGGTAGGAAGTAGGCTCTTATTAACTAGACGCGGTGCGTGGACATTTTTTGTTCAGTTGGACCGGCAATCAGCTGATCGGTCAGTGACGTATCGGGTGATGCGTTCCTCCCGGCTCGCTGGAGGAGCGGTCAGTCTAGTCTTGGCGATTGAGGAGTACGTGTAGCGGTCGAGTTAGTAGCTGAAGTTCTTTCTCTAACCCAATAGTTGGGATTTAGAGTAATTTATTTTTCGTGGGTAAAGTCAATTTGAAGTATTTAAAATTTTTAGTGCGTTTTAAGATCCGATCTGCCTCCGTAATCTTCAAAGTAGTAAGTCCCGTACCAGCGTATAGTTAATATCTTTTATTTTATAATACTGTATTAAAAAATTTCTAAAGTTTCCCATTTTTCAGAGTCTGAAAATTTAATTCAAATTTTTGAAGTTTTGTGAATTAAATTTTGGTGATAAAGTAAATATCAAGTTTTGTGTTTATATTTAATTTTGAGTATTTTGAGAAGAGAACTTTTTATTTTGTTTTGTTAATTTAAACCATTTTTGGAGAAGTATACATTTTTAGTTTAATTTTAATTTCAGTACCTTTTGATCAGACTCTTAATTAGATTTGATTGATTGAGTGATTTTTGAATAAAAATTGAATCAAAAGTTTGTAAACTTTGTAAACTTTTGGGTGAACTTGAATTTCGGAATAAACCAAGTATTTCCGAAAAGTTCTTTAATTTATAAAGTATTAGCTCCATATAAATTACAAAATATGTGCTGTAAAAAACGGTACACATTAATTACAATACATTGTTGTGTTCTCTAAAAACTGTGAAAAAACAGTCCTAACTTAGAATGGATAAAATAAATGCTTTGTCGAGTACAATTAGTATACATTATTTCATGCATTTAATTAAAGTTTCCATTGATTACAAAAATAATTTGATTACGAATTTTAAAGAATTCATTACTGAAACAAATAGAGTAGAGTCTGCAATCAAATTAAATAAGAGGGGCAACAAACCGTGTAGCATTCGACATTAAGGACAGAGTGGCGCGAGCAAAATAGCAACGAGAAATTACTGCCTCAACCGGAAATGGAGTTTGTCAAGTTCACTTTAAACGTGTATTTCCGGGTACAACTTTATTTTATGTTTTAAAAACATTGCCCTAATTAATGAGATGAAATTGTGTAACTGAGCGAACTGTTATTGTTCATTACAACGAATAATTTAAATGCATATTTTTTTTCCCTGTAATGTGTGCTAAAACGAAATATTACAATGTTCGTTCAAAACTTTTCTTTGTACGCTATTATAGTTATTTTACGCAATATGAAACATATAATATAGGTCCATCCAACGTAAGTTAATCTAATAAATATGGTCCAACGTGGTTAGAAATCGTGTCTAAAATATCGTAGTGCTCTCAATTGAAAAACCGAGTGTTACAATAGTGTACTTTAAGTGCACTTGTGTTTTTCACAATTGTGCACCTCATGAAATAATGAGAACACCTCTTCGCTTACATTACACTACATTTTGTACCCTAGCCCTAGCTGTCTTTGATGTCGAAGTGATGTGAAGAATTCTTCGTCGTGGACTTTTTCAGGAACTCTTAAGACGAACATGACTCCATATTTTAGGAATCAAGTCTGCGACAGCGTTAGATTCCAGACGCTGCACTGAGAGGAAGGTGAACTGGAGCTAAACTCAACATTCACATGGAAATTGCAGTTTTATTTTCTAAAGTTTGGTCGATAAAAATTCATGTGGGATATCTTTACTTTTTATTCATTCTGTATATTTATAGTGTACTTTAATAAACAAGCTCTGAGCATTTATTTCTTAGTAAAGCAACGTACCTCGAGTTCGAAATATTCTGCATTGCTCCTAATTGTTCGTTGCTTATATCTAGAGTCAATATACTTATATTCGTACTGTGATAATGTTTAATGTTATTATTATTGGTATTGATGATGACATAGAACTTACTCACAAGATATGCTTAGTTGGACGGGTCTTACATTTTCATAAGTACAAATTAAAAGCCGCTAATGCCTACAGTGAAATACCATCTAAGATGCTAACGAATTTAGCGAACAGTAATTAACAGGTACTTCTGAAAATCTTCGTTGAAGTTTTATGTTTTCTATGAATAATCAATTTAAGATTGCGACCACTTATTCTTAAATGGAAACTTCTGATTCTATCCTGTTGAAAGGTTTAGTTCAATCCTACTTTATATGGATTTCTTGAATCTAATTTAGATTTAAGTAATGCGTAAATAGGACTCATATAGTATTGTGAGTTTTGAAAATACGTAACTGAAGTAACAGTATCCAGTACTCAATTGAAATTATTTATTAGCACAAACGCCATTTACATAATTTACAATATTTTATAAAACTCCAAGTCAGATTATTTTATTATATAGTAGAGCTGTGAGAATAGCCGTCCAACCAACTCTTGAAGCATAATTTGTTGTAAATAAGCTCTGACTGGTTTCAATATCCAGTTTGTCTATTGCATGTCGTACCTTTAATTAAAAAAAAAAACCAGTTCCCGCCTAGAGTTTCAGATTGTAAAAATGTAAAATTGTACACGTAATGCTTTAAAACTGACAGTATATGAAGACTATGACCTTTTTAAAGATCTCTAACCACAAGATAATGAAGAAGCTAAAATAACGCATTAAGTAACTTTACAGATTCTTGCTAATTTTTAGTTCACTACCAAAGTAATGGATACTATACTCCTTGATGGGTGGAAATAGATCGAGGTCAGTTGTGGTTTATCTGTAAACATTAGCAGTTAGACGAGATCCATATCATTATATGGTTTGTGGCTAAAGATCTACAGATGTAGATTGTTTCGTTTTCCATTGTATTTTAGAAACAACAGTCACTTTTTCTTCAGTTAGAATTTTAGGGAATCGTCTTTTTTGGGTCAAACCCAGAATTTAAAGTTGTACTCTTCGGAGTGAAATATTGGGGTTTTTAAAATAGAATAAAGATTTTGTAATTGTTCCTTCCGCAGTGGAATTTGTCAGATATTCCTATAGAAATCTATCATACATCTATACGGTTTTACGGTTTTTCAACCTCCAGAATCAATATGGTCAATTAAATCTGGTTGAAGCTTAATTATAACAGTAAAATTAAAATTTCAATTAAGAAAAGTTGCAAAAATTATTAAAATACCATTAACCAAATCTGTATTTACCAAATACATAACATTAGGTTTTAATTTAAGCAGAACGAAAGTTGTCACAATTATACGAATTTCAGTAAGAGATTGGATATTGTATATAGTTTTTATTAAGATAAACACTTATAGTTATTGTAGTTGTTTTTGTTAACCTTTGTAGAAAAAGCTTACATAGAGTAAGAAATTTTATAATCCTGCCTGGAAGCAATCCCTTTAATGCTTGGTAGTTTAATCAAAAAAGATAGCAATGAAGAGTAAGCTTAAAGCGAATTTCGTTAAGAATCCGTTCAGTCAACAGAAGAGATTTGGTCTTTCCAAAGCAGAGTTCAAGTTAACGACGTGGAAAGATAAAAGGTTAAAGCAACTAGGGAAGGTTAAATGCGGCACTCAACTGTTGTCCGTGTCCTGGGCTTGATCCTGAAAACATTAGTCTCATTATCCCCCATGAGAAACTGGAGTTAATCACTTCTCTCTCCCACTTACAACATTTCAAGGTTCATTTCAGACAGGGATTCATAAATTTAAATGTCACACCTCTCTTCTCATATAATATTGTTACGTTATGTTAATGTCGCGCTTAATATTTGGTCTATTGAAGTTTAAGTAAGCCAATAAATTCATAAGTTAGTGTGGCTTTGAAGCATATTAGTATAAATATATTGATCATGTAAATACCAAACTACTTAACATATTTTAGTAATCAGTAATTTGCGTACTGCAGATCAGCTTTTATCCACGAATAGACACAAAATATTCACAGTGATAACTAAAAATAAATTTAGAAAATACGAAATTACGCCAAATCCTAATCATAATATTATAAATGCGAAAGTGCCTTTGATTGTCTATTTTGCTTTCACGCATAAAATATTCAATCAATTGTACTAAAATTTTACATGGACATTCTTAGGGTTTATGGGAAGATTATAGGCCTATTCGAATTTCGAAAATCCTTCCGGACTACGCCCCACTGGTCTGTAAGGCAGTTTAAAATCCAATTTTGGTCTCTAAAGTTAAGAAATATTTATTGAAAGAGCCTGTTAAATGTAAAGAACTGTTCTGTGTAAACATTGAGTTATGACAGCACGGCCAAACACCCTAAATTATTGTAACCACTATTTTCAAGTTTTTTACATTTATAGGGTGGAAACCTAAGAGAAGTAAAAACACTTGTTATTTCAACATCGTAGCACTAAGACAAAATTGTGACAGTGAACATGTCAGGTACTGACTTTGGTTTCCTTAGACATTGTGGGACGGCAAACTATTCGCTTCAATACACGAAACACTAAAATGCAATTTTTATGATAAAAAATCTTCGAGGGGACATTTAATCCATTTATAACTGATGAGGTATACTTATGAGTGATACTTATTAACTGTATAAATAGGCTACTAATATAATTACTAGACCAAACCGAGAAAATAGAATGATATGGAAGCATGGATTGGGAAGCAAGAACACTTCATTTATACTGTATCACGTATCATCTTTACATATGGGTGACAAATGTCATAATGTAAATATTGTTGTTGATTTAAGTTTTAAATTTTCAGTAACTATATATATATATATATATATATATATATATATACACTCTTCTAAGTACTTTAAAGTATATACAAAAACAGAAACAAAAATTTAGTGCTCATGTTTAATTTAATTTTCGAGTTCACAGAACCCTTCATCAGAACCACACTGAATTAAAACATATAAACAGAACTCAAACCAAGAACAAAAGACATAACAAAAATAAAACTTTTACAAATAAATACAATAAACAACAAGATTCCAATCAGCTGTGTGTAGAATATTTGTAAATGTTTACATAGAACTAAAAACCTTTTTGTTATAAAAAGGAAAAGAGAATCATCTTAGGTTATACTATGCTAGTATAACGTTTGGCTTAGCTCATTGTGATACGGAGCAAGTACTTTTTGCGATTCAATGTTTATTGAAATAAATTAAATTCGGCTATTGCCATTTATACAAATTTAATGAATGTAAATAGAAGTCATTTGATAGGTATTTGGTCTTCCGATCATATGTTAGTTTGGTTATTTAAACACATATGTGAAAGAAACGGCCAAATACAAAATAATTGAATCGTAAAAAGTGAGGGCTCTGTGATGTAATGGTAGCACATTCACCCGGCAAGTGAGAGATCCGGGTTCGAGTCCCGGCGGAGCAAGTACTTTTTGCGATTCAATGTTTATTGAAATAAATATATATATATATATATATATATATATATATATATATATATAACGTATATATACGTATATATATATATGTGTACATATATTATATGTACGTATGTATAGTTCCTCGGGAAAAAATGGCAAAATCAAATTTGCCGTTGGAAATATAATAAATTTGGAAGTCAAAGTGGAAAACCTGAAATAACAATTCACAGTTCTGCTTAACCTCTGGTAATCTTAATCATGAGCACAGAAAAATGGGTAGCTGATGCATGATATATGGCTAATTCTATTTTAGAAATATCATATTACATCACCCTATCATATTACATCATAAGTGCTTTCTCTAAGAAAGCTACCAACTTAGATTTTGGAGTTCATCTAAATTGGTCGAAAAAGTGTTGCTGAAACCGTGGGTGCCATTTGATACACTGACTGTTGCATAGAAATTGTTGGCGAAGCTGGGGATATATGCTAGTTATTTATAAACCTATTGGTAATTTTGTTACCTGTCTTAACAACAGGAATAATGTCTGGCAATACTGCGTTCAATACCTACAGGTTGTTATGTACCTAAATAAATTGACACGTTAAAGTTTTTGTTTTGTTTATGGTTAATAGCTATGAATAAGATTATCTATGATCAAAATACAAGATGAAAGAAATTTGTATACTTGTTTCCTTAAACTAAACTAGGAACAAAAAAATACAAGCTCTGATCGTTAATGTATGCCCAATTAATTAAATAATTTAATTGCATTAATTGTACAGTAACTAATTTTATACTTACTTATTTTTGATTTGCTAAATTTTTTTGTGAAAGATTTATATTTTAGTTTTATATAGTGAACGCATGTAGTTCATTTACAAATATATTTCCGATCAGTTCAATACATACACAAAAAATTGTATATTTATTTTTTCAAGTCTCGAAGTTTATGGAGACACAAGTTAGATTAATTAAAATTATTTTAGACAAAATGCTAACTAGATTAAATATGAAGACTCCTACGTATCCGTTTTATTTAAATTCTGGTTTAAACTTAGAATAATTAATTTACTTTCATAATAAGTTTTTGGCAATGGGGTGCGTAAACTGATGGACAAACTTTAATGTTTTAATACTTTAGAAAGCTTCATCAGAATAATAATACGAGACATGGCTGCGCTTATATTAATATATTCAAGCCGCGACTGCTCGTATATTTACATGTAAAGTGGAGTCGCGGATATACTGTTCTGTCACTCCCTCTCCCTCTCTCTCACACAGTGTAACAACTCATTAGAGTGTTAGACAAACATTGAGTTTTAATAATTATTTTTAAAGGAGAGGCCGATCCCCTTTTAAGCCTTATTCTGTCTGTCCTCATGAGCCACTGGCCTGTGCGAGGATCTTATCAAACAGAATAAGGGGGAGAGTCGATACAGTACAAGGTCGAAGGTACTGACAAAAAGTGCAACGGTCACAGAGAGGATTTGAAACTGCGCTATCTCTAACTCTGACCCAAAGTCCAACGACTTAGACCGCTCGGCCATCGGCACTCCCTACTATAGACTGGAATAAGCGGCCTACACTCGTTACTCAGTCGTTTTACTAAATGTTTCGATTGTCTTTACTAAATGAATAAATTAATAGTACAAATAATTTAACATTAATATGACTTCAACTTATTTATAAATTATACAAATTTTTAATGCAGACAATAAACAACCAGAAGTATCTAATTTTTGGTGTATTTTTAAATCGCGATGAATTTGAAATTGAAGTTCTTGATGAGCGGTCATAAAGGTTGAAGAGTGAGGTACCGGCAGAATATTTAGCAGATCCACCTTTTTGATTTTCGTACCGGAGGGGAAATACTCCTGTCTGGGGCAATACTTTCCTCCATTTCACAATAGCGGATGCTCACTTCTATCCGAATAAGCTGTAAGTATTCTTAAATGTTATTGTTTTTTATTTAGAAATTCCTATAACTGCAGAATTTGAGTTTCTAACTAGCAAGTTAAAGCGTTCTTTTATTTCTTTAAAGCTGTTTGTTCTAACGATTCCAAAACATCATAATTTTTTGTATTTATTAAGTAATATTTGTATAACGGGATTTTTCATTGATTTGACTAGAGTTAATATTGAATTAATATACCGCAGTGGCTCATATTTCCATTGGAAACCAGTTTCCTCACAATATGACTGCTGAAAACATATTTACCTTTTATAATACTCGAACAGTGAAAGCTGCTAATATAACGTTTGGCTTAGCTCATTGTGTTACATATGTTTATCTATCCTTAATATTACTGTATTACCTATATATATATATATATATATATATATATATATATATATATATATATATATATAAATGAATGTTTGTGTGTTTGTCCTTTATGGAATCGCAAAATATTAGGCAGACCATTATGAAAATTTGTATTTATACGTATTTTTCCACGGAGAAGGTTTATAAGCTATGCCCATTAATGTAACTCACCACCAAGCGGCGCTGCAAAAGATAAAAAGTTTAAAAGCGCCTGCACACTATAAACTGCAATTACGAGACAGTTACGTATATTACATAGCCAAACACTATTTGAAAAGGCGCTAAGTTATTATGTATAAAGATACATTTCTGATTGAACTTAAAGTTTGAGTGTTAGACCACTAAGTAATCATAAAGTACATGTACGTGCACAATGGCTATAAACATAAACAGATTTTCTTGATCGTGGCAACAAGGCAAACTCTACATCGGCGTTGTAAATATAATTTAATTAAACCAGAAGTTTCACGTACACGGGCAAAGCTTACGAAAAGCGTGCAAAGCCGCGGGAAACAGCTAGTTTGATATAAATCTATAATACGCTAATAATTTTAAACTGGCTGAAGCGTTGTAACTGCTGGGATTTTTCGTAGAAAACGGCTTACAACTGTACAACGCAGAGTTGAATTGAAGCGTACTCAGTAGAATTCGGTTGACAGGGCAGATTTGTCAATTCTAAAGCAAAATCAGCAAGCGACGTGGAAAAATAAAAGATTAAAAAGACGCAACGAAGATTAGAGTAGGTTTCGGCTTTTGTCTCTGTCCTGGCAATGAGTCTGAAATTTACCTCTCGTTATCCAGAAGGGAATTTACACTAAATACTTTCCCCATTACTGCATCTTTGTACCGTCGCATACTTATTTTTACACACATTTTTATCAAACTTATTCATAGACAGTTATATATTTGGATGAATTTTACTATTATGGTTTAACAGCTTTAGTAGGGTCAAATATAGTATTAATTATACAAATATTGAACTATTGATTGGATTTTACTGGAGGGGAACTCCTACTGAAGATAAAATTGATCACTCTTTAAAATAAATAAAATGTCGGTGATAAAGGAAGTTTGTCACAAAACTATACATACCTGTACTATGACTTAAATATGTTGGCGAATTTCTTTTCAAAATGTTATGCTGTAAAATAACAATATATTCTCGAATAAAAACGTGTAGATACTCGAGATTGAAAGTTAACATCATACTAATCAGTAGAGCTATATTAACCGGGGTACAATAGCATCGATAACAGGCTCCGGGTTTTCGAGCTTTTCAATCAGATTGCGACTTTGATAATAATTCATAACTCGGAATTTGTTAAAAGTAAAATTGGTTAAGGGTTGGAACTGGAGACTGGATTTCAACAGTCCAAGTGTTTAGTACTCATGTACGCTTATTAATTATCTATTTATTGCCTTTGACTATTAGGCTACTAATTAATAATATTGAAAACCGTCTAAAGTAAAACAATTATACAAATTGGAACCTTAAATTAGCGACTGTGAGAGAGAATACAAAAAGAAAACTTGTGAACATTTGTTGAGAAAAAACTACCTGATAGCTTTCACAACCCTGGAAGATTATTTTTTTTCCTTTAGTGCCTCCCTCAATAGTTTTCTGACAGTATTAGACGTTCTTCAATGTGAAAACCGTATACTAATACACTACACATTTATCTAAGACATCTAAATGAGTAACTGTTCTTAGTTGCTGCAGCAGTTCTTTGAAGATCCTTAGCCGACGAAATATTAACATTTTACCAACTGTTTGACGGTCTACCACTTCCTTCATACATTTATAAATATTACTCACGTTTTCGCGGGCCTGTATAACGGAGTGTATAACGTTACCACACCACCCCTCCCAACCACAACACAAAATCAATGCCACGCGCTTCGTTCTATCTATAGCTACAGCGAAGTATTTTTTAAACATGTCTTTATCATTGTTAAATGCACCAAGCCAACATGAAAATGCAGTTTTGGTGTCATATTTGTACCGGAAGTGGCTTAGGGGATGAAAACCTTTGGCTACGTCTTTTCTCTTCCAGTGAAAAATCCATAGGTAGCATACGAAACAGTTTATTATTCGAGAAACCACTCAAACAATTCAAAGTAAAAGTTGAACTTGAATACTCCATCTAAACACCAAATATAGTTAAACAAAGCAACAAATCACTACTGCAAAACCTCTAATTCTTCAAAGGTGGAGGAGTTACGGAAATGTTACAAAGAACATTTTGTAACATTTATACCAGAATTTATACCATGGAAATTTATACCAGTGCAGAGCAGCAGTAGGCTAAGACGGTTCGGCATGCACCCCAAAAATGAACAGAAATCATAAACGCTGGGAAGGGGTGACAGAATTGCCACCAGACAACAGTTTTTATTACATCCTCGCCCGTTTACTGACATCATTTTATGTGTCCGGAGCTGTTTGCCAGACTTTCCTTTCCTGCTTATGACTTTATTAGGTTTCCTTCGCATCATTCGGATCATGCAAACAGGAATCATTCGTTATTATTTGTCGTGTTTACAGAACGCGGAAAAGTTTAAATGATGTAATGTGGAAATTAATTATTAAAATTTAATTAAATGCCGTAACATGTAAAGTATGTGGTAATAATTAAAGTTTTCTTATAGTCGATTGGTTACTGTTCTCTGATCTGAACAGCTGACTGGATCAGAATTAGATTTCCTTAAATACTGGCGGTCATCTTGATTGTAGGCCTGCAAAGGTAATGTTAAATCTCATGCACTTTTATAATATTAGTTTTTTTAGTCCTAGTCATTAGGGAAGATGTCAAATTTATATGTATTATGATATGCATTCAAACAATGTTTTTAGTTATTTCGATATTATTGTAGTTAATTTAGAAAAATATTACCAAATCTCTTTGTAATTTATCGTTTACATATGGAAAAGGACACACTGTTAATTATACCCGAATTAATTATATATTTAAAATATGACTCTTTATATCAGAAATAAGGGTCGTTTCACTACAGCTAGATCTTAAATTAGCATAGTTTTATTAGTTTGAAGAAAAAAGTTAACAAATAATATACAGAGAATTTACGATTTTAGATTGAACAGTTTCAGTAATCTGTTACATCTGGATTGCTTTGAAAGAATTGTATATTTATAATATCCCAAGACAAAGGATCATGGGATGGAGTGGTTGCATATCAAAAAGAGAAAGTACATAATCGAGACAAAAGGACGGAAGGCAAGTTGAAGGCACATAGAAGCTAGAAATAAACTGGGGATGATAAGGCACACAAAGATCTAGGAGGTCCTGTGACGTAGTAGACCGAGTCTGGAGGGTTCTACTGTTGGCATGGGTAGTAGCTATAAAAAATCTGAAAACTTCAACTCTGGAAATAAGAAAATTTAGACCTCGGTTTTAGGAGCAGAGCTAAGGAAGGAATCCAACTTGAGTATTTCTTGAGTATTTTTTCAAATTTAATTTTTTCAGCTGACAAAACTTGTGAGATATTGATGTGGTGATTTGTAGGAAAAAATGAAAAACTAAACAGCACATATAACTGCTCTCTACGACGACGCGCTTTGAATATAAACAACTCAAATTAATTAACATAAATTATAATACAAAGTGAAATTAATTTTGATAATCAGGTTCATAGTTTGTTATCACGTGTATCACATGTGTCCATCAAAGTGTATCACGTTTGCTCCAAACATTAGAGTTTTGGTACAAGAGAAACCGTCTCATATGAATGGTTCGAGAGTAATAATATGGTAGATTTACTTTAAATAGAAATACAGTCCTGCCTCAAGCACGTAAATTAATTAGTAGTATTTACTATGTGAATGACGAAATACATATTTAGTAATGGTCGCGGCTTAGGTTCGTGGAATCCATTCAATTACGTAATTGTTTACTCTCTGATATCTCGATGTTTATGGCTGGTGTGTAATCAATTATATACTTTAGGTGAGAATGTATGTTAAACTAAGTGTGTATAAATTCACTGTTTGGAATAGTTAAGCAAAACAAAGTTTAATGGATGCAAATTAATTACGTTAACGAGATGTGTGTTTTTAAATGTTTACTTATTAATTGGTATCTAGTTTTGTTTATTTGATTATTTGTATTGATAGTGTTACGAGAATATTGAGGAATGTTCCAGATAAGCAGGTCGACCTTCGATACAAGGGAATGTGACCGAAAATACGGGATCCCTGAGAAAAGGGATAACAGATTAATTGCGTTATTGGAGAGAGAGAGAGCTCAGTGGGTTGAGTCAGTTCTTTTGATGGCCCGGCCCCCCTCCTTACACGAGTGGTGAGTGGGCACTGTGACCCTTCACCATTTGCCTAGTAAATTACTTAATTTTTATGTGCTCTAAGCACCAATAACCATATAAGGAGTTGTAGCAACGCAGCGAGTTGTGTTGAGGTGAGCTAAATAAGTTGACTTGTTAAGTGATAAAATTAGTGGCAATACTCGTGACAGTTGGAATTATGTTAATAACTACTACTGGCTGTGTCAGTGTCCAATAGACTCGTGTGTAAATAGATAACGATATCGTTAATATTAGCAATGTTAGAGTATAAATTAGAGAGAGATTTATACACGAATATTGGATTTAAAGCCAATCTAGTTTTAAGGTTGTAAATATATTTAGATTTATCTCTAAGTTAAATAAATATTTACTAGATCCAATATTTGCCGAGTATTTCTTTTAAGCAACAATAGGCACATGAATTATTGGTTCAAACTACCGATTCACGAAATAATTCTTCCTGCGTAACAAAGAGTTTTTGTTATTGCACAAGAAAACCCATTAGAATTTTTCGACCGCAAAGAAGTAGTGAAATAAATGCTGAAATATTTTATTGATATATCTGGGCTAAGTTCATTGGCCATCTTGATATTGCGGGCACCCGATCTTAATAATAATAAACAACCTCTTCACTATACGCAGGGAACGAAACTTTTGTACTAAGTACAAAGTTTTTGTTACTAAGTCTTATGTTTTTGGAATTTTATAAAACAATATAAGAGTCCGTCACACCACGTTCGCGTAACATGATTTGCTGAGGATGTATGCAAAACCGTTAATTATGCTACATGTGATACTATATCATTTACTTTCATTTTTCATTATTTCATTAGTTGTACTGAGTTTGTGTACACATTATTCTGTGATATTCTCCTCGCCGTAATTGCTACCTATAAGACTAATGTAAAAATATTCTCCAACGTTTATCCAAATATCATAGTGTTACATGCACCATCATTAAAGTCAATGTTGCTTGATTGAAACAAATTAAGTTTTTAGGAAAATTTCGGTGAATTAGGGAGGGAACTTGAACGGAAGAGTTCACTGAAATCAAATCTTGTCATAATGTTGACAATTAACATTAACTTTCTACTTATTTTACTCCCTGAATAAAAATGTACCGTTTTAAAATCTCATATAAATCTTCTTAGTTTGGTTAAAGTGTCATTTATTCAGCTGATTACCCATAAGAACTCCAACATCGAATATCCATTTCAACGTAGCCTAAAATGTTTAATTGAAGCTTCATGCAAACTTTGAAGTCTATCGGTCAGTCTATTGTCTAGATATTATGCGTACAGACAGACAGACAGACAGACAGAAATAACATTGTTTTTACCTCTCTAGTGATAATAAACCATATGCACATTTCTGTGATCAGAACATCTACTGTACCTCCTCTATCTACTGAGCTACTTGTTCTTTATATTCATGCTGGGCTGGAGCACAATGAGGACTTCTTCATCGCTTCTTTTCACTCGATTGAGGCTGACAGCGTTTAGTTACCGGATGGCATTGAGACTTAATCTGGAATTTGGAATATTTAATTTAATTTTGCTGAATAACTAAACAGCTTTCCTTTAACACTTACATACACATGCATTGGCGTTTGCTTCGTCGGGTAAGAACTGTTAAAATTTCCTACACTTTTCGAGCTAAAACAACAAACCTTACTGGCGTTACTATTGTATATTTAAAAAAAATATTTGAGAATGTTTTAACAGAGGTCATTCTGAAATTTTGCTGTAATAAAAGTAATGAATAGAGAGGCTAGAGGAAGGCTATATTTAGCTCAGCTATATGGTTAAACACCATATATTTTTATAAATAAACCAGAAACAGGCAGACAAGAAAATTAAGTCGGTTTTCTAAAAAAAAAAAAAAATTTCACCCCCAGCCAAATGAAGGCGAGTAAATTTTGTAAATTGCAGTTTGCGACATTATATCCCAATAATAACTGATCGCTTTAAAATGATATGCATATAGCCATAGACTTATATTTAACATTTTCAGGACGCTCCTCAAACATACATATGACATAATTGAATAGAAAGATAGTTGATATAACCGTATAAGATTATGTAACTGATACGGTTTAACTACGGTTGTTAACTTGATACAGTTCTATAGATTATAACTTTTATGGTTTAAAGTATATTAAGACGTGTCTATACATTTTATATAACCTACATACGTACATATAAATAAATATATTTATTTATAAAAATAATTAAAAAAGGGTTTTAGTTGACCATTTAATATATACTAATAAATATGGTGGTGTATGGGGTTTCCTATCAGCGAATATAAACAGAAATGTTTTAGAAATCATTGCAGGGTGTGCTCAAAATTCTAAAAAAGGTCTAGCAAGACCTTTTATAGTAGTAATAATTAGAAACTTGTAGCAAACTTTGTTTTAAATTACGTTAAAAATTAACTATTATAAAATATTCCTAATTTCCCTCCCTCCCTTTCCCTCCGTATGTTTTGAGGTTAGCCGTTGTGACCTCCCTCCCCCAGGATGTCCGAAACCACTCCTGACTAACAGTGATACATTGCTACCGTTCAGTGACAGACGCAAGGACATTCACAGAAAGTGCCACTGCATGTAAGAAATGACAGAGAATATATCGCCACCGCTTTATATATCACCGGGCTTTCTTTTCTCACACAGTCATTGTTAGAGGAATTTGTGTCATAGTTCATATTTTTAAGTAAATAAGCCACAAATGATTTTTTTCATCAAAAAGCTATTTCAATTCTTACTAAGGGTGGAGGGCGTTTAAGTCACGTTAGAAACTACTAAATAAATTTTAAACTTTATTAGTCTTAACTGTTTCTGATTTTTTGAGAATTTAGAGATTTACCTAAAATTTTTATTGAAAACACGAAGAAAGGATAAAAAAGTTTCTTAATTTTACTGGAAAATTGTAGAACCTTTAAAACCTTTAAAATACGTCAGAACTAAATGAAGACAAACGGGAAGAAATAGTAACAGAAGAGGAAAGGTAAAATAGGAAGGGCTCTGTTCTAAAACATTTACCACTTTTGACTAACCCAATTTCCAATATCCTGTACAGCTTCCGCTGGTAATGTAATCTACCTGTAAAATCCTTATAGTTCCCTCGGAGGACGAGGGAACAGTTTCTGTACTGTATATATACAGTTTCCGTTACTATTGTCATCTACCTGTTAAATCCTTTTCATTTGTACAGCAGTTCAACTTACGCGACTTCAGCCTTTACCACAATATTGTGTACAACAACATAGTATCGTGTACAAAACCACAATATTATGTACAATAACACGATGTCGTGAACAACAAAATACTGTAGCGAACAACACCACAATGTAGCAAACAACACTAGAATGTATCGAACAACACCACGATGTCATTGTACAACAAAATACTGTAACAAACAACACCACAATGTAGCAAACAACACCAGAATGTATCAAACAACACCAAGATGTCATTGTACAATAAAATACTGTAACGAACAACACCACAATGTAGCAAACAACACCAGAATGTATCAAACAACACCACGATGTCATTGTACAACAACAAAATATCGTGACTATCACTAAAATATCAAAAACAACAACATAGTACCTTGAACAGCACCACGATGTCTTGAACAGCAACGTAATGTCATGTACAACACAATATCGTGAACAACACTAACATGTCAAGAACAACAACACATCATCTTGAACAACACACGGTGTCGTGAACAGCAACGTAATGTCATGTACAACACAATGTCGTGAACAACACTAACATGTCAAGAACAACAACACATCATCTTGAACAACACACGATGTCGTGAACAGCAACGTAATGTCATGTACAACACAATGTCGTGAACAAACACTAACATGTCAAGAACAACAACACATCATCTTGAACAACACACGGTGTCGTGAACAGCAACGCAAAATCATGTACAACACAATGTCGTGAATAACACCACGATGTCATTGTACAACAACAAAATATCGTGTACATCACAGTGCTTAGTGCGATTACATAAGTTAAGAGGCAGCATTGTTGGCTGAGCGTTAGCAAAGCCTATTTATCGAGGGACTGAAAAAAATAGTTTCTGTCTGATAATACAACATTTGAATTGTCTAATAAACTAAAAAATAATTGTCTATAAACTTCATTTATATTTAAGCAACGTTGACTTAAGTCTTGGTTCATGTCACTCCATTAGATTTTGCTGAGCATTAACGGAAGTTTTAATTTGGTCTTGGAGACAATGAGAAAATCGCAGATTTAATAAATCAAACTAAGTAAAATCATATGACATTTAGTGTATCTAGGAAACAACTTAACTTGATATTGTTTATAAAGCTTCATTTCTGTGTAGGCAACGTTGAGTTTGATGATGGTGCATGTCACTCCGTGATATTTTTCTAAGCCTTATTGAATATTTTAACACTGTTCTTATGGGAAACCATGATGGCCGACTGGTAGCGACGACTGTTATCTAAGATATGACACGATCTGGCTCAATCTTAGTGAAGACTGTTGTGTGACTCTTGGTGTGCCGTAATATGTACACGTGCGTTATGTTAATGTACCTTTACAGGTAATTTGCATATAAACCATAAGTTGAGTGTTGCATATGCGTCAAGTTATGTTCTGCTATGTTTCATAGACGACATTCAATAATACGACTCAACAAAATAACGATTACAAAATTGACTGTCGCTGCTACTTCTGTTATATAAACATACAGATGACGTAGTTTTCCACTGTTTTCTCAGATAGAGATGACAGTTAACCGAGCAAACAGTGACAAGATGACTTGATACAATTCGACAAGAACTTATTGTGGTCTGGTACTCTGCCAGCGGTTTTGTTATGCGGTGACAGACAGTTCCTAGACGTTGTTTCATTGTAATTTCAGTGTCATTTTTCTTTCTTTACAAACACAAAACCCAGTGTATTACAGTATTAACGAGTTATTATTATTTTATTATATTAACTGACTGTCTAGCGTCAAATGCCTTTCTTCCTTTTTCATACTTTTGTACTTCTTACGTTCATAAAATTTTATTGTGTCAGACACTGTCTTGGGAGAATGATTATTTCTATGATGATTGTCGTGATTTGTTTAATCTTGCTATCATGAAAAATTCAGTGTTCAGACAAAGAATAATGTTTTTATATTCAAACACCATAAAGAGAACGGACAGTACAAAAAGGGTAAACACAGGTAAGGATTACTATATTATGAAAATTAATATTTACACAGAATACTTGTAAAAGTTAAAATAAAATGAGGTATAAGTATGACATGCATATTGAAGTATGTAAATTTTCAAAATACTTTGATATAGTCACTAGCAATATAAAGATTGAAGTTTTGATTTTGATTTTGTGTCACTGTTTTAAATATTTTTATCAATCGTATATGTTTGTTCATATTTTATAAGTTATATTTTATACTTTATTCATTTTTGTACATAAATAGAATCGTACTTAGCAAATTAAAGTGTTTTGTAATAGTAGCTAATGAACGAACACATATCTCAATATGATGTAATATAAGTCATTACAAGAGTAGCGGAAATGGACGTGGTGTTGAGTACAAATGTGGTAGCAGAAACATTAATCAGCCGAATGGGCTAACATTAACCGCATTCTTCGTAACTTAATTTCTGCAATTAAACTTCAACCTTTTAGCGCAACAATGGACCAACAACAAAACAATTTTATTGTTCAGCAGTGGACAGTGACAAATGCCGGACACCGCTACTCTGTAGCAGTTACGGATTGTCACGGTTACTCACTTGGTGACAACAAAGCGCAACGATAAAAGCTTCGTTAATATTCTTTTACAGTTGCCCATTCAAAAAGAGCTGATTCCTATTCTCACTGTGCCTGTAAAAAGTGACTCACTCTAGAATTCCATTGTTGAGTGTTTAGTTGGAATCGTACTAATGCATAGCACCGAAAATAATGGTAAGGCAGTCGCGGGACTGACCAACAGAAGTGACTACTTCTTATAATGAGCCGTAAATATATATATCTTGACAAAGCACTCTTTACAATTATTAAATTGTTATTTTTGATATTTTAGAATAATGTGAGACTCTCAATTCTTTAACATAAACATATTTTCTAATTAATTTTATTCATATTTTTGTAATTTATTAACACTTCATATATTACAATGATCATTGAATTCTAAACATTAAAATAATAAGTATTTATGCATTTTCTTTATTATCGTTTATATTAGTTTATATGATTTAGTAAGTATAATTTTCAATAAAATCTTATATTCCCGAAATAATTATTTCATTTTCATCATCATTATATTCTAAAAATAAGTTTATAACAACTGCAAAATAATGAGCCGTGAATATATATATATCTTGAAAAAGCACGTTTGCTAATTATTAAATTGTTATTTTTAAATTTTAAAATACTATGAGGCACTCAACTTTTATCATTAAAAGTTTCATATTTTCTATTATTTTTATATATATGTTTTGTAAATTTTACATTTCATATAATATTACAATGATCATTGAATTCTAAATATTAAAATAATAAATATCTATACATTTTCAGTATTATCGTTTATATTAGTTGCTATGGTTTGGTCCGTATCATCTTCACAAAAAAACAGCATCTATTGTATTTCCACTTGCGTATGTATAGTTTGACATTCTTAAAATAAATTCATCTTTTAAAAAGTAAATGAACGGTTTTGACGTTTCTTCAGAAATTTTTAAAATTAAAATCTGGTTTACTCAATTTTTTTAAGTGAATGTAAGGTAAGGTCCAATGTAATTCAGTAAAGGTTATAATTATAAATAAGAGAAAGACTAATTTTTTCCATGATTAAAATAAACTACGGCTTTGTTAGCTACAAAAGATCTAATCAATTTATTTTTAATCCTTTTTGAAATTTCATCAGGACGAAACTAGTAGTAAACTACTGGGTTAAACGTGCTGAAATTCAATTTAGAATCCGATGAGCTTTAAATACTGCTATTAAATGATGTAGTAAATTAATAAAGTTTACGTTGGATTCATTAATAAATAAATTAGTAGGTCTTAGATTTATTAAAACCAATCCATAGCCCACTAAAGAAGCAGTCACTTCAATAAGGAGCCACTGTAACCTCTTACTAGTGCGGCTGGATAGCCACTGAACGTAGAAACACCCTGCTTGACATCAAAATGACCGCGATGGACCTGTCCCTAGCGGCTACAGAGCGAAAAAGCGTAACGCTTTTCCCCCCGCGCAAAATATATATCCATAGCACGCCAAAAGAAATTAAGACCCTAAATAAAGAATAGGACTTTATCTCCAAACCAATAACGACTGATAAGTTTCCCCCATTGTCTATCCACAAGTGTAACACACAAGGTGATATAGTGCTACATTACTCTCCAGCCAATACCTTTCCTTATCAGTCTGTTCGTTAACTGTAACAATCTATCAGATCCTGAGTCAAACACAGAATAAAAAGTATTGCTTTGGTTGTGGCTTTTCTTTATCAGGCAAGCTTATTTATTGTAGCTGGTAGTACAAGAATTGCCTTAGAGACTCACACATTTGTATTGTTCTTAATTAATTGAATTTAACAGCTTCTACCATTAAACCGCTATACGATACATGAGACTTTTCAGAATCGAGATAGGGATTATTGTTTCAACAAGTTAAACAGGCAATAATTTCACGATTTGGTTGGAAATATTTGCAATAAGTGTGGATTCCCTGAAAAACCTTTTGCTGCGCAATGATGGTTGAAAAAAATATAAAATTGTAAAGACAAGTCATATACTACCTATACACTTTTAATTTTATGATGCTAAATACTTATTGTTAGCTAAATATCAATCACTGCAAATTTTGTTACAGAATATAACACGTATTCTTGCTAAAAGCAATAACATAGGAAGATCTTAATACCCGGAAACTGTATCCCAACATTTGCGAGAATAGAACGATAGGGATCTTGTTTACACGATTTAGTACATAAATGATTTGATTCTTTGCAATTAATCCAATGAAACATATCTTCTAAAAAGAATTGATGTAATTAATTCTATAAATAAAGCAAAAAAGACTTAAATTATTCATGTATAGGTTGTGATAATTAAGGAATATATCTTAATTGAAATGTTTTAAAACACATTCATTTTTTTATTATTTTTCATACCTCCGGATTGTCAACTTTTTAAATCCTACTTAAACTATATATTTCATTTCAATCTAAAATGTTTTATGCATTACATATCACTGAGGGGATAAAATAAAAGCGTCCTTTTAAAATACCGAGGTTTTTTCAAATTTAAATAAAACATCTACCAATATAAAGAGCCGTATAGTGTACAGTAATCTGCATATCGAATACACAATACTGTGAAAGCATTTTTGTATCTCAGCTGAAACACTGTGCGGGCTGTCACTCAGCCTGTCTGTCTGTCTGTCTGTCTGTCACGTCCAATCCAACATGGACGCACGAAATGAAATTAAAGCTTTTCAAATGTCGCATGGGCTTTTTAGGACCTAGTAACTCCCGGCGGCGAAATGAAGCTTTCGTGTACAATCCATTTATATATATTACAATATAATATTTTGTGTTAATATAAATAAAAGCCATTTTGCCATTTTGGTTTCAGTTAACTTGCAGCTTGTTTAGTGGTTGCAGCACTTTATTGCTATCTGTCCTTTGAAAAAAAGTTATTGTATTGGCTTCAATGTTCTAATTAGTTTCATTAACTGCACAGTTTTCAATTCCTTTTAAGCCTTAAATTTCTTGTGGGTATTTTAAATTTGTGATTGAGTCAAATAGGCATCGCGAGAATATTTATGCACGAATACATTTTTGCCACTGAGACTTTTATGTATTAAATCAGTCTATTTAACCTTTGAACAACTTTAATTTTATTCACGGCATTCTCATCGGATTGGAAATAGCAGTGAGACAGAAGGGATTTACTTTCTTTAACCACTATGCAATTTTGTGATAACATGAAGCTACAATGTGTAGCCACCATGCAATTAGGTAATATGATGGGGACTAACTGTAACACCACTATGAAGTTAGGTAATATGGTATATGGTAAAATGTGAGGGTTACAATACAGTGGATGTAATTAAGTAATTGAAGGAGTTTACCTTGTAATATATTATTAAGAGAGAGCGATAGGTCGCGTGTACTCCGCTTATCTTTCACATCCGACATTAAAACTCCGTGGGTAAGGTGTACGCGTTACAGTTAATTCAGTAGAACGCTAGAAACTTGTTGGTGATAAACTTAACTTTTGCCACTTTTACGACTATTTGTAGTAAAAGTAGAGTAGAGTAATAGTAAAGTTACAACAATTTTATAAGTTTTAATAAGATCCATCTTTGCATGGAGTGCCAATTTCAAGGATTTAAACGTTATAAAACTGAAGGTAAGGACTAAGTCGAGTTCACATAATGGAGATAGTAGTGTCTTAATAGATTTAGTTGTTAGTGTATGCTATTTAATAGAACGGGAATACCAACTGAACTTTGTATTTAAAACTTGCCTTAATACAAGGTAGCAGTACCCCTTACCTCCTTTCGCGTAACCGGCTTTCGCAAATCCGGACGTTTTTTCTGATTGCTCCAAGGACATTCGAAAAAATTTCATGGAATGAGCCAAATGATAAGGCAACACAACGTCTTCTCTGATCGTAATACGGAGATTGTTCAGAACCATTTCTCCCACCTTTTCACGTTTCTATCGGTTTTTGATAAGCTGGGGCGTCCGGAGCGTCCGTCATCTTCAATGTCTTTTGGCCATCTTAAAATACTTTAAACCACTCGTAAATCCTCGTTTTACTTTTAGCAGCCTCCACCAGAGACCTTTTTTTTAACATTTCCCACACTTGTTACAGTTTGTTTAATGTTTTACACCAATTTGATAAAAATTCTTTGATACAATTCGTTAAACGTGTCTAACCTTAGCAGCTAGCATTGTAAAAGGTAAACAATGAATACAGCCGGAAATTTTATTATACTTTAGGAGTATGAGTACCAACATAATAATAACAATATTAACAATCGGAGTTCCCAAACCTACGAAACTTAAAAATTAGTTTCAAGCTCTGTTTAGACTAGTTACACTTATGCTATGTTTAAGGCTTTTCTGGTTACATATTGATCAAACCAATGTTTGTGATGAATTAATACAAACTGTTTAAATTTTAGATATGAAAGCTAACTGTATTATTGTTATCAAATCGATATTTTCACAGTAAAATATTATCCAAAAATACTAATAACAAGTTGGCGTTAAATTATTATAAATAACTATTATATTAGTAAAATATTTAATAAAATTAAAAAAAATATAAATTTACTTTATTAAGTACACGAACAATATCACCAAATTTTGACAGTCAAAATGCAATAATTATTAGTTTTAGAAACGTCGCTCCTTTCACTAGTGAGTTTTTAAATGGGTAAAATACTACAAAGGAGTAATATTAAAAAAAATATCTATATATAATCCTTTTGGCTTTGAATGAATGCATTTCGCGGAAAAGAAATTACACAAGACATTTAATTAATTCAAACTTGATTAGAATTCCCTAGAATAGTCCAAATTAACATAACATTTTAATACCAACATTTTTAAATAACGTTTTCAGATATAAGTAAGGATAAAGTCGATTATATTTCTTCAAATATATATTAAACTGTATAGAAAAATATTAAACATTCTCTTCGCCTTTGACAAGAAGAGCTTGCTTTTAATATTTCCAAGGCAAGGGGTTTTAGTGAAGATAAACGTTGAATTGATTAAAACCAGGATTATTATACCATCAAAGGCCTGGAAAACCTCCAAGAATAAATTTCTCATTATCACGTTTTTTCTAAAAGCATCTATGAAACGGACATAGAGTAAAAATTAATTAAGACTGCCAATATTATTGTGTTCTATAAAGATTACAAATCTCCCAATTAGGTTAGTATTTTATAAAGCTGAGCTAGTAACAGTGTATAGTGTTCCTAGAAACTTGTTTCTGCATCCGTTTCGGCTTTATCTCATGATAACGCCCTGCAGATAAAATCAAGCGTGGAAGCCAGATACGCAAACATTGGCGTACATTGGTAGCTGGCATTTACTGATCTGCATTACTGTTAATGCATTTAGTAAAGAAAAATGTATAAATCATGGTGGAGCTCAGTAAATATTTCTTAAACGATAAGAAATAAATTTCACTAACTTACAGTTTTCAATTTTAAATTAAATTAAACCATACAGCCTTGTGTAACTATGATATAATATATAAATGCATTTTTAAATGTTAGCTAAGTTCATAAACTGTCAAGGGAATTTTTACAAATTATATAATATTTGTTTGGCATTTGAAACATTACTCACTATTTTAATAATATTCCGTTATTCGAGTCAAAACTAGCGATAAAATAATCTTTCGTTCTTTTATAAAATCAACATAAAAACAGAACTGAGTAACAAAATGTACATTTCTCAATATACAAGTAGGAATATGTCAGACCACGTGTCACATAAAAATGTTCTCTATGATGCAAAATAACGAAGAAAATAAAATTGAGGGACAAACCATCATTGAACTCGACATTGCCCATGTACGAAAAGTTAAATTTAAACAATAGATTTCAAATTCAATGTATGTTCTCTAGATATTATGTACACAGTCAGATACAGACAGGAGCGAATTTTACCAGCTATCCCCCCCTCTACAGCAGTAATTTTCACTACCAATCATACAAAAGTAGCATAAATAATATTTTACACAAAATGATGAATATTATAAAACAATACTTTCAACAAAACAATTCTGAAAAACTGTATATTTGTATAGTTGTTTTTAAATAAAATCAAATGTTAATAATAACTTGTAATCCCTATATTACTGCATAACAATTGTTATTGATACTGTTAACTTACACAACAGGCAAAGGCCACCTACAAAGCGATTTTGAGGGCTTCCATGTTCATACCGATATATAATAATAATAATCTTTATTTATTCCTCTAATTTTGTTAATATATATATATATATGAAAATTTACAATTTCTAATCAACCCGAAATACCACTCTGTACACAAAAATAAAACATTACATGATAACACAAACATTCACTGTTACATTTCCAACAATAAATATAATAAAGAGGAATATCTCAGGCCTTACCTGACTGGAGGACACAATCTAAACTTATTTTAACGGCTGGCAGAATATTATTCAAATGAATATAATATAACCAGCCTAAACTTGACTAAAGGTGAAATTGTAAAACTAATACATTGACAACCAAACTCAGTAATGTGTACATTTAAAGTATACTAACAGTGTAAGTAAATAAAGTTATTAAAACACAATAATAAAGAGGTAACAAAATAATAAGGACATTTTACTCCCCGAACCGGCTGACCGAACAGCTGATAGATAAGCTCTGGCGGGGAAGGGAGGGGAGGTCGCCGACCTAGATTAATTGAGGAACAACAATGCAAACCAATCAAAATTATGTCGTTAAAAAGTATCCTCAGTTCGTGCGTGTTCTTCGGGTTGTGCGTGTGCGTGTGTGTTTAAGTGTTTATATTTCTTCTTTGTTTACTGTGATCTATATTATGTGTAGCTGTGTTTGTGACAGTGAATACCATTTCGTGTAATTGGAATACTCTATCAAGGTATGCTACTATTTAAAACTTAACCTAGAAACTAACTTACTCGAATTCACTAGTATACAATAACACTGGTTTACACTTCTTTATTTAACGCATAATAGAAAAAAAAACTTGCCCTACTTGTTCTATGCTCATAATCCAATCCTTAATATATTTACTAAACACTATTGACATTCCAGAAGGTATAATATTAAAAAACTTAGGTCATAGGTAACAAAATGTTTTTGTAAAATAAGTAAAATTGGGCTTTGTGACGGGGTAATAATCTGAGTTTCGTAATGTTTGTCTATAATATAATCTACTATTGTAGCATAATATATTACTGATTTCAATATTAATATTACCTTGCTTATGTATTCGCGGATACATGACGTCATCTTCAAATAAAGTGATTCATCCATCTTATCTGGTTTTAAGTGAAAGAGTACTTCCAACTGCAAGAGCAGAGACTATTAAATTGAAATACAGTACAGATTAATTATTACTTAAGTATTTATAAACCTAACTGTTATAATTCCTTGCTATGTATGCTCTAAAATTTATGTTTATGTAGAAAAAGTGCCCCAGTACTGTTTGTTTTAAAAAAAAGAAGTTAAATCTCTCTCATAATTTTTACACTCAAGTTTAATAAAACTTCTTTTTTGAAAGAATAAACCTCTCCCCTGTTTCTGGAACGGGGGGACACATTATGGAAAGGGGGAGGAGGGTTTGATCTTTGGGATTCATGTTCGGTTAGGTTATGCAGACATTTTGTTTAAGTATTCCTCTGAGGACAATAAATTGTAATAGGCAAATTTTGTATAACAACTGTTTTTGTATAAGACTGTACCAATATTCAGGTTTTAACCCATGTATTGTAATAATTAGTATTTAAATAGGATTTACACGTACTTAGTCAGCAATCTAAAAACAATATTGCGTTTACGCGTTTCGTTGCTACAACATCGTTGTCAAATTAGTACTAAAACCACACACACACACACACACACACACACAAACACAGATACGGACACAACAGTTCCGTATTTACGTGTGTTTTTTTTATAACGGTGAAAAATATTCATAAATACTCGGTTTTAATTTTAACTGAGTAGCTTGTACGATAAAGGGCTGTGAAAATATTGCTTAAATTGAAGAGTGAATATAAAGGAAAAAATTGAGATTTGATGTCTGCCTAGCTTCAACTATAATGCCTTATTGGTTAAACAAGCGATAAAGGAAGTGCCTTAAATAATTAAAATTATCAAAAGTTTTTGTCGAAAATTCTAACAACTTCGTGGCTTCTAGTTTATTAACAACTTATCAGAAGTATCTAACTCTGTGTTTGTGTTTTCCATATCTTCTAATCAACAAGCTGGCCCACTTACTTTACTTGCCAGTTTCTGCTAGTGATGGGATAATCGAATACTTAAAAGAATGGAATAAAGTGTATTCAAATGCACCCTTGTATTCGAACACTTTTTCTAACATATAAGTCTAGACTTGTCTTATATTCCTTCTCGTAATACATTGTTTCTTGGGTATTTGGAATTGCCCTGCCTAAAAGGTTGGAAAATCCTTTGTATTTTTGTGCCTCTTACAAATATATCGTACCCATGATTTGTGAGCTCCAGAAATAATATATTTGTAAAACTGCTACTTCAGTCCCGTCTGAAACATTATCTTTTCTACTTCAGGTTTTGTCGCCGATGATCGAAGAAATAGATTGAAGCCAAACAACTAAATCATATTTTGTTTTTACACAACAACACGAAATAAACATTAATTTTTGTTTTGATTGTTTACAAATGTATTTATTAACTGATTATCTGTACAGTTATATATATTGTCAAGTTTGAAAGTTTTTAATTACTTAATTCAAATTATGAATCTCCCCTAAGTTATTATTTTCATTGTCCAGATATATACATATATTATTGTCTTTTTTGTTTAAAAATGAATTTATTAATTTAATATTTATAAAATTATTAATTTTTTATTCTAAATTATGAAACTCCCCATAATTTTTCTTCATATATATATATATATAAAAGAAAAATTATAATATATATATATATATATATATATATATATATATATATATATATATATATATATTATTTAAATAAACATTGAATCGCAAAAAGTACTTGCTCCGCCGGGAGTCGAACCCGGATCTATATATATTTTATATATATAAAATATATATGTATATATTTATTTATTTTATATAAATATTTTATATATATATATAATATATATATATATATATATATATATATATATATAAAACATTCATATATTCATCTAAATCCTAATCCTCCAACGAATACAATGTATATGAATACGAGTACAGCTCTTGAATACTTTATTTAAATACTATTAGTCCAAAGGAGTGAATACTGTAGGTTTGAATTCGATTCTTCCAGAGAAATTGTATTAAATGCAAAAGTATTCGAATTCATTTTGAGGTATTCTAATATGTGAATACCTGGCCGGGCTGTATTCGAATACTATTCGATTCTCCCAACACTAGTTTCTACGTGAGTGGGAAACGCCAGTTCTGGGAACATGTACAAATAAACCGCACTGTATGGTCAGTAAGTTCAGTAGTGTCTGTAATTTATAAAGTAAACTGGAGCCTGGACTTGGAGCGCTGTGCAGATGTGCAAAGAGAATGTAATACAAAAGGATCGTTTCGATTCTGGAAACGTCCCGGAAATAAATATGACGTCACTTGCTCGCTTCATTACTTTTCTTACTATTTACTACGGGTTCTGTTCTGGCAAGTTTTGCTCTTTGCATTTAGTATATCATTAAAGTTTCGTTAGATGTTAACAATAAAAATATTAAGCACAAAGTAAATTATTAACAGTATATAATTGTATTAATTGATGGTTTATTCAATCAAATTGATTCATAAAATAAGGAATTTATACATATCAACCATTTTTTAGAACGGTAAATAAATAAAAGAACTCCAAGTAATTAAACTGTTACAACATATAATAATAAATGGTAAAATTTGAGTAATTTTCTGAGCGTTAACGAAGCCGAGAATGAGAGAACTGGGAACAGTCTGTCTGTCTGTCTGTCTGTCTGTCTGTGTGTGTGACGTACGATATGTCGAAAACGAATTGACCTATATGATTAAAATTTGTAATAAACATTTTTTTTCTACATGAGTAACACTGTATTCTGTTATGGTTCATGTTACTCCATGGGGATTAGCTGAGCGTTTGTGAATATTTTTACGTTTATCTTAAGGGTAATCATGATGGTAACGAGGATGCAACATAATAATTACATTTTGTAAACAAACCCTTTAATTTTATATATAGACTCTTTAAATTCCTAAACAAACTCTTTAAGTTAGCAAACAAAAACATTAAATTTGTAAACAAATCCTGTATACCAATAACATGTGACATATTAGCACATGTAGCCTAATAATCCAAAAATATCCATCATAATTGTATGGTGACTTGGTATTATGTTCTTATTATTTAACGACTGGTAAAAAACCCAATTTTATGAATAAAAACGTGAATTTATCACGGGGAAAGATATCTTGAGAAAGCATCGCCTGTAGATTTGACATTATTTGGCATGAAACTTTATTTTGGCAAACACCAGAATGACATCTATGATTGATGTTAAACCATGGAATTTGGCCAGGAGTAATCAAAGTTTATCAGTTAGTAGCTTGATACAATTTCTCTTTTTTTGCCCGGAGGATGTAAAACTTTCACTGCCGTATGGCAAACAACACCGGACGCCTACGTCTGGGGAATGTTGAAAGAAAAGATTTCCCGCGAGGACCCACCATCTACCTTTGTTCAACTCAAAGAAAAAATAACCATGTGTATTAGGAGAATGGAACAACCACTAGGCCTATTCATAAAAATGATGCAAAACTTACAAGAACGGTAGTAAAAGTGTTGCCTCAGACTGAACGGGGGTCATATTGAACACATTAATACCCGAGTTTAACCGATTTTGCTTCCTTTGATTTGTATTTATTGGAGAAATCTATATTAATGTTAATGTGTTTACCACAATAAAATATTACCATTCCAGTACTGTTTATTTTGGCTAATACTGTATGTAATAAAAATGGGTTACGTAGGAACGCAAGTCTACGTCAGTTAGATTTTAGCAGAATGGTTTTAATAGAAAAAGAACAGTGTTTTACTGTTCAAATAGGGGCCGCCGGCAATTAAAAATAAAACTTCCATCTCTAGGGATAAAAAAATGAAGGAGAAAGACAGGATAGCAGGAATAACACTACAGAGTGTGACAGAATGATATATTTACGTGCCGCGCCTCCACCTCACGTCATGATCGCTGACAGCGGACATACGCCAGACTGACAGGTATCGCTGACAGCTCTGACATTTCGCCGAGAAACAAGTTTTTACAATCTCTCGGACTAATTAGAAATACGCACCCAAAACTATGCTTGATGTGCGATGTGGGATTTATGCTTGGATCGTTTTACTAATTCCGTAAAACTGTTGCAGAAGGAAGTGAATTGGTGTCCGTGCAAGATTAATAGCTTCCCTTGGAAAATTAAAAAACCAAGTGGTTTAGTGACCAATAGTATTATAGTACACATGATAATGTAGGTGGGAAGACAGAGTTAGCGATTCTTCCGTTATCCCTCTGTTACGCTAATATCCGAGATATCACATCAATCTTAAACTGATTAACGAAAAATGCATTAAAGTTTTACATTAGAAGCGATAGATTAACTTGTTGATCCTACACATAATAAACGAGTATTGAATACAAATTAGCGATAGGTTTTGATCAAAATTCCGGTCACAGTTACGCTCTCGCATAAGTTTTTCTGTCTGAAAATGTACAAAACTCGTACTAAATGACACGGGAGTTTTAAATATTTAAACAGTTTTAAACACGATACGAATTTTACCTATTCTCATTCGATACATGGAGTAACTATCCTCTTGAATCATTAAGGAAAAACATATGGAAATGTGTTCCCCATCGGGGAAGTGTCTCGTGATCTGGGTCTCCTGACTCTTGCGGATCGCAGATTCTCCGCTGACGTTGTACTGCTGTCAAAGATCCTTAACGGCAAGATCGACTGTCCCGATATGCTGAGCCAGATCCTCTTCAGGACCCCTTCAGCCACTCGCTCCAGAGACCTGTTCGCTAGGCAGCAACATCGCACCAACCACGCAGCAAACAATACGATGTACCTACCGACTTCAGAGTTCTGGTAATAGCGTCGCCGACATTGTTGACTTTTTTGTGGACAGTATACCAGTGCTCAAGAGGGGGATCGCCGGTCTGCATGAGTTATCTGCCTAGGAGTTGCACAATGAGGGAAGACACTCGTTCTTATACTTTACCTGTACGTCTCTCATTGCTGTTATTTATATATTGTGTCTTGTTAATTCCTGTCTATTCTTGTTTATTCATGGTTTTATTCTCATTGTTTCGTGCTAATTTATTGCTGTTATTGTTCGTTGTTTTCCATAGTTCAAATCACGGTACACTAATATTTAATTACGTTATTGTCATTCATAGTTTATATCCGTTTCGTTATTGCTCTATTTGTCACTGTGGTTGTTTACTTTCATTGTTTAATTATTGTTCAAAACTGTAAAAATGGATATGTCCGTTGAAATGTAAAATAAAATAAAATAAAATAAAATACATAACAGGTATTAAAAGTTGTTTGGTATAAATTGTATGTTATTTTTTTACTTAACGGAGATAAATATTTTGCTCCAATGCTAATGACCACTGTATTGAAACTCTAATATTGAATAAAGCTGGATATGAAACTTGTCCATGAATACTATATTCATACCAAGTTCAGTTCGAATCAATCGATCAATCAATCAACTAAAGTTGTTATCTTTTAACTCGCATTGCTGGTATCTATATTGATACTATATACGATATTTTAAGTAATGTACCACTCTCATGTTGAGAGATATTAATATAAGTATAAGTACCCAAATTAGTGCAAATTCTGAATATTTGAAAACACATACTTATTATTGTCACTCTAGTTACTCTCGACTGAAACGTTAATTAATCGCCATCATTAAAAGTTAAGAAACATAAACAATTGCAATAATAAAAAAGTTATAATGCTTTATATTTTTTAAATTTGATTTATATGTAGTGTTTATTTTTTGAGGATTTATTAAACTAAATTCACAAAAGATTGACATTTTTAATCTTCCTCAGAGGCCAAGACGTAGAGAAAAATTAACAAATTATTTTTTTTAAACGATGTTTATTTGTTATTTTTCATCAATGCTGTTGTTTATGGGTAAACATTATACCTTAGGTTTGAATACCAGAAGAAGTGAATTTAGACCAATTCTGAAAACGGGGGGTTTAAGATTTTCTTAATATAATGAATCCTTAACAAATTGATCCTACAATTTAAAATTACATATTTAATAAAACTGATCGTTTTGAGATATTACTCAATTTTTCCCTTCTAATGGTAAAGCACCGATTTCTTATCAAGCTTTTAACAAACCTGATACAAGTCACATTAGAAGATATAGAGGTTCGGTTAGTTATATAACTGCATTTAAAGCTCATACGTAGCTTATAGGGCGTCAATAAGAACCTAATTTTGTTTCTTGTTAATAGACAGCTTGACCCAAGCTGTGTTATATATGTCCTGATTGAATCAGTCAATATAACTGTTACAGTCTTTGTTTGCTTTTTACTTTACTGTTTTGTACTATTTTAGGTTCTAAGAAATCTAAAGAAATTAACCAAATAAATGTGCACTTAGAAATTAAATAAATCTCATTAAAGGTGTCAATGAAGTTAGAAAGAATGATGTGATTCGTAAGTATATCATTTATATAATCCTGGATTGTTTGAATGTTCTCTAAGTTTATTTCTGTATACCAAATTAAATCAGTAAAGCATCATATCTCTGCACGGAACCTGTGCACGGCGAGTGTATCACTATGTGTCTTATACTCAAATAAATCACATTAAAGGTGTCAATGAAGTTAGAAAGAATGATGTGATTCGTAAGTATATCATTTATATAATCCTGGAGATTGTTTGAATGTTCTCTAAGTTTATTTCTGTATACCAAATAAAATCAGTAAAGCATCATATCTCTGCACGGAACCTGTGGCTTGAGAGCAGCTGGCGGCGAGTGTCTCACTATGTGTCTTATACTCTTTTAGTAGCAGATACGATTTAGGTAACATTTATAAAACAGTAAATTAAATATTATTTCTGAACTCTAAGAATATAAACAATACTTTTACACTAACACGAAATTTTCCTTAACTTTGTAATTTGGGTAGAGAAATGTAATTTATCAGTGAACTCTCAGATGTAAGTATTACTAGTCAAATTTTTCGATTGATTTCCGAAATAATTAATAATTTTGGTCATAGATGCAAAGTCTATTATGGATTCATCGTTTCCTATTCACTGAAATCGAGTGCCCATTTCTTAGTGCCTGTTTGAGTAGTGGTGACGTGGGTATATGCTATATGTAATCAGGTAATATAATGTTTACCGTCTTTAACCATTATGCAAGTATGTAAGATCATGAGATTATAATGCGTAGGCACAGAGAATGTATTTCATATGATGAAGGTTACAATGTGTAGCTACCATGCAATTATGTAATATGACGGGGTTAGAATGTGAAAGCGCTATGTCATCAGGTGATATAAAGTTTACTCTGGTTAACCATTACGCGAGTATGTAAGATCATGACATTATAATGCGTAGGCACAGAGAATGTATTTCATATGATGAAGGTTAAAATGTGTAGCTACCATGCAATTATGTAATATGACGGGGTTAGAATGTGAAAGCGCTATGTCAACAGGTGATATAAAGTTTACTCTGGTTAACCATTACGCGAGTATGTACGATCATGAAATTATAATGCGTAGGCACAGAGAATGTATTTCATATGATGAAGGTTACAATGTGTAGCTACCATGCAATTATGTAATATGACGGGGTTACAATTTGAAAGCGCTATGTCATCAGGTGATATAAAGTTTACTCTGGTTAACTATTACGCGAGTATGTAATAGCATGAGATTACAATGTGTAGCCACTGTGACTTTAGGTATTATGATGGAGGTTACAATGTGTGGCTACTATGAAATTAGGAAATACGAAGCTTAATTTGTTTAACCACTATGCAAGTATGTAATATCAAGAGGTTACAGTTTGTAGTTATCATGCAATACGATAGGATTACAGCGTGAAACTTCTATGAAATTAAGTAATATGATGTGATTACAATGTGTAGACACTATTCTATTCTGTAGGTTATAAAGGAGTTTACCTTGTAATTTATTATTAAGAGCGAGTGATAGGCGCGTGATCTTGTAACAGCCGCTTATCTTTCACATCCGAGACCAAAACCCCGTGGGTAAGGTGCACGCGTTACAAGTAATTCAGTAGTGCTCCAGAATCCCTTGGAGATAAAATTTACTTTTGCCAATTGTACGACCATTTATAGCAAAAGTAGAGCTGATTTTGAAGTTATAAAGATTTTATAAGTTTTGATACAGAAACAATTACGAATTACCTCTTTGCGTGGGGTAAAAGTTGTGAAGGTTGAAATGAAAGCGAAATGGTTTAAAGTTGCAGAACATTGATATTGTAATATACATACATGGATGTGTACATAAAAGCCCCATTTTGCCGCCGTGAGGTTTTAGGTCTTAAAAAGCCTGTTTGACATTTGAAAAGCTTTAATTTAGCTCCGTGCGTCCATATTAGATTGGACGTGGCAGCAGATAGACAGACGGAAATGTACAACAATATTTTTACAGTAATGTGTGCTCGATTACCGGAGGCTACCCGCCACTTTACGAGTATATCAGTAAATGTTTTATTTAAATTCGAAAATAACCTCGGTATTTTATAGGGATGCTTTTATATTATTCAGCCAGTAACATATAGTTGTGCTTAGAACATTTAGTCTGTAATGAAATATATACATCGTGTGGTTTTAGAATTTGACTTAAAATGTTTTTTTCCACTCCCGCAGTGCGTAAGTTAAGTACGATAGAACTGAAATACATATAATTGAAAAAGAAATACATTAAATCAATTTTAAGCACAAAAAAATCTTGAACTAAATATTTATGTGTGTTGCTGTAAAATTAAGTAATCATTTAAATTTTTGATTACGTAAGTAATGGAAACCTGACAATTTAGTTATCCGTATATGTGTATGATTATCCAACCAGCAGCTTGTTGCCTTCACATGGATGAATTCGTCTATGGCGTTGATTCAAGGTCAACATATATCTGACGGATAATGGTAGGGTCTGAAGTTCGATTATTCCACTGGGCCAGACATTTAAATATGTCATAAGTGGAAAATAAATAAACTAACGTATCTACACCTGGTCGTCAAGGTTGTAAACAGCATAACAAGTTTTATACCCACCCGGGCTTCGGCTCAGCGTGGAAATCTTTCCGTTCGGTCCGGTACATAAGAACGAAGCCTAATACAAAATGATAATTCAATAGGTCAGTTTGTACTTGAGATGTAGTGCGGAGAGACAAACGAACAGAAAAAAATAATGTTGGTACGACCCCTTAGTCACTAACGTACTATCAATAATGCATGATAGTGCAAGAACAAAACATATAGTATGTAGAAACATGTAATGGGTGTGAGTGGCATAATCATTAAGTTGAATATGTCAGATACCTTAATTTATAATTTATTTATAAAAGTCAGATTCGCTGATTGTACTTTATTATGCCTTTACAAAGTTTGTAAACCTCTCAATCCAATTAAAAGTTAGCGGCCGTTTGCATTGTATAAAATTCTCTCCTCGGAATTTTCGTGGTGTATACAAAATGCAATTACATTTTTGCAAATCAAGGTAGTTTACTTTAAGATAATACTGACTAACTTATTGACATAACGAATTTGCTACTTTCAGATGTACAATACTTGACATCTGGACCAATAGTGTTGTTTAATATATAATAAAACAGTAGAAATATACTAATTTAATTAATTTTCAAAAATCAAATTATCCTACATTTTCTCTAAGAAATATATTTTATAAATATTCAAATTGCACCATGTTAGTCTTGGTTGGTGTTATACTTATAAGACGTTATGGTATGAACTGTAGAAACATTTCTAATGGTAGAAAAAGCATTAGATTCGTATTGAAAAAAGAAACATACTGATAAGAGAATGTATTCGCTGGAGAGTAACTAGGTGGTATTTCACCTTGCGTGTTGTTACATTTGTAGTTAGACCACCGGAGAGATTGTATCAGTCGTTATAAATTGTTTCAGTAAACGAACAATAAGGAACAGACTGATAAGGAAAGGTATTGGCTGGAGAGTAATGTGGCAGTACATCACCTTGCGTGTTACACTTTTAGTTATACCACCGGGCAGACTGTATCAGATGTTATATATTGTTTCAGTAAATTGACAGACTGGTAAGGAAAGGTATTGGCTGGAGAGTAATGTGGCAGTACATCACCTTGCGTGTTACACTTTTAGTTATACCACCGGGGAGACTGTATCAGATGTTATATATTGTTTCAGTAAATTGACAGACTGGTAAGGAAAGGTATTGGCTGGAGAGTAATGTGGCAGTACATCACCATGCGTGTTACACTTTTAGTTATACCACCGGGGAGACTGTATCGGCCGTTATAAATTGTTTCAGTAAACGAACAATAAGGAACAGACTGATAAGGAAAGGTATTGGCTGGAGAGTAATGTGGCAGTACATCACCTTGCGTGTTACACTTTTAGTTATACCACCGGGGAGACTGTATCAGATGTTATATATTGTTTCAGTAAATTGACAGACTGGTAAGGAAAGGTATTGGCTGGAGAGTAATGTGGCAGTACATCACCTTGCGTGTTACACTTTTAGTTATACCACCGGGGAGACTGTATCGGCCGTTATAAATTGTTTCAGTAAACGAACAATAAGGAACAGACTGATAAGGAAAGGTATTGGCTGGAGAGTAATGTGGCAGTACATCACCTTGCGTGTTACACTTTTAGTTATACCACCGGGGTGACTGTGTCAGTCTTTATAAATTGTTTCAGTAAACAAACAGACTGATAAGGAAATGTGTTGGCTGGAGAGTAATGTGGCAGTATATCACTGTGCGTGTTTCACTTGTGGTTGTACCGCTGGAGAGACGTATAGCACAGGCGTACAATGCCCAATTTTTTTGGTGGGAGAGAGGGGGATTCACACAAACATATTACAATTTCGACAATTTGAATGACAAGGTTTTTCTTGCAAAAATATTTGTATATACGATCATAAGTATTTGAAAGTACTAACTAACTTATCATAACTGAGTAGTAATACTAAACTTAATTGTGTGTCATAAAGCTTTCGTATGATTTGTTTATTTTAACTTAGTTTGTAATTATGTGTTAGGTCACTTTTTACATGAAGTAGAGATCAGATTGCAGATCTTGAAACGTAATGTTACTGGTTTTTTGTATTACTTTGCAACTGTCCGGTCCCGATTAGTCTAAGTGTTTTCAAGGATTAATATTACTCCATTACTACTAGATATATTGCTATTATATTTATTATTTATACAATTTTAGTAGTGTATAAATAATTAGTCAATATATTAATTTAAAAAATTTATGTAGTCTCACTCGTTTTCAGGACACTGTAGGAAGCACAATTTTCTATTTTTACACAATCTCTTGACATTAAAACAAGACATCTTGCTCAGTACAGCGATCACTTCCTGGATGTAGCAGATGACTCGACTTTTACTTCCGGATACTAAAAAATTTGCAAAATGGTTTTTGGATCTAGACACTGGGCATTCATTGTATGTGAGCAAAATAATGTTCCTTGAAGGATGGAGACAATATAGTGGTATACGTACAAACTCATAAGTTTTTGCTATAAAGGAAACAGTGGACACACGGAAATAAAAAGAGGAAGAAAGAATCAAAAATGTAAAACCACGTATGTAACACGTATTTTACAACATGGTTAACCAATCTAGTTAGGTCGTTGAGGAACGTAATGTCTCTGTAATTTCACGGGATGTTTAACCCAGAGAAGCATTAATTTAAGATATAGCGTTCCATTTAATGTATATGTATACAAGAAAATCCACGGGAGTCAATGAATATATTATGATATGATGAAAATAAGTTTAAACGTCTTCAAAGAAAAAAACATAATTAAACATAAAAACTAAATTTGTATGCTGGCGAAGGGTAAAAAGAAAATGAAACGTTAGTACTATTATATATTGTCCGTTTGCAGATTTGAGCTATATGACTAGTTGATATGATGATGTAGGAACCAAACACGTTTGTATGATACAAATAATATTTGGACAGTTCTAACAAAAATGGTTGCCAAGTTCTTTATTGCTTTGCAAATTATATTGTCCTTTGTATTATACTGTTCCAATTCAAGAATATCAAATGACAACGATCCGCCATATAGGGGTACAAGTAAAATGCTCTTCTACTGGAAAATGTTTTGTAAACATATAATTTTTACAACTCTTTGAAATTATTAAAGCGCTTTGATAACAATCGAATTAAGTGCAATTGATTTATCGGCTAGTTAATGTGTAATTGGGTACTGTTTTCTTTCAATGCCCTGTATTAGAACAATACCAACTGAGCACTCAACAATAGAATTCTAAAGTGAGTCACTTTTTACAGGCAAAGAGTGAATAGGAATCAGCTCTTTTTAAATGTGCAACTGTGAAAGAATATTAACGAAGCTTTTATCGTTGCGCTTTGTTGTCACCAAGAGAATAACCGTGACGATTCGTAACCGCTACAGAGTAGCGGTGTCCGGCATTTGTCACTGTCCACTGCTGAACAATAAAATTGTTTTGTCGTTGGTCCATTGTTGAGTTAAAACGTCGGAATTAAACTGCAGGAATTGAGTGAGAAGAATGCAGCTAATATCATATCAATTTGTGATAAATATTTGTGTGTAGGATTGCAATATTCTTACTCAACGCCATGGTTTACATCCTATTTGGTTAGTCTTGTCATAAAATTCATAAGAACTAATACATTGAATATAACGCTTTAATTAAATACTTGGCTGAGCGTTACGAAGCGTATCATTGAGGCACTGCAAACATTTCATTTATTATTTATAACAATAAATAATAAATGCAATTTATTTTCCCAAACATTTTATAAATTTATTCAAACAAATTAGGTAGTTTACAAATGTATTTACTCCGTGATTTGATTGTTGCTGTCATAGTTACAAAGGTAAAAACGTTCGCTAATGCATTAAACATTAAAATTCCATGAACTGACACACACTATAATCAAAATATATTTTGTCTGTATAGAAATTAAGCTTCATGTAACAATTTAAGAACATGGGTCAGTTCGCTCTAAAGCTATCGTGCAAACATACATACAGACAGATAAGCAGATAATCAGATTCAGTTGTTACTATATCCACACTGAGTAGAATGTTCGTATTTATAAAACTACTATAGAGCAGAAAATATAATCACATCACAACAATAAAACATTATTGACTGAGCGTTATCAAAGCCTATCTATCACTCGTGGGGCTCGATAAATTTAATTTTTGTTTGACTGTACGCACGATACCTTGAAAAAAAAGTGACACAGAGACTTGAAATTTGCATAAAGCTTCATTTTTATATGTGAGTTCTATGATGGTACACGTCACGTCATGGAATTGGGCTGAGCGTTAGTGATTATATTTACATTGATCTTATAAGTAACTATGATAGTATTATACAAATATTCAATAACGCTCAGCCAAGTTACTTGGAGTGACATGTAACATAATCGAACTCAGTTTTACTCTTTTATTCTGCAAAATGTCGTCAGTAGGCAGTTTCGTGTTCTAGATAGCATACTGACAGTAAGACAGACAGAAATAACAATGTTCCAGCCTTTCGAATGATATGACTCGCTGAAGGTCAGCTAATAAAACAACAATAGTTGGATAACTTTTTATGATTAGAGTGAAATATAGAAAACACTTGACAATGAATGTATAAAAAAACAATGTCCAGTAGCTATTGTTACTGCAAATCAAAACTGCTGGCAGAGTCAAACGACACAATAAGTTTTTATCGAATTCTGTCAAGTTGTTTTGTCACCATTTGCTCGCTGAAACGTCTACAGTTTCTAAGCACAACAATAGATTGTGATATATTAATCGATGTGGAAGATACATTATAAGAAGAGAGTATCCAAGAAATAATTGTTTCTTAATTTTTATTGGCGATTCTTAGATCGTTATGAAAGTACAAAACACATTTATATAGTGTTATACAAAACAAAAACTAAAAGGTAGGAGTATCAATAAGTATTCATTGGAAATAAACTTCAATGTTGAAAAAAGAGTGTGCTAGGTGTATTTGCGAGACTTCGACCAATTAATGTTCACGAGGTCTAGACATGTATTGATACGCCTTAAATATACTATCTGCCACTCAAGTGATTAAGTATGTTGGACTTGGCTATAGAGTACTGCTACACAATAATCACATTGGAACTGATATATTCTGAAACATATCACTGCACAAGTTTCAACTAGGCATATTTACAGCAAAATATCGCTATATAAGTTACAACTAGGTATATCTGCGGCAAAATATCGGTACATAAGTTTAAACTAGGCATATCTACAGCAAAATATCGCTATATAAGTTACAAATAGGTATATCTACGGCAAAATATCGGTACATAAGTTTAAACTAGGCATATCTACAGCAAAATATCGCTATATAAGTTACAAATAGGCATATCTACAGCAAAATATCGCTATATAAGATACAACTAGGTATATATACGGCAAAATATCACTACATAAGTTTAAACTAGGCATATCTACAGCAAAATATCGCTATATAAGCTACAAATAGGCATATCTACAGCAAAATATCGCTATATAAGTTACAACTAGGTATATCTACAGCAAAATATCGCTATATAAGTTAAACTAGGTATATCTACGGCAAAACATCGGTAAATAAGTTTAAACTAGGCATATAACAGCAACATATCACTAAACATGTTAAAAATAAGAAAAAGTGACAGCAAAATATCACTACATAAGTTGCAAAAATATTTCCAGAAAATATCACTATATAAGTTACGACTAGGCATAACTACATTACAATATCACTCGTAAGTTACAACTACACAAGTACACTATTTGATATTGTATGAAAAAGGTTTTTAAATCAAAAAGTTTTAAGTTTTACTATATTTTAGTGTTCAAAGATGACAGTCGTACAAATGAGTCCAATATAATTAGCAATATATTCAAATGTCACTTCAAGATAGGGGAAACCAATTCTTATCGTAACATTACGCTAAAATCTCTTTTTTTCTCTCCTAAAGTGATATATGTTCGTTATAGTGAGCAGATCAGACCACATAACAATATTCAAGAACTTACCGAATTAAGGTGGCATACAGCATTGCGACAGTATGTATTAACAAAAAAAACTAAATTAAACAAAAGACAATTTTTTAAATCGGAGGTAATCTGGTGTTTTCTTTATTTATAGCTATTCTTCCAATATTTTTAAACACCTACGAGTGTCGGCAAGGAATGTGCCAACATTTGTATCGAGGATTAAAGTCTGCCTGGATCATTAATCTCTCTCACGTCTGTTTTCGACCTCAGCGGTGATATATGGTGCCATACGGGAACAGCGTTATATATTCTGATGGAAAAGAACTAATTCGAGCATATTGTGAAGGGAAAAGTTTATATTTAACGTTTTAATTTAATTTTAGCTAACGTAACCTTTTTTAAATTTATGTAAAAATGGTATGAAAAATTATTTTGTTTGTTTTGAAAGAAAATCTGACACCGTAATGTTTAAGTAATACAATTATATAATCATTATCCATTTTTTCCAGTTCGCAAAAACATGTTAGAAAAGCGAGAAATTGTAGACTTTCGACCATGCTTCAAGAGGTCTGGACTAGTGTTTGCACTTGAAATATAATTGCGGCTGCAGAACAAGGCTAAAATTCTCAAGATTTTCATTGTTTTGGCAGTTTTTATACGATTTTCTTCAAGCGTGAGCCGGAGTACTTCAGTTAATACTTCAAGCGTGAGCCGGAGTACTCAGTTAATACTTCAAGCGTGAGCCGGAGTACTCAGTTAATACTTCAAGCGTGAGCCGGAGTACTTCAGTTAATACTTCAAGCGTGAGCCGGAGTACTTCAGTTAATACTTCAAGCGTGAGCCGGAGTACTCAGTTAATACTTCAAGCGTGAGCCGGAGTACTCAGTTAATACTTCAAGCGTGAGCCGGAGTACTTCAGTTAATACTTCAAGCGTGAGCCGGAGTACTTCAGTTAATACTTCAAGCGTGAACCGGAGTACTTCAGTTAATACTTCAAGCGTGAACTGGCCTTCTAGGCACTGAGGCGACAGAAATATATAAATATGAAGTGTCATTTTCTGAAGGAACTCTGTCTAGTTGTAATGCATGCGAGATGGATATAGCCATACTCTGTCAATATCCTAACGGTTTATTGAACACATGTGTGGAGATGAGTCAGCTCACCCAAGGAGGTGTGCTCCTTTTCTCTAATGGACATTTTAGATTTTACGACACTATTTTACCACTAAAAACTGTCAAATAATCCACGGGAGCAATTGATTTCTAATTTTAACCAACCTAATCTGAAAAGTACACAGAAATTGTAAAATCAAACCAAATAAAAACATCCAGTTTCATTAAAACATGTTACAAACAAAGAGCCATACGTTGTTAAGCTTGTAGTCCGTAAGCCGAAACCTAGTTTGCAAACACCGTGGTTTTATTGAAATTGATGCAGGGTTTTTCGTAAGAAAGAAATTTATTGAGAAACTAATATCGGTGTTAAAACAACATGGGGTTAAAGAATGAAACGGAAATTTTTTATCACGAGGACACACAAATAACTGTCATGTTATCGTTAGGCAGCTAGATATAGAGACTGATATTCGCCTCTTTAAGATATGTTTGTGGTTAGCCGACGTTTATTTAACATTAATGTATGTGTCAGGCGGTTGGTTACATGCGTATCCAATGTATTTAACTAAGAAAAATACTATTTGAGAGCAAAATAATCATTTCAATTTTTAACCCTTTTGGTGCTATAATAATTTTTCACTTCATCACAACTTGCGTGGCTGACTGTTGTTTTGGTTTTAGAAGAAATTTTTCTGTCAAATTCAAAAAAGCAATATTTTGTTTATAAAATGCAAAATGGCTGTCAGTTTCTGGAAAATCAGCAAGAGCGTTTTAATGTCATCTTTGTTTAAAAATTAATATAATGGTTACTATCATTTTGAATAATTTTTATAGTAAACGCGTTTCATAATACATATAAATAATTACAGACTCATATCTCTCCTACCAAAGGTAAAATGTTTTATATTTTTGGAAGTTTTGGTTAGTTTTTTCATACATTCATTAGAACTAAAATATTTTATGTGTATTATAATCTTCTCCACAGAATTTATAGTTATGGAATTAGCAGTAAAATACCTTAAAACAAGTGTTTGAATAAGTATAATTGTGTGTCCACATTTAATTGAGCTAAGAACAATATGAATAACGATTTGTTTTGTTTACTTTAGTTAATACACTCCAATTTGAAAAATATTCACTGTACATTACACTTGTTGAACTTTATAGTGTCAGTTATCAGTGTAAAGTAGTTGCATTTCTATTTATTTGATATTATTTACTATCAAACCTTACAATTTAACTAACCAGTAGCTTCACAAACCTTATACATAAACAAGAAATGAACTTTGAGGAATATTCAGATAAGTTTTAAATTACAAAAGAAGGAAAAAGTGTTGCTCACTGTACAATTCATAGTAATTGTGTTTTCGTAGAAATTTTCAGAGGGGTTTCTTTGGAAAAAAAGAGGATTACTTTAAAACGTCGCAAAGACATAAAAATTAATTACTCATATCTTTTCTTCGAATTCTAGTCATCAACATAAGAAAAACGTGCTTGTATAAATATTTAATTTAGAAATTTGTTACTCTGGCGTATCAAGTAAGGATAAAAGGTTAGTATTAAGTTAAAGATCTCTCAAGGAGAACAGATGCAGATTCAGGATCTTCGGTATCCGTAAGGAATTACCTGTCAGTTTTAATTTCCACACTGACCAAATGTTCTCGATGAAATGTTCTACCTTAGGTGTTTTAGTTAGTTTTCTAGTATCATATACGAATAAAATATGACACAATATGATATTCATGTACATTGCACTAGATAGTAGCGGATTGGAAAAAAATAGAAAGGAGTAATTTGAGTTACATTATTCGAAGTTCATGGTTGGCTAAAATGTTTTCTTCATTCCGTTGCCATTCAAATCATATTGTGAATGTTGAGTTAAGCTCAGTTTCACCTTCTGAAAAAAGACGCTATTGCAGACTTAACTCTCTGAATCTGGAGTCAACGTCCGTCTTAAGAGAAAAAATAAGTTGGTGACGAAAAAAGCTCAAAACGAACTCATTGCATTGTTTCAATATCAGAGACACCTAGATCACAGAATTGATTGGAATACAGATGAAGAAGTGTTCTCATTGTATCATCAGGTACACAATTGATTGTACTAGGATGTTTTATACACGATTTCAAAGCACGATGGAGGAACTGAGTTTTATACACATAACGTAGCTATGGTGGGAAAGGTTAAATTAATCTTTCCCACTGGCGGCATGGGTGGGAAACCATTTCATTCTTTATACTTGATTACTCAAATTCCAATCTTCTTTTGTAGAATAGTAAAGTTTAGACAGCGCGAACTCACTTTAAAAAATATATAAATATTTACAAAATCATTTTAATTTGTTCACAAAAAACTGACGAAGGACCTATTGACCAAATGTAGTTTGAGATTCGTGTAGAATTGGTGATGTATATAAGTAACTTAAAAATAACTGAAAACTTAGAGTCCTTAAAAAGTTTGGCAAAAACTGTGAACTTAAGGCAAAAAATGAATTTAAATTCTCTATGTCACGATTAGCTTCATGTAAGTTACGTGAACCATATTTTAGTTTGTTTATAACTGTTAGGCTAAACAGAGCACTGAGGTTTTGTTTGGAAAGTTCATTGGCTGAAGACAACTGTCAGTACTCCCCCCCCCCGAACCCACGTCACCCTATCTTTGTCAATTTGTAAATACTCCACCAGCAACTTGGTAAACCGAATCTCCATGATGACGCGTAACTTCCTGGTCAATATCATACTTGTTTTTGTGTGTTTGCTTCTCCTGCCGTAGCGTGGATTTCTGGTTAAGAGTTTTTTTATATATGGTGTTTTTGTTGTAAACTTTGAATTTAATCTTACAAAACTGATTAGTTTACATGTTGCTTACATGCTTGGACCGGGTCTCCATGATGTCGCGTAACTTACTGATCATTATCATCCTGGCTACCGTGGCGATCTTATTATTTTACAGTGGTACTTTTGGTTTCTTGTGTTTTTACGTTTGCTTCTTCTGCCTTAGTGAGGATTTTACGTCTTTAAAAGTTTTCGATATTGTAGCGTTTTTAAAGCTACATTGATTATTATTTTTTAATTAAAACTTAAATTAAATAAAAATTTTGGGATCGAAATATTGGGATTTAATTTTAGATTAGATTGTGAAAAGTCAGGGTAAAAACGAACATGTAATCCTTTGGCAAGTTAGTAATGGTAGTTTTAAATTGTTAGGGAGGCAGGTAGACTGCCTTGAATTGATTTGAACTTGTCTTGTTGCGAGTATTGTTCTCCTGGTTTGATACAGCTGGACCAATGAGAGAACACCGCGGATGTCCTGCAAAGTTGATTGGAAAGGGAAGTATTTAAGCGCCCGCTCATAATTATCGCCCTTCTTTTAGTTATTTTCGTGAGTAAGTTAATTACAGTGCGCCGTGTTTCTTAATTTTTTCCGCGAGGGATTTTGAGGTAAGCACCAAATTTATTGTACGTTTTATTGAAATAGTCTTCCTGATTTGATATTAAATTAATTTTGTCGTCTTTTTTATAGGAAAAATTAAATTCATAGAAACTACAGAGCAATCTGCATAACTAATTCTCGAGGAACAATAGAGCATAATAGAATCACACAAGTTACATTTGGTTCATGCTTGCAAGAAAAGTGGATTAAAATTGAACTTTGTTAATAATTTTAATTGAGATTTGGAAAAGCAGTAATTTATTAATATTGAACTGGAACTGTTTCATTGTGAATTATTAATTAAAAATTAATTCAACATTAATAATTGTTTGAGAGAGTTGTAATCTGAATTGCAGAGACTTGAAAGTTAAGGTTCAACTAGTGTAAAGAGAAGTTAATTTTTTTTTAATTGTGAGTGTACTTAGAAGTGAAAATTTTTATTTTAGTTATTTCCAAGTGGTATTTGATTTTTATTTTAAAACTTTATTGTTTTATTTTAGAAGATATCTTTGATTTTTAGTTTGATATATTTGATTAATATTTTTATTTCTTGCCAAAGGAACTTTTAAATTTACTAAAAGGTTTGTCAATTCTTTGTGGAAAATAGAGTGATAAAAAATTCTTAAACGTTGAACTTATTAATTTGCCAGTTTAAAATAAATCCATTATTTTTATTTAGAACTGTGATTTTTATTTTAGACAAACCAGATAATATTTAATAGTTAACCAATTTAGTAATAAATTGTACTGAATATTCACTCGGAGCTTACTAATCATAAAATATTTTATATCGTCTTGGATGTCTCATTGATAATTTAAATATTAATACTCTGGAATATTAATATCAACAATCCAAGTCCTTGTAGATATATAGCATAATTGTTGTCGACTATAATTCCTATAAAGTTGCATTCTCAAACTTATGTTCAGGCCCAGATGTTTTTGTTGTTGTATCCTTTAGGGAAAGCAAATGTATCGTTATACTGTTATGACTGAAACAGTGCCATACACCAAGAAATAACTATCTAAATTTCACGTACATATTTTAATATTATCTTTTGACAATAACCTCACGTGTAATTTGACTTTCCTAGAGTTTACACCTAGATTCTTTATGGCAATTACAGTTGTACGCATCTTAAGGAATAATTTTATTATAAAGAAGGTGAGTGTTTTTAAAGTGCTCTTATTTTGGAAGTCTTACCTCGTAATGATCAGTTGAATGGTCAATCAAACTTTAATTTGTCATAGGAGGTTGGTTGGAGAGTGCAGACTTATTGCGACCTGTATTCTGTAGTTAGTTTTAATAATTAGTGTTATGTTTAGTTTTTTATTAAGTGTATGTTTTAGAGTTAGTGAAGTTGACACACAACATGGTGGTTGTGATTCCTAACTTACGCGTGCCATAACGCTCTGGTATGAATTGTTTATATATTAACCTAGTTTGTACTTATGTTTTAGGTTAGTTATTTACCTGAAGAAGAGATCAGATTGCAGATCTCAAAACGTAGTGTTACTAATTTGTTGTTGTACCAAAAAACGATGGCAAATGTCCGGAAAAAATCCTGTTTCCTTCACAATCCTTCAATCGTCAAACAAGGTTGTACAACAGTTAAACACTACTTCGAAGAAAGTGTCATTATCGATTTTATAACAATGGACACGATGAAAGAATAACGCTCTTAGGCCAGAGTGCGATATCGTTACGTTACAAGATTCACCGCCAGACTCGGGAAATTTGTGTTGGGAATTGTGTTTTCCAGACTTCCATACGTACCGTGCGGTCGTTTATTGAACCAATTACAGTAACAAGCTTAAAGGGCGCCCTGCCTAGCAGCTGAGATTGAAACTGGTGTTGGGAATTGTGTTTTCCAGACTTCCATACGTACCGTGCGGTCGTTTATTGAACCAATTACAGTAACAAGCTTAAAGGGCGCTCTGCCTAGCAGCTGAGATTGAAACTGGTGTTGGGAATTGTGTTTTCCAGACTTCCATACGTACCGTGCGGTCGTTTATTGAACCAATTACAGTAACAAGCTTAAAGGGCGCCCTGCCTAGCAGCTGAGATTGAAACTGGTGTTGGGAATTGTGTTTTCCAGACTTCCATACGTACCGTGCGGTCGTTTATTGAACCAATTACAGTAACAAGCTTAAAGGGCGCCCTGCCTAGCAGCTGAGATTGAAACTGGTGTTGGGAATTGTGTTTTCCAGACTTCCATACGTACCGTGCGGTCGTTTATTGAACCAATTACAGTAACAAGCTTAAAAGGCGCTCTACCTAGCAGCTGAGATTGAAACTGGTGTTGGGAATTGTGTTTTCCAGACTTCCATACGTACCGTGCGGTCGTTTATTGAACCAATTACAGTAACAAGCTTAAAGGGCGCCCTGCCTAGCAGCTGAGATTGAAACTGGTGTTGGGAATTGTGTTTTCCAGACTTCCATACGTACCGTGCGGTCGTTTATTGAACCAATTACAGTAACAAGCTTAAAAGGCGCTCTACCTAGCAGCTGAGATTGAAACTGGTGTTGGGAATTGTGTTTTCCAGACTTCCATACGTACCGTGCGGTCGTTTATTGAACCAATTACAGTAACAAGCTTAAAGGGCGCCCTGCCTAGCAGCTGAGATTGAAACTGGTGTTGGGAATTGTGTTTTCCAGACTTCCATACGTACCGTGCGGTCGTTTATTGAACCAATTACAGTAACAAGCTTAAAAGGCGCTCTACCTAGCAGCTGAGATTGAAACTGGTGTTGGGAATTGTGTTTTCCAGACTTCCATACGTACCGTGCGGTCGTTTATTGAACCAATTACAGTAACAAGCTTAAAGGGCGCTCTGCCTAGCAGCTGAGATTGGAACTGGTGTTGGGAAATGTGTTTTCCAGACTTCCATACGTACCGTGCGGTCGTTTATTGAACCAATTACAGTAACAAGCTTAAAGGGCGCTCTGCCTAGCAGCTGAGATTGAAACTGGTGTTGGGAATTGTGTTTTCCAGACTTCCATACGTACCGTGCGGTCGTTTATTGAACCAATTATAGTAACAAGCTTAAAGGGCGCTCTGCCTAGCAGCTGAGATTGAAACTGGTGTTGGGAATTGTGTTTTCCAGACTTCCATACGTACCGTGCGGTCGTTTATTGAACCAATTACAGTAACAAGCTTAAAGGGCGCTCTGCCTAGCAGCTGAGATTGAAACTGGTGTTGGGAATTGTGTTTTCCAGACTTCCATACGTACCGTGTGGTCGTTTATTGAACCAATTACAGTAACAAGCTTAAAAGGCGCTCTGCCTAGCAGCTGAGATTGAAACTGGTGTATGGCAGATTAATCATCTCGGTTCAACGAAATGATTTAAACAAGCGTTCTAAACCGTACTAGTTAGCGTATTTCACTTACGTTATATCGGTTAGTAACGGTTTAAGATATTCTAAAATAAGTAGTACAGAGAGAGAAAATGAGTACATTTTATATAGTGTTTAATGCAAATTAATGTGTAAAACTACGATTCAATTATTTGTACTTGGCCGTATCTGTCACATATGCGTTTAAATAACTAAACTAACATATGTTTCGGAAGACCAAACACCTGTCAAATGACTTTTGTTTACATTTATTAAATCTGTATAAGTGGCAATAGCCTAATTTAATTTCAATAAACATTGAATCACATATTTTATATATATATTTAGTCATTCACAAGAATATTGATAGTTTCAACAGTATGTAAACGAAGTAAAGAACTAAAGTCAATAAACGAACGTAAGTAAGTCAAATAACATTTGAATAAACGTAATACATTTTTCAAAATCGTAAACAATTTTACGGATCATTATGACAAATTGTATGTATATGTATTTTTCCACGCAAAAGATTTATACGATATGCTCATTGATGTAACTCACCACCAGGAGGCGCTGAAAAAGATAAGTTTTAAAGCGCCTGCACATTATAAACTGCAATTACAAAACAGTTACGTATATTAAAAATCCGAACAATATTTAAAGGCGCTAAGTTATGATGTATATTTGTATTTAAAATCAATTTCAGGTTGAACTGAAAGTTTCAGTGTTAGACCACTTTATAGTAAAGTACATGCATGTGTACAGTGGCTGTAAGCATACACTTTTTACAGATTTATTTATCGTGGCAACAAGGTAAACTCTACATCGGCGTTGGAAATATAATTCACTTCAACAAGAAGTGCTCATACACGGTCAAAGCTTACTAAAGGTGTGCGAAGCTACGGAATACAGCTAGTAAAAAATAAAAAAGCGTCTGAACCGGTTATACCTTGTCGGTAAGATCTCAGAATCAGATAACTCGATAAGACGGCTGCCTTTCACTGATAAGGGACATTGCTAAACCTTCTGAGGCGTTGAAGAATACAAGTAATTCCTCCAGTTATCAGTGCAAGGTGTTAAATTGCATTGCTGGTGAAGAAAGTAAAACATTCCTCGAGATAGTGCATATCAGGTGATATAAGGGATTCCAGAAGATCATTTGTTGGCTGAAAAAGCACAACTTTGCGATAGGAAATGCAACAATCGTCTGTAAACTCGGATGATTCTAATTGAAATGTTTCCAGGTCAGATTCTTCAAATGATGCATATGGTGTGTTAGACACATTTCCAACATTTAATGCTGTGCTTTCCATATAGTGTTTTCCACTCTCTATGTCTAGTTAAAATCTGCAATGTTAATTAATATTAACGGAGCGCTTTAGCCTCTTCCAAATAATTACCAACGTACATAATATTATATTAGATTAATAAATTTTAACAAGAAAAGCAAAAATAAATGTAAACCCAAAACCTAAGTAAGGATTTCTTTCGTTGAGAACCCTCTGTAAATTGAGACGAATATAAAAATATTGCTAAGTTCGATTTCTTTTTCTTTGATACTTGCAAGTTGAATTAAAGGAAGTGTTTTTGATTTGTCAGTGATAAAACGAGATCACTTGTGACTAAGTAATTAAACATTGAAGGGTCTTGATTTAAATAAAGTTATAATTTACCTTATTTATTCATGCAACAGTAATATCATTTATATTTTCTTTCTTCAGATTTTTAAGACAATTATCGCAACACCAGTTGCTCTTTCTTCTAGTATCATTTCTATGGACATCTCCGGTTAGAGGGAAATTTTACCTGAATCTCTAAAATATCTGTTTAAAATATAAATGGTGGTGTTTGATATTCATGAAGCTGTATGGTTTAATTTGTAAAGGTAGCATGTATATCGGTTTAGTACAACAATTTCATTTGTATACGAGGCACATCCAGAAAGTATGTGTACAAAGGCTCTCACGGCCGGAGGGATTTTGTTTTCGACATGTTGGCTACACTGTCCTGTAGTCTGATTCCTCCCCTTCGCATAGGACCGGTTCGAGATCAATAAGTTAAGAACTGTCGATTCGACAATGCGTTTCGTAAAAAATGTCAATCGAATCTCTCGCCAAGTACGAAATACACGGTGTCATCTGTTATCTCTTTTGGAGGAAAAGATTCTGGTTGAAGTTTATAATGAGATAAAAACTGCAAAAGGTGATAAAGCTATGAATCGTATGAGCGTGTTCAAGTGGTGTCCCAAGTTTTAAAACAGTTGTACGTCATCAGAGGAGCTGAAAATCTTCAATAGTGACTGAAAATGTGGAAACAAATTGAATATGCGCTCCGTAACGATCACAGATTGACTGTGGATGAACTTTATGCAATATTTCCGCAAATATCAAAATCTCTGCTACACGGATCCATTACAGAGATCTTCGGGTATCAAAAATTATCTACGAGATGGGTCCAAAACAGTCGACAGACGAACAGTTGGATTGTTGGAGCGCGGGCAAGAAAAACCACATGGAGATATATTTCTCCGCTCCATAGTTTGAAATTATGCACTTTTTACCTCATTATAAACCTCAACCTGAGTTTTACCCTTCCTAGCGAGATAACGGATGAAACCGCGTAATGCACATTTGGTGGGAGATGGGATTGAAATTGTTCACGAAACACATTGTCGTATCGATATATTCGTATTGACTCAACGTACTGACCTAGAACTGGACTTCTTGCGGAGGGTAGGAATGAGGCAGGCTACGCGGCAGTGTAGCCAACATGTCGAAAACAAAATCCCTTCGGCTGTGAAAACCTCAGTATCTTACTATCTTGATAAACCTCGTACTAGAAGCCAAGAGCCAATCGCAGTATATAATCACAACCTAGTTTGTTGTGGCATAGGTAGGGAATGTTTCAATAAGAAAGAGATTGATCGCCAGCCGCTTTAATTTTGGTGATGTTCGAAATGAGAGAACACCAAAAATGTTAAAAATATAGAAAAATGATTCTTCTTAGATATTCAATAGCGACGGCAAGTGTAAAAATCATATTATTATTTCAAACTATCCATAGTCAAAAAATTTAAATAGCTTCAAACTAACCCATAAAAAAATAAATATATGAGACTTAGACTGCAGGACCAAAAGTAAAAATTGCAAATTTCTAGACAATACTTGGTATTTATTTGAAAATTCAGCTTTGCTGAATCTAGTTTATCTTTTATTTTTGTGCCTATTGAGTAGTTCAGAAAAGTTTGTTATTGATGGTGGTTGTCTTGAATGGATAATACGATTTCGGACGTTTTCCCTGTTTTGTAACAATGGCAAATTACCGAAAACCAATTATAATTTCAAGTTTAAAACTGTAACCTTGATAAACGTTATTGTTTAATATTTTTAACCCATTTGATACCATTTCAAACGTCCACCAGCACAGTTACGACTGACAACAGATTTCTTTCTTAAGGAAAATTACTCTTAAGATTTCACGAAAAACTAGGTTGTTTACTTATACAATGCAAACTGGTTCTCGGATCTTGGACTAAATCCATGCAAAATAAAATCTGTTCTTTTATTAAATACATTTATACAACCAAAAAAGTAATGTTTTATTGGTAGTCTGTTATATATAAATCCAAATTGATATACACAAATTTACTTGGTTGTGTCTTTTTAGAGCAAAATAAAGTACTTTATCTAACCATGGTTATGAAGTATGTTCCTAGAACTTTAACAGTTCATTAAATTAACACCTGATAACATTTAAGTAATATGATTTAATGAGAAAGCTTATGACTGATCAATTGAATAAAGAAAAAGCATTTTCTTTAATTAAATGTCGAGGAGTCCAAAGAGACAGAAATTGCACTTGTTGAACTTTTTGATTGGTATCCGCTTTAAATTTTTTATTTTATACAAAACGTGTTTCTAAAAGAAAATTAAGTTAGTTAATATTATGCAGTATTTTTACAAAACTCTTTTATTACACGATGAAATGATCCCCATATTTCAGTCTTTTTGAAATGTATAGCTTTTTTCGCTGAGCGTTAGTGGAGCTTATTACTAAAGGGGCTGGAAATATTTAATTTCTGACTGTCTGTCTGTCCGCCTATATCTCTAGAGTGAACTTTGACATGAAATTTTTGAATTCTATTGGGAATATCTAGTTTGATGGTGGGGTAATGGTGCACGTCTAACAACATATAGTAATATATATATATATATAAGTGTGTGTGTATGTATATATATATATATATATATATATATATATATCTCACAGATTCTACTTCTGTCGAAAATGAACGAAGATGTGTTTTATATCAGTCTAAATCTATAGAAAAAGTTAGATAGTACCATTGTCTTTTAGTTTTAATACTTTATATTTGACAAAGATATTGTTAAAAGTACATTAAGAATGACACTGCACTTTTTTTCTGTATAAACTGAAAAATATTGTTAATGTTTTAGAACATTTTTAGCTAGAATTGGTACATTAGTTCAAAAGTACAGTCCAGCGACCTTTCATTTAGCTTTATTCTCACCGATTGCTTCAAAGGGATTGCTTGGTGCCAAATTCTGACCATCTTATCTTTAGGCCTTAATTTTTAAGGTAGATGAGTACTTACCTAATCACTAAAATCTAAAACGGTGTTAAAAAATATTTGTGTTTACTTAGAGAATGCACACACTATAAACGTAACCAAATTGAATATAATAAATAATTTTCTAATAATTGATGAAAGAAAATTAATAAATTATTAGAAAATTGTGTATTCCAATAAGAAGAGCTCCTCCTTCAATGAAATAATAAACAATGTTTACATAGAACATTTGATTACATTTACTTTAGAAATGCTCTTCAAATTAATGTTTCACAACTTTAGATACCAATATGGGGTTTGTCGTTACTTAAAGACCAATGGAGCATAGCGAGGAGGGATTTTCGAAATTTATCCCAGGGACCGTAAGTATTTCTGTGTAAACTTTAAGTACAATCAGTTCAATAGTTTACGCGTGAAAGGAAAATAAACAAAGGTACGTTCGCACTTATAATATTAATTAGGATAAGTAATATCCCAAAAGCCGAAATTTTGTAAACAGTAACACTCCTGTAAATATTTATTACACATTTTCTAAGATTTCAAAAAAATTTTTGAAACTAATAACCTTAAACATTTGAGTTTTGTAGCAGGTTTTAAGCCAGATAAATGTTCTATGTATTCTAGTTGCAATGATTTAGTAAAAGTTTACTGTTAGTAAACTATAGCAAGAACGCACTGCGTATCTGTTGAGACTTGTTGAATATTGAACGCCGAATGACAGCTGAAGAGCAGAGCTTCGTAAATCACAACCACCGAGAATTCCAATATTACGAGTCACGAAGCCCTTCTCGTACGTACCTAGCGTGCTGAACAGCACTACTACACTTGTACATGTCCACGTGTACATATTTTCAAAACAAGGAGTAGGGTACGATAAGCGGACCCGGTTTTTTATATCGAAAATGGCAAACGATACTACTTAATCATAACCATCGATATAATCAATCGATACTGATTAATTATTTTGAATAATTAACTTAAATAATCTATATCAACAGCTGTAAACACTTTCAAATAATACGCGTAAGGTAATATTTTAATTTTACATCAGTAACATTTGATTATTAAAATGACAGTCAATTTTAGAAAATTACACGTCATTGCTTTGAAAGATGATAAGACATGTTTTACGTGGCTTCAACATGTTGGACTCGTACCGAAAAAACCCATTATGTGAAATTTGTGGGAAAGAAACAACTGTAACTGTGAGAGGAGCAAATATGGGCGTCTTCAGTTTTTCTAATTTTGGTTAAAATAATTTTTTTCATCACTGTAAATATTAAATTATATTTTAATTTAAAACACGTGATTGTTATTGAGGACTATAAATACTTTTATATCGATTGATAGTCTAGGATTTGAGATCCGAATGTTAGGTATCGATGGTTACATTCTTCGATATAAAAAACCGGGTCCGCTTATCGTACCCTACCCAAAACAAGTTCAATAGTTTCATATTTGTAATAATTCTCCTTAGAGTTCAGAAACAAGTGTCAATAGCGATTTTTAAAAACATGCTGGCAATGATTAAATATAGTATAATTAGTAGCTTTCACGTTTTTGGTCGATGGAAGATAGGTATATGTTCTAAATCTAATGCTATTTTTGTCCAGGTTACGAAATGTATAGTTATTCTGAAGGGTATTTATAAAATGAGAGGGTATCTAAAAGTGATAAAAATATCAATTTTTGAAACATGTAATGACTGAAAATATAAAAAAATCCTGTTATACTTAATAGTATAGTTTTGTTTATTCTGAAGAGGAAAGGAACAAAGGACACATCTCCTTTGAAGAATCAGTCATTGAAGGAAAAAAAGGTTCTCACCACAACAGTCGACACACTATTTCTGAAAGCAAAGCCTTCAAATGATGCAACTGTCTCCCCTAAGCAGATTGTTTGGTAAACAATATCTATTTTAATTCCGCGTGGACTCCAACTTGGATACCTTTTTTTGCCGACTGAGAATACTACTGACCATTACACCACAGAGCCTTTTTGTCCATAAATGATTTTTAATTCGGCACTGATCTGCTACCTGTACACAATGTTTACATGAACAAACCAAAATTTATGCAAATTTAATGAATATTGAAAGTCGTTTCACAGGTATTTAACCGTTATAATCAATTTTCGTTTGCATATTTTAAACATTGTGTGATAGGATAGAGTAAAATACAAAATAATTCATGGATAAAAAGTAAGGGCAGCATAGTTCATGCTCAGCATTTTTGTCCGGCAAGTTATAGTTCCTGGTATGAGTTCCAGCAGATTTAGTACTTATTGCTCGTATTGAAATTAAAGTAGGCTATGGTAACTTGTGAAAATGTTAACATACATATATATTGCATGTATTCAAACTCAAATAGGGGTACATACTAAATTTGAAGAGAATTAGTAGACACGTGTGACCTGCACAGTAATTTTTGCAGTGAAGAAAACACTTTAAAATTGATCTGTAGTCAAATTACAACAGTTTCGAATATTTATGATAGCTACAAAACAGCTTATAGTTCTACGAGCTTCAACAAAAATTGTGCAATGATGCGTTATGTTTATAAAACTTCTACAACCTTATATTAAACATCCATACAATTTGATGCTCATTTTAAATTATGGTCGAAATTACTCAAATCTATTAGAATTTTTGGATTAAAACAAAATTTACGAATGGTAACATGCAATGCCACTGCCTAACTTGCACCTATAATATTGTATATTACTAATAATAGAGAATTCAGAGTACCTGAATTGTCTTTTTTTATAGATTATGGGTACATTTTTTTTTTAATTAAAAAGAACTATTTATATTTATAATATGCACGACATAAACATGTTTACATTTACGAGTTGTATGAAAAATTTAATATTACGAATGTTTGCATTTAACACGTAATGTTTAGTATTTAAAAAAACTTTATTACATAAAAAGTTCATTTTATTTTTATTTTCAACTTAATTTGTGTCGGAAAGTGTGATATTAATTATAGGGTAATTAGGTACAAAAAATATATCAATTTATATAATATCAGATTCTATAAATAGAATTGTATGTAAATTATAAAGTAAATGATTTTGAAATTCGTCCAGTTATGAATCCTAAATTATCATTTCCAAGTTTTAAAAGCTGAAAGTTGAGTATTTATACGTCTCTTGTGATCAGAAAATATAACAGCAGATGTCACGGTCACGTGTTATTACAACGGCTGCTGTTACAAAGTCGATTCTGAAGTTGTCGTTTTATTATTTGTTTGTAGTTCCTTTTTTAATATATGGCTACCAACCCAAACATCACATAGTACAAAACTAATACAAACATCACAAGGTATACTCTGTGCTTGAATAAAATAATATCCAAACTAAGCCAATCACCACTAATATGTCACATTTGATTTCTACGGGTATTTTACTGTAAATTCTACTCTAATTAATGAAATAATTGTTTAATACTTTGGCGAAGATATCGAAAATAAACGGTATTGGAAAAATAGCATTAATGACTGTTTTTATTAGAACTGTAATTAAAGTTAATATCCACGTATTTTCGTTGTTATGTACAAATAGTACCTTCCTGCTAACACTACTAAAAACAGTCATTACAGGTTCAATATTTTTGCCCATACTAATTTTTCAACGCAGCTTCAAATGGAGCAAGTAATTTTACATTTATAGACACATAAGAATATGTGCCTAAATATTAAGAAATTCTTTCGTCAATTAAAGTTAATATACCTTTATAATGCAAAAATATTTGCCACTCAATGAAATGTATCCGTAAATTTTCACACGTGCCAATCTTTGGATATTTGAAGTGCTCCAACTGCTGCTAATGACATGTAATCTGAAACTGCAAGCTGTGATTAATATTAGTGATAAATAAGATTTCTTTATGACAGGCTGTCTGCTTTTTGACAGATAGACCCCGATGTCCCTTTCTCCCCCTAATTTTAATTATTTCTAAGGTTTCTAGGCATACATTACGTCAGGATACGGAAAAATAAATTAGGTACACAACCATACTTGAACAGAATTATATAATGTACTTATAAAAGATTCCCCACTATTATCCTAGGAAAAAATGGAAATAATCAAGAAAAAAACCAAGTGGATAATAAAGATAATGATAAGTTCATAAAAGGCTGGTAGACTTTGTAACTGTTAGTCAAGGTAGTTTGTTCGCTTAGCTTCAGCCAATCATGATACGTCTTCATCGCCTTCAACTCATGTGTATAGGCGGATATAAATTATTAGAAGTATCGATTAAACATTCTGTTGAATGATGGTTCTCTTTTCAACTCATTTGCACAAGCGGATATATTTTATTGAAAGTTTTTGGTTAAACATAGTATTAAATGAGGGTTCTTTTTTCAACTCATTTTTACATGCGGATTTAAATTATTGTAAGTTTCGGTTAAACATTCTGTTGAATGAGGGTTCTCTTTTCAACTCATTTGCACAGGCGGATATAAATTATTTGAAGTTTCGATTAAGCATTCCGTTGAATAAGGGTTCTCTTTTCAACACATTTGTACAGGCGGATATAAATTATTAGAAGTTTCGATTAAACATTCTGTTGAATGATTGTTCTCTTTTCAACTCATTTGTAGAAGCGGATATACATTATTGAAAGTTTTCGTTAAACATAGTATTAAATGAGGGTTCTCTTTTCAACTCATTTTTACATGCGGATTTAAATTATTGTAAGTTTTGGTTAAACATTCTGTTGAATGAGGGTTCTCTTTTCAACTCATTTGCACAGGCGGATATACATTATTTGAAGTTTCGATTAAGCATTCCGTTGAATAAGGGTTCTCTTTTCAACACATTTGTACAGGCGGATATAAATTTTTAGAAGTTTCGATTAAACATTCTGTTGAATGATGGTTCTTTTTTCAACTCATTTGTACAGGCGAATATAAATGATTGGAAGTTTCAGCTAAACGTTTTGTTGAACGAGGGTTCTCTTTTCAACTAATTTGTACAGGCGGATTTGAATTATTTGAAGTTTTGATTAACATTTTGTTGAACGAGGGTTCTCTTTTCAACTCATTTGTACAGGCGGATTTGAATTATTTGAAGTTTTGATTAAACATTTCGTTGAATAAGGGTTCTCTTTTCAACACGTTTTTCTGGCAGATATGAATCATTGGAAGTTTTGGTTAAACGTACTATTAAATGAGGGTTCTTTTTTCAACTAATTTATACAGGCGAATATAAATTATTGGAAGTTTCGGCTAAACATTTTGTTGAACGAGTGTTCTCTGTTCAACTCATTTGTACAGGCGGATTTGAATTATTTGAAGTTTTGATTAAACGTTTCGTTGAATAAGGGTTCTCTTTTCAACACGTTTGTCTGGCGGATATGAATTATTAGAAGTTTCGGTTAAACATAATATTTAATGAGGGTCCTTTATTCAAATCATTTGTATTGGCGGATATGAATTGTCCGAGCAATATGTAAATGTCATGTGAACCGGAAGACGCAACTGAGGCAATTTGCAGTATTAACACGAATCACTTCAGATGTATAGAAGACTGTTTGGAAAACGTCTCTCAAAGTGTGATTATGTCCAATTCAATGCATTTGGCGAACCAGCTTTGATCCGCGCTCAGTGCATTGTTACTGATATATCACAGAGCCCCTCATTAAACAGCCAACGGACCATCATTATGTGTCTACATGACAGGGCGTATTAACTTGTTAGTGTTATCATGTATTCATTACCCATTACGGTGCAGAACTAGTGCTGCTGACATATGTATAACTATCGATGACAATGAATTATGACTGCACTTTGTGGTACTATACACGTAGTGCAAATGACGTTTAATAGCTTTATATGCATTAAGCTGATACCGTAACTGATTGGGTACCTGGTTTGTATGTGAGCGTTTCAGTGTTGAAAGAAGGACACTTGACTTCGGCGATGTTGTTTAAATTTTTGTCCAATTGGAATGCAGTAAATTTTTGGTCCGTTCTGAAACACAAGAGACAAGAGGGGTATCTAAGAGGCCCTTTACACTATTAGCCTGATGGAAGAGGATGCGTTTCTCGCCGGTGTACTTATGCCCCGAAATAATTAATGAGCACTGAAACTCAGCTCTCGTTTCGGTAACATGTGTGGGGACGGTTAAAGGACTTTTAGCCAATCAGTACAAGGGAAACTATCTCGGGATCGCCAACCAATCTGCCAGCTTTGGGCTAAAGCTCGGATGTGGTAACGCATCCTTGGGATGGTGTCCTTTTTTTACTTCTTAGAACACCTGCGGACCATGAACTACTGTTTCAAATTTAAAGATAGGAAATCACCTTATATTACACCAACGAGTTACACATTTGTCGATGGGATTCGATGTAGAAAACTTCAAAATCTTAAGATATCTAAATTGGAATTGCTATAATACACAGTTTATGTAGGCTACAACTTGTTCCTTTTAGGCGAGTGATGTTATCGCGGAAATTAGTACATGTATGTAGTAAGTAGTGTGCATTGTAGAGAAATACAAACTAAAAATTTATAGTGTTTGTGAATATCCTTTTCATAAACGTTTAATAATAACTTTATTATTCTTACTATTAATTATACTTGTTTATTAAATATTATTATAACTAATAAAATAATAATTATTATTAATTATACCTTTAATTATAATAAAAAAAAATGTGGAATATACACCGTTTGACAGTGTGATATTTGATTGAGTGCTTTTGTTGTAAATAAAAGGAAATCTTTTTTCATATTAATCAAATAGAGAGAGTTTAATCACAAACTGTATTTATATTATAGCGGTCTAAACAGAGATTTTAATATGGTAAACAACCCAAACTTCCTGAAACTCTCTTTTACAAATCAATTATTAATTATATTTCTGTTTTATTTTTAATTGCAACTCTTATTTTATTTCTTTAGAATCTCATTGTTGGTTGTTCCCATAGAATTGTTGGGGTTTTCTAACCTTAATTTGAAGTTCTGTTCTTTTTAAGACTTAACTTCGAACTAATTATTAAAAAAGATGCAGTGACTAAATTTACTTAGTGAATAAAATCACTTGCAAAATATTATATCTGAAACAAACTTTATATTTTATGACTAAATATATTAGTATGGTTTTGTGATGGACTAAAGACGCAGGTAATTTTTGAATTCGTAAGGATGTTTGAAGCATACTGTATTGCTTTAGGTAAAATTGTACACAAATTACAAGCAGAGGAACGCAAACTACTTCCTTTTTAAGGAATGTAACAAAGGAAGACTCGACGGTTACAGGAACCGGAAATGTTGTAGAGCTCCATGAGCTGTGAGGTCAGAGTTGACACTTTGTGCTGTGGAATTATGATACATATAGACTGTAATATTATAATTGAAAACATAAACTGTTCTTGAGGTTACATTATTCTTCTTTCCATTAGATGTCTGTCACTGAATTGCGACAATTATTGCAATTTTCTTAGATTGTTATTTCTATATATAAGAAAGGGAACCCTCACTCACGAACTTACTCATCTCTAATTCTTAAATTTCTCGCTGTCCTACAAAGATGAAATTTGACCCACTTGTATATAATGCTCTAAAGATACAAGTAAAATATTTTTCATGAAGATCAACCACCCATAGGGATTGAAATAGGATTGATGTACACGTTCTCATCACCAGAAAAAAAGAAAAAAATAATTTTCATAAGTAAGACTCGAATTTTGCATGAGAACTCCTGTTACGCAACATGTATTGTAGTGTGCTCATAAGTGTAACTTATACGTGTTCAAATGGGGTTGAAGAAGGCCTATGTATTTAGGCGGCGAGTGCAGACCTATATCCTGTATACTGTAGCATGTTTTTGAGTTTTACCATAACATGATGGTTGTGATTCCTGAATAATGCGTGTCACAACGCACTGGTGTAATTTGTTTATTTTAAACTAGATTGTAGTTATGTGCTAGGTTTACGTCATACGTCCGCATGCATGATTTATCTGCTGTGTTACTAATGCAATCAAAGTTACTTGGCACAGTCCTAGATACGGGATTAACTGAAATAATACCCAAGACCTCAGGACAATACGTTCGCATGCATGGTTTATATGCTGTGTAACTAATGCAATAAAAGTTACTTGGCACAGTCCTAGAGACGGGACTAACTGAAATAATACCCAAGACCTCAAGACACTACGTCCGCATGCATGGTTTATCTTCTGTGTTACTAATGCAATCAAAGTTACTTCGCACAGTCCTAGAGACGGGACTAACTGAAATAATACCTAAGACCTCAGGACACTACGTCCGCATGCATGGTTTATCTGCTGTGTTACTAATGCAATCAAAGTTACTTGGCACAATCCTAGAGACGGGACTAACTGAAATAATACCCAAGACCTCAGGACACTACGTCCGCATGCATGGTTTATCTGCTGTGTTACTAATGCAATCAAAGTTACTTGGCACAATCCTAGAGACGGGACTAACTGAAATAATACCCAAGACCTCAGGACACTACGTCCGCATGCATGGTTTATCTGCTGTGTTACTAATGCAATCAAAGTTACTTGGCACAATCCTAGAGACGGGACTAACTGAAATAATACCCAAGACCTCAGGACACTACGTCCGCATGCATGGTTTATCTTCTGTGTTACTAATGCAATCAAAGTTACTTGGCACAATCCTAGAGACGGGACTAACTGAAATAATACCCAAGACCTCAGGACACTACGTCCGTATGCAAGGTTTGTTTCCTTTGTAACTAATACAATCAAAGTTACGTGGCACAGTCCTACAGACGGATCTAGTTTTCATAATACCTAGGACCTTAGGACTCCACGTCCATATGAACGGTTTTTTCCTTTGTAAGTAATACAATCAAAGTTACTTGGCACAGTCCTAGAGACGGATCTAGCTTTCATAATACCTAGGACCTTGGGACTCCACGTCCGTATGAACGGTTTGTTTCCTTTGTAACTAATACAATCAAAGTTACTTGGCTCAGTCCTACGTATGGATCTAGCTTTCATAATACCTAGGACCTTAGGACTTCACGTCCGTATGAACGGTTTGTTTCCTTTGTAACTAATACAATCAAAGTTACTTGGCTCAGTCCTACGTATGGATCTAGCTTTCATAATACCTAGGACCATAGGACTCCACGTCCGTATGAACGGTTTGTTTCCTGTGTAACTAATACAATCAAAGTCCTAGTGACGGACGTACCTGACATAACACCCAGAACTTTAGAACATCAAGTCCGTATAAATGGTTTGTCTCCTGTGTAGTTAAGTGCACAATAAAATATGGAAGGCAGGATTAAAACAGTGGAGAAATACAAGCGTGGAAGTTATTAAGTATTATGTGCTTTATAATACATTTTATACATGTTTTTCCGTTGTAGATTTGATTATAGTATGTAAAATAAATTAGTTTACATAACCACCAAATAGTTTAAATTTGCAAGATAATTATAGATTTATATTATGCTACTGAATAAATTCCAGTGAAACAGTCACTATAGCGGTGTTCACCCAGAGTGTTAACTCAATTCGTTACAATTACTGTTAACAACAAGAGTCACCAGTGTAGCAACCACAGCACTAGAATGTGGTTACTTCCGTTACTCATAACCACACTTGGGGTTTATACAAACCATTATGGATCATTAGTAATCCATGGCTCCATTACACATTACCAACACATAATGCACTTGTATAATGTAGTAATCCGAACTGCAGATACCATGTGTTTATTTAGTTTACTTTGAGCTCAAATTAGCAATGCTAAAAACCATTCAGTGATTACAGCCCTTATCATTCTGTGTCACCAGACCGAGAGGAATTTTAATGTTTATTGTTTTTTGAGGAGTTGTTTAAATTAGTCCGTAATCCATGAATGAGCCGGCAGAATGTAACATAATTGGCTGAGTGGTAGTAAAGCTTATTACTCGATGAGCTGGACATATGTTATTTTGGCTGTATATCAGTCTTACCCCACGATACGTGAAACGACTAATCTATAAAACAAATTGCTCTATACCCTTTAAATTTTGGATTAAACTTCATGTATATAAAGGCAAAATCGAATTTAACGATGGTATGCTAGTGGGATATAGCTGAACGTTAGCGATATTTCGATATTTGTACTATGGGTAACGATGATGCAACGAAAACTAGCAGAATATATACTTTATAAACAAACTCAGTACACTCATGTGACATACTGATATGAAACCCAATTTCAATGAAAAAAATTTGAATGCATCATCTTGCAAGAAATTTAAAAGATTTCAGACGTAAACTTTAAATTGTTAATGAAACTTAATTTCTTCATTAACAAGAATGGTTTTCTAACATGTACATCCATGGATTTTGGCTGGGCGTCATAGAAGCCTATTATTCTGTATGTTTATCCGCAGGACATCTCAAGTATGTAGTGAGCTACAGACTCGAATTTAGCATGAACTCCTGTTACGCAACATGTGTTGTAGTGTGCTCATTCCTTATTGCATAGGTGAGTCCTGTGAATATTAGACAGAGAGAAAAATTGTGTAGAAGAGTACATTTTACACTACCCCCCACGTCACACAGCAGAGAAGTCGCGTAGGTATTAAGTATGTCAGCATTAATTAAAATGTTATGGCAGTTTTCAAATTATAGATGATGCTTTGTTAACACAACATGGCGTCAATGAAACTGAAGGGCGATGTAAAGATGCCATTTGTTTATTCTTGTTTGACCGCACGTCTGCCTCCAGGACACCTTAAGAGTGAAATGAGTTATAGACGACATGTTTATCGTAACCTTTGTGGAGACTGTTACACATTGTGGCATACTTGTCCCTCGTCTAGAAGTACATACAGTAACAGAGACATGTTGACCCTAATCCACACACGAGTCAAACACCGCTGTATCCTGTCTGACAAAGGTTTGCAGTAACTAATGCTAGCAGTAGCGTTGAGACTGTAGCGCAGAAATGTGACCTACATTTCTGTGTGGTCTATGAATAAGCAATCACACCAACTTCATGTGGCACATTGTTCCCTCACTGCATTAGAGCCATTCGGAGAATATCCAATTAATGTTATGTAGAATATTCAGCAGCGCTACTGTGACAAAAGTTCGACTTTAAACTGTTCTGGACGATGTGTTGTGAAATAAAGGCTACACATCAATAAAATCTAAACAATACTTGGTTTTAGTTGTAGAAAATGTGATATTATTATTTTTTCCAACGGTTTGACGAATTTTAATTATAAATACGTTAATAAGTTTAAAATATAAATACATTTTTGGCCTCAAAATATTTTTGGCGTGAATCGTAATTCCAGAAAACTGTTTGGTTTCGTCTTAATTTTGTTTATAAATAAGTAGAGAAGGACTAAAAAATTGTGTATCACACTCCATTGTTACCCTCTTAGAACATTACCATGAAATCTTAATCAAGGTACACAATTAAAATATACATACAACGAGTAGGACATCTCAAACTTATTACAGCATCTTCAGTCCTATGTAAGGCTAACTACCGTGTCTTAAAACATATTCAGGGGTAAAGATGGTATTTGTGGGGTCTAAGACGTCCGAGTATGGATCTGAGTTAGAGATAGCGCAGGTTCGAATCCTTTTTATGATCGTATCAGTTTTTATCAGTACTATCTACGTTGTGCTGTCTCGACCCTTGTTCTGTTTGATAAGATACTCGCACAGGCCAGTGGACCGTAAAGGCGGTCTGAATATAGCTTCAAAGGGGGTCGTCCTTTTGTCTGTTTATACAAAATTATTTCTATTACTCATATGACACGTTGGAAGACGTGGATAGAAGACGAATACCTGCGATGATAGTGTTAGGAATTTCGACCAGAACCAGTTTCTTTCTTTACGTGTATATTTCGTAACTATAATTTCCATAGAAAGTTCAGAAATGTTATGTTTTCTTACGTGGCCGAGGCACGAAGGCGAGAAGAAGACATAAGGGACCTCAAGATGGTCTCTGATTAAAGCTTGTCTTACTCCATCGTCCGAAAATAGTCTTTAAGGAATATGATTAGATCAGAATTTCTTCAATAGAAGTGAGATTGCAGGAAACCCAAACGTTGCATGATAGGTATTGGAAATCAGAGTCTTACAGTCCAATGCTAGGCAATTTTTGGTAGGAACTTGTAATATTATGACGATGTATACAAAGTAAAATAAAAGACCTTTGTAGTTATAATAAGTTTATCTATCCAACCTGATTGCACAAAAAGTTATCAATCTCAGTTTGAAACTGTAACTATTCATCATCAAGCTAAACTGTGTGACGTTTGTAGTAGTGCAATGTCAGGGTCTGTGATATATTGTAGTCTAATTAACTGTTAGACAATGGTATTCCAATAGTTTCAATTAAACTGGTCAGTGAACATTGATGCAACCACAACAATGTGAGGTGTACTCGGTGATCTGATATTGGTTTGCTCCAATTTCTCGTCATTAATAAAGATTTTATATATAAACACACAAATATAGTTTAATGCAAGTTTTAATTTATAATTGATTAGACTTTCAGTTGGGTTTCTTTTGTACACATCAATAATTTGTCTGGGTTCTTTGTGAAATTGTATAAATTGTCTTACGTTTTTTAATAATTTATTAAGGATCTCCCTCCTTAAAACCCTTTCGCTCTCCGTCCATCTGTCCGTAGTATGACAAAATCTTCGTAGAAAGGTTCTACAAACTTGAGACTTGGTTCTAAGATTCCTATGGTTTTAAGAAATAACCGTATTTATTTTATAGTCAAAAAGTCAAAGGTCTGTCTGTCCGTTTGTGCGACAACTCAATATAATGGTAGTATAAGCTTGAACCTAGGTACAGATTGAGATAATCAAAGAAAGAACTTTATTAATTTTGTAGTTTAAAGGTCATAAGGCACACTGGACGTCTGTGCAATAATTATTGTTTGTGGTAACTCGGTACGTACGTTCCTATGTGTCTAAGGAATGCTTATACCAATTTTGGGATCAAAAGATCATGTCCGTCTGTCTATCTGTGCGATAATTCTGCTCATTACATTCTGTCGTTTTGTTTTAAATCCGTTACATTGGTTTATTGTTATTGTATATTATTTAAAAATTTCCTACAAACAAAAAGTTTAACGCCGGTGTTTGCAAAGTACAATGTGAAAGTGGATTTTAAAACTTTCACCTAGCCATTGTTAAAGCTGATATTTGCAACGTACAAACTGAAAGTGGATTTAAAAACTTTCACCTAACCTCTAGCCGCGGCAGGGAGATTTATTCGCGGGTTGAATATATTTTCGTCACCGCTTTGTATACCAGTAAAACCCTTTATCATGTTGGGAGAAATGAATTATTATTGTACAAATCCCCAAGATTCAAATAATTTATGAACTTATATTCTCAGTGTAAGAATCAATAAAAATATAAATTTATCATACAAAAAATAATCTTAATGTTTAAAAATTTATATTAAATAAATAAAATTATAAATTTCATCTTATAATAAAAATAATTAATTTTATGAAAGAGAAACTTTTTGAAAATTATCTATATGCATGTAAATAAGATGTTCAATATTTAACAATATTTATTTTATAATAAAATTACTGTATAATACTAGAAGTTCAGAAATAACACAATTCATTCTTACAAAATTTAAATTATATAATTATATTTAGACGAAAAGTAGTCGTAATTTTAACTTAAAATGTAGGGAAAATCTTCTATTACAATGTTTCATAACAAGATATAATAGTAGACACAGAAACAAGCAAATATGTCCATATATAATTTTTATATAAATGTTACATACAAACAACGGTTAATGCAAATAATATAATCTTTATATACGACTTAGATTTCAACAATGGTTAAAGAAAATTATTTCAAATATATTTTTAATTAGTTTATATTTACTAAATTTATAAACAAATTGGTACCATTATTTATTTCTCTTTCAAAAGGCCGTATCTAAAATCTTGAAAACAAAATAAATATAAAACTCTTATTAAGTATTTGCGTACTTAATTTTCCTATTCAAAATTTAATGAAACATCCTGTGCTGATCCAAAGACAATTAACATAAAAGAGGTAGTTTTAGTAGTTAGGTGTGTGAGGAATAAATGTCTTTGTAGTTAGAAAGGTCTGACTTAACTAAAGACAACTGTTAGTGAAACTTTTAAAATGTGATTAGTTGGATTTATGATTACTCTTTCCACACGGACAAAATAATAACATCCAGTAACTAATTTAACAGTAACTCTATTATTCTCAACCTAAAAACATAGGATGCAGTTGGATTTAACATACAATTTCCACCAGAACACTATTTTTTTACTTTTGCTGTTCTTGTTACAGTATTAACATGGTCTTCTTGAAATTTAAAAGTGAAAACTGTTAAGTATAAAAACAAAATATTGTATTAAAAATTTAGCATTTTTATTTATATCCATTTATTTAGTTTAGCATTTTGTAAGTTTTAAACTGTTAGTTTTAACAGTTTTCGATATGTTAATTTCCAACCAGAAAAACAGATATACGAGTAAATATTAAATAAAACGATTTAGGACATATAATCATTTGAAGCTTTTCCTGTGTTTTTTCTGAAAAAATACCCTAAAACAACATTAACCGTAACTCCTTTATTTGCAACTTATAACATAGGGTAACGTTGGATTTAATGTACAAACTCCCACCAGATCAGTATTTTTACGTTTGTTGTAAATGTTCAAATTTTGAAGTTTCGGTAATTTTAAAATGAAAATTATGTTATATATTTAGATTTTTGTTTATGTTGTGTTAATTCAATTAGTTTAACACATATCGAAGTCTTAAGCTGTTCGTAATAATATCTTTTGTATTAACCTCATTCAAAAAATAACACATACATATACTAGCCCATATAGAGAGATACAGAACATATGAAGGTTTTTCTTGTTTTAGTTTCTTGGCACTGATATGTCGTAGAGCTCCTCATTAAAACAACGAACAGACCACCATTATGTGTCTACATGACAGGGCGCATTCACTCACTAGTCCTGTACGGAACTGTTGTTGCTGACGTTTGTATAACCATCAATAACAGTGAATTATGACTGCACTTTGAAATGCAAATGAGATTTCATGGCTTTATTAATATGAGACATACTGCATCTGATTCGAGACGTGATTTGCACGTAAGCACTCTGAAGTTGAATGAAGGGTTATCGATTTCGGGGATTTTGAATCTATGATGTCTATGATAAAATGCATCTGAGTGTGACCAATTGGAATGTAGTAAATGCACACTTAAGGCCTGTACTGAAAGGAAAGAGACAGGAGGGGGAATCTTAGAACCCTTAAGAATATTAGGCCTGATTAAAGGGGTTTTTTACGTCTGATACACTATATCCCCAAATAACCAATGAGCATTGAAATTTAGACCTTGTTTGGTGACATGTGTAGTTTATAGGATTATATTTTCAGTTGGTACAAAAAAAATTCCCGAAATCGCCAACAATCTCCCAGTTTTGGGCAGAAGCTTGCTAATGTATCCTTTAAAAGAAAGACATAATATCTATAGCTTTTTTGATATAATAAGTGTCTCTATCCAGTCTGATTACATAAAAGTCATTAAAAGATTGAAACTGTAACTATTCATCATCAAGCTATCATGTTTGAAGTTTACAGTAATTTAGTGTCATGGTCGGTGATATATTGTAGTCTAATCAATATTGTTAGACAATGGTATTCCAATAGTTTCAATTAAACTGGTCAGTAAACATTAATACAACCACAGCGATGTGAGGTGTACTCGGTGATCTGTTATTGGTTTGTTCCAATTTCTCGTTACTCAGCTCAGGTGATGCTGACGGAAATTCAAATTCAAACGTAAAAGCACATAGAGGGTTTTAAATAATGTGTTAATTAAATATAACTAAAGTTGTTATTGAACACACAAATATAGTTTAATGCAAGTTATAGTTTATAACTGATTAGCCTTTAAGTTGATTTTCTTTTGTATACTGAATACTTTATCACAGTAGCATGTGTTACGCTTTTCAATAAACTACATTTGTCAAGGATCACCCTTCTTAAAACCCTATCGTCCTGCGTATGTACGATACACTCTCGGTAGAAAGGTTATACAAACTTGAGACGTAGTAGAGACTTGGATTCCTGTGGGTCCAAGAAATAACGGTATTAATTTTCTCGTTAAGAAGTCAAAGGGCAGTCTATCCGAGTCTCTCTCCGTCTGTGCGATAATTTATTCGTTACATTTGTAGTCATATGATACTACGGCATTTTAGATGCTTATTGTTCACTAGAAATTGTGTTATAATGTGATTTAAGGGAATAGATTCTGGGAAACGGCAATCTCTTTATTATCTCTGTTGAATAAAATTTATCCCCAGTTATGCTTTTATGGAGTTGAAATGGAAGCGTTGAAAACGATGATTTTCTTTCTTGTATGATATATTTTGGCTTTATACGTTTAAACTACCTGTCAGATTCCTACATGAATGTTTGATTTTATTATTTTAACGTATGTGCGATCTCGGACTATAAAAATTTATATAAAATTATTTCAAATGTTGTAGCCAGATTTAACTAATATAAACAAGCTGGCGATGCATACAGATGTTTGGTTATTGCCGTCACGTTTTAGCCATCCATTTCCATTTAATTAAAAATGCGTATAAATACAGAGGAAACGGCTGACCGGGGAGTACCAGTCGTGCCAAATTCCGGAACTGAACAAACACAGGTGTGCCAACATGAGGCCGTAAACTTCATTGAACTTTTCTGCACTGCTTATTTCAATCAATTGTATGATACTGTATGAAGTTATAATTGACGATTAAAAAAAAGTTAATAACTAAACATAAATTGTGGTGTTTGAAATAATTTACAGCAGCTTGTAGTACTCAAATTAATATTTAAACTGATGACAAAAATAAATATACTTTTACTCAAGCCGATATTTTAAGAAAATGAATCTCTAAGTTCAAAATATCCCATAAATGTTCTGTAACTTGTGTCTGAAAAAGTTAAATTAAAATAAATTGTATTATTAATATAATTCTCAATGTTTTCATACAAACAACTTAAAACGTTAAGCTACAGATTTTGATAAAATACTTTTTGACGTGACAACGTCTTAAATTAGGTTGCGGCTCGGAGTCACTCATGAAAAAGTGTAACGCCCGGTAACGTTACGATGCCCGTCCAGTGGGTCCGCCGCACGGGATAAAGCAGATAACTGTGGGTCCGCCGCACGGGATAAAGCAGATAACTATGTTTATTCGTGAAAATGTGGAGTGCTTAGATTCGTCATTTACAACAACTACAACAATAAAGGTAAATAATTGTACACTGATATTTCATTATCGTAAACTATGATTGATTGATTAATTGTTAGATTGACACAAAAGTTGAGAAACTGAGTTTATAGGTTTTGTCATACAATTGACAAATGTTGATAGTGTTAAGTAAATTATTAGTTTAAACCACTCTGCAATCAATCGTAATTCAGTCGATTGAGAAGAAACAGCGCGTATTGCTAGTCAAACATTTAAAATAACAAATTATAACCTCTAACCTGTCATAACAGTGCGACCAAACAAACGAACTAAACCGACCAATCACCACGCGCGGAGTTAGAATTTAACTGTGTTTAGCAATAATTTCAAATTCCAATTTTAGTAAATGTTTTATTCAACTTTACCATTTACAATAACAAATTTTAATTAATTTCAAATTATGTACAATGTTTTAGTAAACAAAATATATTTCTATAGTTAAAATTTGTGCAATTCTTATTTTCATTCAATTCCTTGTTCCTATTGTGCAATTTAATAATATTCATATCAATAAATATTCTACCGAGAAAAAGACGTTGTCACGTAAAATCTTCGGCCGTAAAACCGACTTTACAGGCAACCATAATTTTTTGATACAATGTTTGATTGTGTTTGTCAATACTACTTATCATAAGACGTTGTTTTAGTTATCTCTATGTCAGCAACAAGTCAAGAAATATTTTTCTCGGTGCGTTGGAAAAAGCCATGAGTAGTAGATTTCCTGAATTTAAGTTTTATTTAATTAAAATACATTTTTTATAGTATTTCATTCGTATATAACTTTTATTTGTGTCTAAAAACATTTTAAATCGAAGTATTATGCTTTTAGTCTTAAGTAGTCCGGAGTATAATAGACAAAGTTTGGAAACAAGGTACTAAAAACAAGTATTTTACATAATGTATAGCATTGAACCTGTTCAAAATTTTATCGTAATTGTGTAGTATAAAAAGAGGATTTACAGCAGCAATGTTGTCGTCACAGCAGTCAAAATACAAGTGTGTTTGCATGTAAAAGAAAAATCAAATCAAACTGTTTAAAAATACAGGGTGTCCCAAAAAGGGAGTTTCAGGAGTGCGAATCTTGAATACTTTAAATACAAACTACATCACGTTATACTTATTTTAAAGCTCTTTCTATCCTAAAACTTATTGTCGAATAAAAATTTAATTACCTCTATTCGTTACTTAATATCGGTCTAAAGTAGATACAATTATAATTTATTTTGTTATCATTATTGCTTTTCTTTGATCCGAACCTAGACTAAAAGTTAAATTTTATCTTCATGGCAGTAGCTTTTATATTATTCAGTCTATGGCCGTATTAAAAACTATTTTACCACTGTAAAATTTACATTTAAAAATATAAAAATGCCTATAAAAATAATATTAAATAGTGAGAAGGGCTTCCACACGCAAAATAAAGGACGTACAAAGTTTAAAACTTTCAAATTTGAATTTATTTTCTATCTTCAAACTTTACGAAACTGTGTTAATTACACCTGATTTACGTGTACCGAGTCGAAATTTACGTTTTATCCTTACTTGAAATTAAGGGGTAAACAAGCAAAATAAAAACATTTAAAAAGATGTATTTAATATGTTAATAAAACTCACTTTAGTCACGCACTCATTTTCTTGCAAACGCTCTAGCAACGTCCATCTAGGAGTTGGAGAAGAATTTATAATGTAAGCATATGTCAAGATTAAAACAATGGTCTATTTAACTCGAGTAAATTTAGTAAAAGGTTACCTCTAAACTAATTGATTAGTGTGAGTTTCAGCTTATAAAATAGCAAAATAGCTTATAAATCTGCAGTTTTTTGTATCGGACGTCGCCCGAGCGTTCAATCAAAATTCGTAAAATAGCTTGAAAATCTTAACACGTTTTAAAGTAAAATGGTAATTTTTACAAAACAGTTTCATAGTTTAGTAGCTATAAAAACGTTTCCATATTCTTTTACATATTGTACACAATTTGTCCTAGACAATCTTCAACCCTCAGATCCTGTACGTTGCTTGCGGTGTTACACGAGTAGTAAACAAATAGTTCCAGATAACGAGCTGACAGATAAGGACCGGTATTTGTCTGAAGAGTGATGTCGCAGTAAATCATATATTCTCTCTGAATTTTTCTTAACGTGACTGATTTATTAAACAAGTTTTTATCAGCCTCTGAAGAAGATACGAGGATTTCGTTTATCACAGATAAGCACAGCGAGTGTTCAGACTAGAATTTATATATATCTATATATATATATATATATATATATAAGTATATATATATATACTTAATTTAATTTAATTTAACTTAATTTAAACAAGAAAAGAAACAAAATATACTTATATCTATTATATTTCGAAAACGTTTTCATGAAAATACTACAATATAAGTGGTTATCCATTTGTTTTATAACAATACTAATTTGAAGAACGTTTTATTAACCAAGCTCAGTAAAAGAGGACAGGTCCTTTTTTGGGGTAGATGTTTGAGGTAGTTTTTCAAAATTTAAAGTTTTCTTTTAAATTCTAATAACTTCTCTTAATAGAAAAAAAGCACAGACTAGTTTTTTTTTATCTCGGCACGAGACATTATGGATGAGTAAAATATGAAGCAAATTTTAAATAGGACCTAAGAATAAAAAAATATAATAAACGTGACTTTTTTTCAGTATTTTTCGTGGTATAAATTTACATTAACGTGAACATGGAAACAAAAAAAAATATTGAAGAAAAAATTTGTCGGCAACAAAAATCAAAGGAGCTACGATCTTTTTTAATCCTCTGAAAACTCCGTTTTTGACAGTTTCCTATAACTCCGCGTCTGCTCAAACTCAGTATAGCCAGATAATAAAAACCGATTAACATACCAAAAACGAGAAATTATCGCACTTTCATATAAAATAATCGTACCAAACACATTTAATGAAAAAGTATGTTATGTTCGTATAATAAATTATGTTATAATTAACTTTTGGTTTGTTACTTGTATAAATTTGTCAAAAATCTTTCATGGTACGATAATAACTACCCATCATGTATCTTACCGGCGCATAAAATCAATGAAATTATCGTACCTTTACGATCATTATCGTATCTCTGGCAACACTATCCATATTTGACAGTTTGGTATTACTCCGCGCCTTCTCAAATAAAGAAAGGACGCCATTCTGAACTACTGTAGTTCCTCCGCGTCTATTCTTAACCTCCTAGTTCAGTAGTGGTAATGGCACACCTTTGTGGTTAATGGCACACCTTTGTGTTTGAAAAGTTACTGAAATGATGCTGACAAATACGTTAATCCTGTCAACGATGCCTGCCTAATGCGCAGTGCTGCGCACTGCTTACTCTTTTAGAAAAAAAAAATAACTCGAGCTTGCAAAAGTCGAATTCCAGATCACGTGATGCCCCTGCTCCTTACCGCAATAATGTTCGAAAGGCATCATTATAATACAATAACATACTTTCCCCCCAGTTTATATGCACCTGTGATAATAATACTTGGCTATAAATGCCCAACCCATGAAAAAAGTCCATTTTCCATGGTCACGCTAATGTAAATAAATACCTTTTTCGTATACATTAGGTATAGCTTTGAAGTGATGCATGTATTTTTATTACTTAAAGAAATTTATTTTTGTGTGTAATAAATATAATTTAAGACAATGAAGTGTTTCAAATGACAATTTTATTAAAGGAATGAATAAATATTTTTTAGTTTTCATTTTCTTTCTGTCATGTTTTATATATACATTATAATTCCCACCTGCCTCAAATGCCTACTTGTAACATCAATTTTGGGATTGAACAATATTTTTGTATGTTCACTTCATAGCTTTTTATAGAATAAATATATGGATCTCTCCACGTGAAAACTATAGGCATTGCTGGTAGAAATATTAGACTATTTTGTTATCAGACCAAAATAAAACGTCTGAAGATAACAATATAATACATTTACAGTATCCAAATGATATTTCAGCGTATATACAAAAATTATATACGTTAAGTTAAATGTTTGAAAAATTGAATGTCAAAAATTAGAATAGCAAAATTTCCTGATGTAATAAATGAATCAAAACTTGCCGATTCATCACGCTTTAACTCAAGTAAATACTCGCATTCACATTTTTTCTCAGCTGTTTTATTTGCTCTTGATTACAAAACGGTATAATATGCCTTTCTTGTAGTTCTACCGTTTTAGTTTCTTGTACTCGTAGTGCGGAGAGGTCATTTATCAGTATGGAAAGGTATTTTAATGGTCTTTGAACAATAACATAAAAATATGTAAACCACATAATCGATTGCACCACCTAAAAGTTAGGTACTGAAATAACCACGAAGAGGAGGATACCTAGTTAGGAATGGTGGTTCTGGTAATACCCGAGCAATGGTTCTAAATGTTAGTTCTTTTTTTAATTAATAAAAATATAACATTATGGTATTTTTTGTGAGAAAGTTTTATACATTTAATTAAGTTTATTGTTCCAATCAACTGTATCTTTATTTTCATCCAAAAACTTTATACTCAAGTGTTGATAGAGACAAAGAACAGACATATGATCTTTTAATTGATAATGTATATTTTCTTGAATGAACTCTGATGATAAAGTTTGATATTTAGCAATGTTATACCAATTCAATTTGTTTACGTATAATCTCATCATATCTTCGGATAATTCATATTTTTGAGAAATATCATCCCAATGTTCTTTTTTCAAATCTCTTTCGTGTTGCATTATAAAAAGATCGAAAGCACTGTAATGTCCCGCCATCTCTATTTATTAAGAAAAAATTTAAAATCAAGTTTTTATAAATTGGCTCTTTTTAGCGTTACATTCAGCACATTTTCCCGAAATTCTCTTAACTCCATTGATGTTTGCATAGTATTTTATATCATTTGTTGCAGTTTTTTCTTTACATCTCACACAATATATGAGCGCCATTTATATAAGGAAAATTAGTCATCATAGCCGCCTAATCCATTAAATCTGTTATCAATATTTTCAAAAGATTTATTAACATCTTCTTTAAATTTATTAAAGTTTTCTTCTAGTTTATTTACTTTATCGAGATATAAAGAGTATCGATCATCTATTCTTTTAAGTAATTCATTATTATGTGTTACTTTCTCATTGAAACGTGTACCAAAATTTTCAAAAAAGTTTACTTTCTCATTGAAATGTGTATCAAAATTTTCCAGAATTTTGTTAATTGTTACACCAACTAATTCATTAACATTATTTTTATATGTATTAAAGTTTTCTTCTAGTTTATTTACTTTATCAAGTAATTCACCAACATCGTCTACTGATCTTTTACTTCTTTCATCAAGTTTTTCATAGACTTCTGTTGTAAAATCTTTAACATGCTGTTTATGATTCTCATAATTTTGTTTTAGTTCATTAAACATTTTAATAGGATCTTCTAATTGAATCATTACAACAACATCAAATGGATTAATTCCTTTACTAACACTGCTAATTCTTTTTCCTTTAAAATCTAAGGCATTTTTAACATTCGGATCATGTAAATCAACAATATCGATGTTTTCTGATAATTTTAGAGGTTTTAAAATTTGTTCTTTAACAACAACATCATGTTTGTCAATACCAGGTCGAACACCGACAATTCTTTTTTTATTAGCCAAACTAACATAATTCTTTTCAACTTTGATCGCTTCAGTAATTTTATCAGCTTTTTCGATATGAGACATTAAATTGGTAAATATTTTTTTTGCACCATCTTCAAATTCTTTTTTCAATGTTTTTATTTTATCAGCAACTTCATTTGAACTCATGAAATTTGCAAGTTTGTTATCATATTCTGCTTTAAAATCTTCAATCTCGACAGCAAACATATCTGAATCTGGAAGGTTTTGTAATAAATTTTCTAACTTGTTATCAAACTCATTTCTCAAACTATCAAAATTCAAACTATTATCTACATTTTGAATAATTTGTGTTTCAAATACGTCAAAAATATTTTGTGAATCCATATTTATTAAGTAATAATTTGTTAACAACTTCTTTAAAATCTTTACCATCACTCAGTTCATTCAACACAAAAACACATAAATGACCACAAATTGGGGGATCTTTATAGTCTTGAATCTGAGAATCATTGTAGTAGACGCTTGATTTTTTCAAATATTTAATCAATTCTATAGGTGGTTTGTCCTCAATTCTTCCATACGAATCAAAATAACATGCATTCTTATCATTTTTATAATAACAAATCCAATGCGTTCCACTTCCCATAATCGAGTCTAAATTCACAATTCCACATTCAAATTTCTTAACTTTTTCAGGTAATGTATCTCTCATGAAGATTCCTCTAAAATGTTTAATATTTTTGCAGATTTCTTCCAATTCCCCGAATGTTAAAGGTTTAAATTTTTTTTTCAATGTTTGATTTCACGTAATTCAAAGTTTTTTTCATCTAATCCAGATCCTGTAACATCTTCCAACTCTTTATCTAACCAATTTAAAATGTTTCGAACAATAGGAATCACATCTTTTTTAACGATTGGAGCAGCTTTACGAACATAAGGAACAACATTTTTAACAACTGGAATATTTTCTCCAAAATCTAATAAATCTTTCAAAAGTCCACCATTTTTAAGTTCTTTCAACTGATTATAAGAAAATTCTATTCTGGTTCCTTTATTGTTTTTCTTATGTTTTTCAAGTTTATTGTATTGTCTATTTGTTAAAAATATCTTATCTTCGCCATTTTTTAGTTGATCTATTTTAAATTGAATACTAACGGGTATTTTCTTCTTAAAAGCGGATTTTATTTTTTCTTTCTGATTTTTGCTGAAATTTACATTCACCTCCATTTATATAGTTAAAATTTCAAGTTCTCTTCGATTCCCATTCCTAGTTTTCTCTTCAAAAACATTGCTCCAGCTGTTGGAAGTGCAACAAATCTTTCACCTAATCTAGCATCTTTTGATAAAAATCTATCCATTGCCTTATCTTGCAAAACTTTATCTGCTATATGTCTGGAATTTGTGTCTCTATGTTTTGCATAAAAAATATCGTGTTCCATAGCAGCTTGATCTAATTTATTTATACCAGGATCTCCTCTTTTCAATCTTTTTTCAAGTTTTGTGCCAGGTCCCAGATATTCATAGCCTGGTACGTGTAATTCAAAAGGTAAATTGTTGATAAAATCATTCAAAAGTCCGCTACCTTCAATCATAGATGAACTTATTGCCGGCAAAACTCGTTTTAAATATTTAATTCCATCAGGTTTTTCAATCATTTCATCAAGTTTGTTCGAAATAAAATCCTTAATCGCTTTCTTTTCGTTCAAAAAATTGTTGTTTCCAGCCTTTTCTTGAGCATAAATATAATTAATAATTCCATCGAGTTTTGTCAAATCGTTGATATATCTGTACTCAATCTTATTATCACTGTATTTTCTTACACCTGATCCTTCGATTCGTTTTTCCCAAATTGGTTTAATTAATTTCATATATTTTTTACCTCTACTTGACTTAGGCTTCTTAGTAGATGGATCATTATTTTTGTAAATTGAGTCAGATTCCCATAAAAATTTCTGTATACTTTTGCAAATCTTCTTCAGAATATAAATTGTCTTTTGGGACATCATTGTCTGTTAATAATCTCCATAAACCCTGAGTTCCTTTATATGTTTTATCTTCAATAATTATATCATTATGTTCAAAATTAACGGGTAAATTTCCAATCATAAAACTTTTCTTTTTTTTTATCCCAATACAAACCAAATTTATCATCCTTTGCTCTAGGAAGAAATTTTTTACCAATTTCACCAATTATTATATCCGTTGTTCCAGGACTTATTGGTTCAACTATTGTAGATTCTTCAATGATTCTAGGTCTAAATGGTGTTGACGATGGTAATTTTGGCAATTCAAACTCAGATTCTGGTATCGAAATATCGGCAAATTGTCGTACAACTGGAACCAAATTCATCAAATTTTGATTATCGCTTAAAACGTTTTCAATTTTACCTTCAACATTTTTAATTGCAGAAGTTACAGGTTGATTAATTTTTTGAATAAATTCTTGTTCTTTTTCATCAATTCGAATCTGTTCTTTAAATTCTTTGATTAATTTCTTTTCGATTTGATCAAGTTTTTTCGCCTCTTCAGAAGTTACGTTCGCCATTTATTTAGGAAAATTTTGAAACGTAGAACGTGAACGTGGAACGTGAACACGAAACGTGAAACGTGAACACAAAACGTGAACGTGGAACGTGGAAACGTGAACACGAAACGAGAACACGAAACGTGGAACGTAAAACGTGAACGTGAAACGTAAAACGTGAACGTGGAACGTAAAAACGAGAACACGAAAACGTAAACGTGAACGTAAAAACATGAAAACAACTAGATTATCACACGTTTATATTGGAAAATTTATTCAAATATTTGCCATTTTTAGGCTTCAAAGTTAGATTAATAGTTAAAAATCCGTAGTCTTCCTTCCAAATTTTATCACATAACTCAATAAAGTGGTTTAAACTCATATCAGATCCCACATAATTGTTATAAATCTTTCTCGAATAGTGATCGTCTTGCTTAAAAACACACAAACTATTCAGATTATTTCTTATAACTTGTTTATCAACCTTTGAAAAGCATTGAGAAAGATAGATACAAGAGATATTTTTGTGACGGGACATTACGAAATATTCCTTAATAACGTCTTGATTTTCTAAAATACAGTCATCGAAAACGATTAAAGAATTCGGTTTACATTCGCTTAATGGAACTATGTCCTCGGAAGCATTATAAAAATATGATATTTTCTTACTTAAGTTCTTCTCAATATTCTCAAATCTTTCTTGTAATTTTTTATATGCGTCTTGTTCTAAAGATTTACTAAAAACATACAAATTGGAATAAGGAATCAACCTATTGTAGATAAAATTCAATAATAAAGTTGTTTTTCCACATCCACTTGAACCAACAATTAACAATCTGATTGGTTGATCTTTCTTATTTTCTTCAAACGTTTGAAGTTTTATCTGATCTTTTTGCTTTAAAAATTTCTCCATTTAAATAGAAGATTTTCATCTTGAAGCAACGCTTGCGAAAATGAAGCTGTTCAAGTTGACTTCAGAAAGCTCTCAATTATTTTTAAACTTGGAACATCCTATACACTTAGAGGAAGAATCAAATTATTTTATCGGTTTAAGCGGTTTTTATTCTGACAATTTTGTAATAAATATTAGTGAAAGTTCTCCTTATTGCATAGGATTTAGTAAGAAGAACATAACAAAATACTATGGTTTTAAACAAAGGATATTATACTTTCGATCAAATAAAAAATTCCCTTAAAAATTATCTGAAAACATTCAAACAATCAGATAAATCTTTAAACTTTGACGAAAACAAGTTTGAAATGCAAAAAAATTATCTCTCTAATAAAATTCAAATAAAATCACCAGTAAGAATAATGTTTTCAGCAATTATTGCAGAATTGTTAGGGTTTGTTCAAGAAACTATTGAGCCAAATCAGGTATATTTAGGAAATAAAACGCCAAAATTTAGACCGTTTGATGTAATTAAAGTGCACTGCAATCTCGTTGAACCTAGTTTTTGAAAATCATACCGAACATTTACACAAAGAATCTGAAATTTTGTACACTTTTTTTCCCAAATGTTGCTTATGGATCAAAAATCAGTGAAAAACCAAATGAAATCGATTATATTCCAATTAGAAAAAATATTAAAAGAATTCAAAAAATCGTTCTGACTATTCAAGACTCTGAAGGAAATCTATTAAATAATGAGAGTAAAACAACAATATATTTAAGATTGCAAGTAACTAGTTAAATTTCTTTCTATCTAAATGGAGTCAGTTGTAGACCTACTCAATAATCAACTTACATTCAATAATAAAGACATTGTAACGATTGTTGACGAAAACAATGTAATCTGGTTTAAGGCTAAAGATGTTTGTGAAATATTAGGTTATGAAAAAACAAAACACGCAATTAAATTAAATGTTGATGATGATGACAAAATTCAATATTTTTACTTAAAAAACAAGGGGCTATTTGAATGGCCCCTTAACAATCTTCATCCTGACACTGTTTTTATCAATGAATCTGGACTTTATTCTTTAATTTTGAGATCACATAAAAAAGAGGCAAAAATCTTCAAAAATTGGGTTACAAAAGAAGTTTTGCCAAGTATTCGTAAATTTGGTCAGTACAAACTTGAAAACAAGATTAAATATTTAGAGGACGAAGTTAAACACTTGCAAATTAAAGATGAAATAAAAACGGAAATAATCGCAAAACAAAGTGTAAAAATTGACTTAATGAAACCAGAACTTGTTTGTAAAAATTTTGATAAGAAAAAACACCATGTTTTTGTATTAATTAAGAAGAATCACATGTGGGAATATCCTTATTACGTTATCAGAGCTCAAAAGAGAGAAATACCGAAAAGATTGAAAGAACTTGAAATTGATTACCCAGAAATGGAAATTTTATTAAGACATGGAGATCCAAATAGTATAAATCTCTACAACCAAATGAAAGAATCTTTGAATATTTTATACAACGGAAATCATTTTACTACAAATATGGCAGAATCTCGACTGATTTATAGAATATCTAAATTACACGATGAAAATGTTTCTAAATTTTACTAAAAACTCTCGATTTATTATATTTTGTTTGTAAATGTTTAGCATAACTAGGTAACCATTGTAAAATCTTTTTTTCATATTCACAAGGCATTTCGTTTTTATAACTTTCGCTGAAAATTTTTTTAGCACAATCTTTGCAAAAAGCATCTTTTCTATCTTTACTATACTGCCAGTTATTAAATTCAGAAATATTTTTAATTTCTTTACAAAAGTAACAATTTTTTTCTTCTAAAGTTAATTTGTCCATTTTAACGTATAATTCCTTACAATAACAGTCTTTCCTATTCTCTTCTTGACACTTTGTACATTTCTTTTGAGACTCCATTTAAATAGAAAAAATTATTACACGATGAAAATGTTACTAAATTTTATTAAAAACTCTTGACTTATGATATTTTGTTTGTAAATGTTTAGCATAACTAGGTAACCATTGAAGAACTCTTCCACATTCGCAATGAGTCGGTTTATTTTGACTTTCTCGGAAAATTCTTATAGCACAATCCTTACAAAAAGCTTGTTTTTTATCTTTACTATAATGCCAGTTGTGAAATTCTGAAATATTCTTAATTTATTTACAAACGCAACATTTTTTCTCTTCTAACGTTAATTTTTTCTATTTTTTCGTATAATTCTCTCTCATATTTACTACGGCAATCCTTACACATAGACCCTAATCCTTCTTTTTTATTCTTATTTTTATAAAAAGCTTCAAAATCTTTAAATTCTTGACACTGTGTACATTTCTTTTGAGACTCCATTTATATAGAAAAAATTACAGCTTTGACTTTCTCAATTCATATTCATAGAAATTTCCGGTTATTTCTTCATTATTTAAATCTTTTATACTATAAGTTACAGGATCTGTGTTATTAATTTGATAAATTACAAAGATTTCTCTTGACCAATTGTTCTTATATTTGCTCGAAAATGTTTGTTTTTTACTAACAATTCTTACATGATCATTGACTTTAAATTTAGTTTTCGTGTGAATTTCTGGTGGAACATACTTAAAAACCGACTCTAATAACTCTTTTTCTGCATCTTTATCTACGTCTTTAGGCTTCATTTTGATTGTGCTATGAACAGTATCGTTATATTTCTTTACGATTTCTTGAAGAATATCGATCCATTTAAAGTTTTTATTAATCTCAAAAAGAACCTTCATTCTTTCATTTTGAGTTCTGTTATATCTCTCTACAATACTTGATTTCTCTTCGTTTTCAGTATGATCAATCTTAATGTTGTATTTTCTCAAAACTTCGTTAAATTCTTTATTTTTAAACTCTAAACCCTTATCTGTATGAAGTAGATTTGGCGGTTTGTGATTGATCTTTATCGCGTCTTTTACTATATCTTCGAAGGCTTTTGAAACATCTTTACCGTTTTTTCTTTTGATAGCTCTTGACCAAGCATATTTTGAGAAAGTATCAATAACATTTAACATATACTTGAATCCATCATTTTGATCCGAATAGTTAGACATTATAACTAAATCTGCTGCCCATAAATCGTCAATTCCTAATGTTATAATTTTTCTCTTTTTAAACTTCTTTCGTACCGGTGCATGAATTTCTCTAGCTTCAATCTCGATTTCTTCCTTATTCTTAGATTCTTTCTTTACTTGTTTTTCATAAGGATTCTTTATAAATTTACTCTTATTTGTCTTACATTTTGAACATTTTGCTGCAATTCTATACAATCCGTTTTGAGTTTGAACAATTTTAGAAATCTATATTTTTCGTTTTCTTTTTACACTTGTGACAGTGAATTAAATCATCTTCCATTTACATATCAAAGTTTCCAAGTTTATTTAATTCGTCTAATATATCAGATTTTGCTTCATTTTTATAGCCATACGGTACTGTATCGATCTTATTTTCTAGGACAATTCTCTTATCATCTTTAGCGTTCAGTGCAAGCTTGTTTATGGTAACAGTGTACAACTCATGTTTATAACTTTTGATGACTGTCATCTCCCTAAATTCTTCTTTATCTTCGAACAAACATCTCTTCAAGTTTTCGATATTTATTGTTTTATTTACAATGCTTCTCTTAATTCCTTTACACCTAACTGGATTTTTGTCTAGATACTTGTACGAATACATTTTCGATCTCAATCCACAAAATTCTTCTAAAACTTCGCTATTTAACTCATCTTTGAATTTCCCTATTACCTTCTTATTTTTAGTAGTGAAACATTCATGATCTTTTGGATAATCACTTGTATCAAACACATCTAAATTTTCTTTAATAATTTTAAAAGGATCTCGTTTCAGTTCTAGGAAATAACTGTCTGTATCCATGTAACACAGATTCAAATCTGGATCAAAACTCTTTAATTTTTCATAATAAAATTTATACATTAACAACTTTGACAAATCAAGAACTGAAAACCCTATGTAAATCGGCTTGTTAAATTTTACCTTCTGTTTGTACATGTGACTCGCTATACAGTTGTCGTCAAAGATAGTGAAGCATTTGAAATTTGTCTTCTTGGCATGTTTCATTGAAAATTCTTCATTACCGAGTTTGATATCACATCTATTTCGCACATTTTCCATACTTTTTCCAAAAACAGAGTTGTTCATTAACTTGTAAAAGTCCTTCTCAAAATCACTTGTAGCTTTGGTCCTCATATTAGTATTAAAATCAATGTACTCTTTCATAAAAGGCTTCTGATCGAATGCAATAACTCTATTCACATGTTTTAACACCATTCCTTGTTCGAGATAGAATTTCAAATTTCTCGAATGAACAACGTATTCAGTTTTATCCAGTAGAGTTGTGCACAACTTGTTTTTAAAATGTTCAGGAGCAAGAGGCAAATCTTTATGATTTTCATGTAAATTTGTTGGATATCCTAGATCAACTTCAAGAATATAGCCATAATCTTCGTCGCCAGCGAGTTCTAAAATTGTTTCTTGCCATTCTGCTGTTGTATATGTTTTCGGGTTCATCCACTTGATTTCGTTATATGGTAAATTTTGCATAAGACCATAACCATAAAGATTATTGGCATCGACGTACAACAGATAGCTTTCTGGTTTTGTCTTATCGAAATCTTTCAAATATTTGTTATTTGTTTTAACATATCGTTTAATACATTGAGAAATGCCTCCGCGAATACCTTTTTCAATCATTAAATACATATCGTAATCGTTTATCAGCTGAAGCTCAATTTTCGTTAATTTTAACATTGCGTCCCAAGCAAGACTTGGAGCTGTTAGATAATGTGCCGGATCAAGTTTATAGCAATTTAAGCAAATATTTCTGAAATTTTCAAATATATCAGCGAGCAATAGTACATCTTGGATATTGTACAAATCAGAGTAATTTCCAAGATTTTTCTCTTTTAATCTGTTCCAAACGCTCAAGTAGTGTTGATAATCTTTCTCAGATATGCTCTCGTCTGTCAAAAGTGAATAGAAATCTTGAATTTTCAGCTCTTCTGTGTAATCAAGTTTTTCAATACTATCGATAAATTCGTAAGGAAATATACCTTTCCCAGATAGAATTTTAAAGATTTCTTCTTCGTCATTTGGTTGTCTTTCTAGAATTGCGTTCAATATTCGTCCATCTTGTATAAAATGATTTGTATGTTTGAAGTCTTCTTTCTTTAGATTTTTAGCTAACTTTTCTATAGACGAGGCCATGAATCTGAACGTGTCTACGAACGAAAACTTGATGAATTTTCTTGGCTTATCACCTTCGAATTCATATCCATATCCTGAATTTACTGAATAATTTATATATTTTTCATCTGTGTTTGCGATCAAATCAACATTTCCATATTGTTTAGCCATCTCTTTTATGTACAAATGAGTATCGTAATTTGACATATTATGACAGAAAACTGGGATGTTCTGGGGAAATTTCAAATTCAGATTGCAACATGCATGAGCTGCGCCTCGAAACTTGCCGGTTAAATGACAATGATCTCTCACTTTATTATAACTCTTATCTTTCCAAATATCAGGAGTAAAACCATACTGAATCGACCCAACATCATAAGCAGACCATTCGCAAATATGACAAACGTTTGCATTTTGGTATGAAATTTCTTCTTCTTCAGTCAATTTCATAGGTTTTTTGTTCTTAGAATTATATTTTGTAGCTACGTATTTTGATATTTTATTGAGTTCTTCAAACAATTTTGCAGGAACATTTGGCAAATCTTCTTCATTTTTTGCTCGATAACATATCGGCTTGTACATACGATTGGTCACATTCGAAACTAAATATAGAGTAAAACCATAAGGAATATGCTTCTGAACCTTGGTTGTAGTCGATCTTTGTGGATTGTTTTTTGCATGTGGGAATCTTCTCTAATATGCTTTCAAAAATCCATATAAATAACGTAAGGATGAGAAAATTTCTTTTGATAATTAGTAAATGTTGTTGTTTGACCTGGAAACGGCATAATTGGCTTACAAACTTTCATGTTGCTTGCAAATTTCTAAATGATCTGTTAAATCTCCAGATTTGTAGAAATGGCTTAAACATCTTCTACAAAGAAACTTTTTGTGCTCATGCTTAGATAACTGAGAAGAAACAAGCTTATTTAAATCGGTTATCAAAACATAATGAGATTTATCATCTTGTTTAACATACAATAAATCAATGTTTAATTCAGCGTCATATTTTTCTGAAATTTGTAACGGAAACAATGTTAATTTTTTCATCAAAACTGTAAAACATTCACAGACATTTTTGGATATTTGTACTTAGGATTGAAGCTTCGTTTTTCAAATGATTGTATATCTTTCAGAGACATTGGATACTCAAAACCCGAAAATATTTCGTCATTCACAAATTTTTCGTATTGCTTTGCTCTGTCAACATGAGTCTCAGGTTTTTCAATAGCACATCGGATAGAATAAATAAAACAGAAATCATCTTTATTTTTTATATTTATACAAGCTTTCTTAACTTTGATATTCTTTGGTAAATCGATGTACGATCCTGCATTCATCATTTCGTGTTTGTTAAGGCTCAAAACTAGTTGTTTGCAGCTTTTAAATGTCCATCCGGAACCTTTATTTGGATGATTTGTCTGTTCTCTATGTGTTAATTTATTAAATTGTTTAGTGATAAAATCGTTTACATTGAAGATTTCATCTGCTTTTATAGTAAAGTACATTGGGCAAGTTTGTGGTTCACCATTCACTAAAGTTCGTTCGTATTCACATTCTAAAGATAGATAACCTTTCATATTTTTAACGGATTCTTGAAATTTTTCGATTAAAATTTTGATTTCTGGCCTCATAATTGATAGATACTTGTAAATTGACATGAAATCATCGTTCAAATTCGTTAAAATGTATTGTTTGAACAGACCGTGCATAGAGGACAAAACTTCGACATCGATGATATTTTCAGATTTGTGTTTATCTATTTGTTCGATCGTTTTCAGACTTAGTTTTTTCGTTAGTGTTGATAGATAATTTTTCGGCGATTGATTGAATTTTTTCATCACTAAAATACTTTAAGATCTTTCTTTTCAACTTTAAAATTTTTCTTTAATTTCCTCAATTTATCTATATTATACATCCTCTCGTGATTAGCAATTTGATTTTCTCTGGCCCATTGTCTTAAATAATTTAGTTCATTAACGTAAATTTCTTTGTTCTTCAAATGAATCTTTGAGTTGTAGTGCCGATCATAAATGATGTTTAAAAATTTCTTTTTTACAAAAGGGACATGATACCTTTTCGCGCTCCATTTAATAAGGAAAAATTTTATGAGTTGAGTTTCACTATGTAGTGGAATGTCTTTTTGTTTAAACGGAAATTATTTGCTAAATTCATATTATTTTCTTTCATTCCTCCTAAATACTTCAAAAATATACCCTCTCGCTGCTGAAAAATCTCGATTTCTTCCGTAATAATCTTTGTAATCATAGACAAAATATCCTAAATATTTGTACAATAGAATGAAATTATTTCTATTTATCCTCTGTTGTAGAAATGTAAAACATAAACATTTGTGCTGAAAAATTTATATCTTGGTAGACTTAGTTCCATAATCTCCATTTATAAAAAAATCTTTTTTTGTTTAAATGGAAGAGTACAATGCCAACTGTTACAAGTGTTATAATAGAGGAGAAATTATTGATAAAAAATATTTAGTTTGTAGAGACTGTAATTTAATTTTGTACGAAAGAACTAAACCTAAGAAATTACGAAATAAACTAACACATTTGAATAATCTGCTTATAAAATTACAATACGGAGATGAAAAACAAACAAAATTTGTTACAGAGTTTAGGAAAATAAATAAAAATTTTTACTTATCTCTTAGAACCGTTGAAAAAATTATTTTCCTTTTCAAAGAATACATTAGGTTTGTAGGTATCGATACACACGTTTATTATGAAAAGATATTACCTGTATTTTTTCATTATCTGATGTTGAATTTGTCTACGACTTTAAGCCAGAAATCCTCGATGATTTTATAGTACATTTGGAGAAATTAAACGAAGAACCTCGTGAAAAGAATGCGGTTTTACTCACATTTCTCCCCGACTTCTCGAGTGATTGTTAGCAAATTTCATTTTTTCCGTCTTTACATTTTTTCTATTTAAATGGGAGTTCTTGAAAGAGTTAAATGATATTGGAGAATGTAAGTTTAAAGAGTATAAGAAGTTAAATGAATTGGAAGAAAGGAAGAAACATAGAATCTTGAATTTGGAGAAAATGAAAGATAAATTCGGGTTTACAATAATTGCCGAGTTGGAAGATTGTAAAGTACACTTGCCGAACAGACTTTTGACTGTTTTGGATGAAAAAAAAGATTAAAGAATTAAACAAAAATGAAAAATTACACTTGATTGTTACTGGAAAGAAGACTATTAAAGATAAAGAAATTACAACAATTAACTTTGTAGAATAAAGATTTTTTATTAAGATTTCTGGATTTTTTCATTAAAACAGCTTATAAATGTAGAAGCAAACATTGAACAGTAAAACAGCTAAAGATTCGGTTATTTAACATTCGTGCTTTCCTGTTAGATTTCTTAGATTTGTTTATTGTTCAATGGACAGTATTTTACATTGATTTTCTGACTGTCCCAAAAGTGCGCCAGAACCGCCATATTCATATCTACTTATATATATATATATATATATATATATATATATATATATATATATATATATATATTCCTTGTTCTTTATGCAACATCAACGAGGCCTGTAACATTTGGTCTTGCAAATACTTGTGTACTACAGATATATTGTTTATGTATCACGTGGTCTTTGGTAAATTCATTTTGTGTGAATAACTTATTTACTCTGATTCTTTTGATCATTATCCCTTTTATAAGTGTACATGTATCAGAATCAGAAACAGTTATGCGTATGAATACACATATTATAAGTGGTAATAATACATGATTGTCATTTGTGATTGATTGAGTTTTAGTCTAAAGTCTGGTTAATCTCTTCAGTAAATTCTTGAACAGAGTAGATAGGATGTTCTAATAACCACGAATCAAGTTTTCTCTTCATTGCCTTTCCAGTTAGTTGTGTGAAGGAAGCTGGGAGCTGATTGTAAAAATCGTGCTCCCATTGTTGAGAGTGATTTAGTTATGTGATTAGGTTCAATTACATGTATCAGCAGTTTATCAGGGATACAATATATAGTTCTTGCACAACATACACGACGGATGACCATAGCTAGCGCTTTATTTAACGTTATTTCTAATTTTTATGCACTGTGAATATTTAGTAATGAATGTTCTCACCGCTTGCAGTTTGTTTAGTAGTTAAGACAATTAACAATGAGTATTATAATTACATTTGAACATGCCAATTATTTTATAACTGCAACTTTGTCCGTGAATGTTACAGAATAAAACAATCCTTCCAGTCGATAATATAATAAAAAGCAATTAAACATGTGTAAAGAGCGAATTAAAAATGTCTAGTTAATTTTTACTATATTTATTCAAATATTATCAACAATCCATCATTTTTTGGTAGAAACTCTTTGTTCCTTCACATTAAATTTAACCATTATTTCAAAACTAATGTCTTTTAATACGTCATGTCCGATAATTTGTATGGTCAAAATGTAGCGGGAAGCCAATGGTGTTTGTATTTGTACGTTTCCAGCGTAAGAAATGATTATGAATAATAATTAACTTTGCTATATATTATTATTACTGTAGGGGCACAGATTGATTCAAGACTGTATATTTGTGAGTAACAGCATTAGAATTATGAATTATGGAAATATAAAGAGGAGGAATGAATAGTGCAAAGCGGAAGTTTTTATTTTTATGTAACAAACCATTATGTTTTATATTTATGTTTTCGATCGTAAAGCTTGATGAAAATCTCGCAATTAAAGCACATCTAATATAATATGGAGACATTTTATTTCTGTTTTATTAGTAGGAATAAACAGTTAATTTTATGTAAAACAATTATAAAAATACTCAAATGATTTATGTAAAATTATTTTGTGTTTTTTTTTTTTTAAGAAAACCACATTTTATTAGATTCTTTAGTAATGTTTGAAATAAGATAAGTTATATATGTGAAGTGTCACATTAAAGTTAGTATGGCAGTAATTTCCCATTTAATTTAAAGTAACTTGGAAGGTTCTGTTGTGAAGACTCATGTAAACAGCTTTTAAGAGCATTGGCTTATTTCATTATGTTGTGGCGCGCCCGTGTGGTATTTTTAAATAGTTATTATTTTAATTATTCAGAATGCTGATGTATGTACATGTATTTGTCTACTGTGAGGAATTTGAAAACGTGGAAAATTTATAAAAGCGTGTGTTACAGGAAATAACGCTAATATAAAGTATAAGTGAAGGGTAAAGTCCTGCAGGGACACTGATGTGAAGATGCCATTCTGTATTCCTGGTAGCATCTGTGTTTGACGAAAAATACTGCGCTACAGCTGTGATTCAGACACCTTTTCTAATAATTGTAGTAAGAAGTCTATAACCTTGTTGCATCAAAATGTACAATCTGTTGCGTCAAAAAATGGGCCCATTGAAGCCATTCTCCACAGTAAAGATGTAGATATAGCTTGTTTAACAGAGCATTGGCTAACCCCCGACAAGCGGAGTAGTTTGAATATACAGGGGTACTGGGTTGCTGATATTTACTGTAGACCTAACCTCGCTAGAGGTGGTGTTTGTACACTTGTCAGTAACAGATTCCCTCATCTCGTCTCAGACCGCAAGGTTATCTCTCACCTCAACTACTTTGAGAAGCACTTTGAGTCCTCTGTTGTTGTTGTCCATGTTCTGAATTTGACATTACTGTCACTTTACAGATCTCCAGATGGCGACTGTGACGTTTTCATTGAGAGACTGGAGGAGGCCCTCAGAATAATTATGAGAAGCAACAGGAATATTATCATATGCGGAGATTTTAATATTCATTTTTGGGAAGTAGCTGACAGGAAATTTGTTCAACTATTAGATGTTCTCAATAGTTTTTCACTGAAAATTCTTATTCGAGGAGTGACACGTCCTTGCTCTTCTGGTGGCTCGTGCATTGATAACGTCTTGACTAACATTGAGTTCGATCAGGTCTCAGCCGAAATACTTCCTACAGCCTTATCAGACCACGAAGCCCAGTTGTTCTCCGTCTCAGACACCTCTAGTTCGACTGGTGGCAGTCCGAAGATGGTAAAAGCGAGAAGGTTCTCCTCAATAAACGTTGATAGATTTTTCTAGTCTTTTGCAACAGGTTAACTGGAACAAACATGTCTTCCCTGATGATAGGGAGGATATTGAGGTCCAATTTTCTTCTTTTATGGATGTTCTTGTACATATCTTTAATTTAGCATTTCCTCTTGTCACTCGCAAGGCCGAACGTAGAGTACGTCCTAAATGGCTCACTGTTGGGGTCGTCAGAGCGAGGGAGCCGTTGAAGGATCTATATTTGCTCCAGCGCGATTATCCATCGGCTTTCCATCGCAAGTTGTATAATAAAAGAAAATCTGAGTATCGAAAGCTTATCCAATCAGAGAAGAGCTTTGTGGCTAGGTCTCATATTGAGAATAGTGACAATACAGGAAAAGCGGTTTGGCAGATTGTGGCTGAATATTCAGGGAAGTGCAAAGGTAACAAACGCATAAATGGTTTGATTGATAATGGCTTGTTGGTCTCAGAACCTAATTTGATAGCTGCAAGGTTTAATTCTCATTTCGTTAACGCTTGTAATCAGTTGGACCTTCAGAGCAAAATAACATCAACTGATTCGGGTTTGCCCAGCTCTCCATGTTCATCGAGCATTTTTTTGCTCCTGCCTCGTACAGTGAAGTGTTGAGTGTGACTAAGGATCTCAGGGCCAGCTCCTCTTCTGATGTATTTGATATGTCTCCATCCATTGTCAGGAGGGTTGCAGATTCACTCTTGTGTCCCTTGACTGTCCTGTTTATTAATTCTATTGACCAAGGACTCTTTCCTTCTGCGTTAAAATCCGCCAAGGTGATTCCTGTCTTTAAGAAGAGAGATAGAACCTCAGTTAACCAATATCGCCCCATCTCAATACTTCCCACGTTGGGCAAAATATTTTAAAACGATTAATTCACAATAGAATGATTAATTTTCTTAACGAAAATTCCTTACTATCTCCTTCACAATTCGGGTTTCGTAAAGCTAAATCAACCACTCACGCGATAAATGATTTCCTTAATGCCGCCTTCTCTTCTGTTGACTCTGGCAGTGAGACTGCGGGCATTTTTTTGTGATATTTCCCGTGCCTTTGACACCGTCAACCGCCAACGTCTCCTGGACAAGATGGAAATGTACGGTGTTAGAGGCATCCCTCTAGAGTGGTTTCGTTCCTATCTTTCTGGTCGCTCTCAGTTTGTTGAGATCACCAACAAAGGGGGTAGGGGTAGGTCTGCTCTCTTACCGGTCAAGGTTGGTGTGCCGCCGCAAGGATCAATTCTTGGCCCTCTTTTATATATACGTGAATGACCTTAACTGATCTGTGAGGGGCCACTTGGTGCAATATGCCGACGACACCAGTGTACTTATTCAAGCGGACACAGCTCAATCTCTTTCCACCGAGCTGTCGTTTTCACTCAAGAGTCTTAGTTCTTGGTTTTCTGCTAACTATTTATATCTCAATCCTGAAAAAACCTCAATAGTCCACTTTAGACCCCACAAGAATGAGAGTGCGTTAGTTACTCTCCTTGACAATATACCTATCAAGCATTCTTCAACGGTCTGCTTCCTGGGACTCCACATTGATTCCAGATTTGATTGGTCAAATCACATCAGTCATGTCTGTCAAATACTTGGTGCCAGCATTTACTCTTTAAGGTACCTAACAAGTTTTCTGTCTAGAGATACCGTTAGGCTGGTGTACTTTGGTTACTTTGTGCCCATTTTAACATATGGATTGATTTTCTGGGGGACGGCTTCAGGTAGGTTGATCAGTAGGGTTTTTAAACTGCAGAAGAAGGCTGTTCGACTGATGTGTGGTCTGGGTCATCGTGAGAGCTGTCAGGAGGTTTCCCTAGGGAAAGCCTAATGACATTGCCATCACTTTATATATATTCGGTTGCCACATTTACATTTAAGAACCTTCAATCCTTCCCATCATTTAACCACGTGTATTCTACAAGAAACAGAGATGCTCTAATCATTCCGCAACACCATAATAACAAATTTAAAAAATCAATGTCATATATGGGCCCAAAAATCTTTAATGCTTTGCCTTCTAGTATCACAGCGTGTGAGACTGAGACGTCTTTTAAAAACAACTTAAAAAGATACCTAATAAGACAAGCATTCTACTCCATTAACGAACTGGTGAGCGGTGCTCCAGCCTAGTGGACGATATAGATAAGATTGTTTGTAGTTTAAGTTGTACTATTTTATATTTTAAAATGTTTTTAACTGTTATTTAAATGTGTGATGTTGTATTCTTCTGTCTAGTATTAATCGGTTCTATAATATCTGACCATGTTCCATGCATGTCTCATGTCAATGAACAATAAAGAATTTGATTTGATTCAACCTTCGTACTCTACTTAGGCTATAGCCTTTACATGCTGTTGTTGGATTATGATTTACATAAAGTGAAGATGCCACTCTGTATTCCTGGTAGCATTTCTGTGTTTGACGACAAATACTGCGCTACAGCTGTGATTCAACCTTCGTACTGTACTTAGGCTATAGAATTTGCATGGCGCTGTTGGATTATTACTTACATAAAGTGAAGATGCCACTCTGTATTCCTGGTAGCATTTCTGTGTTTGACGACAAATACTGCGCTTACAGCTGTGATTCAACCTTCGTACTCTACTTAGACGATAACCTTTACATGGGCGGTGTTAGAGGCAATACCAAATTATTGTCCTGAAGTGACAAGCCAGGATTGATTGCGGAGATGGGAATTTCCCCACTGATTGTAAGTTACATTAGAATTGTTGTGAGAACCTTCCTAGCCTAAATTATAAAGCTCCTCCAGGAGTCTTTGTAAATGAAACATTACATGTAGGAACGAGACGGTATCAGACACAATTATTTACAAATAGTAACTTCCAGATTTTATGGCGATAACAACGGATAAGGGCGTTCGTTGGTTTTAGCGCTTTTCAACCAAATTGCAAATTTGAACATCCATAAATCCTACACGTGTGATCCGATTAAGACAAAATATTTGTACAAGATGTTTTAAAATGGACTGGGTTGGAGTTTAGAATTATATATATAAATTACCAATTTAAATTTTATTCTGGGCCGGGTTTTTGAAATAATTCGTTATTGATGTTTGCTATCGTTAATTTAATTGAGCAGGTTTCTATGAATTTATTACGACTGGAACCTGCTTATTCGAATTTGCAAACCACCAGATTGTAGAGCACGATGTTGCATCTAATTTTCCAAGTGTACATAATCGCAATGCATCGGAAACACACAATGTGTTGTTAATGGAATATTCATGGGACGGCTCTAATACAGTCTAGTGCAGTTTAGAAACTGCTTGAAGTTTGTGTGATTAAATATTCATTTACTAGACAAAACTGAGGTTATATTACTATACCATGATTTGCATCACCGACATTAACATGAGTTGATAAAACTTCCTCATCTACAAAATGCAATACTGTTTGTCATTAATATGTTGCTTGTTCAGCAACAAATTACCGATTTATTTTCACAAAAAGTTATAAGGGGAGATACGAATTTTAGAATATTTAATGCAAATTTTATATCATAAAATAGTGTCCTTTCATTATTATATAAATGATTAAAATGCATGAAGTAACTTTTAAAAATTACTAGTGACGTTGAGATAAACCTTATATGGAAAGTGTCAATCCTTGTAAAGCGACACATAAATATTCGCAAGCACTTTATATTTTAGCAAATAATGTTTAGATAGTTTATTACTTCAGAAATATACTTTTCTCAGATTTATTATTATAAACAATACGTGTCCGCATAATATGATTTTATAAAACTACGTTTATACAAAGCTTGATAAAATAAAAATACGATAGTTTTTTTAACAGAGTGAATCTTTTTCATTATTTGTGTAAAATACATAAGAGTAAATATATGTCACCAATTTATAGGATAGAAAATAAACATAATCATTATTTTTTCGTGTTAATTGACCCATCTGTCTTAATAACCTCAGTCATCAATTAAAATAATAAAATATATGAAAATAAAATCGGTTAGTAGTCTGAAGGTAGTAGAGGCGATGCACGTTTCTTAATATTCCAGTAATAAAAAAATTAAAGGAGCAAATGGGAAAATGGACGATAACAGGAGAAGGGAAGGTAATAATTTTATCTTTAAAGTACTTGAGCAATCTGTGTTTTTTATTCAAATAAAAAATTATAAATTGTGATCTCGATAAGACGTACTGTTAAAAAATCGCTTCATAGATCAACGTGGCTTTTTAAAAAGCCTTGGAATTTCAGGTACTTCAAGGGATTTTTGATATTGTAACCCTGCAACAATTGATTCGATTCCACTCCTGATTTTTAAACTGACTGAATTATAAACAAGAAATTTTTGTTTTAGATTCGTATTTTACCAATATAAATTTATAGTTCAATGATGACTAGAATATTACAGGAGCTTTACAAAACTTAGTTTAATAAATTTTCTACAACTAACAGCTGGTGAGAAAGCTTGACAGGCAGTGACTGATATGTCACTGTTACTTTGTCACTAGAACAGATTGTGGCCATCAGTCAGCTAACCACAACAGTTCTCGTTATATCTCTCCTATTAATTGCACTTTAGAGTTTCTGACACAGCAGAAAGTTAGCTGGAGATTACACGACTACTATTACTCTGTCAAGTAAAAATGTAAGTTCATCATTACGGTTGTACTTTGTTCTTGAATTGCTACGAGAAACAATTGTGATAACACTGTATGCACAACACGCTTGACAGGTAAAATGTATTTGGCTGAGCGTTACCGAAGCCTACCAGTAGAAGAGCTGAAATAAATTTCGGTCTGCCAGCTCGCATGTACGCTGTGTCAACTAGCCAGGATCCTGGCCACACGCGCGAGATGACCCACCGGCGGGCGACGAAGTCCTGGGTCACGTGGCGGTGAGGGGCGAGTCCTCGAGGCCAGTCGGCGACCTAACTTGCACCGGGTGATGCGTTCACCTGACAACGTGACTTAAAACTGAATTATTTCTGGATTTCGCACCGATATGCACCACTACGACCGATATGAACCTCTATTCTACCGAAATGATAAAAAAACGTACTGATATGTACCTTTGGAAAATTTGCGTAACTCGAGAACTATAACTTTTCGTAAAGTCGCCGATAAATATTTGTAGTTACAGCTATTAAGGCCAAATTTTTATTCTTAATTCTTATCCTCATTAAGATTACTTATAAAGTAGAGGATAAACTGTGTACTAACATAACAAACAGCATGTTCCAATCACCCACTGCAATTCAGATAGATTCCAACCCTCTAAAAGTTTTGTTTTATTTTTGTAACACTATAACGATGGCAAAATTCCGACAACCTGTTTATAAAGTTGTCAAACACTTTAATTCCTCTATTGGAACCGTAATGCATAAGTCTTAAATGTCCGACATAACTAGGAAATGTTGATGTTACGGGTGCTAATTCTGTGCATAGACCGTGTTCATGTTGTAATATAAATGTTATATAATAGATCTGCCAAAAATATAGAATTGTGATTCGTAGATCATTTATCCGAATAAGATACGACTTTAATAAACAATTAACTGAGTAAGGGGAAAAAATGTGTTATGAGGGCTAATTTAGAAGTGTTGCAAAAAATCATTAATACGGTTCAGCGACTGGAAAAATGCCACGTTTGATGCTAAACTGGAATTATGGGAAACGGAAGTGAAGAAATTATGCAAGATTCAATTTAAGGTCGTGTTTACACTCAATTCCTAGAATGACAAAGTTATTATGGGATACTTTAATACACAGAGTATACTATCAGCTTAATATTCTTCACTATAAGGTAGAAACTTGAGGAACCTCATAGAATATAATATCGTCTGTAATTTAAGATAAGAGAGGAGTAAATAAGGAGCATCAGCTCTGAGTAGATTTCTCTATAAATGTGTAGAGAATGTAACTACCACATTAACTATTGATCCAGACTACCCATGAACGTTACTGTATACGGATCGTGGGGAGGGGGTGGTTGATTCAAGAGCGGGAATCGTGAGATATATTGTGGTAATTACCAACCGGCGCTGTACGGGTACATAGAGTAACACATGCTGGTATGTAGTGTCTACAGATTGCATTTAAATAGTTTTCCAAATAAATTCCTTCACTAGACTGAAATATAACTTTTCCAATTAAATTTTCTTGGAACTGGGATTTCTGTTCATTTCATATGAACAGATATGAAATGGATATCGATGAACATGCTGCTGGCGAAAATTAAAAATTATCCTGCTAACCATACAATCGAGGTTTATATCTTTTTCGAAACTATAATCTTCGAATACTGAACAACCTGTCCTCTGAGTAGCCCTGATCTCTGAATAGGCCTATACAGCTTATGATTTTGGTTAGAATTTAAAGGGTCTTTACATTATGGTACTGGAACTGGGCCTTCGTCTTATTCAACTAGAAATAGGTTACTAACTATTCATAAGCCTTGAAAAACAGAAATATTTTTGTATGCTCAGATTTCTCATCTCGCATAATAGCTATCCTGGATCAGCAAAGTATTCTGTAGCTAGAGGTGTACCATAGTTCAAAATGTCGACTTGGTTGCACACATATTACTTAGGCTGTCCTAAACTCAGTACATGGTTCGTGTCGCAGTGAAGGTGTAAATACTGTATATATTTGACGAAATACCTATAAAGGATTTCATATATATGCTTTTCGTTAATTTTCATAGAAAGATAAGGATAAATGGGTCCTCTGTGAAAATGAATTTTACAAAAAAGCTTACGATAACTTAGTATGACATTTTTGTAAAAAAAAAGGCTCTGACTAGGGCTAAAGCGACCCATGTAGTCAATTTGGCACCTACAATTATCTTTAAATTGCTGTTTTAAATATAGAATTACGTATGTAAATGTATTGGAAGCATTCGGTATGAACTCTCTGTGTGATTGTGATGATATCAAAGTGTGGATGAAAATACTATATAGTCAAATCTGATAAAAGTTCATTAGTAAGAATTTTTAGATTTCCCAAAAATATCGTGTTAGAATTCACCGGTATTTAGTTACTAACAAAGTGCCGGAAGAGATTATATGGTTTTAATGATCGATTTTGTCGTTGGAGGATTCAAGTAAAGAATGGAGAACTGATGGTTTTAAGAAAAATACACAAGTGACAAAATTTAAGATTTTGTTTGGCGACAAGAAGAAAATATTTTCAATCAACAGTGTGAAGGACCATTGAACGAAACTTACAAAAACTAAGTAAACAAGTAAAGAATATAAATACTTGGCGCACTTAACTTGCAAAGCTCACAAAATAATATTAAATTCTGTTAAGAAACAATTAAAATCAATGACAAAAATACACTGAGTTCACAAAACATGAATGCCTGGAATATTTACTACATTAAAGAGATATATCTTTCCATATTTAAATCTATGTTGTATTTAAATACTTATGATGTTTTCAGCCAGATATTAATAGAAAAGACTTTACAAATATTCTAAATATATTTTGATTTAAAACAATTTAATAAGCCATTTAATTAAGGAGAATATATTATTGGTAAATTTGATCTTATTTCACGAAAAAAATTTCCCTAATACTGAAGTATAAAATCGAGTAACAGGCTTCGCTAAGGCTGCATGCGGTGTTTAAAGTCTGTATAAAATTTATCTCAAAAAAAAATATTATATCTCATTGTATGACACTATCTGTAATCTTAATGATGACAAATAAAGATGAATCGGAATCTGAATCTGAATCAGAAATGTTCTTCGGTCAGATAGGCAGTTGGACACTAATTCAGAAAATGATTTTTTCATTGCCCAAGTAGACACAAGAGAAACTGTGTCTACCTACTGAATATTGGGTTTCAATCAAGCTCAGCCAATTTCCATGGTTGGACTTGTACCATCATGTATCTCATTCTAATGTAACTACAAATGAAATTCCATACTGGCCAAGGCTACATTAAATATTTCCCGAGATATATCGCTACATGATACACCAAATATGTTGATAAAGTTAGGTTACACAGTTGTGATTAAATAATAAAAGCTTTCAAGCAAGTCTTAAAAAATGTTTTGGAGTAGTCAGTCTACATGCATAAATGTGTTTATTAATATGCTATAATGTTTATTTATTCCAGAATTTTTTGTTGCTATAATAGTTACTATGAGACTAATTTATGTAAATTCGTTAACGATCCCCAAATCCCATGGAATGGACCATCGTGTAAACTCGATGATGCCTTTATAGAGATTAAGTGAAATGAATTCATGCAAAATTCTAACTATAGGTTTGAGGTAGGCCGTTTTATAAATACCGCGCGGCCAGACAGACAGACAGAAATTCAATGTTTCCAGCCTTTTAGTGAAAGGCTTCGCTAACGCTCAACCAGTAATCGCAAACAACTTTACTAAATAACTGAATCTAATGTCTGCACGGTTAAGATCTATCTTAGTGTAGCTAATGTCTGCATCGGTTATCTACAGTATATAAAGAGTAAGATACTATCTGAGATCCAATAACGTCTGATAAGTTTCTAGGGTAGTCTGGCCACAACTGTAACACACAACGTGATGTACTGCCACATTACTCTTCAGCTAATACTCTTCCTTATCAGTCTGTTCGTTACTGTTGTTAGAATCTATCAGGTTATATTATAACAGAGATGTACTTTTGCAAAAAATCAATGTGGATGTATATTTGCATTGCTTGTTGTTATTACAGAAGAATGGCGACGGTAAAGGACAAGAACTGAGTTAGGGACAAATCAGGCAGAGTTGTTTTGTATCACTTGTCGCTTTGTATTATATCATTAACTCGAATATATTATTCGTATGTATAACTTTTAGGTGAAATGGTCGACTCGATAGACAAACCTGTTTTTTGTTTAGACAGCCACAAAATATTTTAGGCAAGGAAGTTCTTATATAAAACCTCAAGAAATACGCAATTTGAGCACAATATTATTGTTACTAGAATGCGAATTTACTGATGTTATTAATGTTCATATAAGAAAATCGGAGTTCTTGGCTGCTTCTGTTATTCACAATTGAAACCAAACGGTTTGGGGTTTCAATTCTTTTATAACTGTAATAATATCTAGAAATATGCTTTTCCTTTAGCTAGTATGTAATTAAACATAAGATTATCAATTAATGAGTCTATATGCAAATAAAAGACCTCTGGGAGCTCTCTGTCTTTGAGATACCTAAATTCCTATATAGCTCTCAGACACTATAAGCTCCGGCCTATTCAAACTGTGCGAAATACCGGCCAGCTGTACCTTCCGGTTTCTGAGAAATCTCAGTCTCTGAGAACAGCCAGCTTGCGGCATGTCACAGCTCATGCAACATTTGAAATTTGAGAACTCAAAGTCTCTAGAAGTTCCTGGCCTCTGACAAGTTCTGACTCTCGGGACCGACGTTCTCTGGCATTTCTGGTCGTTGGAGCCTTACAATCCTAAAGGATTCTCCGAACCCTGGCAACTCTCTGCTTTTGGCAGCTCTCAGCCCCTAAACTAATTACCTCTGGTGAGTTTTGGCTTTAGGTAGCTTTAAGCCTCTGGCAGTTCCTAGTTTTTCTTACCACTTTTGACCTATGGCGGTTTGGCATAGGGAAGGCCCTGGTTTGTTGCAGGTCTCAGCCTCTTGCATATCGATATCTTCTGGCAACTCTTGATCTCTACAATTTGGCGGCTGCTCACTTTCTAATGATATAAATCATGTATTTTGATTCATTTCGTAGCAATTTTATACTTATTGCGGTTAAAATATACCTCATTACATAGGATTAAAAGTAAAATTTTAGTAATAATTGTTTTTTTTCCTAAGGCTTGTTTCTATGTCTAAAACTGAACGAAAACCCATGGTTGATTAATAAGTGTAGTACATAAACTTTGGTTAAAATATTTTCATCCGCAAGGTGTCTATGTGTAGAAAAACGCTTTTTGACCTAGAGCCCTAGAGCGTATGTCCGATTGGCACCGATAACGAATTTACCTTTCTATTCATAGAAGAATGGCCTTACCAAGTTCCGTAGAGATGCGTTGAAATTTTCAACCGTCATTGTAATGATAAGCAAATTAAAAGTTTACTAATTTTCAAAGTCAGCATATATTCAGTAACTTATTTTTAGTACATTGTAACTTGAACGCATTTTAAACATTTCTTATTGTTTTGTGATTCATTAAATACCTGATAAATTGAATACCATACTTGATTTTTCAATGCGATAATGTTGAAGTCCTATGTTTCCATCATAAAATCGTTGAATAACGACGCAATATTAATAGAATTACCATCATAGAATAGCTCTAATACAATACAGTTCCGGCACAGCACAATGAATGGGGTAGAAGTGATTAATAATTCATTGGCTACACTCAAGTGCAGGTGGAACTACGGTAATGAAACAGAATTACAGTATTACAGTTCTCAGTCTCGCCTATAACAAGGGTTGCTTCTGGCTTTTACTTACATAAAATATATCATGCTTTCTTTTCTTATTTACTTTAATATGCCATGTTTGCAGCTGAAGATCACCATTCTATTTAATCTAAGTAATGTTTGCACTTGCATTATTACATTGTTTTAGGGTAATTTTATATAAAATGTAATAAATTAAGATCATTTTAGATTAAAAGATTCAAACTTGATAAGCGCGGCGATGTACATTAGTCTCTATTAAGTAACAGAGATATAAATCCCTAATGAATAAAGGACGTTGAGAAATATATTATGATGAAGTTAAAGCCATAAGTATAATATTAAATTTGACATATATCATTCATACCACGTCACTGACGTTAGGACAATCGTAGTTATTAATTTTACTACGTATGCTACCTGTACACGCATTTGTCATTCATCAATAATAAGTCATTCATGTTGTGGTATACTGATGTTAGAGTGCACTGAAAACTGGGGGGAACATTAACATGCGGTCTTATAATTATAACGATTCTAAATCACTATCTTAATTTACCACATACACATCGTGGCTCATAGTCTGCGTGGAAAAAGCACTGGACACACTAGCGTGCTTTGTTGCACATATTTTCAACCATAAGTCGATATAGTACTGTACGTAAAGTATTAGATATTACATGCCGGCTTACAGAGTTCGTTAGTACCAAATTGAAATATGTAGCAGTTTATACACTACGACCACTGACGTGTAGAAAGAAATGAATATTATTACACATAATCCAAATTAGCTTTTAGAACAATAAATTATTTTTGCACGTATATAATTAATTGTTTAATTCTCAAACGTATTTATTTTTTATATTTTAGTTATATTAGAATATCAAGCCAAAAAGAAAACACATCTTTTTCTTTCTCAATGTGGTAGTAATTGTCATGACCTTCAAGTAATATTCAGTGGATGATCTAACAGTACGTTTTAAAAAAAAATTATGGACAAGAAGGGACTGAGGCAGTGAATAATAGGTCGCCGTCCCTTAAGTATCTGGAACAGATTGTCACCATCAGTCCTAGAACCACAACTGAGCACCATAACAATAACACCCACCACTTTCTCCTTATTGCACTTCATAGCTTGTGAGCTCAACAATGATTTGTCCAACTAGATATACTGTATATTTAATGTAGAATGGGACTGAGGCAGTGACTAAATGTCACCGTCCCTTGTGTCTCTGGAACAGATTGTCACCATCAGTAAGCTAACCACAACGGAGCACCATAACAATAACACGTAACACTTTCTCCTTATTGCACTTCATAGCTTGTTAGCTCAACAATGATTTGTCCAATTAGATATACTGTATATTTAATGTAGAATGGGACTGAGGCAGTGACTAAATGTCACCGTCCCTTGTGTCTCTGGAACAGATTGTCACCATTAGTCCTAGAACCACAACTGAGCACCATAACAATAACACCCGCCACTTTCTCCTTATTGCACTTCATAGCTTGTGAGCTCAACAACGATTTGTCTAGCTAGATATACTGTACATGTAATGTAGAATGGGACTGAGGCAGTGACTAAATGTCACCGTCCCTTGTGTCTCTGGAACAGATTGTCACCATCAGTAAGCTAACCACAATTGAGCACCATAACAATAACACCCACCACTTTCTCCTTATTGCACTTCATAGGTTGTGAGCTCAACAACGATTTGTCTAGCTAGATATACTGTATATGTAATGTAGAATGGGACTGAGGCAGTGACTAAATGTCACCGTCCCTTGTGTCTCTGGAACAGATTGTCACCATCAGTAAGCGAACCACTACAAAGAATCATAACAATCACACCCGCCACTCTGTTTATTACACTTCACAGTTTCTGGGTACAACCACGATTTGTCTAGGAAGATAAACTGAATAAGTGTTGTATAAAGGGACGGAGGAAGTGACTAATAGGTCACCGTTACTTTGTCACTGGAACAGTTAGTCATCATTAGTTAGCAAACTACTACAAAGCTCCATTACCATGACACCCGCCACTCTCTCCTTATCGCGCTTCATAGTTTCTAGTACAACAACGATTTCTATAGCAGGATATACCTTGTATGTGTCATTAGAATAGAACTGAGACAGTGACCGATAGGTGAGATTATACATGTATAGGTGCCGATGTTAACACTTTAACTGTTATTTGTAAGGTGTGGAACATCCAGTCTCATATTTAAGACCTAGATAGCTAAATGATGTTTAAAGGACCAAGTGGTGTTATAAATAAATGATGGTAAAATAGTTTTTATACTTTGTATCAGTTAAACTATGTATATTACAATGATTTAACAACCAATTTCAGTACTTACGTGGTTATTTAAATTTATTACGAAAGATATACTAATTTACATTAAAACAATAAATGGAAAGTATAACAGTTCAATTTAGTAAAAGAAAAACAATAATAAGGTCAATAGAACTAAATAGTTTTGTAAATAAATTGTGCATGAATGAAAGTAAATTATTGAATTATTAATAATTTTACAAGAACGCTGTACATGAATATTTTTAACCGAACGGCCGGTGGAATATGTCTGTTCTTACTTTCACTCCCGGTGAATGAACTAATTGTATTTACGAGCAAATTGAAAGAAAAAAGTGATAGTTTAGTATTATTTTTAAGTATATACACATTTGAACTAGATCTTTGGTTTTTTTACAAATTGAAGTGCAACGTAGGAAATAGAATTATGCAGTTTACACCATAAATCCAAAAGTAGGGGAAACAATGTATCAACGCAACATAAGACTTTTGAAGGAAACACCAAGAACATTCAGTGCGATAACGTCGTCTTGATGTTGTACTCTTAAAAGAAACTCTATAAACATTAAATTTACTAGGAAATACAACAATCTGTCCCTTGATCACGTGGTGTAACCAAAACTTTTTTTTTTATCAGTTAAGCAATATATTTCCACTACTAATTAAAATTTTTATTTACTCTGGTTAATATAAAAATGTAAACATAAATATTAGGTGCTAATTTTTGAACCCTATCAATAAAGTGATTTAACAAACCTATACACGTTTTAAATTCTCACTCACTTTTAATAAAAACTCTTAGGCTCTAAACAGTAGTCTAGAAAAGAAATACCCTAGACATATACACAACTTCAAAGCAATGGAATAATTTAGACGGAATGACAGTCTCGTAAGAAATGACAACTAACGGAGCTATAGCTAAGTCCAATCTAAGGGAAACTTGATCTTGGTATAACTATATTTGAAGGCCAGTGAGACCTAGCCTCCAATGTCAAAGTTCATCCATTCACCATCACGCCGTCGAAGTAATACAAAGACCACACCATGTGTCGCAACAGGTTTCTCTGATGTTGCATACACAATTTCAAATCTATTGCTCATTTCACTCTCGGGATTGCTATCAAGGACACTTCAAATATCATGGTTCACATTTCACCATAATATAACTTTCATTATATATGTGTAATAAAGATTCATGCAAAATTTCAAGTCTGGAGATGGATTTTTTTCAAGATATCGTGCTAAATTATACATTAAGATTTTTTCTCTCATGAAATTACCTTTCATATAAGTAATTAAATAGTAATAGTAATAGTTGAACTAGGTTTTCATAAAATAGAAATAAAGCTAAATGCACAATTGCATTTATCTAAAGTTCAGTTCGTTTTCGTGATATTGTGTGGAGAGACAGATATATAGAAAGAAAGAAATGCAAGTTTTGACTTAATCACAGCAAATGGTTCCTGGATGAAACTCCTGCTACGATCTCTGGCTACTTTAGAATCAATTGTATTGTAGATATAAGAATGACCATTATTGATCCCACAGAAATTCAAAATGAATCTATATATATAAAAGAAAGTCGTGTTAGTTACACTATTTATACGTCCGATTTGGCTGAACATTGGTAGGGAGGTAGCTAAGAACTGGGAAAAGGACATAGGATACTTTTTATCCCGTTCCCGATTCAGGATTCCGCCCCACTGGTCTGTAAAAGTTATAGAAATACCCGTAACAAATGCATTGCAGCAAACATATGTTATTAAGTGAAAGAGCCTTTTCAAATTTAATCAGCTGTTCTTTGCAAACATATATAATGCGACAAAAGAAATATATGTTTATATCATTTAATTACTATTTTAAATTTCTTTACACTTATAGTTTGAAAGCATAGAGTAAGCTTAAGAGAAACAGCAAATTTTGTTTCAACTGTTTCTGCAATCACTGTTAATCATATACTTTACTATCCAGATAATACAATTCAAATTTTACGTAAAAATTCACCTTTAACTGCAATATTTATCTAATATAAACCATGCTCTTGCTTGATCAGAAGAGCAATGCAGATATCAAAAATTACTATCTTACGTTGGCTACAAATATAAAGAATGTTATAAAACCAACCTTAGTTGTTTTTTTTTGACAGAAGTATGGTTCTCAAAACTCCGTGTGTACATATTCTCTCGATCGAGACAACAAAGCAAGCTCAATCATGTCATCGGAGATATAACTAATTTGATCCAGAAGTGATACACGCGCAAAGCCTAAAATAAAAACCATACGCAATTTCGCTTAACATCTGAAGCTCATAATCATTAGACTGTAATAAAATGAACCTAAAATATGCCTATTTTCGTTTCAAAATTACATTGAGCGCCTTCATTTATTACATTGTATGTGCGCTAATGAATTCCGACTTTTTTACTCCTGTCCACGATGGTCTAATATAGTTCAATTGTATACAAAAGTCATGGAATATTGGAGAAAAATTCCAGTTATTTCACAGGTGCATATTGAGACTGTTTTAAAATTTAAATCTTAAATAGATCATGAGCTTGGAGTATCTTTCAGTGGCTATCATTTATCTCAGACGGGTAATAACGACATTCAAAAGAAATATGCTCTCCTATGTCCCAATTTTTTCTATAGGAAATCGCGTGCGAAGCCGTGGTATCTGGGTATTTGGTTATAATTGGTATTTTATTGAAAATCAAGAGTTTTCGTTATAAAATACTACGAATTTATTGACGAACTAGCTGTTACCCGCAGCCAATTGAGCATAATTGCTTTTACATATAAGGACTTCGGTTCTTAAGATTTGCGTGCGAAGCCGTGGGTAACAGCTAGTAATGGATAAAGATAGAATAAAATTCCTAATGTAAACTTTCTATACGGCACTTCTCTGTCAATTGAGTAATGTATCACTGTCAGTAACTGGTCTGAATACGTTTTGTACCATAGCTGATTTTGCCTTGTTTCCCTGATAAAGGAAATATGACATAGACAAATACATAGATTAATAAAAGGTCTGAGAAGCCTACTTCTGTCGAATAACGACTAAGATGGATTTTATAACAGTCTATTAGTGTATAGTAAATGTTAGATAGCAACTTTGATTTTATTATCTGTATTAGAGAACAGGCCAAGCACTGCGCACTTAACATTTGCCTAATGTACAGTTAAAAATATATTTTTCTAAAACATTTAACTTTCTTACTCTGTGCTTAACAGTAGTTGCAGAGAACGTTGAAATAAGAAGTGTTTTTACTATCAAGCTTACTCATTGTTTTCAAGAAAACAAATATAAGCAATTTGAAAATAGTGGTTAAATTAATGAAACAAATGGTCTTGTTGTCATAACACAATGTTTAAACTGAATAATTGATTAAGATTACGTTCTTTCACCCTACATTATTATATAAAAATAGTTTTCTGTTTATCTGGTTTTTCCGTGAACTTGTGTGATACGATAAAAATCCATCAAATCAGGTATCGTTATAATCAGTACTGGTACTCTTGAGTGATACACGTTTTAACAAACCCTACTGTGTGTTGTGTATAGATTTGGTCACAAGAGATTTGGTCATCCAGAAAGTTCTATTTGGTGAATTAAAACTGTCACGAGTAAAATTGGAAAGTTACAATAAGCCGTCATGTCCACAACGTGTGCGGATGTAAACAGGACATCTGCTCGACAAATTATCACCTTGAACGAGTCCAATCACAGTGCAGGATTCTGGGAACAAAAACCAATCTCGTACCATGGACGTTCCGCGTAGTTGATCTTCTTCAGAACTTGATTGCTTCCGGTTGACAGTTTAATAACTATGCATGTTTGCCACAGGGTATTTTACTAATGTTACTAGCATAAAATATTGACTGCTTCTTTAAAGATTTTTTGAATTTATTTTTTTATTTCCCAAAAATATGTACAATATTATAATACAATCTGTACAGTTAATTTCTAGATTGTTACAATACCGAACAATTTTGAAATGTGAAGAAAGAATAAGAAATAATCATCATAGAATAAACAACATAAAATAAACATCATAAAAATAGCATCATGTATAAAAACATTGTCCTCGGGAAATGAGCCTGCATGGGCTATGATGCCTGTGCGCAGTCTCGAGTTGTTCACGCCTGAAGAAATAACGGACTGGATTAATAAAAAAAATGAATATAAATATAGTACAAAATAATACACCATTACACACCACACACATACATACACACACACATACATATATACATATGCATGCACATACACATGCGAATATGCAATGAATATATTAAAAGGAAAAAACCGCGTAATTTTGCTTTGTACCTGTTTTAAAGCATTAAACATTATTAATTTTAAAACATATACATATTAGCAACAATGGTAATTAAGCAGGGTCCCCGCAGATTATAATAGGTTATTGATAATGAATGATGATGGGATAGGAGTGGTGGCTGTTTACATGTCAAACTGTCCGTCTGTAGTTCGTAGACAGCACTGCCTCGGCCTCCTCAATAGACAATGATAATAACCACTGGTTAACCTTCCTTTTAAAAATAATTGTAGAAATTTCACTGAAAAAACTAAAATTTGGAAACTGTTTACTCATATTTATAAAAAGCACGTGAGCAAGATAGTATGAGTTGGTGTTAGAATAAGATTTAGTTAATTGCAATGGTAGAATTCCTGTTGATCTAGAATAACGTGTGTTATGGGTGTGTTGAGTTCTTACAAATAAATCATCTAAATTTTTATACATGTGTATTAAAAGAGATTTTATAAAAAGTTGTCTTATTGTAAACATTTTAGTTTCTTGAAATAAAATGGATATTGAAAACCTATGACATTTTTTAAAAGCTACTTTCAAAATTGTTTTCTGAACCGTAAAAAGAGGATCAAGATTTGATTTATAAGCTGCCCCCCAAGAAATTATCCCAAATGCAAAAAGAGATTGCACGTATGCATAATATACCATTTTCATTTCTTGAACAGTAAGAATATCCCTAAGGTTCTTAAAGGCAAAGATATACTTACGGGTCTTTTGTTTGAGATATTCAATATGGTCTGACCATTTCAAACGGAAATCTAAAATAACGCCAAGATATTTATACGAGTTTATTTTTTCGATTGCTTCACAAATACAGGTACTGTTACTGTGATTTCCACAATTATGTATGATCAGATTTCCTAAGACATAATCCGACTGAGGATTCAAAGAAATTGGCATAAATTTTGTTTTAGTTATATTTAGGGAAAGGACATTCTGATCAAACCACTTTTTCAATAACATTAAATCACTTAATGCTTCTCGTCTCACATCCGCCCATGTATTTCCTTTCAGAAAAATAAGTGTGTCGTCAGCAAATAATGTTATTTTTCCGTTTAAATTTAGCTTGGCAATATTATTTATATATAATAAGAACAGAATTGGCCCAAGTGTACTCCCTTGAACTACACCGTAGTCTACATTAATTGCATCGCTACTAACATTACAAATTGAGACATATTGTTTTCTATTGGTAAAATAACTTTGAAACCAGGTAAGGGCATTGCCCCTAACACCTAATTGTTCTAATTTATTCATTAACTTATTTCTATCAACAGGTTCAAAGGCTTTTTTGAGGTCTAAAAAGATTAGCATTGATTTTTTGTTTTCTGAGATTGCATTATTTAATTCTTTATTTAAATCAAACAATGCATCCGAGATACTCCTGTCGTCCCTAAACCCATACTGACACTGAGAAAGTACATTATTTACCTGGAGAAAATGTACGAGCTGTTCCTTAACTACCTTCTCCAGTACCTTAGCAAAGACACTCAAGAGGGATATCGGACGGAAGTTGTTTTTGTCAGTAAAGCTGTTTGACTTGTGCAAAGGGTACACTTTAGCCAACTTAAAATTGTCAGGGAGTATTCCCTGGGTTATACTTAAATTGATCAAGTATAGCAGTGGTTTCATAAAAGTGCTTAAATTGTCCTTGAGGACCCGTGCAGAAACGCCATCATGACCCGGGGCAGAGCCTCCACGTAAATTTGTCACGTGCCGTATTATGTCCAGTTCTGTCACCGTACGTAACGTAAATGTCGCATCCAGTCTATAGTCGCTATCGCTCACCACTGGGTCCCCTACCGGGTTAATTGTATCGGCTAACGTTTTACCAACAGACGCAAAATAATTATTGAAATCATTTGCTACTTCAGTAATTTTATCGTTAGTAATGTTTGAATTTGTCGGCAGAAACTTTCGTATTGGAAATGTATCCCTGGTTTGCACCCTACCCGCCAATTCGTTTACTATTCCCCAAAACATTTTAGGGTCTTTTCTGTTTTCAGTAATTTTAGAACGATAATATTCTCTCTTAGCGTGTTTTAATGATGTGCTTAGAGTTTGTCTATAGTTGTGGTAATAATGTTTTAATGACACATTAAAAGGTTGTTTTTTAATTATTTTACTTAACTTATCCCTCGCTCTTATTCAACAAATCAATCCCGCAGATATCCATGGCTTAAGTTTCTTAGATCTAGTAGATATTTTATTACTTAATTTTGTGGCATTCTCGATTGATTTCTGTACTATATCGTTAAATAGTGTGGAACAAGTATTGGCCTCCAAGGACTCAAGTACGGGTTCCCAGTGGGCGCGTGTCAGGTTGTCAGCAAGTAACATTGGGTCTACGTACGTAGCTGTATCAGTCTGTGTCTTGTTAGTGGCCGTAGGTCCGGTTATTGTCAAAACAGTGCTGTAATGATCTGTGAGGCTTGTCTCGACCACATCTGCTCTAACTCTACTCATATCTCTATATCGTACAAAAATGTGATCGAGACAAGACTGAGTGTTTTCAGTTACTCTAGTAGGTTTGTCTACACATTTCACAAGTCCCGTTCCAAGTAAACAATTCATGTATTTATCCGTCAGCACTTCGTTCTTAAGCAAGTCTATGTTTATGTCTCCTATCAATACACACATTTTGTTTCTAAACGTTCTCGAATAATAATTTTCTAACTCATCTATAAATAAGTGTAAATTGCTATCAAAAGTTCTGTAAAGTGCAAGTAAGTTGATCTGTTCTCCTAAATAAATAAAATCTAAACTAATTCCAAACACCTCCCCAACGTAATCTGCGTGGCAGTGGCAGTCAATCGCTTGTTTACATAAAGAATTGTCCCGTCATTCCGGTTCCGTTGCTTATCTGTAAAGTAAATGTCAAAGCCATCAATGCTCACCCCCTCCACCCCATCACTCAGCCAACACTCAGTCATAACTAATATATCCAGATTAAAGTTCAAATGGCTTAAATAAATCATCAGTTCATCTATGTTTTTTGAATAACTCCTAATATTACAGTGATATATTTCTAGTTTGTCGTGACCATTGTTGCTATCAGTATCACGTATTCTCTGATTTAAAGTTTAATTCAGTTAATGTACATTTTATTTGCACCGATTTTTTTAAAAGTTACTACACTCAGTGAATAAAATGATACACGACACTATCCGCTTCCTGATTTGACAACGATGTAATATCATTAACATTTATTTTTGCTATGGTCAGGTATAAAACTTGACTAATTATAAACAAATGGGTTCAATTTACTAGACACCTGATTATAAACAATGTAATCTCACTGAGAATATACCTTATACGTATAGGTATTCTGTGCGCGCGGCCGAGGCTCTACTAGCCATCCGAGAAACATTGACCTCGTATACACTCTGTCATTCTGTGACTCATTTAAAAGATCTGAACTATCGTCTTTGCGCGCGGCCAAGGCTCTACTAGCCATCCGGGAAACATTATCCTCGTATACGCTTTGTCATTCTGTGACTCATTTAAAAGAACCGAACTATCGTCTGTGCGCGCGGCCGAGGCTCTACTAGCTATCCGTGAAACATTGACTTCGTATACGCTCTACCATTCTGTGACACATTTAAAAGAACTGAACTATCGGAACACCTTTTATTTGGACATATCCACGAGACAACTAAATAAATCAGTAATATTCCAGTTCTTGCCTCTTGTGTCACGAGAATACCGAAGGATGGGTTTCAAGGGAAAACCCAAAGTTCTTGGAAAAGACACCTCTCTCTCCTGTCCATCAATCAGACGACCGGCTCGCGTGCGCATATCCCTTCGCCCTTCTGTACGGTTTTTCGGCTAGACAGAAGGTTCTAATTTATGAATTAAAACTCGGGGCCGATTAATCACATGACATTAAACATTGAGTACACATCCATGTTAAACAAAGAATGATCAAGATTGATTACTGATCTAATTCTCCATATTGCACAGGGACTCTAGGATCAGGGTGACCAGAAGGCTTTAGGGGGATATATTTACAAATGTTCATAAAATCGGTCAAATAATTTCTGAGTTTATCATTGTCATTTATACAAACATCCCCTTGTATATACATTCAACGAACTAAAGATGCATTATTCTACTATTTTTTTACTACCATATAATCTTTTACTACGCAGTTATGTATAGAATAAAGCAACATTATTACATATACATAATATGCTTCTTTAGCCCTTGTTCTTTTGGAAACTAAAGCGAGAAAGTGTATCTACCAGCGTCTGTTTTACAAAGGTTATGTATAAGGAAGTGTGTCAAAGACCGCATCTCAATAATAGAGACCCTGTACAAAGAACGAGTCACAGCTGAAGTGTATTATTGTCGTCAAAGAGATGAAGATGTTTCTTGTAGAATATAGAGTGCCTTCCTCACTTACAAATCCCTTGGTGACTATAGAAGAGCTTACATTTTTACCTCCAGGCTATTTATTTTGGTAGCAAACTCAACGCTCTCTCTGTTTACTAAAGTGTATTTCAGATTTCTTTAATTTTTCTGTGTGATTGTAAAATTGTTTTTATTTCCGTTAAGTGCAAAATGTCAGTATATGAAACGCTTCTCTTACTTAGCCAGTGCACTTAATCACTCATTTTCCAAATTTTCACGTACCTGGAGAATTCATGTACATTATTGAAAAGTGTAATATACCGAAGGATGGGTTTCAAGGAAAAGCCCAAAGTTAAAGGAAGTTAAGGGAAAAGCCCAATTCTTTAATACATATAATATTACATATAATAATATGTATTGAAGAGTTTCTAGTATCATTATTCAGGGGTAGTGTAAGCAACCGTAATTTAGCCAAATAGGACACTGAAAATGTACAATTTTTACTCAACCTATTTTTGAACAAACATTTTTTTTCTAAACAATACGTCAAAAAAGTATTGTTATGGGATTTTGAGTAACAATTAAACGGAATTAACAAAGCATTCGTTTGAAAGACATACATATACTGTGTATAAATGTGCGTAGATGACTCAAGATTGTGGTATAAATAACAAACTTATTATGAACAAAATTTTGTTTAGAAATATTTCTACAATTTTATTTAACAGATTAGATCTTTTACTATTGAAAAAATTTCCAAAGTTTGATAATAAGATTTTGTATTTGGTATTGTACGCAATGTACTGACTGGAGTATGGTAAATATTGTTTAAATTTTTTTATTACATAAATTAATAAATATAATAAATAAATAAAATAAGTTTTCTAACTGGTTCATATTCAGCTCAATGTGGGATTAGGACTTTCCAATAATTTCTTAGGTAATAATTTGCATAAACCAGCCTTCACTAAATAAAAAGTTTTAAGATGTCGACTGTTCGTATGTAAATGTTGAAACTTTTTACCTTAGAGGGTGTAGAAGACAGACAAAATATAATACGGGTATAAACAATAAAATACATAATCTAGTATGTATATATCTTGATCTTTTCAGTGCATCTTGGTGATCCTTTGTCGAAACGTTTCTTGGACGAATGTATTTAGTTTATTTTTAAAAATATATTAAATTTGGTTTTATTTGGCTAAACATATTAGCTTAGCATATTAATTTATTCCGCAATTTATTATTTTTATAATTTAAATATTAGAAATATAAGGGGTTAAATAATTTCCAACAAATATGACACAATGCAAGAAAGGAATTTGAAATGCAAGAGTATATGAAAAATATTGGTTTCATGTAAATGTATAAAAGTTTTCAATAAATTTTAATTCTCTGCACAAAAATGTAGTTTTCTGAATTACTAAACAGTACAATAGAGTTTTGGAGCGAAACAAAATGAAATGTAAAGTTAAATAAAAAAACATAATGTTAAAAGAAATAAAAAAAATATATTTATCTTTTAGAAAATTCTGTTTAAAGCACATCACTGTGTACCCGAAAAGAGACACTTACCGGAAATAAATAGATTTTAGTAGAATAAAGTGGGATACAATTTGAAACTATCGAAGAAAAACAACAGTACATTGTTCATTTCAAAGGCACAGGAAAATATAAATAAGTATGTCTTCCTGCAATATAAATGTATGACGGTTTTAAGATGTATCGTTCTATACATAAATGTATAAATTTTTAAAGTAGTGTGCACAAAAATAATAAATATATTGGCATAGAACAAGGCCGTTTTGGTTATTTACAAGGCCCAGAAAGTGCATTAATATTTAATTGAAGATTTTAATTGAATACAAAAAGTGTAACAACCATAAATGAATTATTCTGGTCGAAAACTGAAGGTGTCTGATATTTAGCACTTGATTTGAGTTTCCCAGTAGTGGCACTCAGTAGGTTATCTGTCTATCCGAGTGGATAAGGAATTTCTAAACACTGATTTAGTTGGCAGTGCGTTAATTCTGATATTAAAAACGAAGTAAAACGTTTTCGTAATGAGTCTTTAAATAAATTTCATCGCGCTTTTAACGGTATGTTTATATCTAAATTTTAAACAATATTTCATAGTGAAATGTAGATTTTTTAAAAGATTTGCTGGTATAATATCCACGTGATTTTACCGCTAATAAATGTACCGAAAATGCATACTTCGTGGAAAAAGCTGGTTTTTATACGGCCAGAACAACAGTTAAATTATCGTTAAATAGTTTTCTAATTATCGTGTAACCTAATCCTAAGAGGTCTCGGAAATTACCTAATGTAAGTTTTAAATGAATCAGTAGAGAGTATGATCATTTAAGAACATTTAGATTAATACCAAGATATGTCTATAATAAGTTTCCCTTTTCAATTTTCGATTGTACAGTAATAATGGTCACAATGGAGTCTGCTGAATAATGAAAACAGCCCCAATGAAATATTCATGAAGTGGTTGTTACGTGTTACAATACATTTCAGGAAACTTTCAGTGCATTGGAGGAGCTTGAATACTCAAGTATACGTTAGAATACATGCAAAACCATCTTAGTTTAAATGTTAGTTTAAATAAGTACAGATATAAGTGATAAAGTATACTACTAAACATTATGAGAAGATTAACTCTATGCACTTACTTTATTCGAATAACATAAATTACTTGTAAGTAAAGTCTTAAAGTAGGTAGTGACTAATGAAATTTGATGACATTTTTGACTAAACATGTAGTTAGAACTAAAATCATCAAGCATGTGACCGCGAAAGTGAAAAACTAACAGTGAAGAATGGTGTGTTGAGGAGAAATAATGATAGAAACAGTTGTCAAACCAGCCTTTAGTTTCTCTATCAACCGATATGGAACTTAAAGACGTATTCGCCAGGATACCTTTCTTGTACATTTTCTCCTATACATATTTTCTTTATAATAACTAATCCAAACGTTTTGTGTCTCTTTTCAAGTGTAATCTCAAGGCGTAGAGGAATTTTTAAAACTTTACCTTAATTTTCAATTTTACATCTGTTGTATTTCCTTTATTATTGTATTTAGGTTTCTTAATACCCACACACGTACTTACGTGGGCTGAACTTCACTTTAAATTTAATATCAGGCAAAACAGTTGTTATTTCTCAGTTTTTACCTTTTGCTGGTAGGGATTTATTCTTTCATATAAATTCTTTTGGATTTATAAAATTAGGACTCATCAGCATTTTTTGTACAGTATCGGCTCCTTTGTAGCATACATCCTTCTCTGTCAGATAAAAGGTCCTGAGCTTCTTTCAATTTGATTGCAGGTATTAGTTACAAATTTATGTCTCAAATTGTGTAATGTAAGCAAAGAATATTCATATTGTTCCTACAGGTTATCAGATATTAAAAATGAATACTCAGTTCCACTGATCATGGAGACATATTTTTATGACGTAACACAAAAATGCATACTAAATGACATTACCTATTCTCCATCGCTTTCTTAGGTAACGCCTTAAGAGAACGTAGTACAAATTATATTAATGGTATTCGTTGAGTACATATATTAGGCACTATTATTAAGAAGTCTAGAGATACCCAGAGATGAATCGAGTGTAGGTACTTGTGAAAAAATTAAAATTATATAAATAAAATATCTAGGAAAATAAAAAATGGCTTACAAAAAAATTAAATAAAAATGTTTACACGATATTTAAACACCCTTTTTAACATTAAATACAAACTCGTAAAATATCTCTATGTAGAATACGTATTTACCTACTAGCGTACCGATCTGGAATCTATTAAGACATTAAGTAATACTACTTGATAGCCTACTTATGCACTACTACTAGTTATAATTCACATCTATATCTGACTGTAAATCTGACACATTTTAATTAAATGATAAGTATATCCTTTTACTTAGTATACTACGAAAACTGTAAATTATATAAAGCTCGGTAGATGAGTATGGACGATATAATTGTCATTAAACTGTCAACAGAGATGCAATCAAGGCCTGGGAAAGATTATCAACGCAAAATGTCATGGGACGAGATTGGTTTGATTGTTCTCGAAATATTGGACTGTGATATGACACTGCCAATGTCATCATCGGTCGAGTAGATGTCCTGTTGACATTAGCAATCAGCCTAGGCATGATGGCTAATTGTAACTTTCCAACAGTTACTGTAAATATGGCGTCAACAACGTCTATTGAAACCAAATTCAATACCTTACGTGTAAAAATTCACAATGTAGTTCAATACGTAAAATCTAGAATTGGTCTGCTATGTTGCTGCGATGTTCAAATAAGAAGTATTGTTACTTTTTTATGCTTTCATTCGACTAATGTAAACAAATTGGAAATGGTGGTTAAATTAAATCAACATATGGTCGTGCTTTCATAATACAATGTTGACACAGCACAGTTCTTTACATTTAACGGAATTAATTTTTATTCGTATTAAAACTTTAGAGACCAAAATTGGATTTTTGCTACTCTAGAGACCGTTTAGAAATAACATTATGCCTATATTCATCCCAGGTACAATAATTTAAGTACAAGTCCATGTATAATTTAAGTAGAATCGGTGTAATAGGTAATGTATGAATGAAAACCTTGCATACAAAAGCACTCTCTCACTTACACTTTTATTAAGATATCAGATGTTCAAATATCATATGATTTTACTCTGTATGTTTACAAATGTATTTATTCAGCTATTTTTGTTGCCATCATGGTTACCAATAAGATAATATAAAAATATTTGCTAACGCTCAGCCCAGTACTATGGATTAACATGCGCCATCATTGGTCTCAATGTTTCATATATAGATGAATTTTCATATTAAATCTACAGATTCGTTCATTTTAGGTGGACACTAATAAATATAAATGATAATTTTCCAATCTTTGACGTGAACGGATTCACTAATGCTCAACCAATTACGAGTACACTAGGTGGGGCAAGTCTGTCTTCATTTATTTGACAACTAAAAGTGATCGAATGGAACACAAAGAGGATCTATGACGAGGTCCTTGATTCTATCACAGGATTGCAATCACTGACGAAGGTGTTTAAGTCAACACCGATGATCAAAAGAACCATCAACACTGGCCAGAATATTTGATATTATCAACTCAGTCAGGATAGTGGATAGCTTCTTATAAAGGCTCAGTCTGAAATACACCACTCAGTAATCCAGTCGGTGATTGTAGCAACAAAAATACAAACATAAATTCTGATGGCGTACCATTATGCATGTTGTAAATGTCGTGGTGCAGAAGAATGGGCGACCATGGGAGTAAAATAATCAGTGATTATATCACAAAGGGAATATAGTACTTAAACTTAAGTACTTACAAATATATGAGACATATGTCTTAATTTGAGTATGCCCGTCAGTTTTACACCAAAATGGAATCTTTAATTTTAAAATAATTTCTTTATTAGCTGAGCGTTAGCGAAGCTTATCACTCGAGGGTTTGGGAAAGGTCGTTTCTGTCCGGATGTCCAAATGATAAATATACAACAAACTGACCTTGAGACACCATCATGAAACTCCAAGAGATTTGGCTGAGCGGTAGTAAACAGTCTTACATTAGTCTTATGGGTAACCATGACTAAAACTAAAAATCGAAAAAGTAATAAATCACTGAACAAGCTTAGTATATCATATGGCATTTTAAAATTTGATATAAAAACTCATGTAGCCTAACAATGCCGAGAGTTTTACTTTCAATACTTGAAAGTAACCAAACATAAAGAACGAAAATTTGAATGTATCGTGTGGGAAGAATCTCTTGAAATACTTTATCTGTAGACTTCAAATGTTGGACGAAACTTTATTTCAACATAGACAATAATGATCTATGGTGGTAATGTTTATGAATGTGATCAGGTGGAGGTGATTGAAGCCTATCAGTCTCTAGACCGACTCAATTTCTCTTTTATTCATATTTCTTTGCCTGTATCTTTGTTTTCAGAACATCTAAAACATAAAATGAGTTAAATACTTGGAATTTCACATGCAAATTAGGGCGAAACGTGGTGCGGCATATTACTAACTTGTATTTTATATATCCAATATTATCTTTTTATTGTTGTGAAAACGTTATAATCAAAGTGAAGTGGATATTTTATTTAATAAAAAGGAAGTTGCCCTTGAGAAGCAGCCAAAATGATACAGAATGTTGTTTCTTTCCTTGCTTAATACTTAACAACATGTTCCACAGGACCGATAATGTGAACAGTAATTATTATAAAACCGGCTTTCATCACAATTAAATGAATTCGAGGAAATAATAGTAATATGTAACGTAAAGGAGGTGTATTTGAAGTATCGGTTGATTTGTACAGTAAAGTAGAAAATGTCATCTAAGGTTAAGAGAAGGATAACTATTGCATAGAAAATAGAGAATTATAAGCCCTCAAGTGGTATTGGATACTGTGTTATACAGAATTCAATTCTCCCAATAGTAATATACCAGAATAATTCAATTAACGTAACAACATTAAATTCAAACAAGTGGCTTTAAAATTTTTAGCAATAAGATATTTATTTTATTTGATTAAAAAATACTTTAAAACATATGCTAATTAAGATTTTGTTTATTTAGGATTTGATATAAATAAATATAAATTTGGAAATAGAGCGAATATTTAACCACTTTTTATTTGAAAAGTGGGATTACTTTCAATACCACCGCCAAGTGAAAAGCAGTTTTACTTTGAAGGTAAACTTTGAATTAATTAAACTTTAATGATTGTTTGCCCCATCAAAGGACTGAGAAAACCGCTGAATTGATATTTAATGGATTTAGCAAGGTTTCTCTGAGTTACTTTAACAGTTCGTAACCTTTTAAGTCAACATAATAGGTTATCAACGGCTTTCATTCTTACATTCTATCACAAGACTTGGTTATTACGTAATAATTATATAACTCAATAACCAAGTGTTGAAAGTTACTTAAATTTTTATGTTCGATTTTAAACTCAAGAAACTTTGACATCGGCCTGGAGCTGAACTAAGTTACTTACCTCTAATTAAGAACTGGACACCTCACTAAGGCATTAGACCAGTAAATAGAATTAGTTAATGTTATGTTATACGAAACAATCAAACATACCATTTAATCTATAAATCACATGAAATGTTAAATTAAAACCATAATAACGTAGCTACGGCGGGGAGGAATCATTTTATGTGAATGTTGAGGTAGCTCAGTTCACCTTCCTCTTAGTGATGCGTCTGGAATCTGACGCTCTTAAAGAGTCATGTTCATCTAAAGAGGTCCAAAAAAGTCGACGAGAGAGCTCAAAATGAACTCGTTACATCGTTTCGACATCAGAGATGTTGTCATATTCGACATCAGAGACCACAAGATTATAGTGTAATATAGGTGACGAAGTATTCTTATTGTCTCAATTGGGCACCTGAAGAACCCTGATAAAAAGAATGGCACGACACCGTATTGTTGAAGAAGATGCGCGTATTCCAGTAGATATAATAAACAACGCGCTGTCAGCGTTTCATCATAGTTTGGTATATTTCCAAGAAAACGAGGGGGAAACAATTGAACACCTCCCATAACAATCTAGGAAGGTGATTTTGTTTTGCTATCGTTACTAATTACTAAAAATTGTTAATGTGAAATTACACTAAACAAAACAACTTCCTGAATCCTCTGCTGAATTAAAGTTTACTTTTAAAATCTTTGAACCACCACCATTTTGTAACGGATAAAGCTTTCTAAGTGCAGTTTGTAGGATACTTCTTTGCTTGATTAAACCTTTAAAATGACGTGCATATCAACCTATGTCTACCTTACAATTTTTTTACTGACTCATCGTGGACCGTTCCTATAGAAGCAGAATAAGTCATTGAATATATCTTAAAGTAAGTGTTTGTGCACAATAATTATGTGTTAAGTTTTGTAGCTTCATCTGATACAGTTACAATAAACTTATTTTTGAACTTGCGCATCAGTAAAGAAACTTTCAAGCGCCGCCATTTTGTTTAGAGTTAACATTTTTAGGTCTAGCTTGCGGCATGATGTTCTAATACTTTAGACCTTTAAAATGGTATGCTTATCGACCTATGTTTAGGTTTAAGATGTTTCACCGACTCCTTATGGGACATCACCCTGAGGTAGTAGGGGTTATTTATCCAAGAACCAGAACATTAGAATCTAGGAAATACATCAACGCATGATCTTAGTATTGATTGTTAGCTGGCTTATCCTATGTCTTCAGGGGTGCTTTTACAGCTGGATAATTCTTTTATTCCTTATATATCTAGTTTTTTCACACCATGTTACGATTATATGAAACATAACTGATACGTTCAAAGATAAACGGATTGCAAAGTAAAAAAGTTGCACTTTCACACTTTTTTGTCATATTAGAAACGTGGAATTTGTTACTCTTACTAGCTACAAAAGGACTACACTGATAATGCCAGTTTTCACATTTTTACCCCCAACTACATGTGGTGGTAAAAATCCTGTAAATTAATGAGTGTATACATGGTTAATGAGGTGGAACCGCACTACCAACATTACCACAATAACAACTGTAAATCAAGTGACTCTAACATCTGCTGTGTAGTGGTAGTACTGCTCCCATGTTGGCGTACCACAGGGTACGGCGTTAATCGTTTGGACCTATTTTTGTTTCGCTGTGAAAGCCGAAACAAAATAACCTTTAATATTTATAACCAGAGAACTGAGAAGGTAAATAATGAAACTAATGATCGATTTCAAATTTATAAATGTATAAAAATAAAAATGGTTATGTTAACACTCAAATAAAATTATTTTAAAATTGCCAATTGACTTTAAATTGTCAAAGTTTATCTCACAAAAATAACAATAACAGAGTTTCCCTGCTTTTCGAGTGATGTAAAAGTTAAAGCATTATTGCAATAACCATCAAGGACGAAGTTTAAAGATGAACCGCAAGAATTTATAGTTCTGTAGATTTAAGACAGAAAAATTTGTAGAGATACAATTCCAATCAATATCACAAAATCAAGTGACCTAGTGTAATTTCTTCGTACGTTAAGGATGCCACTTAAATATCCATGGAAAACTAATTTTGAAGAGCTTGGTACTCTCAGATTTAATAACATGCTTAGATTAAGAATTGTCTTAAAACCATCTCTGAACTCGGGTAATATTACGAAGATCTTAACATTCAGGTCAGGCTCAATGATGCTGGTGCTTAAGAAAGCAAAGATTCAGATTAGTGAAGGTAAGTATTCATCTTGGAATATGTTACCATAGCTAAATGTAATCATGATTTCTTCCCAAAAACATAATTTCACAAGAGAGGAGTACGCCACAAGTGTCTCAAAACAGGCTTCTCTAAAGCTGCATGTAAAATACCATTGAGATGATATGCAGCCAGACAGATTATAACGATACAGAATAGAAATTGTTACACCCTTCCAATAGACAAGTCGGTAAATTAAATCCTTCACAAGATATCTGCTGACAATGAGAAGGTATGTGTTGCAATGTTATATAATTACATGTTATATGTTTGTACTTAGCTTATTTATTTATGTATCCTACGAGTGTTTCGATATAAGCATAAAATCACACAAATAAAACTAGTGTTACAGTGGTAACTATGACCAGCCAAACCCCATGGGGTGACATGGACCATTATCGAACTTATGTTACTTATATAGAAGTTAAGCTTCATGCATTTTTTCAAAGCTATAGTAGTACTAGACATTATCGTTCGAACGTAAAAAGGAATATAACTAGTATACCTTCGAACGTATAGACAAATAAATAGACAGGAATATATTTTTTCCAATACATAAAATAATAAACTTTGCTAAGGCTCAGTCAATTAACATATTCAAGATGAAATCGTTTATTTATATATTAAATAAGTATGCAAGTTGGAAGAAAGCATAATGTAAGTAAAGTTGCGATGTATCTGATATTAACATGTAATATGTGCTTTAATACGTAAGTCACCCAAACAGTGAGAGAGAAGAGGGACACAATGGTGCTTGTATCATGTGCGGTAGCCGAGAGATAGATTGCAGAAATTGCATACTTGGTTCTGTAAGTTTTGCTACATAATGTATTAGCCTTGTAAATAATATATTTTGCGGAACAAAATGCTTTGGTGGTAAAAATAGTAATAAAATTTGATTACGAATAAGTAAAATACATGATTTAATTATTTATATATTAGATGTCCATGAATTAATTTTAGTGCTACATATAAACTTTTAGGCAATAATATTGCAATGTGCATGATTATTTCAGATATGAAGATACTAATATATTATTAAAGATTGTACATATATAAATCAAATTGAATTTCAAAATAGTTTGATGAAACAAATAATATTCCTTGTTTGAAGATTGCTTTTGACGGTGGATGTGTTGTGAGGGGAACATGAATTTGAAAATTTGCCATTGTTCATGATATAAAAAATGTGTAAAATTAAGTTTCGAGATATCGTTGGTAAATGTCTGGAAATTATCCTAAATTGTACTTGCAGGGATTGGAGAATGCTGAACTCACCACTTTTTATTTATAAGTAACTTTTTGTTTGATTTGAAATTAATAAATAAGAAGTCTGTCTAATAAATTAGTTCCTATAAAAATAAATGTGGAGATTTTTAGACTAAATATTTGTAGCTGATGAGGTTATACAGTAGAATATATTTGCATTTCTCTAGTAATGAGAAATTTATCCCCCGTGACATAAATTAAATAAGCACAAATTCAATTTAATTTCCAGAAGGAATACCTAAATATATCAACAAGATCAATTGTTACCGAGTAATTCACCTAATGGAAGTCCACCGTTAGTTATAATTAACTAGTAAAGTCTGTTATTCATACTAGCACAATAGTTTCAGATTAAATGTTTGCATATTGATAACCCTACAGGACTTTAATGAAGTCTTACCGTTGTTAGCTCTTGTAACTACCTGCGCAATAACGCTTGAATTAAGGCCTTAGAGACACAAGGCCCCCTTTAGTCTAACAAAATATGTATTGATTTTGAGGTTAAAATTCCTAATGGCATCACTCTAGATAAGAAGGCCTTAGTGAATTAAGGTTCCTTTTAGTCTAACCAAAAAGCTGTATTGATTTTCAGGTGAACATTCCAAATGGTAGTTCTCCATATGTGCGATAACTCTTGATGTGAAGAAGACCTTAGAGATACAAGGCTCCATTTAGTACAACCAAAACAATTGACTTTGAGGTGAACATTCCAAATGGTAGTTCTCCATATGTGCGATAACTCTTGATGTGAAGAAGACCTTAGAGATACAAGGCTCCATTTATTACAACCAAAACAATTGACTTTGAGGTGAACATTCCAAATGGTAGTTCTCCATATGTGCGATAACTCTTGATGTGAAGAAGACCTTAGAGATACAAGGCTCCATTTAGTACAACCAAAACAATTGACTTTGAGGTGAACATTCCAAATGGTAGTTCTCCATATGTGCGATAACTCTTGAAGTGAAGAAGGCCTTAGAGACACAAGACCCATTTAGTACAACAGAAACAATTGATTTTGAGGTGAACATTCCAAATGGTAGTTTCTCCGTCTGTGCGATAACTCTTTCGATACGGCGAAGCCTTAGATACTTCGCGGAATCGTTTCTTTATCTTTGTAGTTACAACGTTCTGAAAATTAATGAAACAGTTATGATAATGTTGTTGTAAATCATCCTAAAATTAGGAATTGTTATCAATGATATCCATTTCGCCTGAGGACTTCAAAGTATGATTTCAGGCTTTATATATGACAAAAGGCTATTTGAAGCTATATTACTGGAATTTTAATAGACACAATCAATGTCAGTAAGGGACCTCATTTCTATTATGCCATCAATGTAAAATAATAACACATGAAATAGATAAATAAATATTTTACTCTCCTTTGTTCAAATATTTAGGTTTAACTTCGATTTATGTGGTTTTTATGTGTTGTTATCATTACACATTATATTTTAATATTTTAAGAGTTTCAACAAGTTATATTTGTTTTGTTCATATTAAAATGATATTGTTGTGTCATAACAAACTACTAAATGCTGTACCATATTTTAAAGTATTCATTCTACCGGTTTTACAAACCTGAGGTAATATTAAATTTTCCCACAAATACACTATTAACCTTTGTATATATTTAAAAAACAATTACAATTTAACAGTTGCTCAGATAGCATGGTTATAATGTAAAGACAGATAATGCCAGGTTTTACTGTGGTCGCTATAGTAGTTATAACAGCCTATTCGTTATCAAGTAATGGTCCTACAATTACAATTCAACAGTTGCTCAGATAGCATGGTTATAAAGACAGATAATGCCAGGTTTTACTGTGGTCGCTATAATAGTTATAACAGCCTATTCGTTATCAAGTCATGGTCCTACAATTACAATTCAACAGTTGCTCAGATAGCATGGTTATAAAGACAGATATCGCCAGGTTTTACTGTGGTCGCTATAGTAGTTATAACAGTTTATTCGTTATCAAGTCATGGTCCTACAATTAAAATGTGTTAAAGTGTTTCTTTAGTATCTTTAATACATGTTCTTGCTTATTTAAATGGTATGGTTACGTGTCAACAGATGCCAATATTGACAGCTCCAGAATACTGTGAGAGGATCCACTATCCAATATCAACAGTTGCGGTTCAGAGATTACGCGCTTTATCAAATATTGGCAGACGCGGTACACCAGATCAAGTTTGCCGACTCTGTGCTCACAATATCAACACTTATATACTGATCAATAAGTCCTGCCAGTTTATCATGTCGTAAACAAGTAATGCTAAAAAAAGCACATTGATGTATCGTAAAAAGACGTAGGTAAAATATTTTGATGTTCGAGGGAATTTTGTTCACTTCATTATATTTTACAGCAGAACCAATGGCTTATTGCAGAACGAAGTGGTCTGTCATTCTGGTGACCGTTAGTGCGATTCTAAGAGTCATTCATGAATGTTCAGCTGCACATTCTGGATAGTGTCGGAAAACATTTTTAGAAAACTAAATCTGAATTATAGTTTGCATGATCATCATAAAGGGCAAGGTTTTGCCAAGGGAATTGATAGTAAGAAAATTTTAAAAACTGAAAATTAAAGATTTTCCTGATTATCTAAGGTCTAGCAAATACTATAATTTGAGAAGATCTACCATGCTATCTGTGCGCAAGATGTCTCGAGAAAAAAACTGACCTATAAACAAAAAATTTAACCTTCATATATATGTAAGTAAGATGAAATTTGATGATGGTGCAATTACTTGATATGATTTTGGTAAATGCCAGCGAACATTTCTACATTGATCTTATGAATATGTAATGAACATTACAGGATAAAGACACTTGTATACAGACTGAAAGCAAGTGCGTTAAATTTTTAGACGTGAAATAGAAATACACGTAGTCTATCAGAATGAAAATATATTATAGACTTTTGCATACAACCAAGGTGAACCTTGTTACATCACACGTGATGTCTATACTGTTTTGACAATTTCAATATTGGATCTATTATAAAAGTTTAACAGACACTTGATGCGTCTTCCACAAAGTTCCAGGATTGAATTATTACTATTTACTAATAATTCGGCACCTACATCTGGTAATATTTTTGAGTAATTTATTGGTTGGTTTCATAATCATTAATTTCAATTACAAAATTATCTTTTAAAAACCATCTTATGTAAGTAAAACAGTTGTTTCTGTCTTAAACTGAATGTGATGAATAATGAAGCTAACCTTAATAGAATATTCATGTTGCGGTTCTAATGCAATACAGTACAGTTCAATTACATTGCATCACGCTGAGTTACGACGGTGGAAATATATACATTGGCTATATTAAATAACAGGGTATACGTGAATATATTTTGTTTCAATGATTTAGTATTATTCTTGGCTTAGCGTTAGTAAACTCTATCTCTCGAGGAATCGAAAAAAAAACATTTCTGTCATCCTAACTCTACAGTATTCTCTCTTGCGTAACCATGATGGAAACGAGGAGATGTAGAGTAAATGACTTTGTTAAGATATAGAGTACAGCCATAAGACATTTGTAACGTGTAAGATAGTAACTAATATGACATATAGACTTCAAATTTTTAATTTACACTCGGCGAGTAGCTTTAATAGTTTTTATCATGAATATTACGTTTCAAGTAGTAATACTAAAGAATTTCGTATAAAATATTTGTATGACACTGAATGACTTTTCATGTGAACAAGTAAAATTCCTAAAGAGGTAACAGTCACTCTATAATATGTAGCATTGCTACTCTGTCACGGTTATAAGGAGACACCCAATCTATTAATGACAGCAACGCTCATAATTAATCATTAATGTTATCATTAATTAACCCTCAACAAATTTCTCATTCACCTCATTGAACAAAAAACACAAATTATACCAGTATTTATTCTAATAATATTTTCTTGGAACGAGTGATAACTATATAATAATGATAACTTATTCTCGTAGTTAATGATTAGAAAATTATATTGACCTTAAATTAATGTTAAGCTGTTACTTTATGCGATCGGAATGATCTATACTGTGTCTGAGATGTAATAACGTGATAAATCCCTTCAGTCTAGCCAGAACGCTGAAACACGAGGATAATATATATAACACTCCAGCCAATATATTCATTAGTTTATTTAAACAATCCACTATCAACTAAATAGTGGCAAAAATAGTAAAATAAAAAAATAATTAACAAAAAACTAAATAATAACAGGTAAAAACAAAAATACATTGGTTACTTATATAAAATATTTTGTATAGGAGTGTTAAAAGACTACATGTGTATGGAGAAATATACATACCAATAAATAAATATAACAATACAATCTCTCTCTCTCTCTCCTTGATGTGGAGAGAGAGAGATGTGGAGAGAGAAAACCTCTCCCTCCGCACGAAGCTTAATTTCCACGAGTTTTATGATGGTGCAAATTTGTTCATGATTTAGGTGAACGATAGGAAAAATTTTAACATTGGTTTGGAATACGAGTACATGATTGGAATAAGAAAATCGTAGAATAAATCAATTTCGAAACATAATGAGTATAATTATATGACATTTTTAACCTAACGGAGCTAGGAATTAACCGATTTAAAACGAGTGTTTCATCATTCTTATCCACTTGATTAGGAAGGGCTATATTGTGAAATTATCGTTTAGATGTAAGCTATAAAACAATATGGAAAACTGGTTGATTTAAACATATCCAAGAGTATAGTATGAATAAGATTGCGGTTGTTTAAAAAAAGGAAGACATATGTTATAAACGAAAGTATACGTTATGCAATTGAACGTTTTTTTAACTTTCTTTGAGTAGAAGTAGGCAACGCTCTAACATGGCTATGAGTAAATAAATATAGGGGAGCAAGAAACGGGAAGGTAATGAGTATTTAGTTAAGGGAACTGAAGTTTATATAACTGGCTCTCGCTAACCGCTCAGCCTCTCCCATCAGTTGATGATGCGAAAACCAATTTATGCGTCTCTGTACACTCGATAAGTGTAGAAGATGTCACCTGGAGGGTTTTAATCTGATGAGGAGTTCCACCCCTACTTCCTCTACATCGGTATTAACCCTTGTAGCGTCTCGGTCCGATTTATCGGATCGCCCTAATATCATTTATGATGTAATATTATGTAACCATACAAATTGTTTAAACATAAGTAAACATATCAGGTACATATTATTTAAGTATTCATGGTTGAGAGATTCAAAACGTAAGTATAATTTTGACTGGTTCCATTTTAGATTTTGTTCTATAAACTTCTGTTTGTTTAGATTAATTTTCTATATATCGTATTTCAAGTGTCATAGTTGAGTTTTACTTGTGTCCTGATCATGAAAATATATACAAACAAACCCAACTTCAATTAAAAGCGTCAATTTTTGGCTATTTCAATTTCTGAGTGTACATTCTTTCTAAGATTTTTCAAGTACCATAGTGATTTGGTTTGTTTTTAGTCCCGATGAAGAAAATAATTTACTTACGTACGTCCGAAAACCAACTGCAGTCTAAAGATACGATCTAATTCACTTCCGCTGTAATTTATTTACGGTTCCAGTTGAATTTATTTTGGTGCACTAAAAAAGCTTCGGAAATGCTAATAAAAATGTAAATCTTAAAAGAAAAAATGGTTATTGTGGGTTGTACTTTGGAGATAGATGTATGCCACAACTGATTTATTATAGACCTTTCTTAAATGTAGAATTCTGTAATACATTATTTTGTTACATCCTTAAAAAATAGTAAGGTTTAGTCAGCATTAAGAACGAAAGCGATTTAAAATATTATTTTTTTATATGCATTATTTACTCTACTTTGTATGATTAAAATATTTATCATGCCTAGGAACCTGTTCATGAAAGAGCAGACAGTGGAAACTGTATCAAAATTCTGTAGGTTAGTTTTGAAAATATCGATGTAAAAACGGACAAGACAAAAAGCGACTTATTTGTACTATGTATTGATACAATTATATGCTAATAAACTCTATTTAAAATAAATTCAATTAAAAAGCATTACTTCAATAAAAAATAGTACGCTATATTATTCGACAGCTTCAGTTAGTCTCAACTTATTCGTTCATTAAATCACGTCCTAGAAACGTGTAATCTACGAGGTGAAATGAAACTCCTTCCAGTGTTTCACTGGCAAAGCAATGATTATTACTTTAATTAAAACTCTAGGTGTCAAGGAGATGAAATTAACTTTTATAGACTTTTCAGACTCTTCTTTTCAGATCTCTTCTTAAATAAGGGTCTTACCTAAGCAACAGTGAGTATTTATATATTTAAAATAATTTTTTAAATTTACTTGTATAAAAAAAAGTGTTTCTTTCTTTATTCTGTGTCATATAAGTTTATATAACTGAAAGCAGTCATTAATCAGAAGTACTATATTGCATGTAATTTATTATATAAATGTATGAAAGCTGAACTAAATTGGATTGTTCCGTAATTTCATTTATTTGATAATTATTTATATTTAGGATTTAAAATTCAAATCTGCAATAACAATTATTACGTCACATTATTGAATATCTCCAATAACTGTTTAAAAATTGTATAGAATAGTCTGAAACAATCTATGTTTAATCAGCTTTAATATATACTATTATATAAAAACCTAAAGGTGTCTAAATGTCTGTGTGTTACTCAATCATGCAAAACTACTTGAACGATAGTACTGAAACTTACGTAAACATTATTAGGGTCTCTCCTCAAAATATAGGTCTATTCCTATTTAGAAAATCCCTTCAAGCTACGCCGCACTGGTTTTGAAAACTCACTTAATACTTAAATATCCGTTATATTTATAGATTTGGCTTAATAAGCAGATAATATATGTTTCTTTTATCAAAGCCAACAATAATAAGTCAGTACAAATTTAATCAGGTTATAGTAAATTTGTGTTGCTAATCAACTGTCAAAGCCTGTTACACTTTACGAATGTCATGCTACGGAATGAAGCTTTTCCTTGTCTGGGTTTGTTTTTATTGGGATTTTAATCAACTGCTGCAAAATTCCAAAATTTATGACATTATCGGTATGTAAATTTTAAAGGTTATTACTTCGACTTTAGTTTCCCTTTAGACTTAGGATTTATCCGCGCTGGTATATAATAGTTAAATTGAAATCTTAATAGTAACACTTCTTATTTCAACCTTTTCAGCCATCGCTGTTGGACACACAGTATGAGAATTTCTAGATTATGTAGTGCTTTTTCAGTATTGTAATGCTGATATAAAAGACAAAATTACTATCTAACTTTAACAATAAATTTTAAGACAGGACAATATTAGTTGATTTTGATAGAAGGGCTTTAGAACACTCAAAAAGAATTGTTCCTCAGACCTGTGAATATATATATACATTTTTTTTTCTTGATCGGGCAAATAAAGCAAAATATACTATGGCTCGAAGAATACTACGGCCGTGAAAATTAAAACATCAACATCAACATTTTGTTAAATGTTCTTGATCGTGGCAACAAGACAAACCCAACATTCGCGTCAGAATATAATTCACAATGACCAGAAGAGGTCATAGACGTGCACGCCTACGAAGTAGCTTGCGAAGTGCTGGTAACTGCTAGTAGTTTATAAATAAATATGTATTTACAGAACTAGTTTTTCATTCAAGCTACACAGAATTATATAAAACATTCAAATGGATCAGCAAAACTAAATATAAAGCACCTGAAAAATCCCTCGATTGTACTAATCACATACAAAATGGATTAAACACACGTTCAAAATGTCAAAATCACACACCTGAGGCAAACATGGAGACCCCACAAAAAACAGCTGCTACGGCTGACTGTAAAATAATCCAATAATAATTACAATCAGTGTTGCCAACTTCTAAGACGTTAATGGGGGATTATCTGGGTATTTATTCTAGATGTGGACTAAATATATTCTTTGAGATAAAAATATTAATGTACCCAAATGGCCATTCTCTTTGAACAGGATATGATAAAAGAATTAAAATTTTCATATTTATATTTTTGTGCCCAAAATAACTAAATTATATACCTGACATATTGTAAATAAGTAATCTAATCAAATGATAATAATAATATGTCGTATAACGTATGACTATTCTATCATTTAATTGCGTGCTGTAACATAGTATGTGTTCAGTAACACAAAAATGTAAGATAAAGAAAGTGGCATGTCAAGCAGAGTAAAACTGTCCATTGTGTGTCAGAGAATAGCCAACCGAGGAATGGTGTAAGCGGTGCTGTCAACTCAACTGACAAATTTCTGATTTTAGCGCATTCCAAAATTAATAAAATTTAACCTATCTATATTGAGAAGGGTTGATTCAATGGGAATATTGATTTGGAGGCGAAGGCGTTCGAAACAAACGTTTTTCATACCAAATACATGGAAAAGTGTACGTAATATTGGTCACATAAAAATAAGAACTATATTTGTGAAAGAAACATACGAAATAATAATAGTTTTTAGTTTCCAATAAGGATGATTCCTGTGAATCTGTGTGAATGTAAGGTTTTGATCTGTCTAGCCGTCAAGGCGTGAGATCGGGGGTAGAAAAACGGCTGTTTTAGTTTTAAATCTATTTTAAGCGGTAAAATATTTACGAGCTCTTTATCTTATCATTAACGTTCAAAACTCGTAATTTGCACTCATTTATACAGTAAGTAAAAACCCATAGCTAACGTTTTACAGATTCTATTGGTTTATAGATTAATATTACGTTCACTGACGATATAATTGGTAGCTGTGTTTATTTTGACTGAAACATTAGCATATTAGAATTATTGTATATTTTTGGTAAGCAATTGCACAAAGAGAAATACACAGAAAAAAACGGCCATTGTAGTTTTAAGCTGTAAAATATTTACGAGCTCATTATCGTACAACTAAAGTTCAAAACTTGTTATTTTCACTCATCTATACAGTTAATGAAACCCCCCAGCTAGCATTTTACAGATTCTATTGGTTTATAGATGAATAATACGTTAAATGAAGATGTAATTGGTAGCTATGGTTATTAGTGACCGAACAGGTAAAATATTAGAATGTGTTGTATATTTTTGGTTAGAAATTGCATAAAGAGAAATATGTCCAACCCTCTTTTTTGACACAAAAATACAGAGTTTGTGAACTCCACCTGTTATACCGCGTCAGTATTTGATAGAGAGGCTAATCTCTGAACTTCAACATTCTTTGCCACATTTAGTGCATTACTTTGGCCTGTTCATCTCACTGTCACAGTTCCAAAACCGGTGACCGAAAACAAGAGCTTCATGGGCACCAGGGCTGGAGGTTGTATACTGCAGTTCGTTTAGTCGTATGTGATTCTATGATTTGAATGATAACAGTATTATTCCACTATCCTCACCAAGGTCATCATGAATGACCTCCACGACTTCTTTCTTCTTCGTGATTTCATCCATGCCCTTGATTTTGACATAAAGTTCTTTGATGTTTTTCTTTATAGTTACATTCCATCTAACCTTCCATCTACCTTCGCCATTGCTTTACACATCACTGGCGCCTCCTCAGTGCTCTCCTTCGTAAGTATGAAGATCAAACCTCCCGCTTTCATCCTACGTATATTTTACACATAGGTGCTAAAATCGTTCAGCGCCTGGTCCTTTTTAAAGTGACTAAGGATCTTCGAATAGCTCATACTACTAGGTTTTACTTCAACGTTAAGTGCATTTGGGAATTCAGATCTTTTACGCTTTTTATGTGGCTGATGCAGCTTTTTCAGCTCAGCCTTCTTGCAAGGCTTCTTTCTCTTACTATTTTATCACCATTCTCTCGGTTCCCCGTCTTTGTCTTCAGACTGCATATTAGCCTCTGGCAGTTTCCACTAATTTTACAGCTGATACGCCAACTGTGGAGTTTACAGATTTTCTTACTCTTTGGAGTCAGCAGTCGCTAACTTTTCACATATTCATTGATCTTCATGACCCGTGTGTTAGCCTCCGTGTACTCTGATACTCGCGCTTAGTCAGCGTAGTTGTAGTCTGTGTTATTGCAGTCCGGTCTACCTCTAAAATACTCACTTACTTAAATTTAAATTTTCGTTGGGCACGGAACCCGCCGTTCTTTCCATCTTTGTCGCAGAAGGTGTAGCAAGTGGAGAGTGGCCCACCCCCGTAACACAACCATGGTTGGCATTAGCGTACAAATGGATCACCCCAAAATCCTTGGAACCAGCACCGAACTCCCGGGCTTTAACGCGATCAGAATCGGTGGCGGGATTGCCCTCGTTGTCGATGGCACACGCTTAGAGTAATGTGTTTCATCGTACTTGCTCTTTGTTTATTTTGTTTATACTTGGCCTGTTATATCCCCTATCTGGTTTTGGTCCACCCAGAGCATTTTATTTCCTAGGTACTATCCATATCTGGGAGGCATTGCCTGATTCACCACATAGGGAGGTGCTCGGTAGGGGATCATCATGCCCCTCAAGAAGTGTGTGTGCGTGCGTGCGTATTTTCACATGTGTATTATTCAAATGCGTGAAAAATATTTGACCGATTGTACTGAAATTTTACATGGACATTCTTAGAACCCTGGATTAATATATAGGACTATTTTTATTTCCATAGTTCTTCCAGGGAACGCCCTACTGATATATAATGTTAAATTGAATTTATGGTGTCTAAAGTGGCATTAGAGCAAACGAATGTCGAAATAATTGAAGGGGCGTGTTGTATGTAATCAACTTTTTTTGTAAAAATTGTTTTATGACAGCACATGTTTAATTAATTTCACATCTATTCTAAATTTGTTTAATTTTATTGACTTAAAAAGCAATAAATACGATTTATGGATAAGACAATCTTATTTTAACGTTTTCTGCAACTGCTGATGAGCTCAGCGTAAGAAAATATCCACAAAATAAAATTTAAAGTTTTAGTACAAATATAACTGTACATTTGATCAAATACTAATTTTACAGAGCTTAGTCAGTACTGTAACGCATATATTGGGCACAAAATTACCATAGTATAATTTTAATTGAGACTTTAAAACTGTTACATAACCTACCTTAGTTGCTTTTTAGTTGGAGTTGGATATATATTTTCGGAATAGTAATTTAAAGTAACATATAGCACTAAAAATGCTAAGATTGTAGTAAATTAAAATGGCCAAAAATATACACTGTATAACACACATTCTTGATCGTTGCAACAAGGCAAACTCAAAAATCGCATTTGAAATATAATTCACTTGTGCCAGAAGTAGTCCTACTCGTGCAAAGCCTACGAGGTTATGTGCGAAACCGCTGGTAACAGTTTATATATAAATATAGCCTATATTTACAGAATGTGTTTTTTAAATAAACTATTGGATACTCAAAATTGGTAACATTACCAGTTTTTAGTCAAAGAGACCTATCAGGGGGATAGGAAATGGAAAATTGAAAAACCTGTGTGCTATATACTCGACTCCTGTAGATTACCCCGCTTTTCTCTCGCTCTCAATGGCCAGGAGTAGTGAATGATAAAGCTGAAAGGACAGAGCTCTGCCAAATGAAGCTGGAGAGTCCTTCATATGTCAAATGGGCGATACTTGTCACATATACGTACCGTAGAGAGCTACTGTACCATGTACGTTTGTAGTGTTCTATGTACGAGTACTATCGCAATCAGTTGAACAAGGCTATGAGTACGTGGTATTGCATACAATGAATTTTTATTTTATAAAATTTATATTATTGGTGCTAAAATACTATCGGAAGGTTATTTGTGTCGTTACTAGTAAAAATAAAACTACTAATTCAGAAAATATCCTTTTTATGAATGAACTTTGCGGATTAGAAACAGTATCATTATCAATACATATGCATAAACAATAGAAAGAAAGAAATGGTTGTAATTAAAGAAAGTAGTACATATTTTTCTATATTTGTGCAGCTTAAAGTTAGGAAATGGATACTAAAATTAAATGCGGAAATAAAATAGGGTTCAGTTGCAAAGTAAAACAAACAAAAACCCGCATAAGAAGACATTTAAACTTTATTTTGATGAATATATTATTAATTGGATATTATTTTAGTTGAACCTTACAAACTATGGCTTTAAGAAGTACCATTGCAAGATTGGTTATTTTTTTAGAAGGGTTTGTTTTGAATGGTTAGACGACAAGTTTAAAAATGAAGGGTACTTTGGTATTGCCCTGTGGCAAGTCTATCCATCTACAACTTTGTATTACGTTATATAAGTAAGGTTAGATTAGGTTATCATAAATATGATACTGGTAGTACGAAAATTAAAGTTAACCTTTAGGAGCGCTCACCTTATCAAACTTTTGCGAATGAAAAAAAACATCCCTCGATATTGTAACTAAATTCAAGCTGAGATTACTTGAGAACTTTTAGTCATTAACTTTAAGTTTTTATATTTGTGATACGAATTTATACTATCGAAGATTCGAAACTCATGAATATTGATTATTCGATGATCTTAACTACCGATAATTCGATTGTTGTGATAACTCATCTGAAGAACTGATTGATCAAGTGTATTAAGATTGGTAGATAAGTTAACCCCAGTGTTTATCCCTAATATTTGCCATACTCCTCTTCCTCAAGTAATTAAAATTGTTATGTGATAAAGTTTTTTTGCCTTAGATATGTGTAAAAAAAAAATCCGTTAAAATAATTATTTTAGCATTTATGCCAGCTGTAAGTAAAAGAAAAAAGATTCTGTAAGAAAAGAAAACATGATAAGAGTTCTCTGTCTATTTCAAAATCTTTTTACAGATATACGGAATTGTATAGGGTAGCGGGTACAGCGGTTGTTACAATTACAGGAATCAAACAACGTCGAGCGTGGCTGCTGCTTCGATGGGTGGCTGCTGAGCAAACCTGTCCCAGTTAGTATCCCGCTTTCTCGGCCGATGGTACTGGTTTGGTCATTGGTCCCCTGGTTGCGATAAGAGAGGGTTTCGTAATCGTAGGCTTGCCTTTATACATTTTTTACCTTGACTTTAACAATGTCTCCTCAAAGCTTCTGTTTATGAAGTACAACGTATATACGAGTACGTAACTACAAGAACTCACAAAGTAACATAAATCTCCCATACTTTAATGACAGTTATCCAGAGACTGGAATATACTGTGCTAAAGCTTTCCAGAGGGTAGGAATCGCAGGGTACTGAATACTTCCAGAGACCAGGGATTTATAGGGGCTGGAAGTCTCAATAATCTTTGAAGTTTTAGAGATTGAAGCCTCAGCATAGCCTAACTCTTGGAAGTCATGTCTATAGTAATTTACTGTTGACTGAGGTTATCTCTTATTTCACCTATGTATTAGAACGCTTTCGTATCAATTCTTATATGTTTCTGATGGTAAATGGGCGTTCCATGCCTCGATATTATTCAGACACTAGATGAACTCCAAAATAACAGGAACTCCTCGTCTTTAAGGATTTTGGTATCTAGGATCTTTCTGCCACTTACAGATAAGTCAAAGCTTCATAATATCTATCGAAGATCCATTCCAGGAAGAGCTTTCTCGAAAAGAAAATGTCCTGACTTGAAACTTGGGAGAGAAGGCAAGCCCACTTTTAACCTCTCAGATATCTTATCTCTCAGCCTTTTGTGGTTTTTAAGCTCTTCTTACTTCTTATATGACGTGAATCTGGCTTTTAAAAGATTCAGAAGCACCTTCTCCGAGTGCTCTTGGTTCTGACAATATTTTTCCTGACTATTGGAGTTCTCACTGACTCAGATATCAGAGCTCTTGGCCTCTCAATGTTTCTAATCTCTGGATGCTCCTGGTATGACGAGACCAGCTTGTATAAGACTTCAGGCATTAGTACGTTCAGGGCTCATTCTGAGAGCTCACCTTCAATGGCATGTCTGTAACTTTGTCATCTACCTATTTCAAGAATATTTAACAAATTTTTAATTGTCACCTCAATGATATTAAAGTCAGTATAATTTTTAAACTCCACTACGCAGACCTAGAAATATACATCAAATTTCTTTTCTATATATTGTATCGTTAATAAAATGAATAGAATGGTTGAAATTTTTACTATAGATTTTAAAAATTGTTAAGTTTTGTTCATTAAAAGTGTAATGATGTTTGTAATTACAAAGCAACTCGGTGAGAGGGTAGTCATATGGTACCGACAGGTGATTAAATGTGTGAGCACCAGCAGGTGTAATGATGCATGCATTGATACAACACAGCAGCTTTAGCCTTGTGTGAATGTGATGTGGATTTAATGGTACACTGCATTTGCACCCTAGTACGTAGTTAACATCGTGTTTCTGTTATTTGGTATGAAGTCGGGACATCACATATGGGAGGATTTATATATGTTATAAAGCTTTATGTGATAAATTTTCTAACATAATATTCATTGAGGTGTATTCATGTTTTATAAAGTATGGGGAATGGTAGATTTTTAGTTTACTATGTTATTGGTACTTATAGATAAGTTTAGCTACTGCTAGCAGTTACCCGTGGGCTCGCACTTAATTTAATATTAGGAAACCGTACAAGAGCTTTTAAATAGTTCAAACTGAATTTCAAGCAATCCTAAGGTAACTCATGGTCACTGAAAGATATTCCAACTTCTTGATCCATTTTAGATTTAAGTTTGAAAATGGGGCACTGAAATCTTATAGTGAAACTTTTTTATAACAGCTCAAACAATTTCAGTAACGATTTAACTATTCTAGGCCAGTGTGGAGAAATCCTAATTCTAAATGGAGACTAAAGTCAAAGTGCTTAGGGTTACAGTTAACACATTATGACACAAAATAAATGATGACATTTTACTGTGATTGAATAAAATTGCAATATAAGAAAACCCACTTAAAAGAAAGCTTCTGTACACGATGTGGCATTTGTAAAATGTAACTATGTCAGTTAAATAAAGGAAATGTATTTTTCCATTTACCTGTCTAAATGTGTATAAATTATTATACTTATTATTGTTGTTAACTTTGGTTAAAAGCACATTTACAATCTGCAGATTAAGCCAAGTTCATAAATATAATAGGTAGTGCAGAGTAAATGAAATTTTAATGGCCAGTGAGACGTAGCCTGGAGGGATTTTCGAAATAAGAATTGGTCTATTCGTTAACTAAGGACACTAAGAATGTCTACGTAAAATTTCAGAATAATGGGTGATGTAGTTTTGCGTGCTTAAGTAAAGCAAATAGAAAGGCACTGATAGTCATCATTAGATTTGTATATAACATGGTTATTTATATCTGGTATATGGTATATCTGGTATGTTCCCAGATTTAGCCCTAAAGAAATCCCAAAAATGTTCATGTGAGCTGAAAAAATCCAAGTGTTCGTCCTTTTGTTTGCCTTATGTTATTACTTCTAACGTTTTAAAATAAAAACACTTATTTACAAGGTAAAGCGCGTAAAAATGGATAAATTTCCTATATTTTCAACAGGCCCAATAAGTATTTTTTACTTATGTAACGCCTAACAGACAAATAATACCATTTAACAGTTAATAACAGAATAAACAGTGTATTGTAAGATAAACTTTTTATGGGGGTAATTTTAGTTAACTTACAATTTTAACATAACAGATCAACAAGAATGCCTTTTGTGTACCTCCCTCTTGGAAACTCTTTCCGTGAGTAACTGAATTATGTTTTCTTTGTTTTGTGTACGCCCAAGATGCATTGAAGTTCTTAAAGATGAATGTTTGTCAGTGAGTTAATTCCGTGATATAATAAAATTATATTTATTGACATGTCCTGTCATCATCTGTACAAAGGCAATGGAAGTAAAGTGAATACGGTCTGACGTAACAGATTAAGCTGGTTATGTGGTTTTGACCACCCTTATTTTGTTTTTAAATATTCACGACTTCGTTTGATGGACACGATGGCGAATCCTAGCTCAGGTTATTTAGGTCTTAACAATAAATAAAACTCTCTTGGTTGCCAAAAAAAAACAATAGAATTGATTTAATATAAAATTATTTTATATTGCCTTAAACTTTAATAAAAAATTGAAATTTCAAAATTCTAGCGAAAGCACACGAGCTTAAAGCGTTATGAAACTCGACACGATTGCTGAGCGAACGATAGGGCATCACCTCCCACTTTTGAGTCACGAAAAGAGGGAGACTCAGGAAAAAACATCTTCTCATTATAAAACTCCATTGAAATTTCAAGGAACCTCTTACCGTTCTTATGGAAACTCTGACAAATAAAAATGTTCAGCAGAATTATGTACTTTCTTGCATGTTGAGAATATTTGAAAAGTGTACTTTGTATTTTAATTACTGTACGTGTAACTATCAAATCATAATTATATTTAACTTGTGTAAAGGGAAAATATTTAACGCTCTTTAACTTTATAGTTATATTAATATTTTCTTATTAAAAAGCATAGTTTAGAGACTATAAAGAGCACAAATATGAAGAAAATGTGATTTTTTTAGTTTTTAGTAAATAGATTACCCTTAATAGGCCAAACAATTAAAACTTTGATCAAGAATATATGTCTTTTTCATCATTCAACACAGCAGCGACACAATTTTAGTAGTTTATATTAAATATTGATGAGTTAGATATAGTTAGGATGTAGTTAGTCTTAATTTCAATAATATTCATTCAATGGAAAGTGTTAAACATGTTCTTAAATTATGGTACAAGTTAGTATTGTATTTGAAACAAAAGCGAAATGTCATTTATCTAGTTACATATGTTTAAATCAAAGTAATCTCAAGAGTTAAACTACAACTCGCTTACAAATTACTTCTCTACCCGGGAGCCAGGACCTGGTAAACGTAAACTGTTTACGGTCACATTTACATGTAAATAACTCTATTCAGTATGAGATGTGGTGAGACCGAGCTTTACGCTGACAGGATCAAACCTTTGTCATGTTTATACATTTTCAAGGGTTTCCATTTTCATGAGCTTTCAAGTATTCAAAAAGCTAATTAGTTACCATGGTATGGACATCAGTTATAAGAATGATTTACAAGTACGTGTAGTCATTATTGTATTCAAACAAACTATATTTCTAACATCGATGTAGAGTTTGCCTTCATGCCACGATCAAGAAAATATGTCAAAAGTGTATGTTTATAGCTATTGTAACTTTAATATAATGTGGTGTAACTCTCAAGATTTAAGTTCAACCAGAAATTCATCTTAAAGATAATATACATTATAACTTAGCGCGTTCAAATATTGTTTGGCAATTTAAGTTCAACCAGAAATTCATCTTAAAGATAATATACATTATATCTTAGCGCCTTCTAATATTGTTCGGCAATTTAACAACTGTCTCGTAATTGCAATTATAATATGCAGGCGCTTTTAACACTTATCATTCACCAGCGCCACCTGGTGTTGACTTAAATCAGTGAGCATAGAATATAAACCTTCTCCGTAGAAAAATACATATAAATTCAAATTTTCAAAATGTCAACATCCTCTTTTGTATGAAGACTTGAAGTTTCAGTAATAGAATGAAAAGTTTCGAATTTGAAAACAAAACTAAAATTAAATCTATATATTCCAAAGAGACTGACCATCTAAAAATAAAATTACTAAAGAGATTAATATAATTACTATTAATCATTATTCCACCTTTTTTAAGCGAATAAATGGTAAACAAAGTTTTGATAGTAAAAACATTAAATACTTCCAAGCACTAATCAGGCGTCTTAAAAACCTAGCTCAAGTATTTGGGAACGTAAATACAGTGAAAATTATTTCTTACAAACTATACAAGATATCTGTACGCCACCACGTGCCTCATAACATGCTTTATTTAGTTTGTATGAAAATGTCTCCAGCTCCTTTTATTATTGACAGATAGAATGGCAGATTATTCAGGAAAGAAATGTTTACTTCCTCTGGCTAATACAAGATAAATTGTGTCAGTCTACAGAGTGATAACTTCAAAGACGCTCAGCCAAATTTTATAGTTGGACATGAAACATAAATATTATTCTTGTCTATGTAAAAATTGTCTTTATTAAAAGATTCTTATTTACAGATGAAATATTTCTAAAGACATCCTGCTACATGATATATTCATATTTTTGTAAATTAAATTGCCTTTCATATCAGGATTTAAATAATGATGCTCTACGTTCCAAGTCACCATAACCTGATATGTTAGGGTAATTAGACTACAAGAATTAATATACCACATATTACAATATATTATAAATATACTGAGTTTGTTTTAAAATATATTTGTTCTGCTATTTTGTTATTTACATTATGGTTACCTTCAAGGCAATGTAGAAATATTCGCTGACGATCAGCCAAATCACATTAAGTGACACCTACAATCATTGAAATAAGTGTTCCTCATATAGAAATGCAGCTTTATACGCAGTTCCCAGTCTTCGCTAACGCTTAGATAATACAAATACTCAAAATAAGCACAAATACATTCTTATTAATTCATAATGTCAGTGGCATTAACCGTCAGCTTCGCTCGCAATTTCCTACTGACACACACAGGTCATTGTGGGCATATTCTTTCTAAATGGCAGTATAAACACTCCTGAGTTAGGCGATAATCACTGGAAAATCTTTCAATCTTCTGATCAGTTAGATGTAAGTTTAAAGAACAGTTTTGGAGTCTTCAAATCGGGGAGTGAAACAATTTTTATTTACGAGTATACTGTGAAATCCGGAAATTTTCCTCTACCATATTTAATGATAAACGATTTCAGCAAAAATTTTAATGTTTCAGGCCAGCGTGAAGGAATACTAAAGTCGAAGGACTTAGCTTTTCAGCTAACACATCCATGATGTAATGAATAATATATTATTGCTCTATTTCATTTTAAAAGTTCTTTTTGCGTAGATGTCCCGATCAAAAATATACACATCTGAATACTCTATATAGGTCTAATACAATTTGTTTTTAGTATACATGGTGTGTTCATATGGGTGTAAATCGAAACTATGATTAAAGGAAGGTATCTGTTAATCAAAAAATACGAAATTTAAATTAAATGTACAATTTCAGTATAACATACAGGGTTTTTTTTAAAGTTCCATTTGAAAAACTCGCCTTAAACATAAATAGTAGTTAGGCAAATGCTACACACTGAATGTTTTACAGGTCATGCAGCTTAAATTGTGAGCTATAAACATTTAGAACTACGGATTCATTTTTTAAGACGTTTAATCGAATGGTACAACAATGAATTAAGACATAATAAAATGTAATAAACCTAGTAATAACTTGTTATTTTATAATTTTATGTACCAATGTACGATCAGAATTTGTATTTACAATCGAAGTCTTCCTCAAATAAACTATCTGATAAACCTAGCTCTTAACTAATGGCTAATATTCCGTTGCATGACTTTTCAGACAAAAGTGAATCATATTATGTGACTACTTGTCTGCAGAACATGTCTCCATAGACTATTGATTGAGAAATCTAGGGTTACAGCATAGTTTTAAAATTTAACCATGTTCATCTATCGTGCTGAGTCGAAAGAAGTAGGTAGATTTTGTGATAACTGAAGCATTACTAATTTACCATTAGGAAGTTATGTGTACTTAATATCTTGAAAAAAGTTCAATATTAAACGTTTTTATGATAAAATGTTTAGTTAATCTTTTTGACTTTTTTTCAACTTCTGGCCTACCTTCGCACACACGATAAGACGCATGGTGAGCTGAACGGCTGTGGCCCCTGTGTATAGCAGTGCGTGTGTTGCTACAAATATGTATGAAACGAATCTGACCTCTGTGAAATGAAATGAAATGAAATGAAATGAAAAATGACTTTATTTATAGAGGCTCAGTTAGGACTTAAAAGTCCTCTCTACCACTTACCCTCCAAACAAAACAAACAAAGTAAAGTATAATCATACCTATACATCATCATACACTGCAAGTGACACGTAAACTAAATCACTTTAATAGTTAATTACATATTGGATTTAACATAATAATACATATATACAAATTATAATTAAAATAAACCATTTCGATTAAACTCTAACAAAAATCTCTTTAATGCAACAGGCAACTAATAAAACTATCCTATCCTAACAGCATTCATTCCCCATCCACGTAACTTACATACAGTTACCCCAAGTGTGACCACAAGAACCACCAACCGTCACTCCCGCCGAGTCCGCAGCAGAAAGGCCCTAACCTCCGCCCCAAAGCGATCGCTCTGGTCAATACTTCTGATGTTGTCTGGGAGAGCGTTCCACAATCGACATGCGGAAAAAGCGAAAGATTTATTTTATAAGGCTGTCCTATGAATTGGAATTGATAATAAAGATGCACCCCTACGAGTTCTACGTGCACTAATATCAGACATAAAAACGAAACTTTGGGCCAAATAACTTTGACAACCATTGTGGATTAGTGCGTGCAACAGACTAAGTACATGAAGATCTCTAAGTTCTTTGGATTTTAATAGGGATAATTGCTCGAAATAAGGAGATACGTGATCATCACGTCGTAAGTTGAAAATGAACCGAATACAATAATTCTGTGCACGCTGAATTTTATTAGAAAGGTCAACAGTCATGTCATTGATCATTACGTCACAGTAATTGAAGTGAGGTAAAACTAGAGTTTTCACCAACATCACTCTAACATCCAACGGCAAGTACTGTGCAAATCGCTTGAGGCCATGTATACAGGCAAAAACCCTATTACACATTAGTGACACCTGATCAGCCCATCCCAGGTTTTTGTTGATAGTTATTCCCAGGTTTTTTACTTTTTCATTGTAAACAATTTCTTTGTTGTTCAGTATCAGTCTTGGAGCAGTATTAATGTCGATTTTAGTAACAAGCCTTTGATAGCCTATTAATATACAGTTAGTCTTGGTTTCATTAAGTTTCAGTCCATGTCTGCAAGTCCAGTAAGCTATTGAATCAATATCAGAGTTCATTACTTGTACACAAGTGTCCATCTCATTAGGTGAAAAGTGGCGGTAAATTTGTAAATCGTCAGCGTACAGATGGAACTTTGATTGTCGGATGCTAGTAGTTATTTCATTAATGTAGAGTGTAGAAAGAAGTGGTCCAAGTACAGAACCCTGAGGCACCCATTGGGTGACAGGTTTCCACTCGGAGCACCCATTGTCAGTCTTGACACGCTGCCGTCGCTCGGAGAGATATGACCCCACCCACCTGACACAACCATCAGAGAAACCATACCTCTTCAATTTGATCAGTAAAAGAGGGTGAAACACGCAGTCGAAGGCCTTGGAAAAATCGAATAGAGTCAAAATTGTAGCTTGTCGCTTGTCCATAGCAAGTCTTATATCTTCAGTGATTTTTAAATGGGCTGTGGCAGTACTGTGGTGAGGGCGAAATCCAGATTGAAATACCGACAAAATATTTTCCCCTGTCAATAAAACGGGATAATTTTTGGTGGACTATTCTTTCTAAACACTTGGATAGTGCCGGCAATATACTAATAGGTCTTAAATCAGATGGAGCTTTAGGGGAAGAACACTTATTTAAGGGACGGATTTGAGCACGCTTCCATATATCTGGAAAAGTTGAGGACATTAAAGATTTATTAAATATTGCAATAATAACTGGGAGGGTGACTGGCAGACTGGCAGAGTGCTCTTAATGAACTTGATTGGAATGTTGACGGCCCCGACTGCATTGCTAGACGTCCTCATGACCGCCCTGAACACCTCAGCCTCAGCCACCGGAGTGAAAGAAAACTGATGAACAGGTCTGTCAAGCGGAGAAGCCTCTAGCTCTATGACATAATCACGAGTACGGGACAAATCAATGGGGACGTTAGCAAAAAAGTTATTGATTATATTTGGATTTAAATGGGTTTGTTGGTCACCATCAGGTTTGCCCACTCCCAGCTCCTTCAGTTTCGTCCACAGGGTTTTAGTTGATTGTTTCTGAGAAAGGGAATTGTAGTCAAATCTAATTTTAGAATTTTCTAATTTGCTGCTGTGTCTGATTTCTCAGTCTTTTATATAAGCTCCAATCGTGCTGATTCTTTGTTCGCTTAGCCTTGCGGAAAGCGGTGTCTCTCTGTCTTTGAAGATGGCAAATAAAGTCAGTAATCCAGGGAGCAGGCTTTTTTGTTACACGTTTGAAGATTATTGGAGCATGTTTATCAAACAATTGAAGAATTAGGGAATTAAATTGAAAAACCATATGATTCACGTCATCAGATAATAGTATTTCATGCCAAGAAATATTGGAGCTATCGAAAATCAGAAGGTCAAGATCAATGTTTTTGTAGTTTCTGTATTTAATAAACTTTGGATTAGGTTTGGGGAGAAGAAGTTTGTAGATGCAAAATATCAAATCATGTTTTGAAAGACCAGGGGCAGGCAGTTGTCCATGGTGCGCAATGAGGGTCGGGTCATCGACAGCAATTATGCCCAGCCAGGTGTCGGCAGCGGCAGTATGGTGAGTGGCATGAAGTGGTAGTATAGTCATGTTGCAAGAAAAAAAAACATGTCTGATAAAAAGGTTTGATCGTAGGTAACTGGTCCAAGTAAATCAGTGTTAAAGTCACCCATCACAATAACATGACTGCAGCAAGCCAAGAGGTTAAGAAGTTCATGTTCGAATTCAGCAAGATAGCCAAGGTTAGGAGCTCTGTAACAGACGGCAACTAAGATGTGTGATCTGTTAACACTGACATCTAGAAACATATATTCTGGGCGTCCAACTCTGGATGTGTCGGATGAGAGAAGGATAGAAGCAGGAAGGTGAGACTTGGCATAAACGGCGACACCTCCGCCACCCTTATGTAGACGGTCATTCCTGAACAAGGTGTATCCCGTCAACTCAACAGCCCTGTCACTCAAAGAAGGTTTGAGCCAAGTCTCAGAAACTAGAATTAAATCAAACTGTGAAGAGCGAAATATAGTTCTAAAATCGTCAATATGACAAAAAAGCGATTGAGCATTAACGTGAGCTGCCTTTAGAAAATTATCGTAGGGAGAAAGTGTTCGGCAGATAATTTGTGAGAGAGGTAGAGCGCTATCGCCCGGGGCGGGACCATCAGCCGGGGACCCCAGCCCGACAGCGCGGGCAGCGAGCGGCAGGCGACACCGACAGACACGAAATTGTGGGTAACCCTAGCATACAACATACATTCTCACATACATCCGTAAAACATTGTAAATTTACACAAGATGCACACTTAAACTTATGGCTAATCATGACACTGACAAGGTATCGGCAAGATACTTACTTGAATAACATATTAAATTTTGAAACAAATATGCAATATGTAAACATAAAAATTTATTTCTACTTATACTAAAAAAAAACTAAATAATAATAATCAGAACTGTTAAATATTTGAAGAAGAATGTACATACCTACTCACATATACATACATACACATACTGTAAATACATAAACACACATACGTACATGTGCACCTAAAACTACTGATTGATATATTGATTATATATGGAACTTTTTACAATATGTAGTAAAAAGGAATTATGGAAACACTTATTTTCAAAAGAAACATGAAATGTACAATTATTTGCAAAAAAAGTAATAATAATAATAATTGTTATACAGCACTATGCCGTGTTTTATATGAAACTAAATATATATATATATATCTGAGCTTACAACAAAATAAATTAAACCATTGCTAAATTAGTAATTGCAATATAAAAACTGCATATTTAAGTAAATAAACATAAATAATATATATTTATATTATAAAGTGTTATGAATTGACAAAATAGGTGTATTACTATACTGTAGCTTGAATAAAATACTTGAGTGTGGAATTTGTTTAAAGTAAGATAAAATTAGAAACTTCAGATTTAAATTGTAGCGCAAGCATTATTAGTGAAAAATTTATATTTACAATCAAAGAACCTGAATTTAAGGCATTTAAAATTAAAAAATAAAGATATATAAATATTTATGTATTATCTATGCTTTGTGAAAAATAATAAACTGGAAAAAAGAAATAGTGATTTAGCATTTGTAACTAAAAGTAAAACTTTATTGCCAAATTATAAATAAAAGCGGAAAAAGAAATAAAACTTACAACTAGTTAACGTTGGTGAGACGCTGCGCCGAGGTCAGGTCTGCCAATCTTGTCGCCGCGCCTTTGTTGCCGTGTCGGTCGACCCACAGAACTCTCCCGTCCAGGGTCCAAGAACTCATCGGTCCATGTTGTGTGACTGCTGCCTAGTACACCTCCATCCTGCGCGCAGTCAGGTCTTCTCGGATGGAGATACCGGAACCTTTAAGGTTCTTCTTGGCCGAGAATGCTCGTTGACGCTGACGATAGCTGGTGAACCGCACTATGATAGGGCGGTGCCGTTTCACTCCGTCAGCCGCTGGACGGGGTTGCTGACCGACGCGGTGGCTTCTACTGATGGACTCCGGTGGCAGCTCAACCCCCAACTTGTCCCGACACAACTCCTCCACCAACTTGTCCGTGTCCTCACCAACAGTCTCCTCGATTCCGAAAATCCGCAGGTTGTCGCGCCGCTGGTATTGTTCCAGATCGTCCGTCCTTTCCGCCAACCTTCTGTCCAACTCAGTCACTACAGCTGTCAAGTTGGTCACCTCATCTCGCAGTTTTTTCACTTCTTCATTGACGGCCGTAAGGGCTGCACGCACCGCCACTTCAACAACAGTCCTTATTTCTTCGGACAGCCGCGAGACAAGTTTGCCGATAATATCCTCGCCCGATAGAAAGTTGTTGACACAACGCTCTACAGCCGGGTCAAGCAGTTGTGTCGTCTTATCAGCTGGCATTGTTGTTGTGTTGACAGGACTAGATGCAGACGACGTGGACAGCGATCGTTGGAGAACTGGCTTCCTATCAGATGTAGATAGCGCGACCGCCTTGCCTTTTGATCCCGATCGTAACTGCGGTGGAGACCGGAACATTAACCTTAAAATTAAACCGAAGTAAAAAGGATATTGAAAGTTAATAAATACTGGATTGAAAGAAACTATTATAAACTGGATGAATATTGATTAAAATACCTCAAACTGATAAATTGTATATCTGATTAATTAAACAATACCACTGAAATTAGAGAAAAACTAAGGAGCCGATCGAACGCGTATGTTATCCTGTTAGTGTCATCCCCTCTCTGTCCTGATTCAAGATAACTGTAACTATCTGGGAGTTCAAGGCAAGATCGATCGTACCGAATTAATCCGATAAAGTGTTACAACATAATGCGAACTAGCCAAAATGTATTACGAGTCAGGATAAACAGTATAGATTTATTAATATATTTTGAGTCATCCATGTGCGGCGAGTGCCTCTATAGATTTGAAATTGGCGCGCGTAATCTTTCAGTAGCCGCGAACACGATAGCCAGCTGCGCCGACCTCTAGGTCATAGCTTAAACAATAGGAGCCTCCTACTTTCCGGAATTCTTCTGGACAGGTTCTGGAAGGATGATTCTTGCTAGGTTAGCAAGCAGAGAGCGGAGGTTGTTGCGGAGTCGTTGTGCAGCGACCGGGTAGAGTGGACCGGGTAGAAGTGAATGTACGTGGTCTAGGATAAAGTATAATTATTAGGGAACTTTTCGGAACCATATATAAATTCTTAGTTATCTTTCCTCATCAAAGCTGGTTAGTTTTGGATAGGAGGGATATAGTGGCGGATCCACGGTTAATTATTATTCCTCTGGAAGCTACACCCTTCCGGTTGCGACGACACGAGGTAGCACATGTAACAAAATATGTTTATTAAAAGTTTTAACAAACTTGAGATTACTGTTTGTCCAGTGTGTATTATCAGTGCAGTTTAACTCCACTGGCGATACAAATGAAGGTGTTACTAGTTCTGGAACTACAATGAATAAAGTACGCAAAAACGTGTTTCAGATAAATTACTGTGTTTAGGAACTGAGAAGTGTAATCAAGGGGAAGATGTGAGTATTATTGTTGTGTACTTTGTTGCGGTAAGCTGATTAAACGGTGGCAATCTGCACCAGTGACAAAATAACGGTGACATATTACAGTCGCCAACTTTTCTCCTACCGCTTTTACTTCTTGACAATTAGTTAAAAAAACGCTTAACATACTTCTGGGTTACATATTATAGTTATGTTACAGACAGTTAACATATAAGTTTACAAATATGACGTGAATAGTATTTATATGAATATTTAAAGAAACTTAATACTTCCTGTGAATGTTACATGCCATGTAATTATATATATATATATATATATATATATATTATATATGAATGTTTGTTTGTATTTCCTTTATAGAATCAAACTATTTGACCGATCTTTATGAAGATTTCAGCAAATATATGTTTCCACTGAGAATGTATATTATATGATATTATGATAGTTGATGTAACTCAACACCAGGCGGCGATGCAATATATAACAGTTATCAATGCGCCTTCATATAACTTACTGCAATTACGAGAATGTTACGTATATTACAAAGATATACGTAACATGATGTATATTTTTCTTTAAGATAAATTTCTGGCTGAACTTAGCTTAAGTGTTAAGCCACTTTATAATAAAGTACATGCACATTTACGATGGCTATAAACAAACACAGATTTTTTTGATCGTGCCAAAAGCGCAAACACTAAATCGGCGTTGGAAATATAATTCACGTAAACCATAAGTGCTCATACACGGGCAAAGCTTACGAAAAGCGTGCTAAGCCGCGGGAAACAGCTAGTAATAATAATAAATCTTTGTTGTAGTAACAATTTTCACAGCTGCACACAAACAGTAGTATTTCTTTTTTTGTTTTTTGTATATAAAAGTCATCGCATAAAAATTTTATAAATAGCTGCCATTCACTTTCAAGCATACACACTTTATTTCTTTCACTAAAACATATACCTATACATACTTTATATCAAAACCAGATGACCGATCATATTAATTGTATTTAATTGCATCCCAGCCAAATTGTATTGCAGTCGAGCTTTGAATTATTTAGGATCATTCAATTGTTTTATTTCCTGAAGGAGTCTATTGATCAGCTCGACACCAGCCTCGGCCGTCAAACGTTCCAATGTTGCGTTCTGTGTTGCTGTACGCGGAACTCGTCCTAGCCTCTAGTACTGTATTGGTGAACGTTCCTGCCTTGGACCAAGTTACCTTGAATCGGAAGTACAGAGCCACCTCAAGTATACACAGGCAGTGCAAAGTCAGCGATCTAAGCTCCCTGAAGGCGTCCTTACAAGAATACATGAAATTCAATTTTTAACTGATTCGGATGGCTTTTTTTTCCTTTCTAAATACCGTTTCGAGTTAATGAAGATATGAGGAAAACATATCACCAACTGTAAACGTTCATGTCTTGTAATAAGGAAACAACTACAAAGCTCTAATGTAATACCGTTATGGAAATTTAAATATCTTTGCATACACGGCAAAAGTGAAATATTATGTTAAATTAAAATTCTTCAGGCTAGACTTGCAGTTTGAACCACATGATATAGACTCACTTCATACAAGTGTGGCATGAAGAAACAAAATTAGAAATTAAAATAGATGAATAGCACTGTAGATTTTGAATACTTTCGCATTACTCAGAGCTTGTACGATGAACAAGTACAGTATAACTGTTAATATTATCAAGTTATATGTTTACATGTGTGTCACAAGTAGAAATTACATAGTTCTCTTCTAGCGAGAGTTAAACAAATTAAATTACCATAAATATATAAAATATATATTTTAAAACAATAGAAGTATTTATAATTCATATTTATTTACGTTTGGATTGATAATATAAAAGATTTATTTACATTTTACTAGACAGATATTTAGACAGATTTATGTTCGTATGTTATTTTATGTGTACGCTTTATTACATCTCTATATTGAATCATTAACGAATCTTAAGAGAAATTAAATTTATATGTTCTAGATCATTCTGCTACCTGACTGACAATAATGTTTTAACAACGTAACCGGTCTGGGGCATAGACCAATTTTAAGGTAAGCTATTTCAGAACTATTTATAGTAACATATATGAAAAATTTTAATTTCATAGTCAAGCTGTGTTTAAAGCTATAAGGAACCTCACCCACGCTATGGATTTAAAAACTATACTGTGATTTAATTGTATACTGCATGTTCTTGCCGTCAAGTGTACTCGATATTCCATTCAAATTCAAAACGAATGAAGCCAACTGTAGGATATATTTTTGTCAACGAACTGTTTGATTACAAATTACTAGATAGTTAGCGGGTATCCTGGCAGGCCAGGCATAAAAGTTCCTTAAAATGAACACGTGGCTTTCGGCAACCTGTTAAATGCATTGTAGTACTGCTGTAGTATATTACAGAATATTATAAAAGTAGGATTTTCTAAAATATATTTTTTATACTTTCGCATAATGTATATAAAATGAATGATTGGACATGCTGACACTGGTACTCTCGGTTTTAATCGTATAATACCGTTGTTAAAGATGCTTTATGTACAAAAGAAAGGTCGGCGTTAGTTTACAAATAAAAAAACTGCCACTTCAACATAGCAAAGCTCCTGGAGGAAGCCAAACAATAGGACTCAGCTTGTTTGTGTGTTTTTCCATTTGGTCCCATTTGGCAACAAATGTATAGCCTTGCATTGGTAAACATATATTTATTATTACAAAAGTATACAGTGATTCATTTTGGTACCGGTGGTTCTAAAAAAGGTCAAGAAATGCATTGTACAATTAAATGTTTCAAATCCATCGGTCGGTGGAGTAGGTATAAATCTGAGTCTAACGAATTCTAAAGTTTTTATGCATTTATATAAGATACCATCTAAGAGATATTTAGAAGTCATAAAAATGTTCAATCTTGTTTTTAAAATTCTCTTCATTTTCTTGATTGAATTAAACTATTGAGGTGCAAGGAGTCTATGATACTCATTCCATTTTTGTTTTTATCTTTATAGGCCTTGGGTTACGTTGATATATTAAAAACATTATTAAAATAGGCTGCATGGGAGTTTTCTTTAGAAAAACAAAGTTAGTAGCAGTGAACTTTTAGTTAGTAAACTTAAAAAATTGGATTGCATTTTTTTATGAATTCAAAATATCTCTTGGATGCTATCTTATATAAATGTATAAGACTTCAGAATTCAGCAGATTGATAATGACCAAAAGATGCTGGGAGATTTGGAAATTAGAGTTGGTATAGTAGGTGACTTTAAAATTGCTTCTTTTCTTGCATTTATATTCAATTTTTTTTGGCAACTTTAAAACTGGAAATTGAAATGTTATAGATTTTCAATTGGTAGTTTAGAATTCGTTACGCAGCTTTTGTAAAATTTTAAACAATTTATAATAAATTATCTAAATTCCTGTTTATTTAGTTTAAATGACGTGGCGAATATATTGGTTTAATTTTAGAACAGTTGCTAACTGTGTAACCACCAAGAATAGGAAATTAAAAGAAAGAAACAAGAAAGGTAAACGTATTATTAAGTTACTGCCTGGCCGTAAATACATCAACGGGCTGTAACCGATAAAGTCTTAAATTAAGGTGTTAACTCTTACGTCTGCAGAAGTTAAATGGTCACAGATGTTTTGTGCGGAGAATTTCCAGTTCAACACTTCTTCTGGGGTCAGTTTCCCCTTTCTATCTAAATCGTGGACCTGCTATAAATACAATTACCATAGCCGAATATCCATGAAATTTCAAACGAAGAATATTTGTCGGTGAAGCAGACTTGCATAGTTATTTATATTTTACGCATTTAAAATTCTCTAAGTTACTGTTTTATAACCACGAAAATATTTTGGAGGAGGGTCCAGACAATTGATATTTTTCCGTAGTGGACAGAGAGTAAGGCCCTATTTTGTTCCTTAAAAAGTTATAGGCCCGTTTCTTTATCGAGACCAATTGTTATGCAATAAATGTAGTAATACTGATTTGTTTAAATAATAATCATAGGTTTATAAAGGTAATTGGAAACAATTGAAAATGGGGGGGGCTGGACCCCTTGGACACCCTCGCTGGCTACGTCCTTGTGATTATTTTTTTATGCCTGCTTTTTAAAATGAACAGATTGATTGTGTGATTACCTTATAACAGGGACCTGAAAAATAAACCGACATACAATTAAGAATTTCAGTGTATTAGTTTGTATTACTTTCTTATTGTAATACAAATAAATAATAACAGGTATTGACTGATACGTGGATAAAAAATTAATGACTAGAATTAAATATTATGCAACAAACTTTAAATTAACGAATACATTTGACTTTTTCCTGTTTGATATTTTTATATTATATAGTAAAAGTGTCACATTTTGCCTCCCTCGTAAAATACGATTTGAACAAAAATCAACCGCTTTACTCATATTATGAATGCTATCAATTATAGATTTTATCTTGCAAAAAATAGATTAGACGCTTGTACAATGCATGTCTCTAAAATTGTATATAAGAATATTTTTACTCAACCTGACGCTAAAAGAATTATATTAGATTTAAAAATCAACATGGTATAACATTTTCAGGAATTTAAACTACTATTGAGTATTATATCGCGTTGTTAATTCTAATATCTTTCCGTTATGGAACACTATACCGCCTCCGTTACGACTTATTATCGGAAGTTTGCTGCCAATATTTTAACAATGGAACATTCACATCCTGACAATATCACATATGTGGTATCTCACGGGAAGGTAACTGTTGTATTCAGGATACTGTTGTGTCCACAATACACTCTAATACACTCTGGTTTATTGTTTACAGTATTGTGTTAAGTGCCGGATATGGGATTTTTGAGTGAAATAATCGTACCTGAATTATACCAATTGCCAGTTCTGGTTATGTATCTTGTTTAGCGAGAAAAATACAAAATCTGTTGTTAATATGACAAAATTAACAGCAGTACATAAGAAAAGTAAATACGTAGTGGATAGTTAATGAGCAAAAGTATACGGGACATAAGTATTGCGCATTATATTATATCTAAATTATAAATGTATGTCCTAGTGACTTATAAAACTATGTAATTATGGTTTATTCCGATAGCAATATATTGCATAAAAAGAATAAATGAAAATAGGCACCCTTATAACTTAAAACGAAAAGATTAATTTTAATTCAAATAAATGAAATGCTATTAACAATAAAAATTTGAAGTAAAATAGGTTATGACTGCTATTTAGAATCTTTTTTATTCAGAAGTATTAAAATAGCCGGATTTGATATATACTTTGAAAAAAAAAGCATATCTATCAAGGCGTGGAAAATATCATTTGTGTGTGTCTGTCCGTACGGTATCTCGAAATTGAACTGAACGATAAAATTGACTTACATGACGGTTCTTTTCAACGTAGTAGTTAAAGAAAACCTCCATAAGACGGATTTTTGTGATTGGGGCTAAGACTGATCAAACTCTATACAGTGAATAATCTTTACAAAGAACGTCTACAAGACGAACGATACCTTTATAACGATATTTAACGCTCTCGACCTCTATAGTAGATAGTTTTCAACACAAACAGAGTCTCAAAGGCATGTCTCGACATGAAATCTCTGCTGATGTACCCCACCCATGTCTCTTTAGCATTGCAAAGATAGCGAAGTAATTGACTGTTATAATGATGTGTTATCATTTATTAAGCAACAGAATTACTATCTGGTTGCGTTCACAAACTGGTTTTAAGTACTTATTTTCAGTGCTTGCTCCAAATAAGTAATTGTTGTGTACACAACAAACGCTTGCATTTTAAGCTTAGTGTGTTTTCAGCTCTCGTTTAGACGATGTCTTCATCAAGTGATGAAGAGTTTTTTTTGCTTGAAAAAGGTCGAATTAAAAATCCTTAGAAGTAAAGTCAGTGTTCATGCAATTAACCGCGGAAGAGGTAGACTTGGGGAATACCACCATCTATACCCTCAATTGAAATTTAACAAAGTGAGGTTTTTTCTTATATGAGAATGGAGTTACCACGTTTAGTTAAATCTTCAAGAAAATTGAAAGCGTTTTAGTCCAGTTTTGGGGGAATTGGCATAAGCAACCTATCCATACCTAGTTATTCTATATTTTATTTGGGCGTTTGTCCCAAATAGTCTCTCATCTAAAGACTTGAGATGTCAGTTCATCGACATCCATACTGCGCTTGGTCAACAAGAGCAGGAAAACAAGCACAAAACGTTCTTGCGTGCTTGTCAGAACTTGTAGCAAGCGCTTGCTAGCCGCGACAGGCATTGTCTGTGAACACACACGTTTTATACAATGTAGAAGACTTTTCTCACGCCGGTTGGAGCTTGCAAGAGCTTGCCAACAAGCGCTTGTAACCAGCTTTCTTTGTGAACGCACCCATACACGGTCGAACGTGTGATGTAAAAATTGAAATAAAAAGTAATAAAATCTTAAATACTAAAGTAAATACTGTAATATTAGTTACAATGGCAACTATTGCTTTTATTGCAATTTCTTAGATTATTTCTCTGTTACTTAAATGCAAAGTCATGATTCAATCAACGGTAGTATGACTCGATAACCCTTAATGGTGTACAAATACAAAACCGTATTCCGATAATTTAAAAATCCTTGTTTTGGAAACGGTCTATGTACACATATCATATTTGTTACTTGCATTTTTCAAACTTTCAATTGCTTCAACACGGCTTTATGTGGAAAGGATGTAAACGCATACAAAGTTGAATAAATAGAGAGTTGTCTACACAAAAATAAAAATAAATGAAATTTAATTTAATAATAAATTAAAGTAACTATTCGCTGTCTTTTTACTAAAATGAAATTAAAAAAGAACATTCTAGAATATAGTGTTTCATATTGGGACTAAGATTTGGAAAAACGATGACTTGTTTAAAACAATGTTTTAATAAGTATATTTTAGATTAATAAATTTGCTCTGCAAAAATACCATGTATGAAATTAAATTAGGAATAATGCTTTACTCCCCTCAAACCTACCCATTAATGTTTTTACCATAACATTAAGTACAATTATCATAACTAACTTAGGATGAGTGGTAATGTAATACTCTATTTATTAAAAATAAAATGTAATACTTTTAAATACAACCTATCGTATCTTTGTGGATGTAAAGCGGTAGCAAAGAGAGGAGGGGATGAACTGTGCTGAAAGTATTCTGACAGTTTCCGCTAAGAACCAGGTCAGGCGGACGATCGTGCTTGAATATCTTGTGCTGGTAGTTCTTGATGGTTACGACACTCTCCGTTTTTCTAGGAATACGTTTTAATGATTTTCTCTAACAGCTGTCACACATTTTGCTGGCAGTTGTAATAACAACTTTATACATTTTGCTTGTGTGTGTTTATTTGTTGTGTTAAAGTATGTCTCTCTGTCACTGATATATCTGTTTTAGAACTGCAATAAGAAAATAAGTATACTTTGACCTGAATACTTACAAGCTTGATCGATTATCTAAATTCTCAGAAGTGAGCAACTGTCACAAATAACCTGAAGTAAAAACAGTAATTTATACTTTTATTGCTTAATACTATATTACTATGCAATATCATTGATGCTTTGGGGCAAATTTCCATTTTTCTATTGTGTTGAGCTTCTAAGGATCATCATGAATCCATTTGTAATTCTGTTATAATCTTAACAAAATTGTGAGGTTTGTGTAAAAAGCGAAAAAGGATACGCTTAAGAACAAAGAAACTTTATTTATATAGTTATATACAATTAATTCTATTTACTAAAGGACTGTTAAAAATCCCTGCCATCTTCAGGTAGTGATAATAGAGACAAATTACAAAAGATTCTTATCAGTCAGATAATTAACATCGATATCGTGTGCAGCTCCTGTAGCACGGGGTTATGACTCTGCCTACACTGATAACAATCATAACCAACACAGATAATATTCCTTATAAGAGCTATACTAAGCCATTGGTTTTTAATGACTAAAATATTTTAACTACCTTAACAGGTTATTATTCCAACAATTTTAGAATGTAATAAATATAATTTATTTCTAACTGCTAATTATTAATAGATCTAATTATTATTGTGTTTCTTATATTTTTAATAAAATTAAAGCAAATAATTATAGCACTTAGACACTAAAACACGAAAGATTTCTTAAATATTGCTTTATTGACTTTTGGTTTTCTAGATGAACCTACAATTTGTATTTCCCTGTTCATGTACAAATTTATGCTCATCTGTAAACTTGCGCTTCTCTCGTTAAAAAATCTTCAAAGATTTTAAATGAAAAAGTTATTTAAATGGAAAATGTTTACTTCTCTAAATAAAGAAATAGGTTCTCTTCTTTTTTTATATTCGTTTATTCTGATAAGATTCTTTTGATTAGTTTAAAGTTTGCCCATTATATTTTGAAAATTAACTACACAACAGTGTATTCTGCATTGAATTCGAGAATGTATTATTAAATATTATAATAACCTTAACAAACCAATATGAAAAAAATAGTAAATAGGCTTTATACTTATTTTCAAGTTTTTTACTTTCAAAGTTTTTTGACGTATACAATCAATATCATGTCTTTAAAAGTTTAAACAAAAGAAAAAAAAACATTTAAGAAAAATTATATCCCTATCGAAATTTATGCATGATAGATGACCTCACAGTCAATAAATAAAGGAATAAATCCCTTTATCGTCATAAAGAATTTGTAAACTTGTGCTATAAATGTTTTGCCTATTATTTTTCTTTTAATTAATTAAATTGTATACGTAATTCAGTGTCAGATCGCTAAAGTAACAAATTTGTATTCGACACCTGTACGTCCACTTTGTCAAACCTTTGTGCTGGCAGTGAACTGTAATAAAACAATCTGATGATATATTGCTTATCGGTGCTGCTGTATCACGTGTTTTACAACAGTCCAAAACAGTTCAATGTGATTTATGTCGAAGGACCTGTATATAATAATTTAATTCAATTCAACTACTACAAATATTTGGTAATTGAACTACTTTTAACCTACGTACAATACGACCTATCATTTTTATTTGCTGCATTGCTTATAAGCTTAATTAACTATTTATATGAACGTAAGGTTTTAGTTCAATATTACTCATTTTCGTTATATATTTGTAATATTTTTCATGATATAAATTACTTTCGGAAATAAAGTATAAAGTAGTATAGATACTTTTATCAGTTTGTTCAAGAATAATGTTTTCCACGCTGCGCTGGGGCACTTTACAGTGCTCTGTACCGCTTTCAACTCTAAGAGTGTCAATACCTGAGCTGCATCGGTGATCTCTGTCACAGTTAAACTGTCATCAGGCTACGATTATGATAACTTAATTCAAGTGCAAATTAACCGTTCCCCAACATTCTCACATTACAACAGTGTTATGTTTCATGTATGTCCATTGTTAACCCTGTTTCTACGTGTCGCAGGCTGTCATTCTTGTAATTAAGATTTTGAACGATTTCGCAAGGTCATATTAAACACCATGATGTTCCATTGAAGGATGAACTCTTCTTATTGGAGAAAAAATTGTTTTCTTTAAAAGAAACACAGAATTTTCCCAATAATTTTAATTTTGTACACAAGATCTTTAAAGAAGGAAAACGTGTCTGGTAATCCTTGAGTACTGTTCCATTTTGTAAGCAAATTAAAAAGTGTTAGGAAAAGTGTAGGCATTGACATATTTTTTTTACAATGAATAAAATAAACAACCTAAATATACATTTTAAGAAGAAAATATAATTATTGGAATTAACCAAATTAATATTTAATATCAAAGTTAAATACATTAATCCAAAAATTTTCCAATTTTATTGAAAGCTAAAGGTAAATAATGTTTTACTGTGTTGATCATCCATACACCAATGATTCGTGAACTAAATATAACGTAAATATAGATGAGTAGATTCCACACATCAATATCCTCTATAGTGTATTCCCTTTGTACACGTTTGCATTTCACTTTATTAATATTCTAAATTGAAGTATCTTCTTCAAACAGAATTTTAAATTTTTTACCTTAATATTTGGTTGATTATATTTTAAAGTTAACGAACGATAGTTTGACTTCCAGTCTAGTTATATCATAATAATGACATGGTATGTTTACAATACTAGAATGGTTTAATATAGAAGTAAAGGTATTCACATTGTTATCTGAAAGCTCCCATAATCATGATACTGGTTTGTAAATGAGCATGCTAGTTTTCAACGATAGCATACATGATAGTGATAGCAAATATATTTGTTAGGAAGTGTAAGTGAGTTTCTAGTGCTGACAGGATCATATCTTAGCCCAATGATGACATATGTGATATTGACAAAATATATAGTGTTACGAAGTCTAGGTGTGTTCCTAGTGCTGACAGAATCATATTTTATCCCAACGATTGCATGTATGACAATGATGACCAATATAGTTTTTAGGAAGTAAATGTGTGTTCCTAGTACTGAAATATCATATTTTAGCCCAACGATAGAATATGTGATGTTGATAGCAAGTATAGTGTTAGGAAATGTTTGTATGTTCCTAGCAAACACACAAACAGGCAGGATTGTATTTTAGCCCAACGATAGTGATTACAAATATAGTTTTACGTAAGTGTATGTGTTTTCGTAGTGTGGACAGGATCATATTTCAGCCAAATGGTACTTTGATTCTGGTAGGCTAAGGTTACAAATAAAGTTAATTATTCAAATGAGATCAGTTCCAATGATGGCGAGTTGGAATATTTTGGCAGCCACTGCGATGATTGTTGCTGGGGGGATTAGAATAAGGGAGAATTTGCTTGCTACGAGTCCTTGAGATTGCAAGTAAGAAATTTCTTATGCATTTTAAATTAAGGTAAAAATTACAATACTATCGTCAAAATCTTATTTAGTGTTGGCACTTCTATAAAACCTTTCTCTCATTATAAATATATAATATAAATATTGGGTGATTTGAACCTATTATCAACATTATTTAATATGTAGATATAAAGTTTAATCTATATAGACATTTTGTAAAATAATACATTTTATAAGATGAAAATACACGGAATCTAGAGTAAAATAATAGGCAATCTACTAAAACGTGAGAGGCTTTGTATCAACCTTTGCCATTGGCCATTGCTTTTACTTATTACTTAGACATCCCCCGTTTGTCACCTCTAGATCGTAAAAATGTTATCTTGGTTTGTGTCGTTATTTCAACTTGTATACAGTGATAATTCCTAAAATACTTTTTTAACATACATGTTTAAGAAACCGATTATAATGTAATCTATATATATAAAAATGAATGTTGTATGTTTGTCCTTTATGGAATCGTGAACTATTGGACCGATCATGATGAAAATTTGTACGTATATGTATTTTTCCACGGAGAAGGTTTATAAGCTATGCCCATCCCTTTTCCCGATTCAGGATTCCGCCCCACTGGTTACAGAAATACCCATAAGAAATGCATTGCAGCAAACATATGTTAACGTCTTTTCAAATTTTTAATCAGCTGTTCTTTGTAAACATATATTACACTTATAGTTTTAAAGCATAGAGTAAGCTTAAGAGAAACGACAAATTTTGTTTAAACTGTTTCTGCAATCACTGTTAAACATAGACTTTACTATCCAGATAATACAATTCAAATTTGACGTAAAAATTCACCTTTAACTGCAATATTTATTTAATATAAACCATGCTCATGCTTGATCAGAAGAGCAATGCAGATATCATAATTACTATCTTACGTTGGCTACAAATATAAAGAATGTTATAAAATCAACCTTAGTTGTTTTTTTTTGACAGAAGTATGGTTCTCAAAACTCCGTGTGTACATATTCTCTCGATCGAGAAAACAAAGCAAGCTCAATCGTGGCATCGGAGATATAACTAATTTAATCTAAAATTTATTATAGTAAAAAAAAAAAATTACTAAGTAATATAAGGACTTCGGTTCTTAAGATTTGCGTGCGAAGCCGTGGGTAACAGCTAGATAGAGGCAGGAATATGGTACATACCTTCATAATACGCCCAAGAGGCTCACGATGGAACGACTATCAATTATCTCAGCAATGTTTAGAATGTGATAGAAAAAGAATAAGTGAATATAGTGTACTGTTTTCAACGGGAAATTGCGTGCGAAGCCGCGGGCAACTTTTGCAAAAAATTATTGAAATGCGCAGCAAAGCGCGCCGGGCCCGCTAGTAATACACTAAATAATAGTGTAATGATATAAACAAAAGCCTTTGATCCATAGCTACATCCTTTATATAAACGATGCAACTGTATAAATAATATTTTTTAAATGTATATCCATAACTGCTCCTTATATCTTTACACTTTCAGAGATTAAGAGCTAGAACAGTCATTACAATCATATCTTGATTTCTTTAGGTTGGCACAGCAAAAAAGGTCAATACTTATCCATATAAGTAAAATAATAATAATATTTTGTTAATATAAAACTATTAAATAATCATAAATGAATTAGACTTAACTTTTCACGACTAAAAGGAACAAAAATTAAGTTATTCGAAAATAAATTGATCTGATCAGAGAGCTTTTTATTCACAATTGGAGAACAAAAAATTAGGTAGGTATAAATCAATAATGAGTAATAAGTGTAAGTAGTGTAAGACTATGCAACCTAATGATACGATACTATTAAGTTTGTCTCGTTTTCAAGGGTTAATATACAACCTAATGATACGATACTATTAAGTTTGTCTCGTTTTCAAGGGTTAATATACAACCTAATGATACGATACTATTAAGTTTGTCTCGTTTTCAAGGGTTAATATACAACCTAATGATACGATACTATTAAGTTTGTATCGTTTTCCAGGGTTATCTATGCAACCCAGTATTTGCTCATTACTGTAAGACATAACATATATAAATACTTGATCAGTGGAAATAGTAATAATGTTAACACTTGATGTAATAGCAGATACCTATTTTTCGGTAGTAAATTAATATTTGTTGACTATTATTTTGTATAATGATTATAGCTACCCATCATTGGTGTCAGTACTGAATACATACAGTTACAAAAATGGGGATGTAGGGAGGGGTGCTGACTCACTAGGTGGTTTAGGAAGTATAAAATACTATCCAAAAATAGGAGTTAATTTATTTATCATCTCTAATAAATCTTAAAAAAAAAAAAAATACTGGCGGAATTGTTAAAACACATTCAAATAAATATTTTATGTTTTTGGAATTTCATAGGATCAAACTCTTGTTTTGACTACTGCACCGCCTGTAGAATTACTTATGACAAATTTCTGGAAATATAGCATGCATTTAAGTCAGGCAATGTTTTATTTACTATCAGTTATATATTCTAAAGCTTTGTTTAAGAATGTAATTTTATTTTGAAGGGGTTTCTTGATCGATTTTCAGTCTAAATTAGGGTGAATATTGATTTGAAATAAAGATTGAAAGTGCAATAAAGATTAATTTGGTAACCTATAGCATAATTTCCAATACAATGCACCAGGAACTAATATTATTAACTAATGCATCTGGCCTCGATTAATATAACTACATATGGCTGGCAAATGTCATATTGTAAGTATTGAAATATGTTAATATTATTGATGTTGATTTTAGTTTTAGATTTTAAATTACAATATTCATGCAAGTTAGAAAACTGTACTGTTGTGAACCCAAACTCATTACAAAAAAAATATATATATATAGGTCTATTTATGTTGTTTTCTCGGGGCAAAATAGCAAACTCAAAGTTTGCGTTGGAAATATAATTGATCTGAACTAGAGGTGCTAAACCTGAAATAAAAATTACTCTCACTTTTGCTAAACTTCTGATCCTCTTATGAACATTGTAACTGGATACCGGATTCACGATATATGACTAACTTCTCTTTAAAATGCCATATGACCCTAACATATTTACAACGCATTTGCTTCCACTAAGATAACTACGAACTTCAACTTTGAAGATCCTCTACATTAATCTAAAATAGTTCGTGTCATTGAAAATGTGAGAGCGATTCAATCAAATATACGGAATGTTGTATATAAATTACGGGAAAAACCGTGGATAAGTGTTAGTATTATTACAATTAATACCAATATGCCTTTGATTTTTTTTGCTTTCACACGTAAAATATTCAACCGAATGTACTGAAATTTTACATGGCCTTTCCTGTGGTCCCAGGCATGAATATTCGGACTATTTGTATTCAGAAAATCCCTCCGGGCTCCCCACTAGTCTTTAACGTAGCGAAATATCCCATATTGGTCTCTAAACTTATGAAATATTCATTAAAAGAGTCTGTAAAATAATGTAATCAACTGTTCTGTGCAAACACTGTTTTATTACAGTACTTTTAATTGATTTAAATACTATTAATAATTTGTTTACATTTATAGTGTGTTAATTCTCTAAGGAGCAACATTAGCAAGCTTAGTTTCCTCGCCGTTTTTACATTTCAGCAATTACGTAAGGACTCATCTACGTTAGGAAGTGTCATAAAACATAAGATGGTCAGAATTTGACTGTGAAGGCTCTCTTTGAAGCAGTCGGCAATAGCCATGTTAGACGTGAGGTCGCATGGAATGCAGTCACCATTCATGTACATACTATCCTTCATCAGAAGCGTGAAAACGGATGCCTGGCTGACCTCTAGCTTCCGAAACAAGTAGTTTTGTCCTGGATGGGGCATAAGACACACGGACCAGGCAAGATGTCATCCGAAGGGTTCCGGCCTGGGCCCTCCGTGGCCCGTAGGGGGTTTATTGGGTAGTCCGCAACGTATTCCCACACAAATGCATTCCCCCTACGTTAAAAAAACGCACGTTTGCTGGAATGCTTATGAACTAAGTACCAATTCCAGCTAGAAATATTTGACAATACTCAAAATATTTTCAGTTTATATAGAAACAAAGACATAAATAGTGTCATTGTTAATGAATGTCTTTTCAACTGTACATTTTATGAAGTATTTTGTATTAGATATAAAATACAAAGTTACTATCTAACTTTTACTACACATTTAAAGACCGTTATTAAACCCATCTTAGTTATATTTCGACAGCAGTAAGCTTCTCATATCTGTGACATATGTTTTCTTGATCCTCAACCACGGAACAAATTGGATCTTGTTGACTATGGAAATTGGATCTGTATTTGAGATAACACTGCTTCAGATTCTTTCTGTATCCGTAATACTTGTTATCAGTAGCATTGATTTCATATTGTATTAATCCTCCCCCAAATCCTTGCATAGGCCAGAAGTCTAAGAAGACAGGCAGAATAAGGCTTAAAAGGGGTATCGGATGTTCCATTGTTTCAAAAAGCCAATGAGCTGTTCTATTAGACAAGTGATAATATTAAAAATCGTATAGAACGCACTTATTTTCATGATGACAACTTATACAGAACATCATAATTTATTATTCAGTATAATAAACCCTTACTATTTTTATTGAAAACACCGTTTAAATCTGTAAAATTCCTTTAATTTAATTCTCACGCAACATAATTAAACCACATGTTTGATAAAAGGGGAAATAGTTAACAATGCAATGCGGTTAACAAATAGAGAGAACAATAAACCGGTAATGAATTTAACATGACTTCATTAAGAGTAACTATTGTAGAGGAAAACCTGCTTTTCATGTGATTGAGCAATAAACGATTCATGGAATTCATAGAATCACGCACCGTGTTGGCTACTGCTTCTATTGTACTTAAATATAATTCTACTGCTTAATTTTCCCGCGAAAATTCCAGTCCATTCATTATGGCCTGTAATATGGGCTGTAATTCATCAGAATAATAATAATAATTTTGTTGCCAACCATCCAAAATGCATGTGCTAAATACGACCTTATTTACGTCAATAAAATAAATTGTATTGTTTTGTCCAGTTTAAATAAGGAAAATCCATGTAACCTAGAGAGTTTAGACGTAAATCTTGTTATTTTTTCAAAAACAGAGAAAAGAGCAGGGTTTTCACTGATTATACTTTCTTATAAACATATAAACAATAAAAAACCTCCAGTAATTTAAGACTGTGATGTAAAAACTAAAATTTAATGAACAAAACTTACACATATATTATAAAAAATTACTACGCCTCATATTTATCTTATTATTTTGTCACATCAGTAATATAATTTGAAGTCTTTTAAAGTAATAAAATAACTATTTGCTTATCATATTATTATATTCCAAAACTGTTTAGAAATTTAAATTTAGGGATGTATACTATCAAAATCTTAGCATACCTGGTCTTATAAAATTTGGTAAGGAAGTTCTGGAGTCTCATTGCTCTGGTATTTATCATGCAGACCTGAAGAGTAAGACATGTATTGCTACTTCTGCAAACAGTAATAGGTACCATTTTCATATTCTTCCTCATAAAAAAGTAGAATGCAATATTTTGCCATTAGAGACGTTGTTTTACATGACAATATTCTACGTCACCGACCTCTAAGGCATAGTGTAGTTTGGAGATAAAGCTACGAATCCTTTTGACCTTCGTGGATTTTTGGAAATTATTATCCTCCTTACCTGACTTATCTCTCTACATAAGGTTTGGAAGGTTACAAACTATAGAGAGTTGAAGCAGTTCTTAGAGCAATTGTTTAAATAAGAGTTCTGGTTTAGTTGAGTTATTTTTATAAATTGCTCAGATTTAAGTTTTTTTTTGTCGTGTTCAAACTGAAACATTGATATATCTTCTGAAAGGATCGTACAAATTGAATACTGTTACAATCTTGTCTTTTTCTGTGGAATTAGTTTGTTGTACACTTTTAGTAATGTTTGTTTAACGTAAACCTCACAACTATAAATATACTTCGTATTGTGAAATATTCAAGTTTTACTGAATCATTTTAGTGCTCTAGGAGGTTAAACCATTATTCCAGCTACATAGACAGTAATGAATGGTTATAAAACTTGATTGTTCTATCCTCTCCCGCAGAGTACGCTGTAATATACTTGAGAGAAATAAGAGTACTATATTCAAAACACAATGTTGACTGGTTAAGGTTTTATTATGTGTTCACTCAATTACCCGTTACAACGTTTATAACGTTTATATTATTCCAATTTAGGTTAAATAAGATAAATACATTACCGTATTTTTTATCTTATTAAATAAACAGTATAATAATAGTGGGTAAAAATTGTGTATATTTAATTATAATTTGTTTATAATCATTAAAAAACACTCATTTTTAAGAAAAAATGACATTTTTTACTACATGATTTATTGTTTTTTTTTTTTATTAATCGCGTTTAAAAATATAAAAAAAACATATTTTTTTATACAACACTAAAAAATTATCGGTGCAAATGGTTAATAAATATTTAAGTTTATTTGAAAGTCGATATCAACACTAAACAATTATGGTGTTATATAAGTTAAAAATCCACATTCACAATTAGCCAAATTTCTTCAAGTGCTTGAAAAGGCGATGTTGTCTTCTTTAGCTTTAGAAATATTGCAGATTTTAAAACTATTTTTGAGGCAAATAAACTTAATTTCTTGTGCGAATTTTCAAATTCTAGACAAAGAAAACCATGAGTAGTTTTAATACAGTTCAACTAAAGAAATGTTTAAAACAGAAGCACTATCTTATCGCTGTCGGTTATGGAAGAGAAACAACGTTTGACTAAATGGTAATGGATAGATTGGCTTAAAAATAAATATTTCCGTTGTTTAAGTAAAATCTTAAATAAAATTTTGACTTTCACAGACACTATTGTTTTGAGGTAGGGTTATACCTCAACCTAAAACATTAGAAAGTTTAAAACTCTTGTAAAGACAATATTGATAAGGAAAGATTAACTACTATTACAATACTACGTATTTTAAAATATGTATTACTATTGTTATGGGTATTTTAGTGAGACGTAATCTGAACTGTTTTAAAGTTTTACATTGCATTTCAAACTATTCAAACAGTGGAAGTAACATAATTTATGTTTACGGAACTATTAATTTATTGGTATTGTATCAATACATTTTACCGTGAATTTAAATTAATAATTGTATAAAAACATTAAATGAGTTTAGAAATTATAGCAAACAGTTCACAGAAGGGAGTATTACGATGAAAAAGTAGACTACATCGTAATACTCTAGAGACTCCAAGTTGTACATTGTACAACTTGTAAATATAAGTAAATATAAAAATAAAAAAATAAGTGATAAGTAAATATTCTCTTCTCTCCTACTAAATATTGAAATTTCATGTTTCTACCTGTAAGACATTTATTTTACATTCCCATAACTTTATTTCATTTTTTGGTTCTAGTAATTAGTAAATTCACTTGGTAAAGGGCTTGCTTCGATTTATACTAACGTCAGAAAGAAACATCTTTGAACATTTCTATATACCTCTTTTAATTCTTTTATTTAAATACATCCTAGTATCTCAAATACGAGGATTTTTTTAACCTGCGATCGGAGGTTGAGGTAAGATAAGCTAAAAAGTTTTATATAGAAATGCATAAATTATGATGTTAAAATGAAATATATGAGGGCTAACAATGCATAAAATAGGTAACTTCTTTGTTTCCTAACACCAACTACTAAAAAGTTGTGGGAAAAAATTAAAAAAATTATTTGTTTTAGTGAAAAATCTTAGTCATGTTTTTAAAAAGTATATAAAATAGAAATTTAAAAATAATGGGACAATTCAGCCCTTTTTTATTTACAATAGACAATTTTACATGGTATTTACATACACAGCTTTGTAAGGCAACAAAAACTAAATATCGGATTATTAAATACCTTTTATATTTGACTATTGCGGCAAGTATTCAGTTTTCCATCGGTGTGAAGTGTATAATTTAAATGGTTTCTGTGAAAGTATAAGATTAATAGATTAAATTTAATATAAATTTTAGCAGAAAACTTAATTGAGGATAACATATGTTTTGTTACATATAGTACTAAAACGCAGTTTTTAAGGTTACAGGTTTTTTTCAGATTTCAAAGTTTATTAGAAAAAATTATCATAACCTTCATACTGTTTAACCCATCTTAAAATGTCATTTATAGCCTGTAATACTATATATATATATATATATATATATATATATATATATATATATATATTATATATATATATAATATAGTATATACTCTTAGAACAAAATAAATAAATAAATATATATATATATATATATATTTATTTATTTTGTTCTAAGAGTTTCTGGCTATAACAGCTTTGTTATAAATAACATTATATGCTAACAAACAGATACTAGCTAACAGTGCATGGCTGAGTGAGCATCTCGGCCAACAGTTGTGTGACATACAGGAAACATCACAACAACAATGAATTGTTTTAACAAACAGTTACGAGTGATGCAGACACCATAAACAGTCCATGGCTGAGTGAGTATCTCGGCCAACAGTTGTGTGTCATACAGGAAACATCACAACAACAATGAATTGTTTAAACAAACAGTTACGAGTGATGCAGACACCATAAACAGTCCATGGCTGAGTGAGTATCTCGGCCAACAGTTGTGTGACATACAGGAAACATCACAACAACAATGAATTGTTTTTAAAAAAACAGTTACGAGTGATGCAGACACCATACACAGTGCATGGCTGAGTGAGCATCTCGGCCAACAGTTGTGTGACATACAGGAAACATCACAACAACAATGAATTGTTTTAACAAACAGTTACGAGTGATGCAGACACCATAAACAGTCCATGGCTGAGTGAGTATCTCGGCCAACAGTTGTGTGACATACTGGAAACATCACAACAACAATGAATTGTTTAAACAAACAGTTACGAGTGATGCAGACACCATAAACAGTCCATGGCTGAGTGAGTATCTCGGCCAACAGTTGTGTGACATACAGGAAACATCACAACAACAATGCATTGTTTAAACACACAGTTACGAGTGATGCAGACGCCATAAATAGTCTATGGCTGAGTGAGCATCTCGGCCAACAGTTGTGTGACATACAGGAAACATCACAACAACAATGAATTGTTTAAACAAACAGTTACAAGTGATGCAGACGCCATAAACAGTCCATAGCTGAGTGAGTATCTCGGCCAACAGTTGTGTGACATACAGGAAACATCACAACAACAATGCATTGTTTAAACACACAGTTACGAGTGATGCAGACGTCATAAATAGTCTATGGCTGAGTGAGCATCTCGGCCAACAGTTGTGTGACATACAGGAAACATCACAACAACAATGAATTGTTTAAAAAAAACAGTTACGAGTGATGCAGACACCATACACAGTCCATGACTGAGTGAGTATCTCGGCCAACAGTTGTGTGACATACAGGAAACATCACAACAGCAATGAATTGTTTAAACAAACAGTTACGAGTGATGCAGACACCATAAACAGTCCATGACTGAGTGAGTATCTCGGCCAACAGTTGTGTGACATACAGGAAACATCACAACAACAATGAATTGTTTTAAACAAACAGTTACGAGTGATGCAGACACCATAAACAGTCCATGGCTGAGTGAGTATCTCGGCCAACAGTTGTGTGACATACAGGAAACATCACAACAACAATGAATTGTTTAAACAAACAGTTACGAGTGATGCAGACACCATAAACAGTCCATGGCTGAGTGAGTATCTCGGCCAACAGTTGTGTGACATACAGGAAACATCACAACAACAATGCATTTTTTAAACAAACAGTTACGAGTGATGCAGACGCCATAAACAGTCCATGGCTGTGTGAGCATCTCGGCCAATAGTTGTGTGACATACACTGCGTTAGTTGTACTTGAGTGTCGTTCTATTTTAACTTGACTGGCTATTGACGTCAATTTGTCACTGTAATTGGCGTTCAACGCGATAAAAATAATTAACAAAAACTATTTTTTGGAATTAAAATGATACAAGTCTAGCTATTTAATAATATTTTATGTGTGATACTTTTAATACGATTTTACTAATTACACTTCTTCAGTCTACAAAAAAAAAACAACAAACAAACAAAAAAACCGAGCGACTACCACAAGATAATTAATTTCAATTTAAGGAAATGTGTTTAAATTGATTTGGTACTTCGGAGAAAAAAGAAAACAGGTTGCTAGACGATAACACAAACAAGCAAAGAAAAGGGTCATTTTTAATCTCATTTTTTTTGTACTGGTTAAGGATTCCGCTTATTCTCGCTTAATTAGGATTTAACGTATTACAAAAAGTGAATTTCCAAGCTGTTGGGACTATTGGAAATTTATTATTTGAGCTGAAGTGAAGATCATTTAAAAAAGCCAAGGTTATGAAATAACAGCTGTTCCAGTGTTAAAACTTATTGTTAGTTGTGAAATCCTAATGTGGCCTAGTTCACATCATAAGAAAAATCAGTAACCACTCCTTTGGAGAGCTGCTATGGCCAAATCATATCACGATCAGAGCGACTTGAAATACATTTTCTCATTTCATTTCACCATATTTTCCAGAACAAAACTCTCCGTTCTCGCACACTACGGACAAAACGCATAATCTCATCTTTTTACCCGTGCTAGGACTCTCCAGAGCAACGTATTCTTCTGAGAATGCACATACTTACGTTCATAAATATGCCTTTGGCTCTTAATTGTCTAGTTTTTACATGCATGTTCTTTCCAAAGCATTATAAATTTGTAAGATTTTCCCCACATTCTATACGTATCTCCAGACATATTTTCTTATCAACCAATAACATTAATATCAACCATCAATGGGAGTACTTTGATTTTGGTGGCATAATTGTGGCCTATAAGTCTAACGGAGGATATTGGATAGTATAAAACGAATCAATAATTTTGGAGTTCTTAAAAAAGTAGAGATCGCACAGATTTCATTTGAAAAATTTAAAAAAATGGACTTCTTATCATTGTGATAGTGTAGGATTGTATCCGTTTTGCTGTAGCCAAACATACTATAAATCGTAGATACTACTATATCAAGTCTTCTGAACATTAAGTAGTGTAAGATATATACAGTTGACAAGAACAAGAACAAGTCAAGTCTGTCAAAGACCCTCAAGTTTTGCCTCAAGTTATCCCGCCTCAACTTTCTTGTCCCTGGGGTGTCAAGTGTCCAAGTCCCAGCTGTAACTCTGAACAGACGTATTTGCTATTTGCTATTATAAAGCTTATTGATTTATGTGAACCCTTTATTGTCATTGTTGGTTGATATCTCGAAATGTGGATTGCATGGAGAATTGTTTCAGAATAGCGAGGACATTCCAGAAAACCCCCTAATACAAACTGATCGCAATCCATTTCTTTTGATGAACAACATGCAAAACTTTTAAATAAGGCTGGTAGATTGAAACATAAATTTTTAAATATTATAATCAACGTTGTTAAGATATTTCAAAGCTGCAGTATTATTTGCCGCACCCTTGATTACAACTTGTATACGTAATGTATATTACATTAACCTAACTATAATGCTATTCCACTCCAAGTTGAGATTTACTGTATATTAGTTGCAGTTACTACCTCTAGTTAGCAGTATAAGTTGATACGAAGTTATCCTAGAGTATATTACACTCTGATTTACATAATCAGGTTAGTGAACATACTCATTTTAAGAACATTATACTACTCGGACAAATATTTTAATACACGAGTTTATTATGCTTAGTCTGAGTTTGAATCAATTTATCAAATACATAAGCTCGTTCAACAACCTTTTCATATATTTTTGTCAGAAATTAAACAAAGACCGAGTTTATAGTTCCACAACCTTGATATTTTGGTATAAGTATTGGTTTGTAAATAATTGCAATTTTATTACATAACACAAATATCTATACAAACCATACAAGAAACAAACTTCCCTGGTATGCCTGTTAAACACTTTCTGTAACAAAGTTACAAGGGATTTAGTTACACTTATTTTTATATTTATACTAAACGTAAATATCTTTTAGGTGTTTGTTTTAACTGGTTAACAGACAGAGTATTAGCATTTAAAAACTTGTGTCTTGTGCTGTCTGCAGGCCCTTTTTTGGATTGGAACCTCGGCCTAGCCTAGTAAATGAAACTAGTTTCTTTTGTTTAAATCATAATTATCAGTGGGGTATTACCATCTCACCTATTACTTCCTACCACCGCCACCCTTTTAGGTCCCAACCTCAGTGTATGATAGATACTCGATATATACTATTTGCAATGGTAATGTAAGAGTAACTTTACCTGGTAATTTCTGGGTCCTGAACAAATTTCAACGTCAAAGAAGTTTCCTGTTTACTGTTGGAAAACGTGTAACGTAAATGTTAGGTTTCAGGAAAGTTTGGAGTAATTTTCGAATGTTTAATTATTGAAAAGTTTCATTAATAGGATAAATTATTATCCTAAAAATCAAAACTAACTTACTTGACTTACTGACTTACTTACTTAATATAACTAACTTTATTTGTGGTAATTTATAATGTATTTTGATATTTATTTTAACTTTCACAAGTATTTATTATAATTTTGAAGCAGTTTTAATTTCAATATTTATTCTTTTTAAGATTTTCACCAAGTTTGAAAGGAGTTTTAATTTTTAATTCAATTTCATCTTTTAGGTTACACTTTAAAATAAATACAAATTACTAATACTAAAACAATACAATTGAGAAGACGGTTTAAGGTAATACCTTCAACATTAGTTTTATCCATCCATGGTTTGAGTGCTTGTTTATTTTTGGCAAACTTATTCAGACGTAGTATGCAGAAAATTGATATTCAATAAAATTCTTGCAATCAGTCTGTTTCAACGGAATCAGTTTGTTCCCACAGTAAGAAGAGAATTATAATTAGTTCCCGATAAACATCACAATACCTTTTGTAAACCATCATACCAACACAAATCATATTATTATTATTAAAATATTTTGGCAACATATACATTATTAAGAATAATGACTCATTAATTAATTAAACATCAAATCCATTCTCGGAACAAACTTAGATAAACAACGTTAACGGCTCATCTGTACACACTCGACGTTTACTGGTATAATTAAAACACAAATTGTATAACATGAATATTATAGGGAATGATGATTCTCACTAATCGATTAACAAACAAATCAATTAATTGACTGATCCTGATTAAACAGCTATTTATCGATAGCGGCTCATTTGTACACACAAACAGTTACTATTATAACTGCAACCCAGCTTGTGTAACGTGCACATTGTAAAGAACATAATTCTCAGTAATTGACTAACCTACAAATCAATACACTAACAGTCCAGATTAAACAGTTCATTACTGTTAGTGGCCCTTATGCACACAACCAACAGTCACTGTTTACAATTATGTTACGTAAAAGTACACCAATTTTTAATCAGACAAAAAATTATATTTATTACTCGAGTCAGTTTGAAAATTTGAAAAACCTTTAAAAGCAACCATTTTTTCTCGTTACCATGCTATCATCAAGCAATGAGAATTAAACTTGTACTTTTGTATTTATCATGTATATATTTATATATGTAGAAAAAGGCCATTATTTTAATATTAATTTTAATAAATGTTTCGCACTTATTAACGCTTCTTCAGGTCAAAACTAACAACATAACGAAACACATATACATAATTAAAACATACATGTAAACAGATACATAAATTAATAAGCATAATATTCTTGAAAGTGATAAAAATATGTTCAAACTGTGGTGTGTAAAGATGTGATGAGTGTGACAGATGATTTAAATTTACTATCGAAGATTCAACCCATAGGGAAATTTAGATTTTGTGACAATTTGACATGCTTGTTTCTAAATGTCTTAATTTTGATGTATTTTAATTATTCTTTATTGATCGTATTGGTTTTATTGTATATAAATTATCAAAAGATTCTTTGTGTATTTTACTATGAATGACTAATGGTTTTGATTCATCATTATGCTTAATATATATATATATATATATATATATTATATATAGTATATATATATATATATAGCGACTAATTAGTACTTAAGTATAGCGGGTATCTCCCAACATATCCTCCAAACATATCTCCTCTTGGGTAAGGTCAACAATCACGGAAGTAGATACAACCATACACATGTTTGAATATGAATAAGATTAGGACTTTTGGTTCATCCTAAATATTTACCCAGCCCACAAAAATGTTTGCTCCGTGAAATCGTGAATGTCAAGCAGTAGACCACTAAAATTTACGCTATTTATATAAAATCGCACTGAAGTTGAAATATTACTTTTCTACAAGCTTTAACAGAGGTTCTCTAATTGACTAATTATTAATGCAATGCTATTCCCACCCCCCCCCCCCCCCACCCCCCCCCCCCCCCACCCCCCCCCCCCCCCACCCCCCCCCCCCCCCACCCCCCCCCCCCCCCACCCCCCCCCCCCCCCAATTGACATTCAAAAACATTTTGATAACTTGTTGATTTTCTAAAAAGTAATAAATACAATTTTTAATTTTGGTAAATTTACTAGTTAAGAATCTAAGGACTCAAAGGGAAAACAATAATTTAGTGAATTTTGATTCATATATACTTGTTAGTCCAATTAGCATTCACAAAATTATTGTTTACCACCTGAATCCTCAGGTTCTTATCTAGTAAGTTTGAAATTAAAATTAAAATTTGTTTGGATGTCAAAAGTTGTATTTACATTTCAGAAAGTTTGTTATGAGGTGTTTATTCTTTTGTTTATTTATTTTTATACAGTGTACTCTTTTTATTAAGTGTACTTGAAAAACTTGTAATAACAACAAAATACTGTGCAGTTAACAACTGTAGTTTGTTTTTAAACTACTCTGAATGAATATATTTATATATATATATATATATATATATATATATATATATATATATATATATATATATATATATATTTTAGGACAAGAACACCACAAGTATTTTTATAAATTAAGACACTGTTCACGTTTTTATCAATTTTTATCTGAATATATTCTTGCATTAATTTTTATCTGAATATATTTAATTTGATATGATGGTGAAAACTACAAGAGAAGCAAAATTACATAAATGTATTTAAATTGAACATCAAACAAATGATAAATCCACTGTGATTTTCATTTATTTCTTAAAATTTGTAATTTCTTAAAACTCTTGGTTTACTTTATATATATATATAAAAGGGAGGAATTTATAAATATGCACATTTTTCATCGAAATACTATCTTAGAATAACTAATAAGATTTGCTCAAAAAGTATACAAACAGAAGTTATAAAATTAGCGTAAAGAAATAATGGAATCAAGTATTTCATAATAAATTACAACTTTTATTATGAGTGAATCAGTTTGTTCATAAATTCAAAGAAAAGTGAATTTTTCTTTTTATATTTTCTAAATCGATAGTTTTGTAAGCAATAAACAATTTGCCATATTTCAATAATCAAATATTAGTCGTACTCCTTTAAAATTATTTAAAACCATTGGACAAATTTTAGAGGTTTTCCAAAGTGATTTACCATTTCAATCATTATGTTCAAGAGTTGAGAGTAATATTGTTTTTTATGAAATTGTATTTATAAACATTGCCCATTTATGAGCACTTCTGATTCAAGTGAATTATATTTGCAACGCCAATATATAGAGTTTGCCTTGTTACCACGTTCAAGAAAATTAATCAAAAGTGAATGTTTATAGTCATTGTACATGTACATGTACTTATTATTATAAAGTGTCTAACTCTCAAGCTTTAAGTTCAACCCGAAATGTATTTAAAAAACGAATATACATCTTAACTTAGCACCTTCAAATAGTGTTTGGCTATTTAATATACGTAACAGAATCGAAATTGCAGTTTATAATGTGCAGGCACTTTGAAAACTTATCTATTGCAGCGCTGCCTGGTGGCGAGTTATATCAATGGACATAGCATATAGACCTTCTATCATGGAAAAATACATATACACACAAATTTTCATAATAATCGCTCAAACAGTTCGCGAGTCTATCAATGTCATATGTTTAAACATCCTCTTTTATATATATATATATATATATATATATATATATATACTAGCAGTTACCCACGGCTTCGCATGCAATTTCCTGTTGAAAAACAGGACAATATATTCAGGTATTCTTTTTCTAATAGTAAAACAGTCTAGAGATAATCGATAGTCACTCAAAGCTATTCCAATCTCCTGATCCATTTTAGATTTATGTTTAAAGAACAGTGTTTTGGGATTCTGAAGTCGTAAAGTGAAACAGTTTTTATAAGATTGGTAATTTCCTCCAACATTCCATAAAAAATTAAGTAACTTCATCCCTGCAATCAGCATCAAATGTTTCTGCTCTTTGATGAACTTCAGCTGAAAGTGTTAACAGATGTTATGTATCAGTTCAATTTGTATTATATGTCGTAGCGCAGTCTGCCAGAGCCAATATAAAACACTCCAACACCAACCATAATTTATAAATGAAAAATTAAGTAAATAAACTATTTAAATTGGACCAAATTGTTAATCTAAACCATTCTCGAATCCCCTTCAACGCACACACAAAATTTTGTCAAAATCGGTCCAGTCGTTTAGGAGTTCAGTGACATACACACACACACACACACACACAAGAAAAAAAATATATATATAAATTTAAAGGCAAATGAAAACATTTTAGGTGTACCAAAGAACATGATTAACAGTTAGGTTGGTTTCACACAGGCCAAAACACACACTGAACACAGCTTTTCGTGCTCAATCGTCCACAAACCACTGCAAGTGCCGCCAGCTAGACTTTTGGAGTTAATGCCAAAACGCACCATGAACGCGAGCAATAGCCTAGTACTCTTTTGGTGTCTGTTGCCTGTTTTTACACCTAAACTGCTACAACCAGCACCATTTCCCGGTGTTTTATGGAAACCATTTTTATCTTTAACTATAATAAGGTTAAAATGGATTTTCCCCTCTTCGGGATTCATCAAATAATTTTTGTATCATGTTGGTTTGTGTTTTTTTGTTTACGATGCTAACATTTCCTACAACTTGCACAAAACTAGGCAGGTTTTAATTGGGGATTTTCCTCATCACAGACCCCTAAACTGAAGAATGCCCTAGACAATACTTCTGGTTGTTTCCACATACACAATTGAGGCTATATTTGGGAATATGCTTTAGTGTTGTTTTTTAGTACATTCTTAGCCTTTCATATTATAATAAAAAGAATCGGTAATGATAAATCTATATTCAGTGATCATTTTCATGAATAGAGAAACCATATTAATAATCAAACGACTCCTGGATATACATAATTTACAATAATAAAATTAAGTATCTGTAAATATTCTTACCCCAAAATATATTCTTCCAAAATTATTTAACTTGACTACAAAGAAAAATTCTGTTTCTTTGACTTAACCAAGACCCAAGCATCCCTAAACTAATATCAGTACTATCCGACTTTTATACTTATTCGATACTAACCTGATTCAATCCCCAATTAAATACCTACGCAATACTGCCCTCAATAAGTAACTCGTTTTATAACAACATATAGAAAAGTTGAAAGCACCATCGTGAAACTTGCAGATAGACATAAAGCGGTCAGAACAACATCGGCCAAGGAAGAGAAAGCGATGGTGCAACAATCCGCACAGGACATAAAACTTACCAAAAACCAAGTTCTCGTTTTACTAGAAGAGCTTGCTAGTTCACAAGCATACTTCCATCCTACCACTGGCCCCTGAGGAGACCAAGACTTAGAAGACTGGGTAGAGACGGTGGTTGAGATAGGGATTGAACCACTCAACTGAACATCAACATCGGTTAATTAATCCACTTTGAGATGCCCAAACTTGGACATAGTTTTGAACACTAAAATCCACTGAAATAAATTTGTTGTAAAATTTGTACCACTCTTCTTTACATCACATTACTACATTATTTGCAATTTAAAATACCCAAGCAAACATTCAGCAATTAAAATGATCAAAAACTGCATGACTCATGTGGAAAGCATTATTGGAGTTATGATTCGACAAATAAATTTATTTATTAACCCTTCAACGCGTTATTTTTTTTTTCATGGTCATACTCCCTCCTGCGTTGATTTTTCTGGCGGTTTTTTTAGAGATTTTGTGTTTTATAAATAATATAAGCAAATTACCCAAGTTTATAATTATTTTATTATACTTCTATGTTGTTAGTGTTTAAAATTAGCCAAATTAAACAAAATTAACCTACTTTAGGTTAATTTCCCTAAAAGCTAGCTAACCTACAAACCATCCCCAACTCATGTTTATAAAACACAACAAATTGTTCCTGTCAAAACGGGATTTCCTTCTTCAAAACAATATAGTTAGCTTGTAAAACTAATAATAATAACTAAACAAAGGAACGTAAAACACACAAAAATATGTCAGTTGAACATAACCATCACACTAACAATGACTGTAAACAACAACAAACGTAAGCTGACTGATCGGCTGCACGGCAATGACGTCGTCTTGAATGCAGCTGATTTCTCAGATATTTTTTCTAAAGATCGATTTTTCGAGATATCGACTCAATTAATCGAAAGTTTGAATCTTCTCCTTTCGATTGGTATACATTTTTCATTGAAAACATTCGATAGTCGTCTGTTACAGCTACAAAAATAACCGACTACTCCATGACGTACTCAGTACGGCAAAACGCGATCTCAAGTAAAAGTGTCATGACGTACCTAGTACGGCAAAACGCGTTGAAGGGTTAATATAAAACACACACTCCAATAATGTAGGTTTTTATTTTTGTGAGGCCTTTCGTACTCAATGAACACATCATCAGACCCACATAACTGAATAAAATTGGTTACAATAATAATATAAACAATTTGTACTAACTAAAAACATATGGCTCATTGAGTACAAAAGGCCTCACAAAAATAAACACCTACATTATTGGAGTGTTTGTTTTATATTAATAACTAATTTCCAATAGGAAGAGAGCTTCAAGAATGTAAATAAATTTATTTAAAAAGGATGTCAGAAATTAAATTTTAAGAAATAAAAACACTGACTTTAACATACAAGTTCAAAGGTCTTCTTATTTAGTATCGCAATAAACATTTACGTTCAAAATGTTAATGCAACTTCTTTAATATTTAGAATTTTATCAGTATCATCTTCCCAACAAGTACAGATTTTGATTCCAAAGATCACGAGCTTAGTATAAATTATTCTCTGATTCAACAATAAAAAGAGACCTATAGATTTCACGAAAAAAATGATAACATTATGAGGAAAATGATACAATGTAAGGACGAAGACGATAAAAAAACATAAATTAAGAGATGCTGACATTTAAATCCAACAACAGACAAAACGGACAGTTGACAACAAACGAACAGAAAGCTCAACAAAGGACTGCCACCCCAGCGGAACTTACCGACTCGCTCGACACCGTGAGAGGTGACGGAGACACGTAACCTCTCAGAAGAGTCTGAGCGCAAGGACAATTGCTGCAGTCCACACCTATCTTCGACAAATAGGAGGTGACCTGAGATGTTGTATAGAGAAAAGACTCAGCTGAGGTACTAGCAGAAGAGGAGCTTCGCACATATCCCGAGTCGCTTCCTACTTTGGAAGGACCAGGCCCTTTGGACTGGACACTCGTAAAAGTCAATACATGCAATAGTTTCGTGTCAGTACATGCTACCAACCCACACAGATAATTTTTACAGCCTCAAATGTTAAAAAGCAAAAATTATATGTACACCTACCTCACTTTACGTAGCCAGATAGCTCCAAAATATTACTGTTTTATTGATAAGACAAAAAATAGTTGCAAAAGTTCTTTAACTTAACATTTTTAAAGATTTAACCCTCTCCTGGGCTTTCAACTCCATCACCTCTGATTGTCACCAGCTGCTTTATAATTGCTCTATGCTGTGTGCTGCCATCGTACGACAACTTTTGGAACTACTAATGGAAATATTAAATTTATTGACAGTACTGTTGTCCTCATTCATTGTATGTTTTTATGCGTAGTAATGCTATCTAGTAATAATATATGAAAAATTTTATCGATCTCTTTACTAACAGTGATTTAACCGTTTTTTCATCACAATTATTTTCCGTACTAAAATATTTCTTGTAGTAATGAGTTTTTGTTTTGATTGAAACGAGTTTACTACACAAGCTTAACAATTTTTCAAATACACTAATAACGAGAATTTAATCATATTTAAAACATGAAAGCGTGATGGAGAACTCGTAATCAACGCAGCTTACTAACATAAGAAACACGTTACGGTAATTCAACCAGGAGAGGGTTAAACTAAAATTTAAAAAAAAAAGAGAAACCAACCAGCAGGAAAGAGATATCTAGAGAACCATTCAAAATTTATCCCTAAGCAAATTTACACATTTTTATTTTATTAAAAGATCTCCAACTATTATAAGTATGAATATTTTGTAAAAATATAAAATGGTTCTAAGAAATGTTAGCATCGCTGCAAAATCAACCACATGTATAAATCACTTTTAAATGTACATTTTAGTTTACTAAACTTTATTAATTTTTAAAATTGCTTAAGAAAGTTATTTATTGGTTTTATTATATTTTATTTAAATTTTCACACTGATTATCATCTGTCGATAAATATCCTTCATGTACTTTAAAAAACTTTTCCAGCATTTACAAAAAATGAGACTAAATATTATATGTCAACAGAACCAGCGGGTTTTTGGACTACACTGACTGAGCTACCTCCATTGGTATACTTTACACTTAAGGAACTCACCAGCTGTTTGTAGTCTCGGCCGCCTGAAGGTGGTTTTGGACTGGCGATGGCCTTACGATAGCCCAGCTCCGACTTGGCGGGCCAGGTGGGAAACATGGCGGGGTCGATGGGGGTCGGAGCCTCAGTGAAGTACTCATGTTTCAGCGCTTCCTCTGCCGCAACTCGCTCCGTTGGGTTGTACGTCAGGAATCTGCAAAGTAACTATCTTTGAAAAAAAAGGATCAATGTAGTAGTGTTTAAGACAACAAAACATGGAGACGTGAAACAGTATTGAACAACACTAATCAAAATATCAAACTGAGAATTCACTTCATTGGATTAAGTGGCACAACAAAAGAATTTAAATTCCTGATGACCAACTTTATTCTACTCTAAAATTGTACAGCTCTAGAGGGTAGAAGTAAAGGGCAGGAATATATTTAATTTGCATAGCTGGCAAACTATAATGTACATGTATATAGTCATAAATTATAATCAACTACAATCTTCAGTGTGTTACACGTTTCTTCAAAAGTAAATAGTTCTTTATTTTTGAAATTTACTGTAAAAAATTACAGTAAGAGAATAACAATATATACACAATGGCATGGCCGTTTTTAATATTTAACAAATGTTATTGAGTGAATTAAAATTTTAATTACAATAAACTCTAAAGAAAACAAAATAAGCTGAGATGTTTGCTGAACTTATCATAAAAAAATCATGAACAGGTAATTAATTTAAATGTATTGATGAGCTTCTGAGGTAATTTTAATTTAATCTATTACTCGGGGAAAACATTTCTTTTTATTAAAATAGAACTTTGTTTGTAAATGTAGGTAATTATTAACAATTTTACTATCTCTTAGGCAACTCTAACTCTTTTAGTCTGACCATCATAACTAAAGTGCCACCCCTTCGCTCTCGATAACATTAAATATACAAAAGAAGAAAACCCTTCATTGGTGCACTTCCTGAAAAATCATAACATGTGTCTATTGTAGATTTTAAACTGTTGTAAGTAATTGGCTTGTTGATAACATATTTTATTCTTTAAATGACTACTTAACGTGTGTTATTAGTGCTTTAATTTTTTAATAATTAAGATTTTTATTAATAGTTATATCTCCTGTTATTTTTATTAGTTGTATTATTATCTATTTATTGTTATTTTTGGTTTGTTTTATTGTTATCTATTTATTTTTTATTTATTTACTATTTAATTTATAATGTATATGGTGTTTTAGATACGTTATATATATTTAAAACAAGATGCTGCTAACACCATATTTACTTTTTTTTTAAATTGTGGTGTTATTAAAATTTACCATGTATACATAAAATTTATTTTACCTAATTTTGTAAATGTCTTATCTTACACTTGTTTTATGAGATTTTAAAGGTGTGATAGGAGTAGGCCATTTAGTTATAAGAGAAAGTGACGTTGTCCATTGCATTGTCACAAGTGCTAAGTCAATAAAAAAATAAATTTAAAAAATTGTCAACCAAAATCCGATAAAAGTTTTTTGTATTCTGTCAAGCAAATATGAAACAAGAAGTTTTCTCACTTGTTCAGCAGGTTGACTCCTGTGTCAGTCAGCATGGGAAACCTGGTGCGGATCTGAGAAACCGGAAACTCTGCGAAGGTGGCTTTCTGTACCACGGGCAGCTTGGAGTATCCGGGCCAGATTCGATCATTAGGGGTTCCCAGTGTCTTGAATATCTTGTTGAGCTGATCTGTCTCGGACTTGCCTGGGAACAGCGGTTCCATTGCCAGGAATTCAGCAAATATACACCCAACCGACCACATGTCCACTGGGGTTGAATACTCCTGCAACAAGAATACTTTATTATAATTTAGTATAAAAATTTAACAATGCTATTAAGGTAACTTATTACAAAAATGGTTAGTAAAACATGTCCCCTGAGGATTATTACATCCAAATAAAGCTTTAAATAACGTTTACCTGCTCTCCCTGATTAAAACGTTTAGTTTAACCCTTTTAATGCCAGGCAATTTGCTTCAATGCCAAGACTTGTCTTCAAATTACAAGCCTAGTTTTAGATATTTTAAGGAGTTTTAAGTAATAATTAAAATCATCGTTAACATAGAATTTATTTTGCTAAATCTAAAGCAAATTAATACTAAAAACAGTATTTAAATGGTATATAATAACACTTAAAAAGAAAAGTTATGTTTATTTTTTTGTTGGAGTCTTTTTATTTGACTTGATACAGGATATAGAAGAACCAACTCGATATGTCTTCAAAATTGATTAGCTAAAACAATTCTGAACAAATACAAAATGAGATTATTAGGGAGTAATCCAAATCTTTTGGTTTTAAAATGCAATTAAGGAAATCACATACACATAACTTTAACAACTAAAATAACTTAGTTGGATCATGGAATACCTCAATGTTACTATGAAAGAATGTAAGCTTCTCAAACAAAAAATCAAAAGTGTACAATTCACTGCTTTGTCTGGGTAGCATAATGCAAATACACGATTTGATAATTTTGATAAAGTTATTTGATTACTAAATGAAAGATTAGTTCATTGTGCAAACAAAATTCCGTAAAGGTGATTTGTACAGTGATGTTACCTTGGCAGACAGCAGAAGCTCTGGAGCCCGATACCAAAGTGTCACAACAATGGGAGTGTACGCCTTCAATGGTGAGCCATACTCCCGAGCCAACCCAAAGTCCCCCACTTTGAGGATACCCTTGTGGCTCAAGAGTAAGTTGGATGCCTTCAGATCACGGTGCAGGATCCAGTTATCGTGTAGATGAGCTACAGCCCTCAACAGCTGCTGCATCAGGCACTTCACCTCAGCTGCAAAAACAATTTCATGTTAGTTCCTCTGTTTTCTAAAGGAATCAAGGTCATATTGTCTGATCAACAAAGACTACGAACATTACCTCGAACTACATAAAGTAGCATCACATCACTCCCCATAAGGTCAAATAAAAATATCATTTTATGTGACCTCGCAAATGGATAACGGATCATTGAACATAACTCAATACATTTAGTTTATTAATTTTCACCTTTAACACAAAATACATAATTTAATATCCAAACCAAAAACTTGGTGAAACCCTTTTTCCAAACTTTCTTACTTCCTAACATTTTACATCTTTTACTCATATACTTTTTTTCAAATATTTTAATAAATTTTATTTGATCTGGCAGCTTATATTTGACATAGTAGTTAATATATAGATAGAAGAAATGAATGTATTGCTAATTTATTGATTTTATGGAATTGATTTCAACTTTTGTATTAAAAAATTGGTTTTCCACTGGAATGTGTGATTATATGATTATGGTTCATGTAAATATCAGTAGATAGAATACTTAACAAAATTAAAACCTATTTTCACACATACCATATTTGGTTTTTATACAAACACTATTTTTTTATTATTAATAACTAAAAAAAAAAAAAATACTTTCCTTCACTACTGCAATTTTCATGTTTGCACATTTATCAATAAAACAGATCCTAAGCAAATGTTTTTTTGTTTTCACTTTTTCAAATATATAATTATGTTATCTTGTTCCCCATAAAATTATGGTAATGTTTTATATTTTGAATGTTTTCAAATTGCTAATTGCTTTAAATAAAATAGGATGAAAGTACAAATATTTACTTAAATGTAAAAAATACAAACAAATTATTTTATTTGGAAGCTTTTTTTGTGTTTCAGAAATATTTTTCGTATTATATTGGTAAAACCTACAATTCTTCACAAGAAAAACTATAACAATACAAAACATTTGTGCAAGGAATAAAAATCTTAGTGATTTTCTGGAAAAATGCTTGCAAAGTGCAGGAAAGAGTGTGATCAAGGTTTCTCATGGCACCAAATGATGATCATAACACCAACCTGGCAAGAAGACCTGTTTCTTGTGCTTCATGGTCTCCATGAGACTCTTGAGGTCATGCTCCACATAGTCCATGACGATGAAGATCTTGTCCATGTTGCTGCCGACGACTATCTCTCGCACGGTCACGATGTTCGGGTGTTGAGCCTGCACAGAGTACAACCTTACTCATAACAACTCTACACAATAATCTCCTAAAAAAAACAACTTGATTCAAATCACACACTAAACCTTTATACAGTCATTCCCATTTGTGTGGCATTAACAATTTTCAACCGATGAATATACGTAGCAAAATAATGATCAACAAAATAATACTTCAGTGATCTCGACACTGAGTTAAACTACAACGTCATTAGGATATAGTAACAGAAAAAAGACTTGCAAGTAGCATGGTAGTGATGTCAATATCTATAATAGTAAGGTTACCGAAGGTGTAATGAGCAGGAGGAAACTGCTGAGCACCTGCTCTTTGATTGCCCTGCAATAGCAAGAGAGCGGTATGCCATCTTTGGTAGTTTGGACAGGGGTGGTGAATTTTCCCAGGAGGACCTGATAGGTTGTTTTGGCGGGTTTTGGAACTGCTGAAATTGTAGACTGGTGGGCCTCATGGTGTGTTTCCAGGGTGCGCAAAAAGCCCTTGAGGCTTAAGTTCATGGCAGTAGGCCGCCCCAAGGGGGGGGAAAAAATGTGACCTTACTAAGGTCATATGTATCAGCTATCTGGAATTACGTTACCATGCTCAGCTCAAAAGACATCTATTTATAACTATAAGCAGTTGAGTCTCCGTATTGAACAGTGATAATCCCAAATTCCATTGTAAGTTCATACTACTGTTTAGTAATAAATTTACAATTGAATTTATCATATAAAAGAAAAACAGATTTTCTTTATTTTAAATGAGCTTACATTTTAGGTACAGAGAACTAATCTCATTCAAATTAATGGGTATTGGGCCAATATAGGCATGCATGGAGGGATATGTTGTTGGTCAGATATTCAGAAAATAAATGTCAAATCTAGAAAACACATTATTTGGTGACGAGACGAGCAAACAAATTGTAAGCCTCTATGAGTAACGCTTACATAACAGCATTTTAGTAACATCTGTAAGTCCAGATGAATTGACAACTGTAAGTAACATTTATCACAATGGAACTATATAGTGTTGTTGTATTTCTGCTATGAATATATATATATATATATATATATATATATATATATATAAATATTCGGAAGGGGTGCTGATGTGTGAAAGAATGAATTTGCAGGTGATGCCAAATAATAGCAAGACATTACTCTGTCCTGCCAAATTTCTTAACCCTTCAACGCGTTATTTTTTTTCATGGTCATACTCCCTCCTGCGTTGATTTTTCTGGCGGTTTTTTTTAGAGATTTTGTGTGTTTTATAAATAATATAAGCAAATTACCCAAGTTTATAATTATTTTATTATACTTTTATGTTGTTAGTGTTTAAAATTAGCCAAATTAAACAAAAATTAACCTACTTTGGTTAATTTCCCTAAAAGCTAGCTAACCTACAGACCTATCCCCAACTCATGTTTATAAAAAACCCAACAAAATTGTTCCTGTCAAAACGGGATTTTCCTTCTTCAAAACAATATAGTTAGCTTGTTAAAACTAATAATAATAACTAAACAAAGGAACGTAAAACACACAAAAATATGTCAGTTGAACATAACCCATCACACTAACAATGACTGTAATAACAACAACAAACGTAAGCTGACAAACGATCGGCTGCACGGCAATGACGTCGTCTTGAATGCAGCTGATTTCTCAGATATTTTTTCTAAAGATCGATTTTTGAGATATCGACTCAATTAATCGAAAGTTTGAATCTTCTCCTTTCGATTGGTATAACATTTTTCATTGAAAACATTCGATAGTCGTCTGTTACAGCTACAAAAATAACCGACTACTCCATGACGTACTCAGTACGGCAAAAACGCGATCTCAAGTAAAAGTGTCATGACGTACCTAGTACGGCAAAACGCGTTGAAGGGTTAATAACCCTCCTAGTGATGAATATGTTTATTATGAATGATAGGTGCATTTGGAGTGTTTCGCTGGGGGTTTCTTAAAAATTAATAAAAATTATTAATTTTATTGAAAATACAAACATATTTATATACCAAAATATTCATAAAAACATAAAGAACGATTTTAAAATAAATAAAACTACTTACCTTTGTACATATCCCTTAAAACTTGCTCAAAAATTTAAAAAAAACAGTTTTTTGAAAAAAAAAAATTTTTTTACCACAAAAACCACATAGTATAAAAACTTACTAGACAAAGATTTGAAGATAGCCAATTTTTTTTCTAAATTTCATGAAGATAAATAATATATACAGTTTTCGCACAGTATTTTACTTGAAAAAAACTGTTATGATGGAAATATATTACAGTACGTACATGGAAGAAACCCTTCCATTCACTCTTAGGCACTACTACTATCACGCTTTCTCTTCCTCCCTTGATACTTTGGTCTCCAAAAATGATCCAATTTATGGAAACACCAACTCTATGAACACCAGAATTGCATCCTGGACACTAGAATCCTGATCTTCCCTTTTTTTGTGTGGCCACATACAATACATAGCCGCTCTTGTCTTTCCTGGTAAGTGTTGGAGGGAATGGCCTGCACCAGGATTTGAATTATATCATCGGGAAAATTGTCTGCACTGATATCACTGTCAATCACATCACTCATTTGTTCTTCTAAAACATTTCTAATATCTTGTGAACGTAAATCATCCGCCATTTCGAACTTATTACGATCGGAATAAACGAAATAACAACGATTAAAACACGCCGACACAACTCATAGGTTAGCGGCGCGGCGGTTAGCGGCCGCGAGTAAAACACAAACGTCGTAACAAATACCAGCTATTTGTTAATTATTCTTTTAACAAATTCATCTGGTGACAGATCTAGAGGAAAGAGGAGACGTTTCTGTACACAATGCAGTCAATAACGGCCGAATTTAACCGAAGATAGCCGAGCAGCGATGACGAATTCGAAGGCATGTTTGAACGTCGACGTATCGACCCTGTATCATTCATATTAAACAAATGAACGTCGCTAGAGCGGCTTCTATCACTAAGAGGGTTAATCAACCGTTCAATTTTTTAACAATCACCGTTACTAACAAAGATACGTTAAAATCAGCAATGACAGCACTGGCAGACCACAACCAATTTGCACTTTACAAGAAATCGATACACGTTTTTTAGTGAAATCGATAAAGGAATTTAACCTAAGGAACCAATCGGAATCAAAATAGGAGAGTAGCGAAAGGGTTAAAAATACTAAATTATAACAATTTTTCTTAGACATTTTTTTAGCTTGACACACTATGATTAGTCTTGTAATAATATATTAATATTGTGTTTGTTCATTTTTGTATGAAGATCCATTTGGATAAAATTAGAGATTTAGTTTGGTAGCATTTAGATAATTAATTATTACTGTAAACATATTATATTGCTAAATGACCTGATAACATACTCCAAAGCAGCAACCAAGGAATACGATAGACTGGCAATCCCTATACATAAAACATAATTGAAGCCGGTGCACACGCACTCATCACCTATGTCCGCTGCTGGCACCTTTGCCCACTACTGGCACCTATGTCAACTACCTATGTCCACTGCCGGCACAAAGTTTTATTTGCAGTGTTTCATGAACACCATTAGGACACATAGAGTTGAAATAAAACTATTAACTCTTTTTTATTTATGGGTCAGGAGTTTTGTCAGCGAGAAAGTTTGAAATACACCATATTTTATGGAAACTATTTAAATAATTTTTTGGGGTGATTGATTTGTTCAGAATCAAGGTGTGAAAGAACCGTAATTTACGATGCAGTGCCACCATAACTCCGCAACTAGAGCCATTGAATTTGAACCTCAGTCTTAAATTTGTAGAAAATATAATCCCGTAGATCAACTTTAAGATTTTCTACTCTCCAAAATATGTAATAACAACAATGATTTATAATTAAACAATAGTTATTATACTGATTTATTATTAGTAATGATGTAATGAAACCATTTAAAAAAATCCATAATTACACTTTATTCAGAACTATTTACAACTGTAATAGACATTTATACTTATACCTATGAATAAATTTGAAAACTACACACATTAGTACATAAATCCACAAATTACATAGCTGACTTTACTTTATACTCTATCAATGACACCAAGCAATCTTCACAGTTAAGTTTGGAAAGGATTAACTGATCAACGTAACCAGAAATATATTCTACTACATTGAATTTAATAACATCCGCATTAGCAGATAGTTTGTCACTTACATCACATAAAAAGTCAGTCTCAGTCATTTGAATTTCTTCTAGTCCTTCTTGAAGAACACGCCAAGCAGGCAAAGATGAATTCATATCATCGTCTGAGATTTTGTATCCACTTATATTGAACTTAACAGTTTAGTGCAGCACTAACGTGTTTCCCGATGAACTTTTGGACAATTATGAATGTAGAATTGTTTTGAAAGTTCCCGTGAACTCCTTACAAGTTGGGTTGATGTTACGACCGTTCCATAATCTTAGGTCTTACGTAGCCAAGCAATGTTTCACTCATTTTGTACATCGGAAGGTACTTCAGAGGGAATTTATTCGAGCCATTGCCTACGTACCGTTTGTGCACAGCTATTGATGCAAATTAAGAATCCAAGAAATCCTGTGCTTCCCTATAACTGTAATATCAATTTCCTGTATTTGTCCTTCAAAGTGATTATGTACTCCTTAGCAATGTTTAATTTGTCAGTTTGGTCTTTAACATTTCCAGGATATAAAGCTCTTTGATTGCAACTTTCTTTCATGCTTTTTTTAACTATTGTGGGCAATTTACAATAATTGTAATGTAAATAAAACTTTCATACCCTTTAACTTTATTGCTCTGTACAAACTGATGGGAAGCAGAGGCACTCCATACTTGTGCAGTTAACCGGTCTCTCATTTTTTGCTTACAGTATTTTATATGACCATTTGTCAGCCTGTTTTCAAGATGCAAACCTTCATTTTTCTGGATGGTATTAAGAAGTTCTATATAATGCCATTCTATATCTTTGATCATAGAACTACACACAATTTTATAATCTCCTAGTGTATTTGTCACCAACATCAGCATATAGGCTGGGACTAAAATGAAGTTAACAGGATCCTTCCTTAGTGAGAGGGTGTGGAAAATGTGCTACTAGGTCTGATTACAAAAGAGCACCCCAACGAAGTTGCTGGTGGTTCCATCACAGATCAGTGATGATATCTGGATTTCTGCATCATGCAATAGTCACAGGCATTGCTTTACTAATCCCTTTTGCTGTTTACCACTTAATCCAGTGACAAAAAAGTAGCCAACTGGGATTTTCCATGCAGAATTGATGAATACCAAGTCAAACACAAATGCTACGGCAGCAAGATCAGTAGCATCATTTTCTAATGATGATCCTAAATTTACTGTGCCTTGAGAGTACATCCATCTTTCATTAGAGAGCACATCATTTGCTTCTCAGTGTTAGCCGATTACTCCTTTAAAGCCCATAAAATTTCTTGAGCGAAGCCCGGCTCCTCTCAAATACTGGAATATCAGTTCCTCAGCATTCATAGGTGTGAGAATACTGTGTCTAAAGGTTTCCTTACGAAACAGTATACTTTCGGGGACAAAAAATTCAAAGTGATCACCATAGGATCTTATTAGGTTTGGGTTACTGGTTTTGATATGAGTTCTGTTAACCATACATTCAGAAGTCTTAGATGCAGAACTCAACAGAAACACTGACTCTTCCTCAATATGGAGCTTTTCTTTAAGAGTATTCAAAATCTCTCCCAAATTAGCAGCTATTTATTTCCATAATCGTCTCTTACCTCTTTTTTAGAGATTTACCTTCTCCTCGGCTACTTTAAGTTTCTTCATTAGCTCCTGTTTCCAAGATGATTCCGGAATTTCTTCATCAGGATGCCGCAGAATTTGTTTTGCATCCGCTTGAAAGGCGTCTTCCTCTCGGGGTTTGGATAGTGACCAAATCGGTCGACAATACAGTGTACTCCATTTAGATGGTTCCCAGTCATCCCTTTTTACTGCTAAGAAGAAGAAGAAAACCCACTTCCTTTGTAATTCTTCGCTCCATGGAAACCTACAGAATGTTAAATTTTATTATATACAGCAATAATTTTAACCATAAGGTGCCGTAAAGTACTATGTTCCATTTCCGTGAACATACAAACTACTAAAAAACAGACTGAAGAAAGTAAAGATATTGATAAAAATATTTGTATGGAAACATTACGTGTATTATAAAAATGGGTTGCAATATCTATTATGTTCTTCATTTACTTACCTATAAAAGGTTATGCCTTTAACTTTCTTTTTAGTTGCGTTGTTGCAACCATATGCTACACAATAAGGCATCGTAAGAACAGAACAAGGCTAGCGGCTAGAGCTAGACAGAAGGACTTGGTGGACAGTAGCGATGCAACGCCCAGCTTCAAATTCATCGCGTGGTTGCCAGTCTATTATATTCTCGCTGCATCACACCCATAAAAACCTTTTTTTTTTGCTAACATCTGGATATACCTGTCTCCAAATTGCATCAAAGCATTGGTTAACACCTTTTTCTTCTGCAATTTTGTAAGGCCAAATTAACCTCAGAAGGGGTCACTTCTGGCTGGTTTATACCTTCCAGTTGAACCCACACTGGGCACAGCAAAAACCGAAGTGTCATTTAAATCTGGGCAACGTTGTGGATGTCCAGGAGCGGCACAACACTAACCGCAAATGTCGAGATTCTGGGTTGCAAGGGTAATTTGATAGATCTAGTCTACTGCAAGAGATGATTGTTGAATTGGTGGAGTTTGTTCCCTAAGTATCAAAGGTTCTTGCTAGCCTAGACATAAGGGTGTGCTACCTCATGTCTGCTTTGAATGGAGAAACTGGTTCAAAGCTGGCTTCCCTTTCTTCCAAGAGGACATGACTTGAGATTAGTGCCCTAAATTCTTCCTCATGGATCTCAACAGGAGGCGGCCCCTACCACCAACCTTGCCCATCCTCCAGAATACCCTGTCAATACAGGGGAGCAGCGCAAAGGTCCTTATATGACTACGTGCATTTTCTAAACTTCTTGTTCTAAGAGAACAAAATAAGACCAAATTTTTCCAAGAATGAACTGTGTTAACAATGTCTGTCATGATGTGATCTGGAAAACTTATATGATACTTATAACACCAGGCACTTAACAACTAAGATCTTGTTTTTTAAATTGGTATTAGTTACAAACGGTTCATATCCAGTCACTCGCTGAACTACAATTGTCAGTTTGTTAACTTACGTCTTATTGAGATCACATCTAGGCTTCGTAAAAAATTTTAATAGTAGAGATTTGTAGAATAAAAATTCCATACAACTACAGCAGCTGTTGTTAATTAATGCACATAGTTAGCAGAAAATAACAAAATGTTGTACATACCTTTAACAAAGTATTGATTTCTCTCAGTGAAGTAATTGGAAACCCTTCTTTTTCCTTCTCCATCTTCAGACGTTTCAATGCAACAATTTCTTCAGTTCGTTTGTCCCTTGCTCGGTAAACCACTCCGTACGTTCCTTCCTCTATCCTGGAATACAAGCAAAACATGGTCACAGTCAAACTGGGGATGAATCTGAATGACAACATAGCCTATGATTTTATCTAGTGAAAATGCTATTGAAAGGCTTACAAATTACAAGATGCAACTAGACCTTCAGAGTTATTACAAGATTCAACGAGGCTTTTAGAGTTAAGTAGTGCCTAGTCCGTCCGAGAAATATAAGCTACAACTAGGAATTAGTTACTACTACCCATTTGTTCACATCAAACCTAGTTGCAACTTTAAAAAAGTCAAGTAACTGCAACAACTTTTTGTTCACTTCACCTTACCAATACCATAAAAATGTATTAAAATGAACTGAATAGTCCATGGAACATTTGGTAAAATAATTAGGCTCTTGAATATTATAGTTACAGAGAAAAACATGTGAATGTGATCAATATAACATGAGAAATATTGAGGTCCACAATCACCAGAATTTAATATTCTGAGATTAAAGCAAAGGTTCAATAAATCCCAAACCAAATTTTACATACCGGACTGGGTCAAAAGCTGTATGGACAGAAGCGAGAATTGGACTTACTGCGAGTCCGTATCAAGAATCCTATTTCCACAAAACCGCTTACCTGTTGAGACACTGGAACTCCTCAACGCTACGGCAGCCCTGAATGGCAGGCAAGTAAGGAGGGAATGTATCCTTAGCCAGCTCTATGTCGTTGTCTACGTCGTGGTTGCTGCCCACAATCGGCGTGTTGGAACGTGACCGGCTCACTGCCCGAGACTCGTCACTCTCGCCTATAAACACAACATGTTGTCACTGACAAAAACATGCAAATAAAATACAATCGCTTATGATAACCATCAATAGTTTAACCATTTGCAAGCCACTAATAAATCAATTCACTTTTGTATAACGCCAAGATAAGTAAATTTTTTTTGTTTTTATAAGTTAAAACGTAATTTTTATTATAATTAAATTATAAAAGGTAACAGAAAAAAAGGATATAAAACAGGGCACTTTACTTAAAATTAGTGTATTGATAAAAAAACTGTTTACTTAATACAAATTTTACTATAAAACAAGATAAACATTTCAAACTAATCACAACAAGACCACATGAAGAAGAATAGTAACGAGATAAGTAGTAGACATGTACTCGTGACAACTGAGAAAGCAGTAATACGCGCCACGGACATGTTTGGTTATGGCTCTGTAGGAGACGCAGAACTGAGGAGCAGGCGGTTGCAGTTAGACGGTACTCGCCTCCCCCTGCCGCAGAGTGAAGCTTGTTTACAAATAATTCCTTGGCAACCGCAATAAGCACAGAGCATGCACCGCGCATTTCTAAGGCCTTTTGTGAACTATAAAACTTTCCAAGAGACATAATCTATCAGATATAACTGTTTTTGGCATTTTGGTAAAAATCTACCATTCTAATATAACCGTCTAAGGCGTGAGAAGGGTTAAAGCATATATCTTAATACTCATTGTTAAAATTTGTGATTTTCTTCTGGTACCTGGCTTAATATGACAGTAGTATAGACATGCATTTGAATTATAAAGGTAGAATAATTACCTCAACAATAAAATTAATATTTTTATGTGTTTATTTTAGAATCAATATTGTGTTATATTGTCTTTCACTGATTAGAGTGCACTTTATTGCTATGATAATTAGTGAAGTTTCAACTAAGAGTAAATGTTATTACAGACTCTCAATAAATGAGCAAAGCATTCAAGGCTATAATTTTTTACAATGGTTCTAAAACGATCTTTTAGAAGATTTAACACACTAAGAAGACACATTTTTGTTGCAATGATATGATGTTCACGTGAATATAATTTTATGTGAATCAATCTGATTATTCTTCAGTTCAATTTAGAGATGTACCAAATCATTCTAGTTACAAAACTGTTGCAATGTATTAACAACATCCGTGAAGCAGTCCTGGCTAACAGTTTCAATTCAACAGGGATGCCATATTTATTCCATTGCGGCTGAGTGTTATACCTCGCCGCCATGTCGCATATCTCGAATTCGGTTCATTGCAACGTTGTAAATTAAAAAATATATCAATAAATAATCAGTTGTTGTAATTCAAAATTTTTTTACAAATACGTGAAATAAAAATAAACATAAATGTATAAAGTTTTTGTCGGTAAATTGCGTAAAAGATGGTATAATCAAAATAATAATATAAGGTTATGTCATTTAATAAACCTAAAATTGACATTTTATGCTCACTTTCCATTTTATGTTCTCTCAGCTCAGTGGCCCTTACGGGTGTCCACAAAGCCACACTGAGTGCGTCCCCTGCGTTTTTCCTGTTCAACTCTTTAGGCCACTACGTATGGCCACTTCATTACGAAGTTATAAAATTCAATCCTTACCCAAATGTGGCTGAAAAGTGCTGAAATCTCTTGGCCAACTAAGGAACTAAATTAATATTTCACTATTTGCAACACATACCATAGCAAACAATTTAGAGTTGTTGTTTTTTTATCCTGGTTTTAGTGCCACTATAGCTACAGCAGTGTATCTTTAAATTTATTTAAACACTAGTGAATTTGGTCGATTCAAACATAAAAATATGGAAATACATCTCTGTTCTGTAGATATTAAAAACCTACTTGAAACTAACCTCCTTTTTAATTTTCAAATGAACATACTTATTTTAATTAGCAAAAATCATTGCTTAGATTAGATATTACTTGGAACAAGAAAAGAATTTAACTGACCAACAAAAAAAATTTCAAATTAAAGCAAGTGTAAATATTGAAAGGGTTTTAGAATTGTAATTAAATCCATCTCATTTAAAGAGCCGAGGCTCAAATACTGCCAATTTTGTGACGTACACAGTTACCCAATCGTCAATTGGAAACTCGGCCCCCAGTCGACCACTATACTTGACCCGATGAGCAGCGAGACCAACTACTTTTCATTTCCTGAGCTCTGCGAGACACTAAGGAGGACTGGATACAATTTCTTACGTCTGAGAAACTGAAGTAAGGAATTCTTAATTTTTTGTTGCAAACTGTTGGTTTTAAATGACAACGGGAACAGATTCAGGTCACACATACTTGTTATTGATATTGACACATCCAGTGTTCCTCCATCTTTTGCTTAACTTAAAACATTAAGTTGCTGTATTGTGACGTTACAATGGCAGCATTGAGAGCGATAGTGTGTCTACTGTAGTTAATGGATAAAAGCAAACGTCTATATTATAATTAATTTCAGTTTGCAATTTTCCCACTGAATTAGAAAAGGGAACCTTATAACGGCTTCACTGTGACACCATTCATATAGTATGCGTGTCAATGTGTTACAGAACTACAGAGTAGGACTACATTATGGAGATGATATTCACCTTGGTCAGACTCCGTACTGCTGTCAGAATCCTCTGAAGACTCCTCCTCCACGCTGGGTTCCGAACGCTTGCCGCTGTGCTCCGAGCCGTCATTGATGATCTCCACGTCCGGTCCCGTATCCTCCGTCTCCATCGGGGTGGGGGAAAGGGAGACATCAGACAAAATTGTTTCTTCCTCTTTCTTTTCAACTGCCACAAGATAAAAATCAGCTGCAAAAGAATTGTGGCCTCGTAAATAGCGGCCGTGTCGATGTCCTTTGCACAGACATTACAACACCACACTTACTTACAATAGCAACATTAATTCATGCAACGTTAAAAAAGACAAATTTATTTTATTAATTGCATGCAACTATATTAGGTACCTTTTCAATGAACTTACTAAATGACCATGAAATAAACAGATTTGCTTTGTGGTAATCAAATCTTCAAGCATTATTAACACTCTCCCGCTCGCATTTTTTCCAAGTGCTCACGGTGCTTCTAACCTCAATTAATTGCTCTGCCGGTAAAAATACGCGGCGCCTCAACTTACACACTTTCTGTCATTGTAATTAACTATAATTATATATATTCATTATTTTACTATATATTGGTTCAATGAAGTTGACTGTACGAGACCAGGGAGGGGGCATACGGACAGCTGGGTGCCGGTGCCACTGGGTTGTTTGTTGCGCAGTTACTTGGTGAAGGTCATTGTCTGGCTCACCGTCACTGCCACTGTGATCACTCTGAACTACATCATCAATGCCACCACCCACTTCACAAGGCTCTGGTATATCACTACATTCACTTGAATCGTCGTAATCACTACTAATAATGAGATCGATTTCATTGTCACAAAGTGTACGACTACAACCCGCCATTGTTTCCGCACAACTAATATAAATAGCAAAATAATGGAATAAATCTACTGTAAAAGTAAAGTGAATGGTCTCCTGATAGCAAACAACCCGTAGTAGTACAAAATATTGCTACGCGAGAGCAGCACCCATCGGCTCTAGTGGGTAAAGCAGTGCGTGCCGATCTGTGCCGCTTAAGCTGCAGTGGCTATGTGGTGGCCGTGCCGATTCATGCCTTGCGAGCGGGAGAGGGTTAACACTGAGCTGTGTGTGGACTGAAAGTTGACTTTGATACATCATACAGTTTTGTTTTCTCATTGGCTCAGTGTTAGCGAAGCCTATGAATCAAAAGACTTCTTCTATGTCTGTCCACATTACATTTCAACGATGGTTCATATCACTCCAGAAAATTTGGATGAGAATTTGTGAACGTTTTTACATTGGTCTTACAGGTAACTATGATGACAACGAGAAAACTGCATAATAAATACATTTGTAAGAAAACTAACAATCATATTCCTATGATATTTTGACATGTGACATAGTATAACACATGTTGCTTAACTATCTGCAAGATACCTCAAGAAAGACTTCACATCTGTAAGCTTTAAATTTGGCATGAAATTTTAATTCTAAACAGATAAGCATAAGTTCTATCATGGTTCTATCCATGGGATTTAGTTGAATGTCATTGTTCAAGCCTATCACTCATTAGGCTGATACAATTTCTCTTTGGTCTGCTGGAAGGATGTATTAATCTATTTTCCGTATAATTGTCTGTCTGTCCGTAGGGCATTTCAATTTTTATGGCATTGAAATGAGCTAAAAATCTGCAATTTCTAGGTTATTATGTGATATGTGGTGAGAAATACTCATACCTTGTACTCGTACATTAAAGGCAGATGCATTAGTGCTTCAGGCACGTTAACCAATTGGTCCCTACTGAAATATTTTCTGTAATTCCAAGAGTAGATTGGAGAGTTGTTTAGTTTTGTCCTGACTTCAGCAGTTATTTTGGTAATAAAATATAATTTATTAACTCCTAACCTCAATACGATTGTTAATAAAAAGTTATAATGACATTGGTGTTAGATTGAGCGGTGAAAATTACTTACATTATCAACTAAAATGACATGAGAAATTAATTTAATTTGTCCAATCCAACATATGCTAGTTAAATAGATCTGCAATTTGTTACAGCAAACATTTGTCTTTTAGAGGAAAAGATTGTTGAAAAATCAATTTGAACAAAGAGTTGTGAAAGAATTACTGTACTTCAGTTGCCAGAAGCATGCTCCTTTAAACATAACCTAAATATCTTATTGATATTAAGCAATAAATCTCAATTTGTGTTTTTAGTTCATTTAAGAAATAGTGGTGGAACCCAAGAATTTGTGTTTGCTAAACCACAATATATTTTAATAACACAAAACATGCTTCATAAATTCAAATGGGAAGATTTGATATGTACACATTTTTAGTATCTATTCCAGAGTGTTTTATATATATATATATATATATATATATATATATATATATATATATATATATAGAGAGAGAGAGAGAGAGAGAGAGCTCATGCAAAATTCCTTTCTGAACAATCACCATATTTCGAATGTACTAAAATAAAAATACACTTACATTTTTCAGGGCTTCGACTTCTGTTAGCTCTGCGCATCCTCCTCTCTTCAATATCCTTCTTGTAGACCTCTTTCACTCTTTCTGCTTCCAGTAACCTTTCTCTTCGTAAGTCTCTTTCTTGTTTCTCTTTGGCCTTTTCAGGACCTGATTTCTTCCTCTCCCTTACCTCCACTTCTTTACGTTTCGTCACAATCTCTTCATCGTATTTATTTCTATCGTCTCTCATCTTCTCATCGCGTGATCTCTCTTCTCTCATCCTCTCATCACGTAGTCTCTGCTCATCACGCAATCTATCGTCCTTGTATCGATCATCCTTCATTTTATCGTCTTTATTTCTTTCTTGATTATTTTTGCTCTTGCCATGCCTTCTTGGCTCATCTTTTATACGAACTGAGTCTTCTTTTGCAGACCTGTCCCTGGAAAACAATAATATACTGTGAAGTATATATTATTTAATCTGTAAAATGCATTAAAAATTCAAATTTAATTAAAATAAGAATATAATTTTAAACATGATAATTCATTCATTTAAACTTTGAACTAACCTAAATTATGTGCAACATTTTTTAGATTTAAAAAATTATACCAATTGAATTACAAGGTAACAAAATAATGGAAATCTAATATAAAACGCTTAATTAATAATGAAATACTTATTGAAAGTCTCTACTAGGATAGACTCCTAAAAGCACTATATAATATAAGAATCATATTTGGTATCGTGAAAGAAAGAATCATCTGGCACAATGAAAATGCCATTTTATTTACTATTGACTCAAAATATTACATGTTGCAACAATATGGAAATTTGCTAATTTTGTATTTATATTTATCCCTAAAGCATTGTGTCTTCGCCTAGGATAATACCTCTTTTTAAAGAGGGTTCTTTATATGCCGATAGCATTTTCAATGAAACACTAGACATTTATAAAGGAAAATGACCCAATCTAACTTACATTTATTGACATCCCTGGAAATCGAACCAGTGATTTCTCGGTTACATAGTCGTGGCCTTACCCCTACGCTACGGTGAAGATCAGTTTGGTAAATATTAAATACTAAATCTAGATTGTGTACACACCTATGATGTCTCCTTCTCTCTTCTCTGTGAGTTCTGGAGTGATGATGACCTTTTCTGTGGCCTCCCGAGGACGATTTCTGGAAACAAACCCCAAAGTAAATAACTAACAACTAACCTAACACATAATTAAAATCTAGGTTAAAATAAACAAATCATACCAGAGTGTTATGACGCGCACAAGTCAGGAATCACAACTACCATGTTGTTTGTCAATTTCACTAACTTTCAAACACTCACTAAATAAAACTTGTATCACTGAACAATGGCAAAGGTCCAAAAAAATCCTGTTTCCTTCACGATCCTTCCATTGTCAAAAACAAACTACACACTATTCATATATTTAAATAGACTGATCATTTTATTTGAACTTACATGACTTCTCCGTGAAGAGGAAACTGAATGTTTGTCCCTACGACTGGAGTGAGACTTGTGCACAAAAGCCTGCGGGGGTTTGATTTCCAGAGAGTCGGCTGTATCGTCTTCTGACAGGCTGAAACACATAAGGCGAACAATAAATTTTGCGTAATTGTTTTTAACAATTAATGTATACTAATCTGAACGGATTCTTGAAATAATACTCAAATGTATCAGGGTCTAATCATTATAAATTTTTTTTGACTAGAGAAACAATAGGATAAACATGGAATAAATGGAAACGTAAAGTAAGAGACAAGACTAACACTTGCATTGGGGCAGAGAGGACGAAGTACAGATAATTAAGTTAACCTCTCCAAAAACATTTACTCCACTTCGGCCTAGATTGTCAAGTCATAAAACAATAGTGTTGTCTATGTGTCAGTCTTTGACAATGAAATATATCAGTTACTCCCTCCACCGACAGCGATCATAATGATAATTGTTTGTCAAAGGATTGTAATTTTAGCAAAGATGACAATACAATAATCACCTTGTATTGCAAAAATCACCTGGCACCGCCAAATCACCACCTCCATGTTTTTATCTTAAATTTAATTTCTTCAAAATACCAGTTTTTTCTTTGATTTAAAAAAAAAAACAGGTATTTTTTTAAATAAACGTAGAATGTTTCTCACAACTCAACAAAACGTTTTTCAAAACTTCCCCATAAAAAATATTGTAAATGGGGCTATCATGGTTTTTAACCGATTGGCTCATAAATACCCCAGCTGTAATAACTTAGTAAGGGCCTACAATAGTGTATTTTTCTTCTTTATATGCTGTTACTTGTTTCAGGCCTATTGAAATCTAGTTCTTGGATTACCGAACAAATAATTTATACAAATGAAATCGCTATTTAGGTTCACACAGTGATCTGTCACTAAATTTGTCTGTATTTTTTATGAAATGGTTTTATATTTTTAAGAACATTTTTGTAGCATATTCAATTCTGACCATTTTGGTGGCTTAACATTACTAAAAAAATATATATTAGCTATGACAACGTATAATATCAGTGATGTAATAAATTTTATCCAATGTTATGAAAAATCAATGTATAAATTTTGGAAATTTTAAGCTATCATCAATATTTTGGTCTAAAGGAACAATCAGTAATGGACTATACTCGTATTAAACCACAAATAACTGAACAGCACCAAACGAAATATCACACTCAACTTGTGATTATATTTTGGCAAGTTGGTTTGGATCCAACCATCAATTGGTTTTCTCTAATTTAAAATATAACAGCTCTTGAAAATTTCCGACTGTAGAGAAATTTCAGTCACTTTTAAGAGCTTGAATGCGGAATGACATGGCTGACTATCACCTATGTGATAAGATAAGACATTTCAGTGTTTCATAAATATTGTTGGGACTTCAGTTATCAATATTTTGCAACTGTTTTGCTCTACTATGTGAATTAGAATTAATCCATATGCTTTTTACCAACAAAAATTAAGTGATGTGTTAAGTTTTTTTTTAAAGGGATCACAACCTTTGTTTGAAATGAAAAGTTAATATTAAATATAATTCATCTTTTGAAAAAAAAAGAAATAATCAATAAATGAAGTTTTTAAACTTTAAAAATGTAAACTTATAAAATTTGTTACAAAGAGATGGTCTGAAAAAAATTAACCTCAATATGACATAAGAAAATATTTCTATGAAAAATATAGTTTAAGACCTAGAAAACATCATGAATACAACACTACAGTATTCAATATCCAATTATTTAGAATTAAATGGTATACCAATGGGAAAGGAACAAAACTTAATTTAAATAGTTAATAAAGTTGGGACCAGCTTAGGAAACCACGATAGCCGTTCATCATTGTTTGTCAAATTGTTAAAAATTGTCCGAAATTGTCAATATCGATAAGTATAATCGTTTAGTTTACTAGGGGAATTGTAAAAGAGTAACTTCTCCTGCACAAGAGGCAAATCAAGTTTTTTATATAACAAATCAGCCATTCTTTTATAACAGACACATCAGTGTTAAAAAATGAAATGAATTTAAAATTAGTTTTTAAGACATATTTATGTTGTAAAATACTTTAATTTACCAAATCCAAAGAAAATAGTTTAATAGAAGATGTATATTTATTTTTATTCTAGGTTAAAGTTGCCTGTTGATGAGACAGTCTACTAATAACAATAATCTAGTTTTTTTAAACAGCTGATTTTACCTAGTGTATAAGTGTTTCTTAGATATGAGGTTAGAGAGAGGAAGCTTGGACATTTTACATAAACTTGAGCTAAATTTAAATAAACTTGGTAAGTAAACAAGTCCTTATTTCCAAATAATTCTGACGTATGTCACAGTGTCACATACGTAACAAGAAACATGAACAAGTTTAAACTGCATCTCATCTAGAATGTTGACATGGATAACATTTTGTAAAAGTAAGGTCAAGTTAATGATTGTTAATATGATATTTTTTATTTTATTTTAAATATTATTCTTTGGCAAGTAAACTCTGTTACGTATGTGACACATCAAAATGTTACGTATGTGACACATTAAGTTATGATAGAAAAACTGTCAATTTGAAGAAGAATTAACTTAGGAAGTTAGTTAACCTAGCCTATCTACCAAGTTAATCTATTTATTTATTTATTTTAAAGCCTTCCAGACTGATTTATGTACAAAAAATAAAAGGTTGGCATAATGATAAAGTTTATAGTTTTGCTTGTGTTAGTGATGATTTGAAGCATTGTAAGAACTCTGTTTGGACATTTATAAAAGTTCTTGTAAAAGAAATTAATCAATTAGCTGCAGAAATAAAACATTTACATATATTTTCTGATAACTGTGCCGGACAATTTAAAAGCCGGTACACTATGTCAAATATTTGTTTTGCAGAGGAAGACTTTGGTATTGCAATGAACTGGAATTTTTTTGCTTCCAGCCATGAGAAGGAGGCTGTAGATAGTATCGGAGGGATGGTAAAGAGGATTGTATGGAGAGTAGTAAAGGGTCGGAAAGCTTTTGTTAATACCCCAGAAGATTTCTACAGAGTGGCATTGGAAAAATGCAAAGAAATTCGGCTATTGTTTCAAAGGAAGAAATAGATCATAATAGAAAACATCTTGAGGAGAGATGGCCAAAATTCATCAAATAACTGGTATTCAAGCAATGCACCACTTTCAAGCATATAGTGATCACAAGATACTGATTAGCAGGACATCAAAATCACTCGTGCTTAAAGTTGACATTAAGAATGAAGAATATGACACTACAAAACTGTCGACCCGACGACGGCTACACTATGAAGATGCTTACAGTGATGAATCTGATGATGATAAGTATGAGAGTACTGGAAAATGCACAGATGAAGAGCCCATTATCAAACACTGATAGAAATGTCCAACGCCCAAATCCTGGTGACTTTGTATTAGTGAAATTATTAAGTAATAAAATGAAAGAATTTCGCTACGTAGTAGTTTGCCAGAGCAAAGTAAATGAAGATATTGTAGTCACTTTCTTGAGAAAGTATGGGGAGGATACTACACTGTTTAAAATTGATGAAAATGATGAAAGGCTCGTGGCTACTAAAGACATTATTCGGGTGTTGGAACAACCTAAAATTAAAACCGTTGAGTTTGTGTACTTTATCAGTTTCCAAAAACTGTACATGTTAAAGAAGTGTGACTATTTTCTGTTAGTTTTACTTAGAACAAAAGTGTACCCAACTTATTTAAAAATTAATATTGTAGAAATAGTTATAAGGAACCTTAATATACAGTATATGTGAATTTAGTACCTAAGTTTTATTGTAACGTTTTCTATGTGAATTGATAACAAGTTACCTATTTTGTTGGTTCAGTTCAGTTGTAAGGATATCACTTTTAGATAGAATAAGTTGTTATTTTTATCATAAATAGTGTTCTTGGTACTCTAGTTATACTTGTCACATACGTAACAAACAACCTGTCACATACGTAACAACAAATCACAATTTTTAACAAGTATTCAAAACGTGTTGGTACATTGATTAATTAAGAGTTGTACGTAAATATTAATTAGGAATGCAATTAATTTTATTTTAAATTTTATTGAAGGAAAAATTAACAGAATTTTACCATTATGTACCTGACACTATAAGGATGAGTGCCTTTCATGTCACAAACGTAACAGCCATAAAAACACGTATTGCTTGGAAAATAATAAAAATTTTTGTGCCCAATTTTGTATACTTTTGAATTAAATCACCTTCTATACACTGAACTGTGATAAATGTATTTATATAATTTTACTTTATTTATATTTCACCATAAATGTGTATAAGTGTCACATACGTAACAAAAGAATGGCTGAAATTAGCTTTTGTTGACATAATGAAGATATTGCTGAGCATATTCTGTACAACAATTTTGGATCCGAAGAGAAAAGAACATCTTTTGGCTTAACTTTAGTGGAGCCTTTCACTTAGGAGGAGATAGGGGATATCATTTTTGTATGTATATCTGTCCACTTGATATTTTGTATGTATATATGTCCGCTTGATATTTTGTATGTATATCTGTCCGCTTGATATTTTGTATGTATATCTGTCCGCTTGATATTTTGTATGTATATCTGTCCGCTTGATATTTTGTATGTATATCTGTCCGCTTGATATTTTGTATGTATATCTGTCCGCTTGATATTTTGTATGTATATCTGTCCGCTTGATATTTTGAAAACGAACTGACTTTGAACTGTGCATTTCAATATGCGTAACACTGACCTCGATGATGATGTATAAGACTCCATGGGATTTGGCTGAGCATTAGTGAATATTTTTACATTGATCTTATGGTTAATGGCAACAAAAATAGCAGAATGAATAAATAAACTCGATACACCCATGTAAGACACTTTTAAACTTGTGACGTATTCTTTATATCTGTATATTTTTGGCAACAAAACAAATTTTGCCATGATTGTGTGATGAAAACAAAGTTCAATTTCAATTTAGATGATATCACAGCATGAATGTCAATAAAGAAAATGTAGCTAATCAACATTTCCGATGAATTTTCTATCATATTGATAAGTCTATATTTTACACAATAACACAAGAGTAAGCATACGTTCATTCACAACGTGAGGAAGTACCCACTTCTTTAAGTAGATAACCGTTGATCAATAAATTTGCTCTCTGGCAATAAAATCAGACAAATGGCCATAAAAAAGGCAGTCCTTGCTTGATTCCTGAAACCTATTTTTTCAAACTTAAATTGGGCTAATCTAAATTCAATATTTTCACCAAAATTAATCTCATTAAGCTTTATCGCTATTGTTTCTCCTTATTTATATATATAAAAAATGGAAAAAGTAATAAAGTACTAAAAGTTGCTCTATATTCTAATTGTAAATAATTCCCCCATACAAAGCCATCAAAGAAATGAATATGGCAGAAACAGCAATCCAAAATATATTTAACCCTTTTAGGACTAAAGAGGGTTATTTACATAAAATAATATTAGAAACTGAAAAATTTTGTTTCCGATGGTGAACATATTTTTTTGTTCTTATTAATGAAAAACTAAAACTAGTAAAATATTTGTTTTATTTTATACCCAACCACATTATTATTGAGTAATATTATATTGTGGACAATTTTACAATGAATAGTAGTATTTTTTAAGTTATACCTATAATGTATTTAAAAAATGTTTACATTTTTCCTAATTTTTAATTTCCAGTAAAAGCTTCAAGAAATATCAAGAAAAAGTAGTCACTTCAAAAGTATTTAGCCTACCCGTAACAATTATACAAAGTTTTCATCGTCCTAAAAAGGGTTAAAAAATAAGAAAGCATAAGCTGTTTGTAAAACTAAATACAGTGGAGTTAAAAATATAAGCTTTGTGAATGATTAATATTATGTTAGCCAGCTTAGAGAAATCCATATAGATAGAAGGTTAGCCCTGGAAAGCTGTTAGTTTTCCAGTGGATTTTAGAACTAGGTAGCTTTTCTATGAATAAAGGTGTTTTTCTAAGAGCTTGATTGCTTTACAAGACACAAGAACAATATTACAAGATATTAGGACAGAGGGTCCATTTGCCACTCTGTTGATGTTTGAATGTCATTTCACTTTATTTGCTCCCTGCCATACCATAAACCCGGGTTAGATATATAGCTAAGCACACAAAACAATTAGGTATAGAAATAACAGAACATGTTTAGTATGATAAGCTTTGTAGATTTTAATTGATTTATTTCAATACTTCAAAAACCTTCAAGAATTATATGGCTGAGGTTTTAGTGCCTGGTCTATTAGAAGGCTTTTCACTTCCATCTTAAAGCCTACAACTTCCTTTGTTTGACACATAGTTCCCAACAATTTGCTTGATACATCCAACCTTCAAGCCACATTTACTAAAGTCAATACCTTTGTATAGATTACACTTTTGATTATTACAGTGCGTATTAAAATTGCTGTATGTAAAAAACAATACGCCTATTACTTACATAATCCAAAACTTATCAATAGGCTATTAAAAACATTTACGAAAGTAGACATACAGAAAGACAAACAAAAAAGCAACAATCAAAGCAAAATAAGTACTTTTAGCCTGACTCACCAACAATAGTCTGACTGGTTCCATTTTAGTCCAAAACTGTGGAAACCCCAAATATTTAATAACATAACTAATTCAACTGAAAATTCCATGAAAGAAAAGAATAAACAATAATAAAAATTAACACCAGGTTTGTAACATATCCATTTATATGGATATTAATATTAATGTATAAATTAAAGTTTTTGGAACGCATAAACATTTACTAAAATTACTACTTGCGAGGAAGTAGTAAATTATGGATAGGTGAATTTACAATATTTGTTTGTTTTTTCATGTTGCTTTTCATATAAAGCAATAATAGCTGGAGGCATTAGTGATCAGTCCATACAGAATTTGATTTTTTACTAATAGATACTACATTGAGTGTTGATTTTCGTATGTTGCCATCAGCGCGGGGCAGCATCCAAAAGTTCTACTGTAGCCTGCACTGATGGCCAGAGGCATTTGTGTCCGGCTGATAAGAACTCTCAGTCTTACAGGGTCTAAATTAATAAAAATGTGATTTATTTGGGTAATATTAGCCTGATTTCAACATTATTGTTATTTTACGTACCTAAAGATGGTGTAAAGGCTGACGTCAGCAGCAACCAATAGGAGGTTCACAAAATCATAACAAGACCATTTGACGCCCACAAAATAATGAAATATTACTCCGTGTGAGAAAAGAAGTTGTACTTTTAATGTTCAATAATTTCGTTATTTGTCAATTATACCTATTAAAATTTTATACTGTTTTGTTCAGGAGGACGAAAGCAATAGATTAATAATATGAAACTTGTATTTTGCCATTCCGGCTGTAAAGTTCACAATTATTACCCAGCATAGTACTGTACTTACAATAGCTTTACAGGGTAATTTAATTTAAATGTACGATTTACATGCCTGACAACATTTAAATAGATGTTCGATTCCATTCAAGTGTTGGGTACTTATCATACTCGTGATAGTATTCTCTTTAACTATTCATTCATTTACTACAGCTCGTTGTACATATGATATAGAAACATTTATATTAAGTTAATATTGGCTTTTTGAATTATTTATTGATTACAATTTAAGAAAGTTTTGTTAAATTTGTTTGCATTTTTTTCAAATTTGCTTTAGTCTACACCAGCAATGAGATAAAGTAACAAAAAACAAAGTTGTAGAACATAAAAAATGTAACTAGAAATGGTGATCAGCTCTCTAGAATTTGATCTATTAGGGATAGGTACTATCTCGAGGGATATTTTTCATTCACCAACATCAGCGCGGTGCCATATCTGATGGCCGGAAGCACTTGTGTCAGTCCGATACAAAATATCGCAGAAGGCCTACATTAATAAAAACATTCATTTGGGTAAATCTTCTCCTGATTTAAGTGTTATTGTTATTTTACATATCCAAAGATGGCATAGCAGCTGATGACAACCGGAACCAGTAAGAGGTTGTAACAAGGTCACAAGAAATCATGTGACACCCATGCGGATGTACAATAGGTTGATAATGCGAAACTCGTAATGTGCCACTCCAGCCATTAATTTCACATTTACCTAAGAAAATATCCATTCACAGTAGAAAAGTACCTCATAGTTCCTAACCCTGTAATGCAGTCCCCTCCCCTCCCCCCCAATCAAAACCATAAAGCCCTCCTGACTGCAGTATAACAAAAGGCCACCACCACAATAGAATCACAGTATATTCTTAAAAACAGTAAAAAGTAACTAAATGTTAAACTGTTTTGTTTGTTACATTTTATAGATACACAGCATAAATAGTTTTTATATAAAGTAATTCGTGTCAACATTTTTGTTTCTATAGTTTAGATAATCATAAATATGATTACATTGTGGTGGTGGCCTCTTATTATACTGTAGCCTTCCTCCCAGTCCCTAGCTAGTTAAAATACCCGATAAGGCTACAGTATTAGCTTAATTGAGAGCAATTATATTTTTTATAAGTTATTGTTAATTATGCAATAGGCTTAATTCTTGATGGAAACAATTATACAGCCTACATTGTTAAAATCATTCTGGCTTTTTTCAGAAATATCGGAGCACATGAAATGAAATAAAAATACCTTTATTAACATAAGGAATGGCAACTAAATTACCTCTATTGGCAGGCCATTTCTCCTGGTTTTGCAAGGATGTTTTATAAAAATATAAGAAATACTAAGTTATATGATTATGAATTGTCAAATATATGGTTTTTTTGGTGCAGTATAATAAGAGGCCACCACCACAATAGAATCATATATATATATATGATTGTATATATGATGTGTAAGATCTTTATAGGCCTATATCTGTAAAAACAGTAAAAAGTAACTAAATGTTGAACTGTTTTGTTTGTTACATTTTATATGATATTTTTCATCAAAGTTACGATTGGATAGAAAGTCTATTTTATACTATGCATAGTATATTTTTATAAGTAAAAGTTTTTATTTTAATTTTGAAAGTTTTTAGCCTATAGGCCTAGGCTTTATTTTTTGCAGGTGGCATATTTGTACTAGATCAACATTTCAAAATATACAAATTATTTATAAATTTCTCTAGTTTCATAAAATATATATAGCCTAGTTTGATGGACTTATTTCATAGAATTTTATTTTTGAATTGATAAAGCTTGCAAACAGAGCATTTTTTATGAAAATTGACATTAACCTTTCAATTATGTACCATATTACAACAATAATAGTGTTTCCTTACATGACACAGTATTATGCTATATCACATGAAGAATTAGCAATAACAAAGTATCAATAACAAGGACAAAATTATTAGCAAAATTCATCATATTTATGAATCCAGAAAGCATCAGTTTTCTTACATGTCAAAACTTTATATGTTCAAATTTATAAGAAATGTTCAAATTTTCTTCTTATTTTGAAAAAATAACATTTTATTTATCCACTCAACACATTCTGTATTGTGAACACATATCACTAATTGTTATAAAAATGTATTTACAAACATGTACAATGATAAACTTAGTTTCGGATGAGGCACTGAGATCTTACACTAGGCCTGATAAGATTCAATAACTTGTGGTCTACTGGTTCACTTTCTAACAAATCTCTTATAGCCTATCACTAGATAAATCTAAATAGTTCCTATCCACTTTAAATGCAATAATGTTAGTAAAATTCAACACGTGATATATATAAAACTTGCTAAAATACAAATTTGACACTTCTAACCAAGGCCTACATAGATTATGAAATAGATATTTTTAAACAAAATACTAATTATTTGTTTCACTACGTCACTCCCATGAAAGATAAATAGTTTTCAAAACATGTTAACACCACTTGACTAATAATTAACTTCAAATAATAATACATACTTGCAACAAGAAACGTAAACAAACTATCCAATACGTAAACAACAGCAAAGTAACAACAAGAGTGAAAATAAGATATGATATTATTCTTATCTTAGACTTGTATAAAGATCACAACTTACTCAACTTCATACTAATAGGCTAGCCTAGATACATTGATTTATCTGCTATAAAATGCTTTCACTACTTTCTTAGAAAAGCACTATAATTACTTTATAAAATGGCTTTTTCACAGCAATGTTTGAGCGTCGCTATAGTGATTGTCACCAGTGGAATTAAGGCAAAGTGAGTCTTGTAGACTGTAGCCTGCCCTGAATTAAGACAAATATGAAAGATAAGAACTGGAAGTCTTTCATACACAGTGAAACCTCATTGTCTCTAAAATTGGGATATCTAGAGTTAATTACTAACAATGAGTTTGTAACCTGCTCAGCTAATTAATTAGTTTAAATAATTGTGTTGTGTGTGTAAATAAATTGCTAAATAGCCTACTAAACCTACAGTATTGAGACAAAAGAACCAGCAAGAACAGATTAAAGTAAAATTATTTAGTTGACAAATATTCTCAAATATAAATAAATAAACTTACACACTAAGGCCTAACTTACCTTAAAGATGATTCAGACATGGTTTTCTTGGAAACAGGAGTAGGCACTTTCTTTATTTCTCCTTCTTCAATTCCATCTTCTATTTCTATATCAGAATCGCCATTATCTGACATTCTATGTAGATAGGCAAGTGTTACTAAATCTAAATATTATTGTAATATTCAGAAAGAGTTTTTAAGTGCAGTAACACTGGATTTTAGTAACTTGTTATTTCATTCGGACATTTAAGTAACCAAATGTTAGTACTAAGACAGGTATGAAAAATTAAAACAAATAAAAACTAAACGCAACTATCTGATTCGCGATTTATAATAACAAATTTATATTATAAATTTGCATTCAATCGACTGAAAGAATCACGCACTTTCTGACAAACTCCAAACAACAACCACAACACAAATTATCAAGACCGCCACCTACGACTGACGACGAACTAGTGTCGTTCGGAGAGAGTACCAATAGCAGCGACGACTGGCGACAGACTGAGCCGACCGAACCGAGCACTACTATTGATCGATGCAGACTAAGGGGTTAAGAATAAAGTTGTAGACTACATAAACGTAAGTAACTAAACTAAAACTCTCAGACACATTGTTTGACTGTAATTGTGCATGCAATAAACGAAATTGAACATGCTTTCTTCAATAGTGACGAGAACAATTTCTTCACAGAAGAAGAACACTCGAGCATTCATATATAATTATAATAAATGTTATAATAAATTGTCTTGCGGAGGAACTGTGTCTACGGGCTAATAATGGCATCGATGAGAATTTCAATCTCTTCATTAACTAAGTAAACTGTGCTATAAGAAAGCACACTCCGCTTAGGCGTGTCGATCTATCTCCCTTACCTATAAGGTTTAAAAGAAGACTCTATACAAAGTATATAAGTCCAACTCGTATTTATGGTGATTATATGGCTTTCTCAAGAGTTTGATCTGCATGCAAATCTATCAACGGAATGTTATATAATAGATTTCTCATGTTGGTTTTATTATACCTACTAATCCCAAAATCTTTTGAAAATATTGGCCAAGTCGGCTACGTGTCGCGTGACAAAGGTTCAGTGTCGTTGACCGCGGTTGGAGCTAGTTCGTCTCAGGTTGATTAAAATCTCCAATGATACATATCTGGTAGCTGTTTGCCATCATTATGGCTGTAAGACGGGATAATCTGTATTTCTTTTCATAAGTTTACAAATAGTATATACATAAAATGAAAAAACTTTTAGGCGTGTGCTAATAAAATCCACAAATACAAAAATAGACATTCCTGTACTAACTATAAAATAGCCAAAATAAAAATATAGTTATATAATTTATTACAAACAGAGAAATAATATGCACCCAAAAGAGAACAAACCTAATTTGTTATTGTGGAAGTATCATTTAAAGGTTTATTTATTAATTATCAATCAAACGAACATAATTATAGCTGTGGACGTGATATAATTTTTAATTACAACATAAAAATTAGGAAAACATGTTTAAGACAAACAAGTATCGAACTACGTACAAAATAAGTAAACAATGAAGAAAAGTTAAGCAAGGAATGGAAAAATACAACACGTAGAATCAGCATTCTAATTAATAAAATAATTCTATTTCTGAACTGTTTTTGTTAATAACCATTTTCTTACAACCACATGGTACTTAAGTGTTGGTCCCTATGCAATGATAGAAGTAACATCTCGCAGTGTGTATTTACGATATCAATTAATTACAATATCCGGAATGCGATATGTACAATGTACAGGCAATAATTGCGGTAATGCAGCCACTCTACGTCTTGGCGAACGAATCAGAAAATGTTATAAATGGGATAAAAATAATGATGAACTGAAAGCTCGCATATTAATTAACTCTAATGGAACTAAGCATTTTCAATCTTTCTCTAGTCTCACTTCTCCTATCCACTTGCCCCTAAATTAAACTCTTGACTTGGCGGATTGCAAAAAACCATTTATGTCATGTCCCAAATTGTTTATACTAAACAACATACATTTTTATGTCGAGCACAAGATCCAGGTGAGTCTATTGCTGAATTTATTGCAGCCCCTTGGAAGTTAATTATTACTTACCAATTTAAGTGTGAAAATCAGGAATGTATACTTCAAACACCTATGAATTTCTCAGAGCACAATTGATCAGCAGCTTAAGTGATTCGTACATCAGAGAAAAGCTGTTACAGGAGAAATCTCTTACCTTTGAGCGAGCTTGCGAAATTTCTCTCGCTTTAGAAAAATCTAAACAGAGAAATAGGGAGACACCTTCCTATGTTGTTACCTCAATTAATCAGGTTTCTAAGAATAAAACTTGCAATAAGCATAAAACTCCGGTGATTATGGAGGATAAACCTAAAATTAAGTATGGAACAAATAGACTGTATAATCGTCCATATTTCAAGGCTCTGGGTGTTGACAACATGTGTCTACGAAGTTGATACACAAATCATTTTGCTAGCTGTTGTAAATGTGACAATCTTTTTGCTGATGATTTTGACAAAGATGAAATTTTAGATAAAGTATTAATAAAGTAATTAGTATAAATAATACCTCTTAAACAAGCCTAAATGATTTATGGTGCCTGTTAAGACTGGTTCAATAACAAAGCTTTCTGAAGTTGATTGTGGTAGTCCAGTTAGCATCTTCAGTTATAACTAATACAGTGAGTTGCCATTGCTTCTACATTTAGAACCCACTACTGCACGTTTTCGCACATATCAAGATGTAGAATTTACTCCTTTAGGGGGAGTCAGAATTCCTGTCCAATACTACAAGATTGTGTCTAAGGAAGATTTGTATGTTGTTAATACCCCTTATTATTACCATGAATTGGAACAGCAATTATCTAGGTCAATCCAGATCGTGGTTCAGATGAATTGACTAATCTTAGGATCATAAAATCCTGTCCATCTAGATTTTATTGTAATAACCATTTAAATTAGATATTTTATGCTAACTATAATTTAGATATGAGGATCACCGCCTAAATAAGAAAATCAGTTTTTGAATACTGCTTTACGAATATTTTACTAATTCTCTCTTTCTATTAATCGTTTGAATATAAATACGTTAGTAATGAAATACTTCTTCAAAATGCATATAGGTAAAAACGTATTATGTATCTGTAAAACATAACATCTTAGTAAAGCTTAGGTTTTCATCCCGCTTAAAAATTTATTAATTTTTACAAGGAGGTAATTGTATTTAAATATAATTACCAAAACACGCTGATAGATGCATCAGCATGTTTTGCTTAGCTTATACAAAGTTAGATTTTATTTAGTTTTCCACTTTTCAATATTGCGCAATCACCGCTATCCCTTAAGTTAAATTTATGAATTACCCGCGGCTCCGCACGCGATTTTCCAGATCGAAAGGGGTAAGCTTCTTAGTGAATGCATGTATGACTTAATATGATGGAACCCTATGATAGTTTTCAAACATAAGTGGACATTATCGCGTGAGTCATCCGGTACTTATTACTTCAGTGTCTACGGTTACGAGATTTAAAAGTTAAATACAATGTTAGCTGATTCTTATTAACGGATTAGTGTGTGTATAAGCATACATTTCTGGTTTGAATCAAATATATTTCTGACGCCACAGTTGTGTTTGCCTGCTCTAATACAAATGAAATACATAAATAAACAGACCTCGAAAAACTACTTCCATCGAAAAGCGTCTAGTTTAGGCACTTACTATTTACTTCCGGTTTCAGATGTTTCTATTAGGTTTACCTTATCCACACGAAGAAAATATGTGATTAACAGGACTGAGAAGCTCTACTTCAACGGCCTGTTTTTACCAACTAATATTATAAAAGTGTATATTTTCACCGTTTAAACTCACTTTTAGTTATGAGCACCACAGTTGAGTTTGCCTTAATGCTCTGATCTAGTGAATATATGCATATGTTGAATTATATTGCATAATTCGGTCAGAATTACGTTTAATGCTCAATGTAAAGTCTAAAGATTAAAACTTCCTCAAGATATTTTGTCAGATAATACAATCACATTTTTATTCTCAAAGTTAGGTTTCATAGCAGTGTTAATATAATAAAAGTTCGTGTAAGCTAAGAATGGTACTACAACGCAAGAGTGCACTGAAATAAAATTTTGTCACTGAATTTTAACATTTACTTTTTACTAGGCTATACTATGTTTTGTGCTATATCAATTAAAGTGTCACATTACAATCTCATATGATTGAATTAATTTTCATTACAAATTTATTTTTAAGCTATTTTCTCTTTTCCATCATGGTCACATATAAGACTTAAATTAAATTAGCTAACGCTCAGTCAAATCTCATGGGGTGACATGCTCCATCTTCGAACTTCGACAAATAGACAGAAATTAACTTTCAGCCATTCGAATGATAGGTTTCGCTAACGTTCAGCCAACAATATGGACCGTGGGTGTATAAGAACGTAGTCAGGAAATCAATTTGGGGGGTCCAAATTATATTTTCCCGTAATGGACAGAGTAAGGCTCCATTTTGTTCCTTAAAAAGTTCTTGACCCGTTTCTTTGTTGAGAACTACCTTTCATAAGTACATGTAAGTAATACTGAATCACTTAAATAATAATAATCGTTTACTAAAAAAAGTAATTGAAAACATTGAATATTTGGGGGTCCGGACCCGTTGGACCCACTCGCTGGCTACGTCCTTGGGGTGGAAGGAGTTATAGATCGCATGGGTCCGGCAAAGTAGGTTTATGGCGGCGGTTACCTGGAAGGGCTGCTATTGTTTGAGTTGATCTCTATTTCTTAGAACAGTACCCTCTCAATGTCTTTGAAGATAGATTATAATATTTTACTAGGAAAGTGAGGCTACGTGTCTGCCGCCAATAACTTTAGTTTTAAAATGGGAACAGCCTCTGAGTACAACACAACTTTGTGTTAAGATAAAATTTTATATATAAGGTGACACTACTATATTGTGTGAGCAAGGATGAGTAAGACTGATGTACCATGTTTCCTGATAAATATAAAATAGTCTATGCTATAAAAAAATGTTCCATGAAATTGTCTAAAGGTTACTTATACCTGACGTAATCTTCAGTAAAACATATATCAGCAATGTTTTGATGTTTAAATTTATGACAAGCGCCTAATTCAGCGTGGTAAGCTAGCTCTTATATGCGTTATCTATATAAAAAAGCTGTAATTATCAACAGGGGGGTTTCTCCATGCAGCGTGTGAATTATGTAAAGGTATAAGTATAAATAGTATAAGTAAAAATCATTACGAGCATTGTGGATCCAAAAGTTCACGAGATTTCCTATTAAATAACAGAACTTATAAGGTACGTCATAGACAGATCATTTTTAATCGGCATAATGACACTCCTGAAAATAATGATCACGTAAAGATATTCCAATATACTGATCCATTTCAGAATTATAGGACTTTTTACAGTTTTCGTAAGTACCAATGAAATTCACAAATTACTCTATAACATTTCAAAATATATGAATGAATAGCTCTAACAATTTCTGTAAAACTTGAACTATTTTAGATTAGAGTAAAGGAATTAACTCACAAATCTTAATGAAAGAACTTATGATTAATATGATGGAGCGCTGTGGTGTTTTTGAATCGGAAGAAGAAATATTTAAGGTACAATTTTGTTCAGTGTTCATTTCAAAAGTCAAACAAAATGTCCACTGGCTCTTAATTGGGTTTATGGCTTAGAGTATTTCTGGTTCGAATCGATTATGTTTTACACAGCATTTTAGAGTTTTACTTGTAGCCACGTTAAAAAAATATATTTTTTTAAATTACATACTCAGTGGCGCACCTAGAAATCTTCTCTGTTGGGTGTCCGGTTCACCGTTGAGTCGGGGGTTTGGAACCCTCCTCCCTCAGATCAATACGGGGCTCCCAGGACCATGTTGATATATTAGCTATTAAAATGGTTATTTTTTAGTATTTTTGAACTAATAAAAGGAGGACAAAGTGGAGGGTCAGAGTGTATAAAGTTTGCAGTAACATCTCTCTACCACCAATCACCAGTCGGCTTATACTGAGATAATTTAAATCTTCTGCAAAAAATTCAGTTTATATTAAGTTTGTTTAAGGGAATTCGGTCATCTAATTTAAACTAATGTTAAATTTGTCATATCGGCACCAGTTACTTAAAAACTACTGTATTAGTTTAGAAATTGCACCCAGTTAAATTTGGTTATAAACTACTGTGTGAGCCAACAATCCGTTAAAATTTATGTTAATCGATAATTTACGTTAGTTTACGGAAATTTGACAATAGCGTAGAATTATAATCCGGTTAGGTTACAACCATAGGCGTGCGCAGGGCTTCAGTAGTGGTGGTGCAATTCAGATTAATGGACTATTTTAATGGCTGACACATTTAGCCTAATTGATTAGTTTGTCTAATGAATGTAAACAACTTTGGCTTTTATAACTTTTACTTACATTTAAGTACATAGAACAATATTAGTAGAAACACAGTGTAAGTTGTATCAAAGTGTATACAAACCAAGATAAAAATGTTTTAGTTTATTATTTCACAGTCACACTAGTTCCAGTCTCCAGCAATCCGGTGAAACAGCATCGCGGGTTCCTAGGGCTGAGTGAGGCTTACGACCAAACTGCAACTCACTACTCGTATAGCTGTTTTACAACGTAAAGACCGCCGTTGGCATATTTTGTATATTCAGCGAATGCGTTACGCAATACAAGTTTAAGTGTTGGAGATGGAGGGTGTATTGGGTATTCTTAATTTAATCACTCCATTGAGAACACACTAACCAATATTAATAACTTCTTTGTTTGAAGGTTATTTTTGACGATGGAAGGATTGTGAAGGAAACAGGATTTTTCCGGACATTTGCCATCGTTCAGTGAAACAAGAAATCAGTAACACTATTAATAACTTGTTTAATAAGTTATTAATAACTTTTTATTTGCCGGTGGCACTTACGCTGGACACGATTATAGTTACAACAATTTTATATATACGACGTTATTGATGCAAGCCAATTTCACACTGGCCTGAAACATCAATGAATTCGTTAAAATTGTAGCCAATCGTTTATTTCGCTTATTTTAATAAAATAATAGTAATGATAAGTTTAACTTATAAAATCACTTATTTACAGAACGTGAGAAAATCGTTAACCTTCCATGTATATTCAAACTTTGTATTTCATAATAGTATTGCTAAGTTATTTCCTTTTATTTTAAACATACAACAAACTTCAAGGTTATATACTGTATAACGCTTAATATCTTATAAACATTGGAATGTAAAGTCGTCATAGTAATGTTTGGGATAAACATGGGGAACCATTTCTTCTATAAATGAGTTACCTCACAGTTACCAGAGTAAACGGGCATACAGATTTAGCTCGACTTATTAGAGAAGTCCCGAGATTTGCTCTAAAGCTATGATAATATTGCTATTGCAATACAATATTGAGAATCCTGCCATAATGTAACAGGTTTTGTGCAAGCTGGCGGAAATATCAAAGGCGTGGCGGTACCACTTATGGGTATAGCTGTGCCTCTCTGGGGGCGGTGAGATTAGAGTCGTGTTATCTGTACAATACGTAGAGATATTTCATTCCTGCACGCTTTTGCGTTGGAAGTGGCAACAAAATGGGGAAGCTTCCGGCACATATTCTTCTTTTATAAAATTGGTGGTTTATTTATTTAGACAACATGTTATTAATTATAACATCCGTAATGCATTGCTTAAACTGTTTGGTTTGTATCTCTTTTTGGGAAGATGTAAATACACATCCATATTTTTTTTCTTATTTATTTGTAGTTTTCAAAGTTAATTAACCCAAATTTGTGGGCTAATTGTGATAATTTTTAAACTGTAAATAAATAAAAAAAGTTAAGAAAATTTTAAATGTGTATTTTATTCCACTCTGTATTTAATTACGTACAAAAGCTATACAGAAGTAAGTAGTGTTATTAATTTTACATTGTTAATGAAAGTAATAATATTTAAGCAAAATATAAACACTTTAGGCGTGTTTTCCAAGATAAATGTTGGCCAACAAACAGTAACATTATTTGCAGATACGTTTGAAATATACTGACCTCTTTCTTCTGAAAATAAGAATTTTGTGTAACATTTTAAGAACCAAGGTCAATTCATTTTTCAGTTATGGACGAACACATAACAGACAGGTATAAAATCCAATCGATCATCGTGACTGAGAGACCACTTAAGCTTGGGAAAAGACATAAATAATATAATTCTGTGTATACAAATCCAAATATACCACAATCTGTACAAAGCCCATAGACGAAAGTAGGCACCTCTCCAGAAAGAACAGCGTTTTACCAAACTGAAAAACCCGAGACAAGGGAATTTCCAGAGTGGTTTTTGAAAGATTTGCCCACAACATATTTTCCTTAGAATATCTGATGTTGTGAAAGGCATTACGGTCCGATGAGCATTTAAACAAAAGGAGTGTGACTGTGTTTATTGCGGCGGACTTTGCCCTGTGTGTTCTTGGAAGGTTCGCGATGGGCCCGTCTACAGATCTGCCATCTTCATTCATAGAAGCATATTGAATAAAGTTATATCCGGGGGCTACATCCGACTTACTTGTAAGATTAACCTTTATTTAGTATGTTACATCATACTACTCAAACGGTTACATAATGGAAACAGGATTTTCCAGAAATGTGCCATCGTCCAATGATACAAAAAAATCAGTAACACTTCGTTTCGAGATATGCAATCTGATATCTTCTTCAGGTAAATAAATAACGCAACACATAATTCCAAACTAGGTTGTGCCGTAGGTGGTTGGTCGGCGAATGCAGACCTTTTGCGGCATACATTCTGTCGTTTGTATTATACATTGGATACATTTTTAGGTTACATATGTTGTTATGTTTTGGTTAAAAAACTTTTTGTTATGGAAAACATTTCCAAGGATAATTTGACTGTTTTTTGTTTTGTTTTAAACTTTTTAATGTTAGGTGATCAGTTTGACTAGGAACAAATTATTAACATTGAGCAAATGTCGGGTATTGTTTCTAGCCAAATTTAACTGGGTTAAAATTTTAAACTAACGTCAAATCTATGAAAACCAACCAAACATAACGATTCACATATTATACTGTAACGAATTTTGTAATCTAGTAGGCCAGTATGAAATTGGCTTGCACAATAGTTAATAGCCAAATTTAACTAGGTTTAAACTAAAGTAACGCAAAATCTCTGTATACTAATATAAACTAACGATTGGCATATATTTTAATTCATTCTGTGATGTTGCAAGCGAGTATGAAGTTCGCCTGCTATAATGACGTCATCAACATCTTATTGCTAAAACCTAAAAACGTCAATTATGTCTAGACTAACCTAAACTAACACTAAATTAACGGTTTATGTCGAAATTAAGTGCAGGCCAGTATGTGTAGGCACTTTACAGACATCACCGCTTGGGCCGTAGCGGCAGAATCCTTTCGCACGCGTACCGCACTCTAAAGAATTCCCCGCAGATTGTTTTTTTCCGTTATCCTTGATTATAAAATGAATTGTAACAATCAATACTATCATCTAGAATTCTCGCCAAGACGTGGTTCGGGAGTGCAAATTTGGACTTTCGCCTCTTTAAAGAAAGTCTTCCATTAAATACTGATTTTATTGTGTCAAATCAAATAGTGATATTTTGTATAGTCTAAAATTTAAGATGTTTCATATTCGTATTAATTCATTAGTGAAAACAATAAGATATTATAAAGATCTTGTACGGATCAGATTGTGAATTTTCTAATTGTTGCTTATATTAAATCAGATCTATTAAATTGGTTATTTATAAGAAGAGAAATAAACTCTTAATTAAAATAACTAAACATTAAGAAAACACGAAATTGTTAATAAGGGAAGGATATTTACAATTTATTTTCATTACTTATTTATTATAAAATCTTTTATCCTTTTGTCAAATGTATCAGACAATTAATGACACTGTAGTTTGTATTTTAGATAAGGGATTAATGAAATAAATAGCTCATTTCAAATCTTAAATTCTTTATTTTATTATATTTTAACTGTAGTCAACTCACTCATTCTGTAAATTTTTTCCTATACGATAGGAATTTAGTCTTTCTATGAATCACTTAGTTTGTAATGTACCGTTAAGGAGCTTGTAAACTCAGGACTTCGGATTTGAAGCGATGAATGATGTCAAGTTTTGATTATACGGTAGTAAGTTCTCCATAACTGAATTCCATAGTTCCACACAGTAAACTTCAAAATAGTTTTGTGTAATCGTGATTTAATATCAATAGGTGTGATATTGTTCCAAATAACCAAAACGTTTTAGAGCATATTGCGTTGTGTTGTATAACCTTTTGTTCCAGATATATGTGCACCATATGAGACGCCTATCTAGGTATCTTATATCATCGTGTTGATAGAGTTGTATTGTTAAAAGTTATATAATGGGCAATTCCCTTGGTTTATGATAAAAGTGATGCGGTCAGATTTTGTTTCATATACCTTAATTCCCCAACACTTAAACCAATAAGATAATGTGTTCAGTGTGGTTTGTAATGTTTCTGAAGCTTGAACTGGATTATGATTAGAGGCTACATTGCTATATCATTAGCAAAAGTTGCAGATGTCGTTTCCGAGTGGATTGGTATATCAGCCGTGTACTACACGTGTATACCAAATATGCTACTGTGTGGAACACCTGATTCAATTTCATTTATATTTGAAAAACATAATGAAATTTTAACTTAAAATATTTGTTTTGTAAGTAAGATTTGATAATATTATAATAGGTGCGAAGAAAAGTGCTTCGATTTTAAACAACAGCCGCTGATGCCAGGCTTTATAAAAAGCTTCACTTACATAAAAATGCAACAGAACAAACTCTGTGCTATTTATTAACCGTAGTATGCACCTATTTAATTGTTGAATGCATATGTCTGAAGCCTAGCTAATGATCCGGGAAAATATTTGTAATTAATTATTGATTGTAAACGTTTGGGTAACTTTTGTTATCAAAATCTTGGAAAATGTTGGTAAGAGATTGATTGGTCAATTTATTCAACTATATTAGAAGGGTTTCCAGGTGTATATTCGACTACGATTAAGGCAAACTTCTATTGAAATGGATAATATTCAAATCTGAGAATTGCATAAAATAGTATAGTATATAAAATTATTACTTTTCTCGGTAGCTCCTAGAAGGGGGTTAATTAGTGTAACTACTTTTATTTATCAATGAGGGCCTGGATTGCAAAGCAGAAGATTGTACAGAACAGTTAAATAATTCAATTGCATTATCTGTGTCTTCATTACACTTCAGAGAAATGTTCTTCGGTTTGCTATTTAACATATTACGAAATTGCTCCCAGTTTGTTTCCTTGTTATTTACAGTAGGAGGGTGTTCTACTGACAGAACAGATCGATCAGCTTATTGTTGCTATCAGATGAGTACGATCTGATGACAATATGATGAAACAATATTTATTTAGTTTTGAGAAACACTTCTGGTTATAAAAAAGTGAAGAAGGCCAGGGAATGTTATGTCTGCTAGTTTGCCAATAAATAGGTTCTCTTGTGTATAACTGCCTCTTATGTCCTTTGCCTATTGTTTGCCGTAGATTTTAATGTCTATCTATTTTCATATAGATCTTAATACTAAAAAGTAGAAAATATCATAACCTGAATTGAAAAATTACGTCTATCTAGTTTTGAAAACAGGTGACACACTTTTATTTACATTACGTGTTAGTGTAACGCGTGATTAATGAATAAATAATTTTAATTTAAAACTGTAAACATCGAAAGAACCATTCTTCCTGTATTTGGATAGACATTCTTCTCATACGTAAGGGACGAAAAATAGTGACAATTAAGTTTCCACTAGAAATGTTAAACGAGTTCCTCTTGAAACATAAAACTGCCCAAATAATGTATTAAAAGATTTGTTTCGGAGTGGTAAATTGGAAATGTACCACAAAGTCTTATTACACAAATATTGACATTTATATTGTACTAAAAATCTAACAGATTCAGTAGCAGCAAATTTAATGAAATTTACAAGCAGTCAAAAGGAGGATACTAAAACAGCATGGTATTAAACCAAAGTCTTCATCAATGCAAACAAACAATTAACAAGTTGTCAAATGTTCTGATAGTTTTGTTGTCATAACACAACGATCATAGTAAGGTTATTGTAGTTATGTGTAGTTTTTGGTTAGAATTATGAAGCGACAAAAGCATTGTTGTTTTATCTGTGTTGTGTAGTAAAATTAAATACAGACATAAATAACTCTTTATTATTTATTTGACTTTTATCGCTTATTTGATGTGTACAGAGAAAATACAAAAATGTAAGTAATTGTTTCTCTTGTAATTTTAGGCTACTTTGCAATTTATATAACTATCATTTATTGGGAAATAGGCTAATACAGATAACTACATTTTAGTATGTTGTTAGTTCAACTTAAGATTTCCAAAGGTTGTAAAATTTACATTAATCCCCTTAAGATCCTTTATGATTATATGGCATATCATGCCTAAAATGTGGCATTTTGGGTATGACCGAGTGAATGGAAGGATCAGTTTGCAAAAAAGTGAGTGAATAAAAGGAAGAAATAGCATATTGTATGGTGAATGTATAAATACATAACAATAAATAATTATATTGTTTCAGGAATCTATGTTTTTAATGTTAGTACTTATGAATAAGTGACTTGGTTGATTGATGATATGCCTTTGATTTATCATAAATTAGGTTATTCCCTTGTAAATATTTTAAGTAAATTACTAAAAATCAAACAGACACATTGCTCGCTTAAAAATAATATATTTTTATAAATAACAACATATTTTAAACATCTACCTGATAAGTTCCCATCACTTTTCATTATACCCAGGGTCTCTACTGCCTCTGTTGAATTATACGATTAATTACGGTTTTATTCTTAATCGGTTAGCAGTGAAGAAAAGGAACGACTGAACAATTTTGAGGACCTAGTGTAGCCTAATGCATAGAATCTATAGTTTTAGTTAGTTCCATATGATAAAGCAATTTTTTATGCATAATGGTCTTAAAATGAATTTAATTATAATGTTACAAGTAGTAATGATTTAAAAAAATAATATATCTGAATTGGAATAAATATTAAATTTATTCAGTTGGCTGGAATAAGTGACCAAAATGTTCGAAGTGAACGGTTCTTTTGAAACAATCTGATCCGGATCACTCGTTTACCTGACTGATCCGTTTGAATTGAACATATCAAAATCGAACAACACATCTCTACTGGCCACTGCCACTGCGTGGCTAACCTCATAACAAAATGCAAGCTCCCTGGGTACGTATATGGCTACATGAGTCTGTTAAATTAATATTTTATGCTTAAAATGCAAAATTTGTATAGGCCTATACACAAAAATATAGTTATAGAACGAGTAAGTAGCTGCTGTGCAAACAAAACTATGCAAGTGAGACACGATCAATACAGCTAATAAACAGAGACAAGAAGATGCTGGTCCCACTCCCCACCACTGCTCACCACACCACACCCCCCACCAGAGGGGAGCCATTCCTGCGCGGTCCTGCTCAGATATTTGCTTCTACGCAGGTTTCTTTACAAGCGGTTTATCTATAGTTCTCTATTTGGTTGAGGTTGAGCAGGTGTTAGGTTTCATTCAGGATATTTTGTTAATTTTTCTGTACCTTTTAATAGGCCTACTTTTTGTATCATTTTAGTAGATGTTCTGGTACTTTGGGATTATACCGACCACACCCAGACATGAATCGTTATTTGACATTTTGCTTCTACTGATTACTAGATTAGCGTAGAACAATATTTCGTCAATATAAAACAGGAATTCTCTAATCACAAACCCCCTCCCATCTTCAGACAGAGGTCAAAGTCGAGTGGTCTAGTAGATAACGTGATTGCAGAGTCTCGCCGCCCGTTCAGCTGGTGCGTCGCTTTGTTGTACCGGTACTTCTGTATTTTACCCCTACATTTCTCCAAACACAAAAATTCAACAAAAACAAACATTACCAAACAAAAACTAAACTCTTTATTGAAAAAAACACAAAACTTGTTTTTATTCTTGATCACACTCCGCCACCCAAAATGCGAGTGCCTCCGGCCATCAGCGCGGGCTTCAGCAGCACCCGCCCTGATGTCAACGAAAGAAAAACATCCCTCGAGATAGTACCTATCAGTAAAATATCAAATTCTAGAGGGGCTTATCAGAAATATAAATTGAATTGTAATGGAAAGGCAATTATGTACCGTGCAAAAAACTTAAATGATAATGTGATGCCGCGCGGCCTGCCGTAATCGGGATTCTCGTGAAAGATAAGATAACAGCGACATTAACAATTGATAATCGTTGTAAGTTTGTAATTTTGTAATTAAAGAGTTGTTTTTTCATTCTATCATGTTTGTTTCAATAAATTTATATTTTTGTGTTCTTCATACTGGTGTGGTCGGTATAATCCCAAAGTACCGATGTTCTAAAACCCAATATTTATCCATTAATAGTTAGACCCTCTGGAATGTTTATTTGTTACTTGATATGTACTGTCTCAAATATCAAGGGATGTTTTTTCATCGTCAGCAGTGCAGGGTAGCATTGTAAATTTCAAAATTCGTGTCGCTAAAGTACGGTAAGTGTACATTTAGTTAAAAAGGTTTTAAATAAATTTTGATGCCCCAAAACCCAATACTTGACATTTTTTGTACAGTGTTTCATTTACATACATACACAATATTTTTTGTAAGAGATAGGCAAAATACTGGAATACCAACAATTCAATTATTTATTTAACCCCAGTCAAAAACAATTTTTTCTCAATATGTTCTTAAGTTTTTCAGCATCCTGATTCACTATCTTGAATTTATTAGTAGAGCACACATTCACATGCATCTTTGCCATGGAGTTTCTAATTAGTTTTGTAGACCAATCTATGCTCTGCTTTCAGAGAGCATGTCAATCATAACGGTGTCTAACTATTGTATATGGGGCCTATGCTCTGATTACCCTATGTCTTATCATTTACCTTAACATTATAAGTGTCACTATAAATGCAAGTGGTCTCATGAGGAGTGGAGAGGGAAAGGTGGCTTGTATGGTTGTGTTTGTTCGAGCTAGGTGGCTGCCTGTAGCACGAGTAAGTTATTGGTGCCAAACAAACAGAAAAAGTCTAATTTAGCTTTATTTTTTCCACTCTCAGTACCAGAATCATCAATAAGAATAAATGCTGCTTCTGCAGCTTTCAGCTAGTGGTTTGCTTACGTTCAGTTTACGTAGGTTTTCAAAAAAGAGAAAAGTTGATTGCCAGTGCTGTGTGTTTAATAAGACAAGTGTTTACCGTTTTACATAGTTTTGTAAATGCCCTCTTTGTAAAGAGAAATATTTGTCTCTAAATAGTATAATATTCATAGACATTATGAAACAAAACATTGTAGGAGCAAATTCATTCCATTTATAGGTCAGTCTCAACTGAAAATTTGAAAGCTTTGAACAAAATTTTACTGATAATTTAGAGTAAGATTTAATTTACTTCCTTTCTTGTATTCAGAGTGGCCCAAATATCAAAGTTGTACAGTATCACAGTTCTCTTTTTTTACTGTTATCTCGTTAAACATTTGAACAAATTCAAATTTTTATTCAAGGTTACCAAAGAAGTACTCTTTGTAAGAAGTGTTACGGTTGTCACTTTTCTGCATATATCATTTTTTTATAATAGTTCAAATTTAGGATATTTCAAACTTGTAAAACCTAAAATATTGGAAAAGCAAAGTATGACTTTCATTATTTATTATACTCGTCGATGAAAATAATTTTTTTTTTGTATTTAAAGTCTGGTTTTGTTTTGGAGAAGTGGTTCCTAAAGTACTAATTTTCAGACATTTGTTTTATTACCACTTGTATATTCTTCAGCTTCTAGACATAACGTTGTAATCTCACGTGACGTTTCTTACCACAGATAGTTTCCGTTTGTCTCTGAATTTGAGCCTCATACTTTGAGTAGTAAAGTAATATTATAGCTGAAGCAGATGGTATGCACAACATGTTTTGGTGTGCCCTTTTGGGAACTGAGATTATAAGCAGGCGTCCCTTGTTAGCATTTTTTTTTTTTAGTTCCTGTGTTAGACAGAAAGAAAGTAGCCATGGTAGAAGTGCTGCTTTGTGGTTTACTGCAGCTAATAGGTTGATTAGTACTTTAATATTAAAATCTTATCGTAATTAAAAATTAATAGTATGTTAGAATCAAGTGAAAATAACACCATGCCTCAAAAGCAGATAATTGGAATTGAGAGTTAAATGTAAATTAGATTTACAAGCAGTAACAAATCAGTTTTTCCATAAAAGTCACCAACAAATTTTAAAACATTCTTCATTTCAGGAATATTTAGGATATTTTTTCAGTTTTTATCTGGGGTTGTGTTCTTCAGCAAAACACCGTTGAAAAATGTACCACCATTTATTTTAAATGCATGTTGTACACAATGTATAACAAATAATATATTAAAAAGTACAATAATACTAATAACAACATAAATATCTAACTTAATATAAAACACAATAAGTATTGCACTTTGATTTCATATTTCAACCTTAACTCTTCAAATCACTTAGACTAGTTTTAAAGGTAATTAGAAAACTAAAACATATATCTTAAAAAGGTAATAAATGGTTCACACTTATACCAAGTAACATTTATCTCCGAAGCCGAGGCCGTCTGTTAACGTTCTTTTAAGTTTGATTTTGCTTTTTCTGTATGAAGTACCTCTTTTTTTGTAAAAAAAAGTACCTCTTAATAATGTTTTTATTTTCACAAAATATCCCATACAAAAGCCGGCTGTAATGAAATGACCTTGACTTTAGTCCCCATAAAAGAGAAATGTTAAACTTTACATCATATTTATCTTATTTTGTTGTTGTAAAGTGTGTGTAGTTTTTGTTAATTGAGCATTTTGATTTATTATAAAAAAATTTAAGATTCTTTGTTATTGAAAAGCTAGTTATAATACCACTATACTTTAGTATGTTGTAATAATTATGCAGATAAGCTGTGTATATTTAAAACAAGAAGTCTCACAAAAGTCTACAATCAAGAATAAGACAGAAAATGTTGTTTAAACTTCAAACTATTGCGGAGATATCTGATTGCTTTTGTGTCAGGCTTTTATTATGAAATTGTAAATCTAAGCATATAATTTTTACGATAAAAATAGTTGCTGCTTTACAAAACAATACCTACATCATTATTCTTATACTTTTAAGTAGAGAATTATTTTCATAGAATAGTAAGTCACCTGAGCCCTTTAAAAACAATGTTCATATTGCTTATTTTACTTAATAATATTTTATAGTGTTTCAAAACACTGTACATTTCTGCGTAAGTGTATAAATTTATTAACTTTTTGACATTTGAATAATAAAAATTAAAATTGATACTTTCTTGGATTGTTACAAATAAAGCATTAACAACAAATTTTATAATGATAAGTTAAATGTATTTAGAAGGTAATGTCAAATACTTTTAAAATTTGTATATATATTTTTTTTCTACATAGTCTATGTCAATATGTTGTAGTATATAATGATTTGCTATACATAGTAATTTCCTTCATAAATATCTTTTAGACATTTTTAAAATTTGTTTGTAATTTTTCTACTATTTGACATATATTTTTGTTTTGCTCTGTAACTTTTTGTCCTTTGGAATAGCTACAAAGAGATTTAAAATTCTACACACAGACATATATTTCAAAACTTCAGGCACAATCAGACTAACAGGGTAAAAATTGTTTATATTTTACCTAAGCTCTTAATTTTTAAATTTTATTTACTTGTTCATACCCTTTTTATGTACCAAATGTTTAGAAAAGAATAATGTGTTTTATAAATTTAAAACAAAATATTTGCAAACGCCATGAAATGGCAAGGCACAGGTAATCATAAACATGGCTGTTATAGTGTTAACATCTTCACTTCGGTTCTGTGCTTAGTAGTCTGTCACAGTCAACATGTTACAGTCGTCTGCAAGATGGTCCAGAACGAGATGTCGTCTGCAAGATGGTGGCAGGTGAAAAGTGTATATGTGGTGGCTCGTGCTCAAAAGCAGTGTTAGATAGGCATAATGCGATAATGTGTTATGGAATCTGTAAAAAATGGTGGCATATTGCTTGTGCAAGTATTTCAAAGCCTCAATACGACCATTTTAAAAACATTTCAAGTATGCCAGGAATAAAATGGTACTGTGTTTCTTGCCTTCCAAATGCTGTTATCAAACAAAGTACCGAGTCTGCGTCGGGAACTGATCTGCATCCGTCGAACGAATCTGACTGCTCCGCGATTCTTAACGTTGTAGTGACAGAATTGGAAGAAATAACCAAAAATAACCTAAGTTTGTCTAAAAGGTTAAGTGAACTTGAAAATGAAAATAATGTGTTTAGGACACAGCTAAATGAAATTATGCGACATTTCCATGCCAACTCAAAAATTGAAACATCCACAAACGAATCCAAAGAACCGAATCGTTCTGAGAACGGTTCAGGGAAAGAGAGTTGTTCCAATACATCGAACAGCGTAAAAAATCCAGAAATAGGAATGGAACCTAATCTTAGTGAATATGTAAATGAAATTACCGATGACAAAATTAAAACCCCATCTTATGTAGATATTGTTAAAACCCGAACTTCTAAACGGCTTACAAATAGAATATGCCAAGATGTAAATAACAAAAATGTTGAAGTAAGTCTAGGCTCAAATAGTGACTCGGACACTACTCGGACTGAAACCTCTTTGGTTGCAAGTGACGATGTTTCTCCTTCTAAGACAGAAAATATGTTAAATAAAGATTGGCAAGCTGTTGGGCCTAGAAGGAAAAATGTGAGAAATAAAATAGGAAAGCTGGACAGTGAGGTTAGGAATGGACTTGGCAAGGCTAATCTAGGCCTAAGCAAAAATAGGGTAAGCCCATACCCAGAGTCATCCAAATACAAAAAGAAACACTCTATTATAATCGGTACAGGTGATAGTGTCTCATCAAGCCTTCTCGGTGCTAAGAAGGCTTGGTTTCATTTGGGAAAAGTCGCTATGGGAACGAGTGAAGAGGATGTTCAATGTTTTGTAAGTAAAGCCTTTCCTAATATTAGTTTTAGTGTTGAAAAACTTGAAAACAAGGGAGTAAACAAGAGCTTCAAGCTAGGAGTAGATTTTTTACATAAAGATAAGGTTATGGATTGTACCCGCTGGCCCAGAAATGTAACACTGAAGCGTTTTTTATTCAGAAACACACAAACTCTCAGTGTAACTTAGTTTCTCATTTGTCTAACATTCAGTCTAGTGATATTATTCTTCCTAGCTTAAACTCCCAAACAACTAGACATAGGCCTAAGTTAAAAAAGCCTATGAAAAATTATAGCTCAGACAAGGTAATAGCCTCAATAAATGTTCAATGTTTAAGGACAAAAATGGAGGTTCTATCTTTCTTTATATTGGAAACTAGACCAAATATACTGTGCATTTCAGAGCATTGGCTAGTTAAAGATGAAATTGATGTGTACACCCAAATTGAAGATTTAATTTTGGCGGATGCCTATTGTAGACAGGAACATAAAAATGGAGGCACAGCAGTTTATGTTAAAAATAATCTTAGATATAAAAAACTTAACCTTGAACAATTTTGTAAAGAACTAACTTTAGAAATTGCCGCTACTGAGCTCTTGGACTCTTTAATGATCATCATGTCGATTTACCGCTCTCCTGATGGTGATTTTGATGAGTTTATTCAACTTCTGGACAAATGTTTTACTTTTCTTTCTCGAAATAAGAAAAAACTTGTGGTCTGTGGTGACTTTAATGTACACCTGGAAGAAAAATCACGGGAAGAGAACATTTTTACAAACATGCTCATTAGTCATGGCCTATACATTTCAAACAGACTACCCACAAGAGGCACAGCGTGCCTAGATTCCATGGCTACAAATTTTGATTCTTGGGATTATAAGGTGGAAGTCATTGAACCTATGATTGCGGACCATAGTGCAGTTATTATGACAATAAAGTCAAGTTTGGGAAATGGTAAACACAAAGAAGTTTCATGGCATGATAAGTATAGTTTTACAAAGCGCGTCATCAAGGATGAGCAGCTGCCTTTACTAAGGAGGGCTCTAAAAAACGTAAACTGGCCAATTGAATTGGGTGATCACTATTTATCTGAGCACTCCTTTGATAGATTTCTTCAAACCTTTAATTAAAATTTTGATATATTTTTTCCATTAAAACCTTTAAAAAAAAATCCAGAAAACGGAACTAAATGTCATTTTAAAGATAAATCTTGGTATACAGCAGACTTGCGCAGACTTAAAAACTTAGTAGTTCTTCTAAATGATCATTATAAATCAGCAGTCTCACCAAAAGACCGTGATGAGTACTATGCATTATATTGTAAAACAAATAAACAATACAGACTGGAAGTAACAGAAGCTAAGAAGGCCTTCAACGTCCACACCATCAGGTCATCCTCCAACATGTGTAAAGCGGCCTGGGATATTATAAACTCACACAGACCTAAGAAGCCATATGCTTCCTGCTCAGAAAGTCCTGACAACATAAACAATTTCTTCATAGAGGCTGTTGAAGAGATAGTGACAAACCTTCCGGAGATGGACTTTAACCCTCTGTATATTGCAAATAGGCCTAAGCCTATATTAGACCATTGGTTAGAGGTGCGACCACTAGATATTATAAAAATAGTAAATAGGCTAAAGAACTCTAGAAGCCCGGATATCTATGGTGTTCCTTGCTTTGTTTTGAAAGCGGTGATCCATGAAGTAGCAAACCCTCTATCAGTAGTAATAAACAAGTGTCTTAGTCGAGGTATCTTTCCAGATGCTTTGAAGATTGCACGCACAGTCCCCATCTACAAGAAAGGAAATCCTGAGGAACTGGCGAATTACAGGCCAGTTTCAGTTCTGCCAGTGGTGTCTAAGGTCATGGAGTCAATAATGAAAAAACAGTTGGTTGATTTTTTTGAGTCCAACAATCTGCTCAGCAACACCCAACATGGCTTCAGAAGTGGACGTTCTACAACCACTGCCTTATTATCCATAGCATCAAAGATAATGGAAGCTTTCGAGGCTGGCGAATCAATGGCTCTTGCGCTCTGTGATCTGAGCCGAGCATTCGATTGTGTGCCGCATAAGATACTACTTAGCAAGCTAAATTCCTATGGGATCGAAGGAACAGTTCACAAAACTATTTCCAGCTATCTCGAAAATAGACAACAGAGGGTATCGCTTGGTGGGGCTACTTCAGGAAGTAGAGAAGTCATGCATGGAGTGCCACAAGGTTCCATCCTGGGACCTTTGCTCTTCTTAATTCTTGTGAATGATTTAAGACTGGGAGGCAGGGCAGTGCTGTTTGCAGATGACACTACGCTCCTGTCCAGAGGAAAGCTGATACACTCCGTGCTTCAGGAAGCCGAGGACTTGTTAGCAGATGCCAAGAGGTGGTTCACCACAAACAAACTAAAATTAAACGAAGAAAAAACACAACTGATATTCTGTACTCTAAAAAATGGAGATGTCATAGAGGACTGTGATGAGGCCGTTAAATTACTCGGTTTCTGGCTGGACCCGAAGTTAAATTGGAATTGCCACATAGACAAAGTCTGCACAAAACTCTCCAGGGTTATCTTCTTGCTGAGAAAACTGAGAAACGTGTGGTACCAGAGCGGTGCCTGGTAACGGTGTACCACGCACTTTTTCACAGCCACCTAGCCTATGGTATTCTGCTCTGGGGCCATGCATCAGCATGCAGCAGAATACTTGTTCTCCAAAAGAAGGCGCTACGCATCATTACATCTTCAGACCATCTGGAGCATTGTAGGCCTATTTTCAAACGCCTCAGGGTATTAACGGTTCAAGGCCAATATGTAATGAACTCGCTTATATACGTAAAGGAGAATGAATCTCTGTTTGGGAGAAGACAAGATGTCCATGGCTACAACACCCGCCATGCAAAAGACCTAAACACCCTAAAATGTAGACTTTCAAAATCGTTGAACAGTTTTCCAATAGCAGCGGTCAAACTATACAACAGCCTACCGGAAAGCATCAGAAATATGAACACTATTAAGTTCAAGGAAGCCATATGGTCCGGACTTACAAGTAGGCCTATCTATGCACTCAAGGAACTTGAAGATGACCCACTGTTCTAGTCCTGCCACCATAAACCTTTGTAAATAGTGTATATAGTTTTAAATACTTGACAAAATTGTTCTGAACAAATTGCAAACAGTTTTTAAACAAAATTGACACAGTCTATCTGGTTTTATCAGTCAAAGACGAAGACATCAAGTATCAAGTAAGTAAGTAAGTATGTTAAAAATTAGCATTTTTTCCCATTAGACTAAATTCAAAATGGCTACTACTATAGATGATTCTTCTTATTTAATAACTTATAGGCAAGTAAAAATTTCTTTCAATAAAGTGATATGTTTATCGTACTGAAAAAACAATATCCTTGTGGTACACAGCACACTTAAAGTCTATTAGTAGTTCTTAAAAGTTTTGGATGAATTGCTAGTTTTAAGTTTTTATTTATTTTTTATTAAATAATCAATGGCAGCAGACATCTAGATTTTATAAATGACATCATACAAATCACACTATAGTAAAACGTAATACTAAAATTAATATGCATTCAATATCTGAATTCCAATTTGCATGATCGGTTCAGTTTCATTTAGTAATTCACATGCAGTAATTTCATTTCTTTATTTAGTAGTTGTAAAGGCAGATTGTGTAACATCTGTTATATTTTAAGAGGTACGTTTTGCTCTTTAAGAATAATATTAATCCTCAACACTTTATAACTTTATGTTTGGTCTTAAAATAACAAGGGATTCTTGATAGTTTTAAACATATGGTTAATATGGTTCCACTTGAATTAAAACGCTTTTAATTTGTTTACGTAAAGAGTATAGGCTACTATATTAGTATTTAACCGACAAAATTCAAAAATGTTTAGAAAAAGCATTTTTTTCTAAATAAATAAAAAATATTTAAAAATCTAAAAACCGTTTGGAAATTTATTAAGTATATTTTTAAAATGAGATATCTTCCATGACTGTACAGTCCAAAAATATGAGAGGAAAAGTGTTTAAACTGTAAGATTGTTCACATGCTCTTAAAGCCCCAATTTTCATTAAAATTCATTTTACTTAGAAATAGTTAATTCAATAAAACATACAAGTTAAGTGTTAGTCTCATTGTTAGTGCATTCCATTATATTAAATTAATATTTTGTAGTTGATCGTACTGGAAGAAGAATGCAAACCCTTAACACCTGGAGGAGTTTAGAAAATAATGAAACAAAATACTGCAAAGTACATTAGTAGAACCCTAAAGAAAATAATAATTTTAAAAATCTAACTTTTACGTTCACTTATTATTAAAATACTGACAGTTAGTTCACGATAATGAAAACCGTTTAAAATCAACGCATATGTTCAAATGAAACGTCTATAACAGATTCAAATGCTTGATGACGTAAAAGTGCTCCCTAATATTCTAAATGGTACTGGCAGTGACGTTTTGATCTTGAGACAGCTTCAGTTGCCGAAGAGCGGGCAGCTCCTTATGTTCTCCCCCTTGTAGCGCGTGAAGTCGGTGATGCCCTCGTGATCGGTCCACACGATCTCGCGGACACAGCCTTGAAACGATTCTCTATAGATGCCACGAGTTTCCTTGCTCGTGATCTTTGATTTGGGAAAACCCCCTATAACATGTCAATCGTATTAATGAATATTTAGTTTTAGATACTCGACTTATTGTTGTAACAAACAGTACAATAATCGTTAGAATTAAATTTGTTATTTATTCTTACCACTTTTATTTCAGGAATTGAACCGCGATGTGAGACTCAAGATCATCTGAGTAGGTCAGTGAATTTGATGTTACTAAGTCTCATATTTCAGTTATGTAAAACAGTATGTTCAGTCCATAAGTAAGTTGTGCCTGAAAAGTTTACTACAGAACTATTGCAATGAGTGGTATTAATTTATTAGAAATTAAAAATGAAGTAGAAAATGAAATTACAGAGTGTAATTATGAGTACACACATAAAGAAATAACAGTTTTAGAACATGATCATAAATATGATTCTCCTCCCTCGTCAGCAGATGTAGAGCTTATTTCAGACACTCGTCCAAGAGCGAGTAATTCAATTTCGGAAAATAAGTCAGATACAATGAAAAAGTGGAATGATGAGTACCTCTTTAGATCCGAAACAGTCTTGAAAGTTGAAAACGAAAGTGATTCTTCTTCCTTAGAAAGTGACGTTATTTCAGAAAAATCACGTAGTATAGGAAATTTGATTTTATTACCAGAAAACAAATCAAATATATGGAAGAAACGAAACTGGCAACAAAAAGCCTGTTTGAAAAAGAAAAAAAGAAATCAATGTCCTGTTTGCTCCAGAATAGTTTTTAATTTGAGAATTCATATGTTAATACATACAGGTGAAAAACCTTATGTTTGCAAATTGTGCAGTGAAAGTTTTATACAACCAAATGCTTTAAAGAGGCACATGTTTAAACATTCTGGAGAAAACCCCCATAAGTGTTGTGTTTGTGATAAACAATTCATTAAACTTTACCGACTGGAAAATCACCTGAAAACACATTCAGCGAAAAGACCTTTTGAGTGCAATACATGTGGCAAGTTATTTAATAGATTGGATGATTTAAAAAAACACACTCTCATTCAATTCAAACAGCGAATTAAATGTACAAAGTCTAGGAGAAGCTTCAAAAGTGAATCCTCTCTGTCAGTACATAGCAAAACTCATAATCTCAGTAGCAAAAGATATTTTGTGTGTGCAACATGTAATCAATGCTACTTTTCGAAAAGTACTTTGGAAGTACATATCAGATACATGCACGCTGAGGGAAGTAAAGATGGTATTGCCACCTTTAACGCTACACTAAAACGCTGTCAACAGTAAAAAGGGAACCAAAGACATTTGAATATACCAGCTGCAGTAAACGCTTTTCATCAACACTATATTTGAAATTCCACGCAAGTGATGGAGATTTGGAGAAGGATCAATTCAGATGTCTCATTTGTAGCAAATATTTTTCAACCAAATATTTATTATAGAATTATGTAACATATATAATAAAGTTTATGAATATCAAAAAGTATTCACATCAGTATTTTAATTAGCACTTATTCATTGTAGAGTAAACAGAACAAATAGGTTAAAGTAGTAAATATTATTAAACCACTGTAGGGCTATAGTAGAATCGTAAGTGAACACATCCAAGAAGGGTCAGAGTTGTGTAAGCTGCTACTTTTGGACCCGAGAGTTGGTTTTGGAGTCATGTGTTCGATCCCCACACTTGACGAAAGGGATTTCTGTGGTCTGGTGTATACTTATTAGGGTCACAGGTCTGTGGTAAAGCTGCCAGGAGTGCCCAATTTAGTAAACAGTGGTTGGTCTAGATGGAATTTGAGGGGATCATTGTATTCTTAGTTGTTAGCACTAAAACCGAAACACCTGTTATGCACTATTAGTCTTTATTCTTTGTTTATTTTTGACAATGGAAGGATTGTGAAGAAAACAGGATTTTTCCAGACATTGTCATCATTCAGTGATAAAAAAAATCAGTAACACTACGTTTCGAGATCTGCAATCTGATCTCTTCTTCAGGTATACAACTAACCTAACACATAATTACAAACTATGTTAAAATAGACAAATCATATCAGAGCGTTCTGACTGTCGTAGGTGGTTGGTCGAATGCAGACCTATTGTGACTTGTATTCTGTAGTTTAAGTTTAATAATTAATGTTGTGTTTCGTTTTTTATTAAGTACATGTTTTAGTGAAGTTGACACACAATATGGTGGTTGTGATTCCTTCACTCACTGGTATAATTAGTTTATTTTAACGTAGTTTGTAATTATGTGTTAGGTTAGTTATTACGTGAAGAAGAGATCAGACTGCAGATCTCGAAACGTAGGTTACTGATTTATTGTATCACTGAATAATGGCAATTGTCCAGAAAAATCTTGTAGTCTTTATTACTATACAAAAAGTAAAAGCCACTTGAATTGTGTAATTCTCTGTTTTCCAAGACGTTTTATTAATTATGACCAATACCGTATTACATTTTTTGCCATCTATTGTGTTGTTACATAAGATTTTTCATTAAACATAATTATTTATAATGTTAAAACCATGTAGAAATTTATGAAAATATCCATGTACTGTTTCTGAAAACAGTATAAAATTTGGCGTCAAATATACCGGCTGTCCCAAAAGTCTCACCCCCTTCTAACTTTTTAACTAATTAAACAAACCAATATACCTTTGGGGGGTAGTTATATAATGACAAATGATGGTTTTTGCGCTACATGAGAACTTAGCCCCTCAACCCAAAATGGGGGGTTTGGGGGGGTCAAGTCAAAATTTTTAAATGCAAACCGCCTTTAAAAGCTACTTTATTTTAAAGGTCTTTATAAAAGAAGAACAATGCCTTGAAGAACAACAGACTTGAGGTCTCTATCTCAATCCAGTACGAAACAACGGCTTGTAAAGTTTTATTGAAAAGTTACGCTGAAAAACACTATTTTTCTTAACTCATCTGTTTAGACTTATTCTTAATACTAAGTAGTGCTAAATTAAACTTCAATTAATTAAACATACCGTTGAAATCTTACCTCAACCTTTTTTAAGCTCAAAGTAAATGCTCAAAATGCCCCCATTTACTTCTTGGCAAAAATAAAGTCTTGATTCAAATGTAAATCCTCATTCGTCACTTCATATGGCCACGTCTGAAGTTAATATTTCAAAAAGTACCATTCAAAGAGTGTTGAAAAAACATAAATTTCACACAGCGAATGTGTTAACATATAATGTAGCTAGAAATATATCATAGTTTAACACATTGACTGCGGCAGATGCACACTGAAACTACCCCTCCTGTCTTAAAGTCAGTACATGACTCGTGTCGAAGTTAATGTGTTAACAACATACAATGTAGCTAGAAATATATATTGTTGAACACCTTGACTGTGGCAGATGCACACTGAAACTATCACTGCTGTCTTAAAGTCAGTACGTGACTTGTGTCGAAGTTAATGTGTTAACAACATACAATGTAGCTAGAAATATATATTGTTGAACACATTGACTGCGGCAGATGCACACTGAAACTACCCCTGCTGTCTTAAAGTCAGTACGTGACTCGTGTCGAAGTTAATGTGTTAACAACATACAATGTAGCTAGAAATATATATTGTTTTTAAAACACATTGACTGCCGCAGATGCACACTGAAACTATCAATGCTGTCTTAAAGTCAGTACGTGACTCGTGTCGAATTGAATGTGTTAACAACATATAATGTAGCTAGAAATGTATCATAGTTTAACACATTGACTGCGGCAGATGCACACTGAAACTCCACCCCCCCCCCCCCCCACCCCCCCCCCCCCCCACCCCCCCCCCCCCCCACCCCCCCCCCCCCCCACCCCCCCCCCCCCCCACCCCCCCCCCCCCCCAATATCATAAATTTGATACCAATTACTTACCGTATAACGATTCTAAAACACGTTTATTGAATGTTAGCGTCAAGTAAGGCGATACTTGGCTGAAGGACTGGTGTCGACATATGACCAAGCAGAGCTTGTGGTTAAGCTGATGGAACTGGAGTTCGACAAGGAACTCAGCGTATCAGCAGCAAATGAGTGCAGCTCTCTCCAGTCCGCCCTCACCTACCTGCAACAAGAGTGCCAACTGTGCACTGGAAAATACCCTATGAATCAGGTAAGGCAATACACTTGACTCAGTGGGAAAATTTTCATCCAGATTCCTTAGGACTTATTTCACAAAGGTACCTCTGAATTAAAAGATTTATGTTTCCATTTTATTCTTCTTTTTATGCTAAGAGATTCATTATTACGATTTTAAAATTTTTATTTATATATGTATATATTTTTATGTATATTTTTATTTTTACTTATCAACAGAGTTTTAACACACATCACAGCCCTTCCAGAAATATAAGATTGTCAGTATTTGATCAACTCAAGTCAATGGTGGCTAATCATCTCACGAACAATTTTTCAATCATTAAAGTTCAATTTTAAATGTTAGTGGCTTGGATCCTTGAAATTAGAGAACAAAATTGCTTCTTAGACAACACCTGAAGTAAAATATGAATGTCAATGGAAATTTTCATGGCATTTTATTCATAGTTCATAAAATTTCAGTATTTAATACAACAATTTTTAAGGTAGTATGGCATATCCCTTATTCCATACAATAGGGAGCTGTTTCATAGTATAAATAATTACCTTAGGGTAATTTGGATATCTGTACCCAGTAGCGCACCCAGAAATCTTCTCTGCGAGGTGTCCGAAACATTAGAGTAGGGGGTTTTGGGGTCTGGGAATTTTTTGAAATACTAGGCCATAAAATCGTTAAAAATATTATTTCTGAGCTAATAAAAGGAAGACAAAGATCAGGTCAGAGTGTATAAACTTTACAGTAAAACCACCCTACTGGCAATCACCAGGGTATTGGTCACATTATAGAGCTTGGTCATTATATTGAGTGTGTAATTTTGTAAATCACTAATTATAACTTTTAATGTTTAACACCAATTAAATTGATGAAGTTTTTTTAATTAACCGTAACCGGCAACTGTTAGTTTTGACCGAAATCGCCAGACTGCTCATGGAGGTGTTGCTTAGTAGTAACAACAAACTAACCCAGTACAGAACTGCTCAGAACTCGGCAACACACTCATTACTGTGACAACTGATCATGTCGGGATCTCTAGCCTTGTTCTAGATGGTTTCCATATTAGAGTTTAAGCTCCGCTGTTGCTATGACTGTGCTCTGCACTACTTCACCCTCCAGATCACAGATGGAAACTCTGCTTGTGTCACGGCACATCTTCACTCTAGCCCTATGATGTTCCAGATGGTCTCCATGTTAGAATGCGAACACCGCTGTTGTCGTGACTGTGCTCTGCACTACTTCACCCTGCAGATCACAGATAGAAAATCTGCTTGTGTCATGGCACATCTTCACTCTAGCCCTATGATGTTCCAGATGGTCTCCATGATAGAATGTGAACACCGCTGTTGTCGTGACTGTGCTCTGCACTACTTCACCCTGCAGATCACAGATAGAAAATCTGCTTGTGTCATGGCACATCTTCACTCTAGCCCTATGATGTTCCAGATGGTCTCCATGTTAGAATGTGAAACACCGCTGTTGTCGTGACTGTGCTTTGCACTACTTCACCCTGCAGATCACAGAGAGGAACATTGCTGACTGTGTATGTCCATTCTGTAAACTGCCGGAGCTCCAGACCACCGATCCTGACCGTGCTCTCGACTACTTCAGCAATCTAGACATCATGCTGAAGGGCCTGTTGGAGGAGACAGTCCACGAGCTATTCCAGCGCAAACTGCGTGACCGGACACTAATGCAGGATCCCAACTTCAAGTGGTGTGTCAAGGCAAGTTCCATCATGTTTTACAAAGCATTCTCTTGAGTTTCACTATAACACAGTTGTAAAAAATTGTTATTGATTTTCTTATAAATGGAATTATTAGTCTAGAAATAATTTTGAATACATAGCAGCAGAGTAACTAGAACCCAATGTATTATAATTATCTAATAATGCAGAGTGTGTAGTAAATATGTTAATTAACATTAATTTTTGATAATAATAACTCAGCAAAATCCATAAGGATAGTCGGACTAAGGATATAGAGAAAAGCCAGCACATCTGAAAAAATTATCTTTCATAAAACGTAAACATTACAACTGCTTAACGTTTTATTTCTTTAACAGTGTTCTTCAGGATTCATTGCCAATCCACGCCAGAAGAGACTTGTCTGCCCTGACTGTCGCTCAGTGACTTGTGCCAGCTGTCGCAAACCCGTAAGTGTCTGGCAACTATTATTTTGTCCCATATATTTAAATGACTAATTATATATTCTTGAGGTATTTGACTATCGTTCCAATACTGTAAAAAATTAGAGATCTTTAAAACCAATTTTGAGGCAACTAATGTAAAAATTCTATTTGAACCTTTACTTCTTTTAAGTTTGTAAAAAGTTTTTTAACAATTTGTAAAATGTTGTAAGAATACTTCATTTTTCTAATCGTTGATTTTAAAATAATTTAATGTTATTAAGTAAATACACAAAATAAACATTCATACGATAATTTTTGTTACTTTACATGATTACTTATTTGTTTACATATGGGATACATAAACATACATTTGACACTTCACAAATTAGACATTCAAACACAAAACGCCTGATTATGAAACTTTAAACATAATAAACACTATACTATTATTTATAAATTTCAAATTATAGTTAAATTTTTTACTTAATATTACTGAATATTATATTACATATTTATAGTATTAGAATGTAAATGTTCTATCAAGGAATCACCAAGTTGATTAAAATTTAATTTCTACAAACTTTGTTATATTTCTTTCAAAACCTGCAATGTTTCAAGATCAAACAATATACAATAAAACAAATGCTTAAAAGTGTATTGATTTTATTATTCTCCTGACACACTTTGAAACCTAAGGATTTTGAAACTACTCATTCAGTTACGAAAATCAATAACTTCATACATACTATACTCATCATTTTATGAATCTGGTTTGAGAATATGAGACAGAGGTAGAAACAAGTAAGCAATATTTAATATAAATAACGTTATTTTACAACAATTATGCAGTATTTTACTGTTTCAGTGGGAGAAGCAACATGAAGGGTTAAGTTGTGAAGCATATGCTGCTTGGCTAGAAGAGAACAACGATCCTGAGACCCAACTCAACAAACACCTCGCAGACCATGGAGTCACCTGCCCTAACTGTGCTAACAGGTGAACAATCTGAGTTGATGATACGGGGGCTAAGTTTACTAAAGAAGTTTCCGTAACCTAAGATCGGTAACTTTCCACACTTTAGCTAACTTTATGACATAGAATTATTATTGTTGAGAGAGAAAATTTGCTCAATTCTATTACTGAGTATCGAATAGACGAAGCACATGGGGTTGGATACAGCTGAGGTTATAGTAATGAAAACTCAATTTGCAAAGTTTACTTATATGTTTAACTGTGACAAATAATCATAAAAGCACCGCTTCTAGATGTTAAAAATAAAACAATGTAATGCCACGTTGCTGCCAAATAGAGTGACAATGAACTAAATGATATCATGGGGGTGGACCTAATGGTTCCAATGTTCTATGGGAATTTTGCATACGAAGTTAATAATCATTAAAACTTTAAAATTGTCTTTCCTTCACGTTGATGTCGACTCACAAGCGTGGGCATCAGCATCTTGGCTCGACATTGCAGCTGTAGTCAGAAAAAGTAAAAGTGAAGATTAGTAGACTAGAAGTCTAAAACATGAATGCTGGAAGCACTCGAAGTTGTACTCATAGTTGAAATCAAACTCAGAGATTCGAAGTTAAACTTGCCTAAAACAAAATCACGACGGTATTAGCCATTTATCGAGACAATTTAAGATTCATGACAACGCGGTCTCGTCAGAAGGACATCACCACACTATTATCTATATTAATCTGCCAAATAAAACATCAACCAAGGTAAGTTACTTTACTATTTAAAACTTTACTTTATATTACATTCAAAATTAAATGTCTCGCATGAAAGGGCTAATTTATAAAACGGAAACATAAATTTTACTTATGGACAAGGCACAAGAGGTGTTGCTCAGCAGCTACAAAGTTCATGAAAGAAAAAATTAATACGCATGCCAATTATGTTTTTAATCTGCAAGAATTTAGTTCTAAGAACATCGGATGTAACTTATATTTACCAGTAACGAGTAACAGGCAAAAATATGTATTATTTAAAATAAAACTAAATAACGGTACAATTGAAACACAATACTGTTTTACAGGATGGTAGATATGTAATTGGTATAAATAAAAATACTGAGAACATATGAATGACTACATTGCTAATTATACTAGTAACCATAATAACGAGGAATGTAATACAGGTACTCACTATCAAAGGGTGGCTGCATGCACTTAACTTGCCCACAATGTCAGCACGAGTTCTGTGTCGGCTGCGCCAAACCATTCTCTATGGGCGCCAAGTGTAAGGTGTCTGAGTACTGCGCCAAACTGGGTCTTCATGCTCACCATCCTCGTAACTGCCTCTTCTATCTACGTGACAAAGAACCTCAGCTACTGGAGAAGCTCTTGGAGGTACGATCTATCATGTATCTGAGAAGAATAAAATGTGCTATTTATATATATATACAGGGTGATTCATGAAGTTCTCCCCCCACTTCTACAGCACATTGTACTAGTAAAAATAATGAAAAAATGTTATATAAACATAGGTCCGAAAACGCTTCGTTAGCGAGTTACAGCTAGCGAAAGATTTCGCCTGAATTCCTGGGTAAAGAGTAAAATAAAGCCATACTGAACTTTTGGAAAGGTTAATTAAGTAAGAAATATCGTGGATTCTTATGTATTTTTACCTGATAAAGCTAATAAAATAGGTTTCAGAACTGTACCTGTAGTAGTTTTTGAGGGATTCAGGGTTAAATGCAAAAAATTGGGGCACGAAACAATGTTTTTTTAAGTTTGATGTACAATAACTTTGTTAAATTGGTAATAAATACATAAAATCAACAAACATTAATTGTAGAGAATTTAATTCTGAGAAAATTGATATAATCAAAGTCTAAAATAAAACAGAAATAAGTACCAAAAAATCGATTTTATTCAGTATAATACATTACTAGTTTTAAGCAAAATTAATCAGGTTGGGCTAACCGTACGCACCTTTTTACAATATATGTTCGAAAATGAGGCCATCAATACATTTTGCAGCACGTTTGTGTATTGCTTTTGTTGCGTTTCTTAATTTTTCAGGACTTCCCTGTATCTGCACAGCCGAATCCATAATACGGGCAATTAATTCATCACGAGAATTCACTTTTGTGTTGTATACAATGTCTTTCATCCATCCCCAGATGCAATGATCCAATGGAGATAGATCTGGTGATCTTGGTGGCCAAGGGTGAGGCCCTCCACGACCAATCCAGTGTCCAGGAAATTGATGATTTAAGTAAGCAGAAACGGCACGTGAAAAGTGGGGAGGTGCTCCGTCATGCTGGAAGTACAAATTTTGTCTGAGATGTAAAGGAACATTCTCTAACAGCTGCGGCAACTCTTCTTGAAGGAAATGCAAATAGAACTCAGCATTTAGGCGTCCAGGTAATATGAAAGGTCCAATCAGCCGATTGTGCAAAAGGCCACACCAGACATTGATGCTAAATCGGTGTTGAAAGTTCTGTTCCACTACCTCATGTGGATTTTCTTCTGCCCATGAGTGTTCATTGTGCAAGTTATTAACACCATCTCGAGTGAATTGTGCCTCATCCGTAAACAAAATACGCTTGTAGAGTTGATTATTAATATTCAAAAAGTTGCAAAACTCCAAGCGAAGCGGACCATCCCGTAGCTGTAGATGTTGAACCTTTTGTTTATGAAACGGATAAAATTTGTTTCGATTAAGTGACCTCCACACCGTTGACTGCGAAACTCCTATCCGCCTAGAAATACATCGTGTACTTACACCTGGACTGCGATGAACAGCATTAATAACAATATCATCATCAAGTTGGACAGCTTGTTCATAATTGGTTCTAGTACTTGGTAGTGATCCTGTTTCCCGAAGAGTACGAAAAGTTCCTGAAATTGTTTTGGTATCTGGAATCCTCCTATTAGGGTAACATAGTTCATATTCTTCTACAGCAGCTCTAGCATTACCATTACAGTAACCCAAAATAAAAACCATATCAGCGTATTCCTCTGATGTAATTTTTTTGGCATTTTTTCGCTGAATAAACAATCGAATTATAACTCACAGAAAAATTGCATTTAATAACACGATTCACAGAACCCGATCTCCTGCTGTAGCTTGCAAAACACCACTAATACACAGTTCTAACGTAGCAGTACAGAATACCATTGTTGTTCAGCTGTTATTCGTGCGTTACCAACTTAGAAATTAATAAAACAAAAAACTTCATTTCGATGATTAGTAAACAATAATGGGAAAATGTTTGCTTCATTTATTTTCGAACATTTGATGTAAATTTTTATAAAAAAAAAAAAAAATACAACGTAATAAAACATGATATTTTTATTTACAAACAAATTTATTTAACAGTTAATCTTGTTTTCTCAATTTATCTCATCATTAAGGAACAAACATTTTGTTTTTGTTTTATTTTAACTAAATACCGTACGGTATTTCTTTACAGCTAGTAATGTATTATACTGAATAAAATCGATTTTTGGTACTTATTTCTGTTTTATTTTAGACTTTGATTATATCAATTTTCTCAGAATTAAATTATCTACAATTAATGTTTGTTGATTTTATGTATTTATTACCAATTTAACAAAGTTATTGTACATCAAACTTAAAAAAACATTGTTTCGTGCCCCAATTTTTTGCATTTAACCCTGAATCCCTCAAAAACTACTACAGGTACAGTTCTGAAACCTATTTTATTAGCTTTATCAGGTAAAAATACATAAGAATCCACGATATTTCTTACTTAATTAACCTTTCCAAAAGTTCAGTATGGCTTTATTTTACTCTTTACCCAGGAATTCAGGCGAAATCTTTCGCTAGCTGTAACTCGCTAATGAAGCGTTTTCGGACCTATGTTTATATAACATTTTTTCATTATTTTTACTAGTACAATGTGCTGTAGAAGTGGGGGGAGAACTTCATGAATCACCCTGTATATATATATATATATCCAATTTCAACTATGACCTACTTTACAAAAACATCACAGACTTAGGCAAAATTTTACCATGAAAATATTTTAAAAATTATGAAAATTATACTCTATTTGAGTTTTTTTTAATACTATTAATTTAACTTGGTTGTCTATTAACTATAACTTTAACTCGGTGTCAGAGTTATCACTCACCAAAGTTATCGTCACTACTGTTATTCTCCAATAGTGTTGTCTGGTATGCTCATTTTGTAGTTTTACATAAACCAATTTATGTACAATAAAATAATATAAGTTACTTCACAAATAACAACATAAATAAAAACACTACCAGATATACGCAGTATGGAAGTTGAAGAAAAACACAACATAATTCTTTGAAAGAGATTAAGACTTTTAATATCAACTGCTACACCACCACCCCCTTGAGTTATAAAAATAGTTAATCAGTTAAAAACAGTTAACGATACAAAATTTTTGATATTTTTCAATTTTTATAGCAATTCTAACAGTACTTTTCTCAACGAAATTCGTCAACGCATAGTCAAAGAGCAACAATCCTGTCACAGTTGATAGGTATTAACTACGAGTACTTGTTGCTCCTAAATTGACTTATGCGATTTCGTTGAGAAAAGTACTGTTGGAATTCCTATAAACATTTAAATATAAATAGTAAACATCTTGTAATTTTTTTATAACTGATGCAAAACAGCTGATACCTTTCAACTGATAAAATCTTTGTTGCTTCCGGCTTGTGCAAGCATACCTATAAAGTGATCATGCTCGCTTATGCATTGACGGATTTCTTTGCAAAAGGTATCGTTGAAATTGTTATAAAAATTACTAAATAGTTGGTATCTAGTAAATTTTTATAATTATACTAGTCTTTTTGTTATTTGACTCAACAATTTTCAACAGATGTCATTTTGTTAATATCAAAGCAAATCACACCATTATTTTTTTAAATTTAAATTGTTGTCTTATGTATTACTACCTATGTGCGAAGTTTGATAGCTGTAGCTATACTGGGTCTAGAGATATTAATTTTTTTTATAAAAGATAGAAATGGTGGCTAGCTGCTAAACGAGATATTTCTCGACCTGTGTTTACATGACATTTTTGTTTGAAATTATATGTACCCACAGAAGTTTGTAACACTTTTTTCTGAGCACTCTGTATATTTGATATAATTATTTTTAGGTTTCTCAGCTTAAAACACAAATCTCTGTGGCTCACATTTTTAAAAAACAGGAATTGGTAAATTGGACTGAAATTTTGTAACTGACATATCCACATGTTACTCTGTCAGCCATTCGTATACTGACCAACTGAGCAAATATTTTGCAAGTACATACATATATAAATATCTTTTCTTGAAATACTACACTCTTAACCTCTCCTATAGGACAACAACATTGAGTATGAGAAAGAGGCGGCCAAGGAGAATTTCCGATGCTCAGTCCAATTGCAACGAGAGACGCCGGAAGGTCTTCTGGACTCCACTTGTGGTCTTGCAGTCGAAAAGGCTGGACTCTGCAGGTGAGACACACTCACTCTTAACTTTTAAGACTGTAAAAATGTTGGAAGTTGCAACTTATTCTTCGAATGTCCAGTTGGTAGTAAAATAGTGGCAGTAAATAAATTTTGTAATTAAGATCAAATCAATTTATATTCCTTCGGTTTAGACGATTGATTTACTTGGAATTAATTAGTTACACAATTGAATTTTTAATTCCGGCCTACTGCCATACACTTAAGCCTCCAGGGCTTTTTGCGCACCCCGGAAACACACCATGAGTCCCACCAGTCTACAACTTCAGCAGTTCAACAAACCGCCGAAAACAACCTATCAGGTCCTCCTGGGAAAATTCACCAACTCTGTCCAAACTACCAAAGATGGCGTACTGCTCCCTTGCTATTGCGGGACAATCAAAGAGCAGGTGCTCAGCAGTTTCCTCCTGCTCATTACACCTTCCACAGAGCGGATCCTCCTGAAGGATGCCGACTCCGTGAAGATGCTTCCTCAGGTTACCATGCCCCGTAATTAGACCAATAACCTGGGAAGACATTGATCTATTTAATTTAAACTCTGGTTTCCCTTCAGAACGAATAAATCTTTCGCCTTTTGAATTCCTTAATCAAAGTGTAATTGAAAAACTATTAAATGCAATGCTCAGATTATCTAAGTGTACATTTCGTTAAATTTAAGGAGTTGCAGAAACAATTTCTAGATTTAGATAATATACAACGATGCTAATATTATTGTACCTTGCTATTGTTTCCTTGAAATTTAATAATCATAAATCTCTAAATATTGAAACCGAAATTTACAAACATTTTGTTTCCAGATATGTTGGTAAAAACATAGAAAATAAAATAATCCACAGTTAAAGTTTTTAGAAATCAGAATTGATTTATTTTCAAATCTTAAACCTAATAGTGGCTGTTATTTTATCCTGTAGTGTCAGCCTATTTTTGAGCTTTTTGCAAGGATTTTTTAAATTCAATACAAATATAAATAAAAAGAAATGTTTTATGATGTTATAGGATATAGATTTTCAGGATGAAATGGAGAATAATATATAAATTTAAAATATGCCTACAAAATCTTAATACTTATCATGATATAAACTCTTTTACCATTTAGGGAGAGGACCATTCTTTTGAAATAAAGTTGTTGCGAGAAAATTATAAATGTGAGATATCCATTTTGTTTCAAATTTCATCTGGGTTTAGAAAATATAAACTTTATTCAACATATTATATTCTACAACTGTACTAATGCTACAAACAAAAACCAGTTATGCACATAAATTATGAAAAACCGGTGTATAATAGATAGTTTCAACATGAAAGTTTTAGAAATGTAATGAAACACAATTATATGTTAAATTGCATATAGCGATTGTAAGCTCAATTTCTTCCCCACTCCAGTGATCCAAATCACATGGATATATTAACAAGTTATTATGTAAGGACATGTTCGTTCGATAGAAGTAAGTCTTTTAACTCTACAGAAACGACGTCAACAGTCAAGAAAATTTTGAAAACACTAGTTGGGTTAAATAAAACGTAATGGTGTTAAAATTACAGTATATGAAGGTTGAACTCTTGATTTGGAGAAATCAACTTTAAGGTGACAAAGTCTTGAATTTTATAAACTGATCGCTCTACGAGCTATTTGTGTAGTTGCCTTTGAAGTTCTTTTAGGTGTTTTATGTTCTCTGGTAGTGAATTTACAGTATCACTTAGAAAATAAATAATATGGATTTAAAAAACTAGTAAACAAAATTGTGTCATTCACACAGATCCTCTAATTTAGCTGAATTTAGGACATTTCTTTCTATGTCGATTCCTGTTTTACAATCTCCTCTGTCCGACAAAAGCAACAATACAATACAAGCTGTCACGAGGATTGACTGGTAAGTTAGAGTTTGAGGTGTTGCCTGTATATAGGAAACATTATGTGGAACATTTGTGCCGCATAATTCGTCACAACCACCTGGAAACCTTATGGCTTCTGACAGCTGATGACCTGGAAACTGTGGTCCGTCGACACGGATTACGACTGCCCAGCAACCCCTATGGCACTCCCTTACTGCACTACTACAATGCTCTCATGGAGGTACCTCCCTGCTTGTGGTTCACTAATGCACTTCACGTTTGGTCTCCATCCCTCTTTCTACAATAGTCTGAGTTCACTACCTTTAATGTGACATAACCTTAGTAAAGAAGCTTTATAGAAAAACTTATTTGTGAGCGCAAAACTACAGTTTCTGCTTATCAGGTGCCTTTATGCAATTTTTACTATCATTTTCATTTGGACACAGCTACTTCTTGACGATTCATGAGGTGTTCTTTAATTTAAAGCTGTGGTTTGTTTAAATCATAATTTATTATTGTGTTTTTGATAACGGATGAAAAGCGATATCTAGAATCCAGTTTCGTAAAAAACGCTAAGTATCTGATCAGACAAAATTAAATTCTTAAACTGTAGTGATGAACATGACCTAAACATTTTAGAATTCCACTTTTTTGAGGGGAACAATATAAGTGGTACCCCATGGGCAGAAACTAGATGTTTGCAAAGATAATAGTGTTGAGGAATTGAGTATTGCCGTAGGACTCACTTCATAGAATACCTGGTGAAAGTGATTGGTCGGCATAAGCTGGACCCTGTAGCCATCTTCGATCTAACGGAGGTACAGCAGGAGTTGCGCAGACGTGGCAAGCCTCTGCCAATCAGAGAGGGCGGGCAGACGGACGCGGACTACACGGCTCTCTGCGCGCAGGTACTGATTGGCCGAGACTTGCTTCACAGCTACAGGGGTGCCAGCTGCATCGGCAGAGAACTTTAAATTCCCTGATGAAAATTTTATCATCCTTAACTATGTTTTTCAGCTGGTATTTCAAAAACAAACAAGAAAATGTTAAATTATATTTTATTTTGATTAACTTTCAAATACAAACTGAACGATTGAAATATTTCCAAAGATATCACTAGTAGATGGCATCCCTTTAGCTGCTAAATGTTGTGGTTATGTGGCACTTTTAATGTTTTCAAAAAGTGTGTTTGGAAAGTTAACCATATCAGTAACCAATTTATTTAATCTAAAAGTTCTCAATTAAAATTAAAATTTATTTTTCCATGTTAATTCTAAAAATATACTTTTTTATCCTGTCTAGTGCCAAGCCTGCATGTTATGTTCAGGCATATCATTTACAATACTTTTGGTATACTACTAATACAAATTATTAAAAATTCTGTTATGGATCCTGAATGAGATGCCTGTATAATTGCTTCAGCAATTATTTATACTAAAAGCATACCTCTTTATCTTCAGTTACACTATAAGTAAAGTAGTTTAAAATAAAGTATTTAGGCAAAATAATTAAGTCTACATTACAAACAAATTTTATGTCAGAACTGGTGATATGATCACAGCATTGAATGTAGTATTTACAAACTTTATACTTTTTTCTCAATACGATATTTAAAGATGGCACAGGGTCCAAGCATATTCTCATCTTTACACAATTTAACCTGTCTATGTATTGATAAACAAAACATTTCTAACTTATTTATCTCAGTAGTGTTTGCTTGTTGTAACATTCAACCTGCATGAGAATTAATTCACTTTTAGTTGACATTTGAAATTTCAAAATTTTTGTGTTGAGTGTGCTAGAAATAATTATGTTGTTTTTAAAAATAAAATATTGTTTATTACTTAAAATTAAATTAAGTATTCTTCACTAGTAGTTTCAATTACGTATTAAAGATTGTATTACATGCCTTTAATGTAATTTGTGTGGTACCTATAATATTATTATTGTATTTTTGTTAAATTGAACTTCATAAAAAATAATGAATGACAAAAGATGACAGTTCAGTTCTGAATAAACAACCAAAATAACCTTGTACCACTGCTGCCAACACTCTAGTCAAAATTTCCTATTCTTTTTATTGGTGGCTGGTTTAGTGGTTTTTTTTCTTTTTTTGTTGAGATTTTCTTTTGCTTTTACAGTTTTTATTTCAATTACATTTTTAACTGTACACATGTTTAATTTTTGTAAATTGTTATCAGCTGAATGATTTTGAGCATTTTAGTGGATATTTCTCTTTTATTATAAAACTTATTACAAAAACAATTTTTGCAGGAAATGAAGAAATTAAGACTCTATAAGAGAAATTCTGCTCACATGATTACAAACAATTATTCATGCAAAATAATACTGAATTGTAGTAAAATAATTTCCAATAAATTACAGTTTAAGCGAAGGTTTTACATTTGTTGTGTGTTTTCAGGTAGTGCAAGAGCAGATACCCTTGGACTGAACATCAGAAAAAAAATATTTAATTACAGCGACATCTGTTTTTGGTTTTCAACAAACCAAATAAAATGGCGTACCGAGAGTGACTGACCTTAAGACCTTCACAAAAATATGCATTTCTCACTTTGATAGTACTTGGTTATTTTTAATAAAACTACAAATTCCATGTAGGATTGGCTTTGTTATTATTTTATTGGTTGAAAATAAACAATAACGACAAACAGAGATGTTGAATATTTACAATTGTGAAAGTATAAGTATTATCGATTAAAAATTACTGAAAATATGACAACTATTTCCAACAGCAATATATAATACAAACATTTATAGATTCGTGGTACCTACCTCTGCATGATATCAATGCTAATTCACTTAAACTCATAGTATTTGAAAATCTCTTCAAACATAATTTGTCTATGTAACAACTAATATATTAAATTTTACTTAATGTTTTTATATCTTATTTATTGCTTTATGTCTACAAATAAATGTGTTAATCTTTGTAGATATCTAATGTAAAAACTAGAAACCACAGCTATAAATTTGTTTATAACATGTAGGTTTTTTACAGTATTGTTTGTTACGAGTCTGTTTATAATGTGTACGTACTTTGTTTAATTTTATAGTTGTTCAGTGATGTTGTTTTGTTATTAAATCATAAATATATTATTTTTATTTTGAACATTCTTGTCCATGAATTTCGTGTTATTTGTTCTTTTTTCGTTCTGTTATTTTATGTTTACTTGTAATACATACGAGTTTAGGCTATGTTAAAAACAAATTTATTGATTAGTTTTATTTTGTCACATAAAAGTTATTGTCACTTTATTATTTTTACTGTTACAATAGTGATGGTTAACAAATAAAACTATATTTTAAAATACTGTCTACTCTTATTTTAACAATTATTCATACAATAATTTGTTGTGTTCTGTGTACATTTTCTGTTCCATAAACTTTTCTCCATAGTGATAGTGAACAAAGTAATTTACCGACAGAAAATTTATTGGAATTTCTCGTCAGAATAGTATTTAGGCATAGGAAATTTTGCATTTACCGGTTCTGGAAACCATCTTTAATTGTATTCTGATCTGTATTAATTTTTCTGTATCTCTGTGAAGCATCAATACTGATCACTCTAGAGACCACTGTCAATGAAAGTATATCAGAATTGCCCGGCTATACGGATAATTTAGTTATCTTTAACCCTCTAAGTGGCAAGCGACGTCTGAGACGTTCTATTTACACCGCCGCGACGTCTTAGAAGTCGCTTCACATTGCCGCTTATTGCTAGGCAACCGATAATTATTTTTACGCCTAGTTTGCACAGTTGCGTTCACCACTAAATTTCAAATATTTCATATAGTATCATCAACATCACGATGAAATAATCAATGTTACTAACTGAAATAATCCTAAGTTTTCTCCCGCGGTCTGTGGCAAAACTAGCTGAGTAGGCCTACGTGACTGTTTCGTTTCTCTTGGCTTGTACATATAGCTATATATTTTCTTTATTATTATAACATTGTCTATCTTTTTGGTTTGTAATAAATTTGGCATTGTTTTTACGATCTGGTGTTAGTTTGTTTATTCACTGTTTCCTGGTACCAAATTTCATTTTCAAGTTTGATTACAAACAAAAAACTAAAAATAATAATTTACTGTAATAAACTGATCTGGTAGATCTGTAGAAAAACTCTTTCTCTTCAAAATAAAATATAGTATGCAAAGATTCTACAGCATTTAGGTTGTTTTTTACCAGTTTCAACAAAACAATTTTTTTTGATATTTTGCAAATAAAATTTATTTTTTATTTTTTCATTTATTTTATTATAGTTTTCAAACTTTTTCCTTTGGTATTTGTAGGTAATTATTGTTTCTACCTTTGGTATATAATGGATTTTCTGTAACTATGTTTTTATTATTTTTTACAAAGTGTCAAAGTTACAATTTTAGTTCGGTCAATCAACATTTTTTGGTTTTTCACATGATAAGTCCAGTTCAGATTTCAAGAAATCATTTTATTTTGTCATAATATGAAAATTCAACTCTTTCTGAAGAATTCAGTATGCAACATGACTAGGTTAGAGTAAAAAATATATTTTTGGTGAATTTCTAAAAAATACTCTGCAAAGTGGCCAAAAAGAGCTTGCCACTGTGAAAGTTTAGCATTGCCACTTCTAGGGTTAAACAAAGGAAAACCAATAGTATCTTGCCGCTTCCTCAGATAGATAACTAATCAAACACGTACTATAGATCGGGTTCAAAAGAGCAAATCATACCACTATGTGACATAATAAGAAATCATTAATTAAAATTGTATTTGTAAATCATGAGAAACATTGTGTATCAAACTCTATGCACACTGTATTCTAAATAGCAACTTAAAAAAACTAACATTAATTATTAAAAATGGAAAGTAATAAAAAGAAAGTGGAGCTAAAATCAAATTGAATCAACCCTTCCAACCATAGCTACAGTATGTGTAGAAAACTTGGTTGTTTCACCGTTATTAGAAATCGTGTCAGACACACCGCAGTGCACTCAATTGTGCAGTTGATGAGACAATAAGACTGCCACTTCACCTATTCATAGGTGTCTCTGAGGTCGAAACGATGTAAAGGTTCGTTTTGAACTTCTTCATCGCCGACTTTCTTTGTATTTCTTTGGACAAACATGATTTCAGATTCCAGGATTCAAGTCATAGTACCGTAATCTTGCTTCAACACATTAACAATGGAAATGAAGTTATAATTTAAATGACAACTAAACTGGAACATACAATGAGGCTATGGAAATTAAACGTTAATGAAAACTATTAATTTATTAACATGTAGATACATTAAAACATTTACCAATTTACATACTGTTAAGAAAATTTGCTAAAAGCGAAGATTTCTTTTTCTGGACAATAGGTGACTGTGTCAGCACCTGATGCATACGGACTTGCTGTTTGAGGTTCAGTTTCTTGGCTGACTTTTTGGAAGAAACATTTGGAGAGACATGTTTTGTGGATTTTGCATTCACAGCTGATTCCAGAGAATTCTTGTACTTCTGTACAACAGATGCGTTCAGCCCAGCGAAAACGTCTTTTTTCTTCCGTTTCTTTTTCTTCTTCACTTCTTCAACCGCTACAAAGTCATCTTCCTCAGGTACAGTTTCGGTTTTACTTTTCCTCATGGGTACCTCAGTGGTTTTCTTGCAAATGTGACACTCGAAAATCTAGACAAAAAAGAAATAATGAGAATATGTTAGACGAGACAATTAATTCCAGGTACCTTGAGTAATGGCTAAATTTACATACCATGTTTTATTAATCCATAAAATTAAAATTAAACTGTATTATGCACTTCATTCATTAATTTATTCGTTGTATTTTTTTATATAACACTGCAGATCAAAACTTTAAAGTTTACTCACTTACAATAACTGTAATTGGTCTCTTTTTAGCTGACCATATTTCTCTCTTTTTCATTAATTCAACGTATCAATCAATGAATTAAATCAATTTATATAATACAGGTGATCTTTCTTTTTTCCTCAGAGCTTATTAGGGGATAACTGCCCTTCAGGGTTATGATACTTTCTAGGGAGGCTTGGTCAGAAGGAAAGAAACAAGTTTCTCCAAAAGAGCTTGAACGGTTTACGGATGGCTCTAAAACAAAAAATGGTGTAGGCGTTGGGATTGTGGGAATGAGACAATGTAGGGATTCGATGGTCCCTATGAGTACTTATCCCTCAGTCTTTCAGGGAGAAGTCACAGCCATTATAGAATGTTCTTGTGAGAACCTTTGTTTACAATATAGGAGTAAGATTATTGATATCCCACCTTCCTTTTTGGATTGGTACTTATTACAGAAAGTTAGTGAGAGTAATATGTAATATTACAATTGCTCATGATAATGTAATATATCTTTTTTTTAGGTATGTAGAAAGAATATGGCTAACTTATATATGAGAATCCAGTTCAATGTACAAGTCAGTTGAGTATACATCCGGGTCTTCTGTACCAGGAGACTGTATTACATCTATTATAGAATAGTGTCATTATTTTAGTGGCTTTTAATGTATCCAAAAGCTTAATGGATATCTAAAGCATTAAAAATTTTTCCCTTGTACTGAGGGGAGATGACATGTGTGTTTTGTTTTCTGCTCAGCTGTTTTAATGCAACAACCATTGGATCTAGATACTCAAAACTTATTTACTAAAGTTCTTAAGTATTTCCTTCTTACAGCTCTATCAGTATGTGCAAACATCAAACCATCATTCTGCTTCATAATCATTTTCATTCAAAGCCCCAAAAATAAATATTAATTTGACTTTATCTTCTTGACTATGGGGCATTATTACTCTTACGACAGTAATTATTGGGGAATATTATTTAAAAGTAAGAATGACAAAGCGATTCAAAATCAATAACTGTAATAACACACAAAATTTCTCGAAACAGTAACCACACAATAATGATACCACTGGATAATAACCACTTTAAAAGTATGACCTGTTCTGATGAGATTGAAACAAAGAAGGAACTTGTTTGTACTAACTCCCTAGAAAGAAAAGTTACCCCCAAAATCCCGTATTTTTGGGGGACACAAAAAATGTTCAAAATCATCAAATGAAACTTTCTTTCCACATTGCACCACTGCTTAAAGGACATCTACCTAATTAAAATTTAGAACAGAATAGAAAGGGGAGTCCTAACTTTATATTCACTCTGTATGTTAAAAATATGAATCCTGGTTGTTCTTAAGTGATGTATGAGGTAAAATAATTTTTAACAAGATAAAAAGAATTAGTACCTTAAGCTCAAACTTAAAAAAGGTTACAAATTTTAAAAAGCCAATTGATTTTTGATTAAGGGTTAATTTATGCCCACTGGGATATGTCCGACCATACAAAGTAATCTGCAATGGTTAGTTAATTTAGGGTAGTTTTATATTTGAGTCTAAAAGTGGGGAAGAGATATGATAATGACTACCAATGTACAAGGTATATTTACTGGAGGACTTGTGTTCAAAAATTAAAAGAGATCATTGACAGTGAGTGATCCATACTTTACTCATAGGTTACATAGTCATATTTCTACAATGATGTCAAGCTTAACTTTAACATTTCTGTAATACTCCCTTAAAGTGGAAATATTTGCCTACATTATTTTGTCACAATTATCATCTGTCACATATCACTACTACTGATCATTTTAGTTTTAGCTCTGATACAGAAAGATATTATGAAAGTGACGTGACTTACCAAAACATTTGCTGGAATCTTGCTTTTCAACTTCCCAACTAATTTCTGCTGGTAATTATTTAGAGTGGTGAAATCTTTCTTCATTAAAGCACGAATTCGTTGTTTTGGATTCTTTTGTGGACGAAGCCGCATGCTACACAAGCCTGGAGACCAAATGTTTAAACACCACTTGCAACACGATGGACCAATCTCGATGTCAGATCCTTCATCCTTCACCAAACTTTTGTATTTGAACCTAAAAGGATACATTTTTCAATATGTGCAATTGGTATACTATATTTTGTAAAGCTATAACTGAGTTTTATTGACAACTAAAGCGTGTAAAACAGTTCCTCCAAGAAAATTCAGATATTTCACATATTCTATTGAGAATTATAAATTTGCATTTAGCTAATTAATAGAACGCAATTTGGGATTAGTATGTCACATGAATATCACATGTTAGGGTTTTATGTAAAGCTACATTTTATATTTACCTATAAAAAATTTGTCCTTGGTCAATTTACAACTTATTGGTGTATTATATACATTTCATGTACAGGGTGGCGCATATGTCAGTTTCCCCAGAAGAGAAATTTAAAGGCGTTATAGCTTAATTTAATAAAACAAAATTAGGGAAGAAAACAAATTATTATATGAAATTACTTACATATTACCATACAATGTTATAGCAGTTGTTCGAAATGTCGACCTTAATTTTGTATATACTTCATACAACGACTTAGAACAGAATCACAAATTTTTAACAATAAAGGTTTATCATTATTAACAAGTTCAAATGCATTTCTAATTGGTTTTCTGAGTTCGTCAAGATTTTGCAGTTTTGAAGCTTACACAGTCTCCTTTATAATACCCCACAGTGAAAGACAGTGAACAGACAATAATGAACTTACTCTGTGTTGCTGCCAACGCAACATTGTTACCAACCTATCAAAACAAAATATCCCTATTTATGGGGAAATTGACATATGCACCACCCTGTACTTTACACATTGTGTTATATTTTATTACTGGGTGATAAATCCTGCATGTTTTGATTATTTTTTAATATTGGTAAACAACCTGAGAACTTAATATTTTTCTTTTTGTGCAGATATTTCTCAGCAAACACTAGTTTTTTAAAGAAAATATTTTGGATGAGTGCTATTTTTACCAGTTATAATAACTTCTTTATATGTTAGCAAAAATAAAAAAATAAATATATAAGGATCATTGTCAAATTACCTTTCCCCAGTTCTTTTGAGGTCCCAAAATATACAATCTGTAATACTCAATAAAATATAGTGAGGATACTATAAAGGATTCTTCCCATAGGTACCAGGAGGCAAACCCACATGTATATCTTGAGTTATCTCAAATAATTTTCTCGTATTTATCTTTTTAGGATTTATCTTTCGCATTTCTAAAGGAACTTTTGGCTAGAAAACTGTTATTACTATATGGGGCTTTAGTTTGTCCTCACCTCGAACACCGTACTCTAGTTTTGTCCCCCCACTATACATTTCATGTAAATGTTCTACAAAGTATGCAAAATAAATTTTGTGGACTCTTGGGATTCCGGAGGGGTACTAGATCTTGAAGTCTCTGTATCAGCGCTCGAGCAGGAATTTCTGCTACCTTCACTGGCATCCAGAAGAAGAGACTTTCACATTGTATTTCTGCACAAACTTATTAATGGAATAATACACTCTCCGGAGTATATCCTTCTTGGTGCTGCAAGAACTAGATCCAGAACCCTTTTTACGATTGGCCATCACTTGAACAACTATAGCTACTATGGTGTTATCGCCCGTCTTCTCAGATTTGGCAATGGTGTTCCTGAAGATGTGGACTTCTTTTGTGATAATGAAACCAGCTGAAGAGTAATTATTATTATAAGTTAATTATTCATTCTGTTGGGTTATATAGTTTTTCATTTCTTTGGGTGCATGCTGCCTCTACAAATAGTACATGTATTTCTTGACTATTTCTAGTATTATTGCACTTTTCTTGTATTATTGTTGATGTTATTCTAGTATTATGCTTATTATTATTTGTTGTTCTTCATATATTGATTATCATTGTTGTTACATTTGTATACTGGTAGATGCCATTAATAAAAAATAAAATAAAAGTAAAAATTCATAGACGTTTTCAAATTCATAAACAATCAGTGATATTATCCGGAGGCCATTATTTTTGGAAGAGTTTTTCATACCGTGGACCTAAAAAAACTACATTATTACAAAGAACAGACTTTATTTAACTCTCTGTAAAAATCAGTCTTTATGACCAACGCAACGGTTCTTGTTTTCTGTCTACTAAAAGGAAGTGATGTCAGCGAAAAGTATTCCACTTTGTTCCTACTGTTTGTTATTAGGCTATATAAGTAGGTTTAGATTAAATTATCATATATATGTTACTAGAACCAAAGTTACCTTTATGAGCGCTCACATGATCTGAGTTTAAATGAAAACCCCGCATTGATGACCAGGGACATTTCCAATCGGTACTTTCCCAACCTCAGATCACATCCCAGATCATCCAAATTCTCCGACGTTAGATCACGTTGGTTGATGTAGCATCAGTGTACACTTGAGTAGCACCTGTGGAGCCACACACCACTTCTGACGAAAAAAGAGAAATATCCAAAATGAGATAGCAAAAAAATTCATGGTCAGATAACGTGAGGGCTCATTAACTTTTTATATTTACAATATGTTCATATGTATTTGCCAACTTATATACAGTCTAGTAACAAATAGTAAACAGGAACAGAGTGGCCTCCTTCTCGCAGACATCACTTCATTTTGGGAGGCAGAAAACAAGAACCGATCATCAAAACAACATATACTTTTAACAGCAACTTAAGTCAAATAAAATCTGTTTTTTCTAATAACGTAGTTTTTATAAACCTGGTAAGAAAATCACTTCCAAAAATAGTGGCCTCCGGATAATACCAAAGTACCAAATTAGTTAATACTTGCTGTTTATTGTTTACATTAAAAACATTGTAATTAATGGACTAAGTTGAAATCCTAGCCTATGTTAGGCTAAGTTTAACAAATTGTAATACAAAATTATTCATTCAGATTTTAAAAATCAAACCTTTCGATAAAAACAATCGAGTAAGGACTGCTGTAGGTGGTTTATTAAAATCTACGATACGTATTTATTTTTTTTACATCTTACAGGATTGTGTGGGTGTGAGGTTATGTTGTCAAATATATTATTGAATTTACTGTTGCATTTTAACCAACTTAATAAATTTACCCAAAAATATGTCTTTGATATTCATCAGTAGGATATGAAATAATAATTAAAACTAGAAAAACGTATTCAAGTGATAACCTAGAACAGTTAAAAGTACAAACCCTGTTTCATTATTTTGATTAGGCCTACAGATTAAGTTTAAGTTCATCAATATTAGACCTACCTACAAAATATCTGCACTATAATAATGAATGTAACTTTTTTAATCTCTTAATAATAATATAATAAATAATAAACTCACAAAAGATTTGATTTGATGATGGATATGCTTCTGTTTTGACATCCAAATGTTGAATTTAGCAAATTAAACTTCCTTAAAATGTCATTACCATCCATAATTTATAATGAAAGGAAATACATTTGATAGTAAACAGGATTATATTACAATTATGTTTAATTTGGACCGAATAAAAAGCCTTATAACCTCAAAACAATTAGTAAATAACCACCGTGAAGTTAGCGTCACTTTATCGTCCAGACCGTCTAGTGCATCAATGTTGCAGTCATCAATCTGAAGGCGTTAACAAAAATTCAAAAACTGAGATAAATTGTATAATACTAATTATAAAAACGATCTTTCACAAAATCAACACAGTTTTTTCTATTTATTACTTTCCACAAAGGTTTCCCATTAAATGTGTCATGAATAAAAATCCCAAATATAATACCTAAGTAAACCGTAGGAATGTATCGTAAAATGGACGTCCTCTAATAAATGCCACTCCTGAGACTTAACCAAACAAGTGCCCGCAATGGAACTTTGTACACAGATGCTCTGTAAGCTGAACTTTAATATACCAACGTCAAAAAGGTGGTGTCGGCCGTCAGAGGTCCTATCGTCTAAATTAAATGCACCGTTAGACGGGGCGTTCTCGTATAAAAGTCGCTCCTGAGACTAAACCAAACAAGTGCCCGCAATGAAACTTTGTACACAGATGCTCTGTAAGCTGAACTTTAATATACCAACGTCAAATAGGTGGTGTCGGCCGTCAGAGGTCCTATCGTCAAAATTAAATGCACGGTTAGACGGGCGTTCTCGTATAAAAGTCACTCCTGAGACTTAACCAAACAAGTGCCCGCAATGAAACTTTGTACACAGATGCTCTGTAAGCTGAACTTTAATATACCAACGTCAAATAGGTGGTGTCGGCCGTCAGAGGTCCTATCGTCAAAATTAAATGCACGGTTAGACGGGCGTTCTCGTATAAAAGTCACTCCTGAGACTAAACCAAACAAGTGCCCGCAATGAAACTTTGTACACAGATGCTCTGTAAGCTGAACTTTAATATATCAACGTCAAATAGGTGGTGTCGGCCGTCAGAGGTCCTATCGTCAAAATTAAATGCACGGTTAGACGGGCGTTCTCGTATAAAAGTCACTCCTGAGACTTAACCAAACAAGTGCCCGCAATGAAACTTTGTACACAGATGCTTTGTAAGCTGAACTTTAATATACCAACGTCAAATAGGTGGTGTCGGCCGTCAGAGGTCCTATCGTCAAAATTAAATGCACGGTTAGACGGGCGTTCTCGTATAAAAGTCACTCCTGAGACTTAACCAAACAAGTGCCCGCAATGAAACTTTGTACACAGATGCTCTGTAAGCTGAACTTTAATATACCAACGTCAAATAGGTGGTGTCGGCCGTCAGAGGTCCTATCGTCAAAATTAAATGCACGGTTAGACGGGCGTTCTCGTATAAAAGTCACTCCTGAGACTTAATCAAACAAGTGCCCGCAATGGAACTTTGTACACAGATGCTCTGTAAGCTGAACTTTAATATACCAACGTCAAATAGGTGGTGTCGGCCGTCAGAGGTCCTATCGTCTAAATTAAATGCACGGTTAGACGGGGCGTTCTCGTATAAAAGTCGCTCCTGAGACTAAACCAAACAAGTGCCCGCAATGAAACTTTGTACACAGATGCTCTGTAAGCTGAACTTTAATATACCAACGTCAAATAGGTGGTGTCGGCCGTCAGAGGTCCTATCGTCTAAATTAAATGCACGGTTAGACGGGGCGTTCTCGTATAAAAGTCGCTCCTGAGACTAAACCAAACAAGTGCCCGCAATGAAACTTTGTACACAGATGCTCTGTAAGCTGAACTTTAATATACCAACGTCAAATAGGTGGTGTCGGCCGTCAGAGGTCCTATCGTCAAAATTAAATGCACGGTTAGACGGGCGTTCTCGTATAAAAGTCGCTCCTGAGACTAAACCAAACAAGTGCCCGCAATGAAACTTTGTACACAGATGCTCTGTAAGCTGAACTTTAATATACCAACGTCAAATAGGTGGTGTCGGCCGTCAGAGGTCCTATCGTCAAAATTAAATGCACGGTTAGACGGGCGTTCTCGTATAAAAGTCACTCCTGAGACTTAACCAAACAAGTGCCCGCAATGAAACTTTGTACACAGATGCTCTGTAAGCTGAACTTTAATATACCAACGTCAAAAAGGTGGTGTCGGCCGTCCGAGGTTCTATCGTCTAAATTAAATGCACCGTTAGACGGGGCGTTCTCGTATAAAAGTCGCTCCTGAGACTAAACCAAACAAGTGCCCGCAATGAAACTTTGTACACAGATGCTCTGTAAGCTGAACTTTAATATACCAACGTCAAATAGGTGGTGTCGGCCGTCAGAGGTCCTATCGTCAAAATTAAATGCACGGTTAGACGGGCGTTCTCGTATAAAAGTCACTCCTGAGACTTAACCAAACAAGTGCCCGCAATGGAACTTTGTACACAGATGCTCTGTAAGCTGAACTTTAATATACCAACGTCAAAAAGGTGGTGTCGGCCGTCAGAGGTCCTATCGTCTAAATTAAATGCACCGTTAGACGGGGCGTTCTCGTATAAAAGTCGCTCCTGAGACTAAACCAAACAAGTGCCCGCAATGAAACTTTGTACACAGATGCTCTGTAAGCTGAACTTTAATATACCAACGTCAAATAGGTGGTGTCGGCCGTCAGAGGTCCTATCGTCAAAATTAAATGCACGGTTAGACGGGCGTTCTCGTATAAAAGTCACTCCTGAGACTTAACCAAACAAGTGCCCGCAATGGAACTTTGTACACAGATGCTCTGTAAGCTGAAATTTAATATACCAACGTCAAAAAGGTGGTGTCGGCCGTCAGAGGTCCTATCGTCGAAATTAAATGCACCGTTAGACGAGGCGTTCTTGTATAAAAGTCGCTCCTGAGACTAAACCAAACAAGTGCCCGCAATGAAACTTTGTACACAGATGCTCTGTAAGCTGAACTTTAATATACCAACGTCAAATAGGTGGTGTCGGCCGTCAGAGGTCCTATCGTCAAAATTAAATGCACGGTTAGACGGGCGTTCTCGTATAAAAGTCACTCCTGAGACTTAACCAAACAAGTGCCCGCAATGAAACTTTGTACACAGATGCTCTGTAAGCTGAACTTTAATATACCAACGTCAAATAGGTGGTGTCGGCCGTCAGAGGTCCTATCGTCAAAATTAAATGCACGGTTAGACGGGCGTTCTCGTATAAAAGTCACTCCTGAGACTAAACCAAACAAGTGCCCGCAATGAAACTTTGTACACAGATGCTCTGTAAGCTGAACTTTAATATATCAACGTCAAATAGGTGGTGTCGGCCGTCAGAGGTCCTATCGTCAAAATTAAATGCACGGTTAGACGGGCGTTCTCGTATAAAAGTCGCTCCTGAGACTTAACCAAACAAGTGCCCGCAATGAAACTTTGTACACAGATGCTCTGTAAGCTGAACTTTAATATACCAACGTCAAATAGGTGGTGTCGGCCGTCAGAGGTCCTATCGTCAAAATTAAATGCACGGTTAGACGGGCGTTCTCGTATAAAAGTCACTCCTGAGACTTAACCAAACAAGTGCCCGCAATGAAACTTTGTACACAGATGCTCTGTAAGCTGAACTTTAATATACCAACGTCAAAAAGGTGGTGTCGGCCGTCAGAGGTCCTATCGTCTAAATTAAATGCACGGTTAGACGGGGCGTTCTCGTATAAAAGTCGCTCCTGAGACTAAACCAAACAAGTGCCCGCAATGAAACTTTGTACACAGATGCTCTGTAAGCTGAACTTTAATATACCAACGTCAAATAGGTGGTGTCGGCCGTCAGAGGTCCTATCGTCAAAATTAAATGCACGGTTAGACGGGCGTTCTCGTATAAAAGTCGCTCCTGAGACTAAACCAAACAAGTGCCCGCAATGAAACTTTGTACACAGATGCTCTGTAAGCTGAACTTTAATATACCAACGTCAAATAGGTGGTGTCGGCCGTCAGAGGTCCTATCGTCAAAATTAAATGCACGGTTAGACGGGCGTTCTCGTATAAAAGTCACTCCTGAGACTTAACCAAACAAGTGCCCGCAATGGAACTTTGTACACAGATGCTCTGTAAGCTGAAATTTAATATACCAACGTCAAAAAGGTGGTGTCGGCCGTCAGAGGTCCTATCGTCGAAATTAAATGCACCGTTAGACGAGGCGTTCTTGTATAAAAGTCGCTCCTGAGACTAAACCAAACAAGTGCCCGCAATGAAACTTTGTACACAGATGCTCTGTAAGCTGAACTTTAATATACCAACGTCAAATAGGTGGTGTCGGCCGTCAGAGGTCCTATCGTCAAAATTAAATGCACGGTTAGACGGGCGTTCTCGTATAAAAGTCGCTCCTGAGACTAAACCAAACAAGTGCCCGCAATGAAACTTTGTACACAGATGCTCTGTAAGCTGAACTTTAATATACCAACGTCAACATAGGTGGTGTCGGCCGTCAGAGGATTCTATCGTCAAAATTAAATGCACGGTTAGACGGGCGTTCTCGTATAAAAGTCACTCCTGAGACTTAACCAAACAAGCTGGCCCGCAATGGAACTTTGTACACAGATGCTCTGTAAGCTGAAATTTAATTATACCAAACGTCAAAAAGGTAGGAGGGTGTCGGGGCCGTCAGAGGTTCCTTCCTATCGTCGAAATTAAATGCACCGTTAGACGAGGCGTTCTTGTATAAAAGTCGCTCCTGAGACCTAAACCAAAACAAGTGCCCGCAATGAAAACTTTTGTACACAGATTGCTCTGTAAGCTGAACTTTAATATACCAACGTCAAATAGGTGGTTGTCGGCCGTCAGAGGTCCTATCGTCAAAATTAAATGCACGGTTAGACGGCGTTCTCGTATAAAAGTCACTCCTGAGACTAAACCAAACAAGTGCCCGCAATGAAACTTTGTACACAGATGCTCTGTAAGCTGAACTTTTAATATATCAACGTCAAATACGTGGTGTCGGCCGTCAGAGGTCCTATCGTCAAAATTAAATGCACGGTTAGACGGGCGTTCTCGTATAAAAGTCGCTCCTGAGACTTAACCCAAACAAGTGCCCGCAATGAAACTTTGTACACCCCCAGATTGCTCTGTAGCTGAACTTTAATATACCAACGTCAAAATAGGTGGTGTCGGCCGTCAGAGGTCCTATCGTCAAAATTAAATGCACGGTTTAGACGGGCGTTCTCGTATAAAAGTCACTCCTGAGACTTAACCAAACAAGTGCCCGCAATGAAACTTTGTTACACAGATGCTCTGTAAGCTGAACTTTAATATACCAACGTCAAAAAAAGGTGGTGTCGGCCGTCAGAGGTCCTATCGTCTAAATTAAATGCACGGTTAGACGGGGCGTTCTCGTATAAAAGTCGCTCCTGAGACTAAACCAAACAAGTGCCGCAATGAAACTTTGTACACAGATGCTCTGTAAGCTGAATTTAAATATACAACGTCAAATAGGTGGTGTCGGCCGGTCAGAGGTCCTATCGTCAAAATTTAAATGCACGGTTTAGACGGGCGTTCTCGTATAAAGGTCGCTCCCTGAGACTAAACCAAACAAGTGCCCGCAATGAAACTTTGTACACAGATGCTCTGTAAGCTGAACCTTAATAATACTACAACGTCAAATAGGTGGTGTCGGCCGTCAGAGGTCCTATCGTTCAAAATTAAATGCACGGTTAGACGGGCGTATCGTATAAAAGTCACTCCGTTATAAAAGTCACTCATGAGACTTAACCAAAACAAGTTGCAATGGCAAACTTTGTACACAGATGCTCTGTAAGCTGAACTTTAATATTTACCAACGTCAAAAAGGTGGTGTCGGCCGTCAGAGGTCCTATCGTCGAAATTAAATGCACCGTTAGACGAGGAGTTCTTGTATAAAAGTCGCTCCTGAGACTAAACCAACAACAAGTGCCCGCAATGAAACTTTGTACACAGATGCTCTGTAAGCTGAACTTTAATATACCAACGTCAAATAGGTGGTGTCGGCCGTCAGAGGTCCTATCGTCAAAATTAAATGCACGGTTAGACAGATGTTCTCGTATAAAAGTATTAGATTTTCAAGTATCAAGGTTATATAAACTAGATTAGTATATATACTGCAAAATGTTCAAACGTCGTATGGAATTTGGTACTCCAAAGTTTCATTATTTTTAAAACATGAAAAATTAAAAGCATTATAAAAAGTGATAGCTTGAAATTCTAGCATGCGGAAGTATTTTAGAAGTTATAACATAAATATTACTGCTTCTCTTTTGCGCACTTTTTTAAATGACGTTGTCCTTTTATATCCATGAAAATAATAAGTAAAATTTGTAGGCTAATTAACAATATATTTTTTCTAACCTCACATATATTTAAAAAAACAATTTATTTTATATTTCATTTATTATTTTTATTCTGTTTACTTCTGTTTTTATCTGCAACAATTTATTTTTAAATGTGTCACCAATTATTTTACTATTGTAAAGTTTTGAACTATTGTTTTTTGTAATCACTGAATTTATTCAGGGTATGTGAATCTTATTTAGAGTTATTATATCGCATGGTTGTATTGTATTTAAATGTCGTGTAATTTAGGACATTAGGGTTTCCCTGATTTTTTTCTAATTTTTCAGAGTCAGATGTGGTTGAGGCTTGAGAAATTTATGTTATTGCTGACACCTGGTAGGTATGAGCAGATGTTATAATATGGAAGAAAAGCTATTGTGTAGACTTATCTCTTTACCCAATACCCCTCACGGAATTTCTGAGAATAGTTTTATAACCCTTACACATAATTTCATTAGACACATTCAGAAGGGACACGCAAACTCGAGACCGGTTGCCATAAACCTATTGTCTGGTAATGACACCATTTCGAGGAAGGAATCACCTCACCCGAGCCTTTACCTGAGACTACCTCACTGTTAATTCTGTTGTAGTTAAAATATTTGTTCCATTCCATTATTTGAACGTTGATTAATTTGAACTGTAAAAATCATGCAATGCTAACAAACATCTTTGTACAACTTATACATGAAATTAACAAATCGATTACATGGAATAGTAGGCTAATCACGCCAAATATTCTACGTAACAATATACCAAGAAAATGTATTATAAGTTTTTAATATTAAAGCTCGTATGCTTTAAACAGAGGTAAACATCAATTTAATACTAACAAATGACCATTATAATTTTCAAAATAGACAAATAGAATGAATAACATGATAATGATGCATTGACTTAAGAGAAAAAATCCTTCTAGAAGTTCTATATTTTTAGAATTGATAATATAATTAAATGGCGGTACCATTACATCAACTCATAGAAATAGTAATACCATTGAAGCATTCATTTCATATTGACTATGTTTAATAAGTCATAAATTGCAAACCTAAAACATGTGGTTTTAACGCACAAACCTCGGAAATTGTTTGCTGCTTAAAATACAAAGTATGACCTCAATATTGGCTTTATATTATAATATGCGTCAGATACGTTTGATAACATACTGTATCGTTGAACTTAATATTTTAGTGCGGAAATATCAAAATACACGTTATTGGCATAAGAATATATATTTAGAATCTCCTTAAAAATCGAATGGAAAACTACAAATCTGTTTCTGTATACAAAACGTAACACGCGTACGTTCTTACTGTAATTTACTGGAGATTATATAACAACTCCAGATATCTTAACTACACTGAGGGCAGTTTCCCACTGGGGCATCAAAGAGTAGAGGAAAGGTTTATTTTTTACTCATAAATTTAATGTTAATGCCAATTTAAACGTGTTTTAGTTTCTATACGATTCTAAACGTTTAGTAGTGTAAAAGGCCCAACACTGATATTGCAAATATAAAAATAGGGTCGTTGAGATAACGATTCGTAGAGTAAAAGAGCTGCCCCCCAAATAAAAGATCCTTCTGAGACTAAACCAAACAAATGCCCGCAATGAAACTTTGTACATAGATCCTGAATTTTAATGTACAAAATGTATTTGTTAATTATTTGAATAGCGCTTAACGGTTTGGTGGTGGATTGAGTAGCTGCCAATATCGTTATGCACAGTATATTGATAGACAGAAGCCAAGGAAAGAAAGCAATTTTATTAACCTGCATGTAGAATTAGCATCAACCACGGTATAGCAAAAATATTAGGTCCCGCCCAACGCAAAGAAAAGTGCTTAACGGTTTGGTGGTGGATTGAGTAGCTGCCAATATCGTTATGCACAGTATATTGATAGACAGAAGCCAAGGAAAGAAAGCAATTTTATTAATTTGTATATAGAATTAGCATCAACCACGGTATAGCAAAAATATTAGGTCCCGCCCAACGCAAAGAAAAGTGCTTAACGGTTTGGTGGTGGATTGAGTAGCTGCCAATATCGTTATGCACAGTATATTGATAGACAGAAGCCAAGGAAAGAAAGCAATTTTATTAATTTGTATATAGAATTAGCATCAACCACGGTATAGCAAAAATATTAGGTTCCGCCCAACGCAAAGAAAAGTGCTTAACGGTTTGGTGGAGGATTGAGTAGCTGCCAATATCGTTATGCACAGTATATTGATAGACAGAAGCCAATGAATTGAAGAGATCCAAATAGAACTTGCAACAACCACTGTTTGAAAAAGTTATTAGGTCCCACAAAAATAATGAGATGTTTCCTGAAGTTGTTGGTAGTGAAACTAGTAGCTACCATTAGTTTTATATTAATTGTAATTATTATCAAGAACCCTAACCCTACAACTAACTACCTCATACGCCATACTTAACCCCGAAATATACTATACTCTACTTCCACCACCTCATCTCTTTCGAAAAGAATCCTTCTACAACCAGAACCTGCTTAGACGATAGTAATGACCACACGAAGGACGTGTCGCTGTCGTGAGCAACATGTTCTCCTCTTCCTGACAAGATGATTTACTGAAGTGGTAAAGGGATACAATTGTCCCTCAGATTGATATTTAGATTAAACGTATATTTAGATTGTTTATAAGAATACTCTTTACAGGTGAAGTAAAACATTAATAACAAAAAGTAATTTTTAGAAATTGTAAATGTTTTACAGCCGTATTTTTCTTCATTATTATTGTATGGGAATTGTGTCATAACTGACAGAGCGCAGTGAATACATACATACATACGGTCCTTCTTATCCCATACATGTGTTAGCGTAAATATTTCCATCCACGAATAATTTAATTGTTTTGCTTAAATCATGGCCTGTAAATTCATTCCCATAATATATCATACATGTATATAGACATTTCAGTAACAGTTTCTGCTATTGATGTCCGTAAAATAGGTCCATAGTTGCATGGCAGAGTAAATTTTGTTGGTGTTGGGTATTTGTAATATAAATTTAAAAAACTCGTACATAGCATATGCTTTAAGAAATTGTAATAACATATTTGTTGGTATTATCTTTTAAGTTTGTACCCGTTGAGTTCCAGAGTCTAGAGAAGGAAGAAGAAAAAAGAAGAAAGTGGTGTTTTTTTAGTGGGTATGCCATCAGAATACTATCTGGTGGAGAGCCCCACACTTGTTCGCTTGGTTACGGTAAGACCAAGCGTTCGTGCAGCAATGCATTTTTTCACCAATTAAAAAAAAAAAAAAAAAAAAAACATGGTTTGTGTCATATTAATTTTACTTTTTGTTATAGCTCTCATTTTTTTTAAATTTCCTGACTACATGGAAAAGAAGTACGAGTATTGTCTAATAAAAAGGTAATGTATTACTTATATAACTAATAAGTACAAAACACAAACAACTTCAATTTCGTTGGTATATTAAAGTTCAGCTTACAGAGCATCTGTGTACAAAGTTTCATTGCGGGCACTTGTTTGGTTTAGTCTCAGGAGCGACTTTTATACGAGAACGCCCCGTCTAACGGTGCATTTAATTTCGACGATAGGACCTCTGACGGCCGACACCACCTTTTTGACGTTGGTATATTAAAGTTCAGCTTACAGAGCATCTGTGTACAAAGTTTCATTGCGGGCACTTGTTTGGTTAAGTCTCAGGAGTGACTTTTATACGAGAACGCCCGTCTAACCGTGCATTTAATTTTGACGATAGGACCTCTGACGGCCGACACCACCTATTTGACGTTGGTATATTAAAGTTCAGCTTACAGAGCATCTGTGTACAAAGTTTCATTGCGGGCACTTGTTTGGTTTAGTCTCAGGAGCGACTTTTATACGAGAACGCCCCGTCTAACGGTGCATTTAATTTAGACGTTAGGACCTCTGACGGCCGACACCACCTTTTTGACGTTGGTATATTAAAGTTCAGCTTACAGAGCATCTGTGTACAAAGTTTCATTGCGGGCACTTGTTTGGTTTAGTCTCAGGAGCGACTTTTATACGAGAACGCCCCTTCTAACGGTGCATTTAATTTCGACGATAGGACCTCTGACGGCCGACACCACCTTTTTGACGTTGGTATATTAAATTTCAGCTTACAGAGCATCTGTGTACAAAGTTTCATTGCGGGCACTTGTTTGGTTAAGTCTCAGGAGTGACTTTTATACGAGAACGCCCGTCTAACCGTGCATTTAATTTTGACGATAGGACCTCTGACGGCCGACACCACCTATTTAACGTTGGTATATTAAAGTTCAGCTTACAGAGCATCTGTGTACAAAGTTTCATTGCGGGCACTTGTTTGGTTTAGTCTCAGGAGTGACTTTTATACGAGAACGCCCCGTCTAACGGTGCATTTAATTTCGACGATAGGACCTCTGACGGCCGACACCACCTATTTCACGTTGGTATATTAAAGTTCAGCTTACAGAGCATCTGTGTACAAAGTTTCATTGCGGGCACTTGTTTGGTTTAGTCTCAGGAGCGACTTTTATACGAGAACGCCCCGTCTAACGGTGCATTTAATTTCGACGATAGGACCTCTGACGGCCGACACCACCTATTTCACGTTGGTATATTAAAGTTCAGCTTACAGAGCATCTGTGTACAAAGTTTCATTGCGGGCACTTGTTTGGTTTAGTCTCAGGAGTGACTTTTATACGAGAACGCCCGTCTAACCGTGCATTTAATTTTGACGATAGGACCTCTGACGGCCGACACCACCTATTTGACGTTGGTATATTAAAGTTCAGCTTACAGAGCATCTGTGTACAAAGTTTCATTGCGGGCACTTGTTTGGTTAAGTCTCAGGAGTGACTTTTATACGAGAACGCCCGTCTAACCGTGCATTTAATTTTGACGATAGGACCTCTGACGGCCGACACCACCTATTTGACGTTGGTACATTAAAGTTCAGCTTACAGAGCATCTGTGTACAAAGTTCCATTGCGGGCACTTGTTTGGTTAAGTCTCAGGAGTGACTTTTATACGAGAACGCCCGTCTAACCGTGCATTTAATTTTGACGATAGGACCTCTGACGGCCGACACCACCTATTTGACGTTGGTATATTAAAGTTCAGCTTACAGAGCATCTGTGTACAAAGTTTCATTGCGGGCACTTGTTTGGTTTAGTCTCAGGAGCGACTTTTATACGAGAACGCCCCGTCTAACGGTGCATTTAATTTCGACGATAGGACCTCTGACGGCCGACACCACCTATTTCACGTTGGTATATTAAAGTTCAGCTTACAGAGCATCTGTGTACAAAGTTTCATTGCGGGCACTTGTTTGGTTTAGTCTCAGGAGTGACTTTTATACGAGAACGCCCGTCTAACCGTGCATTTAATTTTGACGATAGGACCTCTGACGGCCGACACCACCTATTTGACGTTGGTATATTAAAGTTCAGCTTACAGAGCATCTGTGTACAAAGTTTCATTGCGGGCACTTGTTTGGTTAAGTCTCAGGAGTGACTTTTATACGAGAACGCCCGTCTAACCGTGCATTTAATTTTGACGATAGGACCTCTGACGGCCGACACCACCTATTTGACGTTGGTACATTAAAGTTCAGCTTACAGAGCATCTGTGTACAAAGTTCCATTGCGGGCACTTGTTTGGTTAAGTCTCAGGAGTGACTTTTATACGAGAACGCCCGTCTAACCGTGCATTTAATTTTGACGATAGGACCTCTGACGGCCGACACCACCTATTTGACGTTGGTATATTAAAGTTCAGCTTACAGAGCATCTGTGTACAAAGTTTCATTGCGGGCACTTGTTTGGTTTAGTCTCAGGAGCGACTTTTATACGAGAACGCCCCGTCTAACGGTGCATTTAATTTCGACGATAGGACCTCTGACGGCCGACACCACCTTTTTGACGTTGGTATATTAAAGTTCAGCTTACAGAGCATCTGTGTACAAAGTTTCATTGCGGGCACTTGTTCGGTTTAAGTCTCAGGAGTGACTTTTATACGAGAACGCCCGTCTAACCGTGCATTTAATTTTGACGATAGGACCTCTGACGGCCGACACCACCTATTTGACGTTGGTATATTAAAGTTCAGCGTACAGAGCATCTGTGTACAAAGTTTCATTGCGGGCACTTGTTTGGTTTAGTCTCAGGAGCGACTTTTATACGAGAACGCCCCGTCTAACGGTGCATTTAATTTCGACGATAGGACCTCTGACGGCCGACACCACCTTTTTGACGTTGGTATATTAAAGTTCAGCTTACAGAGCATCTGTGTACAAAGTTTCATTGCGGGCACTTGTTTGGTTAAGTCTCAGGAGTGACTTTTATACGAGAACGCCCGTCTAACCGTGCATTTAATTTTGACGATAGGACCTCTGACGGCCGACACCACCTATTTGACGTTGGTATATTAAAGTTCAGCTTACAGAGCATCTGTGTACAAAGTTTCATTGCGGGCACTTGTTTGGTTTAGTCTCAGGAGCGACTTTTATACGAGAACGCCCGTCTAACGGTGCATTTAATTTCGACGATAGGACCTCTGACGGCCGACACCACCTTTTTGACGTTGGTATATTAAAGTTCAGCTTACAGAGCATCTGTGTACAAAGTTTCATTGCGGGCACTTGTTTGGTTAAGTCTCAGGAGTGACTTTTATACGAGAACGCCCGTCTAACCGTGCATTTAATTTTGACGATAGGACCTCTGACGGCCGACACCACCTATTTGACGTTGGTATATTAAAGTTCAGCTTACAGAGCATCTGTGTACAAAGTTTCATTGCGGGCACTTGTTTGGTTAGTCTCGGGAGTGACTTTTATACGAGAACGCCCGTCTAACCGTGCATTTAATTTTGACGATAGGACCTCTGACGGCCGACACCACCTATTTGACGTTGGTATATTAAAGTTCAGCTTACAGAGCATCTGTGTACAAAGTTTCATTGCGGGCACTTGTTTGGTTTAGTCTCGGGAGTGACTTTTATACGAGAACGCCCGTCTAACCGTGCATTTAATTTTGACGATAGGACCTCTGACGGCCGACACCACCTATTTGACGTTGGTATATTAAAGTTCAGCTTACAGAGCATCTGTGTACAAAGTTTCATTGCGGGCACTTGTTTGGTTAAGTCTCAGGAGTGACTTTTATACGAGAACGTCCGTCTAACCGTGCATTTAATTTTGACGATAGGACCTCTGACGGCCGACACCACCTATTTGACGTTGGTACATTAAAGTTCAGCTTACAGAGCATCTGTGTACAAAGTTTCATTGCGGGCACTTGTTTGGTTTAGTCTCAGGAGCGACTTTTATACGAGAACGCCCCGTCTAACGGTGCATTTAATTTCGACGATAGGACCTCTGACGGCCGACACCACCTTTTTGACGTTGGTATATTAAATTTCAGCTTACAGAGCATCTGTGTACAAAGTTCCATTGCGGGCACTTGTTTGGTTAAGTCTCAGGAGTGACTTTTATACGAGAACGCCCGTCTAACCGTGCATTTAATTTTGACGATAGGACCTCTGACGGCCGACACCACCTATTTGACGTTGGTATATTAAAGTTCAGCTTACAGAGCATCTGTGTACAAAGTTTCATTGCGGGCACTTGTTTGGTTTAGTCTCGGGAGTGACTTTTATACGAGAACGCCCGTCTAACCGTGCATTTAATTTTGACGATAGGACCTCTGACGGCCGACACCACCTTTTTGACGTTGGTATATTAAAGTTCAGCTTACAGAGCATCTGTGTACAAAGTTCCATTGCGGGCACTTGTTTGGTTAAGTCTCAGGAGTGGCATTTATTAGAGGACGTCCATTTTACGATACATTCCTACGGTTTACTTAGGTATTATATTTGGGATTTTTATTCATGACACATTTAATGGGAAACCTTTGTGGAAAGTAATAAATAGAAAAAACTGTGTTGATTTTGTGAAAGATCGTTTTTATAATTAGTATTATACAATTTATCTCAGTTTTTGAATTTTTGTTAACGCCTTCAGATTGATGACTGCAACATTGATGCACTAGACGGTCTGGACGATAAAGTGACGCTAACTTCACGGTGGTAGTAAATACTAAACCGTAAACAATGCTCATCCCCACCACATGCAGTCAACGTGAAAACATAGTCAGCTGTGTATTGTTTTTACCCGAACAAAATGACGATGGTCCAAGGTTGTATAAAATTTGAATTCAATTATGTCAATGTAGTTATACTGTTCGTAAATAAAAAAAAAACTCATTGATAGATACACGTTTTTCTACGACGAAAACATATTAATAACTATAATGTAGTAATTGTTAATCTATACATATTATACGTTAATTGTTTAGTTTGTGTAAGTAGCTTTGTGCATTGTCGTGTGATGTTTTTAGTTAGTTAACTGTTATCTCGCGAATTATATTGACAAAATCAACATTTCTACTACTCATTTTCAACTTTTACTAAAAAATTAAAGATTGTTTGAACTAGTGAATGGTTTTATTTCTTTATGCTCCAACCGCATAACCAGTCGTTTGCGGTTGCACAAACTGTTGGCGGCTGCACGACTGTTGCACAAACAGTCGGCAATGAGAATAGAAAGTGCTTAAACCTTGATCACAGCTTCTGAGTCACAACTGTGTATAGAAATATAGATATGTGAAACAGTAAGAAAACTTAATATTGATAGTCCTATTGTGAAGAAAACGTTATTTAATTTATTTATTTATTAACGGACAAACCATTTTACAATAAATTACACAATAGCTGATACAAGCGATAAGGCAATAAAAATACAAAAAAAGAAAAATATAAACTATTGAAACATAAACAATGAAACTGCAAGATGTGTTCTGCAAATACAGCAATTAATTAACAAAAATCAGATATATATTGTATTGTTGTTAGTATTGGAGTTATACTGGTCAGGTGCCATTGACCAATGAAATTATCAATGAGTTTTTTTACTGAAAAACTTATTTATTTCCAAATAAATAAATTACAATGTCATAATACACTAAATTATACTATATTTAAAAAAATATTGACTAAAAAATAAGCATTTCTTAAAATATAGGAAATGAACTCACATAGGCAATTCTTTACGTGAGTACGATTCATTGAAAAAGATAGGTCAACCTGAATTGCGAATAGGGTTTAAAATATATATACATATATGACTCAAATATATAGCATCCAAAAAGAACACACATTAATAACCTTGCTCCTTGTGTCTAGAGTCAAGTTGTCAGCTTTGTACTAAAAAAAAAAAAACTATAAAATATAATTACTTAGTTTAAGACCTGCTGCCTCATGCTAAATTTCTTATGAAGTTTTTTTTTGTTAGGAAGAAACTTCTCTGGGATTTTATAAAGGGAGTCATTTCGACTGCTGGTAATCACGTTTATAATTATAAACTAAAGTTTAAATTAATTTTTAATATACTGTGTTACATTTCCCAACTAATGCAACATATTGTAAAGTTTTAATGAGATACAAAGACAAGATTATCGGGACATGATATTTGTGTGTTGTAAAGCCAAATATGGATATGGTAAAAAAAGGTTCACAATTAAATATTTCATTTCTAGATGCCCAAAAACTACCTGATTTCTTTTAGGCGTTACCTTTAAAATCTCTGTCTATAGCTGTACTCTTTAAGCTGTACATTTAACTTTAAAAGAGAATAGATTTTGCACCCATATAAAGATTGTGTAGCAGAAAGTTTGTGCTTTAAAGTTTATTTTGTTAGGTGGTACATAGATAGCACTACCTATACCAACTAATCCATTTGAATTTTCTAGTAATGTCTTCATTTATATAAATTAAATTTTAAATGTTCTACAACTGTATTTAATTTACAAGTCACAATTTTGAATCTGTTTATATTATTTGTTGGTATAAACTCTGATATTTGTTACACAACACATGAAGATATATAGAATAAATCAATTACATTACATGCACAGGGTAAGATTTACATAAGCAATGCCTCTATTATTATTGATGATTAAAACAAGCTTGAATTACTTTGAATTGGTTTATAGAGAGATCATTATAGAGTTATAATAGAAAAACTAAAGGGTGTGGGTGTGTGTGTGTACTGTTAAAACATAATTGATTTTGAGCCTAACTTTCTAAAATGCAGGGGAAGGTTTTACTGTATTCTACAATAACTGAGATTCTACTGGAAAACTAGACCACTGCCTGGGGCTGAAAATTTAAAGGGTTACAATGTTCCTTATGACGGTCCCTATCCTGGAAATGTTTGTTATAATCATTAATGGAAATTTAAATTTTTGACATAACGAGATGTACAATTTTTGTGAAAATGTCTTTGAACTTCTTAACATTAACGTACTCCATAGTTAAAAGGTATACACAAATATTGTAAAAAAACATACTTTATTAAATAACAATTTATTTACAGAACCACAAATATTTTGAAGCAAAAATATGAACAAGGATTGTTGTGGAATAATTTATTATTAACACAAGTATTTTTATTACCATACCAAACAATCTAAAAAAAAAACATAATAAATAATAAGATCAAAATACCTCCATTTAACATTTAAAATTAACCGAGATACAATTTTACGCTACATTTCAGAGAATCCCATTACTACAACTAACTTAGATGTAACAATTAACACGTAATAAGCATAAAAACACTGACTACAAGAAAATTGTAATTTTATTTACAAATGTTTTAATTTGTTAGTTTCAGCATATTAAACTGGACTTATTAATAACTGGTACTTTTGACTCATAATGCTTAAGAAATATAATGTTACTGTAGAAACTGTGGTTTAAAAACTGATCTAATTAATATATTAGTTTAGTTTTGGTCATTGAACCACACATATACGAGGTAATCTCCCTTTTTCTCCCTACTATGAAAAAAGACTGAACACAATGAATATTTAAACTATGCTATTAGTGTACAAATAATAAATCTTAATGTTGAAAACCAACTCTACTTTTGGCCATTTTGATTTTAGCTCCATAAAATTAGCTCAAACCTTCAACACTTTTACGCCATTATTTGCGATCATAGACTAATGGGAGATGTTTTATTTTAAAGATATGATTAATACGCATTCCAAACATGTTTAGCTAGTTTTGGGATACGTTTATTGGTTACTTTGAAAAAGTCTCATACTTCTTTGCACTAAATAGACAAGAAAAACTCCAAGTAATATCTTTTAAATGAGAAACTTCCCAAAAGTCTATGACCACAAATAAGGTACTAAAGGCATTTAAGATTAAACATTTTTCTTATGAGGTAAAACTCAAATTATTATCTACAATCGGCTCTTAACCGTGGAAGTGTTAAGACACAACAAAAAACATAAGAAATTATAAAACATGTACTGATTTTTGTAAGTTTTACAAAGTTCCTTTATAAGTAGCATACAAAAATCGTATGAGTAATTTATGCATAGTTGTATATAATTTTCCTTGTTAAGAGTCAGAGAATAAACCTAACCATTTAAAGTTGTAGCTGAAAAACAGTACAATCAAATTTTGAAAGCTTATCAAGTGATAACTTTGATCATAATTACAATACAAGATTTAAACTGAGGAAACAGTCAACCTCAGACTTCATTAATAACTCACATAACAAACAAAGGGCTGTTTGGGAGGTTATTAACTACGAAAAATGCAATAACAGTAAAAAGGACGAACCACTTAAACTTATAATCAATGATAAACTGATCCAGGACCCTTTGGAAATAACTGAACACTTCAACCATTACTTTACAAAAATAGCTGACATCACTCTCTGTAACGCTAACCAGGCCATAAATAATCAGCTAACAACATGGAAAGACTATGGCGATGTACCTGACTTCATCCCACTCTCAACCACACCGGAAGAAGTCCTTCATATACTCACATCCCTTAAATCGAAACCAGCCGCAGGTGTCGATGAAGTCTCTTCCACACTCCTAAAACACTGTAAGGATGAAATAGCAAATCCCTTATGTCACATAATTAACCTGTCGTTTTCACAAGGTGTCTTTCCTATGAAACTGAAACTTGCAAAAGTATTTCCTAAACACAAGAAAGGCAATACAACATCAGTGGAAAACTATAGACCTATATCGATTCTTCCAACGATATCAAAAGTAATTGAAAAAATCTTTCTGAATCAATTGACAGCACATCTGACTACTCAAAACATCTTGACGCCTCAACAGCATGGCTTCTTACAAGGAAGATCCACCACCACGGCTATAGTTCAACTGACAGAGTTTATTATCGACAAACTTGAAGAAGGTACAACAGTAACCGCCATGCTACTAGACTTCAGCAAGGCTTTTGATTGCCTAAACCACTCTCTACTGCTCCAAAAAGTAGGGAATATGGGCATTAGGGGAGCATCACATGACTGGCTTGCTAGCTACCTGAAAGATCGACAGCAACTAGTGGAAGTAAATTATACCAGAAACAACACATCCCATAAAGCAAGATCAACCTTACTCCCAATCACTAGAGGTGTACCTCAGGGATCTATACTTGGACCAGTGCTCTTCATATTGCTGACAAATGACCTACCAAGCTATCTTCTTGACTGGGCCCAAGCTATGTTATATTCAGATGACACCGCTCTTCTTTTTTCCAAAAAAGACACAGAATCTCTTGAAATAAATTCATTTATAGCCCTGAATATGACAAAGCAATACTGCCAACATAATGACCTAGTTCTTAATGAGAGCAAAACACAACAATTAATATGGAAAGGCCGAAGAACCAATGATTACTATGGCTTACCTGAAATAATCCAAGATAATGAAGCCAAGTATCTCGGCATAACAATAGATGACAATCTCTCTTGGAACTCACACATTGATGGTCTTTGCAGCAAGCTCAACTCTAGTATCTATGCTCTTAAAAGAATAAAAAGTACTTGTAACAAAGATACTACCAGGACAGCATACTTCTCTCTTTTTGAATCTCATCTGAGGTACGGACTACTTGTGTGGGGCAACTCCTCAGTAAGAAACAGGGAGCGGGTTCTGGTTCTACAAAAGAAAGCAATTCGAATTCTTGTGGGACTGACTCCTCAAGACTCATGCCGTCAGGCATTTGGAGAACTAGCGATCTTGACAGCTGTCTCACTCTACATCTGCGAGACCATCTGCTTCACAATAGCTCAGAAACCTGACCAGCTAGGTGACACACACAGCTATGACACCAGAAACGCCTGTAACTATGCCCTCCCCACACACCACCTGACCCTATTTGAAAAGAAACCTACATACATGGGGAGAAAACTTTTCAATCATCTTCCAGAGGACCTCAAGAGACGCAGAGATGAGAAGTACTTCAAGACAGCACTCAAGGCCTGGCTGCTGCAGAAACCATATTACACCCTAGAAGAATTTTTAAATACCTGATTGTACAACTAAATTACATTGACACAATTCTGTACTCCATGTATACGAATAAAGATTTCTGTATTCTGTATTCTGTAAAGCTAATTTTCAATATCCCATACATCGACTGCGTCTGGTAGAAAAAACTCCAATATACACGGCAAAAAAACTATACAATAAGTTACCTCAAAAATATAAACATTTAATCAATTCAAAAACATTTAAAAGCAAACTAACAGATTTTTTGTTGGAAAAAAACTATTATAGTGTTGATGAGTATTTGATGGATCCTGAATTTTAAAATTGTGTTTTAACATAGATTACATTAAATTTGTTACGCTGTCTTGACCTCTTATATGTATTTTTATTAAGTTTATATGTATATGTGAATTGTGATGTGCATATGTATGAATGTATATGTGTATGTATCATTATTACATTAATTTATGACAATGTTACCTGTTTCTATAGCAATGCTATGTATAAACGTTGACGTAACAATAAAGACTGATTCTGATTCTGAAATAATTTTTTCAGCATACATCGTATCTATTTGACATATGAAGAAATTATTACATTAAAGTATCCTCATCATAATAAAATGTAATATAAAGTGTTTACATTAAATTTTAAAGTGTGTCATGAATAGTTTCTGATATACAAGGATCACTTATACTGTTTTATAATTAATACTGTAATGATCAACACTTCTAGGGTTATCAAAAACCACTACTTTTTTTCCCCTTTGGGGCTGCCTACTGCCACGCACAAGCCTCAAGGGCTTTTTGCACACCCCGGAAACACACCATGAGGCCCACCAGTCTACAACTTCAGCAGTTCAACAAACCGCCAAAAACAACCTATCAAGTCCTCCTGGGAAAATTCATCACCCCTGTCCAAAATACCAAAGATGGCATACCGCTCTCTTGCTATTGCAGGGCAATCAAAGAGCAGGTGTTCAGCAGTCTCCTCCTGCTCATTACACCTTACACAGAGCGGATCCTCCTGAAGGATGCCAACTCTGTGAAGATGCTTCCTCAGGTGACCATGCCCCGTAATGAGACCAATGACCTTAGAAGACATTGATCTGTTTAATGAGAGAAGGTCCGAAGCCACCTTGGAGGAAGGTGACTGTAATACCATTCTACTCACTCTCAAACCCGGATGCAACCTCCACCTTCTCCCATGCTCCGCGCGAATCCATTTCGAGACAACCCTAGAGGATTCACACCTCGGAATACCGCAGAACGGTTGAGGGCCCGTCATAATTGTCGTTGAGCCCTGGTTGGCCAGGGCATCAGCTCTTTCGTTCCCAAGAATCCCCTCATGACCAAACAATATTGAATCAAAAAGAAGATTGTATTGTATTTATTTTGCTGGATTTGTTTAACTCACACATAACAATTGTAATACATATTGTGAATGCAGAACAGCATTCTATCCCACAAATGTTAACAGTGGCCACAAAGTTATTGAATTGTAAGATTATTTATTGATTTTAATTAATGCAACATTTATTATACGAGAATTATTTTGTTATTATAAATATTATTATACGTAATTACAAGTAAGTTATGTTCATCATAGTAAATTACATGAATAATTACGTTTCTCAAACTTTGCAGAAATATATTTCACTATTTCCCACTAAGAACTACAAAATATGTTGCATTTATTTAAAAAAATTGAGAAAAAGGTATGTCCAAAACAGAACACTATTACTAATTACTTTATTAATCATTTAGACCTATTACATAGTTACTTTCTAGTGAAAAAATTATAAATTGATTGAACCAAGTTTCAAATGTACAACAAAACTAAATTTAATAGAAAAATCAACTTGTTAAAACAGGCGTAATATATTTGAAAAACGTAAACACAACCACATATTTATTTTTCATAATAATACATAGAATGTTTGGGTACAAAGTTTTAAATATAACCTAACTTAAAAAAAATACTCTTTAAATAATAGAACTAAATTAAATTACTTAAAATTAGTACATAATTAACAAGAGGATTGAAATAAAGAAATTAATTTCTAATTAAATCCTTGAATATGAACTTTTAAAATATACAAAAAATTATATTTTTTTTTATAAAATAACCATTTAAGATTATTACAACGAGGTAATTATTCTAAAATATAAATAAAGGTATCACACAAATTATAATACCTTTTTCAAGGTAAAATTATTAACAAAAACAAATATTCTATTGTAAATGTTTTTTAAATACCCGATTTGTCTGAAGCAGTCAGTATCTTTCTTTTTCTCCGAAAATAACATTAAAACAGTTTTAAAGACAGCCAGTGCTCATAGGATGGATATCACTACTTTAGAGAATCTGAGGTGAAAATACTTGCATATTGCAATACTTTACTAGTTCCCAATCAATCAGCGTAGTATGTGCCAAACAAATTTAAATTGTTCTGGATATTTTCAAACTGTGCGCTGAGCAAACGGATACAGACCAGTCTTTTTTATCATGTACCTGTCTCAACATTCAAGTTGTTGGAGGTTACCACCTATTTTGAAGCTCATCATAGAGTGTTCTTTCATGATCTGCTGAAACATAGGCTGAAGTAGGTTATAGATAATATAGTTAGAGTTGCTCCCTTCCCCCCCCCCCCAGGAGTTTATCCTTACTTGATTTCCTTACGTATCTGTACCACCTTGTGAATTTTAGAGCTCTATCGTCAAAAGAACTTTTACGATTGATATTGATGATGAAGGCGGAGACAATAGCTACACACAATGTCGATTGTACTGGCAGGTACAGACAATTTCAAAGCAGTAACCGATAATCTGGCTGCAATTGGTGTGGCAGATAGGCCACAGGAAGCAGCATATAACATCTCTCCTCTGTCATCCAATAGTTGTAAAATTCACCTCCCCTAAAAGTAATCATCCCTCAGACATTTAAGACGCATCATCTGAACGGAATACCATGTGCAAGAAACCTCATCCAGCCATTGGTATAAGTAACCATGGCTTGCACTAAGATTGCTTGCGTCAGCTAGGTTGATATTTCTTGAATTATTTAGTTGATGGGGATGGGGAAAACTGGATACAACTCGTTTTACCCCTAATTCCTATCCAGTGTCTGTAACACTGGTTGAAGTTTTATCATCTAATCTCCCCAACACGTTCTACAAAAAGCTGGATTTAACCATTATGCCTTGAATAACAGTTTCTGGTTAATACACTATTCATCATGCACTGCACTGAGACAAATAAAAAAAAGCTTAAATGAATCAAACAGTCAAAAACAATTCTGTAAAATTACATACAATATGGAATCATGATTACATTTCAATAAAGTATCACACAAACTTATAAAATCAAGTAAATAAACTAAAAGCATTGATCAATATTCTTCATAGTTTGTGTATAGTGACATATCCGTAACTATTATAAAATAATCAGTTTCTTAATGTTTGCTTTCCAGTAGGAAGTATTTATTTGTACTGCACATAATAGATAATCTATTATAGTTTATGTCCTAAAATATCAGTAATGAAAAACACTTGTCATTCGAGATAAAACTGATTTGATGTGAGCAAAAACTTTTATCCTTTACTAATTGACAAAAAATCTTATAATACGTAATAAAACTAAAACTAGTTAGGACTATTTTGAAGACCACTAAAAATACCATGGATACAAGACTATTTAACCCATTACAGATCAATGACAAAATATCTCATCACGCAGTAGCTGGCCATAGTGGTGACAAGCTCAGGTTATAAAATGTATCTGCTGCTAATTTTACCTCCTAATAGTTTAAAAATATCAAGTAGACTACGAAAATGAGTGAGTCTTTTGTAGTCTACTGAATGTTTTTAACAATGATCTTCCTTCGGTTTTCTCAAACACATTTGAAAATATTATATAGATTGCAGTTGTATATAGAAGCTAAAGAATTACTGCTCTGTTGCCGAAGGGCCCGCTGGGACAAACACAGCCGAACAAATTGATCCGCAATGGGTTAAACCTAATTTAATGAAATATATTCCCAAAAGTGGGACCAATGCTTACAGCTAGGGCAGTTTTCAATAACACTTATGATGATCTTTTTACAGTACTCTTTGGCATTTTACAGCTTCTAATAGCAATATTTTTTTTATAACAGTGGTCTGTTAAAAAGAGTAACAATAGTCATATTTAAAATTAGTAGAATTAGGACTAGTAACACAACACTTTACTTAGGATCGCTGACAATGAAGTATTTGAGAATATTATATAAACTACAACCTTGAAAAGAGGAACGTTATATTAACACTAATCAGTCTTTACATTAGAAGCCTACACATCACTCTCAGCCCTGCCTACTGGTTCCGTTTGCCACTTGGGGAATGGAATTTTTAACAGGAACAGAGTTTAACATTGCAGTTTTATCGACGGCATGCTTTACGCCAGGAGGATGAGTGGAGTGGGACATGGACGGGTTGGTCGAATGGGACCGGTTCGCCATCAAAGCGAAAGACAAGTTGGTACAAGACGAGGAACGGTTGAGATTCGACTCTGCTTCCGGAACGACGAAATAATCCTGACGACTCAAGGGGGCCATAAGCGATACAGAGCATCTTCTGTACACCTCCACCACCGGGTACGCACTGAGAGCATGTTTCTGCAAATAACAGACAGTAGATATTGACAGTTAGTTTACAAAATTACCTGTCAACAACGAAAGGAACAGGAAGTTGCGATATTATGAACGTAATTAAAAATGATTAACCTATTGGTAGTCAGGCTGCAACAAAAGATGTGTTTTATATTTACTTATAGTGTGACGCATTCTTAAATTTGCTTTGTAAGTATGCAAGTCACTAAGTAAGAATTATTAAGTAGGCCTAATAGACAATAGTCTTTATTCAGTTAAATACCTATTTAAACATATTTATTCATCAAAGTATAATAGTATTTTCACGTATAATAGTGCCTTCTACTCGGTTTTCAATGTTTAATTATGGATATCTACGGAAGTTTAGTTTTTTATTTTAAACATGTTGATGTATAAATAATTTAAGACAAGAGAACAGTTCAAATTCCATCTGGTTTTTATCTTTACTAATGTAGAGAAGACTAAGACTATAGCCAGATGTTTGTGACCAATCGGTTGAAGAAGGGTTGTACCATACATTTTATATTTACGGACGTATCCAACTCACATGAACTTTGAGGTTTGTACTTTTGTAAAATCAATCAATTTTATCATATACATACAAAAGGTATAACCAATCAGCTGATATTAAGTTCATTAATGGATTTGGAATAACTGCCTGTGTCCTCCTCCATAGACGAATGGTTATAGTCTCGGCTCTAACTGAGAGGTCACGGGTTCAAATCCCGGAGAGGGCCAATAATGTATAGACACGAAACAGAGTGTGTACTTTGAAAATACCAGTGTACATCAAAGCCTACCTAGCTGAAGCTGAGGCTAACAAGAGGAAAAAAAAAACTGCCTGAGCAACACGTTTTAACAATCAGCTGTTTTAAACTAAAGAAAAGTACTCTCATAATATTGACATGGGAACTTTGGAAGCCCATGGGACTGAGCCATATAGGTAGATGTATTTCATATCCAAAAACGGCATATTGTACAGTGTACATACAGTGTAGATATCTTCAGTTACAACCAAATCTGCAAAAATGATAGTTTATATACCTAAAATCGTCGAACAAAAATCAAGAAATTCTTTTAACAGAGATAGATTATGGCTTGGAAACTGTAAATCTTATATTTAGTTCTAATATATACTGTACTGCCAATTGATAATTGAACAATAACTCAAGACTTTATACGAGTCATAAAGGTCATTGGTTATGATGGATGATTTTTAACGATTTTAAGATTTTGGAACATTGTTACGTGAGAACAAGAAATTTGTGCTACTTGTGGATTTTTTTTAAACGTGACATAGCGACAAACTCTGAGAGGTATTGTCAAATGTGGAAACATAAGAAGAGCATTTTATCAAGAAGAAACGACAGAATGTTGAGTTGTACCATACCGAACAACTGTAATATTTGATAGTACGATAAACAATTATCATGAACTCTTTTCTTTACATGGCTGAGTAAGAGACACTCAATTCTGGTATAAGTGTGGTGATATCCGTTAGACAAATAGGCCTGTCTCAGCAACGAAAAAAAATTCCCATGAGCTGTGTCTGTATCAATTTCACACATAATATCAGTGTGATGATATCCGTTAAGACAAACAGGCCTGTCTCAGCTACGAAAACAAAGTTCCATGAGCTGTGTCCGTTAGTATCAATTTCGCATATAATAAATAGTTATTAAGCTGAGAAGATCTTGTACATATTAATAATAAATCATTATCGTAATTTAACTCTTAGACTTTCGTTTTTAATTATTAAAGCCAGTTGTGCACATCCCTTTGGTTGAATCAGTTGTCATTTTACTAATTAATGTCTCGGCTTAAAGCTAATTAATTTGTGATTGTTTTAGTGAAGTTCGTTGTCAAGGATTTTATTGTTGACAATTCGAGGTTACCGGCTGGTATGACTGTTAACACAGTGGAGTCAAGTTAAACGGAAGCATTTTATTAGAAAATTTATTTGAGAACTTTGCGTTGATATAGAAGTGTTTAGGACTATAGGGCTATGATTTGTTTTTTAAAGGCTGGGTAGTTATTAAATCAATCTGCGATTAACTCCGGGCAAGTGTTACTTAAAAATAGCAGTGTTACAATAAATGATTTGTCAGTTCTGAAGGCAGTGTTGTTTACTGGTGTACAACTAACCTTCTGTACTTCGGTAGAGAGTAACAAATTTTTTTGTTTCTTCAACAAGCGTCTATTTCCATGATCTCTTAAAGTTTGTTAACCTCCATGCAAATACTTAAAGTTGTATTAAAGTCGTGCTGAAAAGTAGTATTTAAGCGTTGTTCTCACATAACAGGTTTCCTATTTTTTTTTTTTTTTTTTTTTTTTTTTTTTGTAAAACTAAATTTACTATCTATAGACAGCCCTTGCATTATGTCACTTACTAACAACATAAACAGTAACTGTCTAAAGGCACTAAAACATAATAACTTAAATTATATACTCACTTTACTATACTTATATATCTTGGGATATATAATCTTAAGTACTAGCCACACGCCAAAGTACAATAACCAAGGTATTGTCGGACATGAGATATAAATGGCGTTGGAAATCGGTTTTGTCTGAAGAAGCTTGTAGCCATGTTCAGTTATGTAGCCTCTTATTTCATCACTTAATTCATTAGTGCCAGAACTAACGATTGCACCATACGCTATTCCATAAGGCCCAACCTAAAAAATAAAATGCAAAAGACCAATTAGAAAACAAAACCTAGTTGTGTTTTATATTAGCCTACTATAAAATAACATACGAGGGCTGTTCAACATTTTTTAAGGTCACAATTTTGCGCACTACAATTTAATTTAATCTTATGATATTACAGTCTACTTTAGCCATATACAGTATAGCTATAGTTACCAACAAAACTATAGAGGTGATCATAAATTGCCCCCTGCCAATGTTTGAACAGTTTAAGTTGGATAAACGAATTTAAGCCGTGGTCCTGGACAAATAGTAATTACCTTTACTTGTTGTACTTCAACCTGTAAAAATTACTACAACTATAATCTGAAAGATTGAAACAATACAGCATGCTTCCTAAAAATCTGTTATAATTGTTGCCAATGTAAATAGGTGTTGTAATTGTGCAGTAGGTTAGGTTCGAGTTTTCACTAGTTTACCTCCAACAAAAATATTAAAATTATTAATAAAACTCTCAGATAAGCCGGCCCTTAGGTAGGTCTGACAGTCACGTAAGTTAGATCAGATGAGGTGTCATGTATTTTTTGTGTTGGCAGCCCTTCCATATTGGTCACAACGTAAAAAAACCGTGTACATGAAATTTGTGGGAAAGATACACAGTCAAATGTTGTTAGAGGAGTAAATATAGCAGTGTTTAGAAACAACTAATGAAGGTAATGGTGATCTTAGTTTTAATGCAAAAACATTAATTCCTCTTGTATTAAAGCACATAAGTCTTAACAACCATAGTCACAGACATGTGGATGACATATTTTGGGTTGAGTGACTGTGGTTTTATGCATTTTATCATCAACCAGTAGTGAAAAATTTTGGTACTTTGGGATTATACCGACCACACCCAGACATGAATTGTTATTTGACATTTTGCTTCTACTGATTACTAGATTAGCGTAGAACAATATTTCATCAATATAAAACAGGAATTGTCTTATCGCAAACCCCTCTCCATCCTCAGACAGAGGTCAAAGTCGAGAGGTCTAGTAGATAACGTGATTGCAGAGTCTCGCCGCCTGTTCAGCTGGTCCGTCACTTTGTTGTACTTCCGTGTTTTACCCCTACATTTCTCCAAACACAAAAATTCAACAAAAACAAACATTACCAAAAAAAACTAAACTCTTTATTGAAAAAACACACAAAACTTGTTTTTATTCTTGATCACACTCCGCCACCCAAAATGCGAGTGCCTCCGGCCATCAGCGCGGGCTTCGGCAGCCCCACTCTGATGTCAACGAAAGAAAAACATCCCTCGAGAAAGGCAATTATGTACCCTGCAAAAAACTTAAATAATCATGTGATGCCGCGCGGCCTGCCGTAATCAGGATTCTCAAGAAAGATAAGATAACAGTGACAACAATACCGATCACAATACCTGGAAATGCTTGTTGATTGATGGAATGTTAGTTGTGTTACTCAACTACATCGTTTTATAACGTTCTAAGTTCATTGAAAAAAGTTTAAACATTGGGGGCATATAACGGAATCTGACTCCATTAACAATTGATAATCGTTGTAAGTTTGTAATTTTGTAATTAAAGAGTTGTTTTTTCGTTCTATCATGTTTGTTTCTATAAATTTATATTTTTGTGTTCTTCATACTGGTGTGGTCAGTATAATCCCAAAATTTTAGATCCGGCAACTGGTGATAATTCTCGACAGTTGAAAACTTGTGGAGAACCGTGAAACAAATTTCAAAGTGCCATACCAGATAACCTGCTTGTAGATCATCATATTTATATAGAAGAAAGGAGCGGTTTTCTGGAGAGGATGTTTTCAACCATTTCTTGAAAGTAGTCAATCATTACTATTCAGGAGAAAGCTAATCATTAATAGTTCTACAAATTTCCAATTTCCTGTTCTGATTGTTACGGTTCCTGGATGTACTGTCCCTGTAAGTATAAAATATATTATTTTAATTTCAAACGTGTGATTGTTATTGAGGACTATAGATATGTTGATAGTCTAGTACTCAATAAATGAATAAAATGAATTGATGATAATACTAATCGCACAAAGGTAAAACAATTAAAATTTAAAAGGACAGAATGGTAAGAATATTGGTATCATTGAAGGATTCCTCCCCTTTAGGAGGCTATTTGATATGTTTAAAGTAATCTATTGATAATTAATTGGTAAATATTGGGAAATTATAAGATTAAAGGCCGACCTGGCAAATCACGAATTTGACGTTATCAACATATTCTGCTCATCCTCCTGAACAAAAATATATATATGGTTTTAGGGGGTGCAAATGACAAATAACATGATTTTATTGGGTATATACATAAATAGTTAAGTTTCTTATGTTCTGTTTGTGTGCTGTGTCTGGATATCTGTAAATATGATCTGCGGCTGGGACTGATAGCGTATATGTTATCTGAGCACTCTGGGGCAGAAGTCAGAGATATCGTGTACTGTAGGTTGGATCAAGTGAGTGCGTGACAATCATGAATCAGCCATCCACTAGTTTGACCAATTGTAGTAAACTGGTGTGTCGTAAATATTATCTGTTGACAATTACCAAATATTGATGGCCTAGACTTTTAGTTAAGATCGGTGTGGTTTCCCGAATGCTGATCTCAATACTCTCTTTAAAAATTGTTAATACTGAACTATACGTTAACATTCGAACATACAAATAGTCACAGTAGCCTATAAGACAAATATGGATATGTATATCAACCCATGTTATGCAGCACTCAAGTATCCACAAGTAGGATTAGTTGCAAATAATAACAATGGTAATTATCATATTAACGGCCGGAGCGGAAAAATACGAGATTTGTGTTATTAACTTATTGGAATCGTCCTATAGAACAAAAAAAGTATAAGGTTTTATGGGGTGGAAATGAGAAATAACGAAGTTCTAGAACATAAAAAATTAAATAAATATTCATGCACGGAGTAATATCTCCATGTTCTACATCCACGTCTAGCGTCACATGAACTTTTGTGACCATGATTCAACCTCGTGATGACGTCATCGGTTGTGCCACCATCTTTGCAAACGTAAATGAAAAATAATACTGAAATGAGCAGAATTTTGATCAAAATTAATAATGTTTTTCTTAATTTCGAGCAACAAATTAATTACGAGTGCCTCCGGCCATCAGCGCGGGCTTCGGCACTCGGTGCTGCCCCCGCACTGATGTCAATAAAAGAAAAACATCCCTCGAGATAGTACCTATCAGTAAAATATAAAATTCTAGAGGGGCTGATAAGAAATATAAATTGAAATGTAATGCAAAGGCAATTATGTAAAGTTAAAAACTAAATAAATCATGAAAAACTCAAATATATAGATGGATATTAACAGAGAACACTTACCATTAGTTTGTTGGCGGATATAGCTGAGCAGCAGCAACAAAGAAGTGGTGGAGCCTGGTATGTGGGTGGGGGGTATTTTGCCTTGAAAAGGAATTCTGCCAGGTACCCAACAAAATGGTCAGTCCGGACACCATACCGAGGGATGTTGGCCCTGACTTCCCTCCAGTGTCTCTCAATCATGTTCTTGTGGGTGCCGGTGTTAGGGTCGACAAAGTTTATTGAGTGATTTACCGTTAAGTGCCTAAATCCCTCGTCACCGAGACAATTGTAGGCCCTCCAACAGTCACTAACAATTGTGGTACCTTGCAGAACCCATTGTTTAATTAGGTCGAGCAGAGTGTCCCTATCGCGTTGTTCTACAGGAACAAGGAAGGACGCTCTGCTCTGCCTTTCTATTCCCCCAAAAACCTACTGTCCCTGAATTCTTCTGCCGCGATTGTACTTTCTCTTTCCAAATTTAGCCTCATCAATTTCAACGACTGTCAAAGGTCCGCCAATTTTCTTCGACGTCGTTGAAATGTGATGAAAGTACACTTCGGGGCAGAAAGAATACCAGTCCACCACACAATTTGAAGAAACGCCAAACTCCAAGGAAATGTAACGTTGTCTCGGAGGCTTTAGGTGAAGCAACGTTGTCACCAAACCAAAATAGGTCTCTAAATCTAATCGCGTTTTTTCAAAAAATGAACCTGCCCGAGCCGATTTTTTAAAATTGCAACATTTCATACTTTTTTTTTTACTACTTTTCCTAATTTTTCTATCACAATGAAACGACAAAGTCTCCCGGTTTAAAAACACCACTCGACCGCACAACGAACAAATACACTCACTTTTTAAAATTCCATGTTCAATTAAAAAAGAGATCATTTCGTTTCGGTTAAAACGTAAACTCTTTACGTGCCCTGTTCGAAACACTCCGACACACACAATTCACTAGGGTTGGTTGAACTAGTGGATGGTTGATTCATCATTGTAAACGCACTCACTCAATCCGACCTAAGTTACTGAACACAATATCTTGTGTAGAACTGACTCATGCCCCGGAGAACTCAGATAACAGATACGTTATCAGGCTGCTATCAGTCCCGGCCGCAGATAATATGCAAGTAAACAGATTATCCAGACACAGCACACAAACTGAACATTAAAACATTAGAAACTTAACCACTTATCAATATACCCCCTAAAATCATGTTGTCATTTGCACCCCCTAGTACTATATATATTTTTTGTTCAGGAGAGTGAGCAGAATACGTTTGTAACGTCAAATTCATGATTTGCCGCCCCGGCCTTCTATCTTACAGCTACGATAACAATAACTGTATGTAAAAGCCTAAGTTAATGAACTAATGATAGGTTAAGGAAATCTGGCTACTTACTCTTCTTTCATAGCAAATTTGCACTTTGTCCTTGGTTGGAAAATGTTCATTGACTTTAGATAGCATTGATCTCGATAATGTATTACTCAAGCCATACTTATAAGCAATTGTTAAACTATCCAAATGGGGATGGCCTACTTTTACTTCTTTGATTACCGAAGTAATAAGTAGGAATAAAACTGAAATTATTAAGAGAAATAGTACCACAAATGGCAAAAGCAATACTGCATCAGATAATTGAAATTGTGGCTGAAGCTCGTTAGTAAATTTCAATGGAGTAATAGTACAATTGATACACATATAGATGGTTAAAAGTAAAAGTGTACCGTTAATCAACAATGCAATTTTATGAAACATTTTCCACAATAAAATATCATTGTAGATCCTAAGTACATTGCATTAATGACAGTTGTAGTGTTTAGATATTTTTTTTCAAATGAATAAGCCCATAATAAGTCATGAACTACCCTGTTACAATTGCAACTTAACATTCAAAACTATCCTAAATACACATCTGTAACGAAATTAATATTGAGGTTAGATCTTCTACCAGTATACCGGCTACCAGTCAACCAGCGCGCGAGCGTCAAAGTCCAGTAAATAGATTCTTTTTCTTTTTTTCTTTTGCCACCTTTTTGTGGCGGCCTGGATTAAAAATCCATGAGGCCCCGATGTTCACTTTTGTGGTTGTCCGTCGTTTGTAGGTAGTTCTTACAAGAACTTTAAAAATTTTACATCAGTCTTCGGTTTGGTAATCTGAGGAAAAAAAAAACATTTAGATTCGTTAGTTACAACAATAATGTACAGTGGTAATATGTTTTGTAGTATTTATGTTAGTTACAATAAAGCTAGGATATTCTAAGGATTTTGTAAGTAGATGGGTATCAGGAAGGGAAGGTGTAGGAATTTCTTCTCTGCCAGGGGCCGATCAGGCAATGTCCTATCCCGAAAAAAGGTAGGCCAAGGAAAGAAGAGCCCAGGATTGGAATGACATCTATGTATTGTGTCTGTGTATAGATGGAATTTGTTTTTATATTTAAAGTTTTCGTTTGATTGCTTTTAAAAAATTGTTGATTTCATTATAAATTTCATACTTTTCTGTGCTGATTACATAGTTTAGATTATTGGAAAATGTCTCACTAATGATTTTTGTTTTTTGGAGATAGTTATTTCTTTCATGCGTATATTTTGGACACTGAAAGATTAGATGCTCCAATGTTTCATCCACTCCCATTGTGCAATTTAGACATAATGGTGTAAAATAACATTTAATTCTGTGAAGACATGCGTTAACATTAGCGTGACCAAGCCTAATCCTACAGATATTGACTATTTCACCTCTCGACATTTTAGAGGCTGTGAACCAAGGTGTCTTTGTGAAACATTGCTTGATATTTTTGTACCAATTTGCCTTTAAGGATGATGTTAATATACCAGTCATTTCAGTCCCAATCTTTTTGTTTTGGTGCGATTTGAAATCAGCATTTGTTACATAGAATTCGTAGCTGGTGAAAGTTAGACCTGTTGATTCTTTTGCCAATTTATCTACGGCTTCGTTTTCTTTAATCCCACTATGGCCAGGTATCCATTGTAAAGTGTAATCATTTGTGTTGTTTCTCATCATTTCCGCTATTATGTTCAAAGTCAGGTCCTTACTGTTATTATTCCCCAATAATGCCTGATCAACTGCTTCGATGACAGATTTACAGTCAGAGCAGATAACTATTTCACTATTTGTGATCTTTCTAGTATACTCAACGGCTTTCAGTATTGCATACATTTCGGCTGTATAGCTCGAAACGATATGGTTGAGTTTGAAAATATGTCTTTCGTCATAGCACGGAATATAGAAGGCTGCGCCAGAGCCCGAGTCAATTTTTGATCCGTCAGTGTAGATCATAATATTATCCTTATAGGTTATGTTTACCATATTATACCATTCTTGTTGCAATATTTGATTGCTGACTTTCTTGTCAAGTAATCTACCATTAATTAGTGTATTGCAGCTTACATTTACGTCAGTAATTTCAATAGGTTTGGTTAAATCGTGGGGTACAGCAAATAATTTTAAGTTGTTTTCTATGGGGTTAATTGTTTGTACTAGGCTTAATGCTTGTATATATACAGGAGTTTTCTTTTTGTTCCAGAAAGGGTTATTATTAGTTAGCATGTATAGATACATGACACTGTGATAGGCTGGGTGAGTTGTATCTGTTATTATTTTATAAATTAGTCGCTCAGTAAGAGATAATCTTCTCAGGGATAGTGTAGGTATAGCACATTCAAATTGCATGCCAATGATAGGGGTAGTTTTAAAGGCCCCAATCGCTAATCGGAGTGCTTGGTTTTGTACTTTTTCAAGTCTGTCAAGTATATAGTTAGGAGCATGACCATAAATAAAAGAGCAGTAATCAATCTTGGATCTAATTAGACTTTTGTATATACTCAGCACAAAATCGGGGTTGGCACCGTTTCTGCCACATGATACCATTTTTAAAATATTTAAGTCCTTCTGACATTGCAATATAAGTTGTTCTAAGTATGGTTTAAATTTTAATTTATTATCTATAGTAATACCTAGGAGTTTTAATTTATCTTCAACTCTTATTGTTTGACCATCAATATAAAATTGTGTATTGAGGTTTGTAATTGACCTTTTCCTAGTAAAAATGGTTATGACACTCTTATTAGGATTTAGGCTTAGATTTAAATCCTCTAATACTTTATTCATATTGTCTAATGCAAATTGCATATTATATTGTACGTTGTCATAACTTTTACCAGATGAATATAAGGTGACATCGTCAGCATACTGTAATGATTTTACCTGAGTAGGTAGACATTTATTTATGTCTGATATATATATCTCAAATAATAAAGGACTCAGGACACTACCTTGCGGGATCCCTCGACAAGTGGTCCTTGTAATCTGATAGTCGGGGAAGGTGATTGTCAGCTGCCTATCAACCAGCCATTTGTGACAGTGCACAATAAATTTCCTAGGTATACCTTTAATGAACATTTTTGTCCATAAAGTAGGCAAATGTACATTGTCATACGCACAGGAAATATCTAAAGCCGCCAAAATAGTGAATTCGTTGTGTGTAAAAGCAGTTTGTATATTTGAAATTAATTGCACCAAATAATCAGCACATCCGAGGTGTTTTCTAAAAGCGTGTTGTGCATCAGGGATTATCTTTAAATAGTCTACAAGCCATACTAGCCTATTTTTGATCATTGTGTTCATGATTTTAATAAAACATGGTATTAAGGAAATTGGTCGATACGATGTTTCATTATCCTTATCTTTACCAGGTTTAAGGAGTGCAACAACCTTGAATTTTTTCCAGCTGTCAGGGAAATCCATTATACCATTCCAAATTTTATTATATAAGTTTAGTAATATATCTAGTGCCTCAGGTGGTAGTTTTTTAATCATGGAGTAAGTAATACCATCTGCTCCAGGTGAGGTGTCTTTTGTCTTAGATTTAAGGGCCTTGTATAATTCTTTGATGTTAAAATTAGTTTCAAGTATATGTGATTTTTCAGAAAATAATGGGGGTTGAATTTCAGTTTTGTGTGGTACATATTGTGGCAAAATGTGTTGCATAAATTTTTTGTCCAAGTTCAAAATTATCTATCATTTCAGATTTTGATTTCATATCATGTGGATTTTTTAGTTTTTTAACAATATTCCAAGCATATTTTGATGAGGGTTTATTGCCTATTTTTTGGCACAAGTTTTCCCAACCTACTTTCTTTGCTGCATTAATTACATCTTTTGTTTTTACTTGAGTTACTTGATAAATATGATATGTTGTTGGGGTCATATTAATTCTAAAATTTTTAAAGGCCAATCTCCTTTGTGCAACAAATTGTGAACATTTCTCCGTCCACCAATGTTTTGTATAAAAATTTGGCTTATTTATCGGAGCTTTAATATTTGGAATGGCCTTTTCCGTGGCAAAATGTATTAATTCAAGCAGCTTATTAAACTGTATTTCAGAAGGTAAGTTTTTAATTAATTGTATTTGGTTTTGTATAGTTCTTGTATAAAGATCCCAATTAGCTAATTTAAAATTTTTTCTTATACAGTTGTTTACAGGTGTTTCATTTGTAGGCCTACTATAGAATTCAATTTGCATAGAGATAGGGAAGTGATTACTTCCCATCGGATCATTTAAGACATTCCAGTTTGTGATATGAGCATGTAGGTTTGGGGTAGCAAAAGTTAAATCAATAGTAGATTGTCTATTATACAAATTGGGGATGGTGGTAAATGCATTTTTATTAATCATAATATAGCGGGATTGAGAGTATTCCCGGAAAATGTCCTTACCTCGGGGGTTTGCCTTAAAGCAGAACCAATAGGGGTGGTGGGCATTCATGTCACCGCATATTAATGAATATTTATTGCCATTTATAAATAGTTTGTTACTCCAAAAGGTGGGGTCAATTTTACTATCAGCACAATAGATGTTGTATATATGGATACATTTATTATATAGTTTTATTTTAATTTCCAGAAGTTGAACTTTATTATCATTGTATTCGGACATTTTTTCAAATGATATAGATTTATGTATAAGGAAGGCAGTACCGCCGTATCCATCTAGCCTATTTACACTAATTATGTTGTAATTGCTATCAGATAGTTTTTCATTATCAGTTAACCATGTTTCTTGAAATGCTCCAATATGAAATTGATTTTTAGTCAAAAATTGAGTGATCTCAGGCCACTTGGGTTTAAGTGACCTGCAATTCCATTGGAGTATGTTTAGCTTTTCTGTTGTCATACTTTATCAGGGGGGAGAGTGCTATTATTTTTATTAGTACTTGAATAAGTTTTTTTTGGAGTAGTATTAGCAGAGTTTTTAGTGTCAGTGTTTGAAATTATAAATGTTGCTAGTAGCTCATCTATTTGTTTTTTTGTTGTAACATTAGAAGTTTTAACCTTATTCCTTATTTCTGTAATTTTAGTGTTCAAAAGAGCCTGTAAGTGTTCTCTGTCAACTGTCTTTGTTTCTGTTAGGTTAGGTTTAGGTTTAGGGTTAGCATATATAGGTTTGGTTGAGTTAGGTTTATAGTTAGTAGTGAAAGTTTTGTTTGAGGTATGGTTTGTGTTTGAGGTAGGTTTTCGATAAACTGTGTTTGAAGGTAACCCGGAAGTGGTGGGCGTATCTAGTACAGTGCTAAGGGATGAGTATCTATTAGAGATGGAAATTAGGCTATTACTTGGAGATATTTGTGGAAGATTCGGATAATGATTAGTGTCTGAAGAGTCAAGGGACTTGGTTGCCTCGGCAAAAGTTTGAGGTCTTTTGGGTCCCCTAATATTCTTATAAGTGACCGGGTAGAATTGACTAGATGTAAAGTAATCTTCTTTTCTTAGGCTCATCCTTTCTTTAATCTGTTTTTGTCTGATGAATTCAGGGCAGTATTTAGAGTTGCTGCTGTGGGGGCCTAGACAGTGAATACATTTAAGAGGGAGTTGGCATGGTGAAGAATGAAATTTATCGCCACAGTCTCTGCAAATTCTCTCGTTTTTGCATGGGGAATTTGCCACGTGCCCGTATGCAAAGCAGCGGTAGCACTGTTTCACAGGGATTATATAGGGGGTTACTTGAACCCTGACATAGTTTAAATGAATGTAATTAGGGAGAGTATCGGAATCAAAAGTTAACTTGACATAATGTGTGTCACAAAGTTCGCTATTGATTCTACGCTTAATACGTCTGGCCTCAATAATGGTACAGTCTGATTCAGTTTCTTTAATTATTTCATCCTCACTGATACTAGGGTCTATATTCACTACACCATTGGAGTGTATTCTAATTGAAGGTACAAAAACATTGTATTGGGATAAATGACGGGAATCGACAATATTGTTTGCTGTTTGCGCATTTTTGCAAAAAATTGTTACATTGCGGCCGGATGGTTTAACATACTCAATGTCTGTGTGGTGTAGCTTTATAATCTTTCCTATATGAAAAGCATTGAGTTTAGTTTTATTTTTGTCCTGAACAATAATCTCAAAGGGGCCTTTATTTTCAGGTTTATAGTATCTGATTGTGAAAGGTTTTTTTGGTTTAGGGGGAGCAATTTCACTTTTTTGATTATGTTCTAAGTCAGAAATGTCATCGTTTTCATGTTTTCGTTTTATTGTGGAATTTTCATTAGTTAAAATAGACTCTATTGCCTTAGAGGTTTCATCGTCCATCACGTTGCCGGCCAGACCTGACGACATGTCAGGACCAGCCGAAAGGAATATTACTTAAAATTTAAATTGGTTATACCAACAAAGAACAGTAAAATAGAATGAAGGAAATTAAATAAACAAATATGAGGAAAAGGAAAATTATAGGTTAAATTACATGTTATAGTTACCCAATCTCCAAGGTAGGATGATATAGGATTACAACACAGAACACACAGGAATCTACTTGCGGACAACCACTTAAACAACAGTGCCGAAGTTACGTCTGTTTCACAGCGATGCCGAAGTCGAACTGTAAATAGATCTTATTGGTCATTCCACATTTTCGTCTACAACCGTTACCGTTGCTGATTGGTGATGGTATTGGCAATGTCAAACTGTCAAAGTCAAAGTGAAGTAAGTAAATTGTGGCTAAGGGGTAAAATCTGAGAGAAACTAAATTTTTTTTTAATTTATTTTTTTTAATTCTCTTTTAAGCTTCAGCTCTTGGATATGCTGGCTTGTATCTGGTCACTGTGGCTATTATTCCTATCATATTTGGACCTCCAAACTTGAAACTGATTACTCCTTTTGCCTATTAACAGCTAAAGGAATTGTTGGGTTTTGCAACTCTTTTAAGTGCCGAGTGGTAATGCAGAGTAAGAAGCAACAGATTTTTATTTGCTTAAATCGTACATTCTGATTCCAATAATATTGTTCTAGGAAAACCCTACAACACTAATGGCATTTTTAATTGATTTTAAAGTTAACAGCTTATTCCCATTTGAAATTTTTTTTATTCTCCTCCCGGGACGAATTCAGAGAGGTACAGCTTTACCTGTGGTTTGACGTCCCGGGCGGGACTAGTGGACCTATTGGAAATCTTCAAATTGAGATTACATTTACGTCAAATCCATTAACCAATAAACTTTTTCTTTAATAACAGGGATTTAATTACTTTCCACAGTAGTGGTGATATAATAAAAGCAGTTATCTAAATTTTAGAGATCTAACCATCTCCTTGACTGTCTATTTATATTTTGGCAATCTTAAATTTATTATTTTTTTCAGAACGGTAACACCAATTATACATGGAACCAAATATATAGCCTATCCTACTAATGTGTATCTTTAATTAACAAGAATAACAATAAGTGACTAATAATTTAACAATATAAGAAGAGATAATAACGAAAATAAAAGTATCACAGTAATAAATAATTTGATAACAATAATGTTCCAATTAAAACAAATCATAGGAATTTTACAATTCACAGTTCACAACCATCTTGATAAAAAAATAATTTCAAATGCATTGTCCCAATGCATCATGGTAGGTGCGCGCGGGGACATTTTAAACTATGTAATGTCCATTACTTTTTGATGCTGGCAGTCCTCATCCAACAGCTCATCCCATGCTACAAGTTAGTGTACTGTATTAGTGTACATGTTGTATTATTCTGTCACAAATATTAATTTAGCACTGTAATAATTAGATAAGTTACTGTGTAATATATCGTTTTATCAGTAAACAATGCCAATGATTCAACAGTGATATAGTTAAATTAACTCATGAAATGAATCAATTATTAAACTGTGCTGAGTCCGTACAATTACACTATACGGTTTTATAATAATAGTATAATAATTCTAATAATGTATAACAATAAATAAACATTATATGAATCCATAAATATGTGACCAATGAACAACAACAATATAATAAATGTATGAACAGAATGTATAACAATAAATAAGTAACATTATGATAAATCTATAAATATTATAAAAAAAATAATAACAATGGAATAAAACTATAAGTTTATAACAACTACAGTAAAAGTGTATATTAGTACATGTATCCTATATTCACTAATAATATGATAGAAATACAAAAGTAGAATATAGAAAACAAATATATAAATGGAGCGATTTAAACAACTCTGTTCTTAATCTGATACGTTTTCAGTTATAAGTTCAGACGTTCAGACATAAGATCATGCTTCCATTTTGTACTTCAGGTTTTTCTCAAAAAATAATTCATTGCCATAATAGAGTACGAACTTGTTAAAAAAATTGGGCCCATGTAGCAGAACTGGCATCTAGAAGAAACTGTCCCAAACAGAGGCAATTCAAGCTTATAAAACTGGGTACTGCGTGTTGCTCTATTCACGGTTTTGATTTTATGGTGATCTAAATATTTATGTACCGCATCAACAAGCAAAACTTATACAGCTGGTCAAAATTTAATATTTTATTTTCTTTAAAATTATAGCTGATTCGGTGTTTTCTTTGTAACATTTTGCACAATGCGTGTCTTTGCGCCATTATTATTGGCTTTAGAATGGGTTTAAATGTTCCACCGTAGTGTATTACGCTAAATCTTAATATACTCTCAAAACCAAGAAAAAACATAGTTGCTTCATCTCTAAGGTGCTGCTCAAGATGGCTTAAACAGTAATTTACTTTCCTAAGCTTTTCGACAGAAAGTTGATAATATGGTGGTCCCATTTCAGATAGTTATCAACATATAAACCCAGACATTTCACACTATTACGAATCGAAGTAGTTCAAAAACGAACTTAATTGGAAGAATCTTGGATTCAACTGGAAACTCCTGTGGATGAACCTTTTGTTAAGGCAAAATGTCTTTAATGACTATTTTGTAAGCCTGGGGGAGAAGTTAAATGCTAAGACCAGCACGGCTCAGGATCTTTTGTCTAACAAACTTTCAGTGAGTTCTTCGCTGTTTTCTGTTCCCTACTGATGAGACTGAGTTAAAGAATGTTGTTCTATCCTTAAAGCCAAGTAGTTCTGTAGGTTTTGACGAAGTATCGTCCAAACTTCTGAAGCAATGTATAGATTTACTTACAAAGCCACTAGTTCATTTGATAAATTTTTCTTTATTGTCTGGTTCATTTCCTTCACTTCTAAAAGTTGCGATTGTAAAAGCCTCTTTATAAAAAGGCTAGCAATGAGCAGTGTAAACAACTATAGGCCGATCTCAATTCTCTCCACATTTTCAAAGGTGTTTGAAAAAATTTTTTCAATTAGACTTTTATCACACTTTGACAAGCACAATATTTTGTTCCGTAATCAGTTTGGGTTTCAAAAACAAAAAGGTACTCCTTGACGCAATGTTCTGTTTTATTGACAAAGTAGTTACTGCTCTAGATAAAAAAATGTGTGCTATGGGCCTTTTCGTCGATTTAAGCAAAGCGTTTGATTTAGTTGACCATTCGTTACTGTTAAGTAAACTACAGAGGCTGGGCGTCAGAGGTGAAGCTCATGATTGGATAGCATCGTATCTTTGCGGTCGATCTCAGCGAGTTGAAATCAGCTTTGTGGACAGCCAGGGTATTTTAAAGAAGAAAGTGTTCAAATGATCTGGTCATTAAAATGGGAGTCCCCCAAGGGTCGTGTTAGGTCCTCTCTTTCTCTTCTTGGTATTTATTAACGATATTAGACATTGCACCAAAAAGTCAGATATTTGTATATTTTTGCCGATGATACATCTCTTTTTGGTCACAGCTCACAATCAAGTGGATTTAGAGATCAATGGTTTTGTTGAATCCAATGCTCTTCTTCAATGGTTTACCTCAAATGGCATGATTGTGAACACAGACAAGACCCATATTCTGAAATTTCACCACTTAGACGTAGTTTTGTGGACAACTTACAGGTAATGCTAGGGGAGTGCATGGTATCATGTGTGGACCTCAGTGAGCTTCTTAGGTCTTCAACTTGACTGCAACCTGACATTTGAATTGCATATCAATAAAATAGTAAAAAAATTAAGTTCGTGTTTGTTTGCATTGAGAAAATTGGCTTCTTTCGCTAATTCACAACTACTACTAACTTTGTACTATGGCTGCTTTTATTCTCATCTTGTTTACGCAGTTCCATTTGGGGAAGGAACTGCAGAACCAATTTTCATTTTTAAATTGCAGAAGCAAGCTTTGCGGATTATTTTTGGGCTAAGTAGGCATCAATCTTGTAGAAATGTATTTAAAAACGAACAACATTCTTACTTTCCCATGCATATTTATTTATGAATCTTTGGTTTTTTTTAAAAAAGAATGAATTACTTTATGACACTAGCTAACACAAATTTCAGATTATTCACTTAGAACTCCGGATCTTAACATTCCAGTTCCAAAACATTCTACTTCTTTTTTTTCAAAAACACGTAACTTACAACTGCATTAAACTTTTCAACTCACTTCCAGATGCTTTTAAAGGTGGATTGTTCTTTAACCTTGTTCAAAAATAACTTAAAACAGTTCCTCATCGACGGTTCCTTTTACAGTGTCCCAGGATTTTTTGCATAAATTGTAAATAGTAGACTAAATATAGGTTTTGTTTTTTTTCTTTGATGTATACTTAGCATAACATGTAACAACTGTATAAGTTAGTTAAGCTAGCCCTGTGTGTATACTTTAATGACGTTGCTAATGCATGAAAATGTTATTTTGAGCAATAAAGGATTTTTGATTTTTGATTGACTATCCCCTACCTCGATATTGGAACAGGTACTTATACATACAGCAATGTGAATGACAAACTATAAGTTTAAAAATAATTTCTTAAAATAATCTGTATCATTGGATTGATATAAAAAACGAGACATTTTAATTTTGAAATATTGATTAAAAGTTTATTTTGAATTAGTCAGTCTGACACCGCACCCAGATCCTCTCTAATCCACATTTTTAGTGTCTCTTTGTTGAAAGCAAAGCACACCAAGGTGGTATCATCGGCATATGCAGAGATTGATGAATGTAAAGGTAGTTTTAATAGGTCTTTTATGTATATTAAAAAAATAATTGGACCAAGTACACCACCTTGAGCCGTCCACAAAGCAGTTCTGAAGATTCACTATGTGATTTTCCAATCTTTACCATCTGCCTTCTTTTAGTGACTGAGCTGATAGGGAGACCAGATAATAGAACCATAATCCAGGATTGGCTTAACCATGGTCTTTGTAGAGTAAAACCAATGATTGTGGAGATTTACAGTTCTTGGCAGATCTAAATATGAATCCCAGGAGTGCGTTAGCTCTAGTTATGTAGAGTAGATGGTCAAAGAGACTAAGAGGCCAATATTACCCCAATATTAAAAAAAACTACAAAACCTAAAAGATGTTACCAACTAAACAAACCTCAACCAACAAAATTCGGACACACGTCATGACAGTAAGATCTAGGACCAAAACACAGGGCTGGGAGCGATTTGTCTTTACTACTTACATATCCTGACCATTGCCTGACCCATTGTTTCAGATGACACGATGCAGTGCTGAAGAAGGAGCCGAAATTGATTTTCCTGTTCGTCTTTCGTCTGAGCCGTTGTGATTGTGATTCTCGTACTCGTGACTTGTCCTCGAGACTTGCATTCTGTGCAGTAACAACGTCTGGACTGTATTCCAAAACACTTCGGGTATGTTTATAACCCCCTTTTCGCTTCTTTTCTCTTTTTTTCTTTATATTTGTATGTATTAATAACTCTCTCCCCATGACGAAGAGGGTAACTTCCAATCCTCGAACGTTGTGTTATTCCTTTTGTAACATATAACTACGATACATGTCCGAAATCCTGTTATGTAAATAGTGTCCCTGTGTTTCAAGAGAAAATTGCGTGCAAAATCGCAGGTGATTGCTATTGTACGTATAAAATGTAATGACTAATTATTGACATTACTATACGAGTTGGGCGTATAATCATATAATATGATTGATTATATACCAGGGGTTTGTGATCTGTCCTATCGCAGAGCGTACTTGCTGCTTCTTCCCCCACCCCCCCCCCCCCCCACCCCCCCCCCCCCCCACCCCCCCCCCCCCCCACCCCCCCCCCCCCCCACCCCCCCCCCCCCCCACCCCCCCCCCCCCAGTTACAACTAAAATCCCAAAAGTTAATATTGACTACACATTTTTAGCACTTCAACTTGAGCTGTTTGAACTTGCTGCAAATAAGGAGTTAAAAGAGTACTACAAGGCATGCTACAAGAATACACATCTTCCATTTTAAAGTTCGGGTATAAAATGTGTTTCGTACTGTAAGGCTCGTTAATTAATTGCCCTGATCAATAGTTTATTTGTAGTCAACCAGCAAATTGTTAAAATCTACGTTTTTACATTTTTCTTTGTGTGTCTCGGTGATCATTTCAAAAGTTAGTTTTTTCGATCAGAATGTCAGTGAACTAATTTCTCAAAAAATTATTTTTGTGAAATCCAATTACAGAGCCAACCTTTCCGAAGAACACCTAAAATCTATTTTGATGATAGAGCTGTCGATACAGACTGACACTGTTGGCCAAAAAACACCTGCACAAATATCTCACATAAAAAAAAGAAAGGCCAAGTGGTGTAACGGATGTTTTGTCAACATTTAAAAAGAATATCAATTTGAATAAATAAATTAATGGATTTTGTATAATAATACTGATAGTTCGGAACCTACTAAATCGGCTTCAGTTACTGCAGAACGTTCAATTATTGGTAGTTAGTTTGGTCTGAACGTATTGTCTTACAATGTGAACGTACTTGGAGATCACTGAACATTTGTACGCACCTAACAGAGGCTGCTGTGACTGGGACTGCTGAGTGTCTTCACTTCTGTTGCTGTTCTGCCAAGAATCTTCATGGTCCACCTGCAGCAGAAAACACCATCAAACTAATTGCTCATTAATTAAGCAAATACATAGTCCACTAAAAATATAACATCCTTGCAGGATCAGCTGTCTGAAGCCTCTTTTTCTGTGAACCATTTACTCTTCTTACACAAGAAGAATTATATTTGTAATTTTTGTCAATATCAAGAGGTTCCATGAGTAATTACGTGATAAAAAAAACTGAACTGTTAGATTTTAATTTTCATGTAATTGTAGAGACATATTTTACTGTTAAATATTAACATTGCAAGGTAACCTAAATTAAATCAAACTTAATTACCTTAAATGAAGATACTGAAAATATTATTATATAGCTGAATAATCAGAAATCAGAAATCAGAAATTTTTTATTATTCATATTCCTAGAGAACAGAGTAAAGGTCACGTGGTTATGTTACAATTATGTAGGAGTGTATGTTTTGTTAGCTATGGGTTCCAGTCCTCCACTGCAGAAATTCTTGTATAGTGTAGAATGGACGTTGCAGAAACCAGGTTTTTAGTGGGGGGATGAGTTCCTTTTCTGGAAGCCTTCTTAAGCTGTCGGGCAGTGTGTTGAAGAATAAAGCTCCTCTGTAGGATGGTTTTTTCTCAGTCAGGCTCAGGTGGTGCTGGTCAAGTAGGAAGTTTCTTCCGTGTCTGGTGTGATAGGGGTGTCTGTCTCCTGTTCTTGTTTGGCCTGTCTTGATTGCGTATAGGATTGTTTCCTGAATGTAGAGTCCTATGAGGGTCAGGATTCCCAGTTCCTTGAAGGCTGCTCGGCATGTGTCCAGTGGTTCAAGGCCTTTCAAAGTTCTGACTGCTCTTTTCTGGATGACAAGCACTCTGTGGAGGTTTGTGGCTGTTGTCCCTCCCCAGGCTATCAGACCATATCTCATGTGAGACTCAAATAGCGAGTAGTACGCTGTCATGGCTACTTGAGGGTTGGTAATTTGTGTTATTCTTCTTACTACATAGAGGCTACTACTTAGTTTATTGCAGAGTTTATTCACATGGGGTTCCCAGGATAGATTTTGGTCTATGATTATGCCGAGATATTTTCCTGAGTCTATTGTGTTTACTTCTGGAAGGCCTTCATGGTAGTTTTGCCTGGGCGTGTTGATTATCTGTTGTGTTTTGGAGGCATTTAGAACCAAGTCATTATAGAGGCAATATTGTTTCGCCATATTAAAAGTGACGTACGAGTCAACATCTAGCTGGTCTTTGTTCTTGCTTGCTACAATCAAGGCTGTATCATCAGCGTACATAACCATTTCACAGTAGTTCTCAAGATAACTTGGGAAGTCGTTGGTTAGTAATATATATATAAGACGGGGCCGAGAACTGAGCCCTGAGGCACTCCTCTATTCACCAGAAGCTGTTCGGACTTAATTTTCTGGATTGTGTTGTTTAATGTGTAGGTGATTTCAACCAGTTGTTTTCTGTTACTTAAGTAGCTCCTAAACCATTCCAGTTCCTTGCCATTGATTCCAAGTGATAGAAGTTTTGTTATTATTAGTTTGTGGTCAAGACAGTCAAAAGCCTTGCTGAAATCTAGGAGGATGCTTGTGGTTATATTTCCTTCTTCCATATTACTGATGATAGTTTCTATTAATTGAACTATTGCTGTTGTTGTTGATCTATTTTTGACAAAACCATGTTGTTTAGGAGTTAGTAGATGATGCTGTTTGAGGTGATTTAGGAGTCTATTCAGTACTACCCGCTCTAAAATTTTTGAGAATGTTGAAATGAGGGATATGGGCCGATAGCTGCTTGGTTCATTTGTTGGGCCCCCTTTGTACTTCGGGTAGACTTTTGCTAGTTTTAGTTGGCTAGGGAATGTTCCTTGGGTAAGTGATTTTGTTTATTATATCTGTGAGTGGTGTGATAATTTCTTTTTTGCATTTTTTGATTATTTTTGATGACATCTCGTCCTCTCCGGCAGAAGTTTTAGATTTTAGAGTGTCAATAATTTTTTCCAATTTCTTGTTCGTTTGTTCCTGCGAAAGTTAGTAGTGGTATCTGAGGTTGTCTGTTTGGTCCAGTTATGGGTGTTGGAGGTTTTCCATTTAGGTTTTGGGAGAGAGTTTTGTCGGCTATTGTAACGAAGAAGTTGTTTAGATGATTGGCAATGTTTGTTGGCGAGTGTATGAGTTCTTCTCCTATTTTCAGTTCTTCCAGTTGACTCTTGGTTGATTTTTCTTTTTTTTCATTATTTATTACCCTCCACATGGCCTTTGACTTGTTTTCTGACCTTTCTACAAAATCTGCGTTTTTGCTGTTTCCAAAGGGTTTTTAGTTTTGTATCATAGGCTTTTTTTCTTTGAGCTGTTTCTCTTTTGTCATCGGGGTGTCCAGTGGTGAGTTCTCTGTTGAGTGCCTCTAAGTAGGACCTTTTTAGAGTCTGGCTTTCGGCATCCCATATATTTTTGGTGGGGTTTCTTTTGTCTTTGACTGTCTTCAGAGGGCATGTTGCGTTTATTGTTGAGTGAATGATTCCATTAAATGCATTGTAAGCAGTTTCAACACTCTCCGCCTGTATGATGTGTGACCAGTCTTGTTCCTGTAGGCTACGTCTCAGTTCTTCTATTGCTTTTTCACTGAAGTGTCTTCTTTTGGACTGAGTTGTTAAGTACCTTTCCATTTCTGTTGTGATTGTGCATATCTGGGCAGTATGGTCTGATAGGCCAGTTTTGAGAACTTCAGTGGACACTACAGATTCTCTAGTGTTTGTACAGATGCAGTCTATCGAGGTTTGGCTATGGCTGGTTATTCTTGTTGGAGGAAGGGGAAGTCTGGCCAGTCCATGGCTATAGAGCATCTCCTCAAATTTGATTTTCTTGTTGTCTTGAATCAAGTTATCTATATTGATGTCTCCCATTACCAGAATCAGGTCGTTGGCAGAGATGGTTTTATCAAGTTCAGAAGACAGCAGGTCCATGGATGTCTCCAGATTGCTGTCTGGAGGTCTGTAGACACCCAGCAGTTGAAAATGCCTGTGTTTCAGTTTGATTTTCAGTAGAAAAGTTTCGCATACAAGTTCTGTTGCGGCGCTTGAAATGGATGTTACTTTAATTTTGTTATCTAGCTGTAGGCTTGCATAAACCGCAACTCCCCCTTTTCTATGTACTTGTCTGGTAAAGCCGCCTATTAGAGTGAAGCCATGGATTCTGGTGTTTTTCCAGTTTCTCTAGGTTTAGGCCATGCTCTGTAAGTATTACGAGATCTGGCTTTAGACTGTGCAAGCAATGAGTGAGTCTCTCAGTTTTGTCAGTTTTTTTAAGCATCTGTCACTTATACTAACACAGCCACCATGGTACCAAGAGTTACAGGGGCCTGTACAAAGGATGGCTGAGTACTTTAACCCCTATAACCACATTCACCACAGGGTATTTTGGCATTATTGTGTGTGGTTTTAAGTTATATTGTCAAGCAGTTCAAATTGTAGCAGTTTTTTTAAGATTTGGCTAGTTCTTTATGTTAAAATTCTTTAGGTCAGAGAATAAAAATTCTGTTTTTTTTTTTTTTTTTTTTTTTTTTTTTTTTTGGGCCTGGTTCTTTATATCATTCCTGTGTTGAGCTGATTGATCGATGGCATCTCTCTAGCCCATGTACAGTTTTCTCTGAGAGAGTAACATTCATTTTATTTTGTCAAGTTTATGTCCATTTAAAAATGTCTTTCCTTATTTATACTTAATATCAACAATGATTAAATATCAAGGGGGTGAAAATGATCAAACCAGTCACTGGATGAGCTCACGCAACGCCTACTGGAAAATGATCCATCCGAAAGAGACGACAGTTTAGCACTTGCTGCTAAGATAGGTGCAGCATTACTAGAAGAAAAATCAGGCCCTAAAAACTGAAAACTCTAAACTGATCACCAGAATGAAAAGTCTAGAAGCTCAGGCAGAGGAACACGAGCAAAATGAGGCCAAGTATTTTCTAAAACTGGAAGAACTCCAACAAACAGTTTACATAATAAAACTTTGTGTACATCAAGATAAATACAAAGAAATAAACAACATTTATTTAATAGTTCAATATTTTTAAACATGGAGTGTCAAACAGCAAAGAAGACCAAGTGTTGAGTCCAGAGATTTTAAATAGCAATGTAAAGAATATGTTTTAATTATTGTGCTTCCCAGTTACTCTGCAAGTAGGCCAATGTTTTAAGTAAGCACTTTTTCATACAAACATAAAAAAATACAACATTATTTATTAATACAACCATTACAATATTATACATTGCTATGTCTATTTTCTTTAATTTAGGTATTCTGAATTTTGCGTATGTCATATTTAAAAAACATACCCATACAATTTGGTAAACTTGTTTTATATATTTTACGTCACACATTTTTGTTGCAAATATTATTTTTTGTTCTTTCATTTTTTACTTATATTGGGTAATTCTTGTTGCTCAGCAGAGCATGGACGTCTAGGACAATCATTCTATACAAGGGTGTAGCCAGTAAGGGGGTCCAAAGCCCTTGGACCCCCTCAAATTTTCATTTTTTCAATTACTTTTTTAATTAACGAGTATTATTATTTAAATAATTCAGTATTACTGACATGTACTGCTGAAAGATCGTTCTCAATAAAGAAACAGGTCAAGAACTTTTTAAGGAACAAAATGGAGCCTTGCCTCTGTCCAATACAGAAAAAATCTGTTGTTTAGACCCCCCAAAATGTTGTCCTGGCTATGTTCTTAAATCTATAGGTTCTATGTTATTCTTACAGAAGTGGAGTCTTGGTTCTCGTTGTCGGGGACAGGGGTAGAGGACGCAGGTTTGGACTCGTCGTCACTCAGGTCCATGTAAGGTCTGACATCGTTCAGCTCCTCCACTGCACCCGAATTGATGAACCGAGCAAAACGCTTCTGAGCCCTTCTTGATGGCTAACGTCAGGTCGTCCGTAGCTGTAACATACCACAGTTTTCACGATTAGTTTTTGCTCATTTGATGTTTTGATGGACAAGAAACAATCATGTCCCGGACAATCTCAAGAATTAGACAGATTGTCGGGATTGTCTCCTCTCCTCTCCTCTCCAAACTAAAGATAGAAAAATTCGTTTTCATAAGTAATTATCCTATTTTTATTAATTTTTGTTCACTCAATATTTTTATTTGTTCTGTCTACTTTCTCTACAATATTGCTAATTATCAGAATTCTTAAGCCATATCCGTAAGTTATTCTACATCAAACACCTTCTTTCAATTAAAAAATGTATACAATTAATCTACACGCTGCTCAAGTTAAAATTCTAATTCTAAAAAGTTCAACTTGAGTCTACGCACAGGCCATTAAGGCCCATGTAGACTTTTTTTCCCAAGTTATTTTTAATGTATGTATATATATTTATATATATATATAATATATAATGTATGTATATATATATATATATATTTTTATTTCTCTCTTTATTTCAATATATGGATTTATTTCTATGTGATATAAGACTTTTTAACATTATTTAGCATTAAATTATTTAATTTTAACTATTTTGAATTGTATTACTTGAATATTATTGTATATTTTATTACCATTAGATATCCAAATGCTACATTTGTTTTCTTTTTCAATACAAAATATTTACTTCTGTTTTTCAGTATTTTGTGGAAATAAATGTGATTTGATTTCATTAAATAAATTTAAAAACCACCTACTTTACCAAAATGAATTACATCCTTCTAATGTATTTAATGTATAACTGTGATTTAATATTTTTAATAACTATTTTTCATTATTTACATCACCAAGTTTACTGTGATAAAACCGATTGAGCTCACTTGACTAAAAGTTACCGAAACTTAGCTAACTAATTGTACATCAAAACTACACAACAGTATGAAGACAAGATTAACGACACAGAGACACAAGATGACAACACAAATCAGAACGAAGAATATATTACATTACCATCTGTTGGAATTTGTCACACTTAAGTGATGTGCACACAGTACAAAAGTCATTTAAGCGTGTTAAGTAACCGAACCAAAATGAAATGGAAGCAATACTGTATTTAGGTACAAAGATTTATAAACAGCATAAATTTATATTTTATTCAAAAGTATTAATTTACAGATATTTAAATTTAAATATTCTGCTTGATGACTAGACCATTGGTCTCCAAAGGGTTGATGTTTTCAAGAATGAGAGTAATTGCAGGTTATTTACAAAACTAAACGTTTCAATTCACTTGTCCACAATAAGTAAGAGTTCAGCAGTCCTACTAAACTACTACTAGTTAGTACTCAAAGAACTACTACAAGTCCCAGGAGCCTATACCAACATCTCAACATTTTTGTCATTTACATGAATTGCAATAAATATTGTAATAACTACTTACGGTAATCACTTAATTGATAGTACCAATCATGCAAAATGCAACTAGTGAAATGATTGTTAAATTTTACGTTTTGTTCAAAATACGTTTTTGGCTGCTTTTTAACAGCGTTCGAACACTAACGGGTAACAATCACGTGCACTTCATGCTTTCTAATAAATCTACGATATTACTTGGTTATTTTAATCATCTGACTTAATAGAATGAGAACCAAACCAGCACACTCCACAAAAGCACAACAGCACCATAGACAATCAAAGGACAAACTACAGTATTACTTGGTTATTTAATCATCTGAGTTAATAGAATGACAACCAAACCAGCACACTCCACAAAAGAACAACAGCACCATGCACAGTTAGACAATCAGAAGGACGAAAATGGATAGCCTAATAATAAAAATTAGTTACTTACGTTTCAGATCGATTTGTTTCCCGTAAATGATCAAACTTTCTGGCTCGATTTCTGCCAACGGGATAACTCCAGGTTGATTTACTATCAACTGATTGATGAGTTCGATAGGGTCAAATCCATCCTTATCATCTGTGAAAATCTCCAAACTTAATCCAGAGAAAGTGTAATGGGTAGGGATCAAGGAGAAGTTACTACCAAAGGTAAAGATGAATTGACGGAATCCTTGGAGATAGGGACACGATCATCAAGCAATAGGAAAGTATATTGTGGGAAATACGGGATTACAGAAAAACCAACAGTGGGAAACGAGTTAAATAGTTTGTAAATGACTGGATTGGGTTTGGGTTTATAGAAAGAAAAGAAATCGCTACATGGAAGTTGAAGGCTGAAAAGTATTCTTAAAAAAAAGGGACACTGGACTGTACTTAAGAAAGACTTCTTAAGCGAAATTTGTATCTAAGTACTATACAAACTTAACACGCAAAAATTATATATTATCTTTTTATAAGAATAAAGAAATTCATTATTTTAGAGCGTTGACTATTACTTCATCTGAAGTGGATCTTGTCAAATCCGAATTTCATTCATAAAAGACATCCAAGAGAATCTCAAATTAGCAAAAAATTTAACATATGTTTTTTAATACGGTATCATTTACTGTCAAGAAAAAAATAAATATAAAGAAATTAACTCCTAACCTACATAGAAAGATTACTTTTAATTATTTCAGAGGTGCCTAATGTTTAATGATTGTAAAAATTTTACTATTAGTATAATTAATTAGCAACGAAAAATATGCTAGACAGACTCGTACGCCGGCAACTTCACTTCCAGAAGCCTTTACAAATACGATTCTTGTTATCTGATTTCTCTACTGTACCGTATTTTTGTATGGCATTGTAGAAAATTATTATTACGTCATAAAGCACTTCAATGACAATATCAAGGAAATATTATTTTTGTTTACTTGGTACGATATTAGAGAATAGAATTTTACTTTATTAAGAACTATTACAGCCCCCACTAAAACTGAGTTACTCATACCATCACCAACAGCAGCGTGGTTCCAATGGGCTTGAAAGTTCTTCGGGATTGGTTTAGAATACGGCACCTGAAAATCAATCACAGTGTGATATAAAATTCTACGTAAAAATTACTAATAATTAAAGGCACAGATGGATTAAACTGAAATCATAAATCACTTAGTTTAAAATATTATTTTATTACATATATATTAACCCTTTTAGTTAAAAAACTAAGATAAGTTAGAAAAACTACAGAGAAATGCCAATGTCCGAGTATACAAACGTTGCAAAAACTACCGAAAAAATGAAGATGTCTTTATATACGAACGTTTGCAAAAAAATCTACCATGATAATTTGTTATAAAAATGTTGGTACAGTATATAAAGAATCAGAATGAACTAAATATAGTAATAACAAGAAAAAATATTTATAGCAATCTTGTAAGATTAATTAGCTGTTCTTTTCTGAAAAAAATATTTCTATTTTTTAAAATACATTACTTCTATGAATATGATTTGTTTTATAGCTTTTATGAAGAAAATTTATTTTTCTGCTTTCTGGTAAAAAATTGGGAAAATAAATTAATATTTGTAATTTTTAAAATTTTTTCAGTAAAACACTGCAAAACGAATGAAACAGGCCTGGCACCCTACAGTAGTACACTGGGTGGAAAATCCCCAGCATTCTTGGAAATTACTTAATTTTTGGCATGGCACTAAAATGGTTAAAAGTTACCATGGCTAATCTGTTAGAGTGAATACATTTAAACACATAACTATATAGTGAAAATGTTCCTCAATACCTTCTTCAGAACAACTTTGACTTTTTCATCAGTAGAATCGATGTCCAGACCGGGGATGGCCCCAGAGTTGTCAGAGGCAGGGTTGATGGTCTCAACTTTGTCCTCCGGACCCATGCCAGGTATCACACTCAGGTCATCTGCAATTTTTATTACAAATTACTGTAAATCTTCCGTACAACATTTGTAATGGCTGACTATGAGAAATTATTAATGTTTCACACTTGAGATCTGTAATTTACCTTTAACAGTGCAATTAAAATTGTTACAACTTCAGTTATTTTATTTTGTTCCATATATCAAAGAATATTCAATTTGAGAGTTTTGCTTGTTAAGCACAACATTATAAGCACATAACTCTTTCTTACTCCTGAAGTTAAAAGCAAAGTAACAAAGATTGTTTAAGTGATATTTAAATTAATTTAAAATTATGCTCCATATATTGGTGTATTCATTTAACTCTAGCTTTCTTAACTAGAAATTTAAAATATTGAAATAACAGATTTGCAATTTGTAATATTTATGCTATTTTATGTAATATCATCTATCCAAGTACATTACATTTTAATGGCATTTTATACACATTTTAACAGCAAGTGATTTTTAAAAACCAAAAATGATAAAAAATGTAATTCACTACAAAAAAATTCTATTTCATCCAAAAATTGTAATATTTTTAGTATTTGGTAAAATATAAATTATCTGTCAAATAACCTTAATCATAGTAAACTTAACTTAAATACGTTGCTTTATCGTTCAGTATTTTTGTTTTCAAAATATTATTTGCAACTGGATGAAGTCTGTCACCAAAATATTTAGCTAACATTTTCTTACAGTAAAACAAAATATCGAATTTCACTTAAAACAATGACAACAAAGCAGAAGTTTTTTATTTCTTTAGCAATACTTGTTTATCATTTCAATATAGTTTTCATTTTCTGATTTAACATATAAATAGTACTATAGAGCTAGCTTGGATACAAAAAAATCAGGTCTACTACTTGTATAATGTTGATAACGACACTTTCAAGGAGAAAAGAGAAAAAATATATCAGTTAAATTTTGACAGCATTTTTCTTACATATAAAACAGAGTCATCGAAAAATAATGCCTAGATTTAATAAAATTATAACATCAAAACCTTTCATGTTAAATGAGTAATTCTTTCACTGGACGATAACTGGTGAACACAAGTTTTTGTTTTTTAGTTCATCTGATTGTGTTTCCCTGTCCTTTGTGATGCGCAGACAAGCTGCGCAATCGTCAAGGTCAGCCGGCCACAGACGCGCCGCCGCTCAGTACGATGTTGACCAGTGCAACAAAAAGTTTCACATAAATGGATGTGTAAATCGTCACAATTGCCGTGTATGGGGATCGCAACAGCCAAACGAAATCCACGAGTATGTGCGCGATTCTCCCAAACTCAATGCGTAGTGTGCGTTATTTCATGACAAAGTTATTGGACCTTTCTTTTTTGTAGAAAAAACCATTACAGGCCTAGTTTACTGGACAATGCTTGAACTGTTTGTGGTTCCCCCAATTAGACGATATCGAACAACAGACTGGACAGCGAATCATTTTTTTATACAAGATGGGCTCCACCTCACTACCATCGCGAGGTACGCGCTGCACTAAACGCAACGCTTCCCAAACGGTTTGGATTGGTAGAGCAGGCCCCCATTTCATGGCCTCCTAGAAGTCCTGATCTTACCCCTTTGGATTTCGTTTTCTGGGGTACATAAAAAATACAGTTTACGCAGAAAAGATTCGGGATTTGGGACCATCTTCGGGAGCGAATTTCTTCCGCAATCTTAACTGTTACGCCAGATATGATTGGACGCACGTGGCAGGAAGTTGACTACAGAACTTGATATCTGCAGGGCAACGAACGGTGCTCACATTGAAACATACTAAGGTATGAAAAAAAAAAATTATTTCTTTCCGCACATTTTAAGACTACAACCTTTAAATTACCTTTAAATAGTTTTTTTAATGACAGTTTATTTAAAAATCTAGGCATTATTTTTCGATGACCCCTGTATTGTAATCACCAATATACGTTTCAGTTTACTTAATTGATAATACACTACATTTATTGTTGAATTGTATATAACACCATAGAAAGGTTATAATAAGGATAATAGGATTTCGGACATTTGCTATGCGTTAAGTTAAAAATGTATAACACTCTTCATTATTTACCCTGATTCATATTTTACATCTCTGCACATAGGTCATGTTCAGGTGCCAAAAATAGGAAACTATAACACTGTGAAATTTGGTGTTATACTTTTTTGTAACATATAACGATACCAAATGTCCAAAATCATATTATCCTTTAAACTTTCCACTGTCAATAACATACTTTAAACAAAGGTTGAAATAATTGTGCTCAATCTGTTAATAAACAGGAGCTGTATCAGTTTTAATAAATTAGTTTGTATAATACTCTTAGGTTTTCTTCATATATTGGTTTTGTTTCAGTAAGAAATGGTTAACGAGATACCATTATATATCAGAAAGTAAATCTTGCAAATACAACGGATGTAATCCTATAACTCTAAACATATCATATTTCATGGTAACAGAAAACATGTGAAGTTTAGAAAAATATGAATAAAAAAGTTCTGAACTCTACAGTTACTTACAAGACTACAAGAAATCGTGCAATACAGATTGGAGAAAATTTTGGTTTCTCCACTTACATTTCCCGTAATTTTTACTTTTACAAACCTTATTACTGATCGTAGACTCAAACAAACATTTTGTAAGGAAGAACTGTTGTGTTCAAGAACATAAATTTTAAGTTATAACTTTCACGTTGTAACTGTGGGAAATGGAACAAACCGATTTCATTCTCGTCGAGGCCTGACATGTTGGCGGGCAGTGTGTTGAGGTTGTACTTGTCCCTCATGAGGTCGCCAGGTCGATTGCGTGTCCAGAACTTGCTCGAATGGTCGTTACTTCCTGAACACAAGATGTGACCGAGCGGGTGCCACGCCAGAGTCCACACAATGCTGTCATGCGCTTGCTCTATCGCTCCCACCTCCTTGTCAGCTCTGCATAAGCAAGCAAACCATTGTTCCTTTACTCACAGCTCAATAATGGTATTTAATTTATTTTCATTTCATTTCATCATTTTTATTTGTCACATAAATGTACAATATCATTGAGAAAGTCTTAAATACAGCTCATTGTTACAGCCACATTAAAATCTTAAAACTAACAATAATTAAGCTTATACAGTGATTGTAACAGAATACAAAAATGCAACTATCATTAAAGGTACTATCTTAACCGATATTGTCCAATTTCAGCATCATTATTATGTTTAAATTTAAGCAAATTTGGATTTTTATGTATATATATATTGTAAAATAATATTTTGTCTTTTAGTTGTTATCAAGTCTGATTTTGTTTGCTATAATGCTGAAGGTGTTAACAACTAAAGTTTTTAAATGTTTAATTTTTCAAACTCTTAAGAATTTATAAACAATATTATTGTTTTTTGTAAATATTGCAAAATTTAAAATCACAACATTTATCTGGATATCTGGGTTATCCAGATTGGTTTTACAGAGTAGACGGGGTAACATTTTTGGAAGAATAACACATTTTTGTTTTAATGAAGAACTTTCAAGACAAGAATATTCATGAATCAGTAGCTTTCATGGCTCATTCTGAGTAAAATCAATTGTAAATAATGTTTAATAATAGAATTCAAACTTATATAAGATTCATCATAGACATCAGTTACCATAAAATCCATATTCCATCCATAGAAATGTATGTGGTTGATTCTTTAATGTTTCTTCCTCTTGAAGTTTTCTTCAACCAGTTAATTACTTTACTTTTAAGTAGAAAATGTATCAACTCATGTTTGAGATCGGATCTCTGACTCACCCCACATGCCAGAAGAGTATGGCCCCGTCCGAACCCCCGCTGCAGAACAACCCCTCGTGGTACGGATGCCAGGCGACGGAGCTGCTCTCCTTCTTGTGGCCACGGAATGTCTGCACCTCGGATGACAAGTTCCGCACGTCGAACAGCTTGAGTAAGTGGTCCCTAGACGCCGTTACCAGCCAGTTGCCATTGTTGTTCCACTTGACGTCCATAACCGTTGACTTGTGCGCATGTCTGAGACACACACAGTGGAATTTAATGCCTACGGTTCATGTCACACACTAAATGTATTTTAAAGTACATCATGTCTTCCATTGAAAGTTATGAAGACTGATAATTAATGTAATAATTTTCTAATTTTATTATGCTGGAGTTTTTTTTTCAATTATTGGAAAACAATAGTTGTGCTTGAACAACACAAATTGTATACAACAAACATAAAAAACACCCTCTCAGATGTGTGTGGTTGGTGGGGGGAGGAGTTATTAAGATTCAGTGTAAAGGAACTCTAAATCCTTATACAATGTTGCATAGACTATCAACAAATGATATCATGTTCCTTTATAAAGTTCTCAACTCTTTAGTGACCTGCCCCCCCTGATGGAGCAACCAGATTTTTTGTTCCCCTCCCTTGCCCTAGATCTCACCACTTATCTGCATTGGGACATCATAGCCGCAATTATCTCCAGTTCAGTACCATTCAGAGAATTCTTAAACCAGGCAACGAGGTCAACAGCATTATAGACTTATTCTTTGATGGACTCATTGTTGCTCTGACATCTAGATTACAGGCCTTCAGCATGATGTGAATTATCAATTCTCCTTACTCTCGACTTTTCGACTTAACAAAAGTTTCCACTTCATTGCAGGAACTATTTTTCTGAAGTAGCATCGTTATATTGTTGATTTTATTCACATTAGTGTTATATTGTTAAAATATTGGTTACTGCTGGTTTCTTTAAGGCATTTAATTTAATAATTGTTACACTTTGTGTCTACTAATTAACTCCTTACTTGTTTTTATTAGTTTTTAATGTTTGTTCTTAAGATTATCTAAATGGTATTGCCATGTGAATGTAGATTTAAAAATATTAATAAAAATGCCTAAAATTGTCATACCTATCATTATATAGCAAAGCTATTTCCTAGTAAATTCAACACTGAATTAGGTGGAGGTTCTAGTACCATAACGGTAGTAATGTTTATACAGCAAGTACACATGAACAATCATCCATAAAATAAATGGTTAACACAATGGTTAATTTATCTTTAGAATAAATTATATATTTATTTTGCAAGTGTCTTACTGGAATTGAACACACATGCCAGAATAATAAATTAGTCATGTTATAAAAGTCTGTTTACACTGATTTAATATTTAACATTCAAGATTTCCTTTTATGTAAAACCCTTCCATGGATACAAAACTGTGCACAATTACAAGTTCAATGTGATGCTATCAAAAGCGGTTTATACTGTCACACTAATGAGGAAATGTTGAGAAGTATTCAATTCATCCTTCCAACTATTCCTGATTTCTTTCTTGTTTAATATTTTTTTTTGTAAAGAAAAGGTGAAACAGCAATTAAGAGACTGATTCCTCATTCTAGCACCCAATTTATATAAACCCATTTTCTTAATAGTTTTACGTCTGCCTTTTCCGACTTAATATCTTCTCATACTTTTTTGGAACATTTACAATGAGGTTCGATTTGTGGCAAAACCCACCGGAACAGCATTCCGGTACCTCTCTGAAAATATTAGCACTTGTTTTGCGTGGAACCTAAGAAATACATAAAAATATTGTTTGGAGGTGCCTTATCTTCAAAACTTTCCAGGAGATGGCTACCAGACCCTACTTTCTTCTGGGAGATATTTAAAATCCCCGAGAGGTTACAATTCCATCATGTTTTTTTTAATAAATATCAAGCACTGCTTACACTTTTATATCCTTGCTAACATCTGCCCAAGGCTAAAGAGTCACTTTCTGCTTGTCCTAATCCATTACAACTTATCACTTGAATTGCAAATTCTGTCCTAATTAATTCATCTGATAAATGTAGGCAATTCCTAATGGCTCGACAAAGACAAATCTGAAAACAACACGAAAATCAAATGGCTCTCTCAGAACTGCATTAATATCCTTACCAAATGTGGTCCATCAAGGTTGAAACAGACTAGAATTGGTATGAATACCTGCAACTCGAGTCATTATCTAATGAGAGTTGCAAAATATTTATCAATTACACTTGGAACATTACAAAAGCAAAGTGTATGTTCTGCCTTTTTCTAACAAGAAGTGTTGAAAAATGACAGTGGTGCGATTCAATGCTGGTAGATCATTAATCCTCCGAATAATTATTTGCGTACTCTTTCGTAAGATCTTTGGAATTTTTAACTTGCAGTAATATTACAGTGAAACACTCACTGGTCAGAGATAAAAGTTACTTTACTACTTGAAGGTACCACTTGAAACTTACAAAGTAGCGAGCGACTGCCCAGTCTTGGGGTCCCACAGTTTGACGGGCTGTTGGTTATCCTTGCTGCCGGAGATGACGAGGCCCTTCTGAGGGTGCCAGTGGACACACTTAACGTCTGCTCCGTGACCTGCAACATGACACGGTCAGACCACCACAAGACTGTTCGCTTCTACCGTTAATTCAAATAGGAGAGAGTGGGTTTCGAGTCTTTTTAAGAAACTTGGTGCACTAACATTACCATCCATGTATATTTTATCCATTTTAATGTTTGTTAGAAGGAATTTAAATAGATTTAAGGAATTAGCTCAATTAGCAGTTCACAATCATGCACAGGAAACAAGCATAGGCTGATTAATAGCAAGTGTACTTTCAGTTTAACTCAGAAAAGTTTCCAATACCAAGATATTAAATTTTATAGTGTACTACCTAATTCCATTGAAACTATGCCAGTCAATTTGTTCAAGAAACACATGAAAAACATTTTGATTAAGAAATGTATCTACAATTTAAAAAACTTTTTAGATATAGACGACTTTTTTAACTCAAGCATGCTGTAGCTTAGCGAATTTTATTTTATTTTTTACCATTGTTATACATTTTTATTAATGTTTTTGGCAAATAAAGATTGTCTATTGTCTAACTGTGATACAAAAACCTTAATGTAAACTGTAAACTTTGTTATTTTTTAAAATTATTGTATATGTTTTTAATTTTTTTTTATTTATAAATGTGTTTAAGCGATAATTTTAATACATGAACCACTTAAAAATAATTTTATTGTAATATAGTTCTTATTTATAATACATGTTTACTATGTTCATGACAATGTCTATTGTACACTTATGTATTTAATGACAATTATAAAGCTTTTTGATTCTTGATTCTTAATCAAGAGGAAACCAGGCACTGCAGATTCAGGACCGTTACTTAGTGACTTGTGCCTTAGATACGATTCATAGTATTCACATAATTACATTTACTATAGTAGGCTACCAATGTACTACTTACAGTCCCAAATCTTGTACAACTCTAAGAGGATCTACTGAAAATGTAATACGCTATGTAAAAGGACTATGTAATAACAATTTAGTAAAGGATGTTACGTATTAGCCCAATTTATTGACTTATCTAAAGTGTTTCACACAATATAACACCAAAAGTTCTGTAATGTAAACATATTAATGATACACTTTTCTGTTCTGAAGTAAAATTTTGATTGTTATTTTATGACTTGTTGTTAATTATTATTAATAATTAAGAGTAAAAGTAAAAGCCAGAAAAGTGGTATCAACAAACAGTAAAAGTAACATTTTTACAAACATTCTATGCAACTGTAATCTGGTGCTTTGTTTAGCTTTGAACATCAAATTCAAATTTTAGTAGTTTCCCGTAAAATTAACATGTGTACCAGTTGTACCTCACTGGTGGGGAAAACCCAAGCGAATTATATTTTTATAAAATAAATCCAATTGCTGATTTAATACAGATTGCCATGTTATAATAAAAAGTTACTTAGGAATAACCAATAAAATCTATCATTTAGTCAATAAACTTTGTTTTAGGCAGCAATCAATGTGTAACTACTAGTTTTATCCCAATTTTCCATATTATTTTACAACACAATTACACTTTGTAATAATTTGAATTAGGTTTTACTAAAATATACTACTGAAAATCTTTTATTGGCATTAATATCTTCAGATAGTATATTCAGACATGGTCTTATGTACGCATACTTAATTTTGACATAAAAACTTACATTTTAGCATGTTAACGACAACGGCTTATTTTTGGCTGTTTTTATTTGCTGTAGAATTTTTAAACAATAATGACAAAAAGAGCCCGGTGTGTACCCAATTGGGTACACGACGGCAGTTGTAAAGTTCACATGTACCCGATGATTTTATAAAATTATGTTATTTCAACAATTTAACATAGACTATCAGTCAAGTAACACTCCTAAAAATAATGATATTTTAATGCTTTTTAAATTCTGAGTTTTATTTAAAGAAATGATAATTATTGAAGAATAAAACTACATTAAAAATAACTATACGAGGGGGTACCCAAAAGTAACCGGAATTGTATTGCTGGCAGCGTGTAGTACACATTCCTGCCGCTAGGCGTGTGTCGCGCAACCCATTGCAAGCTCAGTGACCCCAGTTCCGTTGTCCTAGTGCATTCTGTTCGTTCGTAGTGACTGTTTTCGCTAACCCTGTTTTGTTCTTGTTTCATTTTTTTCATGGCAAGTTTAAGTGAACAACGTGCAGCTGTGAAATTTTGTTTTTTACTTGGTAAAAATGCTGCAGAAACTATTTTAATGTTGAATACAGCTTACAAAGATGATGCTATGGGGAAAACTCAGGTCTACGAGTGGTTCGCTCGATTTAAAAATGGCGACATGTCGATTGAAGACAAACCTCGTTCTGGACGTCCATCAACCTCTCGAAAGGACGAAAATGTTGAGAAAATTCGTGAACTTGTGCTCACCGACCGTCGACAGACAATTGAGGAACTATCAGAGAGTAGTGGGTTAACTTGGAGCTCGGTTCAGCGAATTTTAACAGGAGATTTAGGACTGAAAAGGGTTGCTGCCAAATTTGTTCCTCGACTTCTGACTGACCATTAAAAGGCACATCGAGTTGAAACTTGCCGCCTTCTGAAAGAACATCTCGAAAATGATCCCGATTTTCTGGAAAAGGTAATTACTGGTGATGAGTCATGGTGCTATGGTTATGACCCAGAAACGAAGCAACAGTCAAGCCCATGGAAGTCGCCATCTTCACCTTGTCCAAAAAAATGTTGGCAAGTCAAATCAAACATCAAAACCATGTTGATTTGCTTTTTTGATGCTAAAGGCATTGTTCATTCTGAGTTTGTTCCTCCAGGTCAGACTGTCAACCAAACATTTTATTTGGAGATTTTAAGAAGATTGCGCAACAGTGTTCGCCAGAAAAGACCCGATTTGTGGCAGACTGGAGACTGGTTCTTCCACCACGACAACGCACCGGCACACACAGCCATCTCAGTTAGGCAGTTTTTTACCCAAAAACGGCATGGTTCCGCTGCCCCACGCACCTTACTCGCCTGACCTCGCTCCATGTGACTTTTTTTTATTTCCACACATGAAAAGAGGCTTGAAAGGTCAACGATTTGACAGCGTTGAAGAGGTTAAGAAAAAAACGAAGCTCGAGCTTGCAGCCATTTCTAAAGATGACTACAAAAAATGTTTTGATCAATGGAAATACCGTTGGGACAAGTGTATTAGTTGTAATGGAGATTATTTTGAAGGAGATAAGGTCGTATTGTAAAAAATTTGATAATATATAATTTTTATAAAATAATTCCGGTTTTTTTGGGTACCCCCTTGTATGAATAGATTGTAAAAGTTGATATTATACTAAGTGAAATCGTTCAACTCGCCTCTTAATGTCCTCTCTTCTTGGCAGCGTTGAAAGTCCCAAATTTTAATCGTTCCGTCATCTGAGCAGGTGGCAAACTTACTATCACTTGGACTGAAACTGCAAAATAAAAATATTTCTCAGTAAAAGGTTACAAATTAAAAATTTTTCTTTACATTTACTAGAGAAAGTCACACATTTTGTCAAATCAAACTACCTAAAACAGTAACTAGCTTACCATTAACAGTTGAGAGTGTTCTTTTGCATGTTTCTTAATCCATTTATAAGATCTATATTAAATTAAGGTAGAGTACTGTAAAAGTGATTATTTCAAATTCAAAGTATTTATTGCACATTGACATTTGAATACATAAGTAATACAAACAGGTGCATGATCAAGTTTTTTAAATGTATAACTAAAATACAAGCGTTGCAGTATGTTCTGCATGTATTCTATATTGTATTATGTCTATAAAGAATAACAAATCATCCTTATTTTTACATAGACTGAAGTGATAATATGGCGTAATAATGAATAATTGCATGGGTTGTGATTTTAAAATTGATTAGTTATATTATTTTAAAAATCTTTCTGCATTTCATTTACACTGTAATAAGCTTTTTCTATGAGGAGGTTTTTAATACTATTTTAAACATTATTATTTTTAAGCTCTTTTAGTGATAAAGGTAAACAATTAAATAAGCGAATTCCCGCATATAGTGGACTTTTTCAAATAAAGAAGTTTTATGAATTGGAAAGACAAGAAGAGTTTTGTGTCTAGTATTATGATTATGCTGATTTTTGTATTGGTCAAAGGTGTTTAGGTTTTTATTGACTAAATTAAAAAAATGTATAAACCTGGTAGTGTGAGTATTTTAAATTTTTTAAATAACGGTCGGTTTTTTATTTACCATTGTGTACCCCAGTGACCGTTTCTGACTAATTAAACAGATTTCAAATGTATCAGGGTTTTCTATACAGTTTCATTCATACTATTTTGATGAAGCTGTATATGGTCATAATTTATTTACATTGAAGAAACCAGATAGTAGGATTTTCAGTTTAACAAGGAATTTCTGATGTACAGGTTGATTATACTAAAAGTGTTGGAGCACTATTTCCATGCTCGTCAGTAGGGTGATTGTTATGAGAAGTCCAGGATTGTCTAGACCACCCTGAAGCATTGCAAATTATACTAGGTGCCAAAATATTTTTAAAACCCTTACCCAGCTGTGAACGCCAGTTATTGTGCAATGCTCCTTTATTGTGCAGTAATATGGTTTATGCTTCTTATTACTACTCTGGACTTACAGATATATGCTTGACGTTTTTAACACATAACTTGTTTGCTGTTATGTTTGATTCTGGCAATTTCATTAACAATAGGTTTTTTAAAATTTTTGATCGCGTTTATCCTTGTCTCAAGATATTTTTGAGAGCTGAAAACAATAGATTCCAGTCCTTTAAACCAGCATTGATTTTTGTAACGAATAACAATGGAAAATGTTGGATATTCTTTTATTGTTTTTTATTAAGCTCACACCTTTAAAAAGCTTTCAGCCCTCAGTTTTTAAAATAACATAATTTTCCAGACCTGAAGATGATATAAAATGAAATGGAACAATAGTTTGCATTGTACAGAACCATTGAACACTGTTGTTGTAGACTTGGGAATGTGAAAATATACAATATGTCTTTGCTTATTGTATCTCATTTCATTCCCTGTTGGGCATTGAGTAGACAAAAGTGAAATGAAACTTATAAATAAAAGCTAGAATTTTACACGACTAGGTCCACCATGAGAAACAACATGACAGATAGGATTGATGCATGATTTACTTCAACAATTGAAAAAGTCTAATCACAATATATGACGTATTCTTGTAGCCAGCTTCTATACAAAAAACATAATTTTAAATCCTCTACTTACAGAGTTTGTTATTAGAGGGCCAGATTTGTATATATTTGTGACTTCCACTTATGTTTAAACTCTGTCTATTGGGATATGTATGTAAATCAAATAAACCTCTGATCTAGTAAACATGAACTCTAAGAGTGAGCATGTTTGTTTAAACCCTGTCCATTGGGATATGTATGTAAATCAAATAAACCTCTGATCTAGTAAACATGAAACTCTAGTGTGAGCATGTTTGTTTAAACCCTGTCCATTGGGATATGTATGTAAATCAAATAAACCTCTGATCTAGTAAACATGAACTCTAGTGTGAGCATGTTTGTTTAAACCCTGTCCATTGGGATATGTATGTAAATCAAATCAAACTCTGATCTAGTAAACATGAACTCTAGTGTGAGCATGTTTGTTTAAACCCTGTCCATTGGGATATGTATGTAAATCAAATCAAACTCTGATCTAGTAAACATGAACTCTAGTGTGAGCATGTTTGTTTAAACCCTGTCCATTGGGATATGTATGTAAATCAAATCAAACTCTGATCTAGTAAACATGAAACTCTAGTGTGAGCATGTTTGTTTAAACCCTGTCCATTGGGATATGTATGTAAATCAAATAAACCTCTGATCTAGTAAACATGAACTCTAGTGTGAGCATGTTTGTTTAAACCCTGTCCATTGGGATATGTATGTAAATCAAATAAACCTCTGATCTAGTAAACATGAACTCTAGTGTGAGCATGTTTGTTTAAACCCTGTCCATTGGGATATGTATGTAAATCAAATCAAACTCTGATCTAGTAAACATGAACTCTAGTGTGAGCATGTTTGTTTAAACCCTGTCCATTGGGATATGTATGTAAATCAAATCAACCTCCGATCTAGTAAACATGAACTCTAAGAGTGAGCATATTTGTTTAAACCCAGTCCATTGGGATATGTATGTAAATCAAATAAACCTCTGATCTAGTAAAACATGAACTCTAGTGTGAGCATGTTTGTTTAAAACCCTGTCCATTGGGATATGTATGTAAATCAAAGAAACCTCTGATCTAGTAAACATGAACTCTAGTGTGAGCATGTTTGTTTAAACCCTGTCCATTGGGGTATGTATGTAAATCAAATCAACCTCCGATCTAGTAAACATGAACTCTAAGAGTGAGCATATTTGTTTAAACCCTGTCCATTGGGGTATGTATGTAAATCAAATCAACCTCCGATCTAGTAAACATGAACTCTAAGAGTGAGCATATTTGTTTAAACCCTGTCCATTGGGATATGTATGTAAATCAAATCAAACCTCTGATCTAGTAAACATGAACTCTAGTGTGAGCATGTTTGTTTAAACCCTGTCCATTGGTATATGTATGTAAATCAAATAAACCTCTGATCTAGTAAACATGAACTCTAGTGTGAGCATGTTTGTTTAAACCATGTCCATTGGGATATGTATGTAAATCAAATAAACCTCTGATCTAGTAAACATGAACTCTAGTGTGAGCATGTTTGTTTAAACCCTGTCCATTGGGATATGTATGTAAATGAAATCAAACTCTGATCTAGTAAACATGAACTCTAGTGTGAGAATGTCTGTTTAAACTCTGTCCATTGGGATATGTATGTAAATCAAATAAACCTCCGATCTAGTACACATGAACTCTAGTGTGAGCATGTTTGTTTAAACCCTGTCCATTGGGATATGTATGTAAATCAAATAAACCTCTGATCTAGTAAACATGAACTCTAGTGTGAGCATGTTTGTTTAAACCATGTCCATTGGGATATGTATGTAAATCAAATAAACCTCTGATCTAGTAAACATGAACTCTAGTGTGAGCATGCTTGTTTAAACCCTGTCCATTGGGATATGTATGTAAATCAAATCAAACTCTGATCTAGTAAACATGAACTCTAGTGTGAGCATGTTTGTTTAAACCCTGTCCATTGGGATATGTATGTAAATCAAATAAACCTCTGATCTAGTAAACATGAACTCTAGTGTGAGCATGTTTGTTTAAACCCTGTCCATTGGGATATGTATGTAAATCAAATCAAACTCTGATCTAGTAAACATGAACTCTAGTGTGAGCATGTTTGTTTAAACCCTGTCCATTGGGATATGTATGTAAATCAAATCAACCTCCGATCTAGTAAACATGAACTCTAAGAGTGAGCATATTTGTTTAAACCCTGTCCATTGGGATATGTATGTAAATCAAATAAACCTCTGATCTAGTAAACATGAACTCTAGTGTGAGCATGTTTGTTTAAACCCTGTCCATTGGGATATGTATGTAAATCAAAGAAACCTCTGATCTAGTAAACATGAACTCTAGTGTGAGCATGTTTGTTTAAACCCTGTCCATTGGGGTATGTATGTAAATCAAATCAACCTCCGATCTAGTAAACATGAACTCTAAGAGTGAGCATATTTGTTTAAACCCTGTCTATTGGGATATGTATGTAAATCAAATCAACCTCCGATCTAGTAAACAAGAACTCTAGCGTGAGCATGTTTGTTTAAACCCTGTCCATTGGGATATGTATGTAAATCAAATCAACCTCCGATCTAGTAAACATGAACTCTAAGAGTGAGCATATTTGTTTTAAACCCTGTCCATTGGGATATGTATGTAAATCAAATAAACCTCTGATCTAGTAAACATGAACTCTAGTGTGAGCATGTTTGTTTAAACCCTGTCCATTGGGATATGTATGTAAATCAAATCAAACTCTGATCTAGTAAACATTAATTCTAGTGTGAGCATGTTTGTTTTAAAAACCCTGTCCATTGGGATATGTATGTAAATCAAATCAACCTCCGATCTAGTAAACATGAACTCTAAGAGTGAGCATATTTGTTTAAACCCTGTCTATTGGGATATGTATGTAAATCAAATCAACCTCCGATCTAGTAAACAAGAACTCTAGCGTGAGCATGTTTGTTTAAACCCTGTCCATTGGGATATGTATATAAATCAAATCAACCTCCGATCTAGTAAACATGAACTCTAAGAGTGAGCATATTTGTTTAAACCCTGTCCATTGGGATATGTATGTAAATCAAATAAACCTCTGATCTAGTAAACATGAACTCTAGTGTGAGCATGTTTGTTTAAACCCTGTCCATTGGGATATGTATGTAAATCAAATCAAACTCTGATCTAGTAAACATGAACTCTAGTGTGAGCATGTTTGTTTAAACCCTGTCCATTGGGATATGTATGTAAATCAAATCAACCTCCGATCTAGTAAACATGAACTCTAAGAGTGAGCATATTTGTTTAAACCCTGTCTATTGGGATATGTATGTAAATCAAATCAACCTCCGATCTAGTAAACAAGAACTCTAGCGTGAGCATGTTCTCTCCTACACAGATACAATTATTTTATTTATTTATTAACAACATTGCTATTTTGAATACAACATTCTCAAAAAGAAAAATAGCAATGTATAGACAATATATAACACAGCAATCTAACAGTATTATATTTGTAAAACAAAACGAGTTGTCTATTATACAACTTAGACAGTTTCAGGACTAGAAATTGGTATAGATCGTTGAAAAGACTGGAAGGTTAGAGTCAGCTAAGTTCAATGAAGAAAGTCCACTATTATAAACTTGTGATGAATAAAGCAAAGCTATCATTGTAGAAGTCAAACATATTAGAGTTGATTATTATCATGTTTGTTCTTGTAAAAACGGAATTACTTCATGTTTTCATGGATTCAAAGATGTTGTATTTGCAGAGCACTGCTCCAAAGTTCCTTTCAAAGACCATTCTAGAGCACTGCCACCTTCACAAATGTTGCTTCTGAACTTTAGCTATGTTGCTTCAGAAAGAATCTTTAAAATAAAAAGCAATGAAATTGCCTTTCATTGTGGAACTGTACTTGTACTGTAAAGCAAACTACTGTACAAGCACTGTGGAATGTTATTCGTCACCATTGATCAATTCAACCTATTTAGACAAAATACATAAACAAATGTTGACTTGTTATTTTATCAGATGCGTGAACCTACAAGCAGTTGAGGGATGCTATTCTCTCAATTTGATTTCACAACACTTTTATTGCCTGTTCCTTAAATTTAAGGAAGATAGGCCAGTTTTGGATGTTCTTCACTTTAAGACTGGTCTATCTTCATTAGATCCAAGGAATAAATTATAAAATAGTATTCAAGCCTGCTTAAAAATTAAGGATGTTCTTAACTAGAAGAGAACACAATTCCAATGTGTACATCTCGAATGTCATATACGATTTTGAATATGTTGTGGCTCAGTCTACAAGGGGGAAATAAAATGTTTAATATTTACATGTGTTTGTGAAAACATTAAGCACACAAAACATGATATTCAAAAATCAAGTATGGATGCAAAACCAAAGGTACAACAAAATTTGATAAAATTCAATATTTAAAAAAATTACACACTACAATTAAGTGTCCAAAAATTTTAAAATAATAAAAAATATAAATAATTTCAACAAAGAAAACAGCGTCAGATTATCCAAAAGCTGGCAGCACGTGATAAAGAAGCCATATTGATCACCTGATTGGCTGACTACTAACAGTCATGATACAAGTCTTTCTGCTCTATTAATTTTTAAAAGCTAACAAATAACACATTTGGTTTTGGTTGATTTGTTTTGATGTATGTTATTGGTTCTGTTAGTTTTGGTTTAACATCTGTTAACTGAAGATGGCTCTTCACAGCAAAGCCGAAATTTGTAAAGATTTTAACTTTATTAGCAATATTTCGCCATGGTGCGAATTGGAAAATTAAAATTGTAGTTTTAAAACCATAAATAACTGTGTGGGGTTTCATTTTTATCCTGAACCACTTAACTTGGAATCCTTGAAAAATTGCAGAAACATGTGTGAATTGGAATGGTTTATATTTCTTTAAAGTTTTAAACGTGGAGTGTGAAAAGTTCTGAAAAACATGATTATATTTCAATACGTAAATGAAAAGATTTCAACCTAATATGGTACATCATTCCTACTTGTACTTGACTTGGTTTAGTCTTAGTCAATATTCTATCAAAATGTCAAATCTTTAAACCTCTTTTAAAAATTTCAATGCCATGCTTTTAAATTTTTAATGTCTCAAAAGATTTAATGGTAGTAACCATTTACAAGAATGTTAAAGTCCACTTTATCATTGATAAGACATTACCAACACAACAACTGTGGTATGGATTTTGAAGTTCATAAATTTTAATAGCATTTTAAATTTAATTTCAATATGCCAACTGCAGGCAGTATTAACTTTTTTGGCTGTACTGGAAGGATATTTTATTTTTAAGGATATATATGTTTTAGTTAACTGTTAGATATCTTCTCCAATCTCCTCAAAAAATTAGCAAATTTAATCTTGAATGATGAAAAAAGCAACCTTAAAAAATGTTTTCATACATAAGTTTATCTGCAACATTATAAATTGTAGGTAATAGTTGTTTGTTTTTTTGGTATTACACTAGTCTCCAATAAAAATAAATCTAGTATAAAAGGGCTTGTTTCATTTTGAAACAGGTTTAATGAGGTTTTATAACAGTAATTACTTCTGTATAAGGTAAATTTTAGATTAATTTTATAAACTACTTTTATATAAATATAAAGCAATATTTAGTGACTAATTTTCTTATTACACACTTTGAAAGTATTGTGTTTTTGTTATTTTTGAGAAACAATTAAGGATATCAAGTCCCTTCAATATTTTTTTCATCTCACTAAAATTAGACCTTGATTTCCTCTTGTACGTAGCACATAATATATTAAAGTAAGATTTACTGCATTGTTTTCACAAAATATTTTACCCATTTTACAGGATATTATGGATTTGTTTTAGTCGAAACTTACTTTTACTCTACAACAATAGGTACTAAAAGCTTGTAGACAGCTTAAAGGATCTATCAAAAATTGAACAGACTCTTACATTTAGAAAACTAAAGATTTTTACATTAGTTCTAGAATAAAGTATAACAGTTTCGAGAATTGAAATCTACTCTCTTAATTCCTTCTTCTTAAGGACTCTGAATTAGGGAGGTGCTTATTCAGCACATGGACACAAGCAATGGCGCTGAATTAGAATCTCCCGATTTCAAGTGGGTGCTTATTCAGTGCAAGGACACGGTTAAGGCATTGAATTAGCAGGGTGCTTATTCAGTAAGTGGACATGGACAAGGCGCTTAATTAGCACCCCCCTTTCCCCTGATTTGAATAGGGTGCTTATTCAGTACACGGACATGGACAAGGCGCTTAATTAGCACCCCCCTTTCCCCTGATTTGAATAGGGTGCTTATTCAGTACACGGACATGGTCAAGGCGCTTAATTAGCACCCCCCTTTCCCCTGATTTGAATAGGGTGCTTATTCAGTACACGGACATGGACAAGGTGCTTAATTAGCACCCCCCTTTCCCCTGATTTGAATAGGGTGCTTATTCAGTACACGGACATGGACAAGGCGCTTAATTAGCACCCCCCTTTCCCCTGATTTGAATAGGGTGCTTATTCAGTACACGGACATGGTCAAGGTGCTGAATTAGCACCCCTCAGTTTCAATAGTTCCGTTATTTCATACATTTAAGACTAATGCATAACTGTTTGAATTGGAGAAACCACTGTTTAATACCAATGTTACAAAAGATAACTGCTTTCCAGATATTTTCCATCATTAATGTTATAAACATAAAACACTGCATTTCAAGGAGGTATATAAAGTATATTCCTAAGTAATAAACTTTAAACAAAGAACCAATGTTTCATGCTCATGCTAAGACAAAGAAGTTAAAGTCTGTATGTACTTTAAACAACTTTGTATTATATTTCTGGAATTAGATGTATTTAAATTAAATAAATTTATTTTTTATTAATTAAATAAATTTTTTTTTTTCGCTTATCTAGGGTCATCATATCTTTGTATTTCACATTTTTATTTCAGTTAATTATGATTAATTGGTTTTTTATAACCATTTAACATATTAAATCTTATCTGTACAGATAGTATAACTAATAAAATAAGTTAACTGGCATGATCATGTTTAGCTGAATACGTTTTCAATATCGAAAAGCATTAAGAAAATCGTTGATAAGAACGGCTTGACCGATGTGGCTATTATTATTTTAAAACTCTTGCAATAGTCCAAATTAATCCTTTTATGGAGAAAAATGGAAAATACGTAAATATCGCAGAGGTTCCAATAAGACGGGAAATACCAAGCATTTCAAGAGATAGTAGTGTATTGTAGACAGCAACGTCAATGTGTAGTGTGTTAGGGATATTATTTAAACAGTACTATAAAATTAAATTCAATGAACAAAATTGTGAATTTATGCATGTAAGGTACCCATAAATGAGATTCTTGGACATTGTGGTACAGAATATTTACAGTAGCGGAAGTAATAAAAAAAAGAGTAAAAAAGTGAAAATAAAGCGAGAGCAGCGAGCCTTTGATCATGGCAAATAGAATCGAGGTTGTGCTACATCAGGTCATAAACACGGTCAAGGTGCAGATTTAACATCCTTTCGTACATCAAATTGACATCACGAGGGGGTGCTAAATCAGGTGCACCGTAATAACTGCAAAGCGAGGGTTACACATCTCGGTTGAGTTCAAAACATCAGACTAGATTTTATTCAGTTACATTAAACTTTTTTTTTCAAAGCAATCTCACTTTCTCCTTATTTTTTCTTATAATGAATTCATGATTTTATTCTCACCTAACAAAACATGAAAATATTATCCTTATCTTCTTCTTCATTATCGGTAAACTAAGGCATAAGGTAAGAGAGTTTTAAAATTGTATGCTCAGAATTGGTCTGTTGTGATGATGCATGAGTAGAGCAATGCACTGTAGTAGTGGTTTTATTTTTTAATTTAAAAAACAGTCATTGTGAACTAATAAAAAAAATGACTGAACTTAGCTCCAAGTTGTTACCAATAGCTAAAATAACCCCATGTTGTTCTAAAGGTCGACATTTGAATTTATTGTTTTAACAAAACAAGAGGTTGACAGGATGATAGGATAAAGTTTGTCACCAAGTGGCATTATTTCTTAGGAACTGTTTCAGCATCATTTTTCCCAGGAAGGAAAACAGTTTTGCCTCCCCTCAAAGCTGAAAGTTGTAAAAGTGTATCCGAAGCATAAACAAGGCAATAAATCAAAAGAAGAAAACTACAGACCAATCTCCCTAATCTCAATTTTTCCAAAGTAATAGAAAACGTTTATGCTCCATAGACTGCTAGGACGTCCAAACAGAAACGACTTTATACCATCAGAACAACATGGATTCACAGCTGGATGTTCAATGTTCGACTGTTATCATTCAGTATCTCATACAGGACTTGAAGCGACAAACACAACTACAGCTGTGTTTCTTGATTATAGTAAAGGTAATTGCATTTATCATGAGAAGCTTTTGAGAAAGGTTGAAGCAATAGGTGTAACAGAGAGGGCAGGAAAGTGGTTTAGAAGTTTTCTGAATAACAGACACCAAACAGTAACATTTAACATTTAACCAGGAATTAAATGATTCAAAGAACTACCTCCGCCAACCTCCAAGGCTCTATCCTTGAGCCTATTCTTTACATAATTTGTCAGTGACTTCCCATCCTATATAAAATATTATAGCATATCACAATTTAAACATACATAGCACTGAACATATCAGAGTAATCCTGCCAAAAAAAAGATTTTCTTCAACACAAAAAAGAGCCAACAACTGATAATTGGTTGAAAAAGACGAAAGACTCCAGCTACTCAAAGTTCAAAGAATTGAGGAAGGAAAGTAACTAGATATCATTGTAGACAGCAAACTATAATGGATTTAACATATCAACTTACTACACAAAAAGCTAAGTTCTGCTCTCCATGTACTTAGGACACTCAAAGAAATAAGTAACGATGACGCAGTAAGAACAGCATACTTTGCACTATTTGAAGCACACATAAGGAAGACATGGATTGACTGCCTGGGGAGCCTTCTCAAGTCAAATGTCGTTCTTACACTGCAAAAGAAAGCCAACCACTTACTTGCAAGCCTTGGCTCCCAAGAGTCATACAGAGCAGCCTTCACAAATCACAAGATGCTAACCACAGTGTCCCTGTATATTCTAGAAATAACAATGCATGCACAGAAACAAAACATATGATTTTCACTCTTCCAACACTTGATCGCCCACAATTTCAGTATTCCTCCTCACAGACTTTTGAGAAGCAGCCTACATTCTTTGTAGCTAAATTATTTAACGTCCTGCCTGAAGTAGTAAAGAATTTCAACAACCAAGAAAAACTACAAAAATTGCTCCTGGAGAACTGAAGAATTTATGAACTGAAGAGAAAACACTAATCTAGAATAGAACTACTGTGAACCAAATAAAGACCTATCCTGAGCTAAACTGACTCAAAAATAATAAGAACCTTTTTACTTGTATAAACATCTGTTAATTCCACTGTATTTATTTTATCACTAATTATTTTTAAATGTGTTTTATGTTTTGTAAATTATTTTATTTTAGGATAATATAGCTACATCTAGTTTTATTTCATTTTAATATGAATTGTAACCTGTATCTGTACCATTAGAATTTAATACTGGATCACTGTTTGTGCGATTAATATTGATTATTTATCAATTAACTAGCTGTTTCCCACGGCTTTGCACGCTTTTCGTAAATGTCGTGAACGACATGTATGTGAACTTCTGGTTTAATTGAATTATATTTACAACACCGATGTAGAGTTTGCTTTGTTGCCACGATCAAGAAAATCTGTTTATGTTTATAACCATTGTGCACGTACATGTACTTTATTATAAAGTGGTCTAACACTCAAACTTTAAGTTCAATCAGAAATGTATCTTAAAGACAAATATACATAATAACTTATTGCCTTCAAATAGTGTTTGGCTATGTAATATACGTAACTGTCTCGTAATTGCAGTTTATAATGTGCAGGCGCTTATAAACCTTCTCCATGGAAAAATACGTATACATACAAATTTTCATACTGGTCTGTCTAATATTTTGCGATTCCATAAAGGACAAACACACAAACATTCATTTATATATATATAAATTCATTTCTTATATATATATATAAATTCAATAAATGAATATATATATAGATTATTAATTATGTTTATACTTTTTTATTATTAGAATTAGTATATTTTAAACTATATTGACGAGTCACCTGTTCATTGTAGATCTTATCTACTACAATTATGTAATGTTACGTGACAATACATTTCTGATTAAACTGTTGTTTTGACAGTGTGACATTAATCATCTAGCACAGCTATGTGATAAATAAATAAAAGATTCTAGGTTAATTCGGGAAATCACTATCCACCTTAAAAATAATTTAATATATTGTAATTACAACAAATCACAGCTTCTGTAAAGGGGAGACCATCTTCTAGTAGACATAATTATTATTGTTCCAAGATCCTAAAATTGAAAAAATACATAGAAAAGTAAATACCTCAATGAAAATAACTTTAAAACGCATTTCTAACCCCGCTTTTCAATATTTTTAGAATTAGAACCTAGCTTACATAAAACAAGTACGAAAAACTGAAATCAAAGAATTACAAGCACTTGTTCCATGTAGTACAAGATTTAAAGGATAAATAGAAAAGGAGTAACAGATTATTATCAATAGTTCTGTTTTAATTTGCTCCAAGGACAGCATTTTGGCTTAAAAGGTTCTCACAAAAATAAAAATTATAAATTTAGAAAAGCACAAGAGTTGAAAAGAAGGATTTCATACATAAAAGTAAATGTTAGTCCAGACACACTTTTTAGTTTTCTATATATAGGACTAACAGTGTATACATTTTCATTTACTTTTTAAGTGAATGAAAGAAAATACTTTATAGAGACATGGCTATCCAGTATGCATGCAGAGATCCAGAGTTCCAAACTAATTGTTTTAATTTACATATATAATTATTTTAAATTTGTATTCATCATGTAATTCAATACGGAAGTAACACTTGTCAAAAACATTTCAGCCATTTTGTATGTGCAATTGCTGTTTAATAACCTACAGCGGAAACAATGTGTTTTTGTGAATTAAGGATTCCAAATATATTTTAGTATTTTAGGAGTACTAAGTTGTGGAAAAACTATTTCGCTTACACAACTTCATCGTACCAGTTTGGATGATAATAAATGTTCAGAACAGCCCAAAACCGCACAATTATAAATAACACTGTTCAAGTTTACCAAATGGTGCTAAAAGATTGTTAAATTAAGGTAAGAAGGATAGCAAAGGGTACAGTAATTAAAAATGTGTTTCAACATATTGATTAAAGAATTTCACAGGAATAGGCTAAGCATTTGTCGTCACTATGTTTGCTCACACAGATCAAAATGTATTGAAATGAACATTTGAAAACACTTTGTTGGAATATGAGGCCTGTATTCAGACCGGTTTTTTCGGACAATTTCACTGGGGAATGGACTCTCAGGGAGCCCCGGTTGGGCCTCGCCACATGTCTATTTGAAGGGACACTGTCTGTGGACGATGTAACTAATGCTATTGTAATATCATTCATTAAAATTTCCAAGAAACTTGTTTATTTACATTGTGCAATCAAGCGGAAAAGTCAATAATAGTTCCTGCGATCAAACAACAAATACCTCAACACTTGCATACAGTCTAACTCGATAAATCATAACTGGAATGTCGATATAAAAGACAAATTATCTTCAATTGAAAATATAAATTTAATTAAAAAGGATGTCTTTTAAAGATTTTTCTCACAATCATTTATACCTAAAAAATAATTTCAACTGGACAACTAATAGACTAATAATAATTATCATATGTGTTTAGAATTCACTAAATTTATTTAAAACAATGCTTGAAACGGTCCAATTTATAAGATTTTTTCCATACTAATTTTTAGCAACATATATTGAACCTGACTATCATTAACAAAATAATAAGATGTTGTCAATGGGATAACGGTGGAGGGTGGGGGGATGAAACGGTTTGATGGGGGTCAGTGGTGGGACATGGCAGGGCCTGGCCGATATCTTTTCCGGGCCCGCCAAAGCTGAGTACGGTTCTGTGGAACAGTACAACCCAATAAAAATGTAACTAAGCACCACTTAATTACTGAGTTATCATTATATCCCCATGAACAATAAACCAGTCAAAACAGTGGGATGCAGAGGGGGAATTGGCTCTTAAAAAGTCAAAATATGTTCCTTTGGCCGGGAAAGTGATGACAATAGTCTATCGGAATATTAACTATGTCTTAATCAATTTTATAGAGAAAGTAAAAACCATTTCAAGAGCATACTAATTACACAAGCTGAAGCTATAAACTACAAAAATCTTCCATACTTAAAAAATTGTTTCGCTTAGATTATGTGCTGTATATCAGAAAAAATCAGTGGTTGCCATATACCAAAATCGATGAGTTGCAGTTTTTAACACCTTGAACACTTTTCTTATTCATCCTGGTCAAGTTCCAAGTGATTTTTTTGTTCCCACACTAAAAGTAGAACTCAAGAAAACACGTACTACTGCTTGGAACAGGTTAAAACAGATTGAAACAGACTGGGAGACGTGTATAAACGTACTGGGATACTACGCAGAACAATAAACCAAAAATAAATTCGAAGAAAAATTCCTTTTTCTTTGTTAGGTCTGAGAACTTTTCAGAAGCCTTTGTACTACTAATTTAATCCATGTTGAAAACAACAAAAGCTACAACACTAAAATAAAAACTGACATGATACGCATATTGATATTTCTATCAACAAAGTGTTCAACAGTATAACGATTCTCTATTCTTTGTTTGAAGTTTGTTTTTGGTGATAGAAGGATGGGAATGTTTTAAAAACAAAATGTTTTGGATATTGAGTTCATTTAGTAAAAACCAATTTGATCCGGACCATAACATATATTACAGATAGTATTACAACATACTTACATTTCTCTCCAACTTGCCTTGTAACCACTGTTGAGGAAATGAATGTTGATGTTGCTAATATTGTAAAGTGAACTAACACAAGTCTCACTAGTCTACGACTGTTAGATACAGGAATGATGGATATAGGTTTCGCTAAACTAAATATACTTGGTTGGTGTAGATATTGCAATCAAAAACAAATCTTGACAAAACACTTTTACTTTGAATAAATAACAGGAATTTTATGGATATTGTTCATTTATAATTTGTCAGGACTGTATAATAAAAAGAACAAATATACAAATAAAAACAAATCTTGATGAAACTCTTTTACTTTGAATAAATAACAGGAATTTTATGGATATTGTTCATTTATAATTTGTCAGGACTGTATAATAAAAAGAACAAATATACAAATAAAAACAAATCTTGATGAAACTCTTTTACTTTGAATAAATAACAGGAATTTTATGGATATTATTCATTTATAATTTGTCAGGACTGTATAATAAAAAGAACAAATATACAAATAAAAACAAATCTTGATGAAACTCTTTTACTTTGAATAAATAACAGGAATTTTATGGATATTGTTCATTTATAATTTGTCAGGACTGTGTAATAAAAAGAAGAAATATACAAATAAAAACAAATCTTGACGAAACTCTTTTACTTTGAATAAATAACAGGAATTTTATTAATATTGTTCATTTATAATTTTTCAGGACTGTGTAATAAAAAGAACAAACATACAAATAAAAACAAAAATTGAAGAAACTCTTTTACTTTGAATAAATAACAGGAATTTTATGGATATTGTTCATTTATAATTTGTCAGGACTGTGTAATAAAAAGAAGAAATATACAAATAAAAACAAATCTTGACGAAACTCTTTTACTTTGAATAAATAACAGGAATTTTATGGATATTGTTCATTTATAATTTGTCAGGACTGTGTAATAAAAAGAAGAAATATACAAATAAAAACAAATATTGACGAAACTCTTTTACTTTGAATAAATAACAGGAATTTTATGGATATTGTTCATTTATAATTTGTCAGGACTGTGTAATAAAAAGAACAAACAGACAAATAAAAACAAATCTTGACGAAACTCTTTTACTTTGTATAGATAATGGGAATGTTACAGATTTTTCATTTATAATTTGTCAAGTGTAATAAAAAGAACATACAGACAAATAAAAACAAATCTGTATGAAACTCTTTCACTTTGAATAGATAACAGGATTGTTATAGATATTTTTCATTTATAATTTGTCAAGTGTAATAAAAAGAACAAACAGACAAATAAAAACAAATCTGTATGAAACTCCTTCACTTTGAATAGATAACAGGATTGTTATAGATATTTTTCATTGACAATTTGCCAAGTGTAATAAAAAGAACAAACAGACAAATAAAAACAAATCTGTATGAAACTCCTTCACTTTGAATAGATAACAGGATTGTTATAGATATTTTTCATTTACAATTTGCCAAGTGTAATAAAAAGAACAAACAGACAAATAAAAACAAATCTGTATGAAACTCCTTCACTTTGAATAGATAACAGGATTTTTATAGATATTTTTCATTTACAATTTGCCAAGTATAATAAAAAGAACAAACAGACAAATAAAAACAAATATGTATGAAACTCCTTCACTTTGAATAGATAACAGGATTGTTATAGATATTTTTCATTTACAATTTGTCAAGTGTAATAAAAAGAAGCAACAGACAAATAAAATCAAATCTGTATGAAACTCCTTCACTTTGTATAGATAACAGGATTGTTATAGATATTTTTCATTTACAATTTGTCAAGTGTAATATAAAGAACAAACAGACAAATAAAAACAAATCTGTATGAAACTCCTTCACTTTGAATAGATAACAGGATTTTTCTAGATATTTTTCATTTATAATTTGTCAAGTGTAATATAAAGAACAAACAGACAAATAAAAACAAATCTGTATGAAACTCCTTCACTTTGAATAGATAACAGGATTTTTCTAGATATTTTTCATTTATAATTTGTCAAGTGTAATATAAAGAACAAACAGACAAATAAAAACAAATCTGTATGAAACTCCTTCACTTTGAATAGATAACAGGATTGTTATAGATATTTTTCATTTACAATTTGTCAAGTGTAATAAAAAGAACAAACAGACAAATACAAGGTGCCAATAACTGATGACTGTGATTTTCTTTAGGTGAAAAAATATGAATATGAAGAGATAGACTAGTTGTAAAAGCACCTTGTCTTAGCCAGGAAAATTTCAGTAGTAGTAGTATTCAATATCCTACACTTTACTACTGAAGTTTAACATGCAGAAAGCCTAATTTCTACTGGCTTAACAGTTTTCTTGTTTTTTTATATTTTAAATTATGTGTTTAATGACGTGTTTCTTAATTTATTAACCTTTCTGCATGTTAAAAATTATGCTAATGTCAATTTGTTCTGTCATCTTATGAAGACAATAGATATCAGTTATTTGAACAAAAAAAAATATATTCTTGTTATTGATTGAAAATTACCGTGAAATTTCTGATATCGTTTAAAACTATCCATTGTTAGTGGGATAAACGAGCAATTCTATAAGTTATTAAATGTACCAAGGGAAAACATTTTTACGATAAATAAATTGTTTATAAGCAACAACATTTGTTACAAAAGTATTTATTTCTAATAAATTGTGCAAAATAAACTTGTATTCTAATATCTTTAATTGATTGATGCCCCCCACTTTATAATTGTATAACTATTACTCTGGGAGTCAAATTTCAGAAGGCTCAATATAGTTTATTGAAATTTTAATTATCATGATTTTATAGCTTATATACATAATAAAATTATTCTATACTTTATAAGTGGGTTATGATATAATGGTATAGAAAGAGAAATGCTGTCTCATTATTCATAGATTAATAAAGAAATACGTTTGAGAAAGATATATATCACACACATCCATGAATTTAAATTTTATTTAAAATTTTAGTGCTAAAGAAACTATATATTATATTAAAATTTAATATTGAACTGAACCAGAAATGAATTTCCAATTCTACAAATCCCTCAAATCCCTGCATGCCGTACCCTTTGTTTGATTACTTAATTGTTTTGTACTAAATGGAATGCATCCTACTATCTATCTACTAGAAATCAACGAAGCCCAACAAAAGCTCTACCGGCTTGTTAATTGTTAGATTGAGTTCAAAATACCTATTATAATTACAGAAAAAGTTCAATGAGCAGTCCACACTGAAACAATCCGATGGCGGATGGTGCACGTTAATCTCCCTTTAAACAATGTGCTCAACACTGTCACCAGTTTTATGTGTATGGAAAATTACTGATCTGTCTCAACATCAGGGAACAGCTGATGGTCAGTAGCGATATGGCAACACTGCCTCAAATGTCATCAGACTACTTTGGTGCAGGCTACTTTATTACGTACTTAATGTGACCAGACCCCATCTGGACCACTGGGAGTCCAGATTAAATAAGGACATACAACAGACTGACTGTAACAGTACAAGAATGAACCAAAGGAGAGAATCAAGAAGTAACCCTTACAGCACTGAAGAACATTTGGCTTAAATGTAGAGTATTTTAAATGATTTCTTTGTTGCCAAAACTCAATTTATTTTCCTTTTCTTAGAACATGAAATAATACATAACTTTTGTTTAAGGTTCATTCCATACACTGTATGCCTATGACCACATTCAGAATCATACATAATTAGATTTGTCTTATCATAAGATTTGTATTATTTATACAGAGTGAGGCAAGCCACCCGCGATATATGGCAACTGAACCGAGAAACCTACCTTCTTCGTTTTAAACAAAAATCCCAATATTTTCATCCCCAAATAATTCGGGAAAATAATTTTTAACACCCAAAAATACCCCAACCAAATGGCACATGTGGGAGGGTAGGGGTCATTTTCCAATGTAAAAGTAAATACGAGGGCAAATCAAATATAAACGGTAATTTTGCTCTTGACTGTACCAAACACGTTCAGACGTGATGCGGCTGTGGGCGATTGTAGTTTTGCTTAATAGGAGTGGGGGGAACTGCTTGCTTCACACTAGCGTTGTGTTCTGCCTTCAGTACAGCCATGACCGAGCGAGAGGTACATCCATCTGTTGCGCAACGCATCGTCATAGAATTTTTAACAAATGAAGGTGTTAAGCCTTCGGAAATTTTTACTCGTTTGCAGGCACAGTTTGGGGACACTACTCTGTCTCAAAATCGAGTGTAATGGTGGACCCACGTCTCTCATCACATGTGACGATGCGCCTCAAAAAATCTTCACCTTCTTCTTGAAATCGTTGCAGAAGTCTCCCAGCAATCTCCGACCTGACCTGTTTTTGATTTCCGGTCAACAACCTCGGAACCCAGCGAGCACTAATTTTTTCTGAAGCCAAGGTGGTCTGTGATTGCAGACTGAACACTCCCGTAGCTGATACCAATTTCCGACGAGATTTCTTGAACAGTTAACCGGCGATCACCTTCAATAAGCTGTCGAACCGCACTAATGTTGTCATCTGTAAGACTTGACCTTGGGCGTCGACCGTGACTTTCGTTTTCAACACGTTCTCGGCCATCCCTAAATTCTCTGGCCCACGTATACACTCGATTTTGAGACAGAGTAGTGTCCCCAAACTGTGCCTGCAAACGAGTAAAAATTTCCGAAGGCTTAACACCTTCATTTGTTAAAAGTTTTATGACGATGCGTTGCGCAACAGATGGATGTACCTCTCGCTCGGTCATGGCTGTACTGAAGGCAGAACACAACGCTAGTGTGAAGCAAGCAGTTCCCCCCCACTCCTATTAAGCAAAAACTACAATCGCCCACAGCCGCATCACGTCTGAACGTGTTTGGTACAGTCAAGAGCAAAATTACCGTTTATATTTGATTTGCCCTCGTATAAAAACAGTAGATCAAGCCATACCTCATTTTAAAAGTCTCTATCACTGATTCTTTTTTTTAAATGTTGAAATTTATTTTTCTTCTTAGGGTGGTGCAAAATGAAAAACTGGTACAGTTTCAGAGCTTTTTTACTGTTACCTATTTAAAATTTTTACACAGCCTACAAAGTTACCCCTCTGGGAAAAAAACTAAGTGTATGAGTGGTTTTCTCAATTTAAAAATGGTGACATATCCATTGATGACAAGCCTCATTCCGGATGTCTATCAAATAGAGGCACTTTACCTAAACAAAGCACGATGTGGAGATGGATAGAGGAACATGAAATGGCGACTAAAACAAAGACTCACCAACTAACGTTTCTAACACTTGTGAAAACTCATTCTTATAGAGATTTGTGATGTCACTCTGAGATGAGTTTGTAATCAAAGTTTGAAATAGTGAACCAGGTTTAATTTTGTATTTAAAGTATGTTTTACAGTTTTCAAAAGACAAGCCTTTGAAGGAACCGGGTATGAATTCTGTTGACCTGTCCCCACCAGCAACTTCTGTATTGTATCACATCGGACCATCATTGCAGGGAGTTTATCAATAAGTGTAAACCTTTTCAAAATTAGGAATATGTGAGCCACAACCTCCATCGTACATGTAAATCTTTTATTATTTTATTAATACTGTACTTTTCAAAAATTGTACACTTATTTATACAAATTTTAAAAGGAAATTTAAAACATTATAAGTTGACAAAATGGCTTGTAGCGCTATACATATATCATATCCTAAATCTATAATAATCTTCAGATTGTAGTTTGTTATAAATAGAACATAGCTAAGATAATATTCAATGCTAACGCAGATAGCAAATGACCCTAAAAAACATTTGTAATAAAGTTAAGTGTGTAGTTTTCACTGCAACTTAATAAGGACGTCACAACCCAGGTTCTAAAAATGTTTTTTTTGTGAATTTTCATTTATAACTGCTAAATATAACAAGTTTAAGAATAAAAATTCAGAGAAACTTTGATTCAGCCAGTCAATTTGAGTCAGCTGATCAGAACTACTGATTCATGGCAGCTGAAACTCAAGTATAATAAATAAATTCATTACATTTAAAACTAATTTGTAGAAACCAAAGTCAGTTTGGTGCTCATATTAAGTCTAAGTAAACCTGCTTCATAGCATTAATAAGTAAGATATGATATTAAATTGGGAAAATTTTGGCAACATAAAGAAAGATGCCAACTTGACATCGTCGGTACTGACTGCGTTCAACCGGATTGTAATTAACATTTACGACATTTACTACACCACTTTATATATAGTCCAGACTTATGAGTATATAGGAATGTGATAGTTGGTTTTTCTGCAGTAACACACAAACTCCGGTATATTCATATGGGTTTATATTACTTCACAACTGAACCACAAACAACACAGTTCTAGTTTCTCCCAGTAGTGCACTGGCAAATTCTTAATGTAAAGCGACAGCTGTATCCCATGCTTTTGTCTTGACAGTAAATTACAAATTAGTATTAAAGTGCTAGTGACAACATCACTCAAAACCAATTATAATCCAACAAACCTGTACAAACTTACTGCAATCCACAATGTTACAGTGGAAAAATCACCTATCACATCCAGATCTTCACAAAATGAAACATCATAATCATATGAACTACGTATACCATATTGAGTTAGTTTATTAAACTTCCTTCTACTGCCTACCAACTCGATGTGAGTTTGTTTGTTGCATTCAACTACGAAAAAAACCTGTTAAACAGATTTTTAACCCCAACAAATAGAATAACTTGGCTAGCCAGACTACCAGTAACTTGCAGGTGCACTCAATTGTGCACCTGATGAGACAGTGAGACTGTCACTTCACCTATTTATAGGTGTCTCTCTCTAATGTCGAAAAGATTTAAAGGCTCATTTTGAGCTTCTTCGTCACTAACTTTCTTTAGACCTCTTCAGACAAACATGATTCCAGGGGTCAATTCTGAGATAGTGTCACATACCAGACGCTGTATTAAAAGGAAGGTGAACTGGAGGTAAATTCCACATTCAAATTGCCAGTATCTATCGCAACAAAGAAGATTTTTCTTTCGTGACCATGAGACTTACGTCACTGTAAGGATAGAAAATTTTCTTTCCACAAATACTTCAGTGGTACCTTCCCGGGAGGATTGGTCTGAGAGAAGTAAAACTCTTTCACTATCAGAGCTTGAATTACTGATGGCTCTGACAGAAAATGTTGCAGGCACTGAAATTGCAGGGTGGTCTTTAAGGATCCTTATTCCAGTCTTTCAGACAGAAGTCAAGGTCAATAAGGAATTTTCTTGTGAAAATCTTCGTCTTGTAATAAAGGAGCAAGACAGTTGGTATTTCTAGTATTGGCCAGGCAGCTTTGAATGTGTTGGACTCTTGTGTTAAATTCCAAACGTCTTGGAATGTTATCAGGTCTTTCTTCCCTCAGCAGAATCAGCATTGTAACTGTTTGTTAAGTTCCTGGTCATGAGGGGTTCTTGGGGAATTTGGCAATCATGAGCATGACAGAGCATCGAGCATGACAGAGCATCAACCATTCTGTGAAATTCCTACGTATGAATCCTCTGGTGATGTTTTGAGGTGGGTTCACACCTAACACAGGAGAAGGTGGAATTGCATCCTAGTTTAAGGATGAGTACGCTTATCTATATGATCCTGGATGCATCTGATCTCTCTTTAAGTAGATTGTTGTCCTTTCAGGTTGTGGGTCTTATTATGGGATACAGGCATCTAAGAAAATATCTTCATAGAGTTAGCACTTTTAGGAATAATCCGCTCTGTATAAAATGTCATGAGCAGGATGATGAAACTACTGAATATCTGCTTTTTGACTGCTCTGGGCTAATAAGTGGATTTTACAACATCTCTTAGCAGCGAATTTCCTGTGATATGATTTGATGTGATATTTATAGTTAAGTGATTGTTATACAGTGTTTTATATTTTCTTAGTGTGTGAAAAAGTGAGCATTTATAAGCTAATAATTGTAATTTTCTCACCACATCCATACAAAAAAAATATTTAACCACCGGTTATGAATTTTTTTTTTTAATAGGGAAAGTTGTTTTTTGGGTTTCTAATATTTAAATGTTACATGTCTAAAATATGTTATTAATATAAAACCTACAAAACTGGTCTTTTTAGTATATAAGTCACTATAAAAAGCAGCTGGAGGGTTAATTAATTACAATAAATTGGAACTTTATATTAATATCAACTTCTGTAATCATATTCACTTACATACATACCATACTTACATTTAATTGTATATGCATACAACTTAAGAACCGAGTATAAAACTAAACATTGATTTACTCAACAGCAGTAATCAGTTTAATGCTCTTTACTATGACATTATACAAGCTTGTTCATAAAACTGCACAACCATATAGATCTTTCAGAACAACTATAATAAGTCTTGAAAAGGTTCTAGCACAAGAAGATACACTATATCATATGTTAACCTGCCAACCATGAGTTGAAAAATGTTATTAACAAGCGATTGAAAATTAAACATCTACAAGGCCATTAACCCTACAAGTAGCAACTATTAGATTTCCAACGTTTAAACAATTTTTTGTGAAAAACTCCACAGGGGTTATTATTTGTTGTAAATACTTCAGGGTAGCACCTCTAAAAAGTTTCAATTATGGAGCAACTATGGTCAAATTAATGTTATTATGTAGAGTTTTAGTTTTCAGATTTTTGATATTATGTCTTTATTTGAAAAACTACAAAGAAAACAAAGAGACACCTGCACTGTCAGGTCTGGAAGGCTACCAGTGACTCGAGGTGTTCCCCAAGGCTCCGTCTTAGAGCCAATCCTATATATTTTATTCACAAATGGCTTGCCAACTTTCTTGGAAAACTACACAAATTCTATTATGTATGCAGGCGATACTGTTCTGCTATCTGCCCAAAAGGATGTTGAACAGCTGGAAATAAACTCCTACATCACATTTAATATGGCCCAACAATATTGCAGATACAATGATCTAGTATTAAACAGCTCCAAGACAAACCAAATCACTATAGGAACTAAATAAAAACTATGTGTCCAAACTCCCTGACCTCCAAGAAGCAGAAACATAAATTATTTAGGATTAATAATAAATAATAATTTTACTTGGACAAATCACATTGACAATTTATGCCTAAAGCTAAACTCATCTCTATATGCCTTATGACGAACCCATGCAAATAGCAACCTTGAATCCACTAAAATAGCGTACTATGCGCTATTTGAAAGTCATCTTAGGTATGGAATAGCAGCATGAGGAAGCACAACAAAACTCAACCTTTCAAAAGTCCTTAAAATAAAAAAAAAATCATTACATTAAATGGGCAACCTAGGACCTGGAGAAAGTTGTAGAGCTACGTTTAAAGAATTTTAAATACTTACGGTAACATCCCTTTATATAGTAGAAACAATATTGTATTGCCTAACGAGAGACCTTCCTCGAAATGGTGACCTCCATGAGCATAATACAAGACATGGTCAAGACTTTCCACTACCTCTTCACAGAACAGCCTTATTTGAGAAAAAAACCTACCTATGCTGGGAAGAAATTCTTTAATGCTCTGCCAGAAGAAATCAAGAATAATCAAGATAATCTCAAGAAAATTAAAGACAGTAATGAAGAACTGGCTACTGCAGGGAACCATCTATACAATAGAGGAATTCTACTCTTGGAGGCAACTCAATCAAGACCACTAATACTTTTATAATAAGACCTAACTAATAACTATGTACATCTTATTTTCATTGATGCTACTTTATTGATAATCTTTATTGATAATTTCTTTATTGATAATCTTAAAGATTATCAATAAAGAATCTCTGATTTCTGATTTCAGCAGTTCGAAAAGAAACGCATCTTATTTTTACATATAGTATAAAATATTTTTAGTAATATCATTTATACTAAACGAAAGCCTAAGATCTGTAATATCATTTGACTACCTTAGTAATTGTTCTCTATTAGCAATCACCATGACACAGCTGATTCAAAAGCAACCATATAGGTTGTTGCATCATCCAACAGAAAACATTCCAGTCAGTTCGAGTTGATTATTGTTTGGTCTTTCTGTCGTCTTTGGATTATTGATTGGTGTTTATGTTGTAAAAAAACAGTAATATATCACTATCTTTTAATATGACAAGTTATTTGAAGTGTAAGTCATATTCAATATATAAGTTAATTTTCATTTTTATTTTTTAGTTTTGTTATGTATATTAAACATTATACAATCATTTGTATATAGCAATGTTTTTTTCATAATTTATCCACTAGCTTAGCTCTAGAATTACCTGTAAAGTAATTATTTCTATTATTTCAGCAGATTTTAGAATATGTTTTAACTATGACTCTCTTAATACTTGTAGGCATTGATAAAAAAGATGTGTTCAGATTAATTTTTTTGTACTTTTTGTTTAAACAAATATTTTAAAAAATATTTTTTTGTTTTAGCAAAAAATTTGCTAAAAAACGTATAACTTTAAATTATAATATTGTTATTTTAAAAATTCTAACTAATATGTTGAATATAATATTTTTTTCAGCTATAAAACAAAACTCATATTTTCATTGCAATTAACTGTTTAGGATTTACAATTACTAACAATCAAAACAATAATATTAACTTGTTGTCCTCTTTGATTTCTAAATACAATTACATTATTTATAAACAATATACATCATTTTCTACAATGTTTTAAATAAAAGGGAAATATTTTATATTTCTTTTCAATTACAATCAACATGGTAAAAAACCTATTTTCTGCATTAAAATGTTTCTATTGAAACAAATAAATTATAAAAACTTAAGTATATTTTGGAATTGATTACAACAATATTTTACCATTTTTTTATAGTCATCTGATTCTGACATTTGAAAAAAACAAACAAGAATTATTCCCTCAATTTAAAATGTGACTATTAAATATTTATATATTCAATAATTTTTGTTGTGCCAGATTCATAATTTGTAAAATATACTGATTGCAAAAAAAAAAAAAATATATATATATATATACACTACGGGGTTTCAGCATATTATAAACAATTATTAAACCTCTGCACAAAGGCAAAAATCTGACTGAATTTACAACCAGTTGTAGGGTTAACACTCAATATACCTTTCATTCTTTTACGTTCAAACACATAAATCATACACAAATGAACAAAAAACCTAAAAATCATTGGCCTTATATTTTGGTAAAAACTGGCCTCAGTGTGTAAAATAGAAAAGAAAATAATTCACACCAACATAAATGAACAGTGAATACAGATGATATTACAATTTTATTTCTTTAAGTCCAGACCAATATAATTATTGTATTGGGGAAAAAATCTTCAACTATGAGCCCAGTTTGTGTAAACATCCCGGGGTAAAAATGGTAACATTTTTAGATGTAAAAAATCTGTATCTTAAGTTCCATACAAAATATTATAACATGTTTTGTGTTGAAATGCTTTGAATAGTTCCCTTTATAAGAATAGCTTATAATAACTTTAGTAGGTGACATTTAAACAAAGTGTGTGACATTAAAAAAAAATAAAATACTTTTGTCATGGAAACATAAATACTGTATTTTAAATCTGTATTATAGAGCAAAATTACACAAAATTTCAGATAAATAGAGCAAAAAGTTATGGTTTTATGGATTTTTCAATAAACGTCAGCAGAGGAACCCGCACGCTCATCCAGCTAGGAGTAAACGTTAAACAAGAAAAATAAAAGGCTTCACTAACCATACAAAAAGCCTCTTTGTACTATATATATATAGTAGTACCAGTCTCCAAATGGTTAATACCAATTGATGTGCTTGTTCAAGTGTTCTTGAGGCAGACTGGATTTTAATTTTGAAGCACTTGCCCAATATGTGAACAGAATATGACTTTAAAGAGCAGTGTTTCGGTGTTCTAAAATTGAAGAATGAAACAGTTTTTATGTGCAATAATGAAATAGTTCAAATTTCTGCTAAACAATCCATTATATTTGATTGAATAACAATAATGATTTCCAACAATTTCAGTAAAACTATTTTAGATCAGTGTTGAGGAATCATTAAGTCAAAGTTCTTGGCTTACTTAGTGAATGCACTTAAGATAAAATACTATGATGGAGGCCTATGATAATTTTGAAACAAAAGTAGGCATATTTGTGGAAAACATTATATTTGTGTTTATATATAACATTTAAAGACAATACACAGTTGCTTTTGACAGAATCACAAACATCCAGAAAAATATAATTTTACTTATTTTAATTCTCTAAAAACCCACTCAACTCGCTGAATTTGCACCCTCAATATTAATTCTTGGAAAGAACGAATATCGGCCTGACAGCAAAGTGTTCATATTCAAATATCTTTATTGCCATAAAAACATATAAATGCATAGCAAACGTCTTGAACATATTTGATATACAATGGTATTGTGCAAACTTAGCAACTAAAATGTCTTATCTTTTATAAAATTGTCAACACAATAATACTCTTTGTTTATTAAAATTTTCTTTAAAATATTTTTAAACTCATCTAGGCTTGCTTCTGATTTTAGGTTTGAAGGAAGTTTATTATAGAAGATGGTGTGGTTATATATGGGATGCTTTTGGAAAAAGGCTGTTCTGTGAGAAGGAATGGCTAGGCAGTCATTGTTTCTAAGGGTTCTGAGAGTTGAAGGCCTAGAAAAGAGGTGTAGATTTTTTTTTGCAAAGACTAGTGACTCGAGTATGTAGATTGAGGGGAATGTCAAAAGTTTATTTTCCTTAAATACTCCTCTACAGCTTTGCCTTCTTGGTAAGCCGAAAACGAGTCTTATGGCCTCTTTCTGCAGGATGAAAATTCTTTTAGTTTTTGTACTCTCTGACCCCCATATTGAGACAGCGTAAGCCATGTGGGGTAAGAAGCATCCATAATAAACCAGGATTAGGATGTTTCTGCTGCCAATGAACGCGAGCCTACGAAGAAGAAAGATGCCTTTGGAAAGTTTTTGGACTACTTTATCTATATGTTTTTGCTTTCAAAATCTCTTTACTACATCATCCTATCTCCTTGGTGCAGTCTGGGTATTATGACAATTTTTATACCAGGTGTCTTAAAAGTCTTACCCTATTAACTTTCTTATGAATAGGGATAAAGTTATTTACTTTGGGGCATGTTTATAAGACCAAATAAGGAGTTTTATGTATGAAAATTTTTGAACCCCTTCCCTCAAATGGGATAGTTTGGGGGTAAGTCAATATTTTTTTAAACAGGAACCCCTAGCAAGAGACACATAATTTTAATGGTACTTTAAAAATAAGAATAATGGCAAAACTAGAGGTGTCTAACGTTACTATATCAAATTTGGTGGCTAATTAAAGTTTGGGTTGTTTTAAAAAAACCCCATTACTTGTGAATAATTTTGTAACAAAATAAAATGGTAAAATTCTTGAAATCCTCCTCATTTTCAATCAGATGAGATGCTCAAAATGGCTACCATGTATTTCTTGACCAAAATAAAGCCTGGATTCAAAACTATGTTTCACATTGTGTAAGCTTTCAAATATGATGAGGTGGCAAACGTCTTTTATCCTTGTCCTTCATTACTATGTGTGGTAACTACAATAGCTGGTAATTCTGCATTTAATTTCTTTCTTAAAATCACTAAATTACAGCAGACTTCATTCTTTTCATGCTACCAACTATTCAAAACTATTCACTGTGTTCGCACCTATTGTGGTTTTTTTTTTACTGTGTGGCATTTTTAGTATGTATCTGGGGAAAAAACTAAATCTTTCTTGTTGAAAAATTTCCATTACCTTGTATTGTAATCGTATATTGAGAACTTCAAATGGCTGATGTGCTAAGATGGAGTGTGGATAATCTTGTAAGGTTGCTTTATTCATTTTTGCATCTTATAGGCTAGTCAAATTTGTTCCGAGTGTTGCATGATATGTGTATAATCATATTGTATAACATGAAATGTATGTTACAAATTAGTGTTATAAAGTGTTACAAATAAAACTATGTTATAAACAAATTTATTTGTCTGGAAAACTTTCTTTTTTTTTGTAACAACCGCTAAGCATATTTTGTATGAAAGGAGTCTTATGCTCCGTATGGACGAACATTGCCATACAGCAAACATTCAAAATGTCAGAAACACTTCTTGAAACTCCTCTGATAACAAATAAATTGTGAAAATGTCTGTACATGTTTATTTTTTCATTCACTTTCTGTACCAAATCATTGTGATCACTCTTTCAGCCATATTTTAAAGGTTACCCATTTGAATGCCATTCATCCCTCATAACGTTTTGTCCATACCCTACACAGTTCTAATGGTGAATTTCAACTGCTTTCACATCTTTAGTGCCAAGAAAACAAATGACACGTTTATCACAGTTGGTGGGGTTCTCAATTTAGAGGGATATTTGAAATATGCATTGAAAGATGTAAAAAGGATCTATTTTTGCCCTAATAGTGCCCGTGTCTCGCTAACGGAAGGTAGATAGTGGGCAAGCACAGGACACTGATCACAGCAGCGGAATTTCAAAACTGTACTTCAAAAACTTGCTTTAACTCATCTGTAACAACAGTTTTATTCAGATCATCTACCAAAGGCAGACAATTTTGTGCACTAGGGCTTAATGTCAAGATCATATTGATGACCCTTTGGCTATGTTAACAATGAGAACGAAACTAGACGACATCCGTAGTTCAAGATCTTTCTACTCACAAAATTATCCACTAGGAACGAGATACAAAATACTTGTGCTCTTACCTACATGACAGACAGTGAAAGAAGGTTGTAAAGGATAAGTAAAAGGATGATATAATAACAATGCTCATTACACAATTATCCTGCTTACTAAAACTAAAATGTTATATAATTGTACTTACCTCTGAGTTGGTTTGAAAGTGTAAGAAGAGCAGGAAGACTGTTACCTACCTTCCAAATCTAAAGCTACGTTTTGTACAGATTGGTGAAGAACTTAAGCTATTTAATTTTACATAATATTAAGTACGAAATATATCCTACTTTGTAATAACGTAAATTTTATCCAACATTACTTTTTTTATTAAAGGTGGAAAAGGTATCCTGTATTTATAAAACAACATGTATTTTAACTACGGAAAATAATTAATAGAATTGTGTTTTCTATTTAAGAAAATAACCTACAATATCAATCAAATTTTCTAACCCTATATTCGTAAGAGATATGCTAACTAATAAAAATCAAAATAGCAGATGGTTCTTTAAATTTTGTTAATATTTTTTAGTAGAATTTATATAAATTTAATACAATATACTTTGTATTTGTCATTAAGTTAAAAACAAGTCTGATGCAAGGATAGTCAAAGTTCTAATAAACATTTTATGTAAGCTCAATAATTGTGTAAAGGAATCATTATTTCAACATTAAATAAGCAAAATAAATTTTAAATCAATTTATCTGTTTTGTTGGTTTTGGGAATAAAGTTTTATCTCTTTATGGAAAAGGGATCTTGGGCCACTTTGGGGTCAAAATGCTTTGGTTGGTAGTTATTCATTAAATTATAACACTGGAAAATGTAAGGATATTTCACTTTCTCCATAATATTATCTCTGATATAGTGGCAATTACTTTGATGTTATTCAAACAATACATAACGTAACTTGCAATTTCTGTATTTTTGTTAATAAATAACTTAACTGTTAATTTCATTAATATTCTATTGTAAGAGAACTATTAAGCAATATATCAATGAACTCATTTTTCCAGCATGAGAGAAACGATCAAGGTGTTATGAAGTAAAATTCAATAAACCAGGCCGTGTCAATTTCATAATTCAGCTACAAAGTAAATTGATGGCAAACTCACAGAAAATATATATAATTCTCTTTGAAACCAAGCAATTAACAAAAAATTTCAATTATCAATAGAGCAACTTTGAAATGTATTATGAATGAACATGTTACAATAAAAGCTAAAAACAATAAACCACTCAAAAATTGCAACTTGCATTACAATTTTTAATTTTATGATTCGGATGATGTTCCAGATAAACTTATTTACCAGTGTGAATCAGCCAGCAGTGAAGCATTCATAATACAATAAAATGAAGGAAATTATACTGTAGAGAAAACGATTTATAGTTTTATACTGAAACTTCCCTCTTGTAAGTTGTATGAATGGCAAAATGAAAATGAAATGCAATCTAAATCGATCTTATGAAAAGAACATTTTCAATTCACATTAAAAGCTAAATAAACTACAAAATAATCTCTAGAGCCCTATCCACTTTTCCGTGTTTATTTTCAACTACAGTACAACCTCGTTTATCCGGACCTCATTTGCGCGGATCAGTCTGCGTGATTGAATTTCCCAGAAGCATTATTGTTTATCCTGATCACTTCGGTCCTAACGAGGTTGTACTGCATATGTATTTAGCTAACCTTTATGTAACAAACTTCATACTACAGCATATAGAGGATCTTTTTAGCTGGAAAGGATGGGAATCGGGAAATGACAGGTCGTATATATAAAAGTATAGTTTCTTACAAATGTAAAAAATTCCTAGCCATATTATTATATTGAAATAGTTTCCAGTTGGATCTGGTTTCATATCAAAAATAACAATTCAGGTCAGGTTACTTCATAACTCAATAAATTATACTATTCCGAAGAAACATTTTCAATAAAAACAATTGATCTCATAGTTTTTTTTTTTTTTTTTTTTGCAAGCTAAATTCAATGTAAAGTTATAAATTATTATTGCAATATCCTACCCATATCTGAAGATTTTAATTTTAACATTCAATTCATATTAGGGATGTACAAACCTTATTTTTAGAGATGTGCGATAAATTTTTAATATCAAGTTGAACTTTTCCCAAACATCCGATTATCAAGTCAACTTGAGCATTGATAAAATCTCTTACGAAATGTTACGAACCAATTAATCTCTATTTAATTTATTGCTGTGTTGCTAAAATTCAATTTCATTTAACATTTCTGGTTAGTAACATTGGTTTCTATCTCAAGGTATATTTGGATACATACATCCAAATATTTGGATTTATACACTTGTATGTATAAAATGCAAGCTAATTAAAATTGGTTTCTTTAACTAAATATCAATTTATTTAAATGTACATTATTGATTAGCAATTTTTTGACGTGACAACGTCTTAAATTAGGTTGCGGCTCGGAGTCACTCATGAAAAAGTGTAACGCCCGGTAACGTTACGATGCCCGTCCAGTGGGTCCGCCGCACGGGATCCGCACGGGATAAAGCAGATAACTGTGGGTCCGCCGCACGGGATAAAGCAGATAACTATGTTTATTCGTGAAAATGTGGAGTGCTTAGATTCGTCATTTACAACAACTACAACAATAAAGGTAAATAATTGTACACTGATATTTCATTATCGTAAACTATGATTGATTGATTAATTGTTAGATTGACACAAAAGTTGAGAAACTGAGTTTATAGGTTATGTCATACTATTGACAAATGTTGATAGTGTTAAGTAAATTATTAGTTTAAATCACTCTGCAATCAATCGTAATTCAGTCGATTGAGAAGAAACAGCGCGTATTGCTAGTCAAACATTTAAAATAACAAATTATAACCTCTAACCTGTCATAACAGTGCGACCAAACAAACGAACTAAACCGACCAATCACCACGCGCGGAGTTAGAATTTAACTGTGTTTAGCAAGAATTTCAAATTCCAATTTTAGTAAATGTTTTATTCAACTTTACCATTTACAATAACAAATTTTAATTAATTTCAAATTATGTACAATGTTTTAGTAAACAAAATATATTTCTATAGTTAAAATTTGTGCAATTCTTATTTTCATTCAATTCCTTGTTCCTATTGTGCAATTTAATAATATTCATATCAATAAATATTTTACCGAGAAAAAGACGTTGTCACGTAAAATCTTCACCCGTAAAACCGACTTTACAGGCAACCATAATTTTTTTTTTATTTACAAAATGTACACAAATTAAAGTGTGCTACTTTTAAAAATGTAAAGTTAAGGATTTGTAATTTTAATTCTGAAATAACTTTATTTTAGAGATCTAATTTCAAAATTTAATGTAATATATATATATAATTCGGGTTTATTAACAAAATAACAAATGCACAAGCTTAATATTGGTTACAAAATTTGTATGCATGAGGGTGGTTCAGAAAATAAGAGCAGTTCGTGAAAACCTAGACAGGTTTCACTTCTGACATCCATACAGCGGTGCGTTCGTAACATATTCCACCAGCTGTTTAAAAAGTTTCACTGTTGTATAGTAGCAAGTTTTGATTTTATTAACATTTACTATAGACGTGTTAATATGAAATACCGCCAACCATGAAAATAAATCACTTATTTTTATTTAAGCAGTGAACATGTTAAACCTACTGAAATCCATATGAACGTGTTTCAGTGTATGTTTCGAATCTATAAGTGAAGGAGAAGTACAAAACTAATGTTGCCTGTTCAATTCAAGAATGATTAACATTCTGTGATGAAAACTGCTCTGATTGTCCATCCATCTTTAATAAAGATATGAAAACACAAATGACAATCACGTCAAAGTTAACCGATGTTTCATGTTGGATGTACGTAAGTGACTAACTTCTTACAATTCTTCAATCAAATTATTAGTAACCGAAATTGGGTTATAGGAAGAGTTTGTACTATGGATGAAACTTTTTTTAATGACGCCATAATAAAAGTCCTCGGCAGAGTTTTCCTGAAGACTACAGTGTTAGTGGTGATGAAATGCTGGACAGAACAGTGACTGGAAATGACACTTGGATATCATTTACTGAAATGAAATGCCAATCCATGGAATGGTATCGTGCAAATTCAATATCAAGGCCAAAAAAGTGCAAGCTAACCTGTTCCAACACAGAAACTGATGGCTACCAATTTATAGGACCGTTATGGTGTTTTACTGCAGTTTATTATCGAAAATAATAAGCGTTGGGACATGTTTGGAATAACCAAAATTTCCGATAATGCAAAACGGAAACGGTTCGTTGGTTGGTTATGTTAATAAAGAAGAACTTCCAAGAAATTTACGTAGGTGCACTCAATTTATAAAATTACTCCATTATTTTATAATATCTACAGAACAAGAATACTTTACAGAACATTTACAATCAATTGAATATAAACTTACTTGTTTTTTGAAAAAATCAGAGGTAAGATTAAATTAAACTGAACTTTCCACTACAAGTAATGTGCGATAATGGGGAACAGGTTTAGCAGCTGCCGAATGTGGCACCGACATTCCAAGACGTGGAAGGGGGGGGTGGCGGTTGTGTGGGAGGCATGTAGGGATATCAGATTTGTCACTCATCTACTGATGACTGATAGTAAAGTCATGACTGGGTGTATGGCTCACGAAAGCTCAATTGGTATTGAGGAAGAGTTCTTAATTGTGTTTTTTTACGAACATCCGCTTGGCAGTTTAGGTGTTCTCCTCCAATGATAGCCTTGTAAAATATTTTGAATACTGTTCAATATTGTTTGTTCGTCCAGGTTGTGTTAAAGGGGGCTTCCCGGTCTTGACTTCACATGGTAAAATATGACATCCTTATCTTTATTTTATATAATACTGGAGTTGTCGCTTGCCCAAGTTATTTGCCTTTTCTGTAGCCTCTCGATTCAAGGCTATTGGAATTGCTTTCACTACTTCTCACGACGTTTCCGATAATCACGGTTTTACTGTATGTCAATCCATGGCCAGAGGTGAGACAATAAATGCGAATTCTTATCGCTTGACTCCAAGATGGCTTTGGCATACCACCCGCAACTGCCAGCGTGGTCTATTGTAAAAAAGAAGTGTGTTTAATCCACGACAACACAAGTACACGTGGTGTGGAAATAATACAGGAGGTGAATGACAGTTTTGGGTGTGAGGTTTTTGATCACCTTTCAATTAGTCCCAAACTTGCCTCCATTGATTACCACCTTCTCCCAAAACCGAAGGATTTCGCTTCGGCAGTGACAAAACACTCAAGAAGTCATCAGGTGGTTGAAAACCAAGGCAACAAACTTATATGATGTGACAATTAAAAAGTGTGTTTGACGTTGCGATAAACTCTTCATTATGTATGGAAATTAAGTAAAAAAAGTATCTTCAAAGTGTTCATTATATATTGGTAGTATATTATCAAATGAAAATGGCCCTCACATTCCGGATGACCCAGTATTAATACTTGAGAACTTTAATGATAATTTTATTCCTTAAAAAGACAAATATAACAAGAATATGTGCAAGCTGAATTTTAATATAGTACTTAATTTTTAAATATGCATAAATTAAATATTGAATTCAAACTAGAATAACAAAATAAAAATTAAATTAATTCATCTTCTATGGTTTTCAAGCAAGAAACTTACTATTTTGTTATTTATCTAACCAATTCTAGTTATTCAATTATTGTTTACCAATAATAAGGCGATAAAGTAGAAAATTCCTTAACACATCAACTGCCACAATGATAATGTAATCATGAAAAAGTTTCCTTTATTTACACCTTACAGCATTGATGTGTGTCTACTCTTATATTGCGGTTGGCTCAAGCTGTGCTGATCGCTTGTAGTATAGCTGTTAATGTAACGAACTATTTCTTGTACCTTTGCTTGTGATGTTTTTCCAAATCAGACTCAGTCTGTAATGCGATTGTTTCTGCCATTTCACTCTGTCAACTGTTTGTGCCGTATTTCACACCATTGGTTCATTCACTGTAGTGTGTATCATATGTAATCTAACTTGCCTTGATTTTGATTCTTACCTAGGGAGTATAAACCTGACAACACTAAAATGTTTTAGTATTTCCACATCTCTATTTGTTTTTCCTTTATTTAAACCAATATTGTAATAGTTAACCAAATATAAAACAAAATTTATTGTAAAACTCTTCTGGTACCACATATTAAAAAAAACTTCATGACATAATCATTAATTTATAAAATTATAATTGTACAAAATTACGTGAAATTATTCCCCATAAACCTGAATATTTATGCTTGATTTCTGTCAACAATTTTGGAACATTCCTTGCTATACGAAAATTATAAAGCAATTATTATAAAATTTTAATGTATTAAAAGAGGTTATATCAGTAATGTAACCATTAACCATCTTGATTCTTAACATATTAATGAAAAGTTGCTTCCTTTTACAGAATACTGAATAAAAAAAACAATGTGTTCATTTTTATTTTATCCATTTATAATATTTTTAAGATTTGAGATTCAAACTTTGGCTAATTTATAATAAAATTGACAAGCTAAATAAAATACAATCGTTAAACACAATATTTATTTACACGCCATTAAAGATTAATGTAGTTTGCACATCCCTAAAATGAAGTTTAATTAAGTAGTGAAGATATTATAAGTGATTTTACTACTTTTATAACTGAAATCGTTTCATTAATGTAATTAAATTTAGTTCAGAGTTCGATTTTTCTAAATTTTCATAAAAACGTTATAATCTAATAAGTTCATTTTTAATATCTGGACTCCTAACGTGCGTGTTCCAATAAAAACAGTGAGTGGCATTCTAAGAATTTAATAAAATTTTATCATATCAGACTAAAGGTGTATAATTTAAAATGATTCGAAGGTATCTTTGAAAACAAATTTTATTGTCCAGAAGTATAAACATTACAGAAAAAAGTTATAAAAAACAACTAACTGTATTATTACTAGGTACTGGACAAAATATCACAAGAATATCACAGATAAGTTGAGTCTCGCTTGGGTTTTAACGACTTTATTTTACACGGGCGAGACAACCTGTCTAGGATAGGGGAGTCTCTTTATTTAGAGAGGAGACAGGTTTTTACAAGAACCAATAAAACATACAATACTGTATACTTCTGACTAGAACTAACACAGTTGTGAGCACGGTAGGTAGAATAGACACGGTTAGGGGTCGCGAGGAGGATGCGCAGTAGCATGTGACGTCAACGGGGCCCAGCGCCGACTTCACCGCTACCTGGTTACGTGGAACTACAAGCTACTGTCTGTTTCCGGCTGTCATTCGGCGCTGTATGTTTCCCGCGTTTTTTTGTCATTGTGTCTGACAGTAGGCTGAGTGAAGTGTCTATAGTGCGTTTGATGTTGATATATTTAAGTTTTAAGTTATTTACAGTCTTAATTTTTGTTAAAAGTACCGTATGTGACTATGTGTTGGCCTAGTGAAATGTAATAATAATAATGCCGTGTTGTGCAAGTAGCTGGTTGTTCAAACCATTCAAGACATTCTAAAGAAACGGGAATATCTTTTCATCGTTTCCCTACGGATATTGATTTAAGAAAAAACAATGGGTAAATGCATGCAAAAGGGCCGATGAATTTAACGTCGATAACGCCAAAGTATGCTCAGCCCATTTTGGGGAACATGATTTTGAGCGAGACTTAAAATCTGAGTTATTAAATACGAAAAGTAGAAGGATTTTAAAGAACACAGCAGTTCCTTTCTTTGGTCTGTCAAATTTAAATGAACGTGCAATCTCACGATTAAAACCGAGTTGAAAGTAGGGAAACAAAAAAACAAATTAGTAACATTTTTTGTGAGATCGCCAACATAGATGAAACCGTCTGATGCGATTCCAGAATCAACCAATGATGAAAACCTTATAGTAAACGACAAAAGTGAATCAGAATATAATTTATTGTTGAATAAGCAATTAGCCGAAGCAATTGCAAAAAATTTCCGTGTTGGAAAAATAAACTTAAGTCATATGAATCTCTTTTTACAAAATCACAACAACAGTATATTTTGCAAGGTCAGTGTAGGAGTTGGAGCCAAGAGGATGTCTCAAAGGCAATTACATTAAGATGTATTTCAAAAAAGGCATTTTCATTCGTTAGAGATGTGTTAAAGCACCCACTGCCAAGTGAGACTACTATTAAACGTCGGCCTAAGTCACTTTTCTATAAAACCAGGTTTCATTGATATGAGTTTAAAAGTTATGGAAACTCAAGTTAACGTGTTTAGTGATTTTGAAAAGAACGTGGTTTTATGTTACGATGAAATGAAGGTCAACTCTGACTTATGTTATGATAATGTGGAAGATCGAATTTTGGGTCCATATTCCATGGTACAAGTGATTGTGGTCAGAAGCATAGTAGGTAAGTGGAAGCAACCCGTTTTTTATGATTTTGACCGACCTTGTAGATAAGGCACTTTTGTTTGAAACCATTGCAAAGGTGGAAGCTACAGGTTTTCGAGTAAGGGCCTTTGTAAGTGACATGGGGACCATCTAACCAAAAGCTTATGAAAACCTTGGGTATTATACCTTGGCAAAGTAACTAGTTTAAAAAATCCAATTGACGCCACTCGTCGTCAAATTTGGGCGTTTTTTGATGTTCCACAATTTGCTTAAACTTTGTAGGAACCATTTATTGGATCATGGTTATCAATTGAAATCTGGCGAAGTAGTTTCAAAAGAAATTTTTTCTAAACTCGTTGAACTACAACAACATGAAAAGGATTTGAAGTTTGCTTACAAAATTTTCCACCTCTCATATACTTTTGTCAGGTTACCGAGAGGCAAAATGTAAGAAAAGCCGCAGAGCTACTCTCTGGGACAGTTGCTACAGCAATTGAATTTAACTTTCCCGGAAATGAATCCATTGTGAAGTTTATTAGGATCATTAACAATGGCTTTGATGTTCTTAATTCGCGAATGCCTAATCACCCATGCAACAAACTAAGGTAGCCTATGGGCTACATTTAGCAGAGCAAAATCACGCTCTCAATGAGCTCTTTGATTTGTTCAGTTCTATGCGTGTCTTGGGAAAGTCCAACTTGTTTACCATTTCAAAATGGCTTTCTTATTTCTATATTGAGTATTCAGGGACTGTACAATGATTTTGAGAGCTGAAGGCTTTACCTACATCATGGCAGCCAGGTGCAATCAGGACATCCTTGAATCGTATTTTTCCCTGATTCGTGGGCTTGGACGATTTTATGACCACCCTCTACCGATAGCTGTTGGACAACGAATAAAAGCTTTACTTTTAGGCCACTTTGCAAGTTCTATTGTAGCTACTGGAAACTGTCAAAGTGAAGAGACATCCACCCTCAGCGTTGATTTATTGAACAGTTTCGATTGTGCTGCTGAAAAAGGCTCTGAGGAAAAAGTTGAACAAAGTGAAACTAGTAGTTTTATAGAAGTTGACCCACAAGAAGAAGATGAGTTGATAGGAGTTATTGAGCCAGAAATAGCAGGAGATATCGGAAACGTAGCTACTAATGAATATGATGTTTTGACTAAAGAAAAGACGGATTGATTCAAATGCTGGCTGGATATATAGCCTATAGGGTAAAGAAGAAAAAACTGGAATCAAATTTTATTTTATGGTCATCCAACGAAAGATTTCCCATCACAAAACGATTGGCTCTCTGCTATATCACGTGGAGCTCTGATGAGACCGACCAGAGAATGGGAATGGACTGTGAAAAATATGGAAATCGACTTTAACAATTTTCATGGTGTAAATAGCCTTAATAAAAGACTGCAATGTAATGAAAACTCTGACTAGTGTTTTGAAAACCAAATATTGCAATATAGATGAGTATGCAATTCTTTGCTTTGTGCGAACACGCACATTCTTCAGGATAAAAAGCAATGAACAAGAAGAAAAAGTGACAAGAGGAAACATTATGGAAACAAAAAAAAACAAATTGTGGAAGAAAAGAGTCAAAAAAGCTAGCTAAACTTCAATAATTTCAACCGAGTAAGTAATGCATAATAACTCTGCTAATGCATTATTTTGTCTATTTGTGTTTTAACCTAACGTTTCCTTTAACGTATTTTTAAAATTGTATAAAAAATCTATATTTGTGGGTAATATTGATACATTTATGCCAAGTCTCATTGCTTCACAAGAAATGGTAAAACAATAAAACCATTCCGGGACTTTTCAAGCACACTGTTTGACACGACAAACTATATGTTTAATTATAATATTATTATTGTAAGCATTTAGGAGGGTAATATTTTAAATTTCAATTCACTAACAATAATATTATTTTCATGTGTAAAATATTATTCGGATCACCATATCAATGCAGCTATGTAGGCCCAAGTGTAGACCTAGTGTAATTTATTGTACTATTCACAATGTGTATTGATAAATATTATATTCGTTAAAATTTAAAGCGTTTATTAACAATTAATAGCAGACAAAACATCATTTCAGTTATAAAATACGACTTGCGGGAAATTTGTATTGGAGAGTATGGCAAGAACGCAATAAAACAATGCTGGGAAGGAGCACTAGTAACGTTGTTATGAGCTGGGCACCGCAGCGAGTGGGCCCCGTTGACGTCGTCAGTGGTGGGGGAACATGCGCGTGGCCCATACCGTTTCTATTCTACCTACCGTGGTTGTGAGTAAGGAAAGGAGTTGGGATATTTATTTCTTCTCAGTAACCAATACACTTAATAAAAAGAAACTGAAGCAGAAAAGCAATGATTACACTTATTTTACAATTAGCCTTCTTAGGTTTATTTAATCGTTATCAAAAAGTGTGGATCTCTACATGTGTACTGAAGCATGGTAAACTAAAACTTGGTCTTATTCAAAAAGATAAAACACACTGAAATTCAAAACACATAGGAGACAGTAAAATCTCGGAAAATTTTTACAATCCTGATTAAAGAAGAAATCAACGTAATTAAATAGTACTATGAAAATGGTTTGTACTTCAATTTAAGCTGAAATCTTCTTGAAGGCTCATCAAGATATGTGATCTCTTTAATTGTTGACTGACACATTTTTACTTGTAAAATATGTAAATCGTAAAAAGTAAATATGGAAATTGCAAAAGGTAAATAATATTATGTAAATTGTAAAAAGTAAATATGTAAATCGTAAAAAGTAAATGGGAAACGTTTTGTGTATCTTTTGTTACCACTATCCCTACCCTTCCTGAAACAATTGCGTCTTAACGATTAAAAACTGTTATAGTACAAACAAAAGGGTTGGCTATATTTTACAGTTCATGTACTTATCACCATGCCTAGACGAGTACAGTACGAACAATAAGAAGTGAAGACTACCTGATGCCTCGGATTGCCTCCTTGTGGGCTAAGAACATCTTGACGTTGTTCATGTTGGACTGCCAATACTTGACGTAGCCGGCGTGATCGGCAGTCACCATCCACACGTCATTGTGCGACCACACCATTGTGCGCACCGGACTGTCGTGAGCCTGCAACAGCGGGTAAGGATGTCACTGCACCTCTTCCTGTACTTTGTAAATATTTAATGATCCGCAGTGAAGTACAGAACAGAACGTATTACAATACTGTATCGCATAATGTCACCTACTTAAAAAAATAGTATTAATTTATGTAGATATATACTAGGGGCACAATTTTATTTGAGGTTAGTGGGATTGGAAAAGGTGGACACCCTTAAAAACTTGCTACCGGTTGGATATCTTAAAACACACGTACATGCCTATAACGAGGATCAACATTCACTATTCCTTAGAATGTAATATCTAATGGAAAGCAAGCTAATTGTATAATACTATGTACAGCACTAAGTATAACTTTGTTATGTAGGAAAGTTTATTAAATAACACACAATTATTTATTAAAACTTAGCAACATTCCGATGTTTACCGAAACATCGTAACAAACAACACAGTCTGGAAAACATTTTGTTGGAACAACATGAAAATTGATTTTCATGCATTAGTAAAGTATAAAACAATCCATCAAAAGTTGTAACAGATTTACTTTATATTTTAAAATGTATTTATACTGTACAATAACCACTGGATTAAGAAAAATTAATTATAACTATGTACTTTGGATAGTTTGGGAATTCAGATTCTTGGTGTTATAAATAAATATCACACTTCCAGATAACAGACTAATGTACTGGCAAAAACATAATACTGAAAAAATATTAATCTAAAGATTTTATTGATATCAGTGAGTGAGTGACTAGATGGGTGAGGATAACATTAAATTTAATATATCTGGTTGGATATTTTTTTAGTCCTAGCTAAGTTTCTAGAGTCGGCGAGGGTTGGTTGGCGATGGGAGTGTGAGGGTATCTTGCCATCACTGAATTTTTCCCTCCATTTAAGACAATCAGTCTTTTCTCACTGATAGTCTAGATATATGTATTGCATTCTGGATATAATTAAGGCAAGGACAGAGTTAATAAATATAAATTACAAACCTTGAATAATAAACAACAACCAAGTATGTAGATTATGTAATCTAAATCACGTTGAAACAGTTTTTCAAATTGTAGTGAAATTTTAAATAATATTTGACAATTTTGGTTTAAAAAGGATGTTTGTCATTAATCCGCTATGTAAAATGTGTGACGAGTAGGAAGAAACTGCTGAACACCTGCTCTTTGACTGTTCTGCAATAGCAAGAGAGCACTTTGTCATCTTTGGTAGTTTGGACAAGGGTGGCGAATTTCCCCAGGAGGACCTGATCGGTTGTTTTCGGCGGTTTGTAGAGCTGCTGAAACCGTAGACTGGTCGGCATCATGGTGTGCTTCTGGGGTTCGCAAAAGGCCCTTAAGGCTTAAGGGCATGGCAATACGCCATCCCTTAGAAGAAGGGTGAATTTTTATTGAAGGGATTGGAGGGGGAGCTTAGTAACTTGTCTATTTGAAGGATTAATGGATGGATATAAAGATGTGGTGGTCTAATAGTAACATGTAATTTCTAAATGCAAAAAATGAACTAGTTTTTTAATAGTAAACAATGAATAAAATAATTTAAATTGTTTTCTGCAAAAGATGAATAGGATAATACAGGTAATAAATTAATAGGATATTCATGAGAAACTGAATATAAATAACCACTAGTATTAACAAATAATCATGTGTTTAATAACTTATTAGCATTGTTACATTAAAAATCAAGTTTCTATAGTGAAACACTTATGCATTTGAGACAAATTCCTATTTATAATGCAGTTTTAAACTTTAACTTTAACTCAACTGTTAAAGTTGAGCCTCTGATGCAAAGCTGACAGCTAACTCTCATTCCCTCTTAAAAACAATAAAATATTTATTATTTAAAGCGTAGTTTTATTTTTCATAAATACAGTATGTATTTTATTACATTTTCCAGAATTTAGTCTAGTGTAGAAGTAAAAGACAGTATTAATAACTCTTTCAATACTTTTATTTTATATACTATGTTTTGCTGTTCATTTGTCATCTACAGACAATATTGCCAATCTGAAAATAACAATATCAGACCACTATTTTTTCATCTTCAGTTTTATATTAGATGTTAGACATAAGATCAATACAGGACTATTCTATTCTAGATTTCATATTAATTTTTCTTTCTAAACAATAAAAATGTACTAAAGTAGTTAACAGTAAGTAAAACTAACTCACCATTATTATTTATTATTTCCAAATGCCTTCAATTTCTGTTTGTGCCACAGTTGAATAGCATATTGGATTATCTCTAAAAGTAAAAACAATACTAAAGCAACACGTTTACAAAATTTAACACCATGAGTTCATTTTATTACCCACAATAACGTGTATGGGGAATAAAATTCACATGCAAAATGTTCTAAACTTTCTTATGGATTAGCAAAAGATAAAATGAGAAATCTGCATCTCCAGTATCATTCCAATTTGACCCAGTAGGGATCACTTCTGGCTGGTTTATACCTTCCAGTTGAACCTACAACTGGGCACAACAAAAACTGATGTGTCACTTAAATCTGGGCAACCTTATGGATGTCCAGGAGCGGCACATCACTAATTACAAATATCAAGATTCTGGGATGCAAGGGGTCTAGTCTACTGCGGGAAATGACTTTTGGAGTTGGTGGGGTTCATTCATTAAGTATCAGAGGTTCTGGCTAGCCTCAACCAGGGTGTGCCACCCCCTGCCTGCTTTCACTGAAGAGGCTGGTTCAGAGCTGGCCTCCCCTTCTTCCGGAGGGACATGACTTAAGATAAGTACCCTAATTCTTCCTCATAGATCTCAATAGGAGGTGGTCCCTATTACCCATCCTGAATATTTTGTCATTCCGGAAGCAGTGCAAAGGTTCTTATAGAACTAAATGCAATTTATAAGCTTCTTGTCCTAAGAAAAGAAAAATAAATCATTCCAATTTTAGTATATGTACTGCTGAAGCAAGAATCTATATCTACCAAATGTGTAACATGAATCCAAAAACAGAGATATCCTTAACTTATCAATATAGAAATAAAATATGAGAATTGAGAGAGATGCCAAACTACATTGCTGCATCACTGTCCCAATCTCATGATCTGTAATAAAAAAAAAAGTAAAGTAAAGTAAAGATGTCTTATTTTACCAGGCAAAGTTAAGGCTAAGAAGCCCTCACTAACACTTAACCTGGGGACCAACAGCTTAAAGGTGACTTCCGAACCACCATCAACGGCCGGGCAGGCGGGCTGCTTGCAAGGATAGGATCGCTCAATGGTCACCCATCCAAGCAGCAGCCACACTCGACGTTGCTTGATCTTGCGATAACCATTGTACCTGCTACACTGCGTCATTGTAATACATGTATTCTTGAAACCTTCACCTGAACGGTGTGATGTCCTCAGCTGTCATCCACTTCACTGTCTAGAAGATCTAGATCTAGAAGCCAATGTGTAAAGGAAGAGGGTCCCTGTCTTATCATATTTTTACACTACCAATTGAATTGTCGCCTATATATTTATAATTGAATAATATAGCACAATCACGATCCGTTACATTCTTGCCATATTTAGAGGTACGAGCAGCATTATTTTCTTTGTTTTATTTAGTATTTTAGAATCTATCATAACCTATCATTCTGGTAAACAATAATTGACAATTTCCTAATACATTTTATTTTAGCAAATAAAACACTTGAAATTGAATACTTGCGTGTATTGATATTCACATACATTTTCATTATGATTCGATTACAACACAATCAGTATTTCTTATCACAACAATAAGAAATATTGTACCTTTCACATGCAAAAGTTAGTTTATTCTGATCTGAGCAACAAAGAGGATCCAGGTTGGTTAAGGATACAATTCTTTAATGTTGGTGTTATACTGTGTATATGTATAAACCATCTGATGACAATGTCAATGCAATTATTGTGGACCGACAATAAAGATTCTTGATTCTTGAAGGTTACTTGTTAAGCAAAAGCAGTTTTGGTGCGGGGTGTAGAAATCAAAGGAGTAAATGCAGTAAATCATTTTGCTATGAGTAAATGCGATCACGTTTTATTACGTTCTGAAATAGATTTCCTACATTTTAATGCTAGCAAATTTCTTAATATTTACGCTGTAAATTCATGTTGTTGTATGTTTATCAACACTTAATTGTTCTATTAATTTAAAGTTTTAAATACTGTAAAATACAAGGAATGCTGTTGTCAGATCATTAGCCAGAAACTAAAAAGTTTGGACTAAAAAAGAACAACTCAGATCAGTTACAGAGTTAAAATAATAAATTAGAGGAGTTATCACTTTTGGCAATCATATCCACAGTGTTGCATCTAAAAAGGAAAGAATTTGCAAATTGTTTGGTGCTCCGAGCTTTTCATTAAGATTTTTACTAAATTAAATTAATCAAATGTCCATGTATTCCACTCTAGGAGACACTGGAAACAATTAGTAATTACAAGTTACTATTTATCAATAATATTTCTTTATCCTGCAATCACACCACCCAACTAGGTAATTTTTAAATGACAACATTTTATGGTTTTATGGTACAGTTACGTATGATATAATTCATTGTGCTAGTACTATAAACATATTTTAAAACAAATTTATAAGGCTCAGAGATTTCCTGTACGAAATGATTTTCATCATAAAATGTTACTAGCGTTCAAGAAAATGTTAATATTTGATCAGCTATATTCACTTAGTTCACTTGTACATATGCACATACATACATCAAACAATACCACTTCAGAATATGTCTAAACAACAGTCAATCGAATGTTTTACAAAACAGTCTTCCAAATTTGATCATAGAAATGTCAAGAAGGTAGTTTTTGCTATGCAGGACTAAGGATTTAACACAACACCTTAGTATTTGATCTTTGCCAGATCTAAAATAAAAACAAAGAAGTATGTAGCAACAGAAAATTTAAACCCGTAAATGAACGCTGGAAAAACCAATAACAATTAGGGTAGTTTGTTATTAACATTTTACAGTTTTAATTGACATGTTCGTTTTGTTGTTGATATTGATTGTTTTATATTATAGTGGTTATGGTGTATTAATATCACAGCTTGCATAGCAGTGGTTCATTGTATGTATTATAAAGTCTATTTTTGCATTGTTGTGCATGTCTTTATAATATTAAATAATTTGTATAATGTTTTATAGTAATATGCTTCATGTTTTATCAAAGAAAATTTTAATGTTTTATAGTAATATGCTTCATGTTTTATCAAAGAAAATTTATTTACTATGTTTCTTATGGTTTGTTGTATTTACGTCCTTAAAGTTTACACAAAGCTACTGTACTTTTATATATTACACCATTATCAATTTTACTGTTGAAGAGCCAGTGACACGCACAGATAAACCTCCTCAATCCAGGTCACATGAATATGTATATGAATTAAGTGTTTTTATATAATTTTTCTTGCTGTGATGTTTAAACCATCACTATATACTTTAGGATACATTTACAAGTATCAAAAATTTGCACTTGATTGGGGAAGTGCACTCGGTGACTAATGGTGTGAATTATAGAGTGAAAATATCCTGTGAACTCGAAACTTGAGATAAGGCTTGTAACTTACTTCTTAATTATTATTTTAACAAGCTTAACAGATAATTTAAAATACAAATCCTTCTTTCTTCAAAATTTCTAGGGTAAAGTTCATAGAAGGAAAATCAAAATGAAAAACGTGGTTAGTTAATAATACCACTTGATTTCTTAATCTAACAATCCGCAGACAAAATGTTTATAATACAAACCAAGCACTTGAATTCAAGACAATCATGCTTAATTTCAATAAAACAATAGAACAGAGAATAAAACATGAACAAATTTCACTTTGGAAAAGATTTGTTAATGACTTAAATTCACTTGACTCACTTGCAAAATGGTTTCAAAATTGAAAGTCAACCCATTCCAGAGGGTGAACTCTCCGGAGGACGCTCCTGTGACCAGTCTGCGACCTTCTGGGGTCCAGGCCATGCAGAATATCGGACACCTCATCTTATTGGTAGCTGCCTTGACGAACCGTGTGGTAACCGCGTTGATTGCGTTATCATCGTACGCAGGAGGCGGTTGCAAGTCGGGCATGTACAAAACATCCGGCTGCAGAGCTCTCCTGTCTCGGAAGTCCCTCTGCCACACCCGTGTCTTCACACAACAATAACACATTATTTTTTTGTGTCATTATTAACAAAAATAAAATTTATATTTCACACCAATAAAGCAAGGATTGAAAACAATTTAAACTTAAGGAATTAATACAACTGTTCTTTATCTATAGAAGTATACCATTAACACATTGACTGAGGCGTAGTTTCACCCCGCTCTAGCAAGTGGCTACACCACACTGAAACAGTAAACAAGCGGTAGAGCGCGCGGTCCCCGGTGACCGCGCCGCACCCAATGTGTTAATTGTACAAATAATGAAACCATAACCTAACATATCCGTGGCATGTATTACTGCCTTCTTGGTTGTCACAAGTGCACGTCTACTACGTATCTCGTTATTATTCTTCATCTTGTTGTAGTATTGTGCTTAGTTTGAAATATTTATATTGTTTTGTAGTAAAATGTAATTAAACTTTTCAGTTTGATTACATTTTAAAATGAAATTGAAATTTATTTGAAATAAACAGTTTTGTAATCAGTTCTTTTTTTATCAAGAAATACCCTAATTTTAAGTACAATGCCCTGCTTTTTTACTTTTACCTCTGATAATTTAGTTACAATAAAAATTAGCATTGAACTTAAAGAAACAATGTTTTTTTTTTACGTGTCTCAGCGTTATAGGAATGTTTCCTAATGGATTTATTAGTGGCGTGCGAAGGGTTAAGTTTATAACTTACATAGTGATTAGAATTCTGAAGGCTAACATCATCACCTGATACTTAAAGGGTTAACATTGCCTTACACCAAACTGGCTACAGTAGCCAGTCATTGTTAACCTAGATGTAACTTTCGGGTTCCAGGTGGCAAGCAATCTTAACAGACTGAAAATACTGTTACTCATATAATTTGTTACTCATATAATTTGTCACTCAGAATATTACTATCATATATATTATTCAGAGAATTATTATCAAACTGGAACTCTTGAGAGCCAACACCACTTACTACAGCTAATCAGATATTGTGACATTAAAATACTATAATAAGTTTACAGTGACAATAGCCATGTCAAATTTACTTAAAATCCCAGCAAAATGTATTTTTATGAAGTGCCATAAAACGTACCTCTAACATTTTTATGATTGCGGAATTATAATCTACTGTTTTTCGCATAGCAGATTTTCGCAGCCTCTTCCCATCAAACTCCGGGTCCAGGGCTGCCACACCTCGCACGTACGGCCGGAAGGGTTGGAAAAACGTGTGTCTGGGGCGAAATTGTTGGTTCTGGTGGGGTGGTGGGTAACGATGCATCCCTTGGTTCGGCACTGCCATGTTACCCACTGATGGAGGTGGCATCGAATACGCATTGCCGCCATGTGGTGTTAGCGTAATCATCCTGCAAACATTGCCAGTTTATAAGTTTGCACTAAGGGTCTGAACGTACTGTATTTTTAGCCTATGTACATAGGTAATAAGTTAATAACGAATATTTTTTCGTTCTGTAGGAAATTCATATTTAATACGTTATTGATTTGGTTTCTATAACACACTGAAAACCAAATAATTTACTGTACCAAATAAAATTCAGTGTAAGTGAACATGATACCTTTAAAATTTTAATAATAATACCAATCCTAGTGAACAGACCTAATAATGCTGAAATTTTTAAATATAATATTTTTCAAACTAATTTAGTTTACATATGCTCTCACTCCTTCTGACCAGCAAATGGAAGATGTTACATTGCATTTCTCTTCACAATGTGTGAGTTACACTGTTATATCATTTGTTCCCAACACAGATTTTTTTTTAGGCTATAACTAAGTGCAACAATTTAGCTGTGTCTTGCATTATTGTCTGGCAGATTATATGTGGGAATGTGACACAGCATCCAGTCATTGCTTTTTGTTCTACAGTTTCGTACTTACATATTTAATTTAAAATTATTAACATTTTAAACTGCATGTTTTATTCTGTGTTCTATTGTTTGACAATAATGTGGCATTATTGTCAAGAACTCAAATGCATTGTTTGTATATAACATTTTGTCCTTAGATGTTACATTATTGGATTAAGAAATCCAATGTTACTATTAACTCACCACATTTTTCACTTAAAGTTTCTTTATATGAACTTTACCCTGAAAGTCCTGAAGAAAAGAGGATTTCTATTTCAAATTACCAATTGAGCTTGTTAAAAAAAAGTTTGCGCCAGTTACAAGCCTTATCTCAAGTTCAGAGTTTAAATGGCATTTCCAATCTGCCAGAAGAAAACACCATCTTAAGAACTTACACATCATTGTACCACAGGGATGCAACATTAGTATTTACATAATTTCCAGTGATATAAAAAGATCACTCCACGCTAGCACCAGAGTTTTCAATCTTCTCACAAATATTGCTAAGCACACTGTCATTTAACATTTTTTTCTGCTATATTAACATATTATGTTTTAGACCCAAGTGTACAAAAGTAAGTTGAACCATTTTTCTCATGCTAGAGTAATATTTCTTTGTTATACATCTGTGCTGGGCGTCACGTGATCTTGTTATGACCGTGAGTCAACCTCTTCTTGGATGCTGTTAACGTAAGTCACTGTATTATCTTTGGGTATGTGAATTAACAATAATACTAAAATCAGGAGCATTTGACACAAATAAGACGTTTTTGTTAATTTAGACCTCCTGAGAATAAAAGTCCATTATCGGCCTGACACAAGTTGTGCCTCCAGCCACCAGAGCGGCAAGCGAAAAACATCCCTCGAGGTAGTACCTATCACTAAGATCACCTACAGGATCTGATCACAAATGCCTCCAGCCATTACTACAATCTAGGAAATGCAACTTACAGAGCAAATATTGTAAATTCACCTAACCATAACTACCTACTATCTTGCATGAAAATTAGTTCCAAAATTCACAATTTGTCATTTTTATCCCCTAAAATTGCAATAAGTTAATAATGCGAATCTCTTTACAGGTGTGGATAAAAGTAAATTTTAAAACGATGCAAAGAAATTCAACCAAACTGTAGGCTATACAAACAAATAAATATTAAAATACAAACATAGGTTTAATAAATAAGTACAACTAACATAAACAAAACTTCTTGATTTTGTACGTAACCTAAGTACAATTTAAGTTACTTAAAAACCACCTGGTAACTTCTGATGACATAAAATATATTTTCTCAATTTAAAAATAACACAATTACAACCAACTCATACTTTCACTCTGGAAAAAAATTATGAGAAATAGAAAAGGAATAGGTGAATTAACATTTTTACTGCTCACGTAATTCAAAATCAAACACCTAGGCCTAAATAATTTTCAAAACTAATTGACTGTAATAAGACTTAAAGCTCTGCAGTGCAGTAATGGACCCTATGGTTACCTAGAAAACAGTGAAGACTATTGCGTGGGAGAGTTGTTACTGTACTAGACTGTTATACCTAGGCTTCAATATATTTTTTATAAGAATATAAGGTATCAATTTACAATATCGTGACCATGGAAAGGTATGTTCATTTTTTTTTTCCTGAAAACTACAATTTTTCCTGAAAACAATAGTGAAAAAAAATTCGTTGGCAACGAAAATCAAAGGAGTTACGATTTTTTTAAATTCTCTGAAAACTCTGTTTTTGACAGTACCTCTGGCAACACTATCCATATTTGACAGTTTGGTATTACTCCGCGGCTCTCTCAAATAAAGAAGGGACGCCATTTTGAACTATTTTGTTCCTCCGTGTCTATTCTTAACCTCCTAGTTCAGTAGTGGTAATTAATGGCACACCTTTGTGTTGGATGTTCATTAAGGTAAGTGATAAGTTACTGAAATTATGCTGACTAGTACGTTAATCCTGTCAACGATGCCTGCCCGCTGCGCACTGCTTGCTCTTTTAGAAAAAAAATTAACTCGAGCTTGCAAAAGTCGAATCCCAGATCACGTGATGCACCTGCTCCTTAACGCAATAATGCCCGAAAGGCATCAATATAATACAATAATATTCTTTCCCCCCAGTTTATATGCACGTGTGATAATAATACTAAGCTATAAATGCCCAACCCATGAAAAAAAAGTCCATTTTCCATGGTCACGGTATTGTAAATAAATACCGAATATAAACTACATGTGGGTTTAAGTTATATCATGTTTACTAAATTAAAAGTTTGGTGTTATACTTATTACTAATGGTAGAAATCTTAACCTAAATATGTAGGAGGGCCAAAGCCTACTTTTTAATTTTAACCAAATATAACTTCAGGTTTCAAAAAATTGATGGAATTCTGAATATATACCTAGCATAATGAACGAAAACAATTCATTCTGATTGGCTATAAACATAAGCAATCATTGGCAACAGTCTAATTAACGTTGAAATCTGGTTACATCAATGAAATTCTGTTCTGAAAAGATTATGCTTCAGATATATTTCTTGAGATCTACAATAATGCTTTTAAATAAAGCTTTAAAGTATAAAATTGATGTTAATTAGGACAATAAACTAGCTAGGTATGAGGACATGAACATTACCTAGATATCCTGGAGAGCAATAGCAAATATAAACGTCAAAAGTTCGACATAAAACGTGTAGTTACTAGTTCAACGTACAGCCCATTTAAAACCGCATTATTACGCAAAAATGAAACATTTATTTTACAAACAAATAAAAAAAGTTAGCAAACCCTAAAACGCCATTGATTCCAGAACTGCAAACGATTGTAACAAAACGTGAAACAAAATCAACTTATAAAAACAAAGACCAACGAGACAGACCAATAATGACACTTATAGTGGCTGTAAACAAAGAGTAAAAATAATACTATGAGAATGCTAAACAGATTTCTTAATTACCTAAAGTTATAAATCGGAACCGTTCGTCACATTACTTGCAATACTCAGGTCGTTGATTCGTGGATTCGTAGTGATTTAGACTCAGATAGTTGATTACGTTTATTGCTTAAAATATATTTTTTTAGTCTTTTTAATTATAGCCTCAAATAGTGAAACTAGAAAGGAAACTATTAAGTTTCTTTACACAGATATCTTACGCTCTATAAGGAAGTGCTATAGAGTAGAACTAATTTAAAGTAACTGCTTAGATTTTTTTTATAGTTAATTACTGCACATAGTCTGATTTGTTTTAAGCCTAAATCGGTTACATATATTTTTAAACCTTTTGAGCCAATTGTATTTTCACTGTATTTTATCAGTTACAAATATCCTGTGAAAATTGTTCTTTGAACTATCTAACTTCACCTTAAAGCAGTTTGCTCTTTTGAAAAGGAGGAATGCCGTAAAATAGGATAAACACAAAAACGAATGTTATTTGTTAAATAACTAAACCAATATTTAAATTTAGATCCCTGCGAAACATGAACTAACTGATACGTTAAACAGTAAGCCATAACAACATCTACAACCCGTTTATTACAAACTCCTGTAAACGCTCCCACCTATAAGTTATTAGATGCGAAAATTATCGTTTAGATAGTCAAGTTATTAGCTAAGAGCCAGATAATGTCTTATAATTTAATTTAACCTTTACAGTGAAATTTTTCTTCGTTCTTCAAAACACTGAGAATCGTGTTGGATAATGTTGCCTACGTCATCCGAGGAGCCATTGTCAGACTGAGGGGTTAGTATAGCTTCAGTAACGTATTATCAGCATTCGTCAAGCTCAAACTCGTACAGTCTTTAGCTCTCTCAGTATATCAATATTGTTCCTCGCTTACGGAAGCAGTATATCTAAGAGAAGCAAATTGATAATTCGAAAAGAATAGAATGCTTCTATTCGTTATGTATTTTCTCTTTAGCATTTTGACTACTTATCTTCTTACCACAAAGAAGTACGGATGGACGCTGTTCTCTGTAAGAGTTACAAGTCTTCGGCACAAGAGGAACCGCAATACCGGTGTGGGTAGTGATTAAAAGAGATCAGGTTTCCCACCGCAGCACACACATGATCAAGAGTTTCACTTCGAAAATGAAACAGATTTTGACAGAATAATTGTATCTTATTAATTTTTGATCAAAAATGTTTAATGGTCTTACAAATAGTCTCAAAATACTATCTAGTGTTAGGTTTAAGTTTAATTTTAAAATGTAAAAGAAAAATTGGTTTCTAGTTCCGGTTTGTTCTCAAACAGTTATTGAACGATACTGTTATTGGTTGAGATTTTGCAAAGTTTTTCTCTCAAGTGGCTAAAACATTTTAATTTTTTGTCTCTTTGTTTATCCATCTGTCTGTTTGTCTGTGCGCACGAAATCTCCGTAACGAACTGATCTATAGAAGTGAATTTACCGTGAAACTTAATTTTCTATATAAGCAGCATCGAGTTCCTATGATAGTGCATGTCACTCCTTAGAATTTGGCTGAACGTTAATGAACATTTTTACAGTAGTCTTATAGGAAAACGACGTAAAACTAGGGAAAAATAAGTTTATAGATGAACTCAGTACACATTATATGGCATGTGACATGTTAACATATATGTGTTTTGCATACATGTTAACATCGAAATTTTGCATGCAGCCTAAGAGAAGTATGCTATGCTTAGTAATATTTACATTGGGCTATTTTGAAAAACAGTTTATGTACTGAAACATGCTCGTAATTAAAGGTTTTTATTTATATTTTAACGGTTCCCTAAGTTATTGGAATCAATAGTAATTGTAAACCCTTACATTACGTCGTTGTTCTGTTAAAGTTAATATCAGAAAACAATCTCACATATTTGATTATGATACAACACTACTCAAATCTGGTTCATCGGATTAGGTGTTTCAGCAGATTAAAAAAATGTTTTGATACAAACTTGCTACCCCTTAATATTTCCAAATTTTACTCTATGTTATTTTTTTAAGGCAGTAGAGTTTTGGTTTATACTACGATTCATATCCTTACAATACACTTTTGCGATGTTATATATATGTACCGTCACCTTCCCTTTTATATATATATATATATATATATATATATATATATTTTTTTTTTATCATAGATCAATATATATCATTTGATCATTTGATCAATATATATTTTTATTTTTGATCATAGGATGACATGGTCATATCATGTAGATTACTTAGTTAAAAAATTACGCCGATTGATTTTTGCTTTCAGACAGCTGAGCGATGTCCTTGGTGCAAGTGAGATAAAGCTGCGTACTACGCTTACATTCAGTCTATGCTATCATTTGGAAATATCGCTTGGGGGGGAGCTAGTAAAAACAACTCTAAATAGCCTGTTTTTATGCCAGAAACAGTTGCTAATACTTGCTTTTCACAAAAAATCGTCGTTACCCCTACTGACCACCCTATTTCAAGAATTATCAATCCTTACAGTTCGTCAGTTTATTTATAAAATCTCTCATGGTTCACATCTTCTCACACTTTCACTCTATCTTTTCAGAAATTCCCCATTCATATAACACCCGATATGCCCGTGACACAGGAATAGCCACTTTACAACTATATAGATCTTTCTCCACAACTAATTCGTATTACATATCAAATATACTATTCAGAAATATTTCTAGATTCTTCACGCTTATAATTTCTTTAACGCACAATCCTTGTCAGTTTTTAAAAATCGTATCAATGAGTGGCTATTGCAATTAGGCGTATCAGAGGCGGAAGATCATTATCACTGCCGGGTACAGGGGACCTGACCCTTGACCATTGACGTTGTTACTATTACTAACCGAACACACACACACACACACACACACACACACACACACACACAACACACACACACACACACACACCTATCTCTCTCTCTTTCTCTCTCTCTCTCTCTTCATCTCACTTCTCCATAAATTGATTATTTGAGTTTAGCAGCACATTTTTATTTTGTTTCCACCGCTTGATTAAAAACAGTCACTTACACAGTATAAAATTCAAGTAGCAATAGACATATATCCCCCTTTATCTTTTTTACCTTATTTTTACTCTACTACTAACATTCCAGCGTTTTATTTAAATTTTATGTTGGCGGCTAGATGCAACTAGGCTACGCACAGGCAGATTGCCCCATGTAGGCTTTCCAGTATTGTTATTTTCATTGTGCTATTCGTTACATTTTCTTACATTTCTTCTACATATATGAGCTGCTGTATATATAATAATAGCTATTTCATTTAAGAACCATTGTATATATGTTACATATAAACTGCTGGAATAAACGTTATTCATTCATTCATTCATTAATTCATTCATTCATTCATATATACATATATAAGTGGCATATATATATATATATATACATCAAATTGTATAAATGGCAATAACCTTATTTAATTTCAATAAACATTGAATCGCAAAAAGTACTTGCTCCGCCGGGAGTCGAACCCGGATCTCTCACTTATATGTATATATATATATATATATATATATATATATATATATGACACTTATATATGTATATATATATATATATACATATATATATACATATACATTATATATATATATATATATATATATATATATATAAATATATATATATAATATATATATATATATATATAAAGGGAAGGTGACGGTACATATTTTCCCTCGCTAGGCTTTGAAGACCATTATGATTGTCCAAAATAGCTTAACTTTTAGTAAGTATTCCGTGTCAGATTCGTTAGGTGCAATCGCATAAAACAGAATAATAATGAATTAATGATCTGTTTATGAAATGTCACAACACTTGTAAATGTAGTGAATACTTTTAAAGTTAATTGTTATAGGTTATTCATAGTCAAATACTTTGCAAATAAGTAGTGTGGGGGAAAGATTATATTTTTAAAGTGAATTTAATAATAAATTATTTTTATTCTTAATTTCATTGCTTTTTAATTACTGGATGGGGTTTGTTAACGTTCACAGAGACATGTATATATAAATATATATATATATATATATATATATATATATATATATATATATATATATATATATATATATATAGTATCTTATGTTGAATATTCTTTTTTCAGAGTTGTTACGACACTTGTCACCAATTGCTTATGCTTGATTTTGGAGTTCTTTTATTTTCTTAACACTACATTTTCCTTCATAGATAGTTTGTTTGTCTCTTTTTTAAGCCTCAGCGTTAGCTATGTCTTTTTCGTTGTACATTGATTATTTTATTAGCAAAGTACACTTTTGATCGTGTCTTTACATGATTGGATCTCCTCGGAATTTCAACCCGCGATCTCTCAGTTAGAGAGCCGAGACTATATCCATTTGTCTACGAAGGAGGACCTTCATCAATAGTTGATGTTGCTTCTAAAGTTTATTTTCAGATCGTATCTTTATAGCCATGAAAATGTACACTTCTCATAAGTTTGGCTGCTTATAGTACAATCGTATTTTGGTTTAGCAGGAATTCTCAGAGCATAGACTATTCGGCTAGAATGTCGCATATTATTGCAAAGTTAAGTAAAAACCTAGGAGATGACAGCTTTTTGACAAACCACTGTACATGCTGGAGAAGCTTCATGTTTTATCAATCTTTGCTGATTCAACAAACATAGCTGATTCAAGAAGCTTATTCATCGATAGTGCCTATATTTCCTAAAGACCAAAGTGGTCGTTACATGGCACGGTATTTTAATCAATATAGTGGGCTAATGGTAGTAGTGGGCTAATTTAATCTAATAGTAGTAATGGTTATTATATAGCGGGTGTTTTATGTATATCCAAATGCTTTCACAATTCTTTTTCAGATTCAAAGGCGATTTTTGTGTGATTAACCAAATGTTTTCGTTTAAAGATATTTTTCACGTCGCAATAGGCTCTTATCTTTTCTCCTGTATAAAACCGATGGAATTCTTGAGATCCTCAGTAGTGAAGAATGTAATTAATATCTTCAACGTTACCGAATATTTAAAAATGTCAACTGAGCAATTTTGTTCGATCCGCTGAAAATGTATTTTAACTACTCGTCTGTTGAATAAAGATGCTATAGCGTTTTGTTTTCCATAGGTACCTTCCATTGTAATTGCAATGAATTCCGAAAAATACCAAATGAACTTTGGTTGCTTTCGTTTAAACATACATTCGTCAACCAATAGCTTGTTTAATGGAAGACACAAAATACAAATAAAATAATTAATAACCACAATTCGTTAGCGGAAAACACTAGGGAAATACTTAGTGGTGCTCTAGTGTATTAGCAAAACAATGTTGATTAATCTGTACTTATTTGAACAATGTTTATCAAGAACTAATCATAAAACTACACCACTATGCAACTGTTATTAGTAGCAATAAAATTGACTAAACAACTCTAATAACTCGGAACTGATATAGAGTCTAGTGTTTACACTGACAGACAGACTATAGGACGATATGATAGTACGTTTGCGTCATTACATCTACTTCTTCGACACCAACGAAGGGGACTAAAATCCGTACTAGCAAAACATTAATTTTAATTTAATTAATTTTTTTATTATTGTTCGTTTGGCTGTAAAATAATTTAATACTTGAAACAATATAATCGCAATGGAATAAAATATTAAGTGAATAGTACCGGTACACAACAAAAATTAGTTGCTTAGACTCTGTAATACATGTTATATAGTAATTACTTTGTATTCCACTAACCCAGTACCGTACCGGCGTTCCGGCATTAGTACATCCCTGACTGGATTAGGATGTATCTTGGTGTTGAGTCCCTTCCAGAGCCTTATTTTTAATAAGACCGACTAGGTCCGGACATAAGGTGGCAAATTTCCAAAGGCGGCAACTTTGGATGTAGTGGAGACCGGTGCGACGATTTAACATACCAAATCTCCGACTATTACCACTAAATTACTACAGAATGTAGCAGTGCCTGCAGGCAACAACTTGTAGTGTACGGAGTTGGTGTAGGTGATTTTTGTCTATATTCCACGCGATATAAGTGAATACATGTCTCACGAAACAGCTGCCTTAAAAGCTGGACAGAGTCAGAAAATACAGAACTAGTTTCTCTTGTATGGACCCATGTACACTACCATTGTTCCGCCACTTAACGTTGACTAGGAGGCTCGTGAGTCTTAGGCTCATCTAGTAATGTTTTAAGCTGGTGGCACTCATTTCAAAAATACTATGACACACATTAGAATGATTTTTTTTACCTATTTCCAAAATCAGTTTGGCATTTATATTCTGGATACAACAAAAATTAAGTGTGTGCCGATACTTTCACATCACAACTACCAAAATACGCTAAAACTACAGGAATTATTGGCTCGTTTGAATAGTCGTCAAATGTTTAAGGGTAGCATTGGTTAACTCTCTCCCGCTCTCCCATCCCTCAGAATCGGTTTAGGTGTCATTTTATCTGCGTTTACTTTTAATTTGTACAGCACTCGAGATGGGTGGCAATTCCTATTCTGAGGGCAGCATGAAGATAAATACGGGTTTGTCCTCTCGTAGTAAGAGCAACTTCTAAACTAATCGTTTATTCGAAAATTACTGAATGGCGAAGTTGATTGTCACAAAAACTTAAAGGATCAAAACCAAGGTGCCTAGTGACTGTTTGAACCAGATTGTGCCACCTCTTCTGCCGGGGAATATATTCAAATAAATGTAAGTTCCATAGCTCGAATGCAAAGAACTGGAAACATAATTGCATCACAATATAACTTTAGATGTAATATAACCCATTTCATACGCTTGTGATGATGCATAGAGATTCTTAATGTTGTTTTATTTTCATATATATATATATATATATATATATTATATTCATAAATATATAATAAATAACTGTATATACATATATATATATATATATATATATATAAAACTGCTTTATTCAAATTTTATTAAATTCGTAATCAATTAATGTTGCATGCAGTAGTTATCAAACGCCTTTATGTTTTAATGCGTACGCTGTTTATAAAGAAATATATGTGAGACTGTACCATGCTATTTCTCTTTGATTCAGTACGGATATTCTTTCAATCAGCTGTCTAACCTACATCCTGTTTTCATGTTTCACGCTCATCCTGTTCGTCGACTTGCCAAAAATATGTCTTTCCGGTTTGCTACCCCTTGAGGAGAGCTGTTGCACTAAGTTGGAGTAACAGATTTCTTTCCCCATCTTCAACATGAGGATCTACAAGGACCTGTTTACTGGTAAATTATACTTTCAGATATATTTTCTCTATTATTAGATATCCTATTTTGCATTATTTCAATTCGTTATTGAACTGTTTACTATGAAACTGGGTGGGTCATGTTTGTTGTCTAAGGCTAAAGTTCATCACCTGTCTTGTCAGTTATATTTTTAAGCTCACGTTATGGAAGTTAATTAATACAAGTGAATACTTTATTATTGAAGTGTAACAAATTTAAGCCATTAGATTAAAATAAGAATGCTAATTTAATAATTTTAGAATGGCTTATTCAAAGGAGGTATTCTTTGGTAGCCTAATTAGTAGCCTATTTGTCCTAGGTTAAATGTTTCATTACATATAGATTCTGTACTACCTACTAGTAGCACATGGTAATTTTAAATATTTTACTTTTCTATAAATAGGCCTAGATCACTTATGTCAATAGGGCCCCTAGGAATGGTACCTTTAGCCTATCTCTTCCAGGTGATGCTAGGCCTATTCAGTTGCTGTGATTGATTGGTTTGATTTTATCTGAATTAGGCCTAATAATTCAATAGACTAGCCAATTACAATTTATCTATCCAAATATATGATTCCAAATTATTAGGAATTATTTTTAATGTCAACAATCACAGCAAGAAGTAACATTTTTGAGAATTCCTAAATGACAATGAAAGTTAATGACATGTGGGTTTGCCCCTTGGTAACACATGGGCTAATCCAATCCATTTCACAAAAGCATTGGTGTGTAGGCTGCTTGTAAGTCTTTCCTAGTTACCTATATGCTCTTTTTCAATTTGGGTTGCAGTAGCCTATAATAAGCGGCCACCATGACAACTAAATTATCTAATAGTTAGAAATATTGAACTATTGAATGGAAACAAATAGCCTAAAGATATTCATAATTATTAATTGGAAGCTATTGTTATTTGACAGAATAACAGTATTACAAGTTACTCATGAATATAAATGGATACAATATTATCGTGGCTGTTTATTATAATGCAGCTCAGGTATCACAGGACAATAAATCGAAGTTTAGATCAGAACATTGCTGTAGCATGGTTTTCATTACTCGTTAAACAAGTATCTGGCTACAGCATTAGCGGCCATCATCTCAATTAAATCATTTATCTTCATGGTTATACTGAACAAAAATGGGTAAACTTTAATAAGCGGCCTAAACTTGTTAGTCGATTGCTGTTATTGAATGGTTGATTGTTTTTATCTGAGGGATAATTCGATATTAAAATTTATTTAACCCTTTGGACGCCAACGCCTAAGGCTGCCGCCCTACCCATCACGCTAGCGCCCGAACCAACTGTACTAGCCAAAACCGCCAGCCTTGTTTTGACGTTTTTGTAACCTATTAACCTTTGCTCTGTATTATCCTTAGTTTTTATGTTAATTGAATATTTATTTTTTTTATTTGTAAGAAATTATATGCGCTATCTAATAGGTAGTGTTGTTATATAAATAGCATTTAGAATGGAACTACATTGTTTATGATGTGGTAATGCCTAACCAAAACATTTGTTTACATAAGCTTACAAATTTCACTTCAGGCCAAAATATCGGTACCTACGAAAAAAAAAAAATTTTACCTAACGGTGATATTTTTATTCGTTACAGATATATTATATCTAAGACTGCTCACAAAAATTCAGAATTGAAAGTTGAAAAATAGTTTCACAAAAAATAAGTACTTTTAATTAGTGTAGATATTAGAAAAAATGTACAATAACTAGAATTAATTGTACAGTACAAACAATATGTTTGCTTGTTTTTTTTATTTACGTAGTATTAAAATGAGAGCATCTTCTCACTACTATAAGTCTATATTATCATAGATTTTCTTCAAAGAAGTAAGAAAAATCTTTGTCAACAAAATAATTATTTACAAATATATATACATTTGTCCCCGTCACTTCTAACATGTGTGTTTAGAGAAACACAATGGGTGGACACTAAACTGAACAAAATTGATTATACAGATAGTCTTATATACTTCTGAAATAGTCCTAAACAGTTTAAACAGACTTTTCAAGTTAAAAAATAACTTTTAAAAGATGTTTTTCTCAAACGGCTGAGCAATCGGACGTTGGCGCTTTTCGCCCGGACCTCAGCGGTCCGATCGAACGAACGTTGGCGTTTTTCAACTAGACTTCGACGGTCCGATCAACCGGGCGTTGGCGTCCAAAGGGTTAATAGCATGAAAATCATATGCTTTCAACTTATTAGTTATAGTAATTTTAATGTAAACGATAAACAACAAGAACTAACCAATATTTTGAAACTTTGAAAATGACGAATATGAGGAAAGTATATAAGATATTTCTCACAAGTGATAAGATTTGTGTAAGTAGCTTCAACATGTGGGTTTGACTCCTGGTATCACATGGACAGAATTCTTTCCTCCATTTCACAAATGCGGTTACTCATTGCTATCATGCTGGGCAAGTTATAAATATTGTAATGTTTCTTTGTTATCTAAATCTAGGCCATAGTTAATTGTAATGTACGAGATTCTTCTAGTTACAAAAATTTATTCTAACTCTTATTGTGTGCAATTTTTACATGCATAGAAGTTCGATAATATAAAGTCTCCCCATAATAATATTATACTGAATTACATTAACATACTTCAAATTGTAGTATAGTTAATCTATTTTTATATCTAATAAGTAATGATCTATTAAATTTAGGATTTGTGTATTGGTACAATGTAATGAATAAAAAAATTTAACATTTAGTTTTTACTATTTTAAGGATAAACTCGTCTGACAACTTGCAACACAAATAACACGTGTTCTACATCATTTTACTTGTAACTAAGTATTACTCAAATACCATATAGATTATTTGGCTCTAGTATAATAAGTGGCTACTACCACATTCCTATCATTATTATTGATTAGAAATATCAAAACTATTTTAGTTGTAACCAAACCAACTATGACTTTGTGTCAGAATGTATAGAAATACTATTGCAGATTGGCTATAATTTTGTTTTGGTGTGGTTATAAAAATTTAACTAAAGTATTATTTTCTTATCTCAAATATATTTATTTCTTTTAGAAATGAAAATATAGCTTCACTAAAATACAATCTTACAAGTTAGTAACGTAATTTGGTTAGACATCATATTTTCAAATTAATTCAACAAAGTAAAATCCTGCTTATGGTATTTGAGTAAAGGCCAAAAGAACAATGGTTAATGTTCATGTGATATTTGTGCCGACACATTTACCCTTCAATATAGTAAAAAGTAACTAAATGTTACACTGTTTTTTTTTTTTTTTTTAAGATTGTAAATGTACATGGCCTAGATAGTTTTTTTTATTCATAATTAAGTCATTACTTTTTAAGATAATCAGCCAAACTATACTGTAATTCGAAATAGTCTACTTGAAACGTAATTTGGTTGGAAATTTGGGTTTCAGTAGTTTTAGATAACAATGAATGTTTGAAACATAATTCGGTTAGAAATTTGGGTTTCAGTAGTTTTAGATAACAATGAATGTAGAGAATTGGATACTCATGAATATCATTAATTAGATTTTCGTGGTAGCCGTATGTTAGACTGCAGTCCAGCTGGATTTTATGATACTCTTTATTGTTTTATAAACATACTCTATTCATCCTGAATGAGACTATACATCGTTTTTTATGGGATGGAAATAACAAATAATAATGTTTTTTATAAATTGAAATGGAAATGTCATTTTGCATTTATATTTATTGTACTGTGGTTATTGTTATCTATGATTTTCATAAGCAACTGATAACTTAGAGAGTGGTTTGTGGTCAGAACAGCTCCTTACAGCACCAACAACCATTCTGTACAATAGCCTTTACTGCCTTTGTGATAACAACTGGGACACATTACCTCTATTACTCTCAATTTTTGAAAGTTATGCAGTTGAGTGTGGATTACGTGTGCAGTTAAAATGTGAGGAAATAATTTATTACTGGTGGTGTGTTTATTTAGATTGAGAATACGAGTTTGCCATGTAATTTTTTTTAGTAGGAAAAGATATTTTTCTGTGATCGAATTCACTCACTAGTTTGTAGATTGTTCTTCAAAAGAAATTAGGAAGTTATTGCCACATTAGTTTTACTTATTTTATTACACTAATGTGCGTTTTTAACTATTTTGTTTGTTGAAAATTTGGTTAAATGCGTTAATTGTGTTTAGTGATCTAAAATTTCCAGGAATTTACACTTGTGGAGGGGGGGGGAGAATTCCCAGCGACCATTGCTGGGAATATTCCCAAAATTCATAAATTCCCGGGAATTTATTTGACATTTTGCTTCTACTGATTACTAGATTAGCGTAGAACAATATTTCATCAATATAAAACAGGAATTGTCTTATCGCAAACCCCTCCCCATCCTCAGACAGAGGTCAAAGTCGAGCGGTCTAGTAGATAACGTGATTGCAGTCTCACTGCTTGTTCAGCTGGTGCGTCGCTTTGTTGTACTTCCGTGTTTTACCCCTACATTTCTCCAAACACAAAAATTCAACAAAAACATACATTACCAAACAAAAACTAAACTCTTTATTGAAAAAAACACTCAAAACTTGTATTTATTCTTGATGTACTCACCATCACATCATCTTTATGTACTCCACCACCCAAAATGTGAGTGCCTCCGGCCATCAGCGCGGGCTTCGGCAGCACTGAAGGTGCTGCCCTGCGCTGATGTCAACGAAAGAAAAACATCCCTCAAGATAGTACCTATCAGTAAAATATTAAATTGTAGAGGGGCTGATCAGAAATATAAATTAAATTGTAATGGAAAGGCAATTATGTACCGTGCAAAAAACTTAAATAATCATGTGATCCCGCGCGGCCTGTCGTAATCAGGATTCTCCGTAATCGGGATTCTCGAGAAAGATAAGATAACAGCAACAACAATACCTGGAAATGCTTGTAATTTTGTAATGAAAGTTTTTTTTTCGTTCTATCATGTTTGTTTCTATAAATTTATATTTTTCTGTTCTTCATACTGGTGTGGTCGGTATAATCCCAAAGTACCGAACATTTTAATCAATTCTGAAAGTTATATTCAGAAATGTACATCATACATGTCTTAATTCCTTCACATGAATTTTAAAATTGTGATACTTGTGTTCATCGTTAAATGTTATCGAATACCACATGATTGCTTGGTGGATCACTCACTATCAACTATGTTTTCTAGTATCAAAGGAAATGAACCAAATTTTTAAACCTATTTACAAATTCTTGCAAATTTGTTATAAAATAGTGCAAAATATTCCAAATTACTAATATGTCATTTTAACTTGTAAATTAAACTGTAAATTTAAATATTTGCAATGTTAATAATTAGGATTATTTAAAATAGATTTGATATCTTCACAGTTTGTTCAGATCAGGTCTTCCAAGATAAACACATATCTGTAAACACTTGGCAATTAAATTATGCACAGTAAATGAGTGTAGGCTAGTTGCTATGTGTTAAAAATTAGTTTTCATCGTCTTCATTTTCCATCGCATCTATCATGTCCAAACTCATTTTCAGTTTCTTCCATGATGGAAGTTTTTGCCAATATTATATCATTATATTTTTTATTATTAGGCTTTGCTATTGATCATTTAGAACCTAGGTTTCAAAACTGTTTTAAGACAAAATAAACCCCATTTAAATGAGTTATTCCATAAATTCCCTTGTTTTGGGGACCTATAAAGCCTTCGGGAAGTTCCCTGGAATATTCCCATTTATAAACTATCTTTATTTTTTTCCCTTGGGGTGGCCTACTGCCATGCACTTAAGCCTCAAGGGCTTTTCATTTATAAATGCTTCATTTGTGAGCCTGTAAACAAGGAAGACTAGCGGATACGTGTCAAAAGCTCACCACTATTGAATTGAATTTTTTATCTGATATTCAGTTCATATTATTTAGAAGTAAACCAGAACACTCAAACATACAGAAATAACATCTGCACATTACATTTTGTGTTGATTTATACAAACACAACACTAATTCATAGCCACTATGGTTATTGTCATGTTAGCTTGGTTCAATGCCTCCTTATATTATTTTTATAGAAGCAACTGAAATGTCAAACAAATACTAAATTATCAGAACTCATGTTTGTATTGTTTCTTTACTTAACAGTATAATATTGTCTTGTTATTCTTTTCAGGTGACGAAATGTTCTCAGATACGTATAAAATGAAGCTCGTAGATGAAGTCATGTATGAAGTCTACGGAAAGGTAAACATTGAACATATTTTGCACTAAAAATAGTATAATCTATCTGGCTCCAATAATTTACCTTGTACAATTTGTTTATCCCTCTATGACAATATTTATTCAGACAATAATTTTTTATAGGATTAAGGAAGTAATTATTATCTATTGTAGTTATCTCTGCTACTGGCTATTTAAGATGACATTCTTAACTGGAAGGGGCAAAAAGGGAAATGCTACATAAATATCTTTTACTACATGTATATGAATTATTATTATAAAGCTATTAACATTTTTCCCAAAACAACTTACCCAAATTTTTGCTTTTAATTTTGTATGAGGGAAAGAGTCGTATTCTTTAAATTTAGTCTTTCTTGCGTGTTTCTGTTTGGATAGTACTTGTAGAGACTAAAATAATAAAAAGAATAAGTATATTCCTTTTGTGTATTCTGAAGTTTTACTTTAATTCTGACAATATTATATTAACGTGTACTATTTCTGTTCCATTCCAAGAGGACCAGAACACGACCCCTTGAAACTCTTATATATTTTTTGCTTGCCAATATTGTGTGCCGTTATTTGTTAGCCTAGTATTGCTAGAATTTTAGGGGAGGAAATACCTTAGGCTGAGGCCAAGGTTTGGTTGTGGATGAATAGTTTAAATGGGGGTTTTGTATTAAATTTCTGATAAGCTTTTATTGCTAACATCATTTCGTTTTGGTTGTGTGCATGAAATATAATTTCAAATAATAAATAATTGTAAATTTTTAATATATATACTCTCTTCCCCTGTATATAAAATATCTTCACTTCTTCCCAGTGTGAAATAAGGTTACAAAAATTAATGTTAAATTTTCTTAAAATTGTATGGATTAAAGTATTTTGATGTTATGAGACGAAAATGAGATCTGTTAACCCATTGCGGATCACTGACGAGCTGGGCTCGTCACGCAGCGGCCAGGCCTAACGGCACGATGACGAGCTCATGTCGCAAAAGCGGTCTGCTTTTAAGTTTCCCTTCAAATAGTTCTATTAATGTCTGATAGATCGGGCGATAGTCTTCACTTGTCAACCAAGAGTGTTTAACAACGGTCTACATTTAGAGTTTTCAAAAGTTTTATAAATATCCTACAGATCGCAGTTATATGTAAACCCATTCATACAATTTTACTCTCTGCTTTTTAGCACTTCTGATTGGGTGTTTTCCTCAGTTGTTATTATAATACTTTTGAGGTTAGTGACACAGAACTAAACGACTCAGACGTACAAGTTGGCGGGTTTAGTCTAGACAATGGCCCGGATGTTGTAATCGCTTTATTTAGACTATGATTCAGACGTTATCCCTGCCACCCCGGAACCTTGCTCGCGTGTTATCGTTCCTACATCACGGTTACCCCAGTAGGCCCATGTTCCATCTGAACGAATACCTTCACAGCTGAATTTCCTAGTATGCAATAGCGAGCGATACAATGTGGCGCACCATTGCTGATCGTGCGGCCGCTAACCGTAAATTAATTCGTGCCGGCTGGTGCCCGTGCACCAAAACATTACGATCCGCAATGGGTTAAGACTAGTCTAGTTTTTACACATAAAAGTGTATACGAAAATAAAACATGAATTTGCCTACCCATCAAAAGCAGATAGAGATTGAAATTCTAATTATACTCATCCTTATACTTGTAAACAAGTACTGAACAGTAAGCCGTGGCAACAATCTACAATCGACAATTGAATCAGCTGATCGAGAAGGCAACTATAGCTGTTCAGTTTCAGTACTGTTTATTATGGCTAATACTGTAAATGACTTTGGGTTAAGTCAAATTACCCAAATACTGACCTTTAATTTTGTTTGTTGTTTGGGGAAAGAATCAAATTGGATTAAAGACAACAATCATTTAAAAATTGTTCCATTTCCAGTAAGCTGACTAAGTAGTTTCCTCTATATTTGTAACTTTTTAACTGTGAAAATGGACATGAATGAATGTGTTAAATGTTTTGACAGCTTGTAACAAGAAAGCAAGGTGACATTCAGATTGATGGGTTCAACCCGTCAGCAGAAGAGGCCTCTGAAGGCACAGATGAAGCAGTTGAATCCGGTGTAGATGTGGTTCTGAACCACAGACTGTGTGAAACCTATGCCTTTGGAGACAAAAAATCCTACACAGCGTATCTGAAGGACTACATGAAGAAGTGAGTTTCGTTATAATCTTAGTATTAATTCTATTAGGTCAGACGAAAAATTACAAGCCATATAATCATAACGTTATTTTCTATAGTACAGAATACAAATTGCAACTCAGTAAGTAATGTGTGTTCTGTGGACGTTTCAAAAATAAGTATTTTGCTATGAGGAGTATTTTGTATTCGTAATAATTTAATGTTTTTATTAAAATTTTTACTTTTAACAGGTAATAAATTAAAATATGCTATTAAATCTATATACGCTTTTAAGTAGAAAAAAATGACAGAATATTTATAATGGGATACATTATTTTAAGGTTGTACATGTTATAGGCTAATTAAATGTATACAAACTTTTAAGTAGAAAAGTGTAAGATTTTTTACAATGGGAGACATTATTTTAATGTTATACATTTTGTAGGCTAATACTACCAATATTGTGTTTAAGTAATGTTGAAACAAGTAATATTTATTTAGTAACACAGCTTACAACAGTAAAACAGTTTTCCTGAACAAAAATTTAAGAAGATGAGTTTAATTTGTTAATGATAATTTCTGTCAACCAGATTGTTAATTGTGTAAGGAATGCACTAGATGAGTTATTTTATAAGTTTGGTCTAATTTTAAAGAAATAATGGGTTTTAAAGGAAGGTACTTTTGTAATTGAAAGGTTTCAAAAATATGCCTTTCATTTAAAAAGTCCCCTTACTTAAAAATCCAACTTAATCAGATAAATTTGTTAAGCTTAGTCAATTTTGTGTGATTAGTTCTAAGAATTGATTTGAATTTGCAGTTTTTAACCCTTGTAGTGCCAGGGCTCGCTTCAAGACGATACGTACCTACATGAAAAGTGCAGTCTCTGAATGAGATGAGATGTAGTACCACTATATAACTTATCCCATACTGGCTGATATACCAAAGGCCAATACATGAACTGAACTAACCTTTTCAACTATCATTTCTACTTTATACTGCTATTAGATGACGTAAATAACTAAATATACAACACTCAGTTGGATCATATCGTGACGAGTGGCGGAGCGGTTGTTATGTAATATTGTGTTATATATTAATGTGTGTTTTTAATCATTTTTAAAAGTGTTAAACGTGTTTTGAAGTTATATTAGTTATTAAATTTAATACAAAAACTGATCAAAAGTTACATAAGAAAACCTTAAGAAGATGTTTGTGCTGGTGTTACGTCCGAGTGACCACGAAGATAGTCTTGTAGAGTTTGTTAGAAAGTTACCTGAGTAAGGTTATGTTTACGTTTTGAGTTTCCTTTTTTCCAAACCCTTGTTTTTTTTAGCAAAACAAACTTCTAGCACTTGACTATTTGTTTATAATTTAATGGTACAATATTAGGTTATTACACATGATTTTAGTTTGTTTTTAAACGCTCTTTATTATGATATTTCATGTACCTTTAATAAGAATTAAAAAGAAGCTTTTTCTCTAAAAAGAATTAATCTTTCGTTTTTTTCTTAAATGCTCATGAGCATAGTCAGAAAAATAACTACTTTTCAACATGGATTTTTTTTAACCTCTGGCACTAAAAGGTTTAATTCTCGCCAATAGGACATTTATGATCTTTAGTTAATAAATTTGAAGTTTTAAAGTTTGTTTCATATTTATTACAGATTAGTAGAAAAATTACAAGAAAGCAATCCTGACCAAGTCGACGTCTTCAAGACGAATATGAATAAAGTAATGAAGGATATATTGGGAAGGTTTAAGGACCTACAGTTTTTTACAGGTAATTGCTCACAGAGTGTAAACTATATTATGTTTGAAAAGTACCACTATGTGTTGTGACCTTAGTTATATCCTGAACTTGTTGAGTCTGTACAATTTGCATTGGATTTATCCGGCAAACGCTGGCTGTTAGATATAAAACTGTATTAACCCTTTAAGTGCTTTACCTATTTTGCTATGTTACCCCCTAAATTGCCACGGCACTCAAAGGGTTTCAAATATTTTACCATATGCTAACATATTTGTATTAAGGTAAGTGCAACGTACGTGTGCATGTTCTAATATCCACTACTGACATACGCTAGTAATGGAAGCTATACATGCTACAGAAACGGTTGTGTGTTGTAATGGTTCGCTTTGATATGTGAAGCGCAACATACATTGCCAACTCACATTTCAGGTGTCTCGCATAAAATACAGTGAACACATCTTGATGGTGAACACTAATGTGAACGATTAATTGTAACAAAAAATTGCTCTACTATTAAATTTGTGTAATTGTATTTGTGTATTAATTTGACTCAACAAGGGTTTGTGCACTGAGGTCTGTGGGCATCACGCTGATATGCACGCTAAAACCTGTTTTTTTATATTTTATTTAAAAGCATTAAAATGCGTTGGGAGATTTTGATCCACCTCAGCAGAAAGGTGGGACGTAGAGATTTTGGGAATGAATTTTTTTTACTCACCATTATTGTTTATGCCGTGATATTTGAGAGGATATTTAAAGTCAGGCTGAGGTAATTGTACAGAGCCAGTTTACTTTGTCAAATTAGTTGTTCTTAATTTTTATGCTAATGAATTTGAATTATTCTCTTTTAAATCAAGTCTTTACATATATCAAGAAGAATCGTATCTTTCCATAATAGAATTTCATAATGTGTTTATGATAACAATTCAAAGCATGAACAATACTAAGGAACCGACAACTGTTGCAGGGGAGTCTATGGATATTGACGGCATGGTGGCCTTACTAGAGTATAGGGACATCGATGGAGACAGCGTACCAGTGCTGATGTTTTTCAAGCACGGCCTCCTCGAGGAGAAATTTTAACTGGCAGCAATCCAACGCATTGGCTGACATAAAATATAAGAAATCGCTGAAGGTTTGTATAACATTTTATGTCATAAAACCATTAAGGAATACCAACATGTTCATAAAAAAGTCAAATAATTTCTTTGATAACATAAAGGTGGTGTAATCGTTTTTGTTTAATTCACAGAATTATTAAAAATAATTTTTCAGAAAATAGAAATAATTTTAAAACTGTACTGCATTAAATTTCTTGTAACTTCATACTACTATCTTATATAAACTTAATTCTAATTAATTGTTAATTGAAAAGTATTTCAAGTTAATTTTTTTAGTCTGTAATGTACAGTTTTTAACCTGTTGGATCCCGTAGCCGCACAGTTGCGACTGAGGCAAGTGTGCAGTCGTGGCCCGTTGCCGCACTGTTGCGGCCGCGCGCAGAGCGTTTTATTTTTGCGTTTTCTTCAACTCAATTCGCTAAATTAAATGACGTTCAATATACCGGGTTACTCGGGAGAACACTGGCTTTCTCGTGAGGTATATTTTGTTTCGCGCTACGATACTTGGCAGCCTGTTTTTACTCTAAACGTCGAGGCGTTTCAGCCGGTTGCTGTTGTTTGTACACAATAATTATGGCTTCGCGTAAGCATGAGTTGTTTGATCAAGATATTAATGAATTATTGGGCAGTGAGTTTAGTGAACTATCTGATAGTGACGACGAAAGTGATGTGGATATTTTCAGTGGTGTAAGAAGTGGTGATTTTATTTTTAGTGAACTAGTTCGTGATGCAGACTTCAACCACGATTTAGGTTATCTCGATGAACCAGTACCAGGACCATCGGGTGATACTGTTTATTCTAATAATCGTCCAAATAAGCCTACTTTGGATAGTGTTGACTTGGTAATAAACGAGGTAGTTCAAAATTATAATCCCAGAAATGACTTTACTGGTAATGAAGGAACTGAATGTAGGCCTAACCCCAAACGTAGAAAGCTACCTCCAATTACCTATCCCTGGGTGAATGATACCAACTTTATTCCGCACATATTTCCATTTGACAGCTCAAAATCTGGAATAAATGCTGATTCTGGAATAAGTAAGGAATCTACAAACCTAGATTTTTTCCTAGTTTGTTTATCCTAGTCTTATTGATTTATAAAAAATAAACTTACACTTGGAATCAAAATATATATATAAATTTAAATATGTATATTTGAATTTAGAAATATCAATAATATGAAATAAATAAACATAAAAATAAAACTTATGAGTATATCATTATGCAGATGCAAAAAATAACTATAATGCAAAGTAGTAACCAAGTGCCAGAAAAAACCCGGGCCAGCAGATGCCCCTGTGCTGCCATAACCCGGGACTCAACAGGTTAATGTGATTCTAAATTTTACTTAGAATGGTACTAAAAAACAAACTGAAACTTTGGCATTTTTAATTTTTCATATGTATGATTATTTGTTATTTTTGTTCCAGATGGAGCTTAAGGACATCTATTAAACTTTCCAGAAGACGCCTTGCCTTCGGTTGTGGCAAGGCTCAACTCTAAGCTCCATCATCATTTTTATATTTGTTATTTTTTAATATTATTAAAATTTGATGTATTTAATTTTTTTTGTATATACTTTTTCTACCCTCTATATAAAACTGTACACTTTAATTTATTTATACTATGGAAGATGGGGGAAGTTTACTTGTGAAACCATCGTTTAAGAAGACAGAATATTTTGCAATAAATAATTGCTTTGAAATTCACGATCTTTTATTTTCGCCTTTAAATTGTATCAGTTTGACCTGTGGACTTGAATTGGTGGCTGAGATATAAGTAAAATTAAAATAACTCAACAAATACTTGTGCCACAAATTGTTATGCTAATGCAATTATTGTTATGTCATGGCTGAGAATGTATTGTGGATGAATTTAGTCCCATTTCTGCTGAGTTGCAGTGTCGTATCTGACACTGCCACCTTTGATTCTTGAAATGCAGTTCCATGATTGTCTAAAGGGATGCAGCAACTTTGGCATTTTGTTTTCTCTTAAGATAAAGAAGCGGACAAACCTCTCATTGTATTTAGTTTTTTTACCTCCGCACTGCTTCTGGAGGACAGGATGGGTAAGGTTGGGGGTAGGGGCCCCCCTCGATAGAGATCTGTGATGAAGGATTATCAGTAACCCTTGCACCCCAATATTTTAACTTTTGCAGTTAGTGATTTGCCAGTCCTCGAAAACATTTGTACGGATTTGTGACATTGATTTTACTTTTCTAGTTATAAGCAAACTGTTGAATTTATTAACCCAGTTGTATTTGGTTTTACACACAGTAAAATAAACAATCCTAGTAATATAAATGCCAAAGTGCCTTTTTTTTTTGCTTTCACACCTAAAACATTTTACTGATTGTGCTTAAATTTTACATGGATGTATTTTCAGTTCCTGGGATGAATATAGGTGTATTCATATTCTGAAAATACCACTGGTCTTAAAAGTGGTGAAATATCCCATCTTTGTGAAAATTGGTAAAATATCAATTGAAAGAGCCTGTCAAATGTATTTAACATTGTTTTATAGCAGCATACCCTCATGTTTAATTAATTAACCACGATTTTTTTTTGTTTTTTACATTTTATAGTGTGTAAATCCTATAGAGAGTAACTTAGTTTTTATACCGTTTTTAGATTTCATTGATTAGAAAAGTCACTATCTATCGTAGAAAATGTCCTAAAACATAAGATGGTCAGAATTTACTCCACTTGGAGCAGTCTGCAAGAACTAAGCTAGATGAAAGTTTGCTGAACTGATTTCAATCTATTGTACCAATTCCAGCTCTAAATGTTCTAAAATATGTAAACCAAATTTCATTCTACAAGAAACAAAACACGTAAATAGTGTCATTGTGAATGTAGTTTTTTAACTGTGGATTTTTAGTATTTGATATAAAAGACAAAAGTTACTATCTTTTCAAAACTTCACTACAAATTTAAGTACTGTAAAACCAATCTTAGTTGTCTTTTGACAGAAGTAGGCTTCTTTGATCTGTGATACATATTTTCTTAATCAGAAAACAAGTCAAAATCAACTATGGGAAAAAAATACTGAGACTGGAATAAATAATAATGACCATAAATATTCACTTCTTAACGTTTTCTTGATTGTAGTAACAAGGCAAACTCGACATTGGTATCAGAAATATAATTCACTTGATCCAGAAGTGGTCATACAGGTACAAAACCTATGAAGTTGCGTGCGAAGCAGTGGGTAACTGCTAGTTTTTTATATTGATAAAGAAAGGTTAATATAACTCAGAGATGCTGAAAAGTGAAATGAGTTATGACTTCAGTATTACATTTTTTTATGGAAAAAATCTAAAAGTTATTAAATTTGAAATAATCAATTGATAAAGGAATGAGCTCACAAATGCTGATAACGTGGAAAGCTGCTTGTCGTCTGGACTATGATAAATCCATTTCCTCAGATGTTAGCCAATTGGATACAATGTATCATGTCATTTAGATGATATATCTGCAACGATGATATGTGAATATGTGGTCGATTATAATTGATTTAATGTCACTTCGATTGAAATAATTACATACTGAATGAAGTGTGATTCTAATACTGTAATTAATTGTCAAATAATTATTATTGAAGGTGTTTTAATAAAGGCCTGCATTATAAAATGAGTATTCTTTATCTAGAGTAATCAGTTTTTAATATTTTTTAAATTATAAATCAATAGTTAAGTATTCTTTATCTAGAGTAATCAGTTTTTAATATTTTTTAAATTATAAATCAATAGTTAAGCTAATAAAATGGTGTGACAATAATTTAAAATGTATCTTGTATTATTGAACGGCCGTATTTTTTTTTTAATGAATTTGTCAAATACAAGTGAATCAAGTTTTGTTTTGAACAGTTGAGTTTAATTTTTTCAAGAAGCATTGAATTAATCTCAGTTGTCAGTCAGTCTACATTTTCTGTTGAATCATCTAATTAGTTCATTTTTTAAAAATTGAAAAGAAAAATTATATCAAGAATTGAGGTGTGGCGAATTTTGTTGAACTTATTCATTAATTCAAACCGATTTTATGGTTATTAGTTGTAGTTTTGGCGATCGTAGGCTAGTGGATAACATTTTCACTGTGAATATAATGAAAAGTTTTATGTGAAGTTTTTGGATTCTGGATCAACAGCTTGTTTATGGAGTTCATAAATTAATTTCTGCTGTGTCAAATGAAGGATATGTTATGAAATTTATGGTACATGAATTTTAGAGTTTCCGTTACACAGAACAGATTCAATTAGAAGGTCAAGTTAACCCTCCTGGAAAAATAACTCAACTGAAAGAGCAAGGAATCAAATCTTTTGCACATTTATTCCAAACCTGAGAGTAAAACAAGTCTGCAACAATAAGGTGAACAGAAAAAGCAGAGTCAGCTCCTTTTGTACATTTATTCCAAACCTGAGAGTAAAACAAGTCTGCAACAATAAGGTGAACAGAAAAAACAGAGTCAGCTCCTTTTGCACATTTATTCCAAACAGCTCAGATAAATTTTTGTCTATTCATGAAAGGGATTTTCTCTGCACATCCCCAATTGCTGTATCTCGCTAATCCCAATCTCGAGTTGCCCACAGTAACAATCAAGACTGTGGCATGGTAAAATTTTACTGTAGCAATAAGTTTTATGTTCAAACTTCTTTAGTTTATAACCATTAATTCTGGAGGGCAATTGATATGTAAAATATAATATCTTGAAGTTCTCATCTGTTGATTTCTACCTTTTTGATAAACCAATCTTATCTATACCAAGATATTAATTGACTTTCAACCTCTCTTTCATTGAATACTTTATTCCAATTTTCATGTTGCAGTTTTTGAGTTTTCATACTAAAAATTACCAGTTTCATTGTTTTAGGTTCAGCGTACTTCCTTCTAAGAAACTGCTAAATAAAAGGCTAATTTGTTATGTGAAAGACTAACAAAAATGTTGTCTGTATGCCTCCACTGTCAGGGCTGTTAGGGGGTTGATGCCTGTAATAGTTTGTCAAAAACTGTAACCCAAAGGAACGTCTGGTATGGAAATAGTCTCTATTATGACTAGTAGTAATGACAATAAAATCTGTTCCTTTGAGGTTAGAAAATGGCTCACTCTTATAACCATGGTGACATCATATGAGTACACACTCGCGAACAGGTTAATAGATGTATTTTCTTTCCAATTTGTATCAAAAGTAATAAAATCGAGGTATTTATACCAAAAAGTTTTACATAAAGACACATTATACACTTTAATGTCATGGAATCACCACTATTTTATAAAAGTTATAATTAATTTTAATTGCCTTTTCACAGTATCTCTGTACTTGTATATAAATAAAGAACCTTTGACTTTAGACAAAGTGACATTCAATAGTCAGCGTTTAACAAATTTACAATATTTTGAAATTTTAAACCATTTAATGATTTTTCTTGAATAAGAAAACACTTTCCAAGATCAATAACACCATGCCTTTGTCAGAGTCAGTGTAATTAGTAAAAACCATTAATTACAAATAATATATAAATGGGATCAATAAAAACAAATAAATATACAAACAAGATATCTCACAATTTATTCCTAAACATTGTAATATTTTACAATCTTTAAAAAAATGAGCTAATTTTTTTTCACAATAATAATAAAGATTTATAAATATTACTAAATTATAACTTATACAAAATAATAATTATGATAATACTTATCTGTGTGTGGAATATATAACTTTACTTATAAATACATTTTTTGATAATAAATCACAATAAATGTTTATATCTAGTCAAACAAAGGCAATAAACTAAATATAAACTTTTGAAGAATAGTTTTAAAAATTTGTGTCATTATTTGAGGATTATCTATAAAAAAACATTTGCACCAAAATCCTCTTTTCCTAACCTCAAAACTCTGTTAGTCTTATTTGGTAGTTGAATTTTTATATCAAACTAGTGGGTGAATTTTCTGTCAATTTATCTGTCAGTCAATAAAAATGTTGCTAATCTCATCAATATGGGAAAGAAAGCCGAGTGTTAGGGCTGCTGTTAACCGAAATTAACACCTTAACTTATTTAATATGTTTAATCTGTTTTGAAAATATCTATCACGAGACCCCTAACTTTCATTGTTGCAAAGCTGGACTTCGAATTCCATCATTAATTTATCTGTTATTTTTTCTACCCACTATATATTATGTACAGTTTAAGTCATTTATACAATGATTAATAGAGAAATATCACTTGTATTTAATTTTTCTACCCATTTTTTATCATATTCACAGTTGTACTCATTTATAATACGAAGATAGAGAAAGACTATATTGAAACGGTTTCAAAACTAATTGTTATCAACCACGATTCCATTATTTATCTTGATACATTTCATCTCAATAATCATGCTGCTTCTATAGAAATGCAAGTCTTAAAGCGGGTAAAAAGAAAAACGTTCGATTTCGCTAAACTCATAGTGAATCAATCTTATATTAAATGACTTTTATAGTATAAACCTATTTAACAGTATAAAAACTTTGAAAACTCTTAAGTAAATGCAAAGTCTTACAAAAAATTTAAATATTTAAAAATATACATATTAACTTATATCAAAACAAAACGTTTTTTGAGGTAGGATATTTAACCAGAACGTGGACCGAGTTTGTTCAGCACATTCTTGCCCTCTTCCTGGTACTCCTGGTTGGTGATCCAGAAGTTGGGTTTGTCCTTCATTACCTCGGCCAGGACGGCCCCACCGATGAACACCATGTCCTTCCGCCTTGGAGGATCTTCTATCCTGATCTTCAGCTTCTGTTAACACAATACCACAGCCTTTAAAATAAGATACAAGAATTTTAATTGATTGAGATAAAGAACTGTGATAAAATCTCTGGGAAAAGCTATTTACAACTACTGATGATGCTGTGAAAATACTCAGGCACCAATAAATTGTTGCCTTGACATTTGTAACGTTTTGTGGTACACTAGTCTTCATTAGTGTTTTTTACGTAAAACTAATGGCTGATTTCTCAAAACTTGTATAAATAAACTAAATCTTTTGTTTCTTTATTTGTGACTATTTTTGTTTTCTACTTTGTTAGCAATTTGTCAAAGGTCTTTTCTACTTAACCCTTTGAATGCCAACGTCCGATTTTACCGGATGTTCTCGAAAAAAAAATCATTAAAAATCAAAAACAATATTTTAAAACTAATATTATATTAAATTGTTTGTGAAGAACTGTTCTTTTCAAAATAAATTGTTTATAGTACACCTCCGACCAATTGACTTAAACGAAAATCAATCTAGAACTGACATATAAACATTTTTGGTTGACATGGCTACTGGAAACAATGTGACATTAGTTTCTGAAATGTGTAACTCACTCATTATTGAAGGTCATATAGAATTTTTCAAGATTTATAGACAATTGAATACTCTTTCCAGTGATACGGACAAAGAAAATTATATGATTTTTTATTGTAATGATAATTAGGTTAAAAAATTAAATTTAAATTCTGGAAATTTTTTGATGTAAGTCCATGTTTTTATTCCTAAATTTAATTTTATAGTAACTTTATTATTTTATGTTAATTAGGCAGAGTTTTCAAAGAAAAATTACAAAAAAGTATGTTGATAGCTTATTAAATCATCAAACTGTGAATTTTTTACTGAAACCTTGCAAAATGCCTTCAAAAGGGCTGGCACTTTTAGGTGCACCCAATAAAACAATACCTGGCACTTTTCAGTACACCCACTCAATAAATACTTGGCACTCAAAGGGTTAACATCTCACAAAAGTTATACAAAACATAACGTATCTTTACAGTTATTAATGTAATCTTTTCCATTACATTAGTTTAATACTATACAACAAAATTATTAAAATAACCGAGTATCAAGCGCAGATACACTAAAAGAAAGAGCCACATTTTTATATTACTTCATAAATGTACTGTAAAAATAAAGAAAATTCAAACATATGCACATATAGAATTGTAAAGTCTCAATGATGCGGCTTTACAATTCAATGGCTCTAAATTTAGATATTTTTAACAATTATAGTTAAAGTGAATTCAAAAGGGTATGTTTAACTGTGCTTGATACATAAACATTTATAAGCATAATAATATAAACCATAGTTTGGCATAGATTGTATCCTTGTTTATTGCTAGTTGATTTTTTATGTATACTATTTTGTATGTCGTTTTGAGTTTAATAGTTTGTGTTATGAATACTTTTTACTTGCTTACAAGTGGTAGTTTTTGTTTTTTAGTACCACTCTGTTGTAATTAGGTTTTTTAACTTGTAACTGCATGTAAATAAATAAATATAATAACTGATTTGTTTACCCAATACGCACCAAATCCAAACCCCAAGATTTTAAAATTAATTTTTATTTAACACATACAAGCAAAAACAAAAATTACAAAAAAATATCTAATTTTTTTATTTTATAAAAGCATTGTTACAGAGAAAAAATGCCATAAAAACAAAAATAGAATAACGTTCACATCTGGGTTACCCACATTGAGCTTATCCATGTCGTTGCGCAAGACGCGCTCCAGGTAGAGTTGTTTGATCTCCCGCTCCAACCGGCTGGGCAGTCCCGGGTACATGGTGGAGCCCCCCGAGAGCACAATGTGTTTGTACAACTCAGCTCGGATGTCGATGTGCGCCGCCTGTATCGTGTTGAAGACCAGCTCTGCTATTCCTGGAAAAAAAACAAAAATTCTGTATTCAACGTGTAGATTTTGTAGAAACTCCAACTCAGAAAATATCTAACACTTATAAGAAATTAATGATTGGATTAGGTTAACATTGTTTTGAAGTTGAATTGCAAAAATACATTTCATGTGTTTCTTAGTGAACTTATTGTTCTCAAAATCATCTAAATGTTTCAGTTCCCAATTTTCAATTCTGGCAGAATTTGAAATTTTGTTTGTATATGTTAATGTACTATTTTAAATCCAAAATTTTATACAATATTTGGTTTTAAAATACCATACATGGTTAAAAATATAAAGTTTCAGATGTTTTATTCATAACAATAGATTGCACATTATAAAATGATGAATGCTTTTAACCATTAATGAATAGTTTTTATTACAGTAAATATTATTCAGGACGATTTGTCACTATTTCTTCCTTCTAAAATAATACAAAAATTAAATACGTATTCTAAACATTATTTTTGTTACAACAAAAAATGCTCTGACTAAATTTTCTCCTTCTTTTATGAAAATTGAACACAAAAACCAAGTAGGCATGTGTAATAATAATTAGATAATAAACTGCATAATAAATTAATATTTAGTTACACAAATGTAATAAAATATATGAAGTATTATATAATTCATAAAATAGGAATAATTTTTATGTATTACTACATATAGTTTAGCATAAACCACACATTAGACAACTCAATATTTTGATATTTTCCACAATGTATGATGAAATGCAGCACAATCACAAGTGAATGCATATGCAATCTAACAGATAAACTTTGAACTGAAAGGTTGTAAAATTATAGCATTCAAGCTGTTTGTAAGTCAAATGCTTTATTTTTAGTCATATTTAAAGTATTACAAAAATTAAGTAGATGATCAAGCAAACACTTTTTGTTAGCATACTTAACCCTCAAATTATATTTTCTTCTTTATATAGTAAATCTGAATAAACAAACCCAAATAGACTTAAAAAATAAACTAATAAATTGATCACATAAATCTATAAATAAAGGCATTAAAATGAACATCTCATATAACCAGTTATAACTTCATATATATACAATGGTACACAGAAATGCAGTGCAATCTATCGGATAAACTACGTTGGGCACTAAGTTCAAGAATTCTTGTTTTAAGAATCAGAACAGTTTTGTATAGTTAGAAATGGGCTGTGCATCAACCAAATCAAACGGCTCCACCAATACGCTATAGGCTGATGGGTTAGATTACGCTCAAAAGGGTGGGTGTTTCACTCTTATAAGTAGCTGAATTAATTAACGGACCATTCTAAAGGTCTGGTTTTCTTTTAAGTACTGGACAAGACCTTAAAATTGTGTCTGGTCTACCCGTCCATGTGATAAACACTTGATAGAAACATCCTACAGACTTGATACTTGGTACATAGGTTCTTCTTGTTCCAAGGAAGAGCTGTATTGATATCTTAAGGTCAAAATTGAAGGTAATAAATAATGTTCTAAACTATCTGCATTGACCACGATAGCAATAAGAAAAATCGAGCATAAACAGATTTGTAAATAAAAATAAAACCATACACCATTTTATCGAGCTACTTTGTTGGATTCGTTGATAAGACTGATATATTCTTCGTTGTATCAATTTATTTAAAAAAAGTTACTTTATTGTATCCAAACAAAACTTACAAAGCTTTGGGTGAATTTTAGTTATGACAAATACCATTGTACTTAAATCCAAACAACACTCTTTAATTAAAAATATATGTTTAAACACATTTACTGCACAATGGACACACAAGTACTCTTGATGTATCACTGACAAATGTCCAGGGAGGGGGAGGGGGGACTTGAGCACCGCGTATAGCATCAATGTATCCCACCACTTTTCCAGCCAGAGATTCTATTCTATCAACATATTAAACCTTTGTGCTCATCAACTTGCCATAGCTGTTCTCTGAGTCAACTCAGAGACATTGACAATGGACCTTTCCACCAACATCTCCACGCTACTCTTACGTCCCTTGACGTTTTCCCGTTCAGCTCATCAGGCCACTACGTGTGGTCCACTGTATCACTCAGTAATAATATGGGCGGTGCTGGAAAGTGCTGCAATCTCTTGGCCAAATAAGGAACTAAAGGAATATTTCACTATTTGCAGCACATAACATAGCAAATATTGTTTGGGGGTGTTTTAAATTTGATTGCCAATGCCACTGCCATTGGTACAATTTATTGAAATACTAGTGCATTTGGTGAAGCCAAACATCAAAATTTAAAAATTATTTTATACTCTATTGATATCTGAGACCTAATTTATTTATTTATTTCCAACGGTTTTACCATTTTACAGAAGATTATAGCAAAAGAAATTAATAAATTGAATTATACAACCTAACTGAGACTGATTGTATTTCCATATTACAAATACTGTCAAATTAGGGAAAATGACAGCTCAAATTACATATTGCTTGGTACATTTACAAGAAAACAATAACAATGCAACTAGTACTAACAAAAGTAAAGTAATACAATTTTTGAACTTAAAGCTGTTTAAAAATTGTGAGTGTTTAAGAATTGCTTTTAAATCCCAGCTATTTAAGAGGCTGAAGCCCGTATACTGTCGTTTAAATACAAATCAGTAGGAGGCGTGAAACTGTAATCGTGACCTTGGCCTGTGAGGGAGGTGGCAAGGATTGGCACTGCCACCACTTATCTTTCCCGCTTCCTGACCAATGTTTTTTACGCAATTGCAGACTGGATCCAGCCAGCCCGGCAAGCTGAGAGGATGACTATCTGAGATTTAATTTCAGGTGAGCGAGAGATCAGCAAGTGTCCTCGCGAGTACATAGGGTTAAATATTTCAAACGAGTACACAACTTACCTTGACCCTCCACGTCGATGAGATGCGGCTGAAAGAGAGCTTCTGGGGCTTCAAACCTCTCTCCACCTAGCTTGATAACCCGACCATCTGGTAACTGAATTAAAAAAACAGATCTTCATTGCTTACATTTATAAATAATATCTGTAAAGATCAAGCAACTAGATGATTATCAAATTAATTGACCAAATAATGAAATGAACTCAAACCTCAATCTGAATTGTACACAAATCTGAATCATGACATATGTTCTTATTTGAATTTACTATTACAGTTATAAATGTCAACATGATTGAGATATAAGGGCTATTCAGAAAGTACGGAACGTTTCCACCTGACGTCGCTAGACGTGCTCATGCTCGGCACCTCAGTCAGTGTCTTGCTGTAACAACGGGAATATTGCCACACTACCCAGTTTTTTTTTATCATTCAAATTTGAAATGTGTGATGCAATAAAAAATCAACTGTTTGAAGTGCGGTCTGGGATTTGTTCTTTTTTAGCAGAAAATTTAAAGCCATTAGAAATTAATTGGAAACTATGTGAAATGTACGAGAACAATGTAATGGATAAATGGTTGCATTCAGTTTAAAAATGGCAGAAACAAACATTCATGATCAAGAGAAGAGTGGACGTTCGAGCATTGTGACTGTTGATCTGGTTGCCAAAGTTGACGAAAAGATTCATGAAAACCCGCCTTTTACAATGACTGAGATTTCTCTATGTTGCCCACAAGTTTCATTTCACGGACTTTATTGTTTGACATTTTTTTCGCAGAAAGCTAGGCTACCACAAATTTTGTGCAAGATCGATGCCAAAAATGTTTAAAGATCACCATAAAGAATAGTAAATGGGGGTAGCTTTGACGTTTTTTGGTGGCCTACCACAGTCATGAGTCATGGTGGTAATGGATTTTCAGTTGTTCCCAAAAATGAAGACCTGGCTAGCAACACAACGTTTTGACAACACACGTTGAAGTGGCACTTTTATGGTACATGTCACTGAGTGGCAGAATTCTTGTTTATATCTTTGGCGGCAGAATTATATGACACAGGGAATTTCAAAGCTTGTCCAACGCTAAAATAAGTGCCTGAATCTTCTTGTACTTGGTTTTCTTTTAATTTCCAAAACGTTCCTCACTTTCTGAATAGCCCTCTTAATCAAACAAACCATTAAATTAGACCTAACTTAATGTATTTTTCTCCTTTGTCAACAATACTGTAACATCAATATAAAGAAATTGTAATTCTTCCTCGATAACATTGAATTTATTGCAACATACTTTATTTTATATTGTTATTCTAATGTATATTGTCCAGTAAAAAATGTCTTTTGCCAAAACAATATTCTGAATTTCCTGTCTATTTACATTTTTCAATGTCTTTCCTTTTACAAAAAAGTATCCACAAAATTCCATTGGTCACCAGTAATGTCAATCATAATTACCATTTAAGGATTAGAAATGACCTTATCTTACCTTTGCCACAAAACAACATTATTTGATAATCAGTGCTTTTATGCCTCTATTCGTCTTTTTAACCCTTTGACCTCTTTACTTGAAAAAGTGTTGTCTGATGATAGGGAATTCTTGAATAAACTTAAAAGGTTCCTTATTTTAAAAGAATTCTACAGTATCCGAGAATACCTAGAAGTGAGAAAAATGTTACACTCCATAATTAGTTTACCTTATTTTCATCGTTTTATGGGTAACTCTGTATTTATTTATTTACTTTTATATACTACATAACATATATTATATTGACGATTTGTCCATGCATTTTGATGTTTTTTTGACAATAAATAAATTGAGTTGAGTTGTACATTTGTTGACACTAAAAATCGTGTACCACCATGTGAGGGTTTGTAATGTTTTGTGATTTTTCTTTCAACAGAGTGGCAATTTTGGAAGTCCCATTACAAAATGTTCTGACAAAATCCATTACAATTTTGTAAATTGTTGAATGATGAATAAATTACTTTATTGACAAGACCTAACTCACCGTATAGGGCTCCACCAGCACTGTCGTCTCCAGAGCTAGTTTCTGTTCAGTCTCAATGTTGTAGCCGACGTAACAGAGTTTCTCCTTCATCTGCCGAACGGTCTCGAAGTCTGCCGTGTGGTTGAACGCATAGCCTCCTTAGCAGCAGCAACTGTACATGGATAAACAATGCGGTTACAAAGACACAAAACACGTTGATACGCTAAAGTTTTAGTGTTTTTAAACGCAATTAAAACTTATAAAATACTTAATAGCTTTACAACTTAAATTAATATTGCCTGCAAAGAAAAGAAGCAAGTTAATTTATTTTATAAAAGACCAAAGTAAACAGGTATCAGGACTTTTATTGGTGTTCTTATTTTAAATAACTTTAACGTGACTTGTGATTTGTTGGTTACAAAAATTTCACATTAACTAAACATTTAAGAACAACCAAATTTTACAATATCTGAAAAAAATAGTAAATATGTTTAATAAGTAAAATTTAATAATTATCAATTATGTAAATAAATATTGACTTATTTTGTCACAGTATAATAATGAACAGATTAAAATATGTCTAAATCAAATAATACCTTTGGTATGTAACACCCTGAAATATAATTTATTTTATAATAACAAGTGTCCAGGCCAGGTGATAGTGAAGATTGATAAAAACTTATTTAGACTGTATCAGTCATCTGTCAGTCATTTATTCCCTTCAGGACATATAGATTGAAATCTCTTGAAATTTCCCACTTATATCATGAATATTAATTAAATACATTCCATCTAAATAATATGGGTGAAAAATGCAAACAAATTAGAATTGTTTTACTTAATAATAACAATTATGAATATTAACATGATTTTTAACAATCTTTGTAAATAAACGAGAGATCTATGTAGCCAAGATGTAAGGACTGCGTCTCTATCCCGGGTCACAATTTCAATCCCAAGGAAAGCTAACAACATTTATTATTACTAGAAAACCAATGCACTTCAATGTTTTATGAATAATAAAATGTTACTAAATTTAACTGCAAAATATGCCACATAAATCATACAAATCAATTAGTAAATAATGTAGATGTAAGCACTGCAATTTGCAAAACCACCGAAAAATTATACTTTGCATTATATCAGTTAAAAGCTTGCATATAATTATACACTGATCTTTGTTGCGATCTAGGTGTCAATATTAAGGAATTAAATTTAGCAACTTTTTCTGTTCTTTATATATGTTTATAATCTTATTAGTTTTTATGTTATTAAGTAATTGAAAATTTAAATAATCCGCCCTCTTGAAACTTGACATGGTATTCTAATATTAATTTTTCTCTTGATTTGAGACTGCAAGAACTTGTGGCAAATTAACATTTTGCTGGTTTCTAGGAATAAAAAAAATCAAATTTGAAGCACTTATGCAGACAGTTGGTAAACTATACATTTCTCACCCATATTTACATTAAAATGTTTTGTTTACCTTAACACGGAAAGCAAATTCCAAAAGACCACCAGAGAGTTTGTAAGTACCCTGTAATAAATCGTATAGTTTGTATGAAGAAAGTAAGTATTATAGTATCCTTTCATAGTTTTTTATAAGAGTCCCAATACAGTGAATTTCCAACCAATATTATAGTTTAATTTGTAAATCATACTGGGGCAATTTGCTCACAAGGACAATGTAATTTCTTGTTAGAGGTTAGGAAATTGCTTACAGGTTGTGCACCCCCTTATTGCACAAAGTATTGAATTATTACGTTGTTTAGAACAAAAAATAGTTTTTCTTATAAAAGATATCCATAAATACTAAAACACAACTTATTGATTCTAACCTTAATAAGGTATTTGGTGATGTCACGGCCAGCAATGTCCAGCCTTCGTGTGAGATGTGGCAGCGCGTACTCTTCGTAGACAGGACAGATGTGTGTCACACCGTCTCCAGAGTCCACTACCACGCCACTGATCAGTCCTTGTGCGTAAAGAGTCAACACGGCCTGGTATGGGCAATGTAAGCACCATGGAACTGGTACTGCTCGAACATAACCTACAACACGACGGTAACTTAGACAGGACAGATGTGGTGTTCACACCGTCTCCAGAGTCCACTACCACGCCACTGGATCAGTCCTTGTGCGTAGAGAGTAACTCGAACATAACCTATAACACAATGGCATCTTATACATACCTGACATACATACTGCAGGAGGAATGAGTCCGTTTTTTTAATTGTTTCTTTTGTTATAAGTGTCATACAGGGTCTGACGTGGGGGTCTGAGCTTAGTAACAGATTAGGAAGTAGTAACATACAAGCTCTGACACAGTAAGAATCAAGTGTTTAAAAAAAGTTAAGTGTGGGTTTTTCTTACAGCATAAAATGACAAAAATGCAATTTTCAATACAGTAACATTATGCAATTAAATTGTGCCATCACCTTGGTAAAAGGAGGCTTCATATTTAGGTGGCTTACAAAAAACATTAAAAAAAACATGAAGGCGCATTTTTGTCGACTACCCACCTTTAACGCTTTGTTTGGACAAAAATGAGGCTAAGTTAAAAAGTTTTCTGGACACTGCTGTTCGAGTTTCCACAACATTTTTTAAACTAAACAATAAAACCATCAATGCTGTTTTATTGCAAAAAGTTCCGAAAAGCTTAAACGGAATCTTTACTGATAAAGCTTGAACAGAAATGAGCTATTACTTTTAAGGAGCTTCTGCTGTGTAAAGATTGCAGCAGTGTGATAATGTTCAAGCAAACTATTTTTGAGGACCGTTAACAATTAAGTCTGCCAAAAAATAAAATCATAAAATAAAAATAATGTTTGTAAGTGCGCTTGGACTGTTTTCCCTAAAAAACCGTTTTGCATGCTGAATTAAAAACACAACGTTGATGTAGAAAGAACCCCATTCTAAAAAAAAAAAACAGTATTCATCTATAACCATAATTAATTGAATTTTTAATGCTATTTCTGATTATCAAGCACTGATACGCAACTAAGAACACTAAAGTAAGAAACAGGAATGGACAAGTTACTGTTAAATACACAGTATTTCATAAATGCTTGATCTAAAGCTTTTAGAAACAATCTCAGCTACGAGCTTACTTTCGGTTTAGTCTTATCAGTTTTTCTGACAATAGTTTATTGTGTAGTTTTGTAACAATTAGAGCACATTTTATTACCATTATCCTCCTCACTTAGTAATATGCATACAAATCTAATAAATTAAATCTTACTCCAATTAACGGTAACATGTCTCAAGAATGTTCTCCAAGCAAACTTGATCTTACCTCAATCATTTTTTCCCTGTTCTTGATAGGATTCATTGGTGGTTCAGTTAATAGAATTTTACACTCTTTAGGGTCTATATTCATCTTCTCTGGGCCAAACGTGTAGTCCCATACGTGACACATTGTCTTTCCAATTCCTGAAATAAAACATTAACATTTGTTACATTAAAACTTTATCACTCACTGTTAAATATTAACTTTATTACCTGTTATGTGTCGTGTTATTAGAATACAGGGAAAACATGGATAATTTTTATCTACTTTGAAATCTTGAATAGTTTTAACTAATTTTCTTACCTCAGGAGGGATTACTTCTGGCTGGTTTATACCTTCCAGTTGAACCCACAGTGGGTACAGCAAAAAACCGATGTGTCACTTAAATCTGGGCAACTTATGGCTGTCCAGAAGCGGTACATCACTAACTGCAAATTTTGAAATTCTGGGGAGCAAGGAGTAATTCGATAGGTCTAGTCTACTGCGGGAAATGAATGTTGGAGTTGGTGGGGTTCCCTAAGAGTCAAAGGTTCTTGCCAGTTTAGACATAAGGGTGTGCCACCCCTTGCCTGCTTTAACTGGAGAGGCTAGGTTCAAAGCTGGCTTTTTTCCTAGGGAGACATGACTTGAAATTAATGCCCAAAACTTTTCCTCATAAAATCTCAACAGGAAGTGGCCCCTACTCCCAACCTTACCATCCAAAATATCCTGTCACTCTGAAAGCAGCGCAAAGATCCTTAAAGGACTAGGTGCAATTTTCTAAGCTTCTTGTCCTAAGAGAACAAAAAGAAAAAAACTATTTTTCTAGTTTCTCGAAATTTGTATTACACATAATGTTAGAATAGAATGGTTAATTTAGTTTAATTTTAAACTCAAAACACTCAAATTTATTGGAGATTTTTTAGAGTTTTATAGTGTAAAACGAAAATGTAGATTGTTTTAAATTTTAAGTTTCCAAATAATTAGGTTCACATAATCTACTAGTTATCAGGGCTACAACAGGACAAGATACCTTAGCAAGAGACCCTGAATTTCTACTATTAACCAGCTGTTATAAACATGATCATTTGAATAATACAGTACAAGGAACTGAAACAAATACAGTTTAAATTCATGTGATATTTCTTTTAATCATCCTCAAAATTCTTAGATGTCCAGTAAAATCTTTAAAGATGTCATAACATATTTAAAAGGGTATTTTCAAAACTTCATACTGCAAACCATACCTGACAATTCCGTTTTCCATGGGATAGTTGAGTTCTAACATGGAACGCAGTTTGCTTGCTTCATCGCCTACCATCAAGTCCTGAAAGTGTCCACAAGCGGTTTTAGCGAAATTGTTCGAGTGCAGTGACAGTTGACATGCAGAACAATTCTCTGTACAAGCATGTTGCAACTGTTGTGTAATAGTGACAACCAGGATGCAATAGTGCAGTGAATTCTTGTTACATCACTTTCACTATAAATAACTGTTATTAAGAATAAGAAATTGAAAACTAAAACCCTTTTAAATTTTTTTTTATTTTAGACACGTGTTTCGGTATAAACCATCTTCGGTAAAAACTGAAGATGGTTTATACCAAAAACACGTGTCTGAAATAAAAAAAAAAATTTTAAAGGGTTTTAGTTTACAATTTATTATTCTAACATAAAGATAGCCCTATAATGTGGAGTTAATAACATAACTGTTATTAAATATAAAAATTATGCCTGCTGTGATGGAGGATTTTTTTAATTTTTCAAAAGCATGAACATTTGAAACAATAAATTTCAAAATCACAACAGTCCAAATGTTTCTTTTACTTACCAAAACTTAATAAAAATACACTTCTAAAACAAAATCTTTCAAGTATGTTAAAACTTTGATGAATTATTCACTTTATCTAACTAATTAAAACACTGCTGTAACTATAATGATTATATTTAAAATACCACTTAAGTGGATAGTTCACCAATTTAATACGTTTATGATTACATTGTACATAACATTTCTGAAAATGTTAACCCTTCCCACACGGAATTTATCTTTCAATTTTGACCTCATAACGCGTAATTAACTTTAACATTTTCTTTTACATTTTACCGACTCTAATTTTTTTTTTTTAGTTAGTGGTGGCTATTAGGAATAAAAAATAATACAGTATCACAAAAATAATCCCCCCCCCCCCCCCACCCCCCCCCCCCCCCACCCCCCCCCCCCCCCACCCCCCCCCCCCCCCACCCCCCCCCCCCCCCACCCCCCCCCCCCCCCACCCCCATTACTGCACGCACTGGAAATTTAGTTAATTAATTCTTCAACTCCGTCGCATCCGGTCTTTTATTTTACTCCTCGTTGATTTTAAAGTCTCCCCTTACTATCAGTTACCTAAAATTCCGACCACGGTTGAAAAGTAGTCACCTTTAAACTCACATTCTCCTTCACATCGATAGGAGTTTCAGTTAATGAAAGTGACTTTAGTAAAATTAATTAAGAACTTTCAATTTTTTCATGTTTAGTATCTCTTTTGTCTTCTGTCTCACCTTAATTATTGAACTTCTACGTCCCTTAACAATAGAACAAATTTGGCCACGGAATTTATTTGTCTATCTTAATTGCATAAGCTAGATGTCTTCAACGATACTCCATGTGTATGATATTTGTAACTGAGACAGTTTAGGAACGCGATTAATATTTTCATCCTCATCTAATTAAACGGCTTTAATCTACTTACACAAGTAAATATGTTTCATTCCACATTCATCGGTGGGTTAAAAGTATTTTTTCTTTATAAAAACTATAAATGTATGATTTTCGAAGTGTATTAAACTGCCTTAGACAATAATCTTAATATATAAAAATTAAATGATATTTTTTATTCTCACTAAAACTCTTTATCGAGGTTTATGCTGGATCATTCTGGCTAATTTTGTTTTGTTTTAAAATATTTGTAGGAAGTCCAAGGAAGGTTTAAAAATTGAGGAAACATTGGAAAATTTCTCGAAATATTTAATAATTCTGGAAAATATTTATAATGTTTACGACACGTAATCCAAAGTTAACCAAGGAAGCTGTTGAAAGTTCACCAAATTGACAGAAAACGTTTATTTACATTTACATTTTAGAAAATATTGCATAATTGAAACAGCGCTTGATCAATAGTGCTATGCAGATTTCAAACACAAAGTTTACTATCTAATTTTGTATTATTTTAGACTGCACCAGTGACGAATAAACTAGTCTAAAAGCATTAAAAATAATATTTAAACAATGTTCTAAAACCCACCTTGATGAACAAAGGTGTGTATGTTTTTGTAAATAAGGTTATCGAAACTGGGGTTCTCCCTTAAAAATGACTGTAGTTAAAGGAAAAGCATTTACACTCTTCCCCCTACAACCAGAAACAGAATATAAGCAGCAGAATTAGATGAATTTTGACTAGAGTAGTGGTTTCAGGCTTACATAATGCACAAACGTGGTAAAAATCTATATTATTTATAGCAGTATAAACATCGAAGAGCGCAAAATAAACACATTTAAATGTAAGTTGGATTCCAAAAACACATATTTGTTTATTTTCTTGTTCAGTGGCAAACAATATAAACAACTGTGGGGCCGTAAATAAATTGGGGTGGAAGTAAATTTAATTGGTCGTATCTCTTTGTGACCGCAGTAACTTTTCAGTCATACATTAGTCATATATATATATATATATATATATATATATATATATATATTATATATATATCCTTTATCGGGGCAAAAAAGCAAACTATCACTAAGGCACTTGAAAATCTTAGACAGAATATAATTAAAACAGCTGAAAGTAGACGCTTTTTAATCGGATTTTTTTATATATTTTCTTGATCGGGCCAAAGGTTAAACTCAACTATGGCACTTGAAATAACCTTGGATATAAAATTAGTCTTCATAAAAAAAAAAAACTCAAAATAGAACCAGTCAAAATTGCATTTACGTTTAGAAACTCTCAAGTGAAATAATAATATATAGCTGATATATCTACTTATGATAAAAAATTGTAGGGCTACAAAATATTACATCATAAATACCTTTATAAACCGTGACCTTCGATTTTGAAAATTACGAGTGAAGCCGCGAGTAACTGCTAGTAGAAAATTTATTTATATTTTGGTATGGATATTATAACATAGGGTACATATTTGTCACAGTAACATTATCTATGATACTTTATCAATAATTATTTAACAGCATATTTAATGAAATATTAGTAAACATTCGTTAATAATATGTTTATTTTAATATATTTCATACTTATTAGGCTTATATAAATCTGCTTTGTTACACGCATTAAAAGATTAATTAAAGCACAATGATAATTGTGTGTGAGCTGTCTGTTGTAATCTTTATCGGCATTATTTTAAATCTAATTCATAATATGATAAATAATAAAGTTATTGTCACATTTCCCTCATGTCGGCTTATATTCACTTTTCCTGCATCAGGAACCTCAACTCTCTCTCTACAGTAACACTAATAATGACATTTAGCAGTAAAAATACGTACATACGTTTACACGTTCCTCAGGCTCCTTTCCCATTCTGTAATCCTAAAATCTCTCCATTGATAGTTATGTATTTCCTTAAGACTCACGTTTATCTGCATATATAGCTTGATCATTTTCCTAAGACCCTCGGCGTCTGCTTTCCTGCCTTCTCTACTCTTGTAACCTTCGGATTGGTGTTAGATGGGTGGTGCGGAATAATTTGTATCTGTAGAAAATGTCTAATACCCAACTTCATTTATAACGTCCCTGAACTATCCTTTCCTGCCTTCTCAACTCTGAAACAGTCCTAGACACGAATAATGAGTCCTAGACACAAATATCGATAGCCATATTGAATCTTACAGATAATGAGCAATATATCCGAAATATCCTTACTTGTGCGTTTCTGAAAGCTTGAATCCTTGATATTAATATCGATAGTCACCATCGATGGATAACAGAACTATTATTTATTCATCGATGATAGCCACATTGAACCTTACAAATAATGGACAATGTATCCGAACTATCCTAAGTTGTGTGTTTCTGAAAGCATGAATCCTTGATATTAATATCGATAGTCACCATCGATGGATAACAGAACTATTATTATTCATTGGTGATAGCCACATTGAACCTTACAAATAATGGACAATGTATCCGAAATATCTTTACTTGTGTGTTTCTGAAAGCATGAATCCTTGATATTAATATCGATAGTCACCATCGATGGATAACAGAACTATTATTATTCATTGGTGATAGCCACATTGAACCTTACAAATAATGGACAATATATCCGAAGTATCCTAAGTTTTGTGTTTCTGAAAGCATGTATCCTTAACCCGAATAACGAGAGCCACATCCACATTTAACCTTACAGATAATAAGTAATATATCCAAAAGTATATTAATTTGTGTGTTTCTGAGAGCATGAATCCTTGACAAGTATATCGATAGCCACATTGCATCTTAGAGATAATGAGGAATATATCCGAAGTATCTTAAGCATTTCACAAAGGCGTTCCTAAACGTGTAATAATTACAAGTACTATCCAAAATAAGAAAGAGAATACTTGTACCAATAACAATAAAATATCTGCAGCACTGTAATATATTTAGTGAAAGATTTTCAGTACTCAGCGGAATGTTTTGAAATTCCAGCACGTTCCAACTCCGTGATTGTAGACAATACGTGCAGAAAGAGCTTCGCTCCCCTCCTCACCCCCTGCCATTTCTTATGGCTGTCGTAAAATGGGATTTGTTTAAAAGATCAGAAAAAATCTTTATGTATCGTTGTGTGAATGTTACGCCATGATCACTATCAATAAAGATTAATGTTTCAATATTATTTTAGAATTTTAGAATATTTTAAAAATACACTAGTTTTAAATACTACAGTATTACAGTATGGATATATTACGATCCATGGTAAATCGGCTTTATTTGACTGGCTCTAAAACCGTTTTACAGAATATAACCAGGTTTATGTATTACCTACATTACCAACCAGATCTTGTTTGACGTAATATAAATAATAGATCCATATATATCACAGTAAATACCACATCTATCGGTTGCAGATCAACGAATGAATTGCAGTTAAAGCAAGGGATTAAACTTTTACGAGCCACATGCTCTTTCGACATCAGCTTGACTTGCATTTTGTTGAAATAGTTTTACGAACCTGTCCTGAAACTGTAATTCCACTTCTTTTCCTCAGTACTTCCACGAATCTGAAACTTGAACTTATAGTTTCGCTTCAGTGATACTTTTAATAAGTTTGGAAATATTACAAAAATGAAACATTGTGTTTATTCAGTTGAGCACATTTGTTGGAAATTTCAGCTCCATAATCGCATATATTTTTCATTTCGTCAAGCCTTATTGGAATACATTTACCGTGTTTACAAGAAATTGTATATAGGCCTATACGTAAACTTTTGAACTGTAAAAATTGGTTTTATAGTTACGGGGCAAGGGAAAGTATAGATTTGAGTGAATCCCTCGAGAATCGTGCTATAAACCAGTTTGTGATAGGTATTGTCTTAAACGTAAATTTTAATGGTAAATCCAACATGTCTTACAAATAAATGTTAATATTTCCTTATATGATATAAGGAATTTTTTAGTAAATTTTCTCATTTCTTGTTGTGATTAAAAAATAATATAGTGGGTCTTTTCTTTTTTCTTCAAAATCCAGCCTATCATATTTTTTATTTTCATTTCTAAAATTATTGTGTATATGAGTACGTTTTAACAGCCTTTATTTTACTTTTGTATGTGTGTAGTGGTAACTGTTTCATACTTCATATTGGTCAGATTCATTGTATTGAACCATTCTCAGTTTTTACTTAAATTACTTTTTTCTTTTTTAAGGGTGTTATTTACTAATCCATTGGCATTTCAAATTATCATACTAAACGTTAAACCGGAAAACGGTCCAAACACATTTACAAAAATATATTGACCTCTACGGGAATCGAACCCGTGACCTCTTGGTTTAGAGGGATGCAGCCATACTCCTACGCTGCGGCGTCAATCGCTTTCCATGACAGTAATGTATAAATTATCCTTGTACGTACGTAAACATGTATATTCACGGTTCTCCATGGAGTATTCTTTTCATTCATCCTTTTATGACAAGTGTCATTCACATGAATAACAATGTTTACCGCAACTTTTGAAAAGCGCTCGGTTGTGGCTGGTTATCGTAGTTTGTGAAAGCTAAAGCAATGCGGTTATTTAGGTTAGAGTGCGTGGGTGTTTTCACACACGAGTTCTTACGCTTGCCGGTAGATTGCTCCACAATCTCGTCAAATCATTCCCCCTCCACGGCAGTTTTGGCATTTGAGGCAGTCTACTGGAAACACGTTGCTCTAAACAAATTATTGTTTGGCTATTTTGTCTTGACTTTTTGTCTTGACTATACTTATATATTTAAATATACTATTGTCAACGATGACGAGATGTATGATCATAACGATGTCATAATCATATATATGTATATATATATATATGATTATGGACACACATCTTGTCATCATTGACAATAGTGTTTAAAAGATAAGTATTTAAACCACCTCCAATATTGAACTTATTACGTCATAATATTGTAGTAAATTACTTCAATAGTGTACTGTTTGTTACCCTAGTGCATAAAAGTTGGGAGTTAATAAATGCATACTTGAATACAGGTTATAATTCCTAGTAAACTATTTCTTGTGGAGTAATCTCAAAAGGAATTTAAACGAAGGAAAATTATGTCTGAAGTTTGCATTATATTCATTTATAAGCTACAACTACTTTTTAAACTAATAATGTTTCTTCTCGTCTGTATACGGTATTCAGGTTTACAAGTATTACCCTACTAGAAATATTTCAAGCTAACCCACAGTTACAATGTTTTTGATTATGGTATTGTTTAAAAATAACTATTTTAGGCTTTAAAAACTGCTTTGTTTAATGACACGTTCAAACGAGCGTACTTGTTATAGCAATACTGTACTTAATCTCACACACCCATTATAACCAAGTTATAAATTTAATATTTGTGTGGAATTTTATTTTTACTTGGTACCTATAAATTAATGTTACAATTGATATTTATTAGTGCAGCGATTGGATCCCTAACTTTTTTTTTAAAAAACCTACAGCTATACAGAATTCGTCTCAGTTCATATGCTCAATTTGGAAGTTGCTTCTAAAAATCAAAATCAAATATTTTTTACTTTATTATATGATCTGGCATTAAAAAGTAATAGTTTGAAAATAACAATTTTTAAACTGCTTCACCTTTTGGGCATCTAATTGTAGCTCTAAATCAGCAGCATTTTAACATTCAATGTAACAATTCGTCTATCCATAATCATACAATTTTTTAATGGACGTCGTGATGGTGTATTTACGAGTAATATCTAAACATAAAGTGAATTTAATTAGTTAGAATATTAGTTTCCGTTAAGGTATATCATATAAGTAAGTAAAAATATATGTAAAATTTATATTAAAAATAGCTACATTTTTATAAGTGTAAACAGTCATTCCCTTTAAACCTATAATCAAGATATTCATAGCTATAAATTAATCTTCCTTCTGCTAATAAAACTCTGGTTTCGATCAAATTGTATACATTAATTTAATAACAATATATTATTATAAATTTTAATGACCTCTAACTTAAAAGGGAAATGCAAAAATTGGAAAGCAAATACCTGACTTGAATTCAAGAAATAGTTATAGTACTTTCAACACTCAAAACAATAATACTATCTAGATGTTTTGTATTAAAATAACACAAGGGTTTTTGCATTGAATACAAATTGAATTTTCCCTTTTCTCAAGTATGATATTGTTTTCTCCCTGCCTCGTTCCAACAATTCCATCCCTTGTCTACTCAATTGTCCTTTTGAATAAACTTAAAAACTAATTCGTGTTGTTTGATGGAAATACATAACTGTTGTACCTATTAATTAAATTAAAAATGTCTATTCACTCATACAAAATTAGTCATTTCATAACATTACATACATATGCTTGTATGTTAGTCGTAAACACAATGACGAAAGTTGTGTTTAAAACGCATAAATATTACACATTTGACAGTTTTTTATATCCTTTTGGACTGACAATTGATTATGGACAGAGCCAGTTATGAATAAAACAAACTATAGCCTAATGCATGCGTCTAGTATAAATGTACATCATTACTCTTACAGAGCTTCCCTCATAAAATATACTTATGTTAATTATATGTTTATTGATTGTAGTGGATAATCTACTCATTTACAAGGTACGCACAGAGAAATATTTATCACCCTCATACTGAGGTAACTAAGAAACCTTTTTAAATATATGTTAGATTATACTAAAAATGTACTCGTGATCTGTGAAATTGTTTGTCCATAAAGATTGAAGAAACTAAACTACTCCGTTCAAAAAGTTCTAGACTTATGGACTGTAGATAGGAAAAAACAAGAGAAAAATATTTTCTAGAATGAACGAAGCGAAAGTAAGTTATGTATTGTAGTATTTGCTACATAGGCATTTTAAAATTTATTTATTAAATATTTATGGGAGAAAATATAAGCGAAAATATTTTAGAATTGAATTAGTGATGTCAGAGTATAAGTAATTTAAATTATGTAATTTCTCAAGAAAGGTTCTGCGGATGTAGGATAGATACAGTGAGATAGCAGGTTTTACTAGTAGTCTGTTTGTTAACGTAATTACAATAGGGGTAGTTTGAAGATTACTTCGTTCTCTCCGTTGTTCTGTGATTGGATAGTTGGAGACCAATCAAAGGCTTGGTTTTTAGTTAGCTGGTTTATTTGAGGGGAAGTACAAATAACTACGACACGCGAATCTAGGCGTTTTTTTAGTGTTAACATCTTATTTTTGATTTAAATTATATATTTTATTTTACTTGAGTTTTGAAAAAGAAAGAAAGATAGAAACACTTCTTTATTGAGTCGAAATTAGGACCATATGGTCCTTTCTTACATTTAACATCTAAATGTAAGAGTTTTACATTAACCTCCAAATGTTAACCTCCTCTTGAGTTTTATAGGAAAGTTACATTTTTAGATCGATTTTATTTTTAAAATAAGAAGTTAACTTTATTTTAGTGTATTTTATTTGAAAGAAGAAAACCTTTTCTTGAAAAAACCTTCACAACAAAATTGGTTGTTTAAGTTTTTGGGAATGACGTCTAAATATCCAACAATTACAAGGATTGTCATTTTAAGTCCAAATTAATGAACTGCTAGTTAATAAAAAGATTTTTAAGTGATTTGAGACAGTATTCTCCTATCTACCCAAATAAACATAATTAATTAATTATAAAACTAGATAATTAAGTGCAGTTGAACTAATCAAAAAAATTATGTAAAGGAATTTTGTGAAACTTTCAGATCTCCCTACACATATAGAAAGCTAGGATTACGCCACACTACGTGTTACATAATAGGCTTCGCTGAAGTTGCACGCAAAATGTAAACTCTATATTCTTTTCATTCAGGAAGTGCCCTACAGAGAGATGGACAGACTTAAAATCATAAAAAATTGACATTTGTACATTCCAACGACTGCGTAAGAGGAATTGTGGCAATCTTACTGAGCGATAAGCTTCAATGGCGTTCATGTTTGGAAGTTGTAGAGATAAAATAACATACAAAATTCAAACTTCAAGGCTTTCACACATTCACACTTTTATTCATTAAGTTGGGTTTGATAGTAGGGGTTTAAGTACCAAAGGTTTTGGTGAGTTAGCGAGAGTACTACAACGCAAAAGTACATAAAATTCACATATTGTTTCTGACTCTTAATATTATCTTTCTACTCTATTATACCTTTCTTTCTCTATGAATCAAAGTCGCATGTGAAATCTCATATGAGTGGATTTTGTTGATAAATTTTTTTTAACCTCATATTACCCATTTCCTCTATACTTACCCATAAGGCCAATGTAAAGAATATTCCTGCGGTAAGATAGACATGTGAGAAATTATACATCAATATCTTTTACATCCCCTCGGTAAACAAAGCAGAAATTATGCCAGTCTTCTGAGTGAGTCAACTCAATTCCAAGTATTGAAGCGTCTGAAATCTAACGCTGTCATAGATTTAAATCCTGGAATCTGGAATCAACATCCATCTGAACAGATCCAAAACAGTCGGCGACGAAGAAGCTCAAAACAAACTCTCCACATCGTTTCGACATCAGATGAACTTGGACTACAAACAAATGTAATCAAGATGAAGTGGCGTTCTCATTGTCTTATCAGGTACACAATTGGAGCTGAACTTAACTTTCTTATTGAATCAACCCTTCCCACAATTACTCTACGTTATGTGTAAATTCCACGGTTGGTATATATGCACCAACTTAGAACCCTTATCTGGCTATTTAAATATAAGTTTCATTCAAAATTAAAAATTTACGGATAGATATTTTCTCACAATTTCATGTCAATCTTTGCATTAAAATTTTTCATTATATTAGGTTTCATATCAGCGTTCGAGTAATAAACGTTTTTGTCGACTTAGGGAGGGCAATAGAACGCAATATTGCTCAGAATTCAAATGTTATCACCTATTTTAACTTTGACGTAATGTTAATATGTCGTTTAGGATGTCGTTATTTCAGCTTTACATTATGCTAAATCAAAAATGATTAGTGCTTATCCATAAGTAAGAGTGGTTCTTGAAATTTTTTTTCTGATTTACAGGCTTCCAAAAACTGAAGAGTAAACATTCTTTTAAATGCTGAATCTTTTTTTAAATCTTTACTTACATATTCATAATGAATAAGGAAATTATTGAGTTTTGAAACGAAAAAGTTTTGGAAATATTTATTACTAAACTTGCATTACAAATGTTTAAAAATTCAGAAATATGTTAAAATTACGTTTTTTATTGTTATAATTATAATATAAATATAGAGTAGACACTAGAATATTTAAACTAAACAATTAATTAGATACTCTGTTTTTGTTTTCTTTAGAATGATTATGGAAAATTTTCTTTTAGTTTGATTTTTTATAACCAATTGTGATATAGAAAATGTGATCAAAATATAAAAAGTCTGAAGTACAATTTTTGGGGTTCTGGTATAATATAAGTTATAAAAATGTATAAATTAATCATAGACCATAAAAATAAAAAAAAGATACGAAATATTAATATTATAAATGTAAAAGTATAAATAAATTCGATTTAACTAAGTGATTCCCTGACATGTCTTCTCCATACCCTTGGCATGTTGTAAATCCACAGCTTTTACTATCTAAACAAGATCTTTATTGAGCTCATGAAGCGACAGAACACATCACGCGGAATATCCTCTGTAAACTGGCAGCAGTGGAGTTTGCTGAAACTGCAAATTTTAACGATTTGGTGTTAACACATTTTCATGGCCAGTTCTAATTTTAAGGCAACGAATGTGAATTTATTCATACGGAATATTTATGGGATTCATCAACCTAAGCTGGTTAAATTATTATTATTCTCCCTTCGAGGTATCTAGGTGTTAACTGGTTAAATTGTAAATTTGATACAACTAAAAATAATCACGCTATTTTTTTTAAATTTTAAGTTATGTTGTGTGCGAGGCTACTTAACAAAAAAATTCATCTTTAAGCGACTCAAAAAAGATTGTTATATTCCGCAAGGCCATGCACGATATATTCAAATTTAAATTGAAAATTGTGGTGTGATGTCATTATTAAATGAATAGAATTTATAATCCTACAAATTGCTCGAAGAAAATTCATACCAACTTAAAGGTAACATTTTTCAATATATGTATGTTTTATATATTGAAAAAGCTGAGAAATTGGACTTAAGTCATAAAAGGACCTATGCGCTGATTCCGGAATGACAGAATATTATGGATAGGTACGTTTGGGGGTAGGATACGCCTCCTGCCAAGATCCACGAGGAATTATTTTGACATTAATCTCAGTCATGTATCCTTGGAAGAAAGAAAAGCCAGTTCTGTACCAGGTTTTCAAGTCAAAGCAGGCAGGGTGTGGGCCGCCCTTATGTCTAGGCTAGAAACAGCCCTTAACACCTAGGGAGCCCTACCCTCCCATCTAAAAGGTATCCTAGATCTAAGTGGCATATCGGTATTTGTTTTACCCAATTTAGGTTCAACTGAAAGGTATAAACTAGCTAGAAATGAACCTTACGTGGGGATTGTGTATTTAGGTTATTATTGGTTATATTATGTATTATTATTGAAAAAGGCTATACTAAAACTTTACGTATTTTATGTTTTGCAAGAACGCTATGAAGTCAAAGTTATGCTAACTCTTATGTTCTGGCGCAATATTAGGTAACCCTTCTCTTATAGTAGTCCCAGATGCTTATCAATCAATACAGTTATTTTTATATTTCCTTATTCCTTCAACTAGTTAGTATAACAAGGGAACAATAGCTGATGCATATTTGAAAACTTCGCCAATGCAACTTGCCATGTTTTACATTGTTAATGGTGGATTATAAAGGATAAAAGTAGGGCAGATAAGGATATATAGGAACATAAGCCAGGAACATCTACAACTTGCTTCCGATTCCAATTTCAACTAGTGGCAGTAACGAACTAACTTGTTCTACTTCCTACATTCATACCATAGTAAAAGTTTTCTTATTAGTCGAGATTTCATCCAAACTTATCAACTTTTGGATAATTACGATTCGTCGGCAACAGATCGATTTGTATAGAATATGAGCGAGACGTTACAGAAAAATATGAAAATTACTACACATATCAAAAATATACTTACACCATCATTTAAAAAGTTAGTTGTAAAATCTACCACAAAAATATCTAAAAAGCAATTAAAAAACGATCCAAATTCGGTTCTCTCTCTTAAGAGTATATTCAACGACAGATATAGGTGGAATATTAAAAAGACATGAAATTCAAAGCCAACTTTTTTTATTTTGGTGTCAACATACCTGTATAAATGGGTCACTCAGCATAACAAACTTACCACTCAGCATGACAAGACTTATCACTCAGCATGAAAACACTTATCACTCAGCATGACAAGACTTACCATTCATCATGACAAATCTTGCCACTTACTCACCCAATTAAGCATACAAATCTTAACATTTAAACACACATTCATACTCTTTCTACATTACTCCCTCAAGACTTTGCTATAAACATTACCCACCTCTCAGTTGTTAACAAGGAATTACCCCACCGAGTAGAAGGTTGCAGAAATTAAGTGACGTTTTAACCGAGCGTTGAAATCCTTCGGCATATGGGCTCTCTTCAGAGAGTCAGAGAGTAATGTTGATTAGAAGACCGAACTGAGAGGGCAAGCGTGTAAAATCTGCCGTCCTGTGTTGTCCAATTCATAAGATATCCGTGAATACAATTTCTTAAGTTGTACGCCTTGCCCTTTTATGAAACTACCTTCACATATAATTATACATAATATAAAAAACTTTATCAAACCGACTAAAAAACTGAAAACCTATTTGACAATTCCTCTACGTACTTGCAATATGCTCATAATTATTATCGAAGGGCAATATTTATTATAAAGCAGCCATTAAAGTTACCAAAAGAGAAATAAGTTTTAACAAAAACCATTAGATTATCAAAAAGCTGGCATCTAGTGATTCGTTGCTGATTGGTTGAACTTCAGCGAATCACGATATAGCTCCACCACTGCACTCGCCTTTATAAATGGATGTGCATAATTGGTTTCACGCATCTTTCAATATAAAATTGCTCTCCTCAATGAGGTTAAAATTTCTCAGGAGTTGCATTAAGTTTAATTCTTGTTTTCATTGAAATGTATTAATATGATTTAAATTTAAAAACTTAAATGATAGAAAATTATAAAATCATAAATTAGATCAAGACTATAAAGAACACTACCCAACAACTTTTCAGGTTTCCAATAAGTAGAAGTATTTAGTAAATTATATTTATCGTCTAGTGAGTTAAGGAATTTTGCATCCGATTCTTAATCATACGGACAAGGTTCGTCGATAAAAACTTCACAAGTTTTACAATCGGCTAATGATATCCAGGACAGTACATGCCAAGGACGTGGTTAATGTATGTAAAAGTGTTGTGTCAACCGAACTATATTGAGTAATATAACTAAAATTGATACCTATTACGTGTAATAAGCAACATTGTTACTGAGTAATTTTCAATCAACATGGATTAAGGAAAGCATGCTTAGGAAACCTTAGCGTACACATTAAGTTAACTATTTCAAAAACATTAACTCAAAAAAATTAATGAGTACAATGTAACAGTATACTGCAAGTAAGGCACCACAGACACATAGGAATATTCACCCTCTCGAGGAACTAAGAGATCGTAATTACAAGTAAAAAGTTTAGGGGAAACAAACTGCAGAACACCTTAACCATATAGGTAATGGACTTGGTTAACTACTTTACCGTCTGGGTTACCACAACCACGTAATGAGTACAATATAACAGTATTATCCTTCAAGTTTGTGACTCCACACACACACACACACACTACACGCGCACGTACATATACACACACGAATATTCACCCTCTGGGAACTGAGAGATCGTAATTACAAGTTAGAAGTTTAGGAGTGGCCAACTGCAGGAAACCTTAACCATATAGGTAATGGACTTGGTCAACTACTTTACCGTCTGGGTTACCACAACTACGTAACGAGTACAATATAACAGTATCCTTCAAGTTTGTGACTCCACACACAACGCGCGCGCGCTCGAATATTCACCCTCTGGGAACTGAGAGATCGTAATTACAAGTTAGAAGTTTAGGAGTGGCCAACTGCAGGAAACCTTAACCATATAGGTAATGGACTTGGTCAACTACTTTACCGTCTGGGTTACCACAACCACGTAACGAGTACAATATAACAGTATTACCTTCAAGTTTGTGACTCCACACACACACACACAACGCGCGCGCGCTCGAATATTCACCCTCTGGGAACTGAGAGATCGTAATTACAAGTTAGAAGTTTAGGAGTGGCCAACTGCAGGAAACCTTAACCATATAGGTAATGGACTTGGTCAACTACTTTACCGTCTGGGTTACCACAACTACGTAACGAGTACAATATAACAGTATCCTTCAAGTTTGTGACTCCCCCACACACACACAAGTATTCACGTTCTGGGAACTGAGAGATCGTAATTTCAAGGTAGGAGTTTAGGAGTGGCCAACTGCAGGAAACCTAAACCGTGATAGGTAATGGACTTGGTCAACTACTTTACCGTCTGGGTTACCACAACCAAGTAACGAGTACAATATAACAGTATCCTTCAAGGTTGTGACTCCACACACACACACAACTCGAATATTCACCCTCTGGGAACTGAGAGATGTTAATTTCAAGTTAGAAGTTTAGGAGTGGCCAACTGCAGGAAACCTAAACCGTATAGGTTTTACACCGGAAAATGTTTTGGTCAACTACTTTACCGTCTGGGTTGGATCACAACCAAGTAACTTCGAGTACTATTGATTATAACAGTAACCTTTTCTGAAGTATTGTGACTCCACACACACGCGCGCGCGCGCACGCACATATTACACACACGAATATTCACCCTCTGGGAACTTGAGAGATCGTAATGTTCTGTAGAATGTTTAGGAGTGGCCAACTGCAGGAAACCTAAACCGTATAGGTAATGGACTTGGTCAACTACTTTACCGTCTGTTTGGTTAACAACTTTTACGTAACGAGTACAGTATCCTTCAAGGTTGTGCTGCCCGACAATCACAAGCAATAAAATAAATGTGGATGGGAGACCGAATAGGACTTTTTTATATATATATATATATATATATATATATATATGTATATATATATGTATGTATGTATGTATATGTATATGGAGAAGTCGATATTGATCTGATACACATTATCTCTAAGTTATATTATTTTTTATTCACCTTTAATATGGTATAATTCAGTGAAATGTCCTATATATGCGTATTTTATTTATTTTCTTTTAATATAAAAATATTCATTTTCATATTGTATGTTCAGTATGCTATTTACTATAAAAATAACCTCAAAGTGTGGAGTGTTCTACAATATTTATTAGTGTTTAGATTAATGAACTGCTATTGACAGTCATTTTCGTTAACTGTAACAATGCTTGAAATGATTTAACATAAATTGTATACAAATTACTTTGTAATGATCAAACCTTGAACATCAAAAGTGGTCTAGGAGCAGAGAACCAATTTGCATTAAATCAAGACACATCACCTGGTTTTTTCAAGAAATCGATGGAGATGAGTGTCCTAATAAATTGATCATCAGCTACATTAGTTTTATGAAGGTCAAAATACGAGGGCATAAAAATGGATAAGAATATTAAAAACTTCCCTGATTATATTGTTCCTAACTTGACTCCCTTAAATCCGACCATTAGACAACTAGAAAACACTACGTCACATATTTAATGGTCTGTGTTTGGTTAGCTGATGTTAATTGTAATATTTAATTACGTGTCTGGTGGTTTTTATAAATGTATCGAGCCAAGAAAAATATGATCTGTGAAATGTCTCTACCTATTTCATGATAAACTATAATGTGTGCTTAAAAATGTAATTTGGTTCTCGGCTACTGAACTACAAAAGCTGAACTCAGCCAATACAAAATTAAACTGAAGTTTTGTATAACACTTAGTTGCAACCCGCAATTCTACGGAAGTGGTAAAATTTTATAAAAACTGTGACGTAACCATTTGCGAGGGAACGACGCATCATTACACAGGCATGTGTTGTGATGGCTCTGGTAATTACCGATCCTAGTAATGACTCGTGAGTAATGACCCAAGCCTGAACAATAACACAGGCTGAACTAAGCTGGTGTGTAAAAAAGCTGTAAAGTTGAGTAACACATATTACGACATTTAGTTACAAAATAGTGGAACAATTGGAAAAGTAAACCTATCACTATCTTTTACTATAATTTCAGTTATGCTCTATTCAAACAAACCTTTTTATCAGAGATAAAGTAAACTTCTTTGCTAAGCTAAAAACCTACTACAGAATTAATTAATAACATCATAATTCCTCAGAATGATTAACTTCTGGCTGGCTTACATATTCCAGTTCAACCTACACTGGGTAGAGCAAAAATACTTAAATCTGGGCAACCTTATGGATGTCCAGGAGTGGCACATCACTAACCGCAAATATCGAGATATTGGAGTACAAGGGTAGATCGATAGGTCTAGTCTACTACGGGAGATGACTGTTGGAATTGGTGGGGCTCCCGAAGTGTTAAGGGCTGTTGCTAGCCTAGACACCCTCTGCCTGCTTTGACTGAAGAGGATGGTACAGAGCTGGCTGTCTCTTCTTCCAAGGAGACATGACAGAAATTCCCAAAATCTTTCCTCTTGGATCTTTACAGGAGGCGGGAGAAGGCGGCCTCCACCCACAACCATACCCATCCAGAATATCATTCCGGAAGCAGCGCAAAATTCCTTTTAGAAGTAAGTGCAATCTCCCGCTTCGTGTACTAATAAAATAAAAAATGATCAAAATTGTCAATAGCACGGAATGTTTCTCTGCTAAATTAAATAATACTGTTCTTGTTATTGAATGCCCATTTCATACTGATCCACTTGGTGGAACATGAAATTGGTGTTCCTTTCAACTAAAAATTATAACATAGGTAAAAAAAACATACTTATTTGCTTTAAAAATTGTCAAGGCAAACTAATTTTTTTGTTTTTTCTTTATTTCCATGATAATTTTACTACTATTTGGTATAAATAATAAAAGTAATTTTAATCATGATACTACGTGTTTCCCGAACAATTTACACTATTTAATGCGATCTTATGAAAAACGTAATTTAAACATTGTTTCAATTTAAAATTTGAAAGATAACGTTGACCTTATTGCAGGATATGTATCCACCTATTTATTTTGTACTTTTTCGATTGCATCAGCAAATCAGCTCAACTGCTATCAAAAATCAGTAGCCGTTTACGAGATGATGCACTAATCCACGAAATGTATGAATTAATATACGTAACGGAAAATACATACATGATATAGTACATATTAACATTAATCTTTTAATAAAGCACCGTTATATTTATTATTAATAACTCATGCAGATAATTTATCAATAATACTAGCACTTACCCATAACTTCCGACGCAATATCATAGACTTTGCATAAGTTTGCCTTGTTGCCACAATCAAGAAAATATGTAAAAAATGTAAGTATTTAGCCATTGTAATTCTTCCGATCTTAGTATTTTTGTTTGATTTTACCTTGTTTCTAAAATCATGGAAATATGCTAAAATATTTATATTTATGGCTATTAAAATTTATTTTGGTTTAACATGTTTTGTGCCATAGCTGATTTTCACTTTCCCGATCAAGGAAATATATACTGTATAAAACACAGGTCTGAGAAGCCTACTTCGTTCAAAATACAGCTAAGATTGGTTTATTAAATCTTTAAATAAATACCATATGTCACATAGTAACTTTGTCTTCGATGTCTGCATTGCTATTTTTATATTATTATTGTTAGATAAACAATTCTCTTGTCTGGATGTTTTTTACTTCACGCTCAACAATGGTTGCAGGAAAGGATTAAATAAGAAGTGTTGTTACTATCAAGTTTACTCTATGCTCTCAAGACTAAAAATGTAAAAAATTGTAAAATAGTTGTTAAATTGCGAGTAATTAAACAAATGGATGGGCTGTTGTAAATCAATATTTACACATAACAGTTGATTGCATTAAACAGACTCTTTCAATTTCTATACTATTATATAAAAATCTTATTCTTTCTTTATTTACCTTATTCTTCCGTTAAGTTTTAGGATATTTTAATAGTTATTCTGCTATTCGGGGTGGAGACGAATTCAAGAAATCAAAGATCATTGTAATCGGTACAACCATTCTTGAATTATAACGACTTTAAACCGGTTTTATTTTATGTATATAGACTAAAATAGTATTCTACTTATCAAACCAGTCTAATTCAACCAACAGAGAGGGAAGTTAAACTGTACTACCCTTTGCTATCTACTGGCTTTTGACAATTTTCGAGGAAAGTTCCACCAATTGAAATAGTTGAACGTGGGTCTGGTAGTCACCAGTGCTGTGGCCGACAGTCTCCAAACTCATGCTCTCTGTTTAACAAACAATGACGTCATGTCGTACAACCTTTGTTAGTTACAGTCACTAAACTGACCAACCGATAGTTATTATTGCAGTTAAGTTCCCTTTGTACGAAGTTTGTTGCTAAAATTCGTGTGCATCCATCCACAGAACGTGGTATAAAGTGTGGACATTTTCAGTAACTGGTGTAAGGGTCTGTAGCGCTTTTAAAGCTACATTGGTTTATTTTTTTTAATTAAAACTTAAATTAAATGAAAATTTTGGGAACGAAATATTGGGATTTAATTTTAAATTAGATTGTGAGAAGTTAGGATAAAAACGAATATGTAATCCTTTGACAAGTTAGTACTGGTAATTTTAAATTGTTAGGATGGCGGTTCACTGCCTTGAATTGATCAGAACTTATCTTTTTGTGCAGTTACGTTATTTCTGAGAAGGCTATTGTTCTCCTAGTTGGATACTGCTGAGCCAATGAGAGAACGCCGCGGATGTCCAACAGAATTGGTGGGAAGGGGAAGTATAAAACGGCCAGCTCATAATTTTCGCCCTTCTTTTGGTAATTTTCGTTAGTTAAGTTGATTACAATACGCCGTGTTTCTAAATATTTTTCGCGAGGGATTTTGAGGTAAGCATCAAATCTATTGTACGTTATATTGAAATAGTCTTCCAAATCTGATATTAAATTAATTTTGTTGTCTTTTTTTATAGGAAAAATTAAATTCATAGAAACTACAGAGCAATGTCCAAGACAGCTTCGGAGGATTGGTTTCATTGCTTGGTGATATTTGTGTTAAAATGCAGCCCTCTTAAACGACTGGGAACCTCACCCTTCCCAAAATGGTTTTCCAGGGAGCTCATTAACCTGGTGATACAAAAGAAGATTGCGCACAAACGTTATAAACTTACCTATCTACCTACGGACTACACTCGCTTCTGTATACTGCGTGAGGCTTGCAAGAACCTTAGTCGTAGATGCCGCATGGATTATCTGAGCCATATTGAAGATTCCATCCCGCACAATCCCAACAGCTTTTGGAGTTTTGTCCGCTCTTCTACTGAATCTCTCGGAGTCCCTTCTACTGTCACACTTAGTGGACGCACTTCATTGGACCTGCAGGATAAAGCAAATATGTTTTCAGAATTCTTTTCTTCTGTCTTCTCCCATCCAGTAACTTCAGCTCCACACTTCGATTTCAACACACACTCTTCTTTGGCGGCTATATCTTTCTCTGCTTCGGAGGTCTTAGAGGTCTTGAGGAAACTTGATGTTATGAGGGGTGCTGGCCCTGACAACGTACCACCATCATTTTTGTATCACTGCAAAGACATCTTAGTTCAACCCCTGACCACTCTATTTAACCTATCTCTACTGCATGGAATATTTCCTGAAATTCTTAAAGTGGGACACGTGGTTCCTATACTTAAGAGTGGTAGTTCCTCAGAAGTTGAAAACTATCGTCCCATTACCATTCTCTCTGCTGTTGGGAAGGTGTTTGAAGGGCTCGTACTGTCTCGTTTGAGACCATACTTGAAACCTCTAGTTTGTCCTAGTTAACACGGTTTTACCGCCTGCAAATCCACAGTAACCAATTTACTTCTGTTTTGAAGAAAAAAATACTATCCAACATGGGGTCTGGTAAACAGCTGGACGTGGCTTTTATTGACTTTGCCAAAGCCTTTGACAAGGTTGACCACTACATTTCTTGGACAAAAACTCAAAGCTTAATGGCATTCACGGCCCACTCCTCTCCTGGCTGAGCGACTATCTGCTGCAACGCGGCGCTTGCTAGTAAGGCTTCCTGGTGCACTTTCTCAAGAATTCCACCAATCCTCGGGCGTCCCTCAGGGCTCCTTATTAGGCCCATATCTTTTCACTGTATTCATCAATGATATTACTTCGATACTGAAAGTGGATGCCCTGCTTTTTGCTGACGACGTCAAAATCTACACGGTGGTCTCCGGCCGGGACAACTCTGCACTGCTTCAGTCGAGTCTTGATGGTGTTCTGGATTGGTGTAGAACTAACAACATGAAGCTAAACTCGTCCAAATGCTCTGTAATGACCTTCAGTCGATTGCATCAACCTAGTATTTTTCAGTATTCACTGGATGGTCAACTTCTGGATAGAGTATTCAAAATTAAGGACTTGGGTGATTACCTTCTCTGCTGATCTTTCCTTCAATGACCATGTCGATGAGCTGTGCAAAAGAGCGTATAGGATGTTGGGATTCATCAACAGGTCTACTCGTGGAATGACAAGCTCTGCAGTCTTAAGGACTCTCTACTCATCCATCGTTCGCCAGTTATTGGAATATGCGAGTCCTGTTTTGGTCTCCCTACCAGCTGGGTCTTGTTGACAAACTGGAAGCGGTTCCAAAGGAGATTCCTGAGGACTGGTGGGACTGCGGCGAGGACTGCTGGTTTAGAGACATTCCTGTTACTGATCTGCAGGCCGAGCTTCTTCTCCCAGATCTTCGGACCAGGCGCTGTGTGGCGGATGTCTTGTTGCTGATTCGGCTGATAGGGGGGAGCTGGACTGCCCGTCGCTGCTTTCGCGAGAGGATTTCCGTATACCATTGGGGACTCGTTCGAGGGAGTTGTTTGGGAGGCGCCAATATTCAAGAAACTATGACTTCCATGGTCCCACTTGCAAGGATGATGAGGATTGGCAACCGTCACTGCGGCGGGTTGGATCTCTTCCACGACTGGGTTCGACCATAAGGAGAGGAGTATTGACAGCCCACAGCAGGACTCTACATGAAACGTCCTACCGTATCTATTCTTCATTTGTTATTATTTTTTGCATACGTACATATAGTATTTATTGATTGTTATTGTTTTGTTACTATATATGCATATTTATCGATTGTTATTATTCTTAGTATATTTTTTCAAGTTGTTACATACTTTGCTCGTATTTATATCTGCATGTATTCCGTTGCTGGTATACTTATTATTTTGCTTGTTATAGGTTTGATTTGTAAACTTTGGTTTGTCTTTTATTTCTTGCATAACGTACAGATAGTATTTATTAATTTGTTTTTGTTTTTGTTACTATATATACATATTTATCGCTGTTATTATTCTTAGTATACCTTTTCAAGTTGTTACATACTGCTTGTAATTATACTGCTTGCATGCTAGTATTCTGTTACTAGTATATTTAAGTATTTGCATGTTATAGATTTGATTTGTAAAACATTGGTTTTGCCGTTGGAATGAAATAAATAAATAAATAAATCTGCATAACTGATTCTCGATGAACAATAGAGCACAATAGAATCATACAAGTTACATTTGGTTCAAACTTGCAAGAAAAGTGAATTAAAATTAAACTTTGTTAATAACTTTAATTGAAATTCGGAAATTTATTAATTTATTGATATTTAATTGGAAATTTTTTTTATTGTGAATTATTAATTGGACATTAATTTAACATTAATTATTGTTTGAGAGAAAATTGTATCTGAATTGCAAAGACTTGAAAGTTAAGTACAGCTAGTGGACAGAGAAGTGTGATTTTATATTTTGAGTGAACTTAGAAGTAAACATTTTAATTTTAGTTAATTCCAAGTGGTATCTGATTTTTATTTGAAAACTTTATTATTTAATATTAGAAGAGAGCTTTGATTTTTAGTTTAATATATTTGATTAATATTTTTATTTCTTGCCAAAGGACCTTTTAAATATATTAAACGGTTTGTCAATTCTTTGTGGAAAATAGAGCGATGAAAATTCTGAAACATTGAACTTATTAATTTTTCCAACTTTAAAATAAATCCATTATTTTAATTTAGAACTGTGATTTTTATTTAAGACAAACCAGATAATATGTAATAGTTTTAAAAATCTAGCAATAAATTTTACTGAATATTCTCTCGGAGCTTACTAATCAAAAAAATATTTTATATCGTCTTGGATGACTGAATATTAATATCTATAATCCAAGTCGTTATATATATATATATATATATATATATATATATATGTGTGTGTGTGTGTGTGTGTGTGTGTGTGTGTATGTGTGTGTGTGTGTGTGTGTGTGTGTGTGTGTGTGTGTGTGTTTTAAGTAATATGCAGTTTCCTTACTCAGAGACTTATGAAACTTTTATATATCAATTAAAAATGAGATAAAATAAATTTTTGCTAATGTGTTGACAGAAATCGTAACCCCTAATTATCTCCTATTCGTGTTTTGATATGGTGCTACAATATTTGGAAATTATGCTGAGTACTGTAATTGCCCCAAATAAGAAAGTAAAATGAAAAGGAAATGTTTTAAGAATTCGTGTATTTTAAAAGAGTCTAGAAACGCACCAAACCAAATACTAAATTTAATTTTTATTATTTACATTTATTATTTACTATTAAATAATATCACTACAGTTTACTGCACGCACTGGAAATTTAGTTAATTACTTCATCAACTCCGTGCCTCCGCTCTTTGATTTTACTCCTCGTTGATTTTAAAGTCTCCCCTTACTGTCAGTTACCTAACATTCCACCACGGTTGAAAAGTAGTTACCTTCAAACTCACATTCTCCTTCATATCGATAGGATTTCAGTTAATGAGAGTGACTTTTGTAAAATTGATTAAGAACTTTCAACTTTTTCATGTAGTATCTCTTTTGTCTTCTGTCTCACCTTAATTATTGAACTCCTACATCTCTTACCAATAGAAGAAATTTGGCCATGAAATTTATTTGTACATCTTAATTGCATAAGCTAGATGTCTTCAATGATACTCCATGTGTATGATATTTTTAACTGAGACTGCTTAGGAACGCGATTAATATTTTCATCCTCATCCAATAAACGGCGTTAATATACTTACACAAGTAAATATGTTTCATTCCACATCATCGGTGGTTAAAAGTATTGTTTCTTTAGAAAAACTATAAATGTATGATTTTCAAGGTGTATTAACTTCCTTATACAATAATCTTACTATATCAAAATTAAATGACGTTTGTTAATCTCACTAAGACTCGATAACGGCTGGATCATTCTGGCTAATTTTGTTTTGCTCTGGAATATATGTAGAAGTCCAAGGAAGGTTCAAAAATTGAGAAACATTGGAAAATTTCTCGAAATATTTAATAATTCTGGAAAATAGTTATAATATTTACGACACGTAATCCGAAGTTAACTAAGGAAGCTGTTGAAACTTGCAGCTGAAGCTCACCAAATTGACAGAAACGTTTGTTTAAATTTACATTTTAGAAAATATTTCATAACTGTACAGCGCTTGATCAATAGTGCTATGCAGATTTCAAACACAAAGTTACTATCTAATTTTGTACTTTAGACTGCACCAGTGACGAATAAACTATCTAAAGCATTAAAAATAATATTTAAACAATGTTCTAAAACCCACCTTGATGAACAAAGGTGTAAATGTTTTGTAAATAAGGTTATCGAAACTGGGGTTCTCCCTTAAAAATGACTCTGTAGTTAAAAGAAAATCAAAGTGATGTACACTCTTCCCCCTACACCAGAAACAGAATATAAGCGGCAGAATTAGATGCATTTTGACTAGAGTAGTGGTTTCAAGCTTACATATGCACAAACGTGGTAAAAATCAATATTATTTATAGCAGTATAAACATCGAAGACCGCAAATAAACACATTTAAATGTAAGTTGGATTCCAAAACACATATTTGTTTATTTTCTTGTTCAGTGCAACAATATAAACAACTGTGGGGCCGTAAATAAATTGGGGTGGAAGTAAATTTAATTGGTCGTATCTCTTTGTGACCGCAGTAACTTTTCAGTCATACATTAGTCATATATATATATATATATATATATATATATATATATATATATATATATATATATATATATATATATATCCTTTATCGGGACAAAAAAGCAAACTATCACTAAGGCACTTGAAAATCTTAGACAGAATATAAATTAAAACAGCTGAAAGTAGACGCTTTTTAATCGATTTTTTTAATATATTTTCTTGATCGGGGCAAAGGTTAAACTCAACTATGGCACTTGAAATACCTTGGATATAAAATTAGTCGAAACGGACGGAAATTGACATTTGTAACCAAATTAGGTTTTTTCGAGACTTATTTGAATTTATTTATCCCAACCCAAAATAGAACCAGTCAAAATTGCATTTACGTTTAGAAACTCTCAACTGAAATAATATATATACCTGATATATCTACTTATGATAAAAAAATTGTAGGGCTACAAAATATTACATCATAAATACCTTTATAAACCGTGACCTTCGATTTTGAAAATTACGAGTGAAGCCGCGAGTAACTGCTAGTAGAAAATTTATTTATATTTTGGTATGGATATTATAACATAGGGTACATATTTGTCACAGTAACATTATCTATGATACTCTATCAATAATTATTTAACAGCATATTTAATGAAATATTAGTAAACATTCGTTAATAATATGTTTATTTTAATATATTTCATACTTATAGGCTTATATAAATCTGCTTTGTTACACGCATTAAAAGATTAATTAAAGCACAATGATAATTGTGTGTGAGCTGTCTGTTGTAATCTTTATCGGCATTATTTTAAATCTAATTCATAATATGATAAATAATAAAGTTATTGTCACATTTCCCTCATGTCAGCTTATATTCACTTTTCCTGCATCAGGAACCTCAACTCTCTCTCTACAGTAACACTAATAATGACATTTACCAGTAAAAATACGTACATACTTTTACACGTTCCTCGGGCTCCTTTCCCATTCTGTAATTCTAAAATCTCTCCATTGATAGTTATGTATTTCCTTAAGACTCACGTTTATCTGCATATATAGCTTGATCCTTTTCCAAGACCCTCGGCGTCTGCTTTCCTGCCTTCTCTACTCTTGTAACCTTCGGATTGGTGTTAGATGGGTGGTGCGGAATAATTTGTATCTGTAGAAAATGTCTAATACCCAACTTCATTTATAACGTCCCTCGACTATCCTTTCCTGCCTTATCAACTCTGAAACAGTCCTAGACACGAATAATGAGTCCTAGACACAAATATCGATAGCCACATTGAATCTTACAGATAATGAGCAATATATCCGAAATATCCTTACTTGTGCGTTTCTGAAAGCATGAATCCTTGATATTAATATCGATAGTCACCATCGATGGATAACAGAACTATTATTATTCATCGGTGATAGCCACATTGAACCTTACAAATAATGGACAATATATCCGAAGTATCCTAAGTTGTGTGTTTCTGAAAGCATGTATCCTTAACCCGAATAACGAGAGCCACATTTAATCTTACAGATAATAAGTAATATATCCAAAGTATCCAAATTTGTATTTCTGAGCATGGATCCTTGACAAGTATATCGATAGCCACATTGCATCTTAGACATAATGAGGAATATATCCGAAGTATCCTAAGTTGTGTGTTTCTGAAAACATGTATCTTTAACCCGAATAACGAGAGCCACATTTAACCTTACAGATAATAAGTAATATATCCAAAGTATATTAAGTTGTGTGTTTCTGAGAGCATGGATCCTTGACACGAATATCGATAGCCACATTGCATCTTAGAGATAATGAGGAATATATCCGAAGTATCTTAAGCATTTCACCAGGACGTGAAAATTTACAAGTACTAATTTACGTGTAATAATTACAAGTACTATCCAAAATAAGAAAGAGAATACTTGAACCAATAACAATAAAATATCTGCAGCACTGTAATATATTTAGTGAAAGATTTTCAGTACTCAGCGGAATGTTTTGAAATTCCAGCACGTTCCAACTCCGTGATTGTAGACAATACGTGCAGAAGAGCTTCGCTCCCCTCCTCACCCCCAGCCATTTCTTATGGCTGTCGTAAAATGGGATTTGTTTAAAAGATCACAAAAAAATCTTTATGTATCGTTGTGTGAATGTTACGCCATGATCACTATCAATAAATATTAATGTTTCAAATAGAATTATTTAAAAAATTACACTAGTTTTAAATACTACAGTATTACAGTATGGATAAATTACATCAATGGTAAATCGGCTTTATTTGACTGGCTCTAAAACCTTTTACAGAATATAACCAGGTTTATGTATTACCTATATTACCAACCAGAACTTTTTTGACGTAATATAAATAATAAATCCATATATATATATCGCAGTAAATATCAAATCTATCGGTTGCAGATCAACGAATGAATTGCAGTTAAAGCAAGGGATTAAACTTTTACGAGCCACGTGCTCTTTCGACATCAGCTTGACTTGCATTTTGTTGAAATAGTTTTCAAACCTGTCCTGAAACTGTAATTCCACTTCTTTTCCTCAGAACTTCCACGAATCTGAAACCTTAAATTATAGTTTCGCTTCAGTGATACTTTTAATTAGTTTGGAAATATTACAAAAATAAAACATTGTGTTTATTCAGTTGAGCACATTTGTTGGAAATTTCAGCTCCATAATCGCATATATTTTTCATTTCGTCAAGCCTTATTGGAATACATTCACCGTGTTAACAAAAATGTATATAGGCCTGTACGTAAACTTTTCAACTGCAAATTGGTTTTATAGTTATTATTATTAATGAAAAGTAAAGATTTGAGTGAATCCCTCGAGAATCGTGCTATAAACCAGTTTGTGATAGTTATGATTGATTGTCTTCAAAATCTACGTAAATTCATCATGTCTTACAAATAAGTGTTAATATTTCCTTCATATGATGTAAGGAATTTTTTAGTAAATGTTCTCATTTCTTGTTGTGATTAAAAAATAATATAGTGGTCTATTCTTTTTTTTTTAAAACCCAGCTTATCATATGTGTTATTTTCATTTCTAAAGTTATTGTGTAGGTGAGTACATTTTAACAGCCTGTATTTTTCTTTTATATGCGTGTAGTGGTAATGGTTCATACTTCATATTGGTCAGATTTATTGTATTGAACCATTCTCAGTTTTTATTTAAATTACTTTTTTCTTTTTTAAGGGTGTTATTACTAATCCATTGGCATTTCAAATGATCATACTAAACGTTAAACCGGAAAACGGTCCAAACCCACTTACAAAAATGTATTGACTTTTACGAGACTCGAACCCGTGACCTCTCGGTTAGAGAGCTGCAGCCATACTCCTACGCTGCGGCGTCAATCGCTCTGCATGACAGTAATGTATAAAATATCCTTGTACGTAAACATGTATATTCACGGTTCTCCATGGATTATTCTTTTCATTCATCCTTTTATGACAAGTGTCATTCACATGAATAACAATGTTTACCGCAACTTTTGAAAAGCGCTCGGTTGTGGCTGGTTAATCGTAGTTTGTGAAAGCTAAAGCAATGCGGTTATTTAGGTTAGAGTGCGTGGGTGTTTTCACACACGAGTTCTTGCGCTTGCCGGTAGATTGCTCCACAATCTCGTCAAATCATTCCCCCCTCCACGGCAGTTTTGGCATTTGAGGCAGTCTACTGGAAACACGTTGCTCTAACAAATTATTGTTTGGCAATTTTGTCTTGACAAAATATATATATATATATGTATAGGGTATTGCAATTGATACAATTTAATGTAAATAAAAGTCATTTGACAGGTATTTGGTCTTCCGATCATATGTTAGTTTGCTTATTTCAACGCATATGTGACAGATACGGCCAAATACAAAATAATTGAATCGGAAAAAGTAAGCGCTCTGTGGTGTAATGGTAGCACATTCACCCGGCAAGTGAGAGATCCGGGTTCGAGTCCCGGCGGAGCAAGTACTTTTTGCGATTCAATTTTTATTGAAATTAAATAAGGCTATTGCCATTTATACAATTTAATATATATATATATATATATATATATATATATATATATATATATATATATATATGATTATGACACACATCTTGTCATCATTGACAATAGTGTTTAAGAGATAAGTATTTAAACCACCTCCAATATTGAACTTATTACGTCATAATGTTGTAGTAAATTACTTCAATAGTGTACTGTTTGTTACCCTAGTGCATAAAAGTTGGGATTTAATAAATGCATACTTGAATACAGGTTATAAGTCATAGTAAACTATTTCTTGTGGAGTAATCTCAAAAGGAATTTGAAAGAAGGAAAATTATGTCTGAAGTTTGCATTATATTCATTTACAGCTACAACTACTTTTTAAACTAATAATGTTTCTTCTCGTCTGTATACGGTCTACAGGTTTACAAGTATTACCCTACTAGAAATATTTCAAGCTAACCCACAGTTACAATGTTTTTATTATGGTATTGTTTAAAAATAACTATTTTAGCCTTTAAAAACTGCTTTGTTTAATGACACTTTCAAACGAGCGTACTTGTTATAGCAATACTGTACTTAATCTCACATACCCATTATAACCAAGTTATAAATTTAATATTTGTGTGGAATTTTATTTTTACTTGGTACCTATAAATTAATTTTACAATTGGTATTTATTAGTGCAGCGATTGGATCCCTAACTGTTTTAAAACACCTATGGTTATTCAGAATTCGTCTCAGTTCATATGCTCAATTTGGAAGTTGCTTCTAAAAATCAAAATCAAATATTTTTACTTTATTATATGATCTGCATTAAAAAGTAATAGTTTGAAAATAACAATTTTTAAACTGCTTCACCTTTTGGGCATCTAATTGTAGCTCTAAATCAGCAGCATTTTAACATTCAATGTAACAATTCGTCTATCCATAATCATACAATTTTTTTATGGACGTCGTGATGGTGTATTTAATATCTAAACATAAAGTGAATTTAATTAGTTAGAATATTAGATTCCATTAAGGTATATCATATAATTAAGTAAAAATATATGTAAAATTTATATTAAAAATAGCTACATTTTTATAAGTGTAAACAGTCATTCCCTTTAAACCTATAATTAAGATATTCATAGCTATAAATTAATCTTCCTTCTGCTAATAAACTCTGGTTTCGATCAAATTGTATACATTCATTTAATAACAATATATTATTATAAATTTTAATGACCTCTAACTTAAAAGGGAAATGCAAAGTAGGAAAGCAAATACCTGACTTGAATTCAAGAAATAGTTATAGTACTTTCAACACTGAAAACAATAATACTATCTAGATGTTTTGTATTAAAATAACACAAGGGTTTTTGCAATGAATACAAACTTTGAATTTTCCCTTTTCTCAAGTATGATATTGTTTTCTCCCTGCCTCGTTCCAACAATTCCATCCCTTGTCTACTCAATTGTGCTTTTGAATAAACTTAAAAACTAATTCGTGTTGTTTGATGGAAATACATAACTGTTGTACTTATTAATTAAATTATAAATGTCTATTCACTCATACAAAATTAGTCATTTCGTAACATTACATACATATGCTTGTATGTTAGTCGTAAACACAATGACAAAAGTTGTGTTTAAAACGCATAAATATTACACATTTGACAGATTTTTATATCCTTTTGGACTGACAATTGATTATGGACAGAGCCAGTTATGAATAAAACAAACTATAATCTAATGCATGCGTCTAGTATTAATGTACATCACTACTCTTACAGAGCTTCCCTCATGAAAGGTACATATGTTAATTATATGTTTATTGGTTGTGATGGATAAATTACTAATTTACAAGGTAAGCACAGAGAAATATTTATGACCCTCGTACTGAGGAAACTAAAAAATCTTTTTCAATATATATTAGATTATACTAAAGTATGTACTCGTGATTTGAGAAATTTTGTATCAATAAAGATTGAAGAAATAAACTACTCCGATCAAAATTCTAGAATTATGGACAGTAGATAGGAAAAAAAACAAGAGCAAATTTTATCTCGAATGAACGAAGCGAAAGTAAGTTATGTATTGTAGCATTTGCTACATAGGCATTTTAAAATTTATTTATTAAATATTTATGGGAGAAAATATATGGGAAAATTTTTTAGAATTTATTTAGTGATGTCAGAGTATAAGTAAATTAAATTATGTAATTTCTCAAGAAAGGTTCTGCGGATGTAGGATAGAACAGTGAGATAGCAGGTTTTAGTAATATACTGTTCGTTAACGTAATTACAATAGGGGTAGTTTGAAGATTACTTCATTCTCTCCGTTCTTCTGTGATTGGATAGTTGGAGACCTCAAAGGCTTGGTTTTTAGTTAGCAGATTTATTTGAGGGGAAGTATAAATAACTACGACACGCGAATCTCGGCGTTTTTTAGTGTTAACATCTTATTTTTTATTTAAATTATATATTTTATTTTACTTGAGTTTTGAAAGAAAGAAAGATAGAAACACTTCTTTATTGAGTCGAAATTAGGACCATATGGTCCTTTCTTACATTTAACATCTAAATGTAAGAGTTTACATTAACCTCCAAATGTTAACCTCCTCTTGAGTTTTATAAGAAAGTTACATTTTTAGATCGATTTTATTTTTAAAATAAGAAGTTAACTTTATTTTAGTGTATTTTATTTGAAAGAAGAAAACCTTTTCTTGAAAAAACTTATGCAACAAAAGTGGTTGTTTAAGTTTTGGGGAATGAAATTTAAATATCCAACAAGTACAAGGATTGTTATTTTAAGTCCAAATTAATGAACTGCTAGTTAATAAACAGATGTTAAAGTGATTTGAGACAGTATTCTCCTATCTACCTAAATATACATAATTAATCAATTATAAAACTAGATAATTAAGTACAGTTGAACTAATCAAAATAATTATGTAAAGGAATTTTTTGAAACTTGCAGATCTCTCTACACATATAGAAAGCTAGGAGTACGCCACACTACGTGTTACATAATAGGCTTCGCTGAAGTTGCACGCAAAATGTAAAGTCTATACTCTTTTCATTCAGGAAGTGCCCTACAGAGAGATGGACAGACTTACAATCATAAAAAATTGAAATTTTTTACATTCCAACGACTGACATAAGAGGAATTGTGGCAGTCTACTGAGCGATAGATTTCAATGGCGCTATCACATAAGTTTGGACGTTGTATGTAGATAAAAGTAACATACAAAATTCAAAGTTTCAAGGCTTTCCACATTCACACTTTTATTCATTAAGTTGGGTTTGATAGTAGGGGTTTAAGTACCAAAGGTTTTGGTGAGTTAGCGAGAGTACTACAACGCAAGAGTACATAAAATTCACATATTGTTTCTGACTCTTAATATTATCTTTCTACTCTATTATACCTTTCTTTCTCTATGAATCAAAGTCGCATGTGAAATCTCATATGAGTGGATTTTGTTGATAAATTTTTTTAACCTCATATTACCCATTTCCTCTATACTTACCCATAAGGCCAATGTAAAGATATTCCTGCGGTAAGATAGACATGTGAGAAATTATACATCAATATTTTTTACATCCCCTCGGTAAACAAAGCAGAAATTATGCCAGTCTTCTGAGTGAGTCAACTAAATTCCAAGTATTGAAGCGTCTGAAATCTAACGCTGTCATAGATTTAAATCCTGGAATCTGGAATCAACATCCATCTGAACAGATCCAAAACAGTCGGCGACGAAGAAGCTCAAAACAAACTCTCCACATCGTTTCGACATCAGATGAACTTGGACTACAAACAAATGTAATCAAGATGAAGTGGCGTTCTCATTGTCTTATCAGGTACACAATTGGAGCTGAACTTAACTTTCTTATTGAATCAACCCTTCCCACCATTGCTCTACGTGATGTGTAAATTCCACGGTTGGTATATATGCACCAACCTAGAACCCTTATCTGACTATTTAGAAATAAGTTTCATTCAAAATTAAAAATTTACGGATAGATATTTTCTCAAAATTTCATGTCAATCGATGCATTCAAATTTTTCATTATGTTAGGTTTCATAGCGTGTTCGAATAATAAACGTTTTGGTGACTTAGGGAGGGTAATAGAACGCAAGATTGCTCAGAATTCAAATTTTAACACCAATTTTAACTTTAACGTAATGTTAATATGTCGTTTTAGGATGTTGTTATTTCAGCTTTACATTATGCTAAATCAAAAATGATTAGTGCTTATCCATAAGTAAGAGTGGTTCTTGAAATTGTATTACGTGATTTACAGGCTTCCAAAAACTGAAGAGTAAACATTCTTTTAAATGCTGAATCTTTTTTTAAATCTTTACTTACATATTCATAAAGAATAAGGAAATTATTGAGTTTTGAAACGAAAAAGTTTTGGAAATATTTATTACTAAACTTGCATTACAAATGTTTAAAAATTCAGAAATATGTTAAAATTACGTTTTTTATTGTTATAGTTATATATAAATATAGAGTAGACACTAGAATATTTAAACTAAACAATAAATTAGATACTCTGTTTTTGTTTTCTTTAGAATGATTATGGAAAATTTTCTGTTAGTTTGATTTTTTATAACTAATTGTCATTATAGAAAATATAAAATACGAGTATACAATAGTCTGAAGTAAAATTTTTGGGGTTCTGGTATAATATAAGTTATAAAAATGTATAAAGTAATCATACATCATGAAAAATCAAAAAGATACAAAATATTAATATTATAAATGTAAAAGTACAAATAAATTCGATTTAACAAAGTGATTCCCTGACATGTCTTCTCCATACCCTTGGCATGTTGTAAATCCACAGCTTTTACTATCTAAACAAGATCTTTATTGAGCTCATGAAGCGACAGAACATATCACGCGGAATATCCTCTGTAAACTGGCAGCAGTTGAGTTTGCTGAAACTGCAAATTTTAACGATTTGGTGTTAACACATTTTCATGGCCAGTTCTAATTTTAAGGCAATGAGTGTGAATATATTCATACGGAATATTTATGGGATTCATCAACCTAAGCTGGTTAAATTATTATTATTCTCCCTTCGAGGTATCTTGGTGTTAACTGGTTAAATTGTAAATTTGATACAACTAAAAATAATCACCCAATTTTTAAATTTTAATTTATGTTGTGTGCGAGGCTATCGAATCAAAAAATTCATCTTTAAGCGACTCAAAAAATATTGTTTTATTCTGCAAGGCCATGCAGGATATACAAATTTTAAATTGAAAATTGTGGTGTGATGTCATTATTAAATGAATAGAATTTATAATCCTACAAATTGCTCGAAGAATATTCATACCAACTTAAAGGTAACATTTTTCAATATATGTATTTTTTTTATATTGACAAAAAGCTGAGAAATTGGACTTAGTCATAAAAGGACCTATGCGCTGATTCCGGAATGACAGAATATTATGGATAGGTACGTTTGGGGGTAGGAGACGCCTCCTGCCAAGATCCACGAGGAATTATTTTGACATTAATCTCAGTCATGTATCCTTGAAAGAAAGAAAAGCCAGCTCTGTACCAGGTTTTCAAGTCAAAGCAGGCAGGGTGTGGCCGCCCTTATGTCTAGGCTAGCAACAGCCCTTAACACCTAGGGAGCCCCAACCTCTCATCCAAAAGGTTGCCTAGATCTAAGTGGCATATCGGTATTTGTTTTACTCAATTTAGGTTCAACTGAAAGGTATAAACTAGCCAGAAATGAACCTTACGTGGGGATTGTGTATTTAGGTCGTTCGGCATTGTCAATTTTAAATCTAATATGTATTTTTTTAATGTAATATTCTGTTAATAATATTCTTTTTCAGGCTATACTAAAACTTTACGTATTTTATGTTTTGCAAGAACGCTATGAAGTCAAAATTATGCTAACTCTTATGTTCTGGCGCAATATTAGGTAAACCTTCTCTTATAGTAGTCCCGGATGCTTATCAATCAATACAGTTATTTTTATATTTCCTTATTCCTTCAACTAGTTAGTATAACAAGGGAACAATAGCTGATGCATATTTGAAAACTTCGCCAATGTATTGCCATGTTTACATTGTTAATGGTGGATTATAAAGGATAAAAGTAGGGCAGATAAGGATATATAGGAACATAAGCCAGGAACATCTACAACTTGCTTCCGATTCCAATTTCAACTAGTGGCAGTAACGAACTAACTTGTTCTACTTCCTACATTCATACCATAGTAAAAGTTTTCTTATTAGTCGAGATTTCATCCAAACTTATCAACTTCTGGATAATTCCGATTCGTCGGCAACAGATCGATTTGTATAGAATATGAGCGAGACGTTACAGAAAAATATGAAAATTACAAAACATATCAAAAATATACTTACACCATAATTTAAAAAGTTAGTTGTCAAATCTACCACAAAAATATCTAAAAAGCAATTAAAAACGATCCAAATTCGGTTCTCTCTCTTAAGAGTATATTCAACGAGATATAGGTGGAATATTAAAAAGACATGAAATTCAAAGCCAACTTTCTTTATTTTGGTGTCAACATACCTGTATAAACAGGTCACTCAGCATAACAAACTTACCACTTAGCATGACAAGACTTATCACTCAGCATGAAAACACTTATCACTCAGCATGACAAGACTTACCATTCATCATGACAAATCTTGCCACTTACTCACCCAATTAGGCACACAAATCTTAACATTTAAACACACATTCATACTCTTTCTACATTACTCCCTCAAGACTTTGCTATAAACATTACCCACCTCTCAGTTGTTAACAAGGAATTACCCCACCGAGTAGAAGGTTGCAGAAATTAAGTGACGTTTTAAACCAAAGCGTTGAAAAATCCTTCGGCATATGGGTTCCTCTCAGAGAGTCAGAGAGTAATTGTTGATTAGAAGACCGACCTGAGAGGGCAAAACGTGAAAAAATCTGCCGTCCTGTGTTGTCAAATTCATAAGATATCCATGAGTATACAATTTCTTTAGTTTGTACGCCTTGCCCTTTTATGAAACTACCTTCACATATAATTATACATAATATAAAAAACTTTATCAAACCGACTCAAAAATTGAAAACCTATTTGACAATTCCTCTACGTACTTGCAATATGCTCATATTATTATCGAAGGGCAATATTTATTATAGAGCAGCCATTAAAGTTACCAAAAGAGAAAATAAGCTTTAACAAAAACCGTTAAATTATCAAAAAGCTGGCAGCTAGTTATTCGTTGCTGATTGGTTGAACTTAGCGAATCACGATATAGCTCCACCACTGCACTCGCCTTTATAAATGGATGTGCATAATTGGTTTCACGCATCTTTCGATAGAAAATTGCTCTCCTCAATGAGGTTAAAATTTCTCAGGAGTTGCATTAAGTTTAATTCTTGTTTCATTGAAATGTATTAATATGATTTAAATTTAAAAACATAAATGATAGAAAATTAGAAAATCATAAATTAGATCATGACTATAAAGAACAGTACCCAACAACTTTTCAGGTTTTCTAATAAGTAGAAGTATTTAGTAAATTATATTTATCGTCTAGTGAGTTAAGGAATTTTGCATCCAATTCTTAATCATACGGACAAGGTTCGTCGATAAAAACTTCACAAGTTTTACAATCGGCTAATGATATCCAGGACAGTACATGCCAAGGACGTGGATAATGTATGTAAAAGTGTTGTGTCAACCGAACTATATCGAGTAATATAACTAAAATTGATACCTATTACGTGTAATAAGCAACATTGTTACTGAGTAATCTTCAACCAACATGGATTAAGGAAAGCATGCTTAGGAAACCTTAGCGTACACAGTAAGTTAACTATTTCAAAAACATTAACACAAAAAAGTAATGAATACGATGTAACAGTATACTGCAAGTAAGGCACCACAGACACATAGGAATATTCACTCTCGAGGAACTAAGAGAACGTAATTACAAGTTAGAAGTTTAGGAGAAACAAACTGCAGGAAACCTTAACCATATAGGCAATGGACTTGGTTAACTACTTTACGGTCTGGGTTACCACAACCACGTAACGAGTACAATATAACAGTATCCTTCAAGTTTGTGACTCCACACACACACACACACACACACACACACACACACACACACACACACACACAACGCGCGCGCGCGCTCGAATATTCACCCTCTGGGAACTGAGAGATCGTAATTACAAGTTAGAAGTTTAGGAGTGGCCAACTGCAGGAAACCTTAACCATATAGGTAATGGACTTGGTCAACTACTTTACCGCCTGGGTTACCACAACTACGTAACGAGTACAATATAACAGTATCCTTCAACTTTGTGACCCCACACACTCACACAACGCGCGCGCGCTCGAATATTCACCCTCTGGGAACTGAGAGATCGTAATTACAAGTTAGAAGTTTAGGAGTGGCCAACTGCAGGAAACCTTAACCATATAGGTAATGGACTTGGTCAACTACTTTACCGTCTGGTTACCACAACTACGTAACGAGTAAAATATAACAATACCCTTCAATTTTGTGACTCCGAACACACGATTATTCACGCTCTGGGAACTGAGAGAACGTAATTGCAAGTTAGAAGTTTAGAAGTAACTAACTGCAGGAAACCTTAACCATATAGGTAATGGACTTGATCAACTACTTTACCGTCTGGGTTACCACAACTACGTAACGAGTACAATATAACAGTATCCTTCAAGGTTGTGACTCCACACACACACAAGTATTCACGTTCTGGGAACTGAGAGATCGTAATTTCAAGGTAGGAGTTTAGGAGTGGCCAACTGCAGGAATGAGTGATGCTGATGGACTTGTTAACTAGGTTACTACAACTATATGAAGTAGTCAGGATCTTTAGTGTTACGGAATATTTTCTTCTTTAGTATGCCTTAAGAATTAGTACTCCTAAATTCACAATGTATAAGATTAATTTATATACTTCTGTATATTTATTTTGAATGCCTACCGTTTATCATTACATCACTCTTTAATTCTATTATAAATATATTACTGTTAATAACACTGTACTAGTTATAATGCTACAATTATTTTGGAATCCAATTTTGATACAAGACTTCATTTTTTTATTTTATTCTCAATTACTATCAATATCGTTTATCCTAGCGGCCCATCATGAATCCTTTAATGGAGTAAAATACTTTTTACACCGGAAAATGTTTTAGTCACTATTTATATTGGTTAGGATCGTTGAGACGTATAACTTCATGGATACTACTGATTATTGCCACACCAACTTTAGTCTGAAGGTATTGAGATGCCGTCGTTCTGAATTTTCCTTTAAAAATTACCCCTCGTTTCTCGAATTATTCGATTTACGTATTTTGGAGGAACTTACATTTTTAATCAGCGTTCCGAGTAAACTGTAGAATGTTCAGACTGGGCAAAGTCAACATTTGAAGTTCCATGAAGTCTTCATTGCACGACTGTCCAGATTGTAATTTTTAAAGTACGCTGGCATTTGTTTGCTGTTAATACTTTTTGAAGTCTGTATTGAGGAGAAGGTCTGCCCGACAATCACAAGCAATAAAATAAATGTGGATGGGAGACCGAATAGGACTTTATATATATATATATATATATATATATATATATATATATATATATATATATATAAATATGTATATATATATATATATATATGTATGTATGTATGTATGTATATGTATATGGAGAAGTCGATATTGATCTGATACACATTATCTCTAAGTTATATTATTTTTTATTCACCTTTAATATGGTATAATTCAGTGAAAAGTCCTATATATGCGTATTTTATTTATTTTCTTTTAATATAAAAATTTCATTTTCATATTGTATGTTCAGTATGCTATTTACTATCAAAAATAACCTCAAAGTGTGGAGTGTTCTACAATATTTATTAGTGTTTAGATTAATGAACTGCTATTGACAGTCATTTTCGTTAACTGTAACAATGCTTGAAATGATTTAACATAAATTGTATACAAATTAACTTTGTAATGATCAAACCTTGAACATCAAAAGTGGTCTAGGAGCAGAGAAACAATTTGCATTAAATCAAGACACATCACCTGGTTTTTCATGAAATCGATGGAGACGAGTGTCCAAATAAATTGATCATAAGCCACACTAGTTTTATGAAGGTCAAAATATGAGGTCATAAAAATGGATAAGAATATTAAAAACTTCCCCGATTTTATTGTTCCTAACTTGACCCCCTTAAATCCGACCATTAGACAACTAGAAAACACTGTAAGTCACCTATTTAATGGTCTGTATTTGGTTAGCTGATGTTAATTGTAATATTTATGTACGTGTCTGGTGGTTTTTATAAATGTATCGAGCCAAGAAAAATATGATCTAAGAAATGTCTCTACCTATTTCATGATAAACTATAGTGTGTGCTTAAAAAATGTAATTTGGTTCTCGACTCCTGAACTACAAAAGCTGAACTCAGCCAATACAAAAATTAAACTTAATTTTGTAACACTTAGTTGCAGCCCGCAATTCTACGGAAGTGGTAAAATTTTATAAAAACTGTGACGTAACCATTTGCAAGGGAACGACGCATCATTACACAGGCATGTGTTGTGATGGGTCTGGTAATTACCGATCCTAGTAATGACTCGTGAGTAATGACCCAAGCCTCAACAATAACACAGGCTTAGCTCAGCTAGTGTGTAAAAAAGCTGTAAAGTTGAGTAACACATTTTACGACATTTAGTTACACAATAGTGGAACAATTGGGAGAGTAAAGATTTCACTATCTTTTACTATAATTTTTGCCCTTCAGTTATGCTCTACTCAAACGAAAATTTTTATCAGAGATAAAGTAAACTTCTTTGCTAAGCTAAAAACGTACTACAGAATTAATTAATAACATCATAATTCTCCAGAATGATTCACTTCTGGCTGGCTTACACCTTCCAGTTCAACCTACACTGGGTAGAGCAAAAATATTTAAATCTGGGCAACCTTATGGATGTCCAGGAGTGGCACATCACTAACCGCAAATATCGAGATATTGGAGTACAAGGGTAGATCGATAAGTCTAGTCTACTACGGGAGATGACTGCTAGAATTGGTGTGGCTCCCTAAGTGTTAAGGGCTGTTGCTAGCCTAGACACCCTCTGCCTGCTTTGAGTGAAGAGGCTGGTACAGAGCTGGCTGTCTCTTCTTCCAAGGAGACATGACAGGAATTCCCAAAATCTTTCCTCTTGGAACTTGACAGGAGGCGGCCTCCACCCACAACCATACTCATCCAGAATATCCTGTCACTCCGGAAGCAGCGCATAGGTCCTTTCAGGACTAAGAGCAATCCCTCCGCTTCTTGTACTAATAAAATAAAAAAAGGATCAGAAACGTCAATTCCGTGGAATGTTTCTCTGCTAAATTAAATAATACTGTTCTTGTTATTAAATGCCCATTGCATACTAATCCACTTGGTTGAACATGAAATTGGTTCAGTTCCTTTCAACTAAAAATTATAACAAGGGTAAAAAACATACATATTTGTTTTTAAACTTTTCAAGGCTGTTTATTTTCTTGATAACTTTACTACTATTTGGTATAAATAATAAAATAATCATAATCATGATACTACGTGCTTCCTGAACAATTTACACTATTTAATGCGATCTTATGAAAAACGTAATTTAAACATTGTTTCAATTTAAAATTTGAAAGATAACGTTAGCCTTATTGCAGGATATGTATCCAACTAATTATTTTGTTCTTTTTTGATTGCATCAGCAAATCAGCTCAACTGTTATCAAAGATCAGTAGCCGTTTATGAATGCCGAATAGCCGAAATGATGCACTAATCCACGAAATTAATATACGAAACGGAAAATACATACACGATACAGTACATATTAACATTTATTTGTTAATAAAGCACCGTTATATTTATTATTAATAACTCATGCAGTTAATTTATCCATAATACTAGCACTTACTCATGGCTTCATACGCAATATCATAGCCTTTGCATGAGTTTGTCTAGTTGCCACAATCAAGAAAATATGTCAAAAGTGTATATTTATGGCCATTGTAATTTTTCAGATCTTAGTATTTTTGTTTGATTTTAACCTTGTTTCTACAATCAAGGAAATATGTTAAAATATTTATATCTATATTGTTAATGTAATTTATTTTGGTCTTATTGTCTTTGTGCTAGAGTTTATTTTGCTTTGTTTCCCCGATTAAGGAAATATATATAAATACACCGGTATGTGAAGCTTACCTCTGTCAAAAGACAGCTAAGATTGGTTTACTAAAAGTCTTACTAAATTTATAGCAAATGTTATATCGTAACTTTGTCTTAAATATCTAAATTACTGTTTTTATATTATTATTTTTACCAAAACTTTTAATTTTTTATCTGGACGTTTTCTTACTTCACGCTCAACAATGGGTGTAGGAAAAGATGAAATAAGAAGTGATGTTACTATTATACCAAGTTTACTCTATGCTCTCAAGACTAAAAATGTAAAGAAATTGTAAAATAGTGGTTAAATTGCGAGTAATTAAACATATGGTTGGGCTGTTGTAAAACAATATTTACACATAACAGTTGATTACATTAAGCAGACTCTTTCAATCTCTATACTACATTAAATAAAAATCTTATTCTTTCTTTATTCACCTTATTCTTCCGTTAAGTTTTACGATATTTTAATAGTTATTCTGCTAATCGGGGTGGAGTCGGATGCAAGTAATCAAAGATCATTGTAATCGGTACAACCATTCTTGAATTATAACGACTTTAAACCGGCTTTATTTGTGTATATAGACTAAAATAGTATTCTACTTATCAAACCAGTTTAATTCAACCAACAGAGAGGGAAGTTAAACTGTACTACCCTTTGCTATCTACTGGCTTTTGACAATTTTCGAGGAAAGTTCCACCAATTGAAATAGTTGAACGTGGGTCTGGTAGTCACCAGTGCTGTGGCCGACAGTCTCCAAACTCATGCGCTCTGTTTAACAAACAATGACGTCATGTCGTACAACCTTTGTTAGTTACAGTCACTAAACTGACCAACCGATAGTTATTATTGCAGTTAAGTTCCCTTTGTACGGAGTTTGTTGCTAAAATTCGTGTGCATCCACAGAACGTGGTATAAAGTGTGAACATTTTCAGTGACTACTATAAGGGTCACAAATCTGTTTCAAACCCCCACTTTTACTTTGCACTTTTGAGATTTAAAATCACTAAAACATCAGCTATGCACTGTAATGTTTAGAAATTATTAGCTCGTTAACATTTATATTCCAATTAAAAATCATTATGGAATGTAATAAATTTTGTATAGTTCATTTTAAAATACAAGGCTTAAATTCCCAAAATAATGATGATTTAGGATGTTTCGTATAATATATTAAAATAAGGAATATTTTATTTTACCATGCAAAGTTATGACTAATAAGCTTTCTCTGATAATTGATCTGAAAAACAACGATTTAATAAGACTTACGAACCACGATCGGGCAGGCGAGCTGCTCGCAAGAACAGGATCGGGCAGACGAGCTGCACGCTAGAACAGGATCGGGCAGACGAGCTGCTCGCAAGAACAGGATGAGGCAGGCAAGCTGCTACCCGCAAGAACAGAATCGGGCAAGCGAGCTGCACGCTAGAACAGGATCGGGCAGACGAGCTGCTCGCAAGAACAGGATCGGGCAGGCGAGCTGCTTGCAAGAACAGGATCGGGCAGGCGTAAGCTGCTCGCAAGAACAGGATCGGGTAGGCGAGCTTATCGCAGGAACAGGATCGGGCAGGCGAGCTACTTGCAAGAACAGGATCGGGCAGGCGAGTTGCTCGCAAGAACAGGATCGGGCAGTCGAGCTACTTGCAAGAACAGGATCACTCATCGGTCCTCGATCCAAGCAGCAGCCATGCTCTGCTTTGCTAAATTTTGAATCTTGCGATAACCGCCTTACCCGCTACACTGCGCCATGGGCAAGTGTAAAGTATAATGTATAGTTAATTCAAAATATAAATATTTTCAACTTTCGGATTTAATAAGAGTAATTCTGTTGTACCGTAGTTGTATTTATTATGCTGAATCGCGGTAGGAAGTAGGCTCTTTTGTTAACTAGACGCGTAAGAAACTTTAATTTTATTTTGTTACTTTAAACCTTTTGGAGAGGTATACATTTTTAGTTTCATTTTAATTTTAATTCTTTTTTGATCAGACTCTTAATAATTAAGAGTAGGTAATTATTAGATTTGATCGATTGTGAGAAGTTTTTGAAGAAAATCAAATCTAAAGTTTGTAAACTTTGTTAATTTTTTGGATGAACTTTAATTAGGAATAAATCAAGTATTTCCGAAAAGTTGTTTTGATTTATAAAGTATTAGCTCCAAAGTAATATAATATATGTACTATAATAACGGTACACTGTATTAAAACATTTGATCTGCATTTAAAGTCTGCTCAAAGTTAACTTCTGGCATGTACAGGTATGTACATAGGGATACCTAATTTAATATTGCACAACTACATTTAAAAAACCTACTACTGCTTTATATATCCTTATTTATCATTTAACCATTTATATTCCTTTCCATCTCCACCTCCATCAAAACTAGCGCTGCTGCCGATCAATTTAATTCTAAAGAAAACTTTTCTAACAGTCTCAAGAAAAGCCAGATTGTGCTCTTCTAGACTATTAAGTCACGTGTGTCAAAATGAGTACCCATGTAATTAACACACAATCGCCAAAGCACCTTTAAGATTTGAAAACATCAAACCAAAATTATTACTTCTCATCCAACTATGAGCAAGACGATTGAAATTACATAGGAAAACCAAGTCGGGTTTAAGCTGTTAATTAGGATGGCTTGTAGCCAAAAACAGGAACTTGTGGATAGATGGTTCACATTGAGAACAAATTATTTATACGTATTATGGACAAGTCGGCCGATTGGAGCTTAACTGGGAAAGTAAAACTCGTGGTCAATTACTGATTCAATTACGGAGTTTTGATTCAATTACGAAATGGTAGACGAGAAACCTCATGCTAACCTTAGAGGTATGGAAAGTGGAAATTAACTAACCTGTTAAACAAAAGGAGGTATAATTCAAATGTAAAATCAAAATGTAAACCTAACGAAACCAGAGTAAGTTTCCTTAAAAATAGAAATGACACGTAGCACACAAGAGTAATACCACTTTATACCATAAACTATGACATTGGGGTATAATAGAATATACCATCCTGCCTTTAGATCTTGGACAAACCAGTCAAGAATTATAGTACGAAGAATCTGCCTCGTTAATTGTCGTTACCTAAATAACAATGATAACGACATCTTGGAATTCTCGATGTTACTACTAAACATTACCAAACTAAGAATATCCTCACGAACGGTAAAAAGAAAGAATAAAATGTGCTTATTTAAAAAAATTATTTTTCAGTTTATTACCGACCAAATCAATTTTTTGGGCTCTTGCCACCCAAAACCTACGCATATTTATTTGTAGATGCACAATAAGATAACATCTGCAGATCTACAATATTTAAGTGGGAGAGGTAACTTATAACTCCTAACTTCGCCTCTAAATGTTCACTTTTCATTTTTATACCATCATTTTACAAATACCTAGCCACTTTTGGAATTTTGTTGATTAAGAAAATGACTATTATTTGTAAGAATTAGAATCAGTCTCATTTTAGAGTCTTTGATACTTTCATCTCTACAAATGCTTACTAAAAACTTAAATATATTTTCTTAATTGCGTGTAACTCACTTTGACACACGAGACAAATCTTTCTATTGGTATCATAGCAACTTCAAACATCTCCGGTACACTTATTTATAGTCGAATGAACGATAGGCAATTTGCGTACGAACTGGTTTTTCTTAAAATCTATAAAGAAATTTTCCTAGCAAGGAAATTAAAACACCAGCCGCGTTATTTTCGAAGGAGGTCAAAATAGAAGGTTTGTTTAAAGATTAAAAATATTTCATGATCATTTTTCTCTCAAATCGTATTTTTTATAGCTTTGCACACTTAAAAACGAACGTCTGACATAAATAATCATTATATAACCATTATTTAGTTACCATTTAGTTACCAAACTAACTACATAAGGAAACTTAAATTTGCCATTTATGGTGTTTGTGATATTTATGTGTCTTACTTGTTTTTAAATTTGTCAAGTTGGAAAAAACATTATTTGAGAGAAAGAATTTCATTTTATATTTGTAAAATTGTGTTATGCTCTCATTTTTGACCTTTCACCACAACTAGCTCACGATCTATTTATTTTGTAGGAAACATTCGTCCGTCGATTTCAAAAAAAAAATTGGTTTTGTATTTAGGCCGTGTAAATTGTTCCCTCGGCTTGTGAACTGTTGTGTTTTGAAAATAAAAAAGAGAAAAGTCTGAATTTTATTGAAGCAATAGATCCAAAATTGTTAAATTTACGCTTAATAGCAGAGAAAACATCCGTGGCATAAAGCTATGCCTCAAGGAGAGGGCTTGAAATATCACAGCCAAATATTTTTGTCGATAATTTAACGCAGGCTTTTATAATTATTGGCAAAAACTGTGTCCGTACATTAAGATTTAAAAATATTAAGTTTAAAATAGGTCGTTATATTAATTACGTGTTTACAGATGTGAAATTGAATATTCAATAAGTAATCCTGTAACAATCTAAACATTTTGTATAAGTCCATTAATGCATCTTTTATATTTATAAATATTCTTCATTTAAAACAAATACTTGTTATAATTGAAAGATAAGCAGGTTTACCAAAAGTAATTATACTATTTATACACTCCAGATATCATTGAAAATGGCTTAGTTATTTTACATTATTTAACGTTCTACTTTATAGCGCTGAATTATTTTTATCCCCATAATACTGTTTAATACGTAATGTTTAATACGTTTTCGAATTGATACGAATTAAATATTATTAACAAAATCTCATTAATAAAACGTCATCCGACGCGTGTTCAAACACTGAAAGTAATTACCTATTCAATATCGGTGAATAATGTAGAACTGTCGCAACACCGATCTAGCGAGTGATTGTGATATTTATTGACTGAATCCTCAGTATGAAAACTCGACAGTTAATGTGTTTTTGGTTATTAAATATGACATTAACATACATCATATAATATCAATTTCCACTTAATTGCGTTTCGTCAAAAATCTAATTAAGTACATGGTAATTGCAACAGCCTGCGAATTAATTACCATATCGAACGAAAGCTCGAAATATTACGGGCGGAAATGATTTATGAGCAAATAAATGATGAGTTATAACAGATTTGTGTGCATAACGTAGCTATGATGGGACGGTTTGATTAAATGTGAATGTTGAGTTTGGCTCACATTCCTCTTAGTGCAATGTCTGGAATTTGGAGCCATGTTCGTCTGAAGAGATCCAAAAGTCGGCAACGAAGACGTTAAAACGAACCCCTTGTATCGCTTCAACTTCAGAGACCTGATGTAATCTAGATGAAGAGATATTCTCGTTGTCTCATCAGGTACTCAGGTACACAATTAGGTGCACTACGATGTTTTGGACATGATCCCAAAGCACGCTGGAGAAATCTGGTTTTCTACACTTAATGTTGGTGTAAAGATTAATTCAATGCAACTATTAAACTAAACTCCATTTACTTTCCGATTATGGCAGCATTGGAAATCTGGCCATGGCACAGATTCGCATCTAGAGTCTGGAGTCCACATCTGTCCGAAAATTCGTCGAAAAATAGTTAAAAAGGAGTTATAAGAGAACTCCTTGCATCGTTTCGCCTTCAGCGTCACCCAGGCATAAAGGGAAATCAGCCTGATGAAGAGGATTTCAGTGTTGAACTGTAACGCTGTGCTAAACGGAAGGTGACTGGAACTTAAATAAGTATTAGTATTAATTGTGTATGTGTAAACATGTATAATACTGATACTTCGTAAGCATCTGGTAAATTTTTGAAAAAGAATTCATGACATACTATTAAAAAAAAAACCTTTTACTATTAAGTTATTCTAAACATACGTGTTATGTATTGAGCCGGTTCAAAGTCTTGAGCCCAGTTATCTCTCCGGCTCATGTATGAGTGTCTTTATATAATACATGTTAGTGTTGTTCTTTGCGGCTGCAGAAAACACTGACTGTACTGATTCAGAGCGCTCTGCACGTCCTTTTCAGAGTGGTCAAGGAACTTCTGAAATTCTTGTATGTTACAGGAAGAACTTGTAGTGAAATCTTTCCTTTTAATGTTTTTTTTTTTTTTTTTTTTGTTAATTCTGTTTTATTTTCCCACTAACATGCTGGCGTAAATTCTACGTTTCTCACTGACGAGTAAGTTTTTCTTTCACTCTTAATTTTAGTGTTTATTTAGTGTTCAAAGTTTGTGAAGGTTGAGAGCACATGCTAATCTGTATTTCATTTGATATTTTGGTTCTATCCACGGTGTTTCTTTTTCCCTTCTACGTTTAGTTCTGATCCGCCATCCCGTTCGCCACCATGGGTGCTCGCTTCCTAATTGTCTACTTTGGGTGTGCGAACGGGGATGTGCGGTTTCAATAATTTTTTAATCGGCAGAAATCTTAGAATTATAATCAATAAAAAACGTAAAAAAATATGAATCAAGAAGCTTTTTACGTTTTGAGTGCACTTACCATTATTTTTATAGGGTAGAACTTGATCAGCTCCTCTGTAGTGAAACAATATGAAAGTTGTAAACTATTTTCTGTTTTGGTTCTTAAAAGATGAGTTCCAAAAAATCATAAAATATAGAACATTGTCTCGTCTACAAAGTACTCTGAACTGTAACTGCCTCAACTAACTTACAATAGTTTCATAAGGTATTACAATGTTTACAAATACATGTATGCAGATACATTTTGAACGTCGCACATACCAAAATGGTAGATGGTAATATACACAACTATTACATTATCTATAAGTTTCCATTCACTCACCACGTGGTTTACTCGCCATTCACTCTTTTTACAACCTCTTATTACTTATATTTGGGTGAAATGTTATTCTAAAGTTGTGTATTTGTTTTATTACTTTATTCTCGGGCTAAAAATGGTCGTTATTAACACTATTAACAACGGTAAAGGTCAAACGTGCAACATTACGTACCGTAAAGAACCTAGACATGACGTAGCTATGGTTGGAAGGGTTAATTGAATGTGAATGTTGTATTTAGTTCCAGTTAACCTTCCTCTTATTGCAGCATACGGGAAGTCAGATTTAACTCCTGGAATCTGGAATCCAGGAGTTATGTTCGTCTGAAGATCATGTTAGAGAATACCACTTTACCTACATTACTCTATATTCAGTACTTTGTGTGTCTCTGATGTCCAATAGATGTAAAGAGCTTCTTCATCGCCAACTTTTCATGGATCTCTTCACAACAAACATGACACTGAATTCCTGGAGTCAACTCTGTGACAGCGTCAGATTCCAGTCACTGTGCTAAGAGGAAGGTGATCTGGAGCTAAACTCAACATTCACATAAATGACCTGGTGAATTTTACGATATTGTACGATGCTTACTTTAACCTAATACGTTGTGTTCCTCATAACGTAACACCTTCTTTGTATTAGCATTTGTATACTCAAGAGTTGCGTAATATTAGTTTACGCAACAGTTGCTTAATAGCACTTTTCGCAACAGTTGTTTAATACTACTTTGTACAACAGTTGCGTAATAGTACTTTACGCGATATTTGCGTAATAGTACTTTACGGAACGGTGCGTAATAATATTTTACGCAACTCACATAATGATGGCATTGTTTATAACACGTATAACTAAAAATCAGTTAATAATTGATAATGCATTTTAATGAACAAGTCATGCCCGCAGCACTTTTACTATCAATTGTTCAAATTGAAAGCGCGACCAGTAAATGTGTGATCAATGTTTTGACAGTCATTCATTATTCACCAATATTGAATGAGTAATGAATTTCAGTGTTCCCATATGCATCAAAATGTACGTTTATTGAATATATTTTTTACATTTCTATTTTCGTAATTGAAAAAGAATTAAATATGTATTTGGTGCGTTTATGAAATGGAATGTATACATGTCATGTTCTTTTTTTTGTAAAATTCGTCTGCAATATAACTCTTGTGGAAAGGTCTTAGATACTTTAAACGTGGTAGAGACTTCATTTCTGGTCAAAAAAAGAATTCTACTGAGTTTGGAGGCAAACGTCAAACTTAGAGGTAAAAAGTCAAGCATTTGTACAATAATCGTACAAGTTACCAATGTGATGAAAAACTGCGAGAAAAAAACTTAGGATGAATAAATTTATTGTTTAGTTCAATAAACCTTGCAATATATAAAGATTTATAGTGGATCCAAATAAGAGCACTACACCTTTTGATATTTTCCTGTATCCAATTATACTAACTGGTAAAGAGCATTAGCTAAAACTTATCAAATTACTTACACCGACATGCTTGATGTTGAATTTCTTCGGAGGTTACCTAATAACACTTAAACCCATTAAGCTTGCCGGTTTTCGCCACCTTATATTGGTTTATTTCCAGGCTGCAAAAAAAGTATAAAAGCCGGTTTTACTGTTTGATTATCTTTTTTCAGCAATATATGAACAATGTTAAACTTCTCAAACCTTTACGCTCTTATTTTTAATCGTATAGTTATTGAAGGTGTCTCATTTTAACAATATGATAAATACGTAACCAAAACTTTTCCTGTTTTAATATTTTTAATGGTTGCACGAAAAAACTCTTTGTTTCGATATTCATAAAGTATACATTTTACAGAAAATGAGCACAATGATAATACAAAATAATAATTAAGCACGATAATAATGAAATTACTATAAAATTGTACTTATTTACCAGGTAGGAGTGCGCTACAACAATTTTCACATAGCAGGCCTCGCTGTTGTTGTAATTTCAAATCTATTGCTTATTTTATTCTTGAGACTTCCAGCGCACAGACAACAAACACTCACGCATAAAATTAATCGTCACATTCCCCCGGCAGACAAAGGATAAATCTTTCGAGATACCTTACATGGGTTACTACATCACATGTTAAAATGTATTCTAGTAATGTGTGTACTCAGTTCGTTACAAATTTATTTATTCTGCGATTTTCTCGTTGCATCGTGGTTATTTATACGACAAATGTAAAAATTTTCACTAACGCTCAGCCAAAGTCCATAGAGTGGTATGCACTATCATGAAAATCGACGTCGCTTGTATGGAAATTAAGATTTTATGTGTTGGTTCGTTCTTGGGATATTCTGCCCACAAACAGAAAGACAGAATTGGAATATTTCCTACCCCTGTGTGACAGGCTTCGCTAACGCTCAGCCAATACGTCTTAATTAGAAATAAAAAACATTTCCTACACTCACAGTGACTTGTTTTATTTATAAAGCGTACTGCCTACTGTCATGTTAACCTAACAATTTTTAGATTGGCTGAGTTGAAGTTGGGAGAGTTCCCCTGGGCGAGTGTGTTGGCGACATGTGAAGCTATGCGGTAGAATGTGTGTTGCAGTCCACCCCCGCACTTATCCCTCACCTCGGTCACGATACTTTTCTCAACGTTACATGTGAAGATTTATCGTTTTACCTGTTTAAAACCAATATAATTTACTTGATTTATAATTTATTTCAAAACGCGTTATACCACATTCAAGATACTGAGAGTTTTAGTTTTTAAGAAAGGTATTGATAGGTGCATTGAAAATCGTACCTTGCAATTTGAATTTTTCAGGTGGTATTTTTTTGAATTGAACTATTCAACTGACTAAAAAATTGGAATTGTGCTGAAGAGTGATAATTTTGAAAGTACTTTTTGTAAATTTTTGCAAAAATTTAAGTAAATTTAAACTTTTTTTTAAATGCTCAATAATTATTGACCTTTAAATCGGGTACGGGTAGACCTACCTTTATATTTTAAAATCTTTCAAAAATCACATCTCTCACCCCCCCCCAACCCCACTGATGTGCGTGTTAAGATACTTTGGGGTGTTAAAAATTACTTTCCCAAATGCTTTGGGCTCTATATATAGTTCGTTAAAAGAAAGAATGTAGTTTTCTCGATTCATTTCTCGATTAATCATCTATACATCGTGGCCGGTTGTTTGTCTCATCCTGTATCCACTCTACAAGCACATAGTTGTCCTCGTACAGTCTGCTTTACAAATATGTTAACATTTTAAATTTGCTGCATTAGTATTTTTCAAGAATGAATGAAGCCCATTTGAAAATTTGTATTGGCTCCCCTCAAAATCCAACCCGTGACCGCTAGGTCGAAATCGGCTTTATCCATAGGATTCGGTAAAGGTTTACTAATCATGCAACGAATTATTACATAAATTTCTTAAAACCAATCGCTGAAGAATTTTAAAATGTATACAGGAGAAACCAAATCATGACCAATTATACAAATCTTACGGTTTTTATTTGTCAACAATAAAGATTATGAAGATATTCTCCCATGTTCGCTTATGTTGTGAAACACCTAGAGCTGTTCTAAATTTTTATTTGTTGATTAGGTAATTTAATACTAAACTAAAAAAATAATTTAAATTTTACTACCAAGATTGGTTTTAATTATTGTTTTAAGTATATCAATTTTTACTTTAGTAATTTTAAATTTTAGCGTTTTATTGATGGGTCTTGCCATTTTGTGTGTCATTCAGCTGTAGGTGAATCCCCGGTTGTATTTTATACCTGAACCTCCAACAAGTATCAAATTGCGATCTAAGGATTCCAGATAACGATCTCGTGTAGAGTAAGATCAAATAGTTCGGTAAGATTACGGCTGCATTTGGGATTTCCTTCTTTCGCTATCTCGTTTTTGAGTTTCGTTTGGGCTCGATGTGATCTTAGGTATTTGGATATCAACAAAGCGAGCTTCTGGTGCGGATAAGCGGATGATATTTTGAGCTAATGTATTAGTTTTTAATAATTAACCGTGGAATCTACTCCTCTGTGCATATTTCGCAGCTCTTTGCTCGACGAACTGGAGACATTGGAAATCGGAAGTTGAGGATAAACATTTACGTACTTTCCTGGTGACTATGATTATAACACTGTCTAGCTTGGCCTAGCAGGGTGGTTCCAGTCTTCTGTTATATGAACCACTACCCCAACTCTATGACACAGTTTTAGGTGTCTTGATTAATTGTTGAGTCTGCTACGGTTCCTGGAACTACCCAAGCCATTGTAGACTGAGCGATCCCTAGAAATTCCTCCTACGGCAAATTGTATCAGTCTTTTGGGAAATCTGTCGAACAATCGTATTTTCAATACAGTAATGTTTATATTGTAAGGGCTCACCATGTTCGAGTTAAACTTTATAACAAAATGTTGTAATTAATCGGTTTTTACTTTCTTTACTCCATCAGTAATTTATTACAACCTTCACACATGTAGAAATCATCCTTTTTTACATTTTAGCCACATTAGTAATACTACTGTACAATGTTTGTAAGCAGATTTAAACCTATTAATTCATGAATTGAAAGAAAATTAACTTGGAATGTGGCGTACCTTATGAAAAGTTTTACTTTGTATACCAAATATACAACTTAAACCATTTACATAAAGGAATGCTTGAGCGGAACTAATTTAATCATTTTAATTATTGCCTACAACTTTACCGGTGTAAAAGGTCAATAAAGTACGCGCCTAGTACATGTCTTCAATTCGAGTTTTAATTGCCAGTTTTTAACTACATCATTCATTTATAACCAATGCACGATCTAAACCAATTCTTTTTACTTTTAGTGAAGTTTATATACCGATTTATGACCGAGAGCTGAGAGCCAATATGGATTGTATTAGAACACAACCTAGTGTATCATCAATAGAGAAATTTACTATAAGAAAGAAATCGATTGGACACTTGCATTGGTTTTGGAGAGGATCAAAATAGGAAGCTATAAAAGGTATGGCATAATAATTTTATCACAGATAATATTTTCCCTAGCTTGACATATTTAAAACCAGTCATCCAACGTGTTTATACTTGTTAAATCAGCACCAGCTGACATTGGCATTTTTCAGTCTCTTTATCTAGATATCTGACGGTAATATAAGTATTATTTATATGATTGGGAGTGCCGATGGCCGAGTGGTCTAAGACGTTGGACTTTGGGCCTGAGTTAGAGATAGCGCAGGTTCGAATCCTGTCTGTGACCTTGCACTTTTTATCAGTACCATCGACCTTGTACTGTATCGACTCTCCCCCTTATTCTGTTTGATAAGATCCTCGCACAGGCCAGTGGCCCATGAGGACGGGCAGAATAAGGCATAAAAGGAGATCGGCTTCTCCTTTTAATAAAATATTAACTGTCAGTTTTAAGTTTATCAAGCTGAGATAAACACAATCTGAGAAAATAACTTGTTGTTTCGTAATTTTAACCCTTTTGATTCCGCCATATTTCGACCTCCACCATAAACATGCGCGGCAGGCGATAGATAGTTCCTAGCAAACATAATACCCATATTGTTTAAGAGAAAAAACAGGCTGTGTGTTTGTACAGTGCAAATTTGTTCTCTACTCCTAAACTATAAATGACTGCTGTTTTCACTCCCAGGACAGTATATGTGAGCGAGCGCAACTGGCAGAAATGGCTAGTTCGCATTCATAGTTTACCTCCATTTAGTTACACTCAAGTGACGGTACTCCACTCAAGCAGGGACGTAACCGGGAAAAAATAGGGGGGTCAAGACAAAATTGGGGCTTCCCACGTAAACATTCAAATTTTTGAAACTTTAAAATTTAAGATGCAAAATATTGAATTTTGCACAGAGTCTTTGAATAGGTTGTACTGGACGATTGATATTCATAATTATGGAAGCTTTCCTTTAGTAGGCTCTGTAGGATTAATAATTGAAATTGATTTGACTAATGTAGTAATGTAATTACACCATTCTTTTATTGCATGAAAAACATAATAATACAAATCAACATTGATAGATGATAACATGTAAAAGATTTTTAACAAAAATAAAAATTTTAAAGTTCTTCTTTGACTTTTGAGCCATCTTATCTAGTATTTGCTCTGGAGAAACTCACATTTTCCCATAGTGGAGTTATTGACCCGTTTCAACGTTGAGAACGATCTTTCAACAGTACATGTCAGTATAGTAATGAATTATTCAAATACTCGTAATAATAATCGTTTGCTAAAAGAATTATTGGAAATTTGGGAGGGGGGTTTCCGGACTGATGTATTTATTATATTTTGCCTTGTAGTAAACTATATTTAATTTATAACCGATTGATTAAATTACAGTCGTATGGACGCAAACTACATTCTTTTCACATATTATACATTTTTAATACATATAAACGTCCTAATTGCATTGTAACTATTTTGCCTGTTTATTCATTTTCTGTGATTCATTTCATAGATTTGCCCGTTTATTTGAGTTTTTTCCGGTTTACGGACGTTACTTTTTCCAATAATATTATATGTTGTGTGTTTATAGAGTAGTTATAAAGTAATCCAATGAAACTTCAAAAATACTAAATGTACTACATATAACTTGAATTAATTTATTAAAGTACACTATGGTGTACTTTATTATTGGTACCCACAAACTATACACTAATTTATACTTTTCAAATAGAGAAAATATATTCTGAAAATGTTCAAATTTTCATGGAATATTTTTAGAAAGCCATTTAATTTTAAGAATGAAAGGAACACCTCCTCACTGTCGGTTACGAGGGTAACATTACTTGAAATTTCCCATCACATAACAATCCAAAAGTAAAAAAATAATTTAAAAAATGAACGACCTGTTTGCGATCAAATAATAATTTAAATAACACTGCTGCTCTTGAAAAACTAAACGCAAGTGTGGCCCATTAAGTGTGTAATTTCAGAAAATAAAACTGCCACTTAATGGAACTTAGTTTCCCACTTGATTAGTTTTCCCGATCATTAGCTAGGCTCAGAACACCAAGCAGATAATCCGCACAATCGCTTCAATTAATGGCAGTATTTTGTCCCTTCGTTAATATTTAAACTTCTGTTATTAAAATGGTTTAATATAAGGGATGGATTCTCTGATGAAACCCGCGCCTGCTTCCTGTGTTCTCTGCTAGCCGGTGGCCTCACCATCTAAGGTGTCGAACTTTGGATTTGAGTTATAGATAACACAGGTTTAAATTCTGCATGTGGCAGCTGCGTAAATATCAGTACTGTCGACGTTACACTTTGAACATGTCGTATATAAACATATGTTTGATAAAATCCTTGCAAAAGCCAGTGGCTCATGAATACAAGCAGAATAAGGCCAAAATAGAATTGCCCTTTCCTTTATGAAAAAGAGATAGATGTAATGAAATATTCAGGTTTATCACGTAAAATGAATGTCAACTGTAAGGACTATTACGCCCTTACTTTTAGTCGTAAATTTACTATGTTTGACTTCATCATTTTAAGTAACTGATCAATACGCATTCAAACTCTTTTCCTTTTTTCTTGTTAAGTGTATAATTCCTAAGTATTTATTTAAAATATGAAGTATTTCGATTTTGTTCTAAAACTCTAATAAACAAACTGAAAACGTGAAAATAGCTTTTGGTTGTGTATTACTTTTATCTTTAAAATTCAGCATTTCTCGTATTCCTACTTGTGCTAAACTATTTGAGATTGAACGCTGTCGCTGCGTTCTGCAAGAGGGTGCTAAGGCAAAAAAGAAGAGAGCGGCTATAAAGCACCAGAATAGCTCATGCTGGTGGATTTTAGAATGAAGTAATGCCCATTGGGCGAACGATGGCACCCTCTTGAAGTAGTTGCAGAGATGGGTTTCCAATGCCTGGACCGGCAGGTTTTTAGTGTGTGAGAGTCCCACACACCAGGGCGAACACCTGTCCCTGACGGTGCATAATCCATTTTACTATCGTAAAAAAAAAAAAATGTATTCTTATTGGGCTAAAATCAGAATGAGCATTAGTACAACCGACTGTTAAGGACTCATATGCTACTTCCTGAAATGCAGCATATCCGGGATGGATATGGGTGACGACATCCGGTAGGGTTTACCTATGGCTGGTTTATACCTTCCAGTTGAACCTACACTGGGTACAGCTAAAACTGATGTCATCTAAACATGGGTAACCTTATAGATGTCCAAGATTGCCACATCACTAACCGCAAAATCTGAAAATATTGGAATTTAAAAGTAGATTGATAAGTCTAATTTACTGCGAAATGACTGTGGATTTGGTGGAGCTCCCTAAGTGTAAAGGAGTGCAGCTAAGATATAAGGGCGTGTCACCCCCTGCCTGCTTTGGCTGAAGAGGATGGTACAGAGCTAGTTCCCCCTTTTTCCAAGGAGACATGACTGATATTAATGCACAAAAATTGATACTTCAAAAATGTAATTTTACTCTTAGCATATCCTTGCGATTAAAAGTAAAAGTAAAGAATGTCTTATTTTACCAGGCGAAGTTAGGGCTAAGAAGCCCTCTCTGACACTTAACCTGGGGACCAACGGCTTAAAGGTGACTTCCGAACCACCAATGGCCGGGCAGGCGGGCCGCTTGCAAGGACAGGATCGCTCAGCGGTCACCTGTCCAAGCAGCAGCCACGCTCGGCGTTGCTTGATCTGGTTATCTTGCGATAACCGCCGTACCCACTACACTGCGCCATTGGCAACCTCAACAAAGATTAGTTACTTAGTCAATGATACGGAAAGGACCCTAAGGGACACTTTAAAGTTACTATAAGTATATATCAAGGAAAGCTCTATTGTTATTGACTCCTTGGCTAGGTTTACTGTTATCTAATTTCAGTATTTCGTGTAAAGAGTTTTCCTTGGTAGTAGCAAACAGAGATGTACTTGCTATTGGAGTAATTTTAACATTAACATTACAAGTTATTTAATGAGTATCGTTTTCCCATCATGTATTGACTTATCCTATACATTAATTCAATTATTAAATTAAATATTTAAAAGTTTAAAAATTTAATATTTTGGAATCAATACAGTACAGTAGAGCCTAGAGACAAATAATTTTCACAAAAATAAAAATGTTATTAATGTTATGGTAGGCTTGGTTGTATAAAACTTCTACACACTGAAATCAACATGATATTCTTCAGTGTTCTCGTGTTAATATTCGAGTGACAACTCAATGTAACATCTGGTGTTGCCAGTATTGGTGCTTTTGTTCAATACATTCTGAGGGGAAATTGTGTACAGTTTTGTTTCACAAGCCACGTCCGTCCTTTTCAACAATATAAACAGCCCTAGTGACGTAAAGGGTTACTACAGTTCTGGGGAAGGTAAACGTATAATCTTAATTTCTTGGGGAAGAGTGGGGAGGAGGATCAGTCCCATGCATGTGATATTATTTATTATAGATACAGGACGTTCAGAGTATTCAATCACAATGTTTTGATATCAGGGGTTTAAGTAATAAAAGTTTCGGTGGGCTAGAAAGAATACTACAACGCAAAAGTGAACAATAATCTAATATTATCTCTACACTTACATATCTACACTTATTATATATTATTATTATATTTTTCTTTTACCCTGTGAATAAAAGTCGCATGTGAAATCTTATACGAGAGGGGTTTGTTTACAAATCTATGTAATCTCCTATTTTCCATTGCCACAATGTTTACCCATAAGGCCAATGTAAAGATATTCGTGCGGTAACATAGACTAACGGGCAATTATACATAAATTTATTTTACATACCCCCGCTAAACAAAGGAGAAATTATGCCAGTCTTCTGAGTGAGTCAAATAAATTCCTACGTGCAGCGTCTTAAATCTAACGCTGTCACAGATTTGACTCCTGGAATCTGGAATCAACATCCATCTGAATAGATCCAAAACAGTCGGCGACGAAGAAGCTCAAAACAAACTCTCCACATCGTTTCGACATCAGATGAACTTGGACTACAAACAAATGTAATCAAGATGAAGTGGCGTTCTCATTGTCTTATCAGGTACACAATTGGAGCTGAACGTAACTTTCTTATTGAATCAACCCTTCCCACCATTGCTCTACGTTATGTGTAAATTCCACGGTTGGTATATATGCACCAACGTAGAACCCTTATCTGACTATTTAGATATAAGTTTCATTCAAAATAAAATGTATGGATATGTATTTTCTCAAAATATCATGTCAATCGATGCATTCAATCTTTTCATTATGTTAGGTGTCATAGCAATGTTCGAATAATACACATTTTGGTGACTTAGGGAGGGTAATAAAACGCAAGATTAATCAGATTTTAACACCGATTTTAACTTTAACGTAATTTTAATATTACGTTAAATTTAGCCACCAAGGTAGTAAAAAACACATGACAAATTGATTTTAATTATTTATTTTTATAATTAACTTAACCTTATTTTGTACCTGAAGATGGAATCAATGATTCCGAAATGTACATAGTAAGAAAAATAAAAGTTTAAAAGTGTTAAAAGTTTATTCATATTATGTTATTTAATGTTACGTTCAAGTTGTCGTTATTTCATAAGTTGTCAAGTTGTCATAAAATACATTAAAATGTAAGAAATGGTTGCTATTGAATTTAATCTGCATAACCAATTGCAACACGTTATTTTGTAACTTCATCCAATTATAACATTATATTTCATTTGTTCCTGCAATTATATGTACAACAGACAAAAATGTTACATAATAAAGATTAAAGATCTTTGTAAATACTAAAAATTAATAAATTTACAACAGTGTAATGCGCTTATCCTGTTCATAAATTCAATATTCATTTCCATGTACTTAGTTTGTCAAAGCATACTTAGTTTGTCAAAGCAAAATAGGATAAATAAATTACTACAAAAATAACTGATTTAACATGTTAATTATTTTCCATGTACTTAGTTTGTCAAAGCATACTTAGTTTGTCAAAGCAAAATAAGATAAATAAATTACTACAAAAATAACTGATTTAACATGTTAATTATTTTCCATGTACTTAGATTGTCAAAGCATACTTAGTTTGTCAAAGCAAAATAAGATAAATAAATTACTACAAAAATAACTGATTTAATATGTTAATTATTTTCCATGTACTTAGATTGTCAAAGCATACTTAGTTTGTCAAAGCAAAATAAGATACATAAATTACTACAAAAATAACTGATTTAATATGTTAATTATTTTGTGATTTTGATTATTTATTCGTCATTATAAAAAATAAAGATAAAGAAATTACTACAAAAATAACTGATTTAATATGTTAATTATTTTGTGTTTAATGTTTTATTCGTCATTATAAAAATATAATATTTTACAACAGTTAAATATTACAGACAAGTTGAAAAAAAATTATGAAGTAATCATATATCATAAAAAATCAAAAAGATACAAAATATTATTATTATACATGTAAAAGTACAAATAAATACGATTTATACAAATTGAATCTTTGACATGTCTTCTCCATATCTTTGGCTTGTTGTAAATCCACAGCTTTTACTATCTAAACAAGATCTGTATTGAGCTCATGAAGCGACTGAGCACATCACGCGGAATATCCTCTGTAAACTGGTAGCAGTTGAGTTTGCTGAAACTGCAAATTTTAACGATTTGGTGTTAACAAATTTTCATGGCCAGTTCTAATTTTAAGGCAATGAGTGTGAATATATTAATACAGAATATTTATGGGATTCATCAACCTAAGCTGGTAAAATTATTATTGTTTTCCCTACAAGGTAGCTTGGTGTCAATTGACTATTAATTAACAAATTATAAATTTTGTAAGACTAGTAATAATCACCCAATTTTTAAATTTTAATTTATGCTTTATGCGAAACTATCGAATCAAAAATTTCATCTTCAGGCGACTCGAAAAAAGTTGTTTTATCCTGCAAGGCCAAGTTTTAAATTTAAAATTGTGGTAGTGATGTCCTTATTAAATAAATAGAATTTATAATCCTACAAATTGCTCGAAGAATATTCATACCAATTTAAAGGTTACATTTTTCAATATAAGTATTTTTTTTCTCTTGACAAGAAGCTGAGAAATTGGACTTAGTCATAAAAGGACCTATGCGCAGCTTCCGGAATGACAGAATCTTATAGATAGGTACGTTTGGGGGTAAGAGACGCCTCCTTCCAAGATCCAAGAGAAATTATTTTAACATTAATCTCACTCAGGTCTCCTTGGAAGAAAGAAAAGCCAGCTCTGTACGAGTTTTTCAAGTCAAAGCAGGCAGGGTGTGGCCGCCCTTATATATAGGCTAGCAACAGCCCTTAACAACTAGGGAGCTCTACCCTCTCATCCAAAAGGTTGTCTAGATCTAAGTGACATATCGGTATTTTTTTTTACTCAATTTAGGTTCAACTGAAAGGTATAAACTAGCTAGAAATTAATCTTACGTGTGGATTGTGTATTTAAGTCGTTCGGCATTGTCAATTTTATATCATATGCTGTATGTATTTTTGTAATGTAATATTGTATGAATATTTAAAAAGGCCATACTAAAACTTTACGTATTTTATGTTTTGCAAGAACGCTATGAAGTCAAAGTTATGCTAACTCTTATGTTCTGGCGCAATATTAGGTAACCCTTCTCTTATAGTAGTCCCGGATGCTTATCAATCAATACAGTTATTTTTATATTTCCTTATTCGTTCAACTAGTTAGTATAACAAGGGAACAGTAGCTGATGTATATTTGAGAACTTCGCCAATGTATTGCCATGTTTACATTGTTAATGGTGGATTATAAAGGATAAAAGTAGGGCAGATAAGGATATATAGGAACATAAGCCAGGAACATCTACAACTTGCTTCCGATTCCAATTTCAACTAGTGGCAGTAACGAACTAACTTGTTCTACTTCCTACATTCATACCATAGTAAAAGTTTTCTTATTAGTCGAGATTTCATCCAAACTTATCAACTTCTGGATAGTTCCGATTCGTCGGCAACAGATCGATTTGTATAGAATATGAGCGAGACGTTACAGAAAAATATGAAAATTACAAAACATATCAAAAATATACTTACACTATCATTTAAAAAGTTATTTAACAAATCTACCACAAAAATATCTAAAAAGCAATTAAAAACGATCCAAATTCGGTTCTATCTCTTACGTGTATATTCAACGACAGATATAGATGGAATATTAAAAAAACATTAAAGTCAAAGCCAATTTTCCTTATTTTTGTGTCAAAATATATATGGGTCACTCAGCATAACAAACTTACCACTCAGCATGACAAGACTTACCATTCATCATGACAAAACTTGCCACTTACTCACCCAATTAGGCATACAAATCTTAACATTTAAACACACATTCATACTCTTTCTACATTACTCCCTCAAGACTTTGCTATAAACATTACCCACCTCTCAGTTGTTAGCAAGGGAATTACCCCACCGAGTAGAAGGTTGCAGAAATTAAGTGACGTTTTAACCGAACGTTGAAATCCTTCGGCATATGGGCTCTCTTCAGAGAGTAATGTTGATTAGAAGACCGACCTGAGAGGGCAAGCGTGTAAAAACTGCCGTCCTATGTTGTCCAATTCTTAAGGTATCCATGAATACAATTTCTTAAGTTGTACACCTTGCCCTTTTATGAAACTACCTTCACATATAATTATAAATAATATAAAAAAACTTTATCAAACCGACTCAAAAACTGAAAACCTATTTGATAATTCCTCTACGTACTTGCAATATGCTCATATTATTATCGAAGGGCAATATTTATTATAAAGCAGCCATTAAAGTTACGAAAAGAGAAATAAGTTTTAACAAAAGCCGTTAGATTATCAAAAAGCTGGCATCTAGTGATTCGTTGCTCATTGGTTGAACTTCAGCGAATCACGATACAGCTCCACCACTGCCACTCGCCTTTATAAGTGGATGTGCATAACTGGTTTCACGCGTCTTTCAATAGAAAATTGCTCTCCTCAATAAGGTTGCTCCTCAAATTTCTCAGGAGTTGCATTAAGTTTAATTCTTGTTTCATTGAAATGTATTAACATGATTTAAATTTAAAAACTTAAATGATAGAAAATTAGAAACTCATAATTTTCATCATCATAGATCATGACTACAAAGAACAGTATCCAACAACTTTTCAGGATTCCAATAAGTAGAAGTCTTTAGTAAAATATATTTATCGTCTAGTGAGTTAAGGAATTTTGCATCCAATTCTTAATCATACGGACAAGGTTTTTCGATAAAAACTTCACAAGTTTTACAAGTGGCCAATGATATCCAGGACAGTACATGCCAAGGACGTGGTTAATGTATGTAAAAGTATTGTGTCAACCGAACTATATCGAGTAATATAACTAAAATTGATACCTATTACGTGTAATAAGCAACATTGTTACTGAGTAATCTTCAACCAACATGGATTAAGGAAAGCATGATAGGAAACCCTAGTGTACACAGTAAGTTAACTATTTCAAAAACATTAACTCAAAAAAGTAATGAATACAATGTAACAGTATACTGCAAGTAAGGCACCACAAACACATAGAAATACGATATTCACTCTCGAGGAACTAATAGAACGTAATTACAAGTTAAAAGTTTAGGGGAAACAAACTGCAGGACACCTTAACCATATAAGCAATGGACTTGGTTAACTACTTTACGGCCTGGGTTACCACATCCACGTAACGAGTACAATGTAACAGTAACCTTCAAGTGCGTGACTCCACACATACACACACACACGCGCGCACGCACATATACACACACGAATATTCACCCTCTGGGAACTGAGAGATCGTAATTACAAGTTAGAAGTTTAGGAGTAGCCAACTGCAGGAAACCTTAACCATATAGGTAATGGACTTGGACAACTACTTTACCGTCTGGGTTACCACAACCACGTAACGAGTACAATATAACAGTATCCTTCAAGGTTGTGACTCCACACACAAGTATTCACGTTCTGGGAACTGAGGGATCGTAATTTCAAGGTAGGAGTTTAGGAGTGGCCAACTGCAGGAATGGGTGATGCTGATGGACTTGTTAACTAGGTTACTACAACTATATAAAGTAGTCAGGATCTTTAATGTTACGGAATATTTTCTTCTTTAGTATGCCTCAAGAATTATTATTCCTAAATTCACAATGTACAAAATTAAATTGTATACTATTGTATATTTTTTATGACCGTTTATCATTACATCACTCTTTAATTCTATTATAAATATAATACTGTTAATAAAACTGTACCAGTTATAATGCTACATTTATTTTGGAATCCAATTTTGATACAAGACATCATTTTTTATTTTATTCTCAATTACTATCAATATCGTTTATCCTAGCGGCCCATCATGAATCCTTTAATGGAGTAAAATACGTTTTACACCGGAAAATGTTTTAGTCACTATTTATATTGGTTAGGATCGTTGAGACGTATAACTTCAAGAAGACTACTGATTATTGCCACACCATCTTTAGTCTGAAGGTATTGAGACGCTGTCATTCTGAATTGTCCATTAAAAACTTACCCCTCGTTTCTCGAATTATTCGATTTACGTATTTAGGAGGAACTTACATTTTAATCAGAGTTCCGAGTAAACTGTAGGATGTTAAAACTGGGCAAAGTCAACATTTGAAGTTCCATGAAGTCTTCATTGGACGACTGTCCAGATTGTAATTTTTAAAGTACGCTGGAATTTGTTTGCTGTTAATACTTTTTGAAGTCTGTATTGAGGAGAAGGTCTGCCCGACAATCACAAGCAATAAAATAAATATGGATAGGTGACCGAAAAGGTTTTTATATATACATGGATAAGTGAAATAATAATGTGAACCACAGTATTTTTAAGTTGCGTCATTTTTTTATTTTCTTTTGCATGTAGAATATGGTATAATTCAGTGAAAGGTCCTATATACGCGTATTTTATTTATTTTCTTTTATTATAAAACTTTATTTTTATATTGTATGTTCAGTATGCTATTTACTATAAAAAATAACCTCAAAGTGTGAAGTGTTCTGCAATATTTATTAGTGGTTAGATTAATGCACTGTTATTGACAGACATTTTCATTATCTGCAACAATGTTTAAAATGATTTAAAATAAATTTTAATACAAATTAACTTTGTAATGTGCAACCTTGAATATCAAAAGTAGTCTAGGAGTAGAGAACCAATTTGCATTAAATAAAGACACATCACCTGTTTTTCATGAAGTCGATGGAATCGAAAGTCCAAATAAATTGATCATCAGCCACACTAGTTTTATGAAGGTCAAAATACGAGGGCATAAAAATGGATAAGAATATTAAAAACTTCCCTGATTTTATTGTTCCTAACTTGACCCCCTTAAATCCGACCATTAGACAACTAGAAAACACTGTAAGTCACATATTTAATGGTCTGTATTTGGTTGGCTGATGTTGATTGTAATATTTAATTACGTGTCTGGTTGTTTTTATAAATATATCGAGCTAAGACAAATATGATCTGAGAAATGTCTCTACCTATTTCATGATAGACTGTATTGTGTTCTTAAAATATTTTAATTTGGTTCTCGACTACTGAACTACAAAAGCTGAACTCAGCCAATAAAAAAATAAAACTCAAGTTTTGTATAACACTTAGTTGCAGCCCACAACTCTACAGAAGTGGTAAAATTTTATAAAAACTGTGACGTAACCATTTGCAAGGGAACGACGCATCATTACACAGGCATGTGTTGTGATGGGTCTGGTAATTACCGATCCTAGTAATGACTCGTGAGTAATGACCCAAGCCTCAACAATAACACAGGCTGAACTAAGCTAGTGTGTAAAAAAGCTGTAAAGTTGAGCAACACATTTTACGATATTTAGTTACACAATAGTAGCACAATTGGGAAAATAAACCTATCACTATCTTTTACTATAATGTTTGCATCAGTTATGCTCTATTCAAGCAAAAATTTTTATCAGAGATAAAGTAAACTTCTTTGCTAAGCTAAAAACCTAGTACAGAATTAATTAATAACATCATAATTCCCCAGAATTATTCACTTCTGGCTGGCTAACCCTTCCAATTCAACCTACACTGGGTACAGCAAAAATATTTAAATCTGGGCAACCGTATGGATGTACAGGAGAGGTACATCACTAACCGCAAATATCGATATATTGGAGTACAAGGGTAGATCGATAGGTCTAGTCTACTACGGGAGATGACCGTTGGAATTGGTGGGGCTCCCTGAGTGTTAAGGGCTGTTGCTAGCCTAGACACCTGCTTTGAGTGAAGAGGCTGGTACAGAGCTGGCTGTCTCTTCTTCCAAGGAGACATGACAGAAATTCCCAAAATCTTTCCTCTTGGAACTTGACAGGAGGTGGCCTCCACCCACAACCATACCCATCCAGAATATCCTGTCACTCCGGAAGCAGCGAAATGTCCTTTCAGGACTAAGAGCAATCTATCCGCTTCTTGTACTAATAAAACAAAAAAAAGGATCAGAAACGTCAATTCAACGACATGTTTTTCTGCTAAATTAAATAATACTGTTCTTGTTATTAAATTCCCATAGCTTACTGATCCACTTGGTGTAACATGGAATTGGTTCAGTTCCTTTCAACTTAAAATTATAACAAGGGTAAAAACATTTGTCAAGGCAAACTATTTTTTTTTATTTTCTTGATAACTTTACTACTATTTGGTATAAATAATAAATAATTATAATCATGATACTACGTGCTTCCCGAACAATTTACACTAATGCGATCTTATGAAGAACGTAATTTACACTTGATTTCAATTTAAAATTTGAAAGATAACGTTGGCCTTATTGCAGGATATGTATCCACCTATTTATTTTGTACTTTTTGGATTGCATGAGCAAATTAGCTCAACTGTTAAAAAAGATCAATAGCCGTTCACGAAATGTTGCACTAATCCACGAAATTAATACACGAAACGGAAAATACATACACGATATAGAACATAATAACGTTTATCTTTTAATAAAGCACTTTTATATTTATTATTATTAACTCATCCAGTTAATTTATCCATAATACTAGCACTTACCCATGGCTTCAGACGCAATATCATAGGCTTTGCATGAGTTTGTCTAGTTGCCACAATCAAGAAAATATGTCAAAAGTGTATATTTATGGCCATTGTTATTTTTCAAATCTTAGGATTTTTGTTTGATTTTACCTTGTTTCTACAATCAAGGAAATATTTGAATATATATATATATATATATATATATATATATATATATATATATATATATATATATATATATATATATATACAGGGTGTATATTATGTCTGGAAACACCCAAATATATCCTTTAATAATTTAAATATAAATTTGAAACCTCTTACAATCGTGATAGAGATTGGGCATCTACTTTTTGGAACAATGTTTTGTTATGTCACACCAACGGGGGACGTCCTGCCGAGGGTATCGTGAATATTCTTAATGGAAGCCTATACCTTGTGATACATAATTTTAAAGGTAATAGCTTACTGAATTGAATGCCACAAACCGCATTTCAAGGGAATTATTCTATCAGAAAATAGAGCATTTTTAGTATTGAAAATTTACTGATGTTCAACAATGTAATTTTAACATGGTTCTTGCCACAAAATGTGTTACACTAATTTTTTAGCATTTTTTTAAATGTTCAATTAAATAAAACAAAAATTTCATTTTAAGCTGGTTCTATTAGCACAAATTTGCCAGTTTTTATTACAGTACAATTATGGAAATACTTATGTTATTGATTTCTTATTACAAATAAAAAATAATGTATGCTGTTAGAAAAGTCTTACAACAAACGTTTTACCTGCATTTGGTGTCAAAGCAATTGTTCGAACTGTGTTCCTTCTACGGTTTGACAATGAGCCAATCTTGTGTAAAATGATTCGACAGAGTTGCCTAACATTTCTTCAGTTATCAAAGCAATCTCCTCTATAATCCTGTTTCTTAGGTCTTCCAAATTATGAGGCTTTCTTCTATAAACATTGGATTTTAAATGACCCCATAGGAAATAATCGATTGGTGACAAATCCGGAGATCTTGGAGGCCATTCGATTTCTCCTCTTCGGCCAATCCATTTATGAGGAAACCTTAAATCCAAATACTCTCTTACCTGTCTCCCATAATGGGGTGGAGCACCATCCTGCTGAAACCATACATTATCAAAGTATTCTCCTGATGCAATTTGAATAGCTGGGATTATTTCATTTTGGAGCATATTGTAGTAAAGTTCGGCATTTAAATTTCCATTGATGAAAAAGGGTCCAACAATTTTGTTACCTAAAATTCCACACCATACGTTCAGTTTTTGTGGTTGCTGTGAATGGGACTCAGTAATCCAATGTGGGTTTTCACTAGCCCAGTAACGGCAATTGTGCCTGTTAACATTGCCATTTAGGAAAAAAGTTGCCTCATCAGAAAATAGTATGTTGGTCAGAAAATCTCTATTGTCATCACATTTGCGCATCACAAGTTCACAAAACTCAACTCTTCTGTCGTAATCATCCTCACTTAACTGTTGGACTAAATGAACTTTAAATGGTTTGTATTTATTAATTTTCAAAATCTTACTCACAGACATAGGGTGCATATCATGTTGCTGTGCAGCTTTTCTGAGCGATGTATGTGGGTCTTCAATAAATGTTTGCAAAACATCTAGTGCATGTTCTTCATCTGTTGCAGATTGTATCCTACCCGACTTTGGCCGATTACGTACACTCCCTGTCATTTCAAAACGCTCAATAGTTTTTGATATTGTTGAAACACTTATGGGATTCCTTTCTGGGAAAGTGTCATTAAACAAATTACAAACTTCCCGATAAGATCTTTGACGATCGCCATATCCTCGCATCATCAACAGAGTAATTCGTTCTCTTTCAGACAATTCCATTAAAATGCCAAATAAAAACTGAACTACTGTAATTAGATAACTTGTTGACGGCAATGCTTCAGAGACACTGATTAACTCGACAAGAATGATATGACCTTTGTCCATTTGTAATTCCCAAGCTTAGACCTGTCTAGTGAAAGCTCCATGCTCAACAAACTGAAACCTGTAGACCAGATGATTAATAACACAATAATGTTTCTCATAGGCTAGTGATCTTTGTCTCTTTAAACCTTCCTGCTGACTGGAAAACACCAAGTACAGATTCATAAGTAATCAGAGAAAGTGACTCATAAGTTTTATTCATTGTAATAAAAACTGGTAAATTTGTACTAATGAAACCAGCTTAAAAATAAATTGTTTATTTTATTTTAATTGAACATTTGAAAAATGCTAAAAAATTAGTGTAACACATTTTGTGGCAAGAACCATGTTAAAATTACATTGTTGAACATCAGTAAATTTTCAATACTAAAAATGCTCTATTTTCTGATAGAATAGTTCCTTTGAGATGCGGTTTGTGGCATTCAATTCAGTAAGCTATTACCTTTAAAATTATGTATCACAAGGTATAGGATTCCATTAAGAATATTCACGATACCCTCGGCAGGACGTCCCCCGTTGGTGTGACATAACAAAACATTGTTCCAAAATGTAGATGCCCAATCTCTATCACGATTGTAAGAGGTTTCAAATTTATATTTAAATTATTAAAGGATATATTTGGGTGTTTCCAGACATAATATACACCCTGTATATATATATATATATATATATATATATATATATATATATATATGTATGGCTATTTAAATTGATTTCGGTTTTAGTATTTTTTTGTGTCATAGCTGATTTTCACTTCCCCGATCAAGAAAATATATATAAATACACAGGTCTGAGAAGCCTACTTCCGTCAAAAGACAGCTAAGATTGGTTTATTAAATCTTATAATACGTATCAAATGCCACATAGTAACTTTGTCTTCGATTTCTGCATTGCTATTTTATATTATTATTGCTAGATAAACAATTCTCTTATCTGGATGTTTTCTTACTTTATGCTCAACAATTGTTGCAGGAAAGGATGAAATAAGAAGTGTTGTTACTAACAAATTTACTCTATGCTCTCAAGACTAAAAATGTAAAAAATTGTAATATATTCGTTAAATTGTGAGTAATTTAACATATAATTGGGCTGTTGTAAAACAATATTTACACATAACAGTTGATTACATTAAACAGACTCTTCAATCTCTATACTATTATATAAAAATCTTATTCTTTCTTTATTTGCCTTATTCTTCCGTTAAGTTTTACGATATTTTAATAGTTATTCTGCTAATCGGGGTGGAGTCGGATGCAAGAAATCAAAGATCATTGTAATCGGTACAACCATTCTTTAATTATAACGACTTTAAACCAGCTTTATTTGAGTATATAGACCAAAATAGTATTCTACTTATCAAACCAGTTTAATTCAACCAACAGAGAGGGAAGTTAAACTGTACTACCCTTTGCTATCTACTGGCTTTTGACAATTTTCGAGGAAAGTTCCACCAATTGAAATAGTTGAACGTGGGTCTGGTAGTCACTAGTGCTGTGGCCGACAGTTTCTAAACTCATGCGCTCTGTTTAACAAACAATGACGTCATGTCGTACAACCTTTGTTAGTTACAGTCACTAAACTGACCAACCGATAGTTATTATTGCAGTTAAGTTCCCTTTGTACGGAGTTTGTTGCTAAAATTCGTGTGCATCCACAGAAAGTGGTATAAAGTGTGAACATTTTCAGTGACTGGTGTAAGGGTTACAAATCTGTTTCAAACCCCCACTTTTACTTTGCACTTTTGAGATTTAAAATCACTAAAATATCAGCTATGCACTGTAATTTTTAGAAATTATTAGCTCGTTAACATTTATATTGCAATTAAACATCATGATGGAATAAGCAAATTTTGTAAAGTTCATTTTAAAATACAAGGCTTAAATTCCCAAACTAATAATTATTTAGGATGTTTCGTATAATATATTAAAATAAGGAATATTTTATGTTATCATGGAAAATTGACCTGGAAAACAACGATTTAATAAGACTTTCGAACCAAGATGGGGCAGGCGAGCTGCTCGCAAGAACAGGATCGGGCAGGCGAACTGCTCGCAAGAACAGAATCGGGCAGGCGAGCTGCTCGCAAGAATATGACCGGGCAGGCGAGGTACTTTGCAAAACAGGATCGGGCAGACGAGCTGCTCGCAAGAACAAGATCGGGCAGGCGAGCTACTTGCAAGAATATGATCGGGCAGGCGAGGTACTTGGAAGAACAGGATCGGGCAGGCGAGCTGCTCGCAAGAACAAGATCGGGCAGGCGAGCTACTTGCAAGAACAGATTCACTCAGCGGTCCTCGATCCAAGCAGCAGCCAAGCTCGACTTTGCTAAATTTTGTATCTTGCGATAACCGCTTTACCCGCTACACTGCGCCATGCTCAAGTGTAAAGTATAATGTATAGTTAATGCAAATTATAAAATAGTTTCAACTTTCGGATTTAATACGAGTAATTCTGTATTAAAACATTTGATCTGCATTTAAAGTCAACTTCAAGTTAACTTCTGGCATGTATGTACATAGGGATGCCTAATTAAATATTGCACAACTACGTTTAAAAAACCTACTAATGCTTTATATATCCTTATTCATCATTTAACCATTTATATTCCTTTCCATCTCCACCTACATCAAAACTAGAGCTGCTGCCGATCAATTTAATTCTAAAGAAAACTTTTTTAACAGTCTCAAGAAAAGCCAGATTGTGCTCTTCTAGACTATTCAGTCACGTGTGTCAAAATGAGTACCCATTTAATTAACACACAATCGCCAAAGCTCCTTTAAGTTTTTAAAACATCAAACCAAAATTATTATTTGTTATCCAGCTATGAGCAAGACGATTGAAATTACATAGGAAAACCAAGTCGGGTTTAAGCTGTTAATTAGGATGGCTTGTAGCCAAAAACAGGACTTGTGGATAGATGGTTCACATTGAGAACAAATTATTTATACGTATTATGGACAAGACGGCCGAGTAGAGCTTAACTGGGAAAGTAAAACTCGTGATCAATTACTGATTCAATTACGGAGTTTTGTTTCAATTACGAAATGGTAGACGAGAAAACTCATGCTAAACTTAGAGGTCTGGAACGTGGAAATTAACTAACCCGTTAAACAAAAGCCCGTTATAGTTCAAATATAAAATCAAAATGTAAATCCAACGATACCAGAGTAAGTTTCCCTAAAATACAAATGACACGTAGAACACAAAAGTAATACCACTTTATACCATAAACTTTGACATGTAGCATAATAAAATATACCATCCTGCCTTTAGATCTTGTACAAACCAGTCAAGAATCGTAGTACTAATAATCTGCCTCGTTAATTGCCGTTACCTAAATAACAATGACGAAATTTTGGGAATCTTGATGTTACTACGAAACATTACCAAGCTAAGAATATCCTCACGAACGGTAAAGAATAAAATGTGCTTATTTAAAAAAATATATATTACAGTTTATTACCGACCAGACCAACTTTTTGGCTCTTGCCACCCAAAATCGACGCATATTTATTTGTAGATGCACAATAAGATAACATCTCTCTCATTTTCGAACTTCACCACAACTTACTCACGATCTATTTATTTTTTAGGAAACATTCGTCCATCAATTTCAAGAAAAACTAGGTTTTGTGTTTAGGCCATGTAAATTGACTCTCGGCTTGTGAAAGGTTGTTTTTTCAAAAATAAAAAAGAGAAAAAGTCTGAATTTTATTGAAGCAATTGGTCCAAAATTGTCAAATTACGCTTGATAGCAGGGAAACCCTCAGTGGCATAAACTATGCCTCAAGGAGAGGGCTTGAAAAAACACAGCCAAATATTTTTGTCGATACTTTAATGCAGGCTTTTACAATTATTGGCAGAAGCTGTTTCCGTACATTAAGTTTTAAAAATATTAAGTTTAAATTAGGTCGTTATATTAATTACGTGTTTACAGATGTGAAATGAAATATTCAATAAGTAATCCTGTAACAATCTAAACGTTTTGTATAAGTCCATTAATGCATCTTTTATGTTTATAAATATTCTTCATTTAAACAAATACTTGTTATAATTGAAAAATAAACAGGTTTACCAAAAGTAATTATACTATTTATATACTCCAGATATCATTGAAAATGGCTTAGTCATTTTACATAATTTATCGTTCTACTTTATAGCGCTGAATAATTTTTATCCCCATAATACAGTTTAATACGTAATGTTAATACGTTTTCGAATTGATACGAATTAAATATTATTAACAAAATCTCATTAATAAAACGTCATCCGACGCGTGTTCAAACACTGAAAGTAATTACCTATTCAATATCGGTGAATAATGTAGAACTGTCGCAACACCGATCTAGCGAGTGATTGTGATATTTATTGACCGAATCCTCAGTATGAAAACTCGACAGTTAATGTGTTTTTGGTTATTAAATATGACATTAACATTCATCACATAATATCAATTTCCACTAAATCGCATTTCATCAAAAATCTAATTAAGTACATGGTAATTGCAACAGCCTGCGAATTAATTACCATATCGAACGAAAGCTCGAAATATTATGGGCGGACATGAGTTATAACAGATTTGTGTGCATAACGTAGCTATGATGTTTGATTAAATGTGAATTTTGGGTTTGGCTCACATTCCTCTTAGTGCAACGTCTGGAATTTGGAGCCATGTTCGTCTGAAGAGATCCAAAAGTCGGATCGTTAAAACGAATCCCTTGTATAGTTACAACTTTAGAGACATCAGGGTAATCTAGATGAAGAGATATTCTCGTTGTCTCATCAGGTACTCAGGTACACAATTAGGTGCACTACGATGTTTTGGACATGATCCCAAAGCACGCTGGAGAAATCTGGTTTTCTACACTTAATGTTGGTGTAAAGATTAATTCAATGCAACTATTAAACTAAACTCCATTTACTTTCCGATTATTGCAGCGTTGGAAATCTGGCCATGGCACAGATTCGCATCTAGAGTCTGGAGTCCACATCTGTCCGAAAATTCGTCGACAAATAGTTAAAAAGGAGTTATAAGGGAACTCCTTGCATCGTTTTGCCTTCAGCGTCACCCAGGCATAAAGGGAAATCAGCCTGATGAAGAGGATTTTAGTGTTGAACTGTAACGCTGTGCTAAACGGAAGGTGACTGGAACTTAAATAAGTATTAGTATTAATTGTGTATGTGTAAACATTTGTAATACTGATACTTCGTAAGCATCTGTTAAATTTTTGAAAAAGAATTCATGACATACTATTAAAAATACCTTTTACTATTAAGTTATTCTAAACATACGTGTTATGTATTGAGCTGGTTCAAAGTCTTGAGCCCAGTTATCTCTCCGGCTCATGTATGAGTGTCTTTATATAATACATGTTAGTGTTGTTCTTTGCGGCTGCAGAAAACACTGACTGTACTGATTCAGAGCGCTCTGCACGTCCTTTACAGAGTGGCTTCTGAAATTCTTGTATGTTACGGAAGAACTTGTAGTGAAATTTTTCCTTTTATTTTTTTTTTTTTTTTTGTTAATTGTGTTTTATTTTCCCACTAACATGCTGGCGTAAGTTCTACGTTTCTCACTGGCGAGTGAGTATTTATTTCACTATTAATTTTAGTATTTATTTAGTGTTCAAAGTTTGTGAAGGTTGAGAGCACATGCTATTGTTTCTTTCTTTTGATATTTTGGCTCTATCCACGGTGTTCCTTTTTCCCTTCTAGGTTTAGTTCTGATCCGCCATCCCGTTCGCCACCATGGGTGCTCGCTTCCTAATTGTCTACTTTGGGTGTGCGAACTGGGATGTGCGGTTTCAATAATTTTTTAATCGGCAGAAATCTTAGAATTATAATCAATAAAACGTAAAAAAAAATGAATAAAGAAGCTTTTTAAGTTTTGAGTGCACCATTATTTTTATAGGGTAGAATTTGATCAGCTCCTCTGTAGTGAAACAATATGAAAGTTGTAAACTATTTTCTGTTTTGGTTCTTAACAGATGAGTTCAAAAAATCATAAAATATAGAACATTGTCGTCTACAAAGTACTCTGAATTGTAACTGCCTCAACTAACTTACAATAGTTTCATAAGGTATTACAATGTTTACAAATACATATATGCAGATACATTTTTAACGTCGCACATACCAAAATGGTAAATGGTAATACACACAACTATTACATTATCTATAAGTTTCCATTCACTCACCACGTGGTTTACTCGCCATTCACTCTTTTTACAACCTCTTATTACTATATTTGGGTGAAATGTTATTCTAAAGTTGTGTATTTGTTTTATTACTTTATTCTCGGGCTAAAAATGGTCGTTATTAACAATATTAACAACGGCAAAGGTCAAAGGTGCAACATTACGTACCGTAAAGAACGTAGACATGGCGTAGCTATGGTTGGAAGGGTTAATTAAATGTGAATGTTGTATTTAGTTCCAATTAACCTTCCTCTTATTGCAGCATACGGAAGTCAGATTTAACTCCTGGAATCTGGAATCCAGGAGTTATGTTCGTCTGAAGATCATGTTAGAGAATACCACTTTACCTACATTACTCTATATTCAGTACTTTGTGTGTCTCTGATGTCGAATGAATGTAAAGAGCTTCTTCATCGCCAACTTTTCATGGATCTCTTCACAACAAACATGACACTGAATTCCTGGAGTCAACTCTGTGACAGCGTCAGATTCCAGTCGCTGAGCTAAGAGGAAGGCGATCTGGAGCTAAACTCAACATTCACATAAATGACCTGGAGTCAACTCTGTGACAGCGTCAGATTCCAGTCACTGTGCTAAGAGCAAGGTGATCTGGAGCTAAACTCAACATTCACATAAATGACCTGGTGAATTTTACAATATTGTACGATGCTTACTTTGACCTCATGGTGTGGTCGTCATAACATAACACCTTCTTTGTATTATCATTGGTATATATAATAAAAGGTAATAGTATACTCGAGAGTTGCGTAATATAAGTTTACGCAACAGTTGCGTAATATTAGTTTACGCAACAGTTGCTTAATAGAATTTTCCGTAACAGTTGCCTAATACCACTTTTCGCACCAATTGGTGCAATAGTACTTTACGCAACATTTGTGTAATACCACTTTGTACAACTGTTGCTTTATAGTACTTTACACTACATTGACGTAATAGTAATTTACGCTATATTTGCGAATAGCACTTTACACTGCATTTGCGTAATAGCACGTTGCAATACATTTGCGTAATAGTACTTTACACTACATTTACGTAATAGTAATTTACGCTATATTTGCGAATAGCACTTTACAATACATTTGCGAAATAGTACTTTACGCTACATTTGCATAATAACACTTTACACTACATTTGCGTAATAGTACTTTACACTACATTTACGTAATAGTACTTTACACTACATTTACGTAATAGTAATTTACGGAACGGTGCGTAATAATATTTTAGGCAACTCACATAATGATGGCATTGTTTATAACACGTATAACTAAAAATCAGTTAATAATTGTTAATGCATTTTAATGAGCAAGTCATGCCCGCAGCACTTTTACTATCAATTGTTCAAATTGAAAGCGCGACCAGTAAATGTGTGATCGATGTTTTGACAGTCATTCATTATTCACCAATATTGAATGAGTAATGAATTTCAGTGTTCCCATATGCATCAAAATGTACGTTTGTTGAATATATTTTTTACATTTCTATTGTCGTAATTGAAAAAGAATTAAATATGTATTTGGTGCGTTTATGAAATGGAATGTATACATGTCATGTTCTTTTTTTTGTAAAATTCATCTGCGATATAACTCTTGTGGAAAGGTCTTACATACTTTAAACGTGGTAGAGACTTCATTTCTGGTCAAAAAAAGAATTCTACTGAGTTTGGAGGTCAAACTTAGAGGTAAAAAGTCAAGCATTTGTACAATAATCGTACAAGTTACCAATGTGATGAAAAACTGCGAGAAAAAAAACTTAAGATGAATAAATTTATTGTTTAGTTCAATAAACCTTGCAATATATAAAGATTTATAGTGGATGCAAATAAGAGCACTACACCTTTTGATATTTTCCTGTATCCAATTATACTAACTGGTAAAGAGCTTTAGCTAAAACTCATCAAATTACTTACACCAACATGCTTGATGTTAAATTTCTTCGGAGGTTACCTAATAACACGTAAAAAAATTAAGCTTGCTGATTTTCACCACTTCATATTGGATTATGATTATGATTATTACCAGGCTTCAAAAAAGGATAAAAGCCGGTTTTACTGTTTGATTATCTTTTTTCAGCCACATATGATCAATGTTAAAGTTCAAAAGTGTTTACGCACTTCTTTTTAATCGTATAATTGTTGAATTTGTCTAATTTTAAACATATGATAACTATGTAATCAAAACGTGTCTTTTTTAAACATTTTATTTGCTGTTCGAAAAAACTCTTTGTTTGGATATTCAAAAAGTATACATTTTTCAATAAAATAAATAAATAAGCATAATGATGGTAAAAACCGAATACAATATATAAGTTAATAAATACAAATTATCGCATAGCAGGCCTTGATGAAGTTGCATTGCATTTTCAATTCTATTGCTCATTACATTCTTGATATTTTCTGCTCACAGACAGACAAGCAATCATACGGAAAATAAATTTTCACATTCCCCCGGCACACAAAAGAGAAATTGTGGCCGAAAAACCTCTCCAGATACCTTACATGAGTTACTATGTCACTTCTTAAAATTCATTATTGTACTCAGATTGTTTACAAATTTATTTATTCTGCTATTTTCTCGTTGCATCGTGATTATTTATACGACAAATGTAAAAATGTTCACTAACGCTCAGCCAAAGTCCATAGAGTGGTATGCACCATCTTGAAAATCGACATTGATTGCATGGAAATTAAGATCTATGCAAAATTTTAATTCCATACGTTGGTTTATTCTTGAGATATTCTGCGGACAGACAGACAGACAGAATTGGAATATTTCCTACCCCTGTGTGACAGGCTTCGCTAATGCTCAGCCAATACGTCTTATTTAGAAATAAAAAATATTTCCTACACTCACGGTTACTTGTTTTATTCATAAAGTGTACTGCCTACTGTCATGTTAACTTAACAATTTTTAGATTGGCTGAGTTGAAGTTGGCAGAGTTCCCCTGGGCGAGTGTGTTGGCGACATGTGAAGCGATGCGGTAGTGTGTGTTGCAGTCCACCCCCCCCCCCACACTTATCCCTCACCTCGGTCACGATACTTTTCTCAACGTTGCATGTGAGGATTTATCGTTTTACCTGTTCAAAACCAATGTAATTTACTTATGATTTATAATTTGTTTCAAAACGGTGTTATGCCAAAATAGGTCAAGAAAATTGGTATTTTTGGCACCAGTACCACTCAACCAGTATTTTTGGCAACCACTCAAGATACGCAAAGTTTTGGTTTTTAAGAAAGGTATTGATAGGTGTATTGAAAATCATACCTTGCTATTTGAATTTTTCAGGTGGAAATTTTTTGAATTGAACTATTCAACTACGGTAACTAAAAATTGGAATTGTGGTGAAGAGTGATAATTTAGAAAGTACTTTTGTAAATTTTTGCAAAAATTGAAGTAAATTTAAACTTTTTTCAAAATTTTCAATAGTTACTGACCTTTAAATCGGGTACGGGTCGACCTACCTTTATATTTTAAAATTTTTCAAAAATCAAACCTCTCGCCCCCCACTCATGTGCGTGTTAGGATTCTTTGGGGTGTTAAAAATTGCTTTCCCAAATTCTATGGGGTCTAAATATGGTTCGTTAAAATAAAGAAAGTAGGTTTCTCGATTCGTCATCTATACATCGTGGACGGTAGTTTGTCTCACCCTGTATCCACTCTACAAGCACATAGTTGTCCTCGTACAGTCTGCTTTACAAATATGTTAACATTTTAAATTTGCTGCATTAGTATTTTTCAAGAATGAATGAAGCCCATTTGAAAATTTGTATTGGCTCCCCTCAAAATCCAACCCGTGACCGCTAGGTCGAAATCGGCTTTATCCATAGGATTCGGTAAAGGTTTACTAATCATGCAACGAATTATTACATAAATTTCTTAAAACCAATCGCTGAAGAATTTAAAATGTATACAGGAGAAACCAAATCATGACCAATTATACAAATCTTACGGTTAGTATTTGTTAACAATAAAGAATATGAAGATATTCTACAATCTCCACTTATGTTGTGAAACACCTAGAGCTGTTCTAAATTTTTATTTGTTGATTAGGTAATTTAATACTAAACTATACAAAAATTGTTTAAATTTTACTACCGAGATTGGGTTTCATTATGGTTCTAAGTAGATCAATTTTTACTTTAGTAATTTATTTTACTTTTTAGCGTTTTATTGATGGGTCTTGCCATTTTGTGTATCATTCAGCTGTAGGTGAATCCTCGGTTGTATTTTAAACCTGAACCTCCAACAAGTATCAAATTGCGATCTAAGGATTCCAGATAACGTTCTCGTGTGCAGTAAGATCAAATAGTTCGGTAAGATTACGGCTGCGTTTGGAATTTCTTTCTTTAGCTATCTCGTTTTGGAGTTTCGTTTGAGCTCGATGTGATCTTAGGTATTTGGATATCAACAAAGCGAGCTTTGTTGTGGACAAGCGGATGATATTTTGAACTAAAGTATTAGTTTTTAATAATTAACCGTGGAATCTACTCTTCTGTGCATATTTCACAGCTCTTTGCTCGACGAACTGGAGACATTGCTGAGAAACTTTATGTATGAGTACTTTCCTGGTGACTATGATTATAACACTGTCTAGCTTGGCCTAGCAGGGTGGTTCCAGTCTTCTGTTATATGAACCACTACCCCAACTCTATGACACGGTTTTAGGTGTCTTGATTAATTGTTGAGTCTGCTACGGTTCCTGGAATTACCCAAGCCATTGTAGACTGAGCTATCCGTAGAAATTCCTCCTACGGCAAATTGTATCAGTCTTTTGGGAAATCTGTCGAACAATCGTATTTTCAATACAGTAATGTTTATATTGTAAGGGCTCACCATGTTCGAGTTAAACTTCATAAGAAAATGTTGTAATTAATCCGTGTTTACTTTCTTTACTCCATCAGTAATTTATTACAACCTTCACACATGTAGAAATCATCCTTTTTACATTTGAGTAACATTAATAATACTACTGTACAATGTTTGTAAGCAGATTTAAACCTATTAATTCATGAATCGAAAGAACATTAACTTAGAAGGTGGCGTAGCTTATGCAAATTTTTACCCTGTATGCCTAATTTACAAGGTAAACCATGTACATAAAAACGCTTGAGCGAAACTAATTAAATAATTTTATATATTGCATATAACTTTACCGGTGTAAAAGGTCAATAAATTTTATTTTACGCGCCTAGTACATGTCTTCAATTCGAGTTTTAATTGCCAGTTTTAACTACATCATTCATTTATAACCAATGCACAATCTAAACAAATTCTTTTTACTTTTAGTGAAGTTTATATACCGATTTATGACCGAGAGCTGAGAGCCAATATGGATTGTATTAGAACACAACCTAGTGTATCATCAATAGAGAAATTTACTATAAGAAAGAAATCGATTGGACACTTGCATTGGTTTTGGAGAGGATTAAAATAGGAAGCTATAAAAGTATGACATAATAATTTTATCACAGATAATATTTTCCCTAACTTGACATATTTAAAACCAGTCATCCAACATGTTTATACTTGTTAAATCAGCACCAGCTGACATTGGCGATTATCAGTCTCTTTATCTAGATATCTGACGGTAATATAACTATTATTTATATGATTGGGAGTGCCGATGGCCGAGTGGTCTAAGACGTTGGACTTTGGGCCTGAGTTAGAGATAGCGCAGGTTCGAATCCTGTCTGTGATCTTGCACTTTTTATCAGTACCATCGACCTTGTACTGTATCGACTCTCCCCCTTATTCTGTTTGATAAGATCCTCGCACAGGCCAGTGGCCCATGAGGACGGGCAGAATAAGGCATAAAAGGAGATCGGCTTCTCCTTTTAATAAAGAATTAACGGTCAGTTTTAAGTTTATCAAGCTGAGATGAACACAATCTGAGAAAAAAAACTTGTTGTTTCGTAAATTTAAGCCTTTTGATTCCGTCCTATTTCAACCTCCACCATAAAAATGCGCGGCAGGCGATAGATAGTCCCTAGCAAACATGCCCATATTGATTCAAAGAAAAATACAGGCTGTATGCTTGTACAGTGCAAATTGTTTCTCTACTACTGAACTATAAATGACTGCTGTATTCACTCCCAGGACAGCACATGTGAGAGAGCGCAATTGGCTGAAATGGCTAGTTTGCATTCATAGTTTGCCTCCATTTAGTTACACTCAAGTGGCGGTACTCCACTCAAGCAGGGACGTAACCAGGAAAAAATAGGGGGGTCAAGACAAAATTGGAGCCCCCCACGGAAACATTCAAATTTATGAAACTTTAAAATTTAAGATGCAAAATATTGAATTTTGTACAGAGTCTTTGAAAAGACTGTACCGACGATTGATATTCATAATTATAGAAGCACTCCTTTAGTAGGCTCTGTAGGATTAATAATAATTGAAATTGATTTTAATAATTTAGTAATGTAATTACATCATTCTTTTATTGTATGCAAAACATAATAATACAAATCAACATTGATAGATGATAACATCTAAAAGAGTTTTAACAAAAATAAAATTGGAAAGTTCTTCTTTGACTTCTGAGCCATCTTATCTAATATCTGCTCTGGAGAAACTCACATTTACCCGTAGTGGAGTTATTGACCCGTTTTAACGTTGAGAACGATCTTTCAACAGTACATGGCAGTAATACTGAATTATTCAAATAATAATAATCGTTTGCTAAAAAAGTTATTAGAAATTTGGGGGGGGTTGTCCGGACTGATGTATTTATTATATTTTGCCTTGTAGTACACTATATTTAATTTATAACACATTGATTAAATTACAGTCATATGGACGCAAACTACATACTTTTCACATATTATACATTTGTAATACATATAAACGCCCAAGTTGTATTGTAACTATTTGCCTGCTTATTTATTTTCGTGATTCATTTTATAGATTTGCCCGTTTATTTCAGTTTTTTCCGGTTTACGGACGTTACTTTTTTCCAGTAATATTGTATGTTTTTTTTTTTGTTATATTCTTTTTGTTATAAAGTATTCCAATGAAACTTCAAAACTACTAAATGTAACATATAACTTGAATTAATTTATTAAAGAAAACACTATGGTGTATTTTACTATTGGTACCACAAACTATACACTAATTTATACTTTTCAAATAGAGCAAATATATTCTGAAAATTTTCATGGAATATTTTTTAGAAAGCCATTTAATTTTAAGAATGAAAGAAACACCTCCTCACTGTCGGGTACGAGGGTAACATTAATTAAAATTTCCCATCAAATAACAATCCAAAAGTAAAAAAATAATAAACAAAAATGAACGGCCTGTATGCGATCAAATAATAATTTAAATAACACTGCTGCTCTTGAAAAACTAAACGCAAGTGTGGCCCATTAAGTGTGTAATTTCAGAAAATAAAACTGCCACTTAATGGGAACTTAGTTTCCCACTTGATTAGTTTTCCCGATCATTAGCTCGGCTCAGAACACCAAGCAGATAATCCGCACAATCGCTTCAATTAATGGCAGTATTTTGTCCCTTCGTTGATATTTAAACTTCTGTTAATAAAATGGTTTAATATCAGGGGAAATTCTCTGATGAAACCCGCGCCTGCTTCCTGTGTTCTCTGCTGGCCGGTGGCCTCACCATCTAAGGTGTCGAACTTTGGATCTGAGATATAGATAACACAGTTTTCAAATAATTTAATTTTAAATAATAATTTTAATTATTATGTCTGTGGAAGCTGCCTATATATCAGTAACTTATTGTTGAAGTTTCGCTGTATCGACTCTCCTAAGCATATATAGGTATGTTTAAAATGATAAGATAAAATTCTTGCACAAGCTAGTTGGTCATGCACACGAACGGAATTAGATTAAAATAGACTTGGCATTTTATTATGAAAGAGACTCATCTGTAGAGGATCGTTGAGTTTTACACCGTAAAATGAATTTCAATCTTAAGCACTATTACGCCCTTACTTTTAGTCGTAAATTCACTACGTTTGACTTCTCATTTCAAGTAATTAATCAATACGCATTCAAACTCTTTTCCTTTTTTCTTGTTAAGTGTATAATTCCTATTTATATTTAAAATATGAAGTAGTATGATTTTTTTCTGTAACTGTAATAAACAAATTGAAAACTTAAAAATAGCTTTTGGTTGTGTATTACTTATATCTTTAAAATTCACCATTTCTCATAGTCCTACTTGTGCTAAACTATTTAAAATTAAAAATGTATTCTTATTGGGCTAAAATCAGAATGGCCATTAGTACAACCGACTGTTAAGGACTCATATGCTACTTCCTGAAATGCAGCATATCCGGGATGGATATGGGTGACGAAATCCGGTAGGGTTTGCCTATGGCTGGTTTATACCTTCCAGTTAAACCTACCACTGGGTACAGCAAAAACTCATGTCATCTAAATATGGGTAACCTTATAGATGTCCAAGATTGCCACATCACTAACCGCAAAATCTTAAAATACTGGAATTTAAGAGTAGATTGATAAGTCTAATCTATTGAATGAGATGATGTGATATGACTGTGAATTTGGTGGAGCTCCCTAAGTGTAAAGGGGTGTTGCTAGATATAAGGGCGTGCCACCCTATGCCTACTTTGGCTGGAGAGGCTAGTGCATAATTAGTTCCCCCTTTTTCCAAGGAAACATGACTGATATTAATGCCCAAAAAAGTTGCTGCTTAAAAAAGTTAATTTTACCCTTAGCATATCCGTGCGATTGAACCTCAACAAAGATTAGTTACTTTAGTCAATGACACGGAAAGGACTCTAAGGGACACTGTAAAGTTACTACAAGTATATATCAAGGAAAGCTCTATAGTTATTAACTGCTTGACTCCTTGAGGTTTACTGTTATCTAATTTAAGTATTTCGTTTAAAGAGTTTGCCTTGGTACTTGGTAGTAGCAAACAGAGATGTACTTGCTATTGGAGTAATTTTAATATTAACATTACATCTTATTTAATGAATATCGTTTTCCCATCATGTATTGACTTATCCCATACATTAATTATATTATTAAATTAAATATTAAAACGTTTAAAAGTTTAATATTTTAGAATCAATACAGTACAGCAGATTCAACAGACAAATTGTTTTCACAAAAATAAAAATGTTATTAATATTATTGTAGGCTTTGTTGTATAAAACTTCTACTGACTGAAATCAACATGATATTCTTCAGTGTTCTCGTGTTAATATTCGAGTGACAACTCAATGTAACATCTGGTGTTGCCAGTATTGGTGCTTTTGTTCAATATATTCTGAGGGGAAATTGTGTACAGTTTTGTTTCACAAGCCACGTCCGTCCAGTTTAACAATATAAACAGCCCTAGTGACGTGAAGGGTTACTAGAGTTCTGGGGAAGGTAAACGCATAATCTTAATTTCTTTGAGAAAGAGGAGAGGAGGATCAACCCCATTTATTTAATGTTATTTATTATAGATACAGTACGTTCAGAGTAATCGATAAAAATGTCAATCACAAATCCTTTATTTTAGTGAAAATTGTTCGCTTGTGTTATGTTACACCGTTTGCTTGTTACAGTTTTTATGAAAGAAACTTGAAAGTAACTCGTAAAGGATGCCTAATGATAGAAAACAAAACAGGATAAAACATTATTGATTATAGTTCATTTATTTTATAAAAGCATATTATCAGCGATAAACTCTAAATATAACAGGCATGAAAAGTAACAGCATTTTTTGTCAAATATTTATATAGTTTTCATTGGGTAAAAACTTAAATAAAAGAAGGAATCAATTATTAATCACTTAGGTTTTATAAATTTATTTGTTATTATAAATTTCAACAGCTGCTCATATTTATCTAATATAAGGTATCTAAATGAGTTAGAATTAATACAACGTCGAATATTACAAGAGAATGGCAATATGTGTCCCAACAGTATCGATAACGCTATGGCTCGTTTATGAAATCTTTGAGAATAAAATGTTTCTATTTGTTTTAACTGTTTATCACAAAATATTTCTGCAGAATATATATTATTATGAATTAAGAAAGATTGTTAATACGTCATTTAAAATGTATTTAACATGAAGAAAGCAATGTGTTACAATTAGTGGATATGTAAGCGAATTTTAAATGATTAAATACGGAGTACCTCAGGAGTATATGTTGGGTACAATTTTATTTTTTTAATTTAACTGTGTCTATTTATTACTACGCTTATTGCTTTTAGTCCTACACGTTTTATCCATTGAATATAAATTATTTCATACTTTATAAAACCTATTATATCAAATTATAAGCTTTGAGAAACATAAAATATAAAAATTGTTGATAAAACTTATAATAACAGTTATTCAAAGTTACTTTACAAGAGTAAATAGTATGAATTGAATAATGTTAGTTTAATAGAATTGCACTCGGCAAACATACATTTTATAGAGTAAGTTAAGACGACTGTAAATTAAAAGATTGATATTTGTTCAGTGGCACACAGGAAGATGAAAAGTCGGATGCAATTTGTCCCAATATTGATTAGGAACAATATTCAGATTTAATACGTTTCACTATGCATGTCATTAAAATTTATTCGATATAGTAATTTTATTCTTATAATCTCATTTTAAAATCTTTTACCTGTTAATTCTCTGTTTATGATGGGTTTGTATAACATGAAACTAATGGGACAAAAATCTATATTTGGTGTAGTTTTATAAAGGTTGTGTACACAAAATCAGCTATTGCAACTGTCGTCATGATATATTCTACTAACTGTTCCCGCCTTCCACCAGCGGAGCTTGAATGGTTTACAGACGGCTCTAAATCAAAAAGCGGTACAGGCGCTGAAATTCTGGGATTGAGACCATGTAGGGAGCTGGTTGTCCCTATGGGTCCGTATCCGATAGTTTTTCAAGCGGAGGTCACAACTATTATGGAATGTGCTCGTGAGAATCTTTGTCTGCGATATAGGAGCAAGACGATTAATATTTTCATGGTCAGTCAGGCGGCCCTGATTGCGATGGACTCTTGAGTGATCAAATCCAAACTGGTTTGGCATTTATATCAGGCCGTTTCCTCCCTTGCCATAATCAACAATGTGACCGTTTTTTGGGTTCCTGGTCATGAGGGGATTCCTGGGAACGAAAGAGCTGATGCCCTGGCCAAGCGAGGCTCAGCGACAATTATGACGGGCCCTAAACCGTTCTGCGGTGTTCCAAGATGTGAATCCTCTAGGGTTGTTTCGAAATGGATTCGCGTGGGGCATGAGAGAAGGTGGAGGTTGCATCCGGGCTTGAGAATGAGTAGAATGGTACTAAAGTTACCTTCCTCCAGGGTGGCGTCGGACCTTCTATCATTAAATAGATCAATGTCTTTTCAGGTTATTGGTCTCATTACGAGACATGGTCACCTGAGGAAGCATCTTCACAGAATCTGCATCCTTCAGGAGGATCCGCTCTGTAGAAGGTGTAATGAGCAGGAGGAAACTGCTGAGCACCTGCTCTTTGATTGCCCCGCAATAGCAAGGGAGCGGTATGCCATCTTTGGTAGTTTGGACAGGGGTGATGAATTTTCCCAGGAGGACCTGATGGGTTGTTTTTGGCGGTTTGTGGAACTGCTGAAATTGTATACTGGTTGGCCTCATGGTGTGTTTCCGGTGTGCGCAAAAAGCCCTTGAGGCTTAAGTGCATGGCAGTAGGCCGCCCTAAGGGAAAAAAAACTGTTCCCGCGGCTTCGCACGCTTTTTGTTAGTTTTGCCCTTGTGTCAGGACTTCGGGTTGAGGAAATTATATTTCCAACGCCGATATACACCTTACCTTGTTGCCATGATCAAGAAAATCTGTCCTAAGTACACGTTTCAAGCCATTTTACACGAACATATACGTTATTATAAAGTTTTCTACCACTAAAGCTAGTTCAACCAGAAATTTATTTTCAAGTCAAATATACATATGAACGTAGCGCCTTCAAATAGTGTTGGGCGCTATACGTATATCTAATATATACATATAATATATCTAATATACGTAACTGTCTCGTAATTGTAGTTTATAATGTGCCGGCGCTTTGATAACTTTTATATTTTGCAGCGCCGCCTGGTAATGAGTTAAATCAATGGGCATAGCGTATAAACCTTCTACGTGGAAAAATACATATACGTACAAGTTTTCATAATGATCGGTCAAACTGTTTCTAAGTGTATAAAGTACATGCAAACACACATTAATTTATATATATATATATATATATATATATATATATATATATATATATATATATTTATATATATATGACGGGACATAAAAAAGGTTAACTATCATAAATAAAGCCCAAACAAGATGAAACTTGATATAAAATTAATTTTCAAATCAGTAGTTTATAAATAAATACAACGGATGTTAGGCAGGGAACTTGGCACGCCGTGCCGTTTCGTTTCAATATGATGGCCGTTTAAAGTGATTAGCACTCCTATCACCAAGAACTGCCAATAAGAAGGTTAAAAAATTTGAACCTTGAGGGAAAATTAAAAGTGTTTTGGAATATCTAAAATATATCCTTAACTTTTGTTGAACACATTTTTTAACTTCGAACGGTCTTCAAGATATTCAGCACTTGTTTAGTTTTACATGCAACCATAAAATTAATAGAAATTTAAAACTATTTCTTTTATTATTTAAAACTCTTTTTGTTATCATTAGGGTGAGAAGCTGGAGAAACATATCACTACACTATACTCCGTTCAGAGGACCGTACTCCCTCAGGATTACGGTTCCCCGTTGACCGAACCACTACCACCACGCACTCATAGTCCCAATGGTCGGGAAGCCATTTCAATCATCAGCTTTGATCCCGGCGCGTATTGCCATTTCTTTTTATCCTTATTTAAATCAGTTCATTTTGTTGCATAATTAATATGCATATAACAATAAAAATGTGTTAGATATTCGTATGGAATAGAATATATTTAAATGTGTAGCTGATATAGCTGGTATTTAAATATGTAGTGTTACAGGTATATTAATATCACCACTCCACTCAATTTACATACCAAATAAATACAGAGCTTTGACCTATTTCCTTCATATTTTTATTGAGATAGTATACTTCTTCATAGAATCATTTCAGTACATACAAATTGTGGAATGCTTCTGGAATCCGCGGTACTAGTAGACGACTCTTAGCAGACAGGTGTTTTGGCCGCCGCCTGTGGTATTAAGTGAAGGTGTGGTAAAAGTTTATAATTCCACAGGAGGGTTCACTTCTGGCAGGATTGTACCTTACTTACACTTGGTAAAGCGAGACCTGTTGTGTCACTTATATCTGGACAAACCATGGATATCTAAAAGGGTCACATCAAATACCGCAAATTTACCTTCATCTACCCCTTTTGATAGGCTAGAATAGAGCTAGCCTCGCCTTATTCCAAGATGATGAGTGAAATATTCCTGTTGAGATACCTCATCATGGGGTCTCAACAGGAGTCGGCTCTACCATCAATCTTACATATCCTAAAAATCCTTGTAGGAACCGCAAATGCCTTTCAGGATTATGTGCAATGAGAGGTTTCCTGAGCTTGTTGTCCAAAGTGAACAAAGAAAAGATCAGGGACCAAGTCTTGAAAGTCGGAATATAAATCCATAAGGTGCTCGGCGCGACTTCCGAAGTGACAAGGCATTCAGGATAGGTAACGATGGAGGATTCAAACTACCTCTTACCGAGATCCCATAGTACATCTACTATGATAAGAAGTATAGAGACTATCTCAGTGATGCTAATTTACAAGAGATGGATGTTTTCTCTTTTAAGCCTTTAACACTCATAGCTGGCAGTCAATTTTAGAGAACTACACGACATTGCTTTGGAAAATGATAAGACATGTTGTTCGTGACTTCTACGTGTTGGACTCGTACCGAAAAACCCATTATGTGAAATTTGCGGGAAAGAAACAACTGTAACTGTGAGAGGAGCAAATATGGTCGTCTTCAGTTTTCCTAATTTTGGTTATAATAATTTGTTTGATCACTGTAAATAGTAAATTCATAGTTTAATTTAAAACATATGATTGTTATTGAGGACTATTATAGATACTTTATATCGATTGATAGTCTAGGATTTGAGATGCGAATATTAGGTATCGATGATTACATTCTTAGATATAAAAAACCGGGTCCGCTTATTGTACCCTACCTATCCCTCCCTCCCCCGTGTTGCACTCGCGTAGGTCCAGCCGTTAATTTTTTAATGCTATAAAATTTGAACTTTAGTAAAGCCACATATGAGCAATTACGAATGCACTTCGTGTAATCTAGGGCATAACTGAATTTGGTGCATAAAACACTTCACCAAAATCGATTCTATATAGCCTAAGTGGTGAAAAATTAATAACCGAGATCAAGTTTGATGTGAATACTGAAATAGTAATTATTTGAAATATCACGACTCATTAAGCTTTTAATGTTATAAAAACATTTCATGCCGTAATGTTCTTACTGAAAATTAAATTGAAATTGCCACGTAAATATGAAGTAAAACTTTTTATTCCTGGCTGAAAAATTTTTACTTTAAGTAACAATTCAGTGTAATAAAGCGCGTGATACAGCGATATCATCTGCGAAAGAAGTGGCTGTAGTCTCAATTGAGATGAGAGAATAATGCTTTCATTTACCACCAAGATTTATATGGGCCATTATAGCATCTGGGCTATCGTTACTCTTCAGCAAATTGATTAGCGTGGATAATTACTAATTACTTATGGCTTCAGACACAGCTTTTCTAATAGATTGATCAATTGATTGAACTATTTTAACAAGAGTTTTAGAAATGCTTGTGGTAAAAAGTGATCATGGAACTAGCTCTATTAAATTTACCTTTAGGAGACTCCTATACACGGTTCGCAAGAGAATCTCTTAATTGGATTTTCCCTTTAATAGGACCTCCAGGATTCACTTTGACTCTTTATAATTAATTCTTAAATTCCTACATGTAACGTAGATATGGTGGGAAGGGTCGAATCCATATGAATGCTAAGTTTTACTCCAGTTTAATTGTGTTCTTGATGAGACAATGATAGTACCACTTCATCTGGATTACACTATATTTTGTAGCTCGGGTGTCTCTGATTTCGAAACGATGTGACGATTTCATTCTGAGCTTCTTCTTCACCGACCTTTTTAATGTATTTTAACGAACATGATTTCAGACTCCAGGAGTCAAGTCTGTGACAGGACAGCATCAGACTTCAGACTAAGAGGAAGCTGAACTGGAGCTAAACTCAAAAGTCACATTCCTACATTTATTAGTATTAATGTAATAGTCATCTTTCTGCAGATTGGTATGGTTCGTTATTGATGTTGTTATTTGGTTATTGGTAATACCTTTCGTATATACTACTGATTTATATATTATTACTGTGATGCTATCTACATGCTTTTTTCTTATTAACACGCTTTTTTATTAGCTTCGGTTGTATCTATGTAACGGAATCTTTGAGCATAATTTTCACCAATTTCCAGAAGTCTGATTAATTTGAAACTTTGCATACGTATCAAGGACCGATGTCAATGCAATAATTCGATCATAGTTTTCCATTATCCTTATAAGGACCGCCAGGATTAATAAATTCTTTTATAGATCCTCTGCGATAGAGCTAGCGCGCGATCTGCGCTAACCCAGCGTTCAAGTCTCCATTCAATCTGCGCTAGCCCAGCGTTTAAGTGTCCATTCGTTTCGGTATTCTCGGATGTGCTTGACTCTTTTAATATAGTAATATTATAGTAGTCATCCAGTCTCTGCCATTTCCAGTGGTTTCCTTGACAGCCATATCTCTAAGTACACGAGCCATGCATGTTCTTTGTTTAGTATACATTACATAATACTAATTTGAGTTGTTGCTTTACAGAAACATACATAGTATTTTTATCAGACAAAGCCTTTAGTGTTTTTAACTAATTCCATTTCAACAATATTCCAAATTTTTCTTGCATTTTAAATTTTATTTACTATAAATAAAGTTGAAGAAATACAGTTTACTAGTTATTTTACACATTACCGAAGATGTATAGCTAATAAATTAAAAAATAAATGTACCAAAATATGGGTATATTCAATTCTGAACTACAATAACCATTAGTTTTATTACGTATGTGTATGTTTGAATCGCAAAAAGTACTTGCTCCGCCGGGACTCGAACCCGGATCTCTCACTTGCCGGGTGAATGTGCTACCATTACACCACAGAGCCCTCACTTTTATATATCAAAGAAAAAGTGAGGGCTCTGTGGTGTAATGGTAGCACATTCACCCGGCAAGTGAGAGATCCGGGTTCGAGTCCCGGCGGAGCAAGTACTTTTTGCGATTCAATGTTTATTGAAATTTGTTTATATTCTTATATAATTATATCAGAATATAGCAATTATATGATAAAAATATAAAATTATTTACGATACGAAAAATTCAACTTAGTTAAGGGTGTAACATTTTATAATAGTATATCTCAAATAAGTAATAGTTTGAATACAGCTCAGTAAGAATGATAAATGATATATACTAGCCAACATTACGTTTATTAAATTATTAAATACTTCACATACCTAACCCTCAAGTCCGGCAAAGGTGTTTCAAACAGCCACAGTTCCTTGGTAGCTTAGATGCCAGCCTTCGATTTTTACGACAATAATTAATCTAAAGAGAACTGCGAAGCTCCGAGTCTCCAGGGATCAGAGCCGACATCTTAAGTGCAAGCTCGAGGAGTCATGTTGAGGCGATGCAGGTTGCTATTTCCCCGTTGGTAGCTATTAATAGGACAGAACCTTTAATGAGGCACCGATGACAGAAACGCACCAAGCGGGCAAAAACCTGTCCGACCCGACATCCTTGATCTAGGCTCGCGATTGTTTGCTGCTGGACAAGCCTATGTAGCACTTAGTCGAGTAAGATCTTTAGACGGTATTCGGATTGAAGAACTTGATTGCTCTAAGTTAACAGGAAATACCCCATGCAATAGTGAAGCTTTAAATGAAATGATGAGATTGCGGAATGATTCGTAAGAAATACCACATTTCCACAAGAAACTAATTGATAAATCGAACTAAATAATGAAAATTAAATAATATTTTTAAAAAAACTAAAAACACGCTTTTATAGCTAACCAAACTAAAAAATAGAAAATAATTTTTAATTGCAAAGAGTTTATATTATGGTAGTAGAAGGCAAAACAATCATTCATAGTCAATCACCTCAAAATAAAATTTAAGTTATTAACAGAATAAATTAATTCAGAGTAAAAAGCGTGGGGTGCATTTTACTACATATCATAAGTCTCCCCTCAAAGATAATTACCGATAGAATGATTGTAATATTTAATAATATCAAGCACCCCACGCTTTTTAATCTGAATTAATTTATTCTGTTAATAACTTAAATTTTATTATAATTTTATTTTGAGGTGATTGACTATGAATGATTGTTTTGCCTTCTACTACCATAATATAAACTCTTTGCAATTAAAAATTATTTTCTATTTTTTAGTTTGGTTAGCTATAAAAGCGTGTTTTTAGTTTTTTAAACTATTATTTATTTTGATGTTGTAACGTATATGTATTGCTGCAGTTGTTAAATTTGTTCATGTTAATACTAAAAATTTTATTTTATTTCTATTAAATTTGAGAAGAATTTAACTTAAGGCCTGAATTTTAATTGGGTACATAAGTAGCTTTAAAGGTTTAGTTGAAATTTCTGATATTTAATATGGTACTGATGTGCATAAAAGATTAAATAGTTGTAAAAATCCAACTGATTTTGAGCTCACTGTTGTTAGAGCCTAAACCAGATGTTGGGCAAGCTACATAGGTCTTTGTTGTGGACACAATTAAGACATCATCTAAATTCTTTCAATTTTTTTATAATTTCATGTTTGAGAGGAAATCAACAACTGCCCAAAGATGATACAAGCCAGTGAGCGCATTACCCGAAAATTTATTTTTATTTTGAATCATTTTTAACTGCCTAACTTACGTTCTTAGTATTTAAGTAACTGCTTCTTTACTTCCTAAACTTATGTGCTATTTCAACCTTTTATTTGTCGCCAGACTACATAGTTCAGGATCCGAGTAGGATTTGCGTATTATACTTGTTTAATACGCAACCCATTAAGCACCATTAAGCACACAGTCTAGTTTTTCTTGAAATCCTAAGAGAAATTGTCCCTGACAAAAAATAGATCGTCAACTGTGCTATTTTTGTTGGGTCGAAATAGAAGAGTATCAAAAGTATTACAAATATGAAGTGATTGTTTTATATTATATTTTCTTAGCTTGACATACTTTAAACAAAACCTTCAGACATTTGAACAAATGTTAAATGAGCTGATTAGCAACCGATTTTGAGTCTCTTTATTTAGATTTTAACGATTATATAACCATTTTTATGTGGCTAGCTGTTCATTTTAAGTGTATTAAGCAATAAAAACATTATAAGAGAAAAGTTATGTATTCATATTTTTAACCCTTTTGATACTCTGCGATTTCGACTCCCACCAAAACTGGCGTGGCTGACAATCAATATGATACTTACAAAAAAGTACTATAAACATTTTAATAAAAACTAAGTTGTTTGCTAACACAGTACAAATAGACTCATGGACTCTTAGACTAAGTGACATTAGTTGAATTTATAACAATGTACGTGATATTGTTATAAAACAACAGTATACGATTGTTTTAAACATGATGTCAATAACAACACAAACTAGTGAATCACGGGATATGGTTTTACACAAACCGGTATTCAGAACATCTCCTCACTCTAAGAAAAAGTACCGCGGTAAATTACTCAGCCAAGGCAAAAACTTGAAAATCGTTTAGTACATTGCTGACCTGATGAATCCTCTCAAACCTGGGCTTCATTATTCTCGCTGTCTTCTACACGAGAGAATATTGATGACACAGTTTGAACTCGGTTTAGGCAAGATCCTTCTTACAAAGATTTTTTCCTTGATAGACATAACCCTTAAGGAACAAGTAACCCAAACCTAAACTATCGTAAACTATATTTTTTAAGCATTTACAGAATAGCGTACTGTAATCACTTACATGCAGACTCTGGCAAGTAATAGTTTGAGAGCATTATCATCTTTACAATTTTTTTTTTTTTAATAAAAATATTAATTCTCTAAAAGTTGAGGTTACCACTAAAATGTCTTTGTTGTTTATAAAAAAGTTTCAATTTATCATTTCAATTTACTTTCTTTAGAAGAATACGAGACTATAATTGAACTAGCATTACCAGGTGTTCTATAATATTTTTGAACCGTAGATTCCCAAATCTGCAGATCATTTCCAGCTAGGTTGTGTCCACATTATAATATTATCCCAAATATAAAAGAATACATTTGATATTACAAACGATTATGTTTGAATCAACTGTAACTAAAAAACACATTAAGCTTGGTATAGTAGATAACATTATAAAGCTATATTTCTATAAAGTACTATATACTACACTTAAGAAAGGATGAAATATGTAGGTTTCTTAAATGCCCATAAAATTTCAAAGTAATATTTTGCGCTTAACAAAAATAAAAGCTATACTATAAAGAAATACTTCTTAAATTCTTAAATCTTAAAACTGCTTTTGCATTAAGGTAAAAAAATAAAGTTAAACTTTCTGCTTTAATGAGAGAAGTGCGTTTGTTTACCTATTATTAGTCCTTCCTTATTCCTTTGTTACAATAAAAGGAATTAGTAACATAATAGCATTTTTAATAGGGAAATTGCATGGCATATTTACATTTTTAACGGCAGCTGAGGAAACAATCTCGAAATAAGGAAGAACTGAGAAACGGAATGAACACTTAAAGATTTTCTTTGCTTATTACAATCTAGCCATCCTCGATTTTGTAAACATAATAAACTAATATAGACAAAACGTTAGATATTTTTAATGCATATTTAAAAACGCCATCCCGCTTTCGTATTCAAGAGAGTGTCAGGTATCTGTGGACTCAAATGTGCACTTAAATATTGCACTGATTTAATTTCATTTCTAGAGATATTTTTCAGAATAAAAACTGTATTTTGATGTAAGTGGTTAATGAATTTTAGAATTAAATTTTGTAAGCAATGAATTTTTATGCGGTGAAAAGCAAGTAACCAGATGTAAGTTATGACATGGCTATACGGCATAGTGGTTCAGACTTGCACAAAAATAAGTACTAAGAATAAATTTCCCTTCACTATCATTCAAAATGTAATATCAGTCAATTTAACAGTCCACCTGCTAACCAATTATACAAGTTCTGCACAATATTTTAAACAGCCGAATGCCTGGGGAGCGTCATGACATGATATGAATTTGGATTGCTTAGCAGATACCAGTTAGTCATTGTTTTCAACGATTGGTATTTTCACAGACAGCTAATCTGCATTGAGAGCGTTGGGTTCTTGTGTGTTTGTACTCCAAAATTGTCTGTGATTGTTATCAGGTCGTTTTTTCCATTGACAGTATCAATAATTTTACTGCGTGTGGTTTCTGGTCATGAGGACGATCTATGGGAACGAAAAGTCTGATCTGTTTGCTAACCTAGGCTCGGGGTCTAATATGTGAGGGTCTCAACCGTTCTGTGGAATTTCTAGTTGTGAATCCTCTGAGGCTGAATCGAAGAGAGTACGACTGAACGACAAACGGAACATGTACGAAGGAGAAGGTTGCATCTGGGATGAGTATGATGGTTCTGCAGTCACTTCTCCAGAGTAGCGTATGATGTTCTTTCATTAAATATACCCCTGTCTTCTCAGGGTTGAGGTGTGATTATGGAAAATTGGCATCTGAGGAAGCATCTTCGTAGAGTTGGAATTTTAAGGGATGATCCGGTCTGTATACTATGTAATGATGAGTAGGACTTGTATTTTGATGTCCTACGATAGTTAGGGAGCAATATGACATCTTCGGCACTCCTGGAAAAGGGTGATGAATTTTCCCAGAAGGGTAGTTTTCGGAGTTCTGCGACTGCTGTACAAAAGGCCCTCGGTCTCCAGTGCACTTTGTAGGCTGCTCCTTAGAAGAAGGAAGAATATAATTGTTTTTAATCAGAGGCAGGCAGTAAAGTGTATCCTAACTGATTGAAATGTGTGATTATCCATATTTATTTTAAAGTGATAAAATGAGGGATCCATAATTCAAAACTGCTTACAAACGAATGATTCTAATTCGGCACTGCTATTTCTGCTCATAACAGGTAGCTATGGTAGGAAGGGTTGATTCAACTGATTTTTAGTTTAGCTCGGGTTCACCTGCCTTTTATTGCAGCGTTTGGTATCTGACACTGTCTCACATTCGACTCCTAGAATCTGGAGTCATGTTCGTCTGAAGAGATCCAAAGAATGAGACTACTATCTGACCCATTTATATGTATCTCTGATGTCGAAACGATGTAAATATTTCGTCTTAAGCTTCTCGTCGTCGACTTTCTTTGGATCTCTTCAGACGAACATCACTCCAGATTCCAGGAGTCAAGTCTGAGACGGTGTCAGACTCCAGACGCTGCAATCTGTTCAGACTTCCCGAAAATTCCACGAAGGGTAACGCTTGGTAACTGAGGTTTACCAGTCTAATGACGAGTCCGTTTGACAGCCCTAATAGCTTGGGTACACTCTGTTTTTCTTGAGATTGAAAACCTAAAGTAAATGTGCATTTGTCTACATTCGAATTAACAGCCTTGTAACATGGATATGAGTTACAATGGAAAGGATGTTACAAGAGATTTAGATGTCCAGAGCATTGAGGATTTATAACAGTTCTAGTTTCTCTGTGGGTCAGTGTCTATTGAGAAAAACATTGTTTCCACAAAATAATTAGCGGCCACACTAAGCTTCGTAATGCTGTATGTGACACGCTGTTGCTAGCTTTATGATTTGCTGGCTTTGTCTTACGGATGGTTTGTGGCATAAGAACAGTTGTTGAGCTCTAATAGAGAATTCTGCAAACCCGACGGGTCCTTTAAAAGAGGAAACGACACATGTGTTGATTACACTCAGCAATTTAAGAGGCACGCAACAGAAATAGAGAAATACCGTCCCTACTTGTTTCAGAATTTCTCTCTCTCCTGGGAACAGTGTTAACGCAAATAATACAATCAACACTGTAAACACAGTTGTTTTGTTGTGCCCCTTCCCTCGTCGCGGAGTTTTATCATCTTAGATCGAAGATTTGATTTTAAAACAAAACACGTTTTCTTATTTTTGTCATTCTATTTCTCCCCCCTCCGTTATTAATAAACACTGAATATAAAATATTCTTAAGGTTTTATTTTTAACACGTTTTAGACATGTGGCTAGCAAGTCAATTTTTTTGGACATTTTCGTAAAAGTAAGATTGATGAAATGGTGTTTTTAAAATTTGGCAACCATTTAAATATTATGCATTTTATATTGAATGGGGTTAACATTATTATTTTACTCACATTGAAGTATTCTAAAGCAAAATAAAACCATTGAGATTCTTAATACGCCGTAATTGTGAGATTCTGATTCGTAATTGTGTGATGTAAATTAGGAATCAGAGTATAGCTTGCGCAGTACCGCGTGTGTGCGTGCGTGCATCAAGTACTGAAGTACCACAGTGGCATCTGCCACTGCGTCGTACTTCATAGTGAATAGTTGCTAGTATATTTAATTGCTATGTTTTTAATTTCCATTTCAGATATTCCAAAGCGAGTGATATATATTATTTGTAACAGACAATTAATTTAAATTTAATAATAACAATCATATTATTGCATTAGTTTTACAATATAAACTGTTTTGCAATCGTAGGCAAATTTCCTAATTCAATAGGTAGTCCATTATCTACATATTCACACACATTTAGACTTACGATTGCTCACACATGAATTCAAACATAGTCCAAACTTAAGATCCAGCAACTTCAAATATTCCAACGGCTCATCATGAATTAATCACTATAGTAAAACGCATTGACACCGAAGTCCGTTTGAGACAAGTTTTTGGTTATCAGCATTTCTTATATACTTTCAGGGAGTTTATTGAGTATTCTGACACCAACTTGTTGAGGTAGGTATTGAGATAACAATTATTTTGGTGAGTCCTTCAGGCTCAGCCTCTGTTTTCTTATCGATGAAGGTCACCACCACAAATCAAAGAACATATAAATCTGCAGTTCACCTCAAAAGGCAAAGTTACTAATCCCAACTCCCTGAAAGCTTCCCTAAACGACTCTATAATTATTTTTGCCAACACTATTCTAAAAACTTCCTTTTTTGAGTCTTAAGACTTACTCCGTTTTGTTATTAGCAAAACCTCCACAAATTCTCAGTCCACACCCAACATTTGAATGGATAAAACCATAATAGGCCATTGGTAAACTCCCGAAGAACAGAACATTGCTGTAAAAAACTTTTTATATGAAAAATTCAAAAAGCTTTAATAATGATGCACTCTCTGGTGTTCATAGTCGTGAATATTATTGAGACCTTTGTGATAGCCGTCTAAGTGTGCATAGAATCAATACTTTATTTTTATTTACGTCATCTCCTAAACTCAAAAATGCTTTTTTTAAATTAATAAAAACGAATTAATTTTGAATATCAAGACGGCAAAATAAAACGATTTACTGTAAAACGAAATATATATTTGGTGAAAAAACTTGTTAAATCGTTTGGTATTAAAAGCCTAAATAAAGCTTATTACATGATAAAGTAGTTTTAGTAAGTTAAACAGTTTTAGTTAAGATAGACCAGGTTAAAATCTGCATGATTAATCGTTCTAATTTCAGTTCAGCTTTAGTTACTCCATAATATTCTGGCTGAAAGCATAAACATTCCTAGTAAGGCTTGTAATGTACGATCAGCCAAGAGGATAATATATATCCTCAGTTCCCAAACGAACAAGTATTCAGATTAAACTGCCATTATTGCCCCACTTACAGTGCTGAGCCTGGATATAGATTCTGGCAACTATCGGTATTGTCGCAGTCGCCTGAAATATTATTGGCGTCATGTGAAATAATATGATCACAAGGCTAGGATATCTCTGTCTATTAGATTCTGGCACTATCGGTATTGTCGCAGTCGCCTGAAATATTATTGGCGTCATGTGAAATAATATGGTCACAAGGCTAGGATATCTCTGTCTATTAACGTACCCTTCGCCAAAAAAACGGGTTTCGTATCAAAGTAGGTTTAGTTTAAATTATCAATGTCTAACATAAGGAATACCACGTTTGCTGTTTTTATTGGGTTGCATATTATTTGATTACTTAGAAAATGAATGATTAAAAACTACTACCACAAAAAACGTATCAATTGGAGTCTTTAATTTTATCTCGTTCTTTATCAAGTATTAGGAACAAAACGACAGTTTGCAATATACTTGGGGATTACAAATTGTAAACAACCCATTTTCTAAGTTTTAATGTTTCAAGTAACAATTTTCTTCACATAACGTAGCTAGGCTATCTATGATGGAAAGAGTTGGTTCAATGTAAATATTGAGTTAAACTCACGTTCACCTTCTGCAGAGCAGCGTCTGAAATTTGACAGTAGTAAAGATTGACTCCTTAAACCATTTATACCTTTTAGACGTATTAAGCGGAAGATGGAATAAAACTTAACTCAATATCCACACTGTTCCACAATTATCAAGATCGCTACATGGTATTCAACACTACATTATAATATGCATGAATAAGTAAAACTAGTTCTTGAATGTCGTTGAATTCGCCGATGATCCCCAAGTTAGGTAATATAATTTAATATACTAGATAAATTTCATAAGTTACTGACATTTCATATCGTTTACTGAAAATTAAAAGACTCATAGACGTTTAATATTATTTCAGGTGCCATATTTTATGGAGTGCTCATTAGCAATCCATTTTTCAATTTAGAAACGATAACCTAGCTAAAGGTTATTATAATGATAAAATAAACCTCACCAATAATACCTCTGTTAATAATCTTTCTACCACAGTCCTTCCATATAGTGTTCAACGCCAGTCTTAAACGACTTCTGCGTTGAATTCTGAATCATCTAAGTAAGGGGTAGGATCTCTATCCGTTTCGGCAAGGGCTCCATTTTTGTATTGAGTTTGTGTAATCTCTCAGTAAGTATTTACTGCTTCCCATTGGGTACTGCAGTCCAGTGGGTACAGTGCTATCGCAAGATAAACGAGTCAAGCAAAGTCGAGCGTGGCTGCTCCTTGTATGGGTGACCGCCGAATGAGCAAAGCGGTTCTCCTGACATTGGTGTTGGTTCGGAAGTTTCCCAACATAGGTTAAATATTAGAAAGGGGTAAAACGCTAACTTTTTCTGGTAAAATACATAGTATATTTGGCTTTAAAGTAACCTATACAAGTATAAATAACATCATTCCTAAATGTTTGATTAGTTGTTTTGTGTATGTCAAATAGAGGTGGCAATTTCACCCTTGTAACACATTTGAACCTAAATCAATTTTATAACTTTTCGTACATTTTATTTATAGGGCCAAAATGTTTGAATTGTGTAAAGAAGTAATGTGAAAATGTGCACATAAGGACTTCATAGGTCATTCGTTATATAGGTCATTCATAAATCAATATTCTGATACGTTTTCATACTTGTGAGTGGCTGTAGTAAATTTACACATACACACACACTCGCGCGCGTACGTACGTACATAACAAGTAACAACAACGAATAGAAACTTAACAAAAACATATGTCAACAGAGGTTAAGGAAATAACTTTTTAAGGTGGTGTAATCTATGGTCAGTTGGGTTACGTTTTTGTTACTTTTTAAATCATATCTCAAAAGAAGAACAAAAAATCTAATTTGGCTATTTCCCGAAGGATTTTAGACATTATGGGGGTATAACTTGGGTGTTTTTTGTAACCAGATCCCCAAAATGGCTGGTGATAATGGTTTTAAATTTATTCAGTATGTAGGAGTATAAATGAAAATAAATTCTGTAAAGTTCGCGTTTATAAAAAAGTAATTTCCTTAAATAATATTTTCTTTAAAACATGCTATTTTCTGGAATTAAATTTTATTTAAAAATTAAGTGTTTTATGTTATAAATATATTAGTCATAAATTCATATAAATACTTTAAAGAAATCACTTACTAGTCTTAAGCTGTTTATCCTTACGTCTGGTTACAAAGTAATTATCCAAAATTACTATTTTTTCAAAATACCTATAGATCCTCGTGGAGTAATCAATAAATAACTTATTTCTACTTCTCTGCCTTCAGGTAAATTATTTTATAGAGACTTGACTCTGGAATTGTAAAACACCCTGCCTAAAAACGACTGTGCCACTGTAATAAAACCTATACAAATTTCTCAATGAACATTACTTACAAAAGTGAAAAATCCCTTTTTTTCACCTTTCATTATTACTAGGGTTAAAATATTTGTGGTTTTATTTATATTGTATTTAGTAAACACTGGAAATTCCCGTGCACAATATTGTAACTGTCTTCACAAAAGTAATCCAAAACCTTTGGAAGTTCCGAAATTCAGAGTTTTAGTTGACCCTCCCCCCACGTGTGGGGCCAGTTAAACCGAAATAGTATTTGTTTAATGTCGACGTTCTTCTTATAAACTACTTTTCCAACACTTTCACAGCTTTTTCATTCATGTTTCAGAGAACATTAAACTACCTAATACTCCTGGACAGAAAACATTGACCACAATTATTATTCATAACAGACTTTTAAAATATACAAATTCTCTTAAAACTCGCATTTACTTGAACAAGAATTTCTGAACGCAATATGAGCAAAAACTGTTCATCTCCATTCAAAACATTAGGTTGATGATTTCACAACCACAGATTACGTTCCGTCCTTCCCTAGCTATTGAGTATGTTGGTTTGCGATTAGAGGCACTTTGTAAACAATCACACGGTAACTCTTTTTCATTTAATAACATTTACAGTTTTTTTTCTCGTCAACTAATTATGTTCAGGACATTTTTTCCACCTCCAATTGTCTAAAATAAATCTATAATTATGTGGAATTAATCAGATTTTATGTGGTGTTTGAATTTTAGCTCTAGGAATTAACTTTTGAAAGTATTTGTAATAAAAAGTGCAATACTATTATAAATTATTTTCTATTGACGCCTCACCTATATCAAATTTAATTTCACTTAATTCAAATAAATTAGAAGTGTCTCGTAAAACAGTATTTTAATTTGTGCGTGTGTTTCACTTGTTTTTAAAAATACATCACTCCTATTTCTCACGTTTAATATCATTTTTTTAATTTTTACAATTATAATACTATAAAAACAAAAAATTAAAGTGATTTGTGAAAAATATGAAGGTACATACAAGCAACAATAAGTAGGAGAAGACCGCGATGTATCCGGCCCATGAGGGAGTCTGGCGCACGACCACTGACTGAACAGCTACGGCAGCAGAGGACCGACTGGGATGTGCGCGCCCTGTACCGCCGCGCCACCCCTCCACCCACCACCACCCCTAAGATACTCCACCGGACAGGAACACTGAGGACATTATAAACTCGTCTCCGCGCAGTAAATGGAACCATTCCGATTGTTTGCACCTGCTTTGTACCTGCAGGATCCTTTCATGCTAATGCAGAGAACGGCTAATCTTTTCAACTTCAAAAAGTCGACTGGAGTATCTTGTATATTGATGTAAGGAAATGCGGATTGGAGAAAAGTAGGTCCAAGTCCAATTCACTGATGTGACAAAATTTATGTTGTATTCGTTGCATCAATATGGACGACAAAATGTGCCATTCACACACCCAATGATCCATGCAAATCTTAACATTTACACACACATTCATACTCTTTCTACGATACCCTCTCTAATTTGAGCTATACATTGCCGTTTGCAGAAGCTAAATGACTTTTAACCGAACTTTGAACTCCTTCAGCGTATGAACTCTTCAGAGAGTCAAGTAGAGTATTGATTAGGACAACACCGGCCTGAGAGGGCAAGCGTTTAAAATCTGCCGCCCAGCGTTGTCCAATTCTTTAGTTATCCCTGCCTTTAATTTCGTGAGTATTTACGTCTTGCCCTCGTATAGAAACTTTAGTCATATAGTATAGAGTAGTTTTGAGTATATAGAGACAGGGTAAGGTCAACAGACCCAGCTCTCTGAAATTGGCTTGGTAAAGTTAAAGTAAAGTAAGGAATGCCTTGTTTTACCAGGTGAAGTTAGGGCAAGAAACTCGCTATGACACTAAACCTAGGGGGTCCAACGGCTTAAAAAGTACTTCCAACACCAACGGTTGGGTAGGGGGGCTTTGCAAGGACAGGATCGCTCAGCGGTCACCCATCCAAGCAGCAGCCACGCTCGACGTTACTTGATTCGGTTATATCGCGATAACAGCCGTCCGTACCCACCACTACATTACGCCATTGGTTTGGTATGGAGAGGGTGGAAGTTGGGGAGATACCGGGGTTCTCTTGAACATGAATGTGGGAAACCTTTATACTAAGGTTTTTGTTGATAACCTATTTTATGTTACGGTATTATTTTTTCTTTCATAAATAAAAAAACCCGAGGTAGCCTATATGCAACATATAATCATTTCGCAACTAAAAATGCATGTTCCTTACGTTTTTTACATGGATTCTCTCAGAAATCCGGAAGATGTAGATCCTACAAGGATCAGAATTATATCAGACTCACTTGAGCCAATACAAAGGCTCTACATGATAACAACTAAGACCAAGACGATGTGGAATTCTCAAGAAGAAGAAGAGAAAAGACAGGCAACTCCCTTTTAATTACTCCACTTTAAGTGGAGTACGCTTGGATCGACCAATAGCTGTGTTTGCCCTTTCATAGAAGACAGGCAGATTTTAGTACTATTCCACTCTAGAGAGTAGAGTGAAATAGAGACAAATTTTAAGCCAGGTTTGGAATCCTTACGGGTTGGATTTCTTTAGAGGTGAAATAATAAATGAAAACTTTGTTCTACCAGGCGAATTTAGAACTATTTATGACAAAAATTAACTTAAAATGGAGAATTATTTGTCCTAGACGATGGAAAGGTTGTGCAGGAATATTAAGGAAATTGGAACTACTGAACTATAAAAATCCTGATTCCTTGAAAAGGATTATTTTGGATTTTTGAAGTAAAGTAAAGATGTCTTATTGTACAAGACGAGGTTAGGGCTAAGAAGCCTCTCTAACACTTAACCTGAGGACAAATGGCTTAAAGGTAACTTCCGAACCCCCAGCAACGGCCTGCCGCCGCAAGGACAGGATCGCTCAGCGGTCACACATCCAAGCAGCAGCCACGCTCGAGGTTGCTTGATCTGGTTATCTAGCTATAACCGTATTACCCGCTACACTGCGCCATTGGAAAATACCATATTATCTATATTTCTATTTTTCTTGGCAAATACAAATAGGAGCTTCGATTTACTCTAGTACAGAGATTTATCCATGGAAGATAAGTAGGTTCCATGGATTTGTCTAGCAAACGAAGCAGAAATAGCAAGATAGGAGAGGGAACGGTGGGACATTCCCTGTCAGATCACTATAATTAACAAATGGATTTGGACTGGTTTCTCTTAACCATATAAATTTTTATCTAGAAGATTTAATAAGCCAACGGGTATTTTCTGGTGTTCACCTGCTGCCCATTATTGGAACTATGGGCACATATGGGTTAAAAACGCATAATATAGTTGATTTAAAGACGTTAAAAGAAGCACTATACTCAGGAAGATGAGAATCGAGAAAAGGTCGAGGTCAGTTTGGACTCTAGGAAAATAAAATTATTATTACTGATATTTTCGTAAAAAAAAACATTTCAAGTCCTTTCTTTGCCATATTAAACTGATTTTCTAGGATATTATAAAGTAAATCAAGTTGAGCAGTGAACATATCATAAATATAAATCAGTGTGACAAATGCATTCATTGAGTTGTTTGAGGAAATGTATAATTTATACATGGTTTGCTAATGACATATACATACATATACATAGGTTCATATGAAGTTTATAATCACAAAAATAAGTACCAATCGGAGTCTTTAATTTTATCTCGTTCCTTGTCATGTATTACGAACAAATATACAGTTTGCTATATACTTAGTGATTACAAATTGTAAAAGTTCTTCACATAACGTAGCTATGTATGCTCGGAAGAGTTGGTTTAATGTAAATATTGAGTTAAGCTCACGTTAACCTTCCGTAGTGCGGCGTCTGAAAGTTGACACTAGTAAAGATTGATTCCTTAAACCATTGATACTTTTTAGACGTACTAAGCGGAAGGTTGAATGGAAAACTTAACTCAATATTCACACTGCTCCACAATTAATAAGATTGTTAAATGGTATAAGACACTGCATTATAATATGTAGGAATACGTAAACTAGTTCTTGAATGTCGTTGAATTCGCCGATGATCCCCAAGTTAGGTAATGTAATTTAATATATTTCATAAGTTACCGGCATTTCATATCGTTTACTGAACATTAAAAGAGGAACAGACGTTTAATATTATTTAAGGTGCTATATTTTATGAAGTACTCATTAGCAATCCATTTTTTTCAATTTAGAAACAATGAAAGCAGAAAGAATAGTTTCATTCCATAAGTTTTCAAATAAATTTCTAACTTATTATTGGAATTACTAACCATAGTATCACTAGTAGTGATGGCTAGTGCAGATGAAAATTATACTATGTAAAGAATGTTCAGGGGAACTGTTCAGACAGTTTTACTCTGTAATGAAGGAATCTTTTAATTTATTCTTCACTTGATTGCTGGTACAGTGGCAATACTGATGTACGGTTTGGGTTGAACGTCATAATTTATAAAAAAATTGTTTTGGGTAATCCTTAAAGGATTAATTGCTATTTTATTTGCCCCTCCCCAGTTTTCGATACCACATGCAATTCTTGAATGTATGAGTGCAAAATAAAACATTCTTAGAAGGTCTTCATTTAACAAATTCTTCAAATAATGAAAACGTCAATTTTTTTCCTCAGCTCCTTTTTAATGTGCGTGATGTGAGATTTCCAAGTTAACCTTTCATCTAGGTGAATTCCCAAGAATTTAATGGAGTTTATCTGCTCTTCCACATCTTTTTACTCTAAACTAAATACTATAAGAAATGTTATTATTTTCGCTACAACTAACGCTAAGATATGCAGTACAGCTTTTACAAAACAAATAATAGAAAAAGAACTGCTAAACGAATAAAATTGTTATGAAAGTACGCTTAAATTAACGGCAATTAAATACAGAATAATTTTTAATAAAAAAAACAAAAAAGTGTTTTTTACTCCAATTGACCTCCCGACTCCCCTTGACGATATTACCTAACTAGTAATACTAAATTATGTTAATCTTTACACTGGTTAGTTTTATAAACGTCTTGGAGATCATCGGCAAATTTAACGACTTAGATGTTAGCTATACATTAGTACTAGTTTACTTATTCGTGCATATTTTAGTGTAGCCTACATGCAGTTTTGTCAACTTTTGTTCAATCTTTAACCAGTAAGGTGTGAAGTACAGTAACTTTCTAGCGGGAGTTTGCCAACTCCAGTAAGGTAACTTTCACAATCCCGTGGAGTAAAACAAGTTCTCGTACGAGTCTAATTTACTGTCATTTTTAACTGAACTTAATTGTAGGAGATATGCACTTAAAGATTGTTAGTCTGTATAAGCAACTTTGTAGAATACCTAGTAGAATACATTTATATATTTTATATATTTATACTTTATATTTATATGTGTGTGTGTGTGTGTTTTTTTTAACTCCACAGTACAGGGTTATCATTATATTAGAATAATGAATGGTCAACTAAAACCCTTTTTAAAAATATATATGTGTATGAGAAATTTAAAATTTAATTCCAGAAGTCACTTAATGGAATTGTACTTGTGGTTACGTAACAATTGCAAGAATGACTAAATTTGATGAAAAATATCTAATGTAGCTTATAAAATATTATTTGCAACGATGAATGGAGTTAATTAGTCACATTCTATAAATAAATTAATATGCTAATGTGCTGTAGCTGAATAGTAAAGAGGTGTCCCATAACGGGTGATTAATACTTAATAACTGCTTCACGGTATCAAAATTAGGAAAATACCAAATGAAATATTTCAAAATTAATTTCCTTCGTCTGTTATATGTCGTATACAAATAGTTTTATTTTTTAAGTGATTTAAGCTTCGGCACTAACATTTGCTAAAATATTAAAATTAATAAAATTATATAATTCACATTGCAATCTTTTATGTTAATAAATCATTGTAAATATGTTAAATGTTAATACTTTCCATACTATGTATTAAACATTAGCAATCTAAAAATACAACACTCGTTTAAAATCCTCTCCCACGATTTAGTAAACGATTTTTATATTAATACCTTCTAAATATAGCAACGATTTTAATTTTTAATATTTCATTAGCTACATTATACGATATAAAATATTAATAGTTCTCATGCTGCTGTATATACCATATATTAAACGACGTCAAACATTTTAAGACCTCTATAACTACAATAAACGAATTTAATGTGTTAATGATGCCAATGATCGATGTTAGCCACCCTTTTTTATACTTCTTGGAGATTACCGACTGAACCCTAATCGTGGGGTTAAATTTGGGGGTTTATTAGTGTGGTAGACGATATCATTTCTTTGTTGGGGACTCCTGACGTGACGTTAACTCTCCTCCACTGCGTATTACTTTTTCTTACATACAAAGACCATTACTCACAATTACAGACCGAGCCATTTAGCATGAACCGCGGCCAAACCATGCGCGCATGAATACAGTCATGTGGTACAGTAAACGCCAAACGTAATGGTGTCACTGTCAGTTTCTTTTGGGGCGATTTGCATTGTCCGTGGATATTGGAGCGGACTGTACTCAGTCGAGCTGTGATAGGAGTAGGTTATTTGAGGGAAGTAGAGGCCGTGTCACCATCCCCTCACAGTGCTTCATGCTAAATGGCGTGGTTTGTACAAGCCGATGATGATGCATGTCACTCCATGGGATTTTGCTGATCGTCAATGAATCATATCACTCAATTCAAATCAAAAATCAAATCAAATTTATTTCAAAATTTTTACAAACAAGCATGGTACACGTAATACGAATGAAATTAGTCCCACATGGGCCACAGAGGCTTGTGCGTGGTGACGAGTCTGTCACTAGATGCTGTGCACAGCGTTATGATAGTTATTATGTTAGTTAGTGTATTATGATAGTTATCATTAATAATAATAATAATAAAGTATTTTATACATTTTTTAAAAAACAATTATTATATATAAAATCTAAAATAATCTGTATAATTTGTTGGCCACAGACAGCTTTAATTATGCCACAATACCCAATAGTCTAATTATTTAATACAAAAGATTATAAAAAATAAGGTATGTTATTTGCTATTGTGTAAATTATTAAATTGAACAAAATTAATTACTAACGATACTTAGGTTAAATTTCTTCTTTAGGTTAAAGCTTCTGGGCTCCTATATCGTACAGGTGTGCTTGTAGTTTTACACATGTGTACCTCCACCTGCCAATATTTGTCGGTTGACACTTACACTGTTTAGCTCCAGGTTATGTTATGGTGGTTAGTTTACGCAATATTCATTTTGTAAGCCGGGGATGTAAAAAATGCCTTTTCTGTATGATTGCCTGTCTATCCGATGGATATCACAATAGCAACGAGTCACAGACTGTTTAGCAAATAACGTAGACAGTCTACGATAATAACAATCATTATTACCATAATTAAAATACAGTATATAGAGTATAATATTTTGGAGAATTACCAAGTACCAAATGGTTACTATTAGTATAGTTAAGCTTCAATATACACCTTGCAGTATAAAGCTAGCTTGTTATATTAGTAATGGTTATAGTGTTACTGGCAAGCTCTGTGTTTGCCCTGTGAGAGATAACAATGGCGACCCTGGAACGTAAACGGTGTGAGGCTACAATGGAAGGTGTTTGTCCACATTGTGATAGCATAGTGTTTACTTGGTCCTCGACAACTGTCCCGCCCCAGTATAAAGGTTATGTTAGCTTCTGGGCTCCTATATCGTACAGGTGTGCTTGTAGTTTTACACTTGTGTACCTCCACCTGCCAATATTTGTTGGTTGACAATTACACTGTTTAGCTCCAGGTTATGTTATGGTGTGAGTGCATTATTCAACAATGGCAGGAGATTTAACCATTGGTATTATAGAAACAAAATTATTCTGATTCTGGCATAGTTGTTATTGTAAAAAACTGTATTGACCATTCGCGTATATTTTAAAATAAGAATATTGCTTCATTAATAATTTGAAACATTAGTACAATGGCACTTACCTTTTAATTGATAAAAATTTAATTACTATTATAAACAGTAAAAATAACGTATGTTTTTGACCATATTCAAGCAAGGTATAGGTAAATATTTACGGATCCCTGAACTGCAAAAGAAGAGTTTTACCCAAAAGTGTCCCAAATATAAACTCTGAAACGCCTAGTAAGCCTAGACTGCCAAAAACATAATATCCTTTATTTCTTCTTAGTAGGCCTGATGTGTGTTGTGTGTATGGTTTAGGTTTTCCATTAGTGATTTTATTACACTTGAAGAAATTAGTAGATTACAAATCTTGCTAGGTAAACAAACGAGATACTCTAAAATTAAGATGGTCCTATCAATATTCTAAAATAAATTATTAATTAATTACGTTATGATTACATGAGTATTTCTTCATTAATAAATGACCTACTGTAGCGTGATGTGTTACTGGTATATAATGTGTCGTGGAGGATCGTATTTAATTTATTTTACAAAAGGAATGTGTATTGTGCAAAATTTTTAAGAACGAGCGTTAAAGGAGCCACCTGCACCTCGGAATCTGTTATAACTCTTCTTGACAAATGAAGACAACGCTCTCTCAATCATCGTAACTGCATGTTAACATCTTTCTCAGAAAATATCTCAGGTTAGGTATTATAATCTAGTAGAAACCCTGATTTTAAAAATAAGTGTACAATTGATATCAGAAATCATATAAAATAATATAAAGATCACATTTTTTCTTTAAACACAAGGTAGGAGTACCTATATTACTTGTCGCGTAGCAAGCTTCTATGAGGTTACATGCAACATTTCAAATCTATAGCTCATTTCTTTCATAAGGTGTTCTGGAGCTAGTTAGACAGACATAAATTATACAGAAAAGAAAGTTTTACATCCCTGGCAGACAAAAGAAAAAGTTTATCAGCCTACCGAGTGGTATTCACCAATGAAGGCTCAGTCAAATTCAATGGTTGAATATGCGCCATCATAGACCAACTTCTTGTCCATGTAGAAATAAAGTTTCATTCCGAATTTAATGTCTACACGTATTATGATTGTGATACACGTATTCTCAGGCTATTTTCTACATGACTCACTTGAATTTTTTTATGTTTAAGTTCGGTTTCATAGAAGTTTTTAAATAAAAATATAGATGAGATAGCTAGGTTACAATAACGTAAGAGTGCTCTGAAATGAAATCTTGTCACCGACTTTTTTATTCATTGTCCACTATCATTTTTATCGTGATGGCCATGATTGTACTGAGCTTGATAAAAATGTATCATTATGCTATTTTATCGTTACCATCCTGATTACTCATAATACCAACGTATTTCTATTGCATTTTTATTAGCTAACGCTCAGCCAAATCCCATGGAGAGACATGCACCATCATCAAACCCAGAGTTGGCTATCTAAAATGAAGCTTCATTCAACATTTTAAGTGTAGAAGACAGTTAGTCTTTGAAATATAGTGAAGACATACAGACATATAGACAGAAATGCAATTATTGCAGCCCCATTTGAAGCCTGTCATCTTCTCTAACCCTCAGTCAATTGCGCGTGATTGTGTTAAGGAAGCATTTGTTGGTGGCGTGACAATATAATACAAACCCGTGTGGATGAAGTGTTTTCAGACTATTACACCTCGGTCGTCTAAGCTTATTTTTGAGTCTTCAAAGACTTTCTGCCATCTTTTATCCTGTCTTCATACGACCAATTCCCTCTTTTATCTCTAACTGAAGTTTAATATAAGGTTAGAGACTTTTGTAATTTAGGTATCTCTGACGTCAAAGCGACGCAAAGAGTTAATTTTAATCTTCTTCGTCGCCAACAGTTTTATTTCTTCAGACGAGGACTCCACATTCCAGGAGTTAAGTCTGTGAGAGAGTTAGATTGTAGATGCTGTGTGTAAAGGAAGAAGAAATGGAACTAAACTCAAAATTCGCTTACAAAGTAGAATTGTTTTGACCGAAAGCCTCTAGACTAAAGCATTTATTTATTTTGTTGAAAGAAAGGAAAAATTTAACAATAACGCTGAAAATATAAGTATTATTGACTCCACCTAAAAGTGGCCCTGCAGACCCGAAACCGAAAATAATTTATGAAGACAACAAGCTCAGATGGCTTAACCTCGAGAACCTGTAACTGGAGGAATGAGCGATCTTTTACTCCATATCATACTCAGGGATAGCTTAGTCTTTCACAGAGGATGAAGTACGTAAGATTTGTTGATGAGAGTTTATTGATTGCGTTAATGAAAGTATCACAATTCTGTTCGTAACTGATTTTAAATAACTATAATTTATTTGCTGCACCTTTTAGAGGTAAATTAATGAGTAAATCCGCTTTATAAATATTCTCACCCTTCATTTTTCTTTTACAGAGTAACAATGTGGACGATCAATAACTTGAAGGATCTTCCATCAATAATTATTGTCTGCCTGATTGAGTTAAGAATAATTGACAACTTGTGAAGTAACTCGAACTTCATTCGAGCATTCCAATAACAGCGTTATCAGTAACATTTGAATTATATTAGGTCAGTAAGGAGAAATCCTAATGTCGAAAAAAATAGTTTTTCAGTAGTCAATGATGGCGTTCTATGAATTTTAGAAACAGAAGTAGAAATATTTCAGGTTCATATAATGTTAATATTTTTTATTAACAGTTTCATATGTTAAACAAAAATGATCTTGTTTTAGGCTTTGCGCGTGTTTGAAAACTTCTGGCTCAAATGAATTATATTTCCGACCCCAAGATTGACTTACATTTGTTTCTCCGGTCAAGAAAATACGAGTATGCATACATAGGTCTGAAAATTCTTTTTCGGTGATAAAACTTATACTTTTGGACACTGTACTTTACTTCCGGTCAAAGGCGTTACCGGAACTATAGTTGATTTTGCTTTTTTGCCTGGATCAAGGATGTATATACATACGCAGTTGAAAGAAGCTTAATTCTGTCAAAAACAATTTAAATTTGTTTCAAAGTCAAAGTTAGACAGTAATGTGTTCATTGATATCTTCACTACACTACTTCCAAGTACTACACAAGTCAAGTACTGCATACTTAATGTTTGCTAAAATGTACGGTTGTAAAAAGAAAAGGTTGTAATGACAGGATGTGTTCTTGCTTACAGACTTACTCTATGGTTTGAAGACTATAAATATATACAGTTTTGAAATTGGAATTAAATGATAGATAGTTAATTAGTTAGTAATATTTATAGTTAGTTAGTTGGGTCATATGATAGTTTTGCCATAATATAATGTTTACTTTGATAAATTGACAGATTATCATGAAACATAAATAAATAGATTAATAACTGAAGGCAAAAATACGTAAAATATTCAGCCAATATAGATTATTATAAGGAGTTCATAGCAACATTAAATTAAATAACTTTTGAGAGCTATTCAGACGCAATAATCGGAAAGGCGCTTTATTTGAGAGATATATAGACAAAATTTGCAAGGTAATGTTACTTATTAAGGTGGAAGAAACCCCTTCCGAGTTTGTTATCTAAAATTGTACATACTGATTTAAAACTAGATTCATAGTGATTAACCCTTCTTTGCTTCGGGCTATGATTTAAATAACACGTAAGTGTCTTTGTAAGTGTCTGTGTTTCTCCAAGAAGGTTAATTTCTGGCTGGTTTATTACCTCCCAGTGGAACCGAAACTAGGTACAGCCAAAACCGATGCTTTTTTCTGGAGAGGCCGGTACAGACCTGACTTCCCTTTCTTCCAAGGAGATAGGACCCAAAATCCTTCCTCGTGGATCTTAACTCCTGTTTATTGGAGTGGCGTCCCTACCCTCAACCTTACCCAACCAGTATATCCTGTCCCTGTGGAAGCAGTGAAAAGGTCCTTTTAGGACTAAGTGCAATTTCTCAGCTTCTTGCTCTAAGATAATAAAAAATATGTGTATGTCTTTGACATTATTAAAATGACTTGACTTCATTCTCCTCTGCATAAAGAATTAATTTTAATTATTCACTGACAGGACTAGTTTTATAGAATACTTAGACATAGCTATCAGTAACATTAAAAGAACTTGTCCAAGATAGAATAGTGTACGGCATCACATTATGATAGAACCATTTGTTTCTCCCAGGACGTAGCATCAATCTGAGGGTAGTGTGAGGAGATAGCGCTCAATTGATGTGAATTGTTGTAACATCTTAACTGTCAGAGTTGGCGGTGTAAAGTACTTTCCAACTGCACTTATTCACCTTTTAAACTTGGATATCACACTTTTGTTCCATATATTACAAAACCTTTTCTTTATAACTTAATTCTATAAAATCCTTAATTAAAGTAGATTTTTGTAAATGAGTATTCAAATATAAAATGTCACATAATTTTTTTATGTTATACGGTAAATAATACATTATGTATCTTGAGTATATCCGTGCAATGAAAAAAGTCGAAAAAGTATAAATAACATATATTTATTTAGTAAAACAAATAGTTAGCTATTTTATAACAATAGTTGTAACATTTTCCATCTATAAGAGTCGATTACTACCAGCAATATACGATTTGTAACAAAACATTTTGCTATTAATTATTTAAATGTGTAAGGAATGATGTTGCTACAGTAAAAAAGTAAACGGTCCGCCTATCAATGGAACATTTTTGAAAAGGATTAGAAACATGCGTGGAATATCTGCGTAATCTTGAATTCCACAAATATAAATAACATAACTATATAGGCCTACATGTCTTCCTATTAGCCTATACAGGGTATAACATAACATAATCCAGAAACCATTAAAAATATCAAACTCAAATTTGTAACATTGTTCATGTTTATATGTTTACCTCATGATTAACCATTAAAACCATTAAAAGCTGCTATTTACATTATTCACTGATCAATTTTATGTTTTAGGTGCCACAATGTTTGTATTACAATAAAAAACTTTCTTACTTTAAAAACTTATTAGATTGTACGGTATTTAGTTTTAAAAAACTTCAAGCACTTTATTTCGAAACCACAACAAATTTAGATAGACATATGATAAACGGAAAAAGATAGAACATTGGTTGCATTTAGTTATTAGCTCTTCTTGATCAATGGTACAATATCATAAAGTTTGTAAACAGAGTTTTGTTACACCCTGTATATTAGTTGTGTTTGTGTCAAATATAATATGATAAAGTAAAACATGAAAGTAATATTGTTGTTTAAAACATAATTGTATAATTTCCATTTTAGGCATTATATCTAATTATGTTTTAATTTATTCATAGACCTTGCATGTACATATTGCTAAATTGAATTAACTTGAAGAGGATTACTAGTTAAATAAAATAAATTAAGTGTTTCTCAACCCACTATTTAGTCTAAAATATTATTATCTGGACAATTCAAAAATCCAGCTGTTTTATTTTAGGTTTTTACAAGTGCACTATGTCTGAATTCTGTCCTCATCAACGTAGTTTATAAGTACTAGTTTATTTATTCATGAGTATTATACATTCAGGTCTATTCTGCGCTCAGTCCTGCCAACTGTTGTTCAGTCTGTAACCAGGGAGGTGTGAAGTCCAGTAACTTGCTGGCGGGAGTTTCCAAATCTAGTAAAGTAACTTTACCAATCTCTTTGTGTAAAACAAGTCCTCGTTTAATTACGAGAAGAATACACAGTTGGAAGCTTGCTTTCAACAAACACACGTTGAATAATGAAACACCAATGAACATGGTTGTGTAAAAGTACAAGTTTATTTATTCGCGAGTACTACACAGTTCTGCCAACTGTTGTTCAACTTGGAACCAGTGATGTGTGTAAGGTAACTTACTGGCGGGAGTAGGCCAATTCCAATAAGGTAATTTACACAATCACTTCTAGATAACCAAGTTCTTGTACACGTCTAGTTTACTATAAATGATAATTGCGCTTTGTTGGAACGCATATACAATGTTAGTTTGTTCGTCAAAAACCAAGTTCGAAGGGTCGTCGTTAAATCAATTAACTGCACTATTTGATTGCATAGTTATTAAATGCTGATATGTCACTAATTACATTAAACAAATTTATAAGTTAATGACTCACTAAATTATGTTACATGTTAATACCTAATTAATGATTCTACGTAATTATAAATATTATTAACGCACTAACGACAGTAATTGATGTTAATACTTAACAAGTGTAATAAAAATTTTATATACTAATACATTTCTTTCGACATAATTAAAGAATTTCACCAAACTAAAAAAAGAGAACTGTTAATAATTAATTAATGACAAACTTCGTTGTGTTAATCGGCAAACGCAACAACTTAGTTGCATAAGAGTACCATTTTACTTATTCGTGCATATTATAATGAACATAGAGTTTTACCAACAGTTGTTCAATCTGTAACCAGCGAAGTTTCAAGTACAGTAACTTGCTAGCGGGAGTTTGCCAACTCCAGTAAAGTAACTTTCACAATCCCGTGGAGTAAAACAAGTTCTCGTACGCGTCTAATTTACTGTCATTTTTAACAGGACTTTATTTCTTCGTAGTAGGCCACATGTGTGTTGTGTGTGTGGTTTAGGTTTTCTATTAGTGATTTTACTACACCTGAAAAAATTAGTAGATTACAATTCTTGGTACGTAGCAAACGAGATACTTTAGAATTAAGATGGTCCTATTGATATTCTAAGATAAATTATAAATTCATTGTATGCTTACGTTATGATTACATGAGTATTTCTTCATTAATAAATTAACTACTGTAGCGTGATGTGTTACTGGTATATAACGTGTCATGGTGGATCATATTTACTTTTTACTACAAAAGGAATGTGTATTGTGCAAGACTTTTTAGAACGAACACTAAAGAAGACACCTGCACCTCGGAGTCTGTTATAACTCTTCTTGACAAATGAAGACACCGCTCTCTCCATCATCAGGACTTCCTGTTAACATATTCTCAGAAAATATGGCAATGTAAATTGTTGCTTTCGGCCAAAACAGTTGATAAAATCTGGTTTTGTGTTTTGAAAGATCTAACTTGTTCGAATGTATTTTTACATGAAATGTTTGTTTTGTTAGGTATTACAATCTGATAAAACTTCCGATTTTATAAATAAGTACAGATTTTATATTAGAAATCATAATAAATTAATTATCATTTTTTTCTTTAATACAAGGTAGGATTCCCCCACTCTACGTGTCGTGTAACCATCTTCTCGGAGGTTGCATGCAAAATTAAAAATATATAACTTATTTCATTCTTTAGATGTTGTGGGGCAGTTAGACAGACAGGCATTTATAAAAATACATCCCCCAGCAGACAAAAGTAAAATTACACCAGTACATCAGGGTACATGTCATTACAGTTTTCATGATTAGGAGCTTAGGCGAAATCGCGAATGTATTTTATTCACCATGATATACCTCTCAGTAGCATGAATTATGCACCATAGTTGAGTCTGTATATACGTGCACAGTTCTAAAAAAATCTACTTCGGTTATAAAACGTATACTTTTGGACATTGTACTTTACTTCCGGTCAAAGGCTTTACCGGTGCCATAGTTGAGTTTCGTTTCTTCCCCCTATCAAGAATATATATCCACACACAGTTGAAAGAAGCTTAGTCCTGTCTAAAATAGTTTATATGTGTTTTATAACAGTCTTAAACTATGTAGCCAAAGTTAAACAGAAATTTAATCTATAATGTCCGCACTACACTATCACCAAGTACTACACAAGTCAAGTATTGCTTACTTAATGTTTGCTAAAGTGTATGGTTAACAGTATATTTGTACTACCTTCCAATTATATTATTTGATATAATAAGATGTGTTGTTACTTACAAGCTTACTCTATGGTTTAAAGACTATAAAAATACACGGCTTCGAAATTTGAATTAAATTATAGATATTTAATTAGGTAGTTACTTGCACCATATAGTATATTTAATATAGATAAACAATAATATAATGTTGATAGATTATCAGGCACCATAAATGAGTAGATTAAGAACTGGAGGCAAAAATACATAAATATTCAGCCAATATAGTTGCACAAGGAGTTCGTAACCACATTTAATTAAATAACTTTTGAGAGCAATTCAGGTGCAATAATCGGAAAGGCACTTTATTTTAAATATTTATAGACAAAGTTTGCAGGGTATTGTTACTTAGTAATGTGGAAGGAAATCCTCAAACGAATTTCCTATCTAAAACTTAAATAATTTTTATATATATATATATATATATATATATATATATATATATAAATTATTTAATTTATATATATATATATATATATAAATTATTTAATTTATATATATATATATATATATATAAATTATTTAATTTATATATATATATATATATATATATATATATAATTTAAAACTATATTCGTAGATTCGATTCAACTCCTCTTTGGCTAGGGAAATGGGATGAGTACTATGATTGAAATAACACGTAAATGTTTGTGTTTCTCAAGCAGGAGGGTTCACTTCTGACGGGTTACACCTTTCAGTTATACCTACATTTGGTACAGCCAAAATTGATGGGCCACTAAAATTTGGAAAACCATATAGACGTAAGAGCGGCATATCACCAATCGCAAAAGTCGAGACATGGAGGAAAAGGTAGATCAATACATGTAGTGTCAGGTGATCAGCTGATTTAAAAATATAATTTATTTTAGTATTGTAAAAGATATAGACCACCTGTTTTGTTTTGGTCATTATTATAAAGTTAGTTATCATCTTCTCTCTGTAAATACAATACTATTATTTTGACTAATTACATATCATTAATTTCTTAATTAGGGAATTATTTAGTAACATATCATTCCCTATATTGGTGACCCCGAAAAAGAGGACAAATTATTCAAGACCCGCTTTCATTCACATTCAATGGAAGATTTGCAAAGGCAAAACGACATTTTGCGGACTCAAGTTGAAGATCTGCAACGTCATCTTCAAGGTCAGCAAGAAAACAATGCTGAAGAGATTCACCATCCTGCTAACCAGGACAATGAGAGGGGAGGTGTATGATGAATTCCCAAAAATTCTTCCTCGTGTATTTTGACAGGAGGTGGCTCCTATCCCCAACCTTACTCATCCAGAATATCCTGCTACTCTGGAAGCAGCTAAAAGGCCCATTTAGGACTAAGCGCAATTGTTCAGCTTCTTGCTCTAAGAGAATAAAAAGTATGTACGTGTGTGTCTGTCTTAGACATCATTAAAATAGATATGACTTGGCTCTTCCTCTCTGTACGAAGAATTATTTTAATTATTCACTAACACGAATAGCCTTTTGGAATGTTTAGACATAGTTATCAGTAACATTAAAATACTGCCTAATAATAGTGTACGGCGTCTCATTACGATAGAAACATTTGTTCCTCCCAGGACGTAGCACCAATCTGAGGGTAGTGTTAGGAGATAGCGCTAAATTGATGTGAATTGTTGTAACACCTTAACTGTCAGAGTTGGCGGTGTAAGGTACTTTCCAACTGCACTTATTCACCTTTTGAACTTGGATATCACGCTTTAAGGGCTTTCTTCTATAAATTACAAAACTTTGTATTTATAAATTAATTTTATCAAATCTTTATTTAAAGTAGATATGTGTAAATGGACCAAAATATGTAAACAGCAAAATACGATTTGTTACACAAACTTACGCCATTAATTTTTTAAATGCGTAAGGAATGAAGTTACTAAAGTACAAAAGTATACGGTCCGTCGATCAATGGAACATTTTGGGAAAGAATTAGAAACGCATGTGGAACATGTGCGTCATCTTGTGTTCTAGAAATATAAATAGCATAACTATGTAGGCCTATATAACATAACTTTTTAAACAAACTTGAGGATGTTCTTCCATGGACCAAGAAAAACTAAAGACTAAGTGCAACCAATGGTCTATCTCTTTTTCTTTTCAATCTGTCTGTACGTACGTGTGATTTAGTTTTTATTTTTTATTCCAGAAATCAGTAATTATATAAAACTTAAATCAGGAAAACTGTTTCGTTATTTATGTGTTTACCAAATTATTATTACGACATTTAATGAGTTCTATCTACATTATTTACTGACCAACTGTATGATCCAGGTGTCAAAATATTGTTATTTAAATTCAAAAACCTTTCATTACTTCATAACTTGTTATTTTGTACGGTATTTAGCTTTAATAATTGGTGTCCAATATAATATGGCAAATTAACACAAGAAAGCAATATTTTTATTTTAAAAATAATTGTAGCATTTTCATTTTAGGGCATTATCTCTAATTTAACGTACGTATTGCAAAATTAAATTAAGTTGAAGAGGCTTACTAATCAAATAAAATAAACTACGCGTAAATGTTTTTCAACCCACTATTACTTCAAAATAGATGTAAAATAAAACAAATACAGGTTTGTACAAGTACAGTATGTCTGAATCCTGTCCTTATCAACCTAGATTAACAGTACTAATTTATTTATTCATAAGTATTATACATTCAGGTATATTCTGCGCTCAGTTCTGCCAACTGTTGTTCAGTCTGTAACCAGTGAGCTCTGAAGTACAGTAACTTGGTGGTGGGAGTTTGCCAAATCCAGTAAAGTAACTTTCACAATCCTGTGGAGTAAAACAAGTTCTCGTTTAATTGCGAGAAGAATACACAGTTGTAAGGAAAAGTTGGAATACACTGTTCAAACACATGTTGAATAATGTTTGCTGTTACTAGTTTGATATACTTGTATTTATGTAAATACTAGATTGTTAATAAAATATCATTTTATCTCGAATCAGTACTTTGGTATTTATTTCTCGAGAGCACTTTTATACTATGTTCCTATCTACTACGCTACGTTATTACGCTGTATAAGTAGGTAAATGTGATGTTTTTAAAAGATGTTTTTCTTCTCTCTCCAGAAGTACAGGGGAACCACGGATTTTATTTACTTTAACATTTTTGTCCTACTCTTCTTCAGCCTCAAGCTTACTTTAAACTCTTTAAAATATAGGTCTCTGAAGTAATTTTTATGTTTTGGAAATTTATACTATACTCTGAAAAGTATATGCGTGAGTATGAACAAGAGAAAGAATAATAATCACTAAGGAATAGTGTCCCGTGACCTGTCAAGAAGTTGTCCATTTTATCAAGAAATTACCACATTCTATAAAATGCAGTTTGAACTATACGATATTAAAATCTCAGGAGGGCATTGAGGCATTAATATGAGTATTTTTATATTCTGTTCCCCTATGTGTCCATTTATGTTTTTAGTAATTTGGACAAATATGAAAAGTAATGGAAAGGCCCACTTGATTGCAGCCTCCACCCCATTATGATGTGTTCAAATTACAATAATCTCAATACCATTGACACTATTACACTATTCATGAGGAAGTAGAAGCCAAATTTTGGCTGATTAAGATTTCGCGATCCCTTCAATTGTTTTTGCAAAAGTGAATGTGTGTATAAACTAAAGTAGTTGTAGACTAAACTCTTTACTCTTACGGTGGAAAAGACCCCTTGGCCAGAACATTAAAAAATTAAGATCTTCAATTTTAACTCCAAATAAGATCAAACACATTTTTATGTTTAAATATTTAGTCACACTGCATAATCAGGTTTTAAAAAATACTTATATTCTCTTTTGTAAATGGTTTCCTAATAATTATTCAGTATTTTTTAGAACAGGAAAGTGTTTTATTATCATTAGTGTAGAATTCGTCGTAACTAGTTACGTACTTCAAACATAGGTAGAATTTGTTTGTAATTGAAAAAAAACAAACATACATATAAAATTAAACAATATAAAATAAAATGTTAGAAGTCAGGTTTGAACACCTTTATGGTATATTTATCATGAAATAAATAAATGTATTAAAATATATCATAAAGTGTTATGCCTGTTTAACTCTAGAAATGTAGTATATTACACGAGTTACGATTTTTTTAAGAAGTAATGATACCTTCTTAAATCTTTATATGAGTTTTAGACAGTTTTTAAAACATAATGTGAACATAAAAATTTAAAAAGTAAAGTTGAGTAGATATATCTGTTAAAATGAATTGTTGTATGGTTATAATTATGTATAAGCATTGAAACACTTAATTTGGTGTATAGTAAAAAGAATTATTAACTGTATTAAAATTAAAGCGGACCAGGAAATAAAAAACTAATGTAGTAAAAATAAGCATTTTATGATTAATTGTGTTATTGTTGGTCAAATTAGGAGGTGTCATTATGTATGTTCTGTAAGAATAAGTTGAATATCACGTCTGGATTAGGTTAGATATCAATATCGCTGTGGGAAACCGCATAGCCGATAGTAACGGATAGAGGGTTAACTAGGCCGCATTGCTCCAGTGTAGGCGTTGGAGTCCCGGGTTTGGAATGCTGACCGGGTACCGTCACAACGCCTTACTCAGCATACCTCCGACACCAGTCCGAGTATTATCTCTGAGGTACGACAACTATTTACTTACCAGGCGAATTGCTTTACAGATACCAGCCCAACTTAGATACCAACATACCAAGGCAGAATTCATGGCAAATTGTGATCGAAATGCTAATAGATAATTGAGAAGTTGATTTGTTACTACTGGATCTATAATCATGTGCTTACAGGACGTTGTTTTAAAATCGTGCAGTCGATTTTAAATTGTAAAACCTTTTATTCTCAGCCCCTTTATTAATAAAATATTATTTTATCACGGTACAGCAATGTTACGCATAGAAGAAGGGCTTCCTATAATCATATTAAAAGAATTGGTAAGATAAAAATATGGATTTTTAACAATATACTCATTCAAGATAACTGGACAGAGTGACATTTTATATATAAAAATGTAACTTCTTTTAGATAAATTATGGAAAAAACGTGTACTTTTCTTAAATTATAGTCTATTAACAATATAATATACTGAAGTTATAATAATATAAGAATTTTTTGTTTGAAGGTTATTTTGACGGTGGAAGGATTGAAAAGGAAACATGGTTTTTTGCGGACTTTTGCCATCGTTCAGTGAAACCAGAAATCAGTAACATTACGTTTCGAGATCTGCAATCTTGTCTCTTCTTCAGGTAAATAACTAACCTAATACATAATTACAAACATAAGAATATAATACAGGTAACTCCCTCAAATATCAGGCCTTTGTCCGAGGCGTGTGATGACTACATACACTTTTCACGTGAAAAGAACGCATGTTTCAAATCTCAAACTTGCAGAGATTATACCAATGGTTTATTAATGGTTATAACAAAAGCATGTCGCATTGGTAACAGCAAAATTTGGAATTAAATAGCATATATGTTAGGATCATGTTGAGGGTCGTTCTGAAATTTTTTAATGCAAACATAATTCCTTGATTACTTCTGGTATTTAATCGATAGCGCCTCACATACACAAGTAACTGCTCAAGAAATAAAATACCCACAAATTGAAGTGTGATTTTATTACATTTAATTGTACATGTTTAAATTAAATTCAAATTTAAACAAATCTTTATATACACGTGCCATACATATATCAGTGAAGGACTGATACAATATTTAAAATGGGCACTTCCTGTGGCAATGAGGCAAGTCATACCAAACAAACGGGGAACAGGATGCGAATGTTAGCGAGGATGAGGAGAAATGCATTCAACTCTTCAGCCAATGTTTTTGATCTTAAAGTCCCACTATGTCTTGGAATTTTATTGGCTGAGTCTTCTTTGAATGTTACATGTTCAGATTTTATAGTTAATTATTTCCTTTTATGTTGCATTGAAAGTAATCATTTAGAAACTGCTTCAGATCCTTAACAAGACTAATTTCTATGGTTACTTTAAGATCAATCAGATTAAGTATATTCACACGAGAGTTTAATAGTGAAAACTGATCAATTCTGGTCTGTTTTTTGCAACTTAACAACATGGTTGTGTAAGGGACTAGTTTATTCACGAGTATGTACTACACAGTTCTGCCAACTGTTTTTCTACTTTCAACAGTAATGTGTGTAAGGTAACTTCCACAATCCCTTCTAATTATACAAGTTCTTGTACACATTTACTGTACTGTTATTGCTAATTGCACTATATTGGAGTGGTTAGTTTGTTCGTCAAAAAAAGTTCGAAGAATCGTCATAAAATCAAATAACTTTGATTCTATCGTTATTATAAGTGATTATTGATATGTTACTAATTGATGTTACATGTTAATAACTAATTAATAATACTACGTAATTTAAAATAGTATTAACACATTAACGACTGTAATTGATGTTAATACATTACCAAGTATAATAAAAATGTTATATACTAATACATTTCTTTCGAAATAATTAAAAAATATCACCAAACTAAAAAGAGAGAACTGTTAGTAATTAATAAATGACAAACTTCCTTATGGTAATCGGCAAACTCAACAACACAGTTGTTAGCTGCGTAAGAGTACCATTTTACTTATTCGTGCATATTATCATGTACATAATATTTACCAACAATTGTTCAATTTGTAACCAGTAAAGTGTCAAGTACAGTAACTCGCTAGCGGGAGTTTGCCCACTCCAGTAAGGTAACTTTCACAATCCCGTGGAGTAAAACAAGTCCTCTTACGAGTCTAATTTACTGTCATTTTTAGCAGCACTTTATTGTGAGAGCTTAACTTTGTAGAATGACTTTTTATATATAGTTTTATAATAATACCTTTCAGATCTAGCACCGATTTTAAATGTTAATATTTATTAGCTTCATTAAACGTTATGAAGTAATAATAGTTCTCGTACTGCTTTATATTAAATGAAGTTAAAAATGCTAAGTCCTCAATAATTACAATAAACAAAATTAATGTCAGTGAGGCCATTAAACGATGTTATTCACCTACAGAATGACCTATATGATTACCTGTTTGTCTATCAGCAGGATATCGCAATAGTAAGGAGCTATAGACGTATATAACATTTTGAAAATAACACAATCAAAGTCTACCATAATAACGAGCATTCTTACCATAATTACAATACAGTATATAGAGTATATTACGTATTTTGTAGAATTACGAAGAACCAACATGGTTACTAATAGTATAGTAACGCTTGACGTATAAAGCTAGCTTGTTATATTAGTCATGTTATAGTGTTACTGGCAAGCTCTGTGTTTGCCCTGTGCGAGATAACAATGGCGACCCTGGAACGTAAACGGTGTGAGGCTACAATGGAAGGTGTTTGTCCACATGGTGATAGCCTAGTGTTTACTTGGTACTCGACAACTGTCCCGCCCCAGTTTAAAGGTTATGTTAGCTTCTGGGCTCCTATTTCGTACAGGTGTGCTCGTAGTTTTACACTTGTGTACCTCCACCTGCCAATATTTGTCGGTTCAGGACAATGACACTGTCTAACTCCAGGCTATGTTATGATGTGAATGTATTATTCAACAATGGCAGCATATTTAACCACTGGTACAGCAGAGACAAAAGTGTTCTGATTCTGGCACAGTTGTTATTGTAAAAAATGTATTAACCATTCGCGTATATTTTAAAATAAGAATATTACTTCATTATTAATTTAAAACATTAGTACAATGGCACTTTTCTTTTAATTGAAAAAATTTAATTACAGTTAGATCGGTAAAAATAAGGTATGTTTTATTTTTTTACCATATTCGAGCAAGGTATAGGCAAATACTTAATGATCCCTGAACTGTATAAGAAGGGTTTTCTCCAGTGTCCCAAAAAATATAAACTCTGAAATGCCTAGTAATGCTAGACCGCCAAAAACATAATATTCTTTATTTCTTCTTAGTAGGCCTGATGTGTGTTGTGTGTGTGGTTTTGGTTTTTTATTAGTGATTTTACCACACCTGAAGAAATAAGTAGATTACAAATCTTGGTACGTAACAAATGAGATACTCTAGAATTAAGATGGTCCTATCAATATTCTAAAATAAATTATAAATTCATTGTATGCTTGCGTTATGATTACATGAGCATTTCTTCAGTAATAAATTAACTTCTGTAGCGTGATGTGTTACGATTATATAGCGTGTCATGTTGGACATATTTATTTTTTACTACAAAAAGAATGTGTATTGTGCAACATTTTTTAGAACGAACATTAAAGAAGCCACCTGCGCTTTGGAATCTGTTATAACTCTTCTTGACAAATGAAGACAACGCTCTCTCCATCATCGGGACTGTCTGTTAACATCTTTCTCAGAAAATATATCAGGTTAGGTATTATAATCTGAGCAAACCACTGATTTTATAAATAAGTGTAGAATTTATATCAGAAATTATATAAAATAAAATAAAGATAACATTAATTTTTTTAAACACAAGGTAGGAGTACCTTTTACTACGTGCCGTGGTTGCATTCAAAATTTAAAGTCTACAGCTCATTTCATTCTTAAGATGTCCTGTGACCTGTTAGACAGACAGACATTATGCAGAAAAGAAAGTTTCAAATTGTACATTCTTTTAATAACGTACACCTGCACCTGGGAATCTGTTAAAACTTTTCTTCTTGACAAATGAAGACACCGCTCTCTCCATCATCGGGACTGCATGTTAACATATTCTCAGAAAATATCTCAATGTAAATTGTTGCTTTCGGCCAAAACTGTTGATAAAATCTGGTTTTGTGTTTTGAAAGATCTAACTTGTTCGAATGTATTTTTACATGAAATGTTTGTTTTGTTAGGCATTACAATCTGATAAAACTCCCGATTTTATAAATAAGTATAGATTTGAAATTAGAAATCATAATAAATTAATAAAGTGTTTTTCTTTAATACAAGGTAGGATTCCCCCACTCTACGTGTGGTGTAATAAGCTTCTGGGAGGTTGCATGCAAAATTAAAAATATATAACTTATTTCATTCTTTAGATGTTGTGGGGGCAGTTAGACAGACAGACATTATATAAGAAACATCCCCCAGGAGACAAAATTAAAATTACATCAGTACATCAGGGTACATATTATTACAGTTTTCATGATTAGGAGCTTAGGCGAAATCGCGAATGTATTTTATTCACCATGATGCACCTCTGAATAGCATGATTTAGGCACCATAGTTGAGTCTGTATATACGTTCACAGTTCTAAAAAGTCTACTTCGGTGATAAAACGTATACTTTTGGACATTGTACTTTACTTCCGGTCAAAGGCTTTACCGGTGCCATAGTTGAGTTTCCTTTCTTGCTCCGATCAAGAATTTATATACATACACAGTTGAAAGAAGCTTATTCCTGTCTAAAATAGTTTATATGTGTTTTATAACAGTCTTAAACTATGTAGCCAAAGTTAGACAGAAATTTGATCTATTATAGACGTCTGCTCTACATTACCACCAAGTACTACGCAAGTCAAGTAATCCATACTTAATGTTTGCTAACGAGTATGGTTAACAGTATATTTATAATACATTCCAATAATATTATTTGGAAGATATGTTGAAATAATAAGATGTTTTGTTACCTAAAAGCTTACTCGATGGTTTAAAAACTATAAAAAAGCACAGTTTTGAAATTGGAGTTAAATTATCGATAGTTAATTAGTTAGTTACTTGTACCTTATAATACATTTTCCATAATATAATAGCATGTTAATATAATAAAATTAACATAGATAAACAATAATAAAATGTAGATAGATTATCAGGGACCATTAATAAATAATAGATAAAAAAGACGGCAAAATACATAAATATTCAGCCAATATAGTTTGTAAAGAAGTTCGTAACCACATTAAAATAAATAACATTTGAGCAATTCAGGTATTGAATTTGACATCTAAAATTATATATATATATATATATATATATATATATATATATATATATATATATATATATAAAATCTATATAATTTTAAACCTAAATTTAGATTCCTATATTCGATTTAACTCCTCTTTGTCTTGGGAAATTGGATTAGTACTATGATTATAATAACACGTAAATGTCTGTTTCTCTAGAAGGGTTCTGGCTAGTTTATACCTCCCAGTTGAACGTACACTGGGTACAGCCAAAACCGATGGGTTACTAAAATTTGGGAAACCATATAGATTTTCAAGAGCGGCACATCACTAGCCGAAAAAGGCGAGATATGGGGAACATGTAGACCAATAGATTTAATCTACTAGGGGGGAGGATGGGCAAGATTAATTGCCAAAAATCCTTTGTCATGGATCTTCAGAGGAGGTGGCCCCTATCCGCAACGGTACCCTGTCCTGTGAACATCCTGTCATTCCGGAAGCCGCGAAAACGCCCATTGTGCAATTGTTCAGCTTCTTGCTCTAAGAGAATAAAAAGTATGTACGTATGTTTATCTGTCTTAGATGTCATCCAATTTAGAAAATACAAATTACTTGACTTCATTCCTCTCTGCATAAAGAATTTTTTTTAATTATTCACTGATACGTATAGCCTTTTATAATTCTTAGACATATTTATCAGTAACATTAAAAAACTTTCCCAAGAATAGTGTACGGCATCACATTACGATTGAAACATTTGTACCTCCCAGGACGTAGCACCAATCTGAGGTTAGTGTGAGGAGATAGCGCTAAATTTATGTGAATTGTTGTAACATCTTAACTGTCAGAGTTGGCGGTGTAAAGTACTTTCCAACTGCACTTATTCACCTTTTGAACTTGGGTATCTAGCGTGTAGGGCTTTCTTCTATAAATTACAAAACTTTGTCATTATAAATTAATTTTATCAAATTTTTAAATAAAGTAGATATTTGTAAATGGTCAAAATGATGTAAACTGCTACATAATTATTTTATGTTATACGGTAAATAATACATTATGTATCGTGAGTATATCTAGGCAATAACAAAGTTGAAAAAATACAAATAACATTAACGTATGTAGTAAAATAAACGGTTGCTTATTTTATAACAAGATTTGTAGCATTTTAATCCTTAAAAGGCGATTATTAACAGCAAATTACGATTTGTAACAAAACTTCACGCCATTAATTATTTAAATGCGTAAGAAATTAAGTTGCTACCTTAAAATTTTTACGGTCCGTCGAGCAATGGAACATTTTCAGAAATGATTAGAAACGTGCGTGGAATATCTGCGTAATCTTGGTTCCAAAAATATAAATAGCATACCTATGTAGGACTACATGTCCTACTATTACTATATACAGGGTGTGACATAACTCAAACTTTAGGATATTGTTCCACGGACCAAGAGGAGCTAAAAACCTAAAAACTATGTATGTGAGATTTGGTTTTTATTTTTGTATTCCAGAAACCAGAAAAGATATAAAACTGAAATTTGGAAACTTTTCCTTCTTTGGATGTTTACCAAATCAATAACCATGTATTACAACCATTAAAAGCAGTTAACTACGTTATTTACATACTTATTTTATGTTCTAGGTCTCAAAATGTTTTTATTTAAATTTAAAACTTTTATTATTACAAAAACTATTATTTTGTAAGGTATTCAGCTTTAAAAACGTCAACATCTATCGTCTTAAAACGTGCCACGATAACATATTATAAATTTTAAAATGCAAGAAAAATGACTGCATAAAATATGATTTTTATATATTTACCGGATTATAGAATAAAAAATATAAGCCAAAACATGTACAGGGAGACATATAGTAAACAGAAGAGATATAATATTGGTTACATTTATTTTTTAGCTCTTTTTGGTCAATGGAACAATGTATTAAAGTTTTTGGCGAGAGCTTTTTACACCCTGTACATTAGTTGTATTGGTGTCCAACGTAATATGAAAAAATAACACATGAAAGTGACATTGTTTTTTAAACATAATTGTATCATTTCCATTTTAGGACATTATCTCTAATTTTACGTAATTATTGCAAAATTAAATTAAGTTGAAGAGGCTTACTATTCAAATAAAATAACCTAAATGTTTCTCAACCCACTATGCCTTAAATAGATGTAAAACAAAACAAGTACATGTTTGTACAAGTACACTATATCTAAATCCTGTCCTCATCAACGTAGTTTAAAAGTACTAGTTTACTTATTAATGAGTATTATACATTCAGGTCTATTCTGCGCTCAGTTCTGCCAACTGTTGTTTAGTCTGTAACCAGTGAGGTGTGAAGTACAGTAACTTGCTGGTGGGAGTTTACCAACTCCAGTAAAGTAACTTTCACAATCCTGTGGAGTAAAACAAGTTCTCGTTTAATTGCGAGAAGAATACACAGTTGGAAGCTTGCTTTCAACAAACAAATGTTTAATAATGTATGCAGTCACTAGTGAAACTTTAAACTCTACTCGATAATTACTTCATATACTTTTACTTATATAAACAATAGGTTGTTAATAAAACATCATTTTGTTTCGAATCAGTACTTTGGTATTTTACGAAAAGCATTTGGTATTATACTATGTCTCTATCTACTACGCTATGTTATTACGCTGTATAAGTAGTTACATTTGTACGTATTATAAATAGAAAAAGTTAAATGTGATGTTTTTAAAAGATGTTTTTCTTCTTTCTCCAGAAGTACAGGGGCACCCAGGATTTTCTTTACTTTAAAATTTGTATCCTACTCTTCTTCAGCCTCAAGCTTACTTTAAACTCTTTAAAATATAGGTTTCAGACGTAATTTTTATGTTTTGGAAACTGATTCTATGTATCTAAATATACTCTGACAAGTATATGCATGAGTATGAACAAGAGAAAGCATAATAATCACTAAGGAATAGTGTGACGTGACCTGTCAAGAAGTTGTCTATTTTATCAGGAAATTACAAGATTCCATAAAATACTGTTTGAATTATAAGGTATTAAAATCTCAGGACGGCATTGAGGCATTAATATGAGTATTATTATATTCTCTTCCCTTATGTGTCCATTTATGTTCTTAGTAATTTGGACAAATATGAAAAGTAATGGAAAGGCTCAATTGATCGTAATCTCCACCCCATTATGATGTGTTCAAATTACAATAATCTCAATACCATTTACACTTATTACACTATTCATGGGGAAGTAGAAGCAAATGTTGGCTGATTAAGAATTCGCGATCTCTTCAATGTTTTTTTTTTTTTTTTTTTTTTGTTTTTTTGCAAAAGTGATTGTTAAACTTTGAATAGACTAAAGAATTTGTAGATTAAACTCTATAATCCTACGGTGGAAAAGAACCCTTTCTCACAACATTTAAAAATTAAGATCTTCGATTTTAACTCCAAATAAGATCAAATACATTTTTATGTTTAAATATTTAGTCATAGTGCATAATCAGATTTAAAAATCAGATTTATATTTCCAACTGTTAATGGTTTCCAACTAATTATTCAGTAATGTTTAGCACAGGAAAATATTTATTTATATTAGTGTGTTTCGTCGCATATAGTCACGTACTTGCAACATAGGTAGAATTTGTTTGCAATTAAAATAAACAAACATACATATAAAATTAAACAATATAAAATAAAACTTTAGAAGTCAGATTTGATCACGTTTATGGTATATTTATGGCATGAAAAAAAAAAATTTATAAAATATACCATACAGTTGTATACCTGATTAACTAAAAATTTAGTATATTATTCGAGTTAAAAATGTTCACTCAGACGGAATTGTACATTTGTAAATCTTTATATGAGTTTTAGACCGCTTTTGACTTATTGCATATCAATTTGAACCTTGTAAAACTAAATTTTATTTGAAAATGTTTTAAATAAAATATCTACACTGCTTTAAGTTCTAATTAAATTACTTTGTAATATTGATCATGTTTCTGTTCTGTAGTAACTTAGCTTGGTGGCAAATTTAGAAGTAAAATAGAAGTATCGGTTGAAAAAATAAAGGATATTATTAATTCTGAAATATCAATTTCATACACATATATTTGTTTAGGAAATATTTAAGATTTTAACAAAAATATCCAGATTATTTTTAGAAAATCTTCAAAAGCTTTACATTCAGTAACAGCATTTATTTCTCATATTTATTTATCTAATATTCCCAATTTAAAATTTGGAGATTAAACGTTGGGTGATATAATTCGAAGATAATCTGATATTTCACTGATTTACACAGTTATTTTAATTTATTTCTTTAAACTAATAATTTTCGACGTGGTATTCCCTGAAAGAATTCCGAGAAGATTGGTTGAGACAGTAAATATTCAACACGAGAGACACCCGACCTGGAGCGCATCTCTTCGACTGTGAAAGATAGCAGTGTTGGCACAGAAATCTACATTGTCTCTTTTTATAAGCATCAATAACTACAATTAATGAATATTTACTTAATCATAGAAGATATTTTGCACCATTTAAGTACAACACTCACTGACTATTCGGTGGAACCCTCTTATTAAAATCAATTATTCTTATAAATTAATGATATAATTAACTTAAGAAACTATTATATAATTTTAAAACATTACAAAATAAAGGATTAAAATATTATGAATGTAGGTGTTAGTTACTATTTTTCATGTTAAATTGTTTTATTTTATTTCATTTAATTTCAAATGATTTATTTCATAACGCATTAAATAATATAATAAATACCAAGTACAGGACGTTAAATGTATGTCATTAGTAGTTTCATTACTTGTAACGAATATAACTTTATATTTGTTTTCGTAAATAAAATGAATAGTTTTGTATAAAATTAAGGTTTCTAAAGCAGTTAATTTATTAACACTTTATTACGTAGGAAAAGTTACGAAACGGACTTTAATATTACTTATTTCATGGATTTTAACTTTCCTTCTCGCTTAGTTCTCCAATCCACCTTTTCCTTCTCACTTCCTTTCTCTTTTTGGAATTGAAGAAAAATCTTAAATAAAAGTTTAAGAGAGTTCCTAAGCCAATTTACAAAATATTATTACACAGTTAGCAGTAGTTTAGTATAATTTATAAAAAATGGTGTGTACATAAGAAAACATCAGTGAATTTAAAATTAATTTTCATTATAAAACATAATGTTAACTTCATAAAAATGTAAAAAGTAAAGTTGAGTAGATATGTCTGTTAAAATTAATATGTTGTTAATAATTTACAAAATATTATTACAGAGTTAGCAGTAGTTTAGTATAATTTATAAAAAAATTGTGCAGAAGAAAACATCAGTGAATTTAAAATTAATTTTCATTATAAAACATAATGTTAACTTCATAAAAATGTAAAAAGTAAAGTTGAGTAGATATGTCTGTTAAAATTAATATGTTGTTAATATATAAACATTGAGACACTTAATTTGGTGTAAAGTAAACAGAGTTTATATCTGTATTAGAATTAAAGCGGACCAGGAAATAGAAAAACTAATGCAGTAAAAATAAGCATTTTGTGATTAATTGTGTTATTGTTAAACAGATTATGAAGCGTCGTTATGTATGTTCTGTAAGAATAAGTTTAAAATCAAGTCTGAATTAGGGTAGATATCAATATTATTGGTCGGAAACTGCATAGCCGATAGTATCAGATAGAGGGTTAACTAAGCTGCATTGCTCCAGTGTAGGCGTTGGAGAGCCGGGTTTCGAATGCTGACCAGGTACCGTCACAACGCCGTGCTCAGCATACCTCACGACACCAGCCCTGAGTATTATCTCTGAGGTACGACAGCTATTTACTTACCAGGCGATTTACTTTACAGATACCAGCCCAACTGGGATGCCAACATACCAAGGCAGAATGCATGGCAAATTGTGATCGAAATGCTAATGGTAATTTAGAAGTTGATTTGTTACTACTGGATCTAGAATCATAAATAGTCACAAAACGTTGTCTTTAAAACTGTGCAGTCGATTTTAAATTTGAAAAAATTTTGCTCTCAGCCTCGTGACATATAAAAATATCATTTCATCATCATACAAGAATATTAGACATGGAAGCAGAATATAAGAGCTTCTTATGATCAGACTTAAAAAATGACTTAAGGTAAAAATATGGATTTTAACAATATATTCATTAAAGATAACCGGATTGAGTGACATTTAATTTATAAACATTTAACTGTTTTAAGAAATAATATAAAAAACCATGTTCTTTTCTTAAATTACGGTCTATTAATAATGTAATTGAATAAATCTATAGTAAAATATGAATATAATACTGGTAACTCCTCAAAAAAGGCCGACGCGGGAGATAGCTACATACAATTGTCACGTGAAAAGAACGGGTGTTTCAAATCTCAAACCTGCAGCGATTATACTTATGGCTTATTAATGGTTATTACGAAAACATGTCGCAATAGTAACAGCAAAAGTTTGAATTAAATGGCATATATGTTACAGTCATTTTGAGGGTCGTTATGACATTTTGTAATGCAGACATAATTCCTCGATTACTACTGGTATTTAGTCGATAACGCCTCACATTCATAAGTTACTGTTCAAGAATTAAATTACCCACAAATTGGTGTGCTTATTACGTTTAATTGTACATGTTTCAATTAAATCAAAATAAAAACAAATTTGTATATACACATGCCATATATATATATATATATATATATATATATATATATATATATATATATATAAAACAATCAACGTGGGCACTTCCTGTGGCAATGAGGCAAGTCATACCAAAGAAACGGGGGACAGGATGCGATTGTTACAGAGGTTGAGGAGGAAGGCATTCACTCATCAGCCAGTGGTTTTGATCTTAAAGTCCCATTATCTATTGGAATTGTATTGGCTGATTCTTTTTGGAATGTTACCTGTTTACATTTCCTAGTTCATTATTTTCTTTTATGTTGCATTGAAAGTAACCATTTAGAAATTGCTTCAGACCCTTAACAAGACCGATTAATATGATAGTAAATTATCAATATACATGAAGACAATTTCTCATCTCTTTACCATAAATCAAGATAAGGATGCGATTGTTAGAGAGGATGGAGAGAAATGCATTCAATCTTCAGCCAAAGTTTTTGATCTTAAAGTCCCATTATGTATTGGAATTGTATTGGATGAGTCTTCTTTGAATGTTACATGTTTAGATTTCTGTAGCGTTTTTAAAGCTACATTGATTTATTTTTTTAATTAAAACTTAAAGTAAACGAAGATTTTGGGATCGAAATATTGGGATTTAATTTTAGATTAGATTGTGAAAAGTCAGGGTAAAAACGAACATGTAATCCTTTGGCAAGTTAGTTCTGGTAGTTTTAAATTGTTAGGAAGGCAGGTTGACTGCCTTGAATTGATTAGAACTTGTCTTGTTGCGAGTTTTGTTCTCCTGGTTTGATACAGCTGGACCAATGAGAGAACACCGCGAATGTCCTGCAAAGTTGATTGGAAAGGGAAGTATTTATGCGCCCGCTCATAATTTTCGACCTTCTTTTGGTTATTTTCGAGTATTAAGTTAATTACAGTGCGCCGTGTTTCTTAATTTTTTTTCCGAGAGCGATTTTGAGGTAAGAACCAAATTTATTGTACGTTTTATTGAAATAGTCTTCCTGATCTGATATTAAATTAATTTTGTTGTCTTTTTCATAGGAAAAAATTAAATTCATAGAAACTACAGAGCAATCTGAATAACTTAATCTCGAAGAACAATAGAGCATAATAGAATCATACAAGTTACATTTGGTTCATACTTGCAAGAAAAGTGAATTAAATTTGAACTTAGTTAATAACTTTAATTGAGATTTGGTAATTTATTAATATTTAATTGGAACTGTTTTATAGTGAACTGTTAATTGGTAATTAATTGAACTTTAATCATTGTTAGAGAGATTTGCAATCTGAATTGCAGAGACTTGAAAGTGAAGGTTCAACTAGTGGAAATAGAAGTTTCAATTTTATTTTGAATTTTGAGGGAACTTAGAAGTGAACATTTTTATTTTAGTTATTTCCAAGTGGTATTTGATTTTTATTTTAAAACTTTATTATTTTATTTTAGAAGAGAGCTCTGATTTTTAGTTTGATATATTTGATTAATATTTTTATTTCTTGCCAAAGGAATTTTTAAATTTATTAAAGGTTTTTCAATTTTTTGTGTAAAATAGTGATAAAAATTCTGAAACGTTGAACTTATTAATTTGCCAGTTTAAAATAAATCCATTATTTTTATTTAGAACTGTGATTTTTATTTTAGACAAACCAGATAATATTTTATAGTTAACAAACTTAGTAATAAATTGTACTGAATATTCACTAGGAGCTTACCAATCAAAAATATTTTATATCGTCTTGGATATCTCATTGATAATTTAAATATTAATACTCTTGAATATTAATATCAACAATCCAAGTAGTTGTAATTTCCTAGTTCATTATTTCCTTTTATGTTGCATTGAAAGTAACCATTTAGAAACTGCTTCAGACCCTTAACAAGGCTAATTTATATGGCCTCTTTACGATTAATCTAGATAATTATATTCACACGAAGGTGTAATAATTAAAACTGATCAATTCTGGTCTGTTTTGTTGCAACTCAACAACATGGTTGTGTAAAAGTGCCAGTTTACTTATTCACGATTACTACACAGTTCTGCCAACTGTTGTTCAACTTGAAACCAGTGATGTATGTAAGGTAACTTTCTGGCGGGAGTAGGCCAATTCCAGTAAGTTAACTTCCACAATCCCCTCTAGTTCTTGTACACGTCTACTTTACTATCAATGATAATTGCGCTTTGTTGGAACGGATGTACAATGTTAGTTTGTTCGTCAAATAACAGGTTTGAAGAATATTAATAAAATCAATCTACTGTGCTATTTGATTGAATCGATATAAAATGCTAACTTATAACTTATTACAGTAAAAAGGTTCGAAGAGTCGTCATTAAATCAATTAACTGCACTACATGATTGAATAGTTATTAAATGCTGACATGTCACTAAGTAAATTAAACAAAGTTATAAGTTAATTACTCACTAAATTATGTTACATGTTAATACCTAATTAATAATTCTACGTAATTTAAATATTATTAACGCGCTAACGACAGTAATTGATGTTAATACTTTACCAAGGGTAATAAAATGTAATATACTAATACATTTCTTTCGACATAACTTAAGAATATCACGAAACTAAAAAGAGAGAACTGTTAATAATTAATGAATGACAAACTTCTTTGTGGTAATCGACAAACTCAACAACATAGTTATTAGTTGCATAAGAGTACCATTTTACTTATTCGTGCATATTATAATGTGCATAGAGTTTTACCAACAGTTGTTCAATCTGTAACCAGTGAAGTGTCAAATACATTAACTTGATAGCGGGAGTTTGCCAACTCCTGGAAGGTAACTTTCACAATCCCGTGGAGTAAAACAAGTTCTCGTACGAGTCTAATATACTGTCATTTTAACAGGACTTTATTATGAGAAATATGCACTGTTTGTTTCATCGTTGAAAACGTAGTTTTGTCGAATGCCTTTTTATATATAGTTTTATAATAATACCTTCCTAATCTAGCACCGATTTTAAATGTTAATAATTTATTAGCTTCATTAAACGTTATGAAGCAATAATAGTTATCGTAATGCTATTAAATGAAGTTAATAATGTTAATTCCTCAATAATTACAATAAACAAAGTTAATATGTTATTAACGCCATTAAACGATGTTATCCATCTATAGAATGACCTATATGATTACCTGTCTGTCTATGCACAGGATATCGCAATAGTAAGGAGCTACAGACTTATATAACATTTTGAAATAACACATACAAAGTCTACGATAATAACTAACATTCTACCACAATTATAATACAGTGTGTGGAGTACATTATTTTGCAGAATTACGAAGAACCAACATGGTTACTAGTATTATAGTAAAGCTTCTATAGACACCTTGCAGTATAAAGCTCGCTTGTTATATTATTAATGTTATAGTGTTACGGCACGCCCTGCGTTTGCCCTGTGAGAGATAACAATGGCGACCCTGAAACGTAAACTGTGTGAGGCTACAATGGAAGGTGTTTGTCCACATTGTGATAGCCTAGTGTTTACTTGGCCCTCGACAACTGTCCCACCCCAGTATGAAGGTTATGTTAGCTTCTGGGCTCCTATATCGTACAGGTGTGCTTGTATTTTTACACTTGTGTACCCTCCACCTGCCAATATTTGTCGGTTCAGGACACTGACATTGTTTAGCTCCAGTCTATATTACGACGTGAGTGCATTATTAAATAACTGGTATTTCAGAGAAAATATTATTCCGATTCTAACATAGTTGTTATTGTAAAAGATTTAGTAACCATTCGTGTATATTTTAAAATAAGAATATTACTTCATTAATAATTTGAAACATTAATTTTAGTACAACGACACTTGCCTTTTAATTGAAAAAATTGAATTACTGTTATAAACAGTAAAATTAACGTATCTTTTATATTTTTGACCATATTCAAGCAAGGTATAGGGAAATATTTAAGGATCCCTGAACTGTCTAAGAAGAGTTTCCCCCAAAGTGTCCCAAACATAAACTCTGAAATGCATAGTAAGGTTAGACTGCCAAAAACATAATATCCTTTATTTCTTCTTAGTAGGCCTGATGTGTGTTGTGTGTGTGGTTTAGGATTTCTATTAGTTATTTTACTAAACCTGAATAATAGAGTAGATTACAAATCTTGGTGCGTAACAAACGAGATACTCTAGAATTAAGATGGTCCTATCGATATTCTAAGATAAATTGTAAATTAATTGTATGCTTACGTTATGATTACATGAGTATTTCTTCATCAATAAGTGAACTGCTGTAGCGTGATGTGTTACGGGTATATAACGTGTCATGGTGGATCATATTTATATTTTATTACAAAAGGAATGTGTATTGTGGAACATTTTTTAGAACGAACATTAAAGAAGCCACCTGCACCTCGGAGTCTGTTATAACTCTTCTTGACAAATGAAGACAACGCTCTCTCCATCATCGGGACTGCCTGTTAACATATTCTCAGAAAATATATCAGGTTAGGTATTATAATCTGAGCAAACCACTGATTTTATAAATAAGTGTAGAATTTATATCAGAAATTATATAAAATAAAATAAAGATAAAATTTATTTCTTTAAACACATGGTAGGAGTAACTTTTACTATGTGCCGTGGTTGCATTCAAAATTTAAAGTCTACAGCTCATTTCATTCTTAAGATGTCCTGTGACCTGTTAGACAGACAGACATTATGCAGAAAAGAAAGTTTCAAATTGTACATTATTTTAATAACGTACACCTGCACCTGGGAATCTGTTATAACTGTTCTTCTTGACTAATGAAGACAACGCTCTCTCCATCATCAGGACTGCCTGTTAACATATTCTCAGAAAATATCTCAATGTAAATTGTTGCTTTCGGCCAAAACTGTTGATAAAATCTGGTTTTGTGTTTTGAAAGATCTAACTTGTTCGAATGTATTTTTACATGAAATGTTTGTTTTGTTAGGTATTACAATCTGATAAAACTCCCGATGTTATAAATAAGTATAGATTTGAAATTAGAAATCATAATAAATTAATAAAGTGTTTTTCTTTAATACAAGGTAGGATTCCCCCACTCTACGTGTTGTGTAATAAGCTTCTGGGAGGTTGCTTGCAAAATTAAAAATATATAACTTATTTCATTCTTTAGATGTTATGGGGGCAGTTAGACAGACAGACATTATATAAAAAATATCTCCCAGCAGACAAAAGTAAAATTACATCAGTACATCAGGGTACATGTTATTACAGTTTTCATGATTAGGAGCTTAGGCGAAATCGCGAATGTATTTTATTCACCATGATGCACATGTAAGTAGCATGAATTAGGCACCATAGTTGAGTCTGTATATACATGCACAGTTCTAAAAAGTCTACTTCGGTGATAAAACGTATACTTTTGGACATTGTACTTTACTTCCGGTCAAAGGCTTTACCGGTGCCATAGTTGAGTTTCCTTTCTTGCTCCGATCAAGCATTATATACATACACAGTTTAAAGAAGCTTACTTATGTCAAAAACAGTTTATATGTGTGTTATAACAGTCTTAAAATCTGTAGCCAAAGTTAAACATAAATTTGATCTATAATGTCTGCACTACACTACCACCAAGTACTACACAAGTCAAGTATTGCATACTTAATGTTTGCTAAAGTGTACGGTTAACAGTATATTATTTGTACTACCTTCCAATTATATTATTTGGAAAAAAGGTTGAAATAATAAGATGTATTGTTACTTAAAGCTTACTCTATGGTTTAAAGACTATAAAAATACACAGTTTTGAAATTTGAATTAAATTATAGATAGTTAATTAGGTAGTTACTTGCACCATATAGTATATTTAATATAGATAAACAATAATATAATGTTGATAGATTATCAGGGAACATAAATGAGTAGATTAAGAACTGGAGGCAAAAATACATAAATATTCTAATATAGTTGCACAAGGAGTTCGTAACCACATTTAATTAAATAACTTTTGAGAGCAATTCAGGTGCAATAATCGGAAAGGCACTTTATTTTAAATATTTATAGACAAAGTTTGCATGGTATTGTTACTTAGTAATGTGGAAGAAAATCCTCAAACGAATTTCCCATCTAAAAATTAAATAATATATATATATATATATATATATATATATATATATATATATATATATATATATATAAATCAGTTAACTCTCACTCCTTTTCACAGAGGATAATTATTTATATTCCAATATTAATATGAATTCATCCAAAAGCATCTTATCAAGAAAACAGAGTTTGAAAAAATTTAGATATCATTCTAGAAAAATTGCTAATCTCAACTGCAGTATTCTTTTCATATGTTCTTGTTTGTCCCTTGGATTTACTCCTAAAGGGCTTAAACCTAAGTTTCCATTGTCCGGGCTCCCACCGGCCCTTCACAACGATGTAATTGCTTTAAGTAAAAAAACTAGTTTTGACCTTTCAATATTGGTTGCCACATCCTACCAGCTATTGTCACAGCAACATGGAAGGGAACTGAAAATATTGTTTGAGGATATGATTTCGCTCTTTCCAAATATAATTACGAATATAAACAAAATAATGATACAAACTGAAAAGTTTATGGCTAAAAAATCTAAGAGGTTACTTAAAAAGTTATCAAAATTGTGTATACAATATACGGGAAATGACTTGCCAGTATACAATAATCTTATGCATTCCTCTAAATCTCAACCTTCAGAAAAAATTGTTAATTTAAACCTTATTTCACAACATCAAGACCCAACAAATAATAAAATATTACAGCAAGGTACAGTTTTAGAACAAAGAGATAATCTATTACCACCAACAAACCCTTCGGTAAAAGTTGAGAATTTGTCAAATTATACACCTAATATTAATGAAATTTCAATTTTAACAAAAGGATTAACTTTTTCCCCTACCCCAATGTTCAACCACATTAATTTTATTGCTGACGCATTGGAATTTGCACGAGATACTAGAATCAAATTTTATTTCAGTAAAAATGAAAATAAGAACAATGTCAATGAGCCATTACCGCTTTCCCTTAAAAAACTTCAACCAAAGTCTGGATGGCAGCCCCAGACCTGCCCAATGACCATCCTATTGAGCAGTTTTTAAATGTAATATTAGCCAATGTATCTGATCAAACATTTATTGAAAACTTGCCACAATTAAAGAATATATCATCTAAGGAAGAAAAAGCCATTAAGTCATTAAAATATAACAACAATATCGTAATTTTACCTTCTGATAAGGGGAATTCTACAGTAATCTTGAATAGCAGTGATTATATTAATGAGGCTAACAGGCAATTACAAGATTCTACTGTGTACATGACTTTGGAAAAAGACCCAACAAACGATTTTAGTGCAGAAATCAAAGAATATCTCTTAGAAAATGGCCCCAAGCAAAATATTTCTAATAATATACTTAAAACTTTAATACCAACACAACCAAAGTCACCTGTATTCTACATGTTACCTAAAACACACAAACAGGCAAGACCTCCTCCAGGCTGGCCTATTGTTGCAAGTATTGGAGCTCCCACAGAAAAAATTTCTGCTTACGTAGATGACATTCTACAACCTTTTGTCAGAGAGTTGCCCTCCTATATCAAAAATACCAATCATTTCTTAGAAAGACTATCGGAAATTCCTCAACCATTATCTGGTGAAGTAATATTAGCTACAGTTGACGTAGAATCACTCTACACCAATATTCCACATGATGAGGGCGTCGAAGCAATTGGGAAATTTTTAGATGAAAGACCGAAAAACACTTTACCCACTTCTAATTTTATCACTCATCTAATTACTATGATTTTGACTATGAACAATTTTAAGTTTCTTGACAAAAACTTTCTTCAAATAAAGGGCACAGCGATGGGGACAAAAATGGCTCCTTCATACGCCAATCTTTTTATGGGGATACTCGAGAAAAACTTTTTATCAACCCAACACTTTCAACCCTTGGCTTGGTTTCGTTACATTGATGATATATTTCTTGTTTGGAATAATGGAATGGAAAATTTGAAACAATTCCTAGAAGAATTAAATGATTTTTCGTCACTAAATTTCACCTGGAAAACATCGCCAAATTCTGTGACCTTTCTTGATGTAGACGTTTTATTAAATAGCGGTCGTTTTAAAACTAAAATTCATGTCAAGGACACAAATAGTATGCAATATTTACATTATGATAGCTGCCATCCACAGTATGTAAAGAAATCTATACCCAAGGGTCTTGCTCTAAGAGCTAAGAATCTATGTACAGATGACACTGACTTCCAAAATTATGTAACAACATTATCAAATTCATTAATCAACAGAGGATACCCTGCAAAATTGATTAACAGTGAAATAGCTAAGCCTAAAAATACAAACCAGGTTTTAAGTGTTGTTGAAAAAGATGCCAAATTTGTAACTCAGTACCATCCTGGATTACACAAAGTAAATGGAATTATTAAGACCGCCTACAAAATATTGGAACAATCTCCAGAAACAAAGAATCTTTTTAATAGACCTCATAGAATTATTTTCAAAAGACCACCAAATTTGAAAAATCTATTAGTTCATCCAAAATATATTAAAGATAAAGACAACAGTCAAAATTTCAAACACAAATGCCATCCATGCAATAAACCACGCTGTGGAATATGCAGTATGATGCAATCTACAAACTGTTACAAAAGCTGTGTTACGCACAAAAAATATTCTATAGCAGAAGAAATCACATGTAACAGTGAAAATGTAGTATATAAATTATCCTGTCAATATTGCCCTAAAGACTACATTGGAGAAACATCTACGTCACTTAGGCTGAGGATGAACAATCATCGTGCCGATGTTCGACATCAAAATTTACTTAGACCCGTATCTGCACATGCTGTCCAACACAATAAAACCTTTAAAAATTGTTTCTCTCTAATTGGCATCAAGAAGTTTCAAAATTATGACAATAAAGACTACACCAAATTATTACTAAGAAGATATGAACAAGCTAACATAATGGCTCTTCAATCAAAATCACCAGTTGGATTAAATTTGAGACACAGTTAATTTTAATTTTAATTTATTATTCAAACATTTTATCTATCTCTGTGTTTAGGAAAGTTTACATGTTTAATTAATTTACTTATTTTGATACCATATGTTTTTGTTGTTTGAAATGTTTTTATAACCTTCATTCTTTTGTTTGTTTATATTTTATTATATACATGCTTTTGATAATGTTACTGAAAAGTAACGAAATATTAAGCATTCCGATTTGAAGAAATACGTGTTTTGTTTTCTTTTATACCTAAATATATATATATATATATATATATATATATATATATATATAATTTAAAACTATATTCGTAGATTCGATTCAACTCCTCTTTGGCTAGGGAAATGGGATGAGTACTATGATTGAAATAACACGTAAATGTTTGTGTTTCTCCAGGAGGGTTCACTTCTGACGGGTTACACCTTTCAGTTAAACCTACAGCCAAAACTCATGGACCACTAAAATTTGGAAAACCATATAGACGTAAGAGCGGCACATCACCAATCTCAAAGTCGAGATATGGAGGAAAAGGTAGATCAATAGGTTTAATCTACTACGGGGGGAAGGGGGGTTGTATGATGAATTCCCAAAACTCCTTCCTTGTGGATTTTGACAGGAGGTGGGTCCTATCCCCAACCTTACCCATCCAGTATATCCTGTCACTCTGGAAGCAGCTAAAAGGCCCATTTAAGACTAAGTTCAATTGTTCTGCTTCTGTTCCGCAAAGTATGTACGTGTGTTTCTGTCTTACACATGATTAAAATAGATATGACTTGACTTGGCTCATTCTTCTCTTTATGAAGAATGATTTTAATTATTCACTAACACGAACAGCCTTTTGGAATTTTTGGACATAGTTATCAGTAACATAAAAATACTTGCCTAAGAATAGTGTACGACATCACATTACGATAGAACAATTTGTTCCTCACAGGACGTAGCACAAATCTGAGGTTAGTGTGAGGAGATAGCGCTAAATTGATGTGAATTGTTGTAACATCTTAACTGTCAGAGTTGGCGGTGTAAAGTACTTTCCAACTGCACTTATTCACCTTTTGAACTTAGATATCAAGCTTGAAGGGCTTTCTTCTATAAATTACAAAACTTTGTATTTATAAATTAATTTTATTAAATCTTTTCTTAAAGTAGATATGTGTAAATGGACAAAAAGATGTAAACTGTTACATAATAACTTTATGTTACTTTACGGTAAGTAATGCATTATATATCGTGAGTATATCTAGTCAATAAACAAGTTGACAAAAGTACAAAAATACAAGTCACATAATTGTATTTACTAAAATAAATGGTTAGCTATTTTATAACATTTTTCATTTTTAAGAGACGACTTTTAACAGCAAAATATGATTTGTTAGAAAAACTCACGCCATATATTTTTAAATGCGTAAGGAATGAAGTTACTAAAGTACAAAAGTATACGGTCCGTCGAGCAATGGAACATTTTCGGAAAGAATTAGAAACGCGTGTGGAATATCTGCATCATCTTGTGTTCTACAAATATAAATAGCATAACCACGTAGGCCTACATAACATAACTTTTTACACAAACTTTAGGATGTTGTTCCATTGACCAAGAAAAGTTACAAACTAAATGCAACTAATGGTCTATCTCTTATTGTTTTCAATACGTCTGTATGAACGTGTTATTCAGATTTTATTTTTTATTCCAGAAACCAGTAATTATATAAAACTCAAGTTAGGAAAACCTTTTAATTATTTATGTGTTTACCGCATCATTAACCATGTATTACGACCTTTAAAAAGTTCGATCTACATTATTTACTGACCAACTTTATAATCTAGGTGTCCAAATATTTGTATTTAAATTCAAAAACCTTTTATTACTTCATATCTTGTTATTTTGTACGGTATTTAGCTTTAATAATTTCAACCATGCGCCATCTTGAAACATGACACGATAATATAATATTAAATTTAACTGCAAAACTATTTCTAACATTTGATTTTTATATTTTTAGCGGTTTATGGAATAAAAAATATAAACCAAAATATATACAGACAGACAGATGGTAAACCGAAACCGATTGAATATTCGTTACATGTATTTTTTAGCTCTTCTTGTTCAATGGAAATATATATTAAAGTTTGTGACGAGGGCTTTTTTACCCGCTGTACATTAGTTGTATTGGTGTTCAATATAATATGGCAAAATAACACATGAAAGTAATATTATTATTTTAAAAATAATTGTATCATTTCCATTTTAGGGCATTATCTCTAATTTAACGTACGAATTGCAAAATTAAATTAAGTTGAAGAGGCTTACTAATCAAATAAAATAACCTAAATGTTTTTCAACCCACTATGACTTAAAATAGATGTAAAATAAAACAAATACAGGTTTTTACAAGTACAGTATGTCTGAATCCTGTCCTCATCAACCTAGTTTAAAAGTACTAGTTTATTTATTTCATGAGTACTATACATTCAGGTCTACTCTACACTCAGTTCTGCCAACTGTTGTTCAGTCTGTAACCAGTGAGGTGTGAAGTATAGTAACTTGCTGGTGGGAGTTTCCAACTCCAGTAAAGTAACTTTCACAATGCTGTGGAGTAAAATAAGTTCTCGTTTAATTTCGGGAAGTATACACAGTTGTTACCTTGCTTTCAATTGGCGATCTCTTCAATCTTTTTTAAAAGTGAATGGCAAACTGTGAATAACTGAACTCTATAATGCTGTGGAAAACCTCTTTCTCGGAGCATTTAAAAATACAGAATCTTCCTTTTTAACTTCAAATAATATCAAATAAATTGTTGTGTTTAAATATTCAGTCATAGTGCGTAAACCAGTACTTATTTTACTTAGTACCCTTTACTTATTTAAAATTTATGAATAAAGTATAACTTGCCAATTAAACATATGTAGAATTTAGAACAAAATTAGATTTATATTTCCTTTGTCAATAGTTTACAACTTATTATTCAGTAATGTCTAGCACATAAAATGCTTTATTTCCATTAGTGTATGTTTCGTTGCACATAGTCACGTACTTGCAACATAGCTAGAGTTTGTTTATAATTTAAAAAAAAAGGCATAAAATAAAATAACGATACATATCAAATAAAATAATATAAAACAACATTTTAGACGTCAATTGTGATTACATTTATACCATGTTTATGACATGGAATAAATAGGTGGATTAAAATAAAATGTACTTATACAGTTTTATTCCTGTATTAGTTAAAACATTTAGTATATTATACGAGTTTCAAAATTCTTAAACAGGTGGAATGAAAAATTGTAAATTTTAAAATGGGTCTTAGACCGCTTTTGGACTATTGGATATCGATTTATAAACCTTGAATCACTAAATCATGTTAGAAAATATTTGGAATAAAATATCTATATTCCTTTATGTTCTAATTAGATTACCTGCAAGGCAAGTTTTTGTTCGTCATGTTTCTATTACATAGTAACTTAGCTTGGTGGAAGTCTAGATAATGTAAAGTAAAAACAACATCGGCTGAAAACATTTAAAAAAAACCTTTTTAAATATGAAAGATCAATTTAATTCACTTATTTATATCTTTGTTTGGAAAATATTTAAGATTTTTACAATATTATCCATAATATTTTAGTAAATCTTCTAAATGGTTTCAAATTTAGCAACAACATTTATGCCTGTTATTGCAATCTTTATTTATAAAACATTTTAAATAAAACATTTGGAGATTAAACGTTGGGTATATATATTCGACTAAACTAAGATATTTCACTGATTTACATAATTATTTTAATTAAATTTATTTAAACTATAATTTTCGACATGATATTCCTTGAAAGAATTCCAAGAAGATTGGTGGAGACGGTAAATATTCAACACGGGAGACACTCGACCTGGAGCGCGTCTCTTCGACTGTGAAAGATAGCAGTGTTGGCGCAGAAATATATATTGACTCTTTTCATAAGGCTCAATAACTGCAGCTAATCAATTATTTACTTAATAATTGAGGTATTTTGTATAATTTAAATACTTGATTCACTATTTATTCGGTGGAACCCTCTTACTAATACCAATTAATCTTATAAATTAATTATAGAAACAATAGCATAATTTTAAAACGTTAAACATAAGTCCACAAAAATGTTACGAATGTAAGTGTTAGTTATTATTTTTCTTGTTGTTCTGTTTTATTTTATTTCAATCAATTTTAAAATGAATTATTACGTAATGTATTAAATATTATAATAAATATCAAGTATATGTAGGATGTAAAATGTGTAAATATTGTAGTAATTTAAGCAAATACAACTTTATAATTATTTTTTTAATGAAATGAATAGTTTTGTAATAAAAAGAAGGTTTTTTATGATGAATTTATTGTATAAACACTTTATTGGGAAGAAAAAATACCACAACGGACTTTAGTTTTACTTATTTCACGGATTTTCAAAGAACTCTTGTTTTCGCATATCTCTAAAATCCTCCTCTTCCTTTTGACTTATTTCACTTTTTTCGAATAGAAGGGAAACCTTAATGAAATTAAGAGTTCCTAATCTAAATTAAAAAACTATACATGGTTACAAAAATACTATCAAAAGGATATTGCAATTTGAAATCTCTGTATGTATATAAGATAACATAAACAAATTTAAAATTAATTTTATATTATTATGAAATACTAGTTTTAAAATACTTAGTAAGTCAAAAAGTAAAGTGGAGTAAATATGTACGTTATAAATAGTGTTTTATGATTATTAATATGTATAAAACATTGGTACACCTATTTTGTTTAAAGAAATCAGAGTTTTTCATAAGTATATTAAAATTAAAGTGAACCAGGTAATAAAAACTAATGCAGTAAAAATAAGCATTTTGTGATTAATTGTGTATGTTCTGTAAGAATAAGTTTAAAATCAGGTCTGAATTAGGTTAGATATCAATATCATTGGTCGGAAACTGCATAATCGATAGTAACGGATAGAGGGTTAACTAGGCGGCATTGTTCCAGTGTGGGCGTTGGAGAGCCGGGTTTGGAATGCTGACCGGGTAACGTTACAACGCCGTGCTCAGCATACCTCACAATACCAGCCCGAGTATTATCTCTGAGGTACGACAACTATTTACTTACCAGGCGAATTACTTTACAGATACCAGCCCAACTTAGATGCCAAAATACCAAGCCATTGTTGATGGCAAGTTGTGACTGAAATGCGAATAGAATGAGTGAATGGATGATTGAGTGGTTGATTTGTTACTACTAGATCTAGTATCATGTGCTTACAAGACGTTAACGATTAAATCACACCTTATTCCGACGCTTAATTGACATATTAGCATGTTAATAATGATACACTCAGGTAGCGCAAGATATTTATTTAAGGACGATTCTTCAAACTTGTTTTTTGCCGAACAAACTAACATTGTATATCCACTCCAATACAGTGCAATTAGCAATGACAGTAAAGGAGACGCGTATTACTTGTTTAACTAGAATGGATTGTGGAAGTTGGCCTACTCCTACCAGCAAGTTACTTTACTTCACACATCACTGGTTCCAGATTGAACAACAGTTGGCAGAACTGTGAAGTACTCGTGAATAAGTAAACTAGTACTTTTATACAACCGTGTTGTTGAGTTTGCAACAAAACAGTCCAGAATTAATCAGTTTCCTTTACTACTCCCTCATGTGAAATAATACTAATCTTGATTGATGGTAAAGACATGAGAAGGTGTCTTCAAGTACATTGACAATTCATTACCATATAAATTGTCACGTTAAAGATCTGAAGCAGTGTCTACATGCTTACTTTCACAGCAACATTAAAGAAAATAATGAACTAGAAAACTTAAACATGTTGTAAGATTCAGAGAGGCCACAGCCAATATAATTCCAAAATATAATGAGACTGAGATCAATAACGCTGTCTGAAGAGCGGCAGCTTTTCTCCCCTTCCTTTCCAATCATCGCCATCCTGTACACCGTTTGTTTTTATGACTGGCCTATGAAACCATCATCAGTGTGAACTAAACCAAACCTCTACCTAAATAATAAACATTATAAACATAACAATCAGAGTTGTAATTTTGATTACTGTTCTGTAATTATTATTTTAGTTGACCATTCATTATTCTAATTTATTTTTTAATAATAATCCTGTTTTATACAGGGTGGGGCAGGGAAGTATCCCTAACTTTGAAGGTAAATTTAAAAAAAAACGAAAAGTGTTAGAACAAAACTTTATTGTGGCATCAAAAGGGTACAGATGGAAGTTAATTCTTACTTTGTTTTAAACAATACATCATTCAAGTGATGTCCCTCACTGTCAACACACTGATCTAGTCTGGTTCTGAAGTTCTGCATAACTCTGCGAAGCATTTGTTGTGGAATGCGGGCAACTTCAACGCGAATTGCATCCTTCAAGTGTTGTAGGGTTCTGGGTCGATGTTTAAACACTTCACTCTTGAGGTATCCCCATAAAAAGTAATCACACGGAGTTAAATCCGGCGAGCGCGCAGGCCATGGAATGTCACCATACCGGGAGATTAATCGCCCGGGGAACATTTCCCCCAAAACAGCCATCGAATGTCTAGCAGTATGGGCTGTGGCACCATCCTGCTGAAACCACACTACTCCAAAATTATTCTGTTGCAATTGTGGTGCAAGAAATTGTTGGAGCATGTTTACATACCGCTCGGAATTGATGGTAACACAACGATTGTCCTCCTCGAAGAAATAAGGCCCAATTATGCCTTCACTGCTGATTGCACACCAAACAGTCACTTTTTCACTGTGTAGAGGCCTCTCATGAACTACCCTAGGGTTTGCACCACTCCAATAACGCATATTCTGCTTATTAACAACTCCAGAAATGTGGAAGTGCGCTTCGTCACTAAACAAAACTCGTGCATCATGAGGCAAGTCAGCAATTAAAGTTTCACATGCCTGTACTCGTTGTCGCCAGTCCCGTTGTGTGAGTTCTTGAACGATGACCATCTTGTATGGATGGAAGTGGAGTTCTTCGTGGAGAATACGACGCACAGTGCGATTAGACAATGCAAGGGCGGATGCATGCTTGCGGGCAGAACGCTTAGGAGACTGCAAGATCGATCTTCTGACACGGTCAATGTTTTCTGGAGTTCGGACAGTTCTCCGAGCCCCAACTCTCTTTTTCACTACACTACCACATGCGCGGAAGTTTTCCACCCACAACAAAATGGGTTTGCGGTCAGGAACAGGGTTGCGAGGGGGAATCCGATAACGAGTTCGCAGCGCACGCTGCACTGCAACAATAGACTTATTCTGAGAAAAATACGTCTCGACAGCAAAAGCGCGTTGCTCATTCGACCAAGCCATGTCTACAACTGACAGCGCTACTATCGGAAAATTCCGTGGCCACAGCGTCATTCGAACCTACCCCCACTCCTCCAACATGTCCCCACTACTCACAATGCCACCTCGAAAGTAGGGATGTTTCCCTGCCCCACTCTGTATATATCACTTAAATCTATTGCAGATATTGCTTAAGGAATTTGTACTTGTGGTTATGTAATAATTGCAAGGGTGTCCAAAAGATTGACGAAAATAGCCAATGTTGCTTATAAAATATTATTTGCAACATTGAATGGAGTTAATTAGTCAGTTTCTATTGGTAAAATAATACACAAATTAGTTGTAGCTGTTTAGAAAAAAGGTCTCCCATAACGCTAGAGCATTATCTGGGTAACAAAATTAGAAAAAGATCAATAATGAAAAATATTATGTATCAACACTATTTTTCTTTCTGTCATATTTTATAAAAATAGTTTTATTTCTAAATCGTCTTCGGGCATATACCAGTCAGATGTGAACCCTCCTAGATAAACACAGACATGTGTTAATTAAATAATAGTACTCATCCCCAGACATAGAGGAATTAAACACTATGAATCTAGTTTTAAATGAATCCATATAATTTTTAGATGACAAATTCGTTTAAAGGGTTTCTTCCACCTTAATAAGTAACATTACCTTTACAAACTTTGCCTTTATATCTCTCAAATAAAGCGGCTTTCCGATTATTGCGTCTGAATTGCTCTCAAAAGTTATTTAATTTAATGTGGCTAAGAACTCATTGTGCTAATCTATATTGGCAGAATATTTTAAGTATTTTTGCTTCCAGCTCTTAATCTATTATTTATGTTTCAAGATAATCTATCAACTTTATAAACATTATACTGTGGCAAAACTATAATATGATCCAACTATCTAACTAGCTATAACTAATTAATTAACTTTATTAATTAATTAATAATTGAAACAATTTCCAAAGAAGTAGACTTTTCAAAACTGTGTACGTTTATGAATTTTATTGATCGGTGAAATAAGTCAAACTCGACTATGGGACTAAAAATACCTTACCGGAAGCAATTTACGGTTCAAGTTTCGTAAATATATGCTTTTTAACCGATGTAGGCTTTTTAAACCGATCCCCATATATATTATTGATCTGGGCAACAATACAGATTTAATTATTGTGTCTAATTCACATGAATCAGAAGTGCATCATGGTGAATAAAAACATTCGCGATGTCGTTAAACATCTGACACTCCTAATTTTGAAAACTGTAATAGTATGAACTTAAAATATGCCCACTTCCATTTCATGATTACAAAGAGCTCTACCATTTATTACATCATAAGTGTGTTAGCTGAAACTCTAAGGGCTTTGACTTTACGATTCCTCTACAACAGCCTAAAATAGTTTAAATATTACTGAAATTGTAGAAGCTATTTAATCAATAAAAAGGAGCATTGGCGATAAACTCGACTTATTTCACAGGTACTTATTTTTTTACCTGTACCTGTTTCACAGGTGCAGACAGGTAACTGTTTTACTTTCCGACTTCACCGTCTCAAAAAACTGCTCTTTAAACTTAAATCTAAAATAGATCAGAAGATTTGAATATCATCCAGTGATTATAACTAGTCTCAGGAGTGTTTAAAATGTCAAAAAGAATATCTTTGGTGTCACTGTTTTCCAAAAGAAGGCGGGCTGCAGTCCGTGAGCAACTGCGGCTTAATTATGTGTTTGGAGATTATAATGTTAGAGCTCGGAACCCGACTTTGATGTTTTCGTTAAAGGATACTAGTCGCTTCTTTCGTCAATATTTCCTTATTTCTACTTATCTTGATGAGTAGGTAGATTTATTTTTCAACGCGATGTGTAATAGGTGTCCCAGACATATTGCAATTAATGTTTATGTAATATTGTAATATTGCAACATATAAACGTTGTTTATTCCTGAATCAAAAACATACTTGATGCATATCTAAGTTGTCGATATACTTATTAACTTAAATACAATAGACAACGGTCAAGCTTATCTATTTAATCTTTAGTTCCAATCAAGTAAACACGAACTTCTGAACACCGTACCACTCTTTGTAAATCACTAGTTTTTAAGTCCTAACTGTTACTGTTTTATTTCCACTTGAAGAATATTATAAAAAACTGGCCCTGTAAAAAATTATGTCACGTTTAGAGATTGTAAACCAATGCCTGGGAGTGCATAAGTGACCACCGTGCCTTTGTTGGATATCTGTGACTTCACCAATTGATAGAAAATCCTTCAAGTGCTTGATGGTCCATATTATTGACCTGAAGATGAAAAACACAAGATGAGAATATTGGGAGACCGGATTTACTAATTAATTTATCTGTAAAAGGTGCAGAAAATGAAATGAGCAATATATTTAAATTTTGAATGCAACCTCAGAGAAGTTTATTAGACTACGCGTAGTATGGGGGACTCCTACCTTGTGTTTAAAGAAAACACGTTATCTTTATATTAATTTTATATGATTTATGATATATATTCTACACTCATTTTTAAACTCAGGGTTTCTGTCAGATTATAATACCTAACCTGAGACATTTTCTGAGAAAGATGTTAACAGGCAGTCCCGATGATGGAGAAAGCGTTGTCTTCATTTGTCAAGAAGAGTTATAACAGACTCCGAGGTGCAGGTGGCTTCTGTAATGTTCGTTCTAAAAAAACTTGCGTAATACACATTTATTTTGTGATAAATATGACCTACCACGACACGTCATATACCAGTAACACATCACGCTAGAGTAATTCATTTCTTCATAAAGAAATACTCATGTGGTCTTATCGTCAGCATACAATTAATTTATAATTTATTTTAGAATAGCGATAAGACCACTTTAATTCTAGAATATCTCTTTTGTTACTCACTCCTTAAATTGGATTCTCCAAATAATTTTCAGACATTTTAAATAATTATGGGGAAAATGGATGCCAGAGAAAAGGCTCACGGGATGTGACTGAGGTGTGAAAAATTAAATTATTGTAATGTTTTTTTCTCTTTCGTCTGTGTTTCTAATTTTAACTACACGATGAATTAAAATGTTGCAAAAAGGATAACACTGCTTATAGAAGATTCATATCCAATCTCTTCTTTGGATGTGTCAAAAAAACCTTAATAGAAAACCGAAACTACAAACAACACACGTTAGGCCTATAAAAGAGAAATAAAGGATATTATATTTTTGGAAGTCAACCGTACTAGGCATTTTATAGTTTATCTTTGGGGCACTTTCGGGGAAACTCTTCTTAGGCTGTTTAGGGATCGCTGAAGACTGTATAAGCAAGTGTACGGTCAAAAGTATGAACCACACGTTATTATAACTGTTTCTAACTGTAATTAGGTTTGTTTTAAGAGAAATTCAGAGAAAACTACCAACGTACTGGTGTTTAGAATTAGTAATAAAACAATATTATTATTTTAAAATATAGGTACGCGAATAGTTACTACATTTTTTACAATAGCAAATATGTTAGATTTGGAATAATCTTTTCCCTGAAGCAATTATTAAATATTGGTTACCCGTTATGGAATACCTCTTTACTATCAAACTACAACTCATTCATATATTATTTTGTCTATAGGAAACTTACTAATTAACATCATTGAATTTTGCAAATACTGTTTTACAATCTACATTAGTTATTTTTTTCATAAATTTGCTGATATTCCTGCAATTTTGTACACAACTACAAGTACAACATTAAGCGATTTCTATGACGATTTTAAGTTTGTCACTCAAATAGCACTAGTATGCCTGTTTATTATATTTACAAGGCATTCTACGAAGTTGCGTTTTCAACTGAAAAACTAACAGTGCATATCCCACAATAAAGTTCAGTTAAAAATGACAGTAAATTAAACGCGTACGAGAACTTGTTTTACTCCACGGGATTGTGAAAGTTACCTTACTGGAGTTGGCAAACTCCCATCAGCAAGTTACTGTACTTCGCATCTCACTGGTTACAGACTGAGCAGCAGTTTGCAAAACTGCATGTACGTTATAACATACAGGAATAAATAAACTAGTTCATTTATAGAACTAACAACTATGATGTTGAATTTTCCAATGATCCTCAAGAAGTATATAACATCAACCAGTGTAAAGATTAACATAGTTCATTCTTGCCAGTTACGTAATATCATATAGTTGATACTTGATATAGATCATAAGGTATTGATATTTTACATCACGTACTGAACAGTAAAAGAGATATTGACGTTTAATATCGTTTACAGTGCTATAGGTAATGGGGTATTAACAATACAAACTATTAAATTTAATAGGAAACGTACTTTCCTCAACATCGTTTCCTATATAGTAGAAAAAGTGTTAGTATTTAATATGATTTAAAGTGCTGTAGAAAAAAAGGCATTGACTTTGTACTTTATTTATTGAGAGCGTTAGTGAGGTATTAACATCAACAATGTTTACTATAGGGTAGAAGGAGAGTTAATATGTAATATGATTTAAAGTACTGTAGTAAAATAGGCATTAACATTGTACATTATTCAATGAGATGGTTAGTGAGGTATTAACATCAACAATGTTTACTATATGGTAGAATGAGTGTTAATATGTGATATGATTTAAAGTACTGTAGTAAAATAGGCATTATCATTGTACATTATTCAATGAGATGGTTAGTGAGGTATTAACATCAACAATGTTTACTATATGGTAGAAGGTGTGTTAATATGTAATATGATTTGAAGTACTGTAGTAAAATAGGCATTAACATTGCATATTATTCAATGAGATCGTTAGTGAGGTACTAACATCAACAATGTTTACTATATGGTAAAAGAAGTTTTAATATTTAATATGATTTTAAGTACTGTAGTAAAACAGGGATTAACATTGTACATTATTCAATGAGATCGTTAGTGAGGTAATAACATCAACAATGTTTACTATATAGTAGAAAAAGTTTTAATATTTAATATGATTTGAAGTACTGTAGTAAAATAGGACATTAACATTGCATATTATTCAATGAGATCTTTAGTGAGGTATTAACATCAACAATGTTTACTATATGGTAGAAGAAGTTTTACTATTTAATATGATTTGAAGTACTGTAGTAAAATAGGCATTAACATTGCATATTATTCAATGAGATCGTTAGTGAGGTATTAACATCAACAATGTTTACTATAGGGTAGAAGGAGAGTTAATATGTAATATGATTTGAAGTACTGTAGTAAAATAGGCATTAACATTGCATATTATTCAATGAGATCGTTAGTGAGGTATTAACATCAACAATGTTTACTATATGGTGGAATAAGATTTAATTTTAAATATAATTTGAAGTACTGTAGTAGTAAAATAAGCATTAACATTGTACATTATTCAATGAGATCGTTAGTGAGGTAATAACATCAACAATGTTTACTATATGGTAGAAGAAGTTTTAATATTTAATATGATTTGAAGTACTGTAGTAAAATAGGCATTAACATTGCATATTATTCAATGAGATCGTTAGTGAGGTATTAACATCAACAATGTTTACTATATGGTAGAAGAAGTTTTAATATTTAATATGATTTTAAGTACTGTAGTAAAACAGGCATTAACATTGTACATTATTCAATGAGATCGTTAGTGAGGAATTAACATCAACAATGTTTACTATATGGTAGAAGAAGTTTTAATTTTAAATATGATTTGAAGTACTGTAGTAAAATAGGCTTTAACATTGTACATTATTCAATGAGATGGTTAGTGAGGTATTAACATCAACAATTTTTACTATAGGGTAGAAGAGGTGATAATATGTAATATGATTTAAAGTACTGTAGTAAAATACGCATTGACATTGTACATTATTTATTGAGAGCGTTAGTGAGGTATTAACACCAACAATGTTTACTATAGGGTAGAAGGAGAGTTAATATGTAATATGATTTAAAGTACTGTAATAAAATAGGCATTAACATTGTACATTATTCAATAAAATGGTTAGTGAGTTATTAACATCAACAATGTTTACTATATGGTAGAAGGTGTGTTAATATGTAATATGATTTGAAGTACTGTAGTAAAATAGGGATAAACATTGCATATTATTCAATGAGATCGTTAGTAAGGTATTAACATCAACAATGTTTACTATATGGTAGAATAAGATTTAATTTTAAATATGATTTGAAGTACTGTAGTAAAACAGGCATTAACATTGTACATTATTCAATGAGATCGTTAGTGAGGTATTAACATCAACAATGTTTACTATATGGTAGAAGGAGAGTTAATATGTAATATGATTTGAAGTACTGTAGTAAAATAGGGATTAACATTGCATATTATTCAATGAGATCGTTAATAAGGTATTAACATCAACAATGTTTACTATATGGTAGAAGAAGTTTTATATTTAATATGATTTGAAGTATTGTAGTAAAATAGGCATTAACATTGCATATTATTCAATGAGCTCGTTAGTGAGGTATTTACATCAACAATGTTTACTATATAGTAGAAGAAGTTTTAATATTTAATATGATTTTAAGTACTGTAGTAAAACAGGCATTAACATTGTACATTATTCAATGAGATCGTTAGTGAGGTATTTACATCAACAATGTTTACTATATGGTAGAAGAAGTTTTAATTTTAAATATGATTTGAAGTACTGTAGTAAAATAGGCTTTAACATTGTACATTATTCAATGAGATAGTTAGTGAGGTATTAACATCAACAATGTTTACTACATAGTAGAAGAGGTAATACAATTTAGTATCGTTTATTGTACTGTAGTTATGAGGCTTTAACAGAACACATCTTTTAAATTAAGTAACGATATTTTAACATCAACATCGTATAGTATATAATAGGAAACGAACTAATATTTATTACCAGTTATGGTACTGTAAATGAGATTTAAATAAAAAAAGTCTAATTTGTTTCTTCAGATATTAAAATTTAATATCGTTTCAGACACTTTCCTTATTGAAGTTATAATATTAGCTATTCTTTAATATACATCGTGAGTAATAACATCGATATCCTAGACTTAATAATAAAAGAGGTATTGACCTGTAGATGTGTTTACTTTAGTTAAGGAGTTTTAAACTAAATTCTTTGATTATGTAGAAGGAGATTTATTACTATATAATATTGTTTTATTATAGTTAGTGATACATTAACATCAATTACTTTCGTAATGAATTAATAATTTATATATAATATATGATTTATAACATTATATATACGTAATATTATCATTAATATGTAACATCATTAAGTGAGTCGTTATCTTATAACCTTTTTACTGTAATAAGTTATAAGTTAGCATTTTATATCGATTCAATCAAATAGCACAGTAGATTGATTTTATTAATATTCTTCAAACCTGTTATTTGAGGAACAAACTAACATTGCATATCCACTGCAATACAGTGCGATTAGCAATGACAGTAAAGTAGACGTGTACAAGAACTTGTTTAACTAGAAGGGATTGTGGAAGTTACCTTACTGGAGTTGGCCTACTCCCGCCAGCAAGTTACCTTACACACATCACTGGTTCCAAATTTAAAAACACTTGGCAGAACTGTGTAGTACTCGTGAATAAGTAAACTAGTACTTTTACACAACCATGTTGTAGAGTTGCAACAAAACAGTCCAGAATTGATCAGTTTTAATTATTACACTCTCGTGTGAATATAATTATCTCGATTTATCGTAAAGAGACTATATAAATTAGTATTAACATGTAACATAATTTAGTGAGTCATTAAATTATAACTTTGTCTACTGTAGTTAGTGACATATTAGCATTTAATAACTATGCAATCAAATAGTGCAGTTAATTGATTTAAAGACGATTTTTCGAACTTGTTTTTTGACAAACAAAGTAACATTGTATAACCGTTCCAACAAAGCGCAATCAGCAATGACAATAAAGTAGACGTGTACAAGAACTTATTTAACTAGAAGGGATTGTGAAAGTTACCTTACTGGAGTTGGCCTACTCCTACCAGCAAGATACTTTACTTCACACATCACTGGTTCCAGATTGAACAACAGTTGGCGGAACTGTGTAGTACTCGTGAATAAGTAAACTAGTACTTTTACACAAACATGTTGTTAATTTTGCAACAAAACAGTCCATAATTTATCAGTTTTATCTTTATCAGTCTTTATTACTCCCTCATGTGAAACAACAAGAATGGAAATTTAGTTGTGTAGTAAAACTTTCCCTAATCTAATCATCCCAGCTATTAATTCAAACTTACCAAGGATTTGAGCTATAAAATGAGTGATTCCAAACCAAATAATTGTTTATATCAAAATAAAGTTTTCAACTTTTATCATGGAATTGAAACGTATTTCCAACATACGACCCACAATAAAATCAGTTTTGTTTCAGGCTCACTTTGAAATGTAGGATACTCGTGGTAACTTCAGAATATTTAAGGTGATAAATCAATTGTGGTTATGAAAATATGTGTTTATTTATAATTTATAGTCCTTTAAATAACTGCAGGGGGTCGAACGGTTTTAGAGTACAATTTAAGAAAAGAACATGTTTTTTAATAAATTTGTTAAAGGAATTTATTTTTTATAAATGAAAAGTCACTCTGTCCAGTTATCAATCTTGCATGAACATATTGTTTAAAAAATCCAAATTCTTTTTTTCGAGCCAAAAACGTAGCCAGGAAGAAATTTGGGGAGTCCCGTAGTTGACAGAAAGTAATGCAAGTGCATTCATCCACTCATTCCATATTTTGTTCCTTACAAAGTTCTTGGCTCGTTTCAATGTTGAAAACGATCTTTCAGTAGTACTTCAATTATTTAAAGATTAATAGTTTGCTAAAACGGATTTGAACAAAATTGAAAATTTTGGGGATCCAGAACACTTGGACCCCCGCGCTGGCTACGTTCTTGCTTCATGCCTGATTATAAACAGCAATTAAATTCTGGTTTTTTTCTGTGTCAAGGTGATGAGACTAAATGTTTCTTTACAAAATCATAGCATAATATTCTATTTAAACTCGATTAAACAGTTTTAAAGACAATGTGTTTTAAGCACATAATTCTAGATCCAAACGTAACAAATCATACTCTCAATCACCCATTCACTCATTCTTTCCTTATTTCAATCACAATTTGCCATCAATCCTGGCTAGTTATGTTGGCATCTAAGTCCATAAAGTAATTTGTCTCGAGGGCACATAGTTGTCGTACCTCAGAGATAATACTCGGGCTGGTGTCGGGAGGTATGCTGAGCACGGCGTTGTAACGTCACCCGGTCAGCATTCCAAACTCGGCTCTCCAACGCCTACTCTGGAACAATGCCGACTAGTTAACCCTCTCCGTTACTATCGGCTATGCAGTTTCCGACACCGATATTGATATCTAATCCAGAGGTGATAATAATCTTAATCTTATAGAATATAGAAAACGACAACTTCTAATTAGATTTAAATTAAAATAAATAATCATTATATGCCGACTTTTAACTACGTTACTGTCTTACTTCCTGGCCCACTTTGATTTAAATACAGTCAACAATAACTCTGCTTACTTTACACCAAATTAAGTTTATCAATGTTTCATACATATTAATAACCATAATACATATTAGTTTTAACAGACATATCTACTCAACTTTACTTTTTAAACTTTTATAATAAAAATTAATTTTAAATTCTCTAATGTTTTCTTATGTACAGACAACTTTTTCAAATTGCACTAAACAGTTGCTAACTTTGAAACAATAGTTTTTTAGTTGGCTTAGCGACTCTCTTCAAAATTTATTAAATTTATATTCCATTAAAATAGTCCGTTTAAAGATTATTCCTTTGTGACAAGGTGTATTTTGTGTAGTATTTAATGCTTTATTTTTTAATGTTTTAAACTTATATAAATTTTTAAACAAATTAATCATACCATTAATTTGTGACATTATTTGGTTTTAAAAAAGAGGTATATATATATATATATATATATATATATATATATATATATATATATATATATATATATATATAATATCGTATGGGGGACAAAGGCAGCTATCCATAAATAAATAAATTAAAAACTACAATTATTAAAAAGTACGTAAGAACAAAGTTCTTGAGTCATAAATTAAAAATAATATAATATAATAATATATGGGGGGTGAAGTTGTTCGCGTCCGTAGCTTGCTACACGTGCTCCCTGGGTAACGCTAAACGAACAGCAATTTTTGGTAGCTGGACCGTCACTCTTGTGATCTCCCAGTTATGGCAGCTATCGAAGACCAAACAAACGGTCCTTCTCAGGGCCAAACTAATACTGATTTTTTTTTTTTTTTTTAAGAGGTTTCCACCGAATAGACAGTGAGTGTTGTATATCAATGGTGCAAAATACTGTATCTTCTATAATCAAATAAATATTATTTAATTGTAGTTGTTGGTCCTTATGAAAAGTGACAATGTATATGTCTGTGCCAACTTTGCTATCTTTCTCGGAATTCTTTTAGAGAATACCAAATCAACGATTACTAGTTAAATAAAATTTTAATTAAATAATTCTGTGAAATATCATAATATTTTCAAATTATATTACTTAACGTTTAATCTACCATTTTTTTAATTTAAAATGTTAAATAAGTAAATATTTCAATATAAATGCTGTTGCTAAATTTAAAACCATTTAAAGTTTCCTAAAATATTTTGCATAAGTTTGTTATATTCTTAAATAATTCCGACACAAACAATTAAGTGAATGAGATTTATCTTTCAGAATTAAAAATGATGTTTTATTTTTTTCAATCGATATTAATTTTACTTCTACATTTTTTAAACTTCCACGAAACTACATTTTAAAAACTTGTACAGGTATAAAACTGAATAGTACATTTTAATACGTTTATTTATTTCATGTCATAAACATAGCATAAGGTCACAGGACTCTACTTGTTAGTGATTATTATTCTTTCTCTTGTCGCATACTCACCATATCCTTGTCCGAGTATATTTAGATACATATAAAAATTTTCCAAAAAATAAAAATTATCGAGAGTTCAGAAAGCTGTATTTTAAAAACTGAAGTAAGCTTGAGGCGGAAGAAGTGTGTGGCAAAAATCTTAAAGTAAACAAAATCCGGGGCGCCCTGCACTTCTAAATAGAGAAAAAACATCTTTGAAAATACCACATTTAACTATTTTATTTATAATACGTACAAATGTACCTACTTATATGACGTAATAAAAAGTAGTAGATAAGGAGAGAGTAAAATAGTCCTATCCGTAAAATAACAAAGTACTGATTCGAAACAATTTTATTAACGGCCTAGTTTTTACATAAATAAAAGTATATCAAGTAATTACTGGAGTAAAGTTTTAAGTTTCACCTTTGACTGTAAACATTATTCAACGTGTGTTTGTTGAAAGCAAGCTTCCTACTGTGTATTCTTCTCGCAATTAAACGAGAACTTGTTTTACTCCCCGGGATTGTGAAATTTACCTTACTGGAGTTAGCAAACTCCCGCCAGCAAGTTACTGTACTTCACACCTCACTGATTACAGACTGAACAACAGTTGGCAGAACTGAGCGCAGAATAGACCTGAATGTATAATACTCCTGAATAGATAAACTAGTACTTATAAACTACGTTGATGAGGACAGGATTCAGACTTGTGTCCTATTTTAGAGGAATAGTGGTTTGAGAAACATTTAGGTTATTTTACTTACTTTACTAGAGACTAGTAAGCCTATTCAAATTAATTCAGTTTTGCAATACGTATTTTATATATGCAAGGTCTATGAATAAATTAATTAATAGAGTTAGAGACAATTCCCTAAAATAGATATGATACAGTTATTATATATTTGACACCAATCCAAGTAATGTACAGGGTGTAACAAAACTCACGTCACAAACTTTAATATACAGTATTAGCCATGATAAACAGTACTGAAACTAAATCAGCTGTAGTTGCCTTCCCGATCAGCTGATTTAATTGCCGATTGTTTTTCTTACTTCTTTCATATTTGAGGTTAGTTTTTGCTAACATGGTGCTAACAACGGTAGAGAAAAGGGCTTTTCTGGTCGCCCAACTACTGTCTGTAGAAATGAAAACCACGGTGTTAAGAGTGTTACAGTCACAGAAAAGAAGCCTAATGCGAGCTTCTTTAAACTGAATATTAGCAATGCGTCAATGCGAAGAATGTTCAAAAACATTGGTGGTTTTCCCTACACGATACAAACTGGACAACCTTTGAACTGCAGAAACAAACTAGCCAGAGTTCAGTACTGTGCTTCAATGTTAGCAATATGCTATGAAGAACCTGAGTTTCTGAGTGATGTATGGTTTACAGATGAATGACATGTGCACATTAATGGTTTCATAAACAAGCAGACAGCACGTTTCCTTAGATTTGAACGTCCTGACATTGTTGTAGAGAGGCCACAGCACAGTAAGCGTGTAACCATTTGGTGCGCCGTGCCTGGGAGGGATATAGTTGGACTATGCTTTTTTGAAGGCAACAATGAAGATACTCTTACTGTAAATCAGTATCGATATAGGGCCATTCTTGATCGTTTTGTGAGAGACCTCAGGAGATTTTGACGTTCATGAAACCTGCCATTAAATTCACAGTGGTTCCAGCAAGATGGCGCAACCAGTCACACTGCCGTTAACAACATTGCTTTCCTCAAACAAACCTTTGGCAACCGTCTCATCTCTCTTAGAACAAACTTTCATTACCCTGGCCACTCCCCCGATCTTACAATACCGGACGGCTACAGTTGTAATACACGGTTAGTGATGCGGTAAACATATAAACAATGAACAATTTTCCAAATTAAATTTTTATATCTTTACTGGTTTCTGGAATAAAAAATAAAAACTTAATCACACGTACATACAGACAGATTGAAAACGAAAAAAGATACCCCATTAGTTGCACTGGTTTTAACTCATCTTGGTCCATGGAACAATATCCTAACGTTTGTTAGCAAAATTATGTTACACACTGAATAGCGCAATAGTAAGACATGCAGGCCTACATAGTTATGCTATGTATGTTTCTGGAACACAAGATTACGCAGGTATTCCACGCCCTTTTAATTCTTTCCGAAAATGTTCCAGTGCTCGACGGACCGTATACTTTTGTACGATAGTAACTTCATTCCTTATGCTTTAATATAATTTAATTAATGGCGTGAGGTTTTGTAACAAGTCTTATATAAAAATATACATATATATTTATATATACGTATATACATATATGTATATTTATATAAATATTATGAGACACTGAATTCTCCTACATAAAATTTGTATATTTTCTATTCATTTTATACAACTTTTTGTAATATTTTCCACAATTCATATATTACTGACTATCAACTATCATTGACTTCTAAACATTAAATAAATAAATAGTTATACATTCTCATTATTATCGTTTATATTGGTTTTTAAATGGTCCAATTTTTACTGAAAAGACTCACGTGTTCAATATTTAACTTGAAATAAAATCGGTTAATAAAATAAAATAAATCTAAATAAATGTTCTGCAAACGCATTAAATAAGTAAATAAATATTTATAAAATATATAAAGAGGATGTTTGTGTATATGACATTGATAGACTCAAAAACTATTCGACCGATCATTATAAACATTTGTATGTATATGTATTTTTTCCACTGAAAAAGGTTTGTAACAAATCGTAGTTTTCTGTTAATAATTGTCTTTTAGGGATGGAAAGGGTTAGATATTTGGTTGTAAATAGCTAACCATTTACTTTACTAAATACATTTCAGTTACTTCTATTCTGTAACTTTGTTATTATTTACCGTACAACATAAAATAATTATGCGGCAGTTTACATTTCTATACCCTTTTACAAATATCTACTTTAATTAAAGATTTTATAAAATTAATTTATAAAGACAAACTTTTTCAATTTATAGAAGAAAATCCTTCAAGCTTGATATCCAAGTTCGGAAAGTGAATAAGTGCAGTTGGAAAGTACTTTACACCGCCAACTCTGACAGATAAGGTGTTACAACAATTCACATCAATAATTTAGCGCTATCTCCTCACACTAACCTCAGATTGGTGCTGCGTCCTGGGAGGAACAAATTGTTCTATCGTAATGTGATGTCGTACACTATTCTTGGGGAAGTTATTTAATGTTATTGATAACTACGTCTAAAAATTCTAAAAGTCTATTCGTGTCAGTGAATAATTAAAATTAATTCTTCGAGCAGAGAACAATGAAGGCAAGTCAAGTCATATATATTTTAATCATGTCTAAGACAGACATATACACATATTCTTTATTTTGATAGAACAAGAAGGTGAGAAATGGCACTCAGTCCTAAAAGGACCTTTTCACTACTTCCAGAGTGACATGATATACTGGATGGGTAAAGTAAGGAGTAGTGACCGTGTCTGGTCAAGATCCACGAGGAAGGGTTTTGGGCATTAATCTTACTCATCCCCCTCAGTCGACTAGATCAAGTAATCTACCTTTGCCCCAATATCTCGACTTTTGCTGTTATGATGTGCCGCTCCTGGACATCATATGGTTTCACAGATTTAAGTGTCAAATCGGTTTTTACTACACCCAGTGTGGGTTTAATTGGAAGACATAAACCAGGTAGAAATTAACCCTCCTGAAGAAATACAGACATTTACGTGTTATTTGAATATGACAATCTCCCAATTGCCCAAGACAAACAGGAATTAAACATTAAGGATCTAGCTCTAAATTTAATAGATATCATTTTTTTTAACAAATTCGTTTGCGGCTTTTCCTCCTCCTTAATAAGTCACATTACATTGCAATCTTTGTCTGTTTATATGTAAAAAAAACCCCGTTTCCGATTATTGTGTCTGAATCGCTCTCAAAATTTATTTAATTTAATGTGGCAGGGAACTCCTTGTACAAATCTATAATGACTGAATATTTTTTGTAATTTTTTTTGCCTCCAGTTCTAAATCTACAATTTTTATTTTACGTGCAACTTTTTTTTATCAACTGTTCCATATAAACATTATAATATGGCAACATGATCATATAAACGAACTAAATAACTAACTAATCAACTATCTATAATTTAATTCCAATTCCAATACTGTGTTTATTTATAGTATAAAAACCATAGAGTAAGTTTGGTAAGTTATAACACGTCGAATTAATAATTAAAACCTTTCCCTAAATAATATAATTGGAAGGTCTAGTACAAATAGCAAACATTAAGTATGCAATACTTGACTTGTGTATTACTTGGTGGTAGTGTAGTGCAGATATCAAATAACAAAGTTCTGTCTAACTTTGACTTCAGATTTTAAGACCATTATAAAACCCATTTAAATCTTTTTGACAGAATTAAGCTTCTTTCAACTGTTTATGTATATACATCCTGATCGGGGCAAGAAAGCAAAGTCAATTATAGCACCGGTAATTCCTTTGACAAGAAGTAACCAATAAAGTCACCGAAGTAGACTTTTAGAACTGTGTAAGTATATACATTTTCTTGATCGGTGAAACAAGTCAACCTCGACTATGGCACTAAAAATATTTTACCGGAAGTAATATGCAAGGGTCATAAATATATCGGCCCTTTGACCGATTTAGGCTTTTCAGGACAGTTCCGAAATATATTCTTGATCTATGCAACAGTACAGACTTAACTATAGTGTCTAATTCATGCTAATCGGAAGTTCATCATGGTGAATAAAATCCATTCGTGATTTTGCTTAAGCTTTTAATCATGAAAACTTCTATATGAAACCACAATATGGCTACTTCCATTTCAAGGCTACAAAGAGCCCTACTGTGGGGGGCTAACTACCATGTTAGTTTTCAGCTAACACTTGGTGTTTCACGTTTTACGTTAAGTTTTTTTTTAAGCATTTTCCTCTGCAATGGCCATAAATAGTTTAATTTTTACGGAAATTGTTGTAGCTATTCAATCAATAAAACGGAGTATATACGAGAAACTCGACTTTTTTCATAGGTACTTATAAAAACCGTTTTTAACTTCACGGCCTCAAAACACTGCTCTTTAAACTTATAACTAAATTGTACAAGGAGATTGGAAATGTATCAGTGACGTATATCAGAAATGTGTAGATTGTCGTTTAAAGGGAATACTCCCACGAAGTTCTTGTTTTTCGGTAGGAAAATACATGCGAAGTCACGTGTAGCTGCTAGTATATATATATATATATATATATATATATATATATTATACATATATATATATACAGTAAATATAATATATATATATATATATAATGTAAATATATATACAGTACATTTGTATATAAATGGTAATAGCCTTATTTAATTTCAATTGCCTTCAATTTCATTGCGCCTTTAGGTGTTTCAAGCACCCAAATGACTCGCGCACATGTTAGACTCCTTGGTCCGTGTTTCAAGACGGGTCGGATAAGTACCTTAAACGGACATCGCTGACCACATTGAATCGCAAAAAGTATTTGCTCCGCCGGGACTCGAACCCGGATCTCTCACTTGCCGAGTGAATGTGTTACCATTACACCACAAAGGCCATACTTTTTACGATTCAATTTTTTGTATTTGGCTGTTTCTTTCACACATGTGTTTTTGAATAACCAAACTAACATATGATCGGAAGACTAAATACCTGTCAAATGACTTTATTTATATTAAATTTGTATAAATGGTAATAGCCTTATTTAATTTCAATAAACATTGAATCGCAAAAAGTACTTCCTTACTTGATATATATATATATATATAATTAAGAGTGAGAATGGCCAATCATCGATTTGATGTTGTTCATCTAAATTATGAGAGACCATTATCTGCTCATGCGATTCAATACAATCAAAATAAATTAGAAAATTGCTTCAGCCTAAAAGGAATTTACCATTTACAGCCAAACCCCAATCAAAATACCAATCAAATCTGATAAATTTAAGAAATGTTGAAATCGCACATCAATTAATTTGAAAATCAAGGCAACCAGATGGGTTGAACCTAAGATGATTCTCTTTTCCTTTTTATAACAAAAACATTTTTAGTTATATGTAAACATTTACAAATATTCTACACACAGCTGATTGGAATCTTGCTGTTTATGGTATTTATTTGTTAAAATTTTATTTTGGTTATGTCTTTTGTTTTTGGTTTGAGTTCTGTTTATATGTTTTAATGTTTTAATATGAGAGAATGAGAGAGAGAGAGAGAGAGAAGAGAGAGAGAGAGAGAGAGAGAGAGAGAGAGAGAGAGAGAGTTTCATTTTCCGACATTACTGCCCCAAAACACTGCTCTTTAAACTTAAATCTAAAAGGGATCAGAAGATTTTAATATCGTTCAGTGATTATGATTTATCTCAGGAGTGTTTAAAAACGTCAAAAAGAATACCTTCGGTGTCACTTTTATCCAAAAGGAGGCGGGCTGCTGTCCAAGGGTAACTGCGGATAAATTATGTGTTGGAGATTATAGTGTTAGAGCTCGGAACCCGACTTTGATGTTTTCGTAAAAGTATACAAGTCGCTTCTTTCATTTATTGTTCCTTATTTCTACTTATCTTGATGAGTAGGTGGATTTATTTTTCAACGCTATGTGTAATATAAAACGTACTTTATTTTTATTGTTTCTTACTGTGATTCAATTTTTTTCAATTCAAAGGAAGGTGCCATTGTACTGGTGTTTCGAATTATTAATGAAGTATTATTATTACTTTAAATTGTAAACGAATGGTAAATTCATTTTTTACAATAATAAAAATGCCCGAATACCAATGGTTAAATATCCTACCATTGTTGAACAATAAACTCATATCATAACATAGACTGGAGCTATACAGTGTCAGTGTCCTGAACCGACAAATATTGGCAGGTGGAGGTACACAAGTGTAAAACTACGAGCACACCTGTACGATATAGGAGCCCAGAAGCTAACATAACTTTTATCCTGGGGCGGGACAGTTGTCGAGGACCAAGTAAACACTAGGCTATCACAATGTGGACAAACACCTTCCATTGTAGCCTCACACCGTTTACGTTCCAGGGTCGCCATTGTTATCTCTCACAGGGCAAACACAGAGCTTGCCGTAACACTATAACATTACTAATATAACAAGCTAGCTTTATACTGCAAGGTGTATATTGAAGCTTAACTATACTAATAGTAACCATTTGGTACTTGGTAATTCTCCAAATTATACAAAAGTACAATATACTGTATAGTAATTGTGTTATTAATGCCCGTTAGTATTGTAAACTTTGCCTGTGTTATTTGTAAAGTCTGTAGTTTGTTGCTATTGCCATATCCTACGGATAGATTTAAAATCGTTGCTAGATTTGGAATGTATTATTCTAAAAATCGTTTACTATATCAATGGAGAGGTATCACACGTTATACCAGTGCTGTATTTATAAATTACTAATGTTTAATACATAGTGCGGAGGGTATTAACGTTTAAAATCGTTTACTTAACTTGATGAGTTATTAACAGAAAACATTTTAAATGTAAATGACATCATTTTCTTACTTTCAAGATTTTAGCAAATTTGAGTGCCACATAACATAAACCATTTTTAAAATAAAAATATTTTGATAAAACCCATATATAAATACAGAAGTAAAAATAATTTTGATACATACGTTTCATTTGATCTTCCTGATTTTCAAATTTTATACGCTGAAGCAATTATAAAAAATATTTATGGGACACCTCTTTACTATTAAACTACAACTCATTCATATATTATTTTGTCTATAGGAAACTTACTAAATAACACCATTGAATGTTGCAAATACTGTTTTATAATCTACATTAGTTATTTTTTTCATACATTTGTTGATATTCCTACAACTTTGTACACAACTAAAAGTACAACATTAAGCGATTTCTATGACGATTTTAAGTTTGTCACTCAAATAGCACTAGTATGCCTGTTTATTATATTTACTCGTACAAGGCATTCTACGAAGTTGCGTTTTCAACTGAAAAACTAACAGTGCATATCCCACAATAAAGTTCAGTTAAAAATGACAGTAAATTAAACGCGTACGAGAACTTGTTTTACTCCACGGGATTGTGAAAGTTACCTTACTGGAGTTGGCAAACTCCTACCAGCAAGTTACTGTACTTCGCATCTCACTAGTTACAGACTGAGCAGCAGTTTGCAAAACTGCATGTACGTTATAACATACAGGAATAAATAAACTAGTTCATTTATAGAACTAACAACTATGATGTTGAATTTTCCAATGATCCTCAAGAAGTATATAACATCAACCAGTGTAAAGATTAACATAGTTCATTCTTGCCAGTTACGTAATATCATATAGTTGATACTTGATATAGATCATAAGGTATTGATATTTTACATCACGTACTGAACAGTAAAAGAGATATTGACGTTTAATATCGTTTACAGTGCTATAGGTAATGGGGTATTAACAATACAAACTATTAAATTTAATAGGAAACGTACTTTCCTTTCCTCAACATCGTTTCCTATATAGTAGAAAAAGTGTTAATATTTAATATGATTTAAAGTACTGTAGAAAAATAGGCATTAATATTGCACATTACTTATTGAGAGCGTTAGTGCGGTATTAACATCAAGAATGTTTACTATAGGGTAGAAGGAGTGATAATATGTAATATGGCTTAAAGTACTGTAGTAGAATAGGCGTTAATATTGCACATTATTCAATGAGAGCGTTAGTGAGGTATTAACATCAACAATGTTTATTATAGGGTAGAAGGAGTGATAAATATGTAATATGATTTAAAGTACTGCAGTAGAATATGCATTAACATTGTACATTATTCAATGAGATGGTTAGTGAGGTATTAATATCAACAATATTTACTATATTGTAGAAGGAGTGTTAATATGTAATATGATTTAAAGTACTGTAGTAGAATAGGCATTAATATTGCACATTATTCAATGAGAGCGTTAGTGAGGTATTAATATCAACAATATTTACTATATGGTAGAAGGAGTGATAATATGTAATATGATTTAAAGTACTGTAGTAGAATATGCATTAATATTGCACATTATTCAATGAGAGCGTTAGTGAGGTATTAATATCAACAATATTTACTATATGGTAGAAGAAGTGTTAATATGTAATATGATTTAAAGTACTGTAGTAGAATAGGCATTAATATTGCACATTATTCAATGAGAGCGTTAGTGAGGTATTAACATCAACAATGTTTACTATATTGTAGAAGGAGTGATAATATGTAATATGATTTAAAGTACTGTAGTAGAATATGCATTAACATTTTACATTATTCAATGAGATAGTTAGTGAGGTATTAACATCAACAATGCTTACTATATGGTAGAAGGAGTGTTAATATGTAATATGATTTAAAGTACTGTAGTAAAATAGGCATTAACATTGCACATTATTCAATGAGATAGTTAGTGAGGTATCAACATCAACAATGTTTACTACATACTATAAGAGGTACTAAAATGTAGTATCGTTTATTGTACTGTAGTTATGAGGCTTTAACAGAACACATATTGTAAAATAAGTAACGATATTTTAACATCAACATCGTCTACTATATAATAGGAAACGAACTAATATTTATTACCAGTTAAGGTACTGTAAATGAGATTTTTAAATTAAAAAAGTCTAATTTGTTTATTTAGATATTAAAATTTGATATCGTTTATTGTACTGTAGTTATGAGGCTTTAACAGAACACATCTTTTAAATTAAGTAACGATATTTTAACATCAACATCGTCTACTATATAATAGGAAACGAAGTAATATTTATTACCAGTTATGGTACTGTAAATGAGATTTTTAAATAAAAAAAGTCTAATTTGTTTATTCAGATATTAAAATTTGATATCGTTTATTGTACTGTAGTTATGAGGCTTTAACAGAACACATATTGTAAAATAAGTAACGATATTTTAACATCAACATCGTCTACTATATAATAGGAAACGAACTTATATTTATTACCAGTTATGGTACTGTAAATGAAATTTTTAAATAAAAAAAGTTTAATTTGTTTATTCAGATATTAAAATTTGATATCGCTTCACACACTTTCCTTATTGAAGTTATAATATTAGCGATTCTTTAATATACATCGTTTGTTATTAACATCAATATCCTAGACTTATTAATAAAAGAGGTATTGACCTTTAAATATTTTTACTTTAGTTCTGAAGGTTTAAAACTAAATTCTTTGATTATGTATTAGGAGTTTATTACTATATAATATTTTTTATTATCTTTCGTGAAATATACCCTAAACATCAATTACTGTCGTAAATGGCTTAATATTTAGAATTACATACTATAATTAATTAGTTATTATCATTTCACAACGTTCAGTGACTCAATTAGCGTATAACTTTGTTTACTGTAATTATTGGCATATTAGAATTTAATATCGATAAAATCAAATAGTATAGTGATATAAAGCCGATTCTACGAACTTGTTTTTTGACGAAAAAAACTAAAATTGTAGATCCACTCCAATACAATACAATTAGGAATGACAGTAAAGGAGACGCGTATAGGAACTTGTTTAACTAGGAGGGATTGTGGAAGTTGGCCTACTCCTGCCAGTAAGTTACTTTACTTTACACATCACTGGTTCCAGATTCAACAACAGTTGGCAGAACTGTGTAGTACTCGTGAATAAGTAAACTAATACTTTTACACAAACATGTTGTTGATTCTTTAAAAAAAACATTCCGGAATTGATGAGTTATATCGTTACGAGTCTTTATTACTCCCTCATGTTACAAGAATGGTAATTTAGTTGTGTAATAAAATTTTCCCCAACTCATCCCAGCTAATAATCCAAACTTACCAAGGATTTGAGCTATAACATGAGTGATTCCGAACTAAATAATTGTTTATATCAAAATAACGTTTTCAACTGTTATTATAAAATTGAAACGTATTGCAACATACTACCCACAAAAAAATCAGTTTTGTTTCAGGCTCACTTTGAAATGTAGGATATTCTCAGACTATTTAAGGTAACTTCAGAATATTTAAGTTGGTAAAATCAATTTTGGTTAGGAACATATTTGTTTATTTATAATTTATAGTCCTTTAAATAACTTCGCTGAAGAAGGAAAAAAGTAGACATTTGTATCACTCTATGAAGAAATGCGCACATTTGAAGTATAAAAGTTTTACAATTTTTAATCCGAAACAACTAAAAGCGGTTAGAAAACAAAGTGTGAAACTATTTATATTATGTGTATGAACTATAACTTCAGGTGGTTAAATTTTTTGAGAGTATAATTTAAGAAAAGAACATGTTTTTCATGAATTTGTTAAAGGAATTTATTTTTATAAATGAAAAGTCACTCTGTCTGGTATCTATCTTGCATGAACATATTGTTTAAAAATCTACATTTTTTTCTTCGAGCCAAAAACGTAGCCAGGAAGAAATTTGGGGAGTCCCGTAGTTGACAGAAAGTAATGCAAGTGCACTCATTTCATATTTTGTTCCTTAAAAAGTAATTGGCCCGTTTCAATGTTGAAAGCGATCTTTCAGTAGTACTTCAATTATTTAAATATTAATAGTTTGCTAAAAAGGATTTGAACAAAATTGAAAGTTTTGGGGATCCAGAACACTTGGACCCCCGCGCTGGCTACGTTCTTGCTTCATGCCTAATTATAAACAGCACTTAAATTCTGGTTTTTTTCTGTGTCAAGGTGATGAGAGTAAATGCTTCTTTACAAAATCATAGCATAATATTCTATTTAAACTCGATTAAACAGTTTTAAAGACAATGTGTTGTAAGCACATCATTCTAGATCCAAACGTAACAAATCATGCTCTCAATCACCCATTCACTCATTCTTTCCTCATTTCAATCACAAATTGCCATCAATCCTGGCTAGTTATGTTGGCATCTAAGTCCATAAAGTAATTTGTCTCGAGGGCACATAGTTGTCGTACCTCAGAGATAATACTCGGGCTGGTGTCGGAGGTATGCTGAGCACGGCGTTGTAACGTTACCCCGTCAGCATTCCAAACTCGGCTCTCCAACGCCTACACTGGAGCAATGCAGCTTAGTTAACCCTCTATCTGATACTATCGGCTATGCAGTTTCCGGCCAGCGATATTGATATCTAATCCAGAGTTGATAATAATCTTAACCTTATAGAACTTAGAAAACGACAACTTTTAATTAGATTTAAATTAAATTTATTAATCATTATATACCGATTTTTAACTACGTTACTGTCATACATATTATTAATACACATTAATACATATTAATATTATTATTTTAACAGGCATATCTACTCAAATTTACTTTTTAAATTTTTATGAAGTTAATATTTGTTACTTTTTATAATAAAAATTTATTTTAAATTCGCTGTTTTCTAATGTACAGTCTTCTTTTTCAAATTGCTCTAAACAGTTTGTAGCGTCTTTAAAGCTACATTGGTTAATTTTTTTTTTATTAAAACTTAAATTGAATGAAAATTTTGGGAACGAAATATTGGGATTTCATTTTAATTTAGATTGTGAGAATTTAGGATAAAAAACGAATATGCAAGAACGAAGATCCTTTGGCAAGTTAGTACTGGTAGTTTTAAATTGTTAGGAAGGCGGTTCACTGCCTTGAATTGATCAGAACTTGTCTTGTTACGGCTATTGTTCTCCTTGTTTGATACAGCTGGACCAATGAGAGAACACCGCGGATGTCTATTAGAATTGGTTGGAAGGGGGAAGTATATAAGCGCCAGCTGAAAATTTTCGCTTTTCTTTTGGTAATTTTGGTGAATTAAGTTGATTACAGTGCGCCGTGTTTCTAAATGTTTTTCCGCGAGGGATTTTGAGGAAAAAATTAAATTCATAGAAACTACAGAGCAATCTTAATAACTGATTCTCGATGAACAATAGAGCACTATAGAATCATACAAGTTACATTTGATTCATACTTGCAAGAAAAGTGAATTAAAATTGAACTTTTTTAATAACTTTATTGAGATTTGGAAAAGTAGTAGTTTATTAATATTTATTTGGAACTGTTTTATTGTGAATTATTAATTGGAAATTAATTGAACATTAATTATTGTTTGAGAGAGTTGTATCTGGTTTGCAAAGACTTGAAAGTTAAGGTACAGTTAGTGGAAAGAGAAGTTTGATTTTATATTTTGAATTTTGAGTGAACTTAGAAGTGAACATTTTTATGTTAGTTATTTCAGTGGTATTTGATTTTTATTTTAAAGCTTTATTATTTTATTTTTGAAGAGAGCTCTGATTTTTAGTTTGATATATTTAAGGAATATTTTTATATCTTGCCAAAGGACCTTTTAAAATTACTAAACGCATTGTCAATTCTTTGTGGAAGATAGAGTGATAAAAATTCTGAAACTTTGAACTTATTAATTTGCCAGTGTAAAATAAATCCATTGTTTTAATTTAGAACTGTGATTTTTATTTTAGACAAACCAGATAATATTTAATAGTTAACAATTTAGTAATAAATTGTACTGAATATTCACTCGGAGCTTACTATTCAAAAAATATTTTATTTGTCTTGGATGTCTCAATGATAATTAAAATATTAATATTCTGAAATATTAAAATATCTACAATCTAAGTCGTTATACAGTTGCTAACTTTGTAACAATAGTTGTTAGTTGGTTTAGCGACTCTCTTAAAAATTATTTAATATTTCTCTTTAATTCGAAAAAGTGAAATAATTGAGAATGAGGGGAGGATTGGAGAGCTAATCGAGAAGAAAGTTCTATGAAAATAGTTAAAATAAGTAAAACTTTAAGTCCGTTTAAAGATTATTCCTTTGTGATAAGGTGTATTCTGCTTAGTATTTAATGCTTTATTTTATAATTTTTTACAGTTAAATAATTGTTAAACAAATTAATCATGACATTAATTTGTAACATTAATTGGTTTTAAAAAACAGGGTTCCACCGAATAGACAGTTTCCAGTGAGTGTTGTATATCAATGGTGCAAAATAATGTATCTTCTATAATCAAATAAATATTATTTAATTGTAGTTGTTGTTGCTTACGAAAAGAGTCAATGTAGATTTCTGTGCCAACTCTGATATCTTTCAAAGTCGAAGAGACGCGCTCCAGGACGAGTGTCTCCAGTGTTGAATATTTACCGTTTCCATCAATCTTCTCGGAATTCTTTTAGAGAATACCAAATCAAATATTATTAGTTAAATAAATTTAATTCAAATAATTCTGTGAAATAGCATAATATTTTCTAATTATATTACTTAATGTTTAATCTACAAATGTTTAATTTAAAATTATCTAAATATGAAACCATTTTAAGGTTTCCTAAAATATTTCGCGTAAGTTTGTTAATATCGTAAATAATTACAACACAAACAAATAAGTGAATGAAATTGATCTTTCAGAATTAAAAATGATGTTTTATTTTCTTTAATCGATATTAATTTTACTTCTATATTTCCTAAACTTCCACGAAACTACATTTTAAAAACTTGTTCAGGTATAAAACTGTATAGTATATTTTAATACATTTGTTTATTTCATGTCATAAACATAGCATAAGGTCACAGGACACTACTTGTTAGTGATTATTATTCTTTCTCTTGTCACATACTCACCATAACCTTGTCCAAATATATTTAGATACATAGCCTATAATAAGTTTCCAAAAAATAAAAATTATCTGGAGTTCAGAAAGCTGTATTTTAAAAACTGAATTAAGCTTGAGCCGGGAGAAGTGTATGGCAAAAATCTTAAAGTAAAGAAAATCCTGGGCGCCCTGCACTTCTGGAGAGAGAAGAAACGTCTTTGAAAATACCACATTTAACTATTTTATTTATAATACGTACAAATTTACCTACTACTTATATGACGTAATAAAAAGTAGTAGATAAGGACAGAGTAAAATAGTGCTAAATAGTGCCTTAAAATACCAAAGTACTGATTCGAAACAAAGTGTTGTTTTATAAACAGCCTAGTGTTTACATAAATAAAAGTATATCAAGTAATTACTGGAGTAGAATTTTAAGTTTCACCTTTGACTTTAAAGATTATTCAATGTGTGTTTGTTGAAAGCAAGCTTCCTACTGTGTAACTCTTCTCGCAATTAAACGAGAACTTGTTTTACTCCACACGATTGTGAAAGTTACCTTACTGGAGTTGGCAAACTCCCGCCAGCAAGTTACTGTACTTCACACTTCACTGGTTACAGACTGAACTACAGTTGGCAGAACTGAACTCAGAATAGACCTGAATGTATAATACTCCTGAATAGATAAACTAGTACACTTATAAACTACGTTGATGAGGACAGGATTCAGACTTGTGTCGTATTTTAGAGGAATAGTGGGTTAAGAAACATTTAGGTTATTTTACTTACTTTACTAGAGACTAGTAAGCCTATTCAAATTAATTTAGTTACGTATTTTATATATGCAAGGTCTATGATTAAATTAATTAATAGAGTGACAAACAAATTCTCTAAAATAGATATGATACAGTTACTATATATTTTATACTAATACAAGTAATGTATAGAGTGTAACAAAATTCACGTCACAAACTTTAATATACAGTATTAGCCGTAATAAACAGTACTGAAACCAACGAATTATAATAATGGAACGTGCTCTGGGCCGGAGAAACCAAGCCGAAATCCTGGGCTGCGTTCCGAGTCTGCAGGCGCTGGAAATGGGCAAGAACTCACTCCGCCCATATGGCAGGCATTATAGTAATGATCTAACATCACTTTAAAACGCCTTCTAGACTTAATACAATTGTTAGATACTACAATTTATTTATTATTAAAAAATGTTAGTAGCTGCTTTTTTACCGTGGATTTTTATTTTTAGTTATTTATATTGTATTTAGTTGTACAATATAAAAATAACTGAGATCTTGACTTTTATTTTTCTTAAAAAGTCGGAAACAAAGATTACAGGCATTAAAATATTTCCCAGATGAAAAAAAAACAACTTTTTTATTGACAGTATTTTATTTTCAAAGTAAACTACATAAAATTTACAAACATCACACACTTAATCTACGTGTTAGAAAATAAAATTATTTTGAGCAATTTTTGCCTTATTCCTAAGTTGGATTTTTTTATAATGTCAAAAGTTTTCTGTTTTTTCAATGTGATGACATATTATTTTAAAAAATAGTTTGGTCACCGTTTTAATTAAAAATAACTCGTGGCTTCCAGTGAATTCGTCATTAGTTAAATGCCCCTTGAAAACACTACCAGTAAACTAGTTACAAACTCTCAATGTTAATTTAGAAGTGGTCGCATTTGTTTGGGGATAACTAGAGCAAAATAACAATATTTTACAATTTTCAATACATCATCGCTTGATCTACTTAATGTACCCTTAGATTAAAAATCAATAAAAAGTTAATGTGTTCTAAGATCAGCATCATTGGCATGGAGTACAGAACTCGGTGAGTTCTTGCCCACTTTAAGCGCCTGCAAATCCATGGAGACACCAGTAACGCACATCTGTGTGCGACCGAAAAACACAACAAGTGGCTTATGGGCAGTGCGCGTTCCAGTAGTATAGTTCGTTGACTGAAACTGAATCACCTGTAGTTTCCTTCTCGATTAGCTGATTCAATTGTCGATTTTTGTTCATTACTTCTTTCATATTTGAGGTTAGTTTTTGAACATGGTGCTAACAACGGTACCAGAAAGGGCTTTTCTGGTCGCCCACCTACTGTTTGTACAAATGAAAACCACGGTGTTAAGAGTGTTACAGTCACAGAAAAGAAGCCTAATGCGAGCTTCTCTTAAACTGAATATTAGCAATACGTCAATGCGAAGAATGTTCAAAAACATTGGTGGTTTTCCCTACAGGATACAAACTGGACAACCTTTGAACTGAAGAAACAAACTAGCCAGAGTTCAGTACTGTGCTTCAATGTTAGCAATATGCTATGAAGAACCTGAGTTTCTGAGTGATGTTCTGTATGCTTTACAGATGAATGACATGTGCACCTTAATGGTTTCATAAACAAGCAGACAGCACGTTTCCTTAGATTTGAATGTCCTGACATTGTTGTATAGAGGCCACAGCCTAGTAAGCGTGTAACCATTTGGTGCGCCGTGTCTTGGAGGGGTATTATAGTGGGACTATGCTTTTTTGAAGACAGCAATGGAGAGACTCTTACTGTAAATCAGTATCGATATAGGGCCATTCTTGATCGTTTTGTGAGAGACCTCAGGAGATTTTGACGTGCATGAAACCTGCCATTAAATTCACAGTGGTTCCAGCAAGATGGCGCAACCAGTCACACTGCCGTTAACAACATTGCTTTCCTCAAACAAACCTTTGGCAACCGTCTCATCTCTCTTAGAACAAACTTTCATTACCCTGGCCACTCCCCCGATCGTACAATACCGGACGGCTACAGTTGTAATACATGGTTAGTGATGCGGTAAACATATAAACAATGAACAATTTTCCAAATTAAATTTTTATATCTTTACTGGTTTCTGGAATAAAAAATAAAAACTTAATCACACGTACATACAGACAGATTGAAAACGAAAAAAGATACCCCATTAGTTGCACTGGTTTTAACTCATCTTGGTCCATGGAACAATATCCTAACGTTTGTTAGCAGAATTATGTTACACACTGAATAGCGCAATAGGAAGACATGCAGCCCTACATAGTTGTGCTATTTATATTTTTGGAACACAAGATAAGGTATTCCACGCACTTTTTAATTCTTTCTGAAAATGTTCCAGTGCTCGACGGACTGTACACTTTTGTACGGTAGCAACTTCATTCCTTACGCATTAATATAAATTACTTAATGGCGTGAAGGTTTTTATCAAGTCCTATATATAAATATATAGTTATATAAATATTATGAGACGCTGAATTCTCCTACATAAAAGTTTTATATTTTCTATTCATTTTATACAACTTTTTGTAATATTTTCCACATTTCATATATTACAACGATCACTGACTTCTAAACATTAAATAAATAAATATGTATACATTTACATTATTATCGTTTACATTGGTTTTTAAATGGTCCAATTTTTACTGAAAAGACTCACGTGTTCAATCTTTAATTCGAAATAAAATCGGTTAATAAAATAAAATAAATCTAAATAAATGTTCTGCAAACTCATTGAATAAGTAAATAAACATTTATACAATATATATATAAAGAGGATGTTTGTGTATATGACATTGATAGACTCAAAAACTATTCGACCGATCATTATAAACATTTGTATGTATATGTATTTTTTCCACTGAAAAAGGTTTGTAACAAATCGTAGTTTTCTGTTAATAATTGCCTTTTAGGGATGGAAAGGGTTAGATATTTGGTTGTAAATAGCTAACCATTTACTTTACTAAATACATGTGAGTTACTTCTATTTTGTAACTTTGTTATTACTTACCGTTTAACATAAAATAATTATGTAACAGTTTACATTTCTATACCCGTATACATATCTACTTTAAATAAAGATTTGATAAAATTAATTTTTAAATACAAACTTTTGTAATTTATAGAAGAAAGCCCTTCAAGCTTGATATCCAAGTTCAAAAGGTGAATAAGTGCAGTTGGAAAGTACTTTACACCGCCAACTCTGACAGTTAAGATGTTACAACAATTCACATCAATTTAGCGCTATCTCCTCACACTACCCTCAGATTGGTGCTACGTCCTGGGAGGTACAAATTGTTCTATCGTAATGTGATGTCGTACACTATTCTTGGGCAAGTTATTTAATGTTATTGATAACTACGTCTAAGAATTCTAAAAGTCTATTCGTGTCAGTGAATAATTAAAATTAATTCTTCGAGCAGAGAACAATGAAACCAAGTCAAGTCATATCTATTTTAATCATGTCTAAGACAGACATATACACATATTCCTTATTTTGATAGAGCAAGAATGTGAGAAATGGCACTCAGTCCTTAAAGGACCTTTTCACTGCTTCCAGAGTGTCATGATATACTGGATGGGTAAAGTAAGGAGTAGTGACCGTGTCTGGTCAAGATCCACGAGGAAGGGTTTTGGGCATTAATCTCACTCATCCCCTTCAGTCGACTAGATCAAGTAATCTACCTTTGCCCCAATATCTCGACTTTTTGCTGTTATGATGTGCCGCTCCTGGACATCATATGGTTTCACAGATTGAAGTGTCAAATCGGTTTTTACTACACCCAGTGTGGGTTTAATTGGAAGGCATAAACCAGATATAAATTAACCCTCCTGAAGAAATACAGACATTTACGTGTTATTTAAATATGATATAACTCTTCCAATTGCCCAAGACAAACAGGAATTAAACATTAAGGATCTAGTTCTAAATTTTATAGATATAATTGTTGTTAACAAATTCGTTTGCGGTTTTTCCTCCTCCTTAATAAGTCAGATTACATTGCAAACTTTGTCTGTATATATCTCAAATAAAGCCCCTTTCCGATTATTTTGTCTGAATTGCTCTCAAAAGTTATTTAATTTAATGTGGCTCGGAACTCCTTGTACACATCTATAATGGCTGAATATTTTTTGTATTTTTGCCTCCAGTTCTAAATCTACAATTTTTTTTACGTGATAACTGTTCCATATAAACATTATAATATGGCAAAACGATCATATAACCCAACTAAATAACTAACTAATTAACTATCTATAATTAATTCCAATTTCAATACTGTGTTTATTTATAGTCTAAAAACCATAGAGTAAGTTTGGTAATTATAACACGTCGAATTAATAATTAAAACCTTTCCCTAAATAATATAATTGGAAGGTCTAGTACAAATAGCAAACATTGAGTATGCAATACTTGACTTGTGTAGTACTTGGTGGTAGTGTAGTGCAGATAACAAATAACAAAGTTCTGTCTAACTTTGACTTCAGATTTTAAGACCATTATAAAACCCATTTAAATCTTTTTGACAGAATTAAGCTTCTTTCAACTGTTTATGTATATACATCCTTGATCGGGGCAAGAAAGCAAAGTCAATTATAGCACCGGTAATTCCTTTGACAAGAAGTAACCTACAATGTCACCGAAGTAGACTTTTAGAACTGTGTATACATTTTCTTGATCGGTGAAACAAGTCAACCTCGACTATGGCACTAAAAATATCTTACCGGAAGTAATATGCAAGGGTCATAAATATATCGGCTCTTTGACCGATTTAGGCTTTTCAGGACAGTTCCGAAATATATTCTTGATCTATGCAACAGTACAGACTTAACTATAGTGTCTAATTCATGCTAATCGGAAGTTCATCATGGTGAATAAAATCCATTCGCGATTTTGTTTAAGCTTTTAATCATGAAAACTTCTATATGAACCCACAATATGGCTACTTCCATTACAAGGCTACAAAGAGCCCTACCGTGGGGGGCTAACTACCATGTTAGTTTTCAGCTAACACTTCGTGTTTTACGTTTTACGTTAAGTTTTTTTACGTTAGGATTCCTCTGCAATGGCCAAAAATAGTTTAATTGTTACGGAAATTGTTGTAGCTATTCAATCAATAAAACGGAGTATTGACGAGGAACTCGACCTTTTTCATAGGTACTTATAAAAACCGTTTTTAACTTCACGGCCTCAAAACACTGCTCTTTAAACTTATAACTAAATTGTACAAGGAGATTGGATATGTATCAGTGACTTATATCAGAAATGTGTAGATTGTCGTTTAAAGGGAATACTCCCACGAAGTTCTTGTTTTTCGGTAGGAAAATACATGCGAAGTCACGTGTAGCTGCTAGTATATATATATATATATATATATATATATATATATATATATATACATATATATATATACAGTAAATATAATATATATATATATATATATAATGTAAATATATATACAGTACATTTGTATAAATAGTAATAGCCTAATAGCCTTATTTAATTTCAATTGCCTTCAATTTCATTGCGCCTTTAGGTGTTTCAAGCACCCAAATGACTCGCGCACATGTTAGACTCCTTGGTCCGTGTTTCAAGACGGGTCGGATAAGTACCTTAAACGGACATCGCTGACCACATTGAATCGCAAAAAGTATTTGCTCCGCCGGGACTCGAACCCGGATCTCTCACTTGCCGAGTGAATGTGTTACCATTACACCACAAAGGCCTTACTTTTTACGATTCAATTATTTTGTATTTGGCTGTTTCTTTCACACATGTGTTTTTGAATAACCAAACTAACATATGATCGGAAGACTAAATACCTGTCAAATGACTTTATTTATATTAAATTTGTATAAATGGTAATAGCCTTATTTAATTTAAATAAACATTGAATCGCAAAAAGTACTTCCTTACTTGATATATATATATATATATATATATATATACATAGCATTGTATATATATATATATATAGCATATTTATATATATATATATATAAGTAAGAGTGAGAATGGCCAATCATCGATTTGATGTTGTTCATCTAAATTATGAGAGACCATTATCTGCTCATGCGATTCAACACAATCAAAATAAATTAGAAAATTGCTTCAGCCTAAAAGGAATTTACCATTTAGAGCCAAACCCCAATCAAAATACCAATCTGATAAATTTAAGAAATGTTGAAATCGCACATCAATTAATTTGAAAATCAAGGCAACCAGATGGGTTGAACCTAAGATGATTCTCTTTTCCTTTTTATAACAAAAACATTTTTAGTTCTATGTAAACATTTACAAATATTCTACACACAGCTGATTGGAATCTTGCTGTTTATGGTATTTATTTGTTAAAATTTTATTTTGGTTATGTCTTTTGTTTTTGGTTTGAGTTCTGTTTATATGTTTTAATTCAGCGTGGTTCTGATGAAGGGATTTGTGAACTCGAAATTTAAACATGAGCACTGAATTTTTGTTTCTGTTTTTGTATATACTTTAAAAAAGTACTTAGAATAGTATATATATATATATATATATATATATATATATAGAGAGAGAGAGAGAGAGAGAGGAGAGAGAGAGAGAGAGAGAGAGAGAGATTCACTTTCCGACAATACTGCCCCAAAACACTGCTCTTTAAACTTAAATCTAAAAGGGATCAGAAGATTTTAATATCGTTCAGTGATTATGATTTATCTCAGGAGTGTTTAAAACGTCAAAAAGAATACCTTTGGTGTCACTTTTATCCAAAAGGAGGCGGGCTGCTGTCCAAGGGTAACTGCGGATAAATTATGTGTTGGAGATTATAGTGTTAGAGCTCGGAACCCGACTTTGATGTTTTCGTAAAAGTATACAAGTCGCTTCTTTCATTAATTGTTCCTTATTTCTACTTATCTTGATGAGTAGGTGGATTTATTTTTCAACGCTATGTGTAATATAAAACGTACTTTATTTTTATTGTTTCTTACTGTGATTCAATTTTTTTCAATTAAAAGGAAGGTGCCATTGTACTGGTGTTTCGAATTATTAATGAAGTATTATTATTACTTAAAATTGTAAACGAATGGTAAATTCATTTTTTACAATAATAAAAATGGCCGAATACCAATGGTTAAATATCCTACCATTGTTGAACAATAAACTCACATCATAACATAGACTGGAGCTATACAGTGTCAGTGTCCTGAACCGACAAATATTGGCAGGTGGAGGTACACAAGTGTAAAAATACGAGCACACCTGTACGATATAGGAGCCCAGAAGCTAACATAACCTTTATACTGGGGCGGGACAGTTGTCGAGGACCAAGTAAACACTAGGCTATCACAATGTGGACAAACACCTTCCATTGTAGCCTCACACCGTTTACGTTCCAGGGTCGCCATTGTTATCTCTCACAGGGCAAACACAGAGCTTGCCGTAACACTATAACATTACTAATATAACAAGCTAGCTTTATACTGCAAGGTGTATATTGAAGCTTAACTATACTAATAGTAACCATTTGGTACTTGGTAATTCTCCAAATTATACAAAAGTACAATATACTATATAGTAATTGTGTTATTAATGCCCGTTAGTATTGTAAACTTTGCCTGTGTTATTTGTAAAGTCTGTAGTTCGTTGCTATTGCCATATCCTACGGATAGATTTAAAATCGTTGCTAGATTTGGAAGGTATTATTCTAAAAATCGTTTACTATATCAATGGAGAGGTATCACACGTTATACCAGTGCTGTATTTATAAATTACTAATGTTTAATACATAGTGCGGAGGGTATTAACATTTAAAATCGTTTACTTAACTTGATGAGTTATTAACAGAAAACATTTTAAATGTAAATTACATCATTTTCTTACTTTCAAGATTTTAGCAAATTTGAGTGCCGGAACATAAACCATTTTTAAAATAAAAATATTTTGATAAAACCCATATATAAATACAGAAGTAAAAATAATTTTGATACATACGTTTCATTTGACCTTCCTGATTTTCAAATTTTATACGCTGAAGCAATTATAAAAAATATTTATGGGACACCTCTTTACTATTAAACTACAACTCATTCATATATTATTTTGTCTATAGGAAACTTACTAAATAACACCATTGAATGTTGCAAATACTGTTTTATAATCTACATTAGTTATTTTTTTCATACATTTGTTGATATTCCTACAACTTTGTACACAACTAAAAGTACAACATTAAGCGATTTCTATGACGATTTTAAGTTTGTCACTCAAATAGCACTAGTATGCCTGTTTATTATATTTAGTCGTACAAGGCATTCTACGAAGTTGCGTTTTCAACTGAAAAACTAACAGTGCATATCCCACAATAAAGTTCAGTTAAAAATGACAGTAAATTAAACGCGTACGAGAACTTGTTTTACTCCACGGGATTGTGAAAGTTACCTTACTGGAGTTGGCAAACTCCCACCAGCAAGTTACTGTACTTCGCATCTCACTGGTTACAGACTGAGCAGCAGTTTGCAAAACTGCATGTACGTTATAACATACAGGAATAAATAAACTAGTTCATTTATAGAACTAACAACTATGATGTTGAATTTTCCAATGATCCTCAAGAAGTATATAACATCAACCAGTGTAAAGATTAACATAGTTCATTCTTGCCAGTTACGTAATATCATATAGTTGATACTTGATATAGATCATAAGGTATTGATATTTTACATCACGTACTGAACAGTAAAAGATATATTGACGTTTAATATCGTTTACAGTGCTATAGGTAATGGGGTATTAACAATACAAACTATTAAATTTAATAGAAAACGTACTTTCCTCAACATCGTTTAGTATATAGTAGAAAAAGTGTTAGTATTTAATATGATTTAAAGTACTGTAGAAAAATAGGCATTGACATTGTACATTATTTAATGAGATACTTAGTGAGGTATTAACATCAACAATGTTTACTATAGGGTAGAAGGAATGTCAATATGTAATATGATTTAAAGTACTGTAGTAAAATAGGCATTAACATTACACATTATTCAATGAGATCGTTAGTGAGGTATTAACATCAACAATGTTTATTACATAGTAGAAGAGGTACTAAAATTTAGTATCGTTTATGATACTGTAGTTAATGAGGCTTTAACAGAACACATATTGTAAAATAAATAACGATATTTTTACATCAACATCGTTTACTATATAATACCATATTTACTATATTTATTACCAGTTATGGTACTGTAAATGAGGTTTTTAAATACAAAAAGTCTAATTTGTTTATTCAGATATTAAAATTTGAAATCGCTTCAGACACTTTCCTTATTGAAGTTATAATATTATCGATTCTTTAATATACATCGTTTGTTATTAACATCAATATCCTAGACTTAACAATAAAAGAGGTATTGACCTTTAAATGTGTTTACTTCAGTTAAAGAGGTTTTAAACTAATTTTTTTCATTATGTAAAAGGAGATTTATTACTATATAATATTGTTTTATTATAGTTAGTGATATATTAACATCAATTACTGTCGTAATGAATTAATAATTTATATATAATATATCATTTATAACATTATCATTAATATGTAACATCATTAAGTGAGTCGTTATCTTATAACTTTTTTACTGTAAGTAGTGATAAGTTAGCATTTTATATCGATTCAATCAAATAGCACAGTGCATTTATTTTATGAATATTCTTCAAACTTGTAATTTGACGAACAAACTATCATTGCATATCCACTGCAATACAGTGCAATTAGCAATGACAGTAAAGTAGACGTGTACAAGAACTTGTTTAACTAGAAGGGATTGTGGAAGTTACCTTACTGGAGTTGGCCTACTCCCGCCAGCAAGTTACCTTACACACATCACTGGTTCCAAATTTAAAAACACTTGGCAGAACTGTGTAGTACTCGTGAATAAGTAAACTAGTACTTTTACACAACCATGTTTTAGAGTTGCAACAAAACCGTCCAGAATTGATCATTTTTCATTATTTTTCATTTTGCATTATTTTAGTTTTCATTATTACACCCTCGTGTGAATATACTTATCTCGATTTATCCTAAAGAGACTATATAAATTAGTATTAACATGTAACATAATTTAGTGAGTCATTAATTTATAACTTTGTCTACTGTAGTTAGTGAAATATTAGCATTTAATAACGATGCAATAAAATAGCGCAGTTAATTGATTTAATGACGATTCTTCGAACTTATTTTTTGACGAACGAACTAACATTTTTATACCTATCCACTCCAATACAGTGCAATTACCAATGGCAGTAAAGTAGACGTTTACAAGAACTTGTATAACTAGAAGGGATTGTGGAAGTTACCTTACTGGAATTGGCCTACTCCCGCCAGCAACTTACTTTACTTCACACATCACTGGTTCCAGATTAAACATCAGTTGGCAGAACTGTGTAGTACTCGTGAATAAGTAAACTAGTACTTTTACACAAACACAAATAACCTTTTTTAACTTTTATTATGAAATTACGACCATAACAACGTACGTAATACGTTATTTTTAACGTATTTGCAACATACGACCCACAATAAAATCAGTTTTGTTTCAGGCTCACTTTGCAATTTAGGATACTCGTGGTAACTTCAGAATATTTAAGGTGTTACACTCAATTTTGGTTAGGAAAACATTTGTTTATTTATAATTTATAGTCCTTTAAATAACTTCGCTGAAGAAGGAAAGAAGTAGACATTTGTATCACTCTATGAAGAAATGCGTACATTTGAAGTATAAAATTTGTACAATCTGTAATCCGAAACAACTAAAAGCAGTTAAAAATCAAAGTACGAAATTGTTTATATAATGTGTATGAGCTATAACTTCAGGGGTCGAACGGTTTTAGAGTATAATTTAAGAAAGAACGTGTTTTTTTAATACATTTGTTAAAGGAATTTATTTTTTATAAATGAAAAGTCACTCTGTCCAGCTATCTATCTTGCATGAACATATTGTTTTTAAAAAATCCACATTTTTTTCTTCGAGCCAAAAACGTAGCCAGGAAGAAATTTGGGGAGTCCCGTAGTTGACAGAAAGTAAGGCAAGTGCATTCATCAGCTCATGCCATATTTTGTTCCTTACAAAGTCCTTGGCTCGTTTCAATGTTGAAAACGATCTTTCAGTAGTACTTCAATTATTTAAATATTAATAATTTGCTAAAATGATTTGAACAAAATTGAAAATCATACTCTCAATCACCCCTTCACAAATTCTTTTCTTATTTCAATCACAATTTGCCATCAATCCTGGCTAGTTATGTTGGCATCTAAGTCCGTAAAGTAATTTGTCTCGAGGGTAAATAGTTGTCGTACCTGAGAGATAATACTTGGTCTGGTGTCGTGAGGTATGCTGAGCACGGAGTTGTGACGGTACTCGGTCAGCATTCCAAACTCGGCTCTCCAACGCCTACACTGGAACAATGCCGAATAGTTAACCCTCTATCCGTTACTATCGGCTATGCAGTTTCCGACCACCGATATTGATATCTAATCCAGATGTGATTATAATCTTAATAATAATCTTAATCTTATAGAACATAGAAAACTACACCTTCTAATTAGATTTAAATTAAAATAATTAATCATTATATACCGATTTTAACTACGTTACTGTCTTACTTCCTGGCCCACTTTCATCTCTGCTTACTTTACACCAAATTAAGTTTATCAATGTTTCATACACATTAATAACCATAATACATATTAATTCTTTACACACATATCTACTCAACTTTACTTTTTAAATTTGTATTAAGTTAATATTTGTTACTTTTTATAATAAAAATTAATTTTAAATTCGCTGATGTTTTCTTATGTACACACAAATTTTTCAAAATGCACTAAACAGTTGCTAAATTTATAACAATAGATTTTTAGTTGGCTTAGCGACTCTCTTAAAAATTATTTAAGATTTCTCTTTAATTCGAAATATTGAAATAATTGAGAATGATGGGAGGATTGCAGAGCTAATCGAGAAGAAAGTTCTATAAAAATAGTTAAAATAAGTAAAACTTTAAGTCCGTTTAAAAATAATATTCTTTTGTGATAAGGTGTATTTTTGCATTGTATTTAATGCTTTATTTTTAATGTTTTAAACTTATATACTTGTTAAACAAATTAATCATACCATTAATTTGTGACATTAATTGGTTTTAAAAAAGAGGGTTCCACCGAATAGACAGTGAGTGTTGTATATCAATGGTGCAAAATACTGTATCTTCTATAATCAAATAAATATTATTTAATTGTAGTTGTTGGTGCTTATGAAAAGTGACAATGTACGAGATGTATATGCCAACACTGCGAGACGCGCTCCAGGTAGGGAATACCATGTCGAAAGTTATTAATGTAAATACTTATACCAATCAGTGAAATAACAGGTTATTTTCGAATTATATTACCCAGCATTTAATCCCCAAATGTTTCATTTAAAATTTTAGATAAATAGATATAATATGAGGCATAAATGTTGTTGCTAAATTTGAACCATTTTGAATGTTTCATACGATATTCTGGATAATTTTGTAAAAAACTTAAATATTTCCCATGTATATTTCTGTGGCAACACTGCTATCTTTCACAGTCGAAGAGACGCGCCCCAGGTCGAGTGTCTCCCGTGTTGAATATTTACCGTCTCCACCAATCTTCTCGGAATTCTTTTAGAGAATACCAAATCAACGATTACTAGTTAAATAAATTTAAATTAAATAATTCTGTGAAATATCATAATATTTTCAAATTATATTGCTTAATGTTTAATCTAGAAATTTTTCATTTAAAATGTTTAATTAATAAATATTTCAATATAAATGCCGTTGGTAAATTTGAAACTATTTTAGGTTTCCTCAAATATTTTGCATAAGTTTGTTAAAATCTTAAATAATTCCAACACAAACAAATAAGTGAATAAAATTGATCTTCCAGAATTAAAAATGATGTTTTATTTTTTCAATCGATATTAATTTTACTTCTACATTATTTTCTAAACTTCCACGAAACTGCATTTCAAAAACTTGTACAGGTATAAAACTGTATAGTACATTGTAATACATCTACTTATTTCATGTCATAAACATAGCATAAGGTCACAGGACACTACTTGCTTGTTAGTGATTATTATTCTTTCTCTTGTCGCATACTCACCATATCCTTGTCCAAATATATTTAGATACATATAATAAGTTTCCAAAAAAAAACATAAAAATTATCTAGAGTTCAGAAAGCTGTATTTTAAAAACTGAAGTAAGCTTGAGGCAGAACAAGTGTATGGCAAGAATTTTAAAGTAAGGAAAATCCTGGGCGCCCAGCACTTCTGGAGAGAGAAGAGACATCTTTCAAAAATACCACATTTAACTCTTTTATTTATAATACGTACAAATTTAACTACTTATATAACGTAATTAAATGTAGTAGATAAGGACAGAGTAAAATAGTGATATCCGTAAAATACCAAAGTACTGATTCGAAACAAAATGGTGTGTTATTAACAGCGTAAAAGTATGTCAAGTAATTACTGGAGTAGAGTTTTAAGCTTCACCTTTGACTGTAAACATTATTCAACATGTGTTTGTTGAAAGCAAGCTTCATACTGTGTGCTCTTCTCGCAATTAAACAAGAACTTGTTTTACTCCCCGGGATTGTGAAAGTTACTTTACTGGAGTTAGCAAACTCCCACCAGCAAGTTACTGTACTTCACACCTCACTGGTTACAAACTGAACAACAGTTGGCAGAACTGAGCGCAGAATAGACCTGAATGTATAATACTCATGAATAGATAAACTAGTACTTATAAACTACGTTGATGAGGACAGGATTCAGACTTGTGTCCTATTTTAGAGGAATAGTGGGTTAAGAAACATTTAGGATATTTTACTTACTTTACTAGAGACTAGTAAGCCTATTCAAATTAATTTAGTTTTGCAATACGTATTTTATATATGCAAGGTCTATGAATAAATTAATTAATAGAGTTAGAGACAATTCCCTAAAGTAGATATGATTCAGTTATTATATATTTGACACCAATCCAAGTAATGTACAGGGTGTAACAAAACTCACGTCACAAACTTTAATATACAGTATTAGCCAAAATAAACAGTACTGAAACTGAATCAGCTGTAGTTGCCTTCTCGATCAGCTGATTCAATTGTCGATTGTTGTAGTGGCTTCGTGTTCATTACTTCTTTCTTATTTGTGGTTAGTTTTTGCTAACATGGTGCTAATGAATGCTCAGCCGTTTACAAATATCTACTTTAATTAAAGATTTTATAAAATTATTTTATGAAGACAAACTTTTGTAATTTATAGAAGAAAATCCTTCAAGCTTGATACCCAAGTTCAAAAGGTGAATTAGTGCAGTTGGAAAGTACTTTACACCGCCAACTCTGACAGTTAAGATGTTACAACAATTCACATCAATTTAGCGCTATCTCCTCACACTGCCCTCAGATTGGTGCTACGTCCTGGAAGGAAATAATAGTTCTATCGCGATTTGATGCCGTAATTTTTAAATGTTATTGATAACTATGTCTAAGAATCCTGAAAGTCTCATCGTGTCAGTGAATATTTAAAATAAATTCTTCGCGCACAGAAGAATGAAACCAAGTTGTCATATATATTTTAATCATATCTGCGACAGATACATATTGTTTATTCTCTTAGGGCAAGAAGCTGAGAAATTGCACGTAGTCCTATAAGAACCTTTTCGCTTCTTCCAGAGTGACACGATACACTGGATGGACAAGGTTGGGGGTAGAGGCCGCCTCCCGTCAAGATCCACGAGGAAGGGTTTTGGGCATTAATCTCAGTCATCCCTCCAAGTATCTATTGATCTACCCTCGCCCCAATATGTCTACTTTTGCGGTTAGTGATGTGTCGCTCGTGGACAACATATTGTTGCACAGATTTTAATTTACATCGGTTTTTTGCTGTACCCAGTGTTGGTTCAATTGGAAGACATAAACCAGTCAGAAGTGAACTACCAGGAGATACACACACACACTTATCTGTTAATTAAATCATACTACTCGTCCAATAGCCCGAGACAAAGAGGAATAAAATACTATACATCTAGTTATTATACAGGGTGCCCAGACATAATTTACACCCTGTATATATATATATATATATATATATATATATATATATATATATATATATATATATATAATTTTGAGATAAATTCAGGTTTTTCTTTCACCTTAATAAGTAACATTACTTGCAAACTTTTGCCTATATATCTCCCAAATAAAGCACATTTCCGATTATTGCTTCTGAATTGCTCTCAAAAGTTATTTAATTTATGTGGCTACAAACTCCTTATGCAAATCTATATTGGCTGAATATTTTATGTATTTTTTCTTCCAGTTCTTAATCTATATACAATTTATGTTACGTGTTATTCTAAGAACTGTTTTGTACAAACATTATGCTATGGCAAAACTATCATACGATCCAACTAAGTAAGTAACTATAACTAGCTAACTAACTATCTATAATTTAATCCTATTTCAAAACTCTGTATATTTATAGTCTTCAAACCATATAATTGTAAGTAACAACACATTGTATTAATTTAACCTTTTCTCCAGATAATACTATTGGAAGGTCTAGTACACAGTTTGAGCATACATTAAGTATACAATACTTGACTTGTGTAATACTTGGTAGTAGTGTAGTGCAAATATCAAAGAACAAACTTCTACCTAACTGTGATTATATATTTTAAGACCGTTATAAAACCAATCTAATTTGTTTTTGACATAAGTAAACTTCTTTCAACTGCGTATGTATATATTTTCTTGATCGGGACAAGAAAGCTAACTCAATTATACCACCGTTAATGCCTTTGACCGGAGTAAAGTAACATGTCCAAAAGTAGACGTTTTATCACCGAAGTAGACTTTTCCGAACTGTGTACGTATATACATTTTCTTAATCGGTGAAACAAGTCAAACTCGACTATGGCACTAAAAATACATCACCTGAAGTAATTTTCAAGGGTTGTAAATAAATGCTCTTTGAACGATGTAGACTTTTTGGACCGGTCCCGATGTATATTTTTGATCTGGGCAACAATACGACTCAACTAAGTTGTCTAAGTCATGCTAATCAAAAGTGCATCATTGCACAAATCGCGATGCCGCTTATCATCTCTTGATGATGAATCTCTTAATTATGAAAACAGTAATAATGTTTACCCAAAATATGCCTACTTCCGTTTCAAGACTACAAAGAGCACTACCAAAAGTGTGTTAAATGAAATCCTAAGGGCTTTGATTTTAGGATTCCTCTACAATGGATTAAAATAGTTTAATTGTTACTGAAATTGTTGATGCTATTCAGTCAGTAATCATGGATTGTTGGCGAGCAACTCCAAGAGAGCAACTTGTAAAGAGTTATTTTACAGGCACTTATAAAAAATGTTTCACTTTCCGGCTTCACGGCCTCAAAACACTGCTCTTTACAGTTAAATATAAAATGGATCAGAAGATGTGAATATTACTCTAGTGATTATGACTTCTCTCAGGAGTGTTTAAAATGTCAAAAAGAATATCTTTGATGTCACTTTTATCCAAAAGGAGACGGGCCGTGGTCCGAGGGCAACTGCGGCTTATTTATGTGCTGGAGATTATAATGTTACAGCTCGGAACCCGACTTTGATGTTTTCGTAAAAGGATACTAGTCACTTCTTTCATCAATTTTTCATTATTTCTACATATCTTGTTGAGTGGGTGGTTTTATTTTTCAATGCAATGTGCATTAACTCTACCAGACGTATGGCAATTAATGATATTAAATATTATTATTGCTAATTTCGGAATCAAATACATGCAGGATGTATATGTAATTCGTCAATTTATAGTCAAGATACTTACTGACTTAAATGAAATAGACGACGGTCAAGCTTATCGATTTAATCCTTAACTCCAATCAGGTAGTCAAGAAATCCTGAATACCGCATCCCTCTTAGTAGATCAATAAATTAAGTTTCTAAAAAACAAACTCCTAGGGTTACTGTTTTATTTCTGCCTGAAGATTATCATAAAATAGTGGTCCTGTGAAAAATAATTCACGTTCAGATACTGTAATACGATGCCTGAGAATGTGTAAGTGACCACCGTTCCTTGTTGGATATATGTGACATTCACCAACTGATAGAAGATTCTTCAAGGTATTGATATTAACCTGAAGATCGAACTTTTTTTACTTAAAGACTGCTATGGTACCTAATTTAATAAACAAAGGTGTAAGTGAAACATGTAACAAGATACCTTGAGAAATATTATACCTGTACACATTAAATTTTTAATGAAACTTCATTTCTACATGGATAGACAAAAAGGAGGTCTATGATGGTGTATATACAATTATTGAGTTTGACTAGGCCTTCATTGAAGAATACCACTAGGTAGGCTGACATAATTTTCTTTTCTTTGCCGGGGAATGTAAAATTTTTCTTTTCTGTCTGTTTGCCTAACTGACCCCATAACATCTTAAGATTGAAATGAGCAACAGATATGAAATGCTGCAAACAACATCATAGAAGCTTCTTACACAAAACGTAGTATTATGTACTCCTCCCTCAAGTGTTTAAAGAAAAAAAACTGTCATCTTTACATTAATTTATTGTGATATCTCAATTCAATTCTACAAAAAAAAAAACTCTGGACTTTTATCAGATTATAATACAAAACTAATCGAATATTTCTTGTAAAAATAAGTTAGATATTACAAAACACAAAACCAGTTTGTATCAACAGTTTTGGCCGAGATTACCATGAGGCAATGAATAAATTGAGATATTTCCTGAGAAAGATGTTAACAGGCAGTCCCAATGATTGAGAGAGCGTTGTCTTCATTTGTCAAGAAGAGTTATAACAGACTCCGAGGTGCAGGTGGCTTCTTTAATGTTCGTTCTTAAAATAATGTACACAATCCACATTTATTTCGCACTAAAAATAAAAATATGATCCACCACGACACGTTATATACCAGTAACACATCACGCTACAGTTGTTTATTTATTAAGGAAGAAATACGCATGTGATCATAACGTCAGCATACAATTAATTTGTCATTTATTTTAGAATATCGATCAAAGACCTGTCTTAATTCTAAAATATCTATTTTTTTACTCACTTCTTATATTGGATTCTCAAAATAAATCTCATAAAAACTTAAAATGACTGTGAAGAAAATTAATGTCAGAGTGAAGGCTAACGGGATGCGTCTGAGGAGAGTAAAATTTAAATTATTGTAACGTATTTTTGTTCTTGTGTGTGTGTAGATATAATTTTAATTATATGATGAATCATTTAATATTTTGTTTATCCTGGTCTTACAAGTTTTTTATACATTCTGTACATTAATCCAATTACATAATTACATTAATCTTGAACTCTTAAAATCAGCGTTTTGTTTAAAGCTTTTCATTTTCTATGGGTAATTTTAAAAGATAGTAGGATTTCAGAAATTTGACACCGTCACATGTTACATAAAGTATAACAGTACTTATCGAGGATTGAAATCTATCCTCCTCTTCAGGTATCACAAAAACCCTAATATAATAAAACCATAAACAAAACACACACACACATCATGCCTATAAAGAAGAAATAAAGGATATAATGTTTTAGGCAGTCAAGCCTTACTAAACATTATTGAGTTTATCTTAGGGACACTTTGGGGAAAACACTTCTTAGAAAGTTCATGGATCTCTAAATAGTTGCTTATACCTTGCTTGAATATGGTCAAAAGTATAAAACATGCGATGTTATTATTGTTACCAACTGTAGTTAAATCTGTTTAACTAAGAGAACTTCCATCGTATTGATGTTTCAGATTACTAATAAAGCACTATTATTATTTTAAAATGCATGCGAATAGTAAACTGCAATAATAACAACTGTCAAATTGGAATAATTTGTCTCTGCAATACTAGTGGTTAAATATGCTGCCATTGTTGAACAATACACTCACACCATAACATAGACCGGAGCTAAACAGTGTCAGTGTCCTGAACCGACAAATATTGGCAGGTGGAGGGAACACAAGTGTAAAAATACAAGCACACCTGTTCAATATAGGAGCCCAGAAGCTAACATAACCTTTATTCTGGGGCGGGACAGTTGTCGAGGACCAAGTAAACACTAGGATATCACAATGTGGACAAAACACCTTCCATTGTAGCCTCACACCGTTTACGTTCCAGGGTCGCCATTGTTATCTCTCACAGGGCAAACACAGAGCTTGCCGTAACACTATAACATTACTAATATAACAAGATACCTTTATACTGCAAGGTGTCTATTGAAGCTTTACTATACTAATAGTAACCTTTTGTTACTTGGTAATTCTTCAAAATAAATACAATATACTGTATTTAATCATGGTAAAAATAACTGTTAGTATTGCAGATTTTGGCCGTGTTATTTGCAATTTTTTGTCTCGTTAGTATGAGACAGGCAGGCAATCATACTAAAAAAGCAATTTTTATATCCTAATGGCATACAAAAAGGCTTTTTCGTGAGTGATATGCTTCAATGACGCTGAACTAAATCCCATGGAGTGCCATACACCGTCATCGGCCTGTACAAGTCACACCATTTAATATGAAGCACTGGGAGGGGAGGGTGACACGGCCTAAACATTCCTCAAGTTACCACCCGACCGAGTACAGCCCACTCCAATATCCACGCATTACTGAGGATATAAATCGCACAATACTGACAGTGAAACCACTACGTTTAGCGTGAACTGTACCACATGTATTCACGTGTGCATGGTTTAGCTGCGGTCCGTGCTAAATGGTTCAGTCTGTAATTGTAATTATTGCCCTTCGTATGTCATAAAAAGTAATATGCAGTTGGGAAGGGGTAATGTGACATCAGGAGTCCCCAACAACAATAAGACATCGACTACCACATTAATAAAACACGACATTTAACCCCACGATTTGGGTTCAGCCGGTGATCACCAAGAAGTATAAGTCATTCTAAGGGTGGATAGTACTGATCAATAACATCATTATTATATTAACTTCGATTAATATAATTACTGAGTTCTTAACATGTTAAAGTCGTTTAATATACAGTATATGTACAGTATAGTAGGAGAACTAATAATACTCCATATCGTTTAATGTAGCTAATTAAATATTACCATTTAATATCGTTAGATTTGGAAGGTACTATTATAAAAATCGTTTAATATTTCGTAAAAGAGGTATCAACATTTTTAAGCAATGCTGTATTTGTTAATTACTAGTGGTTAACACCATTTAACACATAGTAGGGTAGGTGTTAACTTTTAAAATTGTTTAATTAAGTTAATGATTTATTAACATAAAACAAATGTTGTACCAAATCTTAAACCATATTTAAAGTAAAACTATTTGTATACAACAATAACAGATTTAAAAAGAGTGTTCATACACGTTTTTTCCTTTATCTGTTCCAAATTTTGTTACGAGAAGCATATTAAGTAAGGATCACTCGTTATTGGACATCTCTCTAATATACAGCTCCATCTCATTCATGTATTATTTTATCTATAAAAAAGTACTAATTTACTTTATTCAAGGTGGGAAATATTATTTTATTATCTAAATTAGCTAATTTTTCATTTAACTTTTTGACACTTCTGCAATTATTATATAACCTCAAGTACAAATCCATTAAACGATTTCTAGAATTGATTTTATGTTTCACTCAAATAGCCTAGTAGGCCTATATATTTACTACATTTACAAAACGTTCTACGAAGTTACGTTACCAATGATCAAACAAACACTGCATATCCCCCACAATAAAGTTCTGTTAAAAATGACAGTAAATTAGACGCTTACGAGAACTTGTTTTACTCCACGGGATTGTGAAAGTTACCTTACTGGAGTTGGCAAACTCCCGCTAGCAAGTTACTGTACTTCACACCTCCCTGGTTACAGATGGAACACCAGTTGGAAAAAGTGGATGTACGTTATAATATGAACGAATACATAAACTAGTTCTTTTATAGAATTAACAACTATGACGTTGAATTTTTCAATGATCCTCAAGAAGTATATAACATCAATCAGTGTAAATATTAACATAGTTCATTCTTGCCAGTTAGTTAATATCATATAGTTGATATATTTCATGAGGTACAGATATTTTACATTATTTACTGAACAGTTTAAAGAGGCATTGACGTTTAATATCGTTTACGGTGCTATAGGTGATGGGGTATTAACATTACAAACTGTTAAATTTAATAGGTAACGTACCGTCATCAACATTGTTTACTATATAGTAGAAGGAGTGTTAATATGTAATATGATTTCAAGTACTGTAGTAAAATAGGCATTAACATTGCACATTATTCAATGAGATCGTTAGTGAGGTATTAACATCAACAATGTTTACTAAATAGTAGAAGAAGTACTAAAATTTAGTATCGTTTATGATACTGTAGTTAATGAGGCTTTAACAGAACACATCTTTTTAATAATATTAATTTCACTATATTTTAACATCAACTTCGTCTACTATATAATAGGAAACGAACTAATATTTATTACCAGTTATGATACTGTAAATGAGGTTTTTAAATAATAAAAGTCTAATGTTTTTGTTCAGATATTTAAATTTAATATCGTTTCGGACACTTTCCTTATTGAAGTAATAATATTAGCGATTCTTTAATATACATCGTGAGTTATTAACATCGATATCCTAGACTTAATAATAAAAGAGGTATTGACCTTTAAATGTGTTTACTTCAGTTAAGGATGTTTTAAACTAAATTTTTTGATTATGTAAAAGGAGATTTATTACTATATAATATTGTTTTATTACAGTTAGTGATATATTAACATCAATTACTGTCGTAATGAATTAATAATTTATATATAATATATCATTTATAACATTATCATTAATATGTAACATCATTAAGTGAGTCGTTATCTTATAACTTTTTTACTGTAATAAGTGGTAAGTTAGCATTTTATATCGATTCAATAAAATAGCACAGTACATTGATTTTATGAATATTCTTCAAACTTTGACAAATAAAGTAACATTGTATAACCGTTCCAACAAAGCGCAATTATCAATGACAATAAAGTAGACGTGTACAAGAACTTATTTAACTAGAAGGGATTGTGAAAGTTACCTTACTGGAGTTGGCCTACTCCTACCAGCAAGATACTTTACTTCACACATCACTGGTTCCAGATTGAACAACAGTTGGCGGAACTGTGTAGTACTCGTGAATAAGTAAACTAGTACTTTTACACAAACATGTTGTTAATTTTTGCAACAAAACAGTTCATAATTTATCAGTTTTATCTTTATCAGTCTTTATTACTCCCTCATGTGAAACAACAAGAATGGAAATTTAGTTGTGTAGTAAAACTTTCCCTAATCTAATCATCCCAGCTATTAATTCAAACTTACCAAGGATTTGAGCTATAAAATGAGTGATTCCAAACTAAATAATTGTTTATATATCAAAATAACGTTTTAAACTTTTATTATGAAATTGAAACGTATTGCAACATACTACCCACAATAAATTAAGTTTTGTTTCAGGCTCACTTTGAAATGTAGGATATTCTCAGACTATTTAAGGTAACTTCAGAATATTTAAGGTGGTAAAATCAATTTTGGTTAGAAAAAATTTGTTTATTTATAATTTATAGTCCTTTAAATAACTTCACTGAAGAAGGAAGAAAGTAGACATTTTTTCACTCTATGAAGAAATGCCCACATTTGAAGTATAAAAGTTTTACAATTTGTAATCCGAAACAACTAAAAGCAGTTAGAAAACAAAGTGTGAAATTTTTATATTATGTGTATGAACTATAACTTCAGGTGGTCAAATTTTTTGAGAGTACAATTTAAGAAAAGAACATGTTTTTCATGAATTTGTTAAAGGAATTTATTTTTTATAAATGAAAAGTCACTCTGTCTGGTATCTATCTTGCATGAACATATTGTTTAAAAAATCCACATTTTTTTTCTTCGTGCCAAAAACGTAGCCAGGAAGAAATTTGGGGAGTCCCGTAGTTGACAGAAAGTAATGCAAGTGCATTCACCCACTCATTTCATATTTTGTTCCTTAAAAAGTAATTGGCCCGTTTCAATGTTGAAAGCGATTTTTCAGTAGTACTTCAATTATTTAAATATTAATAGTTTGCTAAAAAGGATTTGAACACAATTGAAAATTTTGAGGATCCAGAACACTTGGACCCCCGCGCTGGCTACGTTCTTGCTTCATGCCTAATTATAAACAGCACTTAAATTCTGGTTTTTTTGTGTCAAGGTGATGAGACTAAATACTTCTTTACAAAATCATAGCATAATATCCTATTTAAACTCGATTAAACAGTTTTTAAAGACAATGTGTTGTAAGCACATAATTTTAGATCCAAACGTAACAAATCATACTCTCAATCACCCATTCACTCATTCTTTCCTCATTTCAATCACAATTTGCCATCAATCCTGGCTAGTTATGTTGGCATCTAAGTCCATAAAGTAATTTGTCTCGAGGGCACATAGTTGTCGTACCTCAGAGATAATACTCGGGCTGGTGTCGGAGGTATGCTGAGCACGGCGTTGTAACGTTACCCCGTCAGCATTCCAAAATCGGCTTTCCAACGCCTACACTGGAACAATGCCGACTAGTTAACCCTCTATCCGTTACTATCGGCTATGCAGTTTCCGACCACCGATATTGATAGCTAATCCAGATGTGATAATAATCTTAATCTTATAGAACATAGAAAACGACACGTTCTAATTAGATTTAAATTAAAATAATTAATCATTATATACCGATTTTGAACTACGTTACTGTCTTACTTCCTGGCCCACTTTCATCTCTGCTTACTTTACACCAAATTAAGTTTATCAATGTTTCATACACATTAATAACCATAATACATATTAATTTTTTTCACACATATCTACTCAACTTTACTTTTTGAATTTGTATTAAGTTAATATTTGATTTGTTACTTTTTATAATAAAAATTAATTTTAAATTCGCTGATATTTTCTTATGTACACACAATTTTTTCAAATTGTACTTAACAGTTGCTAAATTTATAAAAACAGTTTTTTAGTTGGCTTAGCGACTCTCTTAAAAATTATTTAAGATTTCTCTTTAATTCGAAATATTGAAATAATTGAGAATTAGGGGAGGATTGCAGAGCTAATCGAGAAGAAAGTTCTATAAAAATAGTTAAAATAAGTAAAACTTTAAGTCCGTTTAAAAATAATATTCATTTGTGATAAGGTGTATTTTTGCATAGTATTTAATGCTTTATTTTTTAATGTTTTAAACTTATATAATTGTTAAGCAAATTAATCATACCATTAATTTGTGACATTAATTGGTTTTAAAAAAGAGGGTTCTACCGAGTAGACAGTGAGTGTTGTATATCAGTTGTGCAAAATACTGTATCTTCTATAATCAAATAAATATGATTTAATTGTAGTTTTTGGTGCTTATGAAAAGTGACAATGTAGATTTCTGTGCCAACTCTGCCATCTTTCACAGTCGAAGAGACGCGCTCCAGGTCGGGTGTCTCTCGTGTTATATATTTACCGTCTCCACCAATCTTCTTGGAATTCTTTCAGGGAATACCATGTTGAAAGTTATTAATTTAAATACTTATGCCAATCAGTGAAATAACAGGTTATTTCCGAATTATATTACCCAGTTTTTAATCCCCAAATTTTTAATTTAAAATGTTAAATAAATAAATACTTCAATATAAATGGTGTTGCTAAATTTGAAACCATTTTAAGGTTTCCTAAAGTATTTTGCATAAGTTTGTTAAAATCTTAAATAATTACAACACAAACAAATAAGTGAATAAAAGTTTATCTTTCTGAATTAAAAATAAACTTTTATTTTTTCAATCGATATTACTTTTACTTCTACATTTTCTAAACTTCCACCAAACTACATTTCTAAACTTTTACAGATGAACTGTATAGTACATTATAATATACTTATTTATTCGTGCCATAAACATAGCATGATCACAGGAAACTACTTCTTAGCTAATTCTTTATCTTGTCTCATACTCACCATATATTTCCCGAGTATATTTAGATACATAGAATAAGATTCCAAAACATAAAAATTATCGAGAGTTCAAAAAGGTATATTTAAAATAATTGAAGTAAGCTTGAGCCTGAAGAAGTCTACGATTCAAATTTTAAAGTAAAGAAAATCCTGGGCGCCCCGCACTTAAGATGAGCGAAGAAAAACATCCTTTTTAAAGTATCACAATTAAGTATTACTATTTACAATAAGTACAAAGGTACGTACTTATATAGCGTAGTGAATAGTAGTATATAGGAAATAGTATAATAGCAAAATGTTCCGGAAAATATCGGACTGATTCGAGACAAAATGTTATTTTATTAACAGCCTAGTGTCTAAACAAATATAGTTATCAAGTGATTACTAGAGTAGAGTTTCAACTTTGACTGTGTACATTATTCAACATGTGTTTGTTGAAAGCAAGGTAACAACTGTGTATTCTTCTCGCAATTAAACGAGAACTTGTTTTACAGCACGGGATTGTGAAAGTGAACTTAGTGGAGTTAGCAAACTCCTGCCTGCAAGTTAATGTACTTCACACCTCACTGGTTACAGGTTGAACAACAGTTGGCAGAACTAAGCGAAGAATAGACCTGAATGTATAATACTCACGAATAAATAAACTAGTACTTTTAACTACGTTGACGAGGATAGGATTCAGACATACTGCACTTTTACAAACCTGTATTTGTTTCATTTTACAGCTATGTTAGAGGAACAGTGGGTTTAGAAACCCATTCAGTTTTTTTTATTAGTAAGCCTCTTCACGTTAGTTTAATTTTGTAATGTATATTATATACATGCAAGATCTATGAATTAATTAAATTGGAAATTATGCCCTAAGATGAAAATTATACAATTATTTTAATAATAACAATATTACTTTCATGTCTTATTTTGTCATATATACTTGACACCAATACAACTAATGCACAAGTTGTAAAAAAATTCTCGTCACAAACTTTGATATATTCATTCATTGACCAAGAAGAGTTAAAAACTAAACGCAACCAATCTCGTACTATCGTGTCACGTTTCAAGATGGCAGATAGTTTAAGTTTTTAATGCTAAATACCGTAAAATGTAATAGATTTGAAAATAATAAATGTTTTTAAATTTATATAGAAACATTGTGACACCAATATCATAAAATTGGTTAGTAAATAATGTAGATATGCTTTTAAGAATTGTAATACGTGGTTAACGATGCGGTAAACATGTAAACGATACAAATTTTATCTTTACTGGTTTCTAGAATAAAATATAAAACCAAATTATACGATCATACAGACAGATTGAAAGCGAAAACAGATAGACCATTTGTTGTTGCAATTAGCTTTATTAGCTCTTATTGGTTCGGAACAATATCCTAAAGTTTGTGTGCAAAGTTATGTTACACCCTGTATAGGATAATAAGAAGACATGTAGGCCTATTCGTGTCATTAAATAATTAAAATTATTTCTTCACGCCAGGAAAAACAAAGCCAAATCAGGTAATACATATTTTAATCACGTACACATTTTCTATTATCTTAGAGCAAGAAGCTGAGAAATTGCACTTTGTCCTAAAAAGGCCTTTTCACTGCTTCCAGAGCGACAAGACATTCTGGATAGGTCGTGTCAAGATCCATGAAGAAGGATTTTGGGCATTAATCTCAGCCATCCCTCCCAGTATCTATTTATCTACTCTTGGCCCAATATCTCGACTTTTGCGGTTCATAATGTTCCGCTCATGGACATCCATATTATTGCACAGATTTTAAGTGACACATCGGTTTTTGCTAGGTCAGAGGTGAACCTCCAGTGGAAACACACACTTATCTGTTAATTAAATCATACTATTCGTCCAATAGCCCGAGACAAAGAGGAATAAAATACTATATATATAATTTTGAGATAGCAAATTCGTTTCAGGATTTTCTTTCACCTTAATAAGTAACATTACTTGAAAACTTTGTTTATATATCTCCCAAATAAAGCGCATTTCCGATTATCGTGTCTGAATTGCTCTCAAAAGTTATTTAATTTATGTGGTTACGAACTCATTGTGCAAATCTATATTGGCTGAATATTTCATGGATTTTGCCTCCAGTTCTTAATCTATTTAATTATATTCCTTAATAATCTATCAACTTTTCTATATACACATTATGCTATACTAAACAACTAAGTAACTATACCTAACTAATTTATTAACTATCTATATTTTAATTCCGATTTCAAAACTGTATTTATTTATTGTCTTCAAACCAGAGATTAAGCTTGTAAGTGTTGTTGTTGTTCAATATTTTCTCTAAATAATTGGAAGATTTAGTACAAATATATTATTAACCGTACATTTTAACAAACATTAAGTAAGCAATACTTGACTTGTGTAGTACTTGGTGGTAGTGTAGTGCAGATGTCAAAGAACAAATTTCTGTCTAAAGATTTTAAGATCGTTATGTAACTGCGTATTATAAATGTAATATCAATTTAGCGACAAGAAAATAAACTCAACTATGGCACTGGAGATGCCTTTGACCAGAAGTAAAATACAAAAGTAGACGTTTTTATCGCCGAAATATAATTTTCAGAACTGTGTAAATATATACATTTTCTTGATCGATGAAAGTCAAACTTGACTATGGCACGTAAAAGTAGCTTACCAGAAGCAATTTCCAAGGGTCGTAAATATATACTCTTTGACCTATGTAGGCTTTTTATACCGGTCCAGATATATATTCTTGATCAGGGGTAACAATACTGACTCAACTATGGTTTCTAATTCATGCTAATCAGAAGTGCATCGTAGTGAATAAAATCCATTCACGATTTCGCTTAAGCTCTTAATTATGAAAACTTGTAACAATATGCACCCAAAATATGCCTACTTCCGTTTCAAGCCTACAAAGAGTTCTACCATTTATTACATCAAAAGTGTATTAATTGAAAACCTGAGGGCTTTGACTTTAGGATTCCTCTACGATGGCCTAAAATAGTTTAATCTTTACTCAAATTGTTGAAGCTATTTAATCAATAAAAAGGAGTATTGACGAGAAACTAGACTTGTACTTATTTTTTACCTGTACCTGTTTCACAGGTACAGACATGTAACTGTTTCACTTTCCAACATCACGGCCTCAAAACACTGCTCTTTAAACCTAAATCTAAAATGGATCAGAAGATTAGAATATCATCCAGTGATTATCTCAGGAGTGTTTAAAATGTCAAAAAGAATATCTTTGATGTCACTTTTATCCAAAAGGAGACGATCCGTGGAAACTGCGGCTTATTTATGTGCTGGAGATTATAATGTTAGAGTTCGGAACGACTTTGATGTTTTCGTAAAAGGATACTAGTCACTTCTTCCATCAATTTTTCCTTATTTCTACTTATCTTGATGAGTGGTTGCATTTATTTTTGAATGCAATGTACAATAACTCTACCAGACGTATGGCAATTAATGATATTACATATAAACATTGCTTATTTCGGAACTAAATACATACATGATGTATATGTAATTCGTGAATTTATAGTCAAGATACTTACTAATTTAAATGAAATAGACAACGGCCAAGCTTATCGATTTAATCCTTAACTCCAATCAGGTAGACAAGAAATCCTGAATACCGCATCCCTCTTAGTAGATCAATAAATTAAGTTTCTAAGAAACAAACTCCTAGGGTTACTGTTTTATTTCCGCCTGAAAATTATTATGAAATAGTGGTCCTGTGAAAAATAAGTCAGGATCAGATACTATAATATGATGCCTGAGAATGTGTAAGTGACCACCGATCCTTGTTAGATATATGTGACCTTCACCAACTGATAGAAGATTCATCAAGGTATTGATGGCATTGATATTAACTTGAAGATCGAACTTTTTTACTTAAAGACTGCTATGGTACCTAATTGAATGAACAAAAGTGTAAGTGAACCATGTGTCAAGATATCTTGAGAAATATTATACCTGTACACATTAAATTTTGAATGAAACTTCATTTCTATATGGACATAGCCAAAAGGAGGTCTATGATGGTGCATATTCAATTATTGAGTTTGACTAGGCCTTCATTGAATAATACCACTAGGTAGGCTGACATATTTTCTTTTCTTTGCCGGGGAATGTAAAATTTTCTTTTCTGTCTGTTTGCCTAACTGACCCCACAACATCTTAACAATGAAATGAGCAACAGATTTTAAATGTTGCAAACAACCTCATAGAAGCTTCTTACACAAAACATAGTATTATGTACTCCTCCCTCAAGTGTTTAAAGAAAAAAAACTGTCATCTTTACATTAATTTATTATGACTTCTCAATTCAATTCTACACAAATAATCTGGGCTTTTATCAGATTATAATACATAATTAAACTAATATTTCTTTTAAAAATTAAGTTAGATATTACAAAACACAAAACCGGTTTGTATCAACAGTTTTGGCCGAGATTACCATGAGTCAATGAATAAATTGAGATATTTTCTGAGAAAGATGTTAACAGGCAGTCCCAATGATTGAGAGAGCGGTGTCTTCATTTGTCAAGAAGAGTTACAGGTATAACAGATTCCGAGGTGCAGGTGGCTTCTTTAATGTGAATAAGGAGGTTTTAAACAAATTTTTTTGATTATGTAAAAAGAGATTTATTACTATATAATATTGTTTTATTATAAAAATGTAAAACCGATTGCAAAATTTTAAAGACAATGTCTTGTAAGCACGTGATTCTAGATCCAGTGGTATAAAATCAACCCCCTAATCTAATCCATTCACACGTTCCATTCGCATTTCAATCACAACTTGCCATCAACAATGCCTTGGTATTTTGGCATCTAAGTTGGGCTGGTATCTGTAAAGTAATTCGCCTGGTAAGTAAATAGTTGTCGTACCTCAGAGATAATACTTGGGCTGGTGTCGTGAGGTATGCTGAGTACGGCGTTGTGACGGTACCCGGTCAGCATTGCAGTGTGGGCTCTCCAACGCCCACACTGGAACAATGCGGCCTATTTAACCCTCTACCCGTTACTATCGGTTATGCAATTTCCAACCAATGATATAGATAGCTAACCTAATCCAAATTTTTTTAAACTTAATCTTACAGAACATAGAAACGACACCTCCAAATTTTATTGAAAATAAAAAAATTAATCATTAGATACCGATTTTTAACTGCATTCGTTTCCTATTTCCTGGTCACTTAATTTTAATACAGTTAGGAATTAAAATTACACCTTCTGTTTACACCAAATGAAGTGTATCAATGTATTATACATATTAACTATACAACATATTCATTTTAACAGACATATCTACTCAAATTTACTTTTTAAATTTTATGAAGTTAACATTAGTTGCTTATAACAATGAAAATTAGTTTCATGTTCGCTGGTGTTTTATTGTGTACACACAAACTTTTCAAATTTTACTAAACTGTTGTTAACTGTGTAATAATATTTTTTAATTCTATAGCAACTCCCATAAAATGTATTTAAGACTTCATTTTAATTCGAAACAAAAAAAATTAGAATGAGGGGTTGGAGAGCTAAGCAAAAAGTCGAGTTATATTTAAATCCATGAAACAAGCACACCAAGAGTACGTTTCGCATTTTTTCTTCGTAACAAAGTGTATTTTGCATAGTATTTGTTGTGCTTTATTTTTTAATGTTTTAGACTTATATTATAATTACTTAATAAATTAATCATATCAGTATTTTATGAGATTAATTGGTTTTAAATAAGAGGGTTCCACCACTGACAGTGAATGTGGTATTTAAATTGTGCAAAATAACTTCTATGATTAAGTAAATATTAATTAATTGTAGTTGTTGATGCTTATAAAAGGAGACAATGTATATTTCTGTGGCAACACTGCTATCTTTCACAGTCGAAAAGACGCGCTCCAGGATGAGTGTCTCCCGTGCTGATTATTAACCGTCTCCACCAATCTTCTCGGAATTCTTTTAGAGAATACCAAATCAAAGATTATTAGTTAAATAAATGTAACTAAAATAATTCTGTGAAATGTCATAATATTTTCAAATTATATTACTTAATGTTTAATCTACAAATTTTTAATTTAAATGTTAAATAAATAAATATTTCAATATAAATGGTGTTAGTAAATTTGAAACCATTTTAAGTCTCTTAAAATATTTTTCGTAAGTTTGTTAAAATCTTAAATAACTCCAACACAAACAAAAAAGTGAATGAAATTGATCTTTCAGAATTAAAAAGGAACCTTAATTTTTTCAATCGATATTATTTTTACTTCTACATTTTCTAAACTTCCACCAAACTATATTTTTAAACTTTTACAGATATAAAACTGTATAGTACATTATAATATAATTATTTATTCGTACCAAAAACATAGCATGGCCACAGGACACTACTTCTTAGCTAATTCTTTATCTTGCCTCATACAATTTGTTACCTGATAGTGTGCTGTTTAGTTTTGACCAAATAAGGGCTGTGAGAGTTATATGTCAGGTGGGGAATAGAACTCACTGTAAACCATATTTTAGACAGCTTAAGATTTTAACTGTTTATTCTATTTTTATATTGGAATGTTTGTTGTATGTAAAAACTCATTTAAATTCTGTGCCAACTAATAGTTCTGTACATGGTTATTTCACAAGAAACTGTAATATGCTTAGATTAGATCATTACAACTATCATTCCACTAAATCAAACTTTTTGGAAATAGGCAAAAAACTGTATAATTTGTTACCAAACCATATCCAACAACTTAGCTTAAGACCTTTTAAAATGAAAATTAAATGTTTGTTGTTGGATTTCTGCTGTCACAATATTGAAGAGTTTGTTAGTTTAATAAGTCATGTAGATAGACTTAGTAATTAGTCAAATAATCATTAAGCCTAAGCATGACGTTGTGTCGCATTTGGGAAAATGGTTACCCCAATAAATTTTCTGATTCTGAATCACCATATATTTCCCGAGTATATTTAGATACATAGAATAAGATTCCAAAACATAAAAGTTATTGAGAGTTCAAAAAGTTATATATAAAATCTTTGAATTAAGCTTGAGCCTGAAGAAGTCTACGATTCAAATTTTAAAGTAAAGCAAATCCTGGGCGCCACGCACTTAAGATGAGCGAAGAAAAACATTCTTTTTAAAATATCACAATTACGATTTATTATTTATAATAAGTACATAAGTACGTACTTACATGGCGTAGTAAATGTTATGTAGGAAAGAGAATAATAGCAAAATTTTCCGGAAAATACCGGACTGATTCGAGACAAAATGTTATTTTATTAACAGCCTAGTGTCTAAACAAATAAAGTTATCAAGTAATTACTAGAGTAGAGTTTCAACTTTGACTGTGAACATTATTCAACTTGTGTTTGTTGAAAGCAAGGTTACAACTGTGTATTCTTCTCGCAATTAAACGAGAACTTGTTTTACAGCACGGGATTGTGAAAGTTAACTTAGTGGAGTTGGCAAACTCCCGCCTGCAAGTTACTGTACTTCACACCTCACTGGTTACAGGTTGAACAACAGTTGGCAGAACTGAGCGAAGAATAGACCTGAATGTATAATACTCATGAATAAATAAACTAGTACTTTTAACTACGTTGACGAGGATAGGATTCAGACATACTGCACTTTTACAAGCCTGTATTCGTTTCATTTTACAGCTATGTTAGAGGAACAGTGGGTTTAGAAACCCATTTAGGTTTTTTTATTAGTAAGCCTCTTCACGTTAGTTTAATTTTGTAATATATATTATATACATGCAAGATCTATGAATTAATTAATTAATTGAATTAGAAATTATGCCCTAAGATGAAAATTATACAATTATTTTAATATTAACAATATTACTTTCATGTCTTATTTTGTCATATATACTTGACACCAATACAACTAATGCACAAGTTGTAAAAAAACTCTCGTCACAAACTTTGATATATTCATTCATTGACCAAGAAGAGTTAAAAACTAAACGCAAACCAATCTCGTACTATCGTGTCACGTTTCAAGATGGCAGATAGTTTAAGTTTTTAATGCTAAATACCGTAAAATGTAATAGATTTGAAAATAATAAATGTTTTTAAATTTATATAGAAACATTGTGACACCAATATCATAAAATTGGTTAGTAAATAATGTAGATATGCTTTTAAGAATTGTAATACGTGGTTAACGATGCGGTAAACATGTAAACGATACAAATTTTATCTTTACTGGTTTCTGGAATAAAAGATAAAACCAAATTATACGATCATACAGACAGATTGAAAGCGAAAACAGATAGACCATTTGTTGTTGCAATTAGCTTTATTAGCTCTTATTGGTTCGGAACAATATCCTAAAGTTTGTGTGCAAAGTTATGTTACACCCTGTATAGGATAATAAGATCACATGTAGGCCTATTCGTGTCATTAAATAATTAAAAATTATTTCTTCACGCAGGGAAAAACAAAGCCAAATCAGGTAATACATATTTTAATCATGTACACATTTTCTATTATCTTAGAGCAAGAAGCTGAGAAATTGCACTTTGTCCTAAAAAGGCCTTTTCACTGCTTCCAGAGCGACAAGATATTCTGGATAGGTCGTGTCAAGATCCACGAAGAAGGATTTTGGGCATTAATCTCAGCCATCCCTCCCAGTATCTATTTATCTACTCTTGGCCCAATATCTCGACTTTTGCGGTTAATGATGTTCCGCTCATGGACATCCGTATTATTGCACAGATTTTAAGTGACACATCGGTTTTTGCAGCAGGTCAGAGGTGAACCTCCAGTGGAAACACACACACTTATCTGTTAATTAAATCATACTACTCGTCCAATAGCCCGAGACAAAGAGGAATAAAATACTATATATATATATATATATAATATATATATATATATATATATATATATATATATAAGTAGATATGAATATGGGGTTTCTAGACCACTTTTGGAGCCGACCGAAAATCAATGTAAAATACTGTTCATTGAACCATAAAGGAAGCTGAGAAACAACACAGCAAATCTCAATGAAAAATTTACCGAATCTACATCCGTTCGTCTCCAAAAGCGACCCAGAACCGGCTTATTGTATCTACTCTAGTGAACCATAAATCACGAATGAAAAATTACCGAATCTATAGCTGTTTGCTTCTACTTTCTTGAGCAGTTTTAATGTAAAATCTCCTTAGAATCAATCTATTGGAAATGTTGTCAAATCTGCTACGAATAAACTATAAATTAAAACTTATAAACGGAAATGATGGAATTTGCTAACAATCACTCGAGAAGTCGGGGAGAATGTGAGTAAAACCACATTCTTTTCACGAGGTTCATTATTTATCTTTTCCAAGTGTACTATAAAATCATCGAGGATTTCTGGCTTAAAATCATAATCAAATTCAATATCCAAATAGTGAAAGATTATAGGTAAAATCTTCTCATAATAAACGTGTGTATCGATACCTACAAACCTAATGTATTCTTTGAAAAGGAAAATAATTTTTTCAAGGGTTATGAGAGATAAGTAAATATTTTTATTCTGTTTTCTAAATTCTGTAAAAAATTTTGTTTGTTTTTCACCTCCGTATTGTAATTTTGTAAGCAGATTATTCAAATGTGTTAGTTTATTTCGAAATTTCCTAGGTTTAGGTCTTTCGTACAAAATTAAATTACAATCTCTACAAACTAAATATTTTTTATCAATAATTTCTCCTCTATTATAACACTTGTAACAGTTGGAATTATACTCTTCCATTTAAACAAAAAGATTTTTTTATAAATGGAGATTATGGAACTAACTCTGCCGAGATATAAATTTTTCGGCATGTTTGTGTTTACATTTCTACAACAGAGATAAATAGAAATAATTTCATTCTATTGTACAACTATTTAGGATATTTTGTCTATGATTACAAAGATTATTCCGGAAGAAATCGAGATTTTTCATCAACGAAAGAGTATATTTTTGAAGTTTTAGAAGGAATGAAAGAGAATAATATGAATTTAGCAAATTATTTTTCTTAAATAAAAAATCTATTCTACTAAATAGTCATCAAACAACATGAACTCTCCAAAATCACTTCAGTTTCTAGCATTTAAAGAACTTACCACAGGAAATAGTTATAAAGACTTCTTTGAATTACCTAAATATGTTAAACAAATGTTGATATTTTCCTTAAGTGAAAACGAATCCTTAAATGAAAACGAATTCAGAGAACTTTTAAGTACTAAAAAAGTGTTCAATGCAATTTATTACAGACAACTTAGATAGTATAAATATGTTAAATGTAATAGGAGATTTTAAATTAAATAATAGAAAAATAAGAAAAATATTCCGATTTTTACAAAATAAACTAAAACACCAACAATCTGACATTTTTCATCGCTTTTATGCTAAATTTCATTGCTTATTTGTTGAAATGTTTGAGAAGACAATATCCATACTGGACAAGAAATATGCATACAGCTAGTTTTTTAACAAGTCTTTGTAAACAACAAGATTTATCAAAGGAATTTATAAGAGATCACGTTTTGTTGTAGATTGGGATAAATTATATGGAAAAAAACATTTACGAAACAGATATATTGTGTGTGTGTGGTTCTGACGAAGAAAAGAGAAACGTTTGCCATTCAGCAATTCATTACGATATAATGAAAGACATACAAAATGAATGATTGTGTCTTTGGTGTAGTGTTGTTAGTGTGCGTGTTTGCGCTATGGGGAATCACATCACATTCAACTTCTACGGTGTCTATTGTTTAGAGACTTGGCCCTGCACTGCTACTGTCCAACCAAGTTAATGGCTAGGAGCTGTAATTCGGGTCTTAGACTCTGGAATTTTTTTGTTCCCAAGTCTCATTTTTTCTTTGGTAACTACTGTGTAGAAGTTGATGGAGAGATACAATTAGGGAATTTGTGTTGGGTGTTTTGTAAGTGTAATGTTGTATTAATGAACGATGTGAATGTAATGAACGAATTAAGGAAGAGAAGGAATTAAGGAATGAAGTGGAAAGGTGAGGAAGCAAATGGCGCGCCAACCACAGTTGTCATTACTCGGCTTGTTCTATAGTCATTACACTATGGCCACTCGTGTAAAGACTTGTCCCCAACCACTGAACGACAACCATGTCTTCCTCAATAAAAAGCGCGCCTGAAGCTCTGGGATTTGAACCCAGAACCTCAGGCTTTGAAGGCAAGCGTCTTACCAACTGAGCTACGGAGAGTCTCGAAAGTTATAAGCTATATCTCTGCTATATAAGTTGTTCAATTAGGAGTGCTAGTTTACAAATTTATTAATAATTTTATATTTCAAAAACCACTCAACCGATTTTAATGAAATTTGGTACACATATAGTAAATACTTAACTCTTTCGACTTAACTTATCCATAAGGGTGAAATCATCCCCTATTTCTTAATATTCATAAAAAAATATAAAAAAAATAATCAGAAAAATCTGAAACTTAAAAAACAAGCGAGTTCAACTTAAAATTTCATGAAAATAACAAAATTTTCAAAATCTACCCCAATCATCCCTTATCTTAAAACTCTTATATCTCGAGAACTATTGGAGCTTTTTTGCTGAAATTTGGTATATAGGATCAGTAAATATTAAAGTATATTTTAAAATCATAACTTCCGGTCCAACCCTTAAGATGACCTTGGAATAGTTTTTTGTTAATATCATCCCCATTTTTTTAAGATATTCTTTTGAAATTAAAAATTAATACTTATATCAATGTCTTTAATAATTCTGTAAAGTTGTAGAATTATCCAATGAATAATATAGACAATAAGACGATTTTTTTCAAAAATTTTACTGAATTTCTCTAATATCGTTCTTAATCACATCATAGGCTTAAAATTTCTCAGAAACCACAACCACATAACAAATCGCGTTTGTAACAGCTTTTTGAAAATCCATATTGATAATTATATCGTTCTTTGAACCAGAAATATTTGTCATACTCTTTGTTGTATCAATGACATAAATAGGTCTATTCGCTAAAAATTCTTTAGGATTGTAATACATTTCCTTATTATTACAGTAAACTTTCTTAAAATCTTGATACATCTGATACATGATTCTGAAAAGACCTCCTGAAATGTTTAAATTTTGTAATTCATCTGGATAATAAGAACCGTTCAATTTTACTCTGATATTTTTTACATCCAAACTATCAAACTTTGAAGGATTTTTTTTCTTGATTATTCTGTCTACCTGTTTGAACACCAATGATAACGAACTTGGGATTGAAGATATTTCTATAAATATTTGTAATATCGAACGAATAAGTTGTTCCGGAAATACCTTTTTGTTCAATACATTGCCAATCTAGAAAATTAAACATAATGTTTTGACTTTTTGTAATTTCATCAATCAACCTAATTTTACTCGTGGTTTTATAATCAATCATTGGAACTCTAATAAAAAAATCTTTAATTGTTATTTTTCCATCAACAGGCATAACATTTCCAGTTGCAGTCTTCAGAATCACATCATCGTCTTCTGCTCTTATAAAACTTAGATAAAATCCTCCTTTATAGATCGGAATAGTAACATTTTCAAAAAATCCTAATCCAAAATGAGATAAATTTCCAGCTGCTTCAAAAACACCAAATTTAAAATCTGATTCAAAGCCATTAGAAGTTTGAGAAATAACATCACTTTTTGAATACGAAATAGTTCCTTTAATCGTGCTTAATTGGCCACAGTTTTCGACTTCTTCTATCAATTTATTGTGTTTTCTTACTTCAATCTTAGAAAATAAAAACGGTATAAAATTATCGATTAATCTAACATTATCAGTTCCAAGATATGCTTGACCATCTTGTTTTGTTAAAGTTCCAGAAATATAAAACTGGAAGTTAGACGAGCAAAAGTTATCTCCAAAATCAATATTAAACTCAGTTCTTTTATTCGGTTCATTCAAATGTTGTTTTACTAATTGGATAGAAATTTTTAAACTCCGCCCTTTCAATATCACTAGCATATTTTCTGTAGTCCGCCATTTAATAAGAGAAAATTTAGAAATTTTAAACATCATGTATAAGAAAGATATCATTTTTTCATCGATCTAATGTACGTTTTTATAAGAAAAGATATAAATTTTAGTCATTTTTAATGATCTACTTCGTCATATTCGGGATTCTCTTCCTTAAATTTTGCGATCTCGGTCACATATTTCAATAAAATTTGCACAGGATAGTAACCGCTATCTATAATATTGTTCCAATCAACTGTATCTTTATTTTCATCCAAAAATTTTATACTCAAGTGTTGATAGAGACAAAGAACAGACATATGATCTTTTAATTGATAATGTATATTTTCTTGAATGAACTCTGGGGACAGATTTTGATATTTAGCAATGTTATACCAATTCAATTTGTTTACGTATAATCTCATCATATCTTCGGATAATTCATATTTTTGAGAAATATCATCCCAATGTTCTTTTTTCAAATCTCTTTCGTGTTGCATTATAAAGAGATCGAAAGCACTGTAATGTCCCGCCATCTCTATTTATTAAGAAAGAATTTCAAGTTTTTATAAATTGGCTCTTTTTAGCGTTACATTCAGCACATTTTCCAGAAACTCTTTTAACTCCATTGATGTTTGCATAGTATTTTTATATCATTTGTTGCAGTTTTTTCTTTACATCTCACACAGTATATGAGCGCCATTTATATAAGGAAATTTTATCATGCATAAAACCCTGCGAGAATACCTATTTCAGTAAGATATTCCTCGAACTTATTAATTTTTTCTTCTAATTTTTGAAATTTGACAGCATAAGAATCATTGTATTCAACAAATTTATGACCAATATTCTCAAAAGTTTTCGTAGCATCTAAACTAAACTTATCAAAAGACTCTTTAAATCTAGTAAGTTTTTCATTAATTTCACCAACATCGTCTACTGATCTTTTACTTCTTTCATCAAGTTTTTCATAGACTTCTGTTGTAAAATCTTTAACATGCTGTTTATGATTCTCATAATTTTGTTTTAGTTCATTAAACATTTTAATAGGATCTTCTAATTGAATCATTACAACAACATCAAATGGATTAATTCCTTTACTAACACTGCTAATTCTTTTTCCTTTAAAATCTAAGGCATTTTTTAACATTCGGATCATGTAAATCAACAATATCGATGTTTTCTGATAATTTTAGAGGTTTTAAAATTTGTTCTTTAACAACAACATCATGTTTGTCAATACCAGGTCGAACACCGACAATTCTTTTTTTATTAGCCAAACTAACATAATTCTTTTCAACTTTGATCGCTTCAGTAATTTTATCAGCTTTTTCGATATGAGACATTAAATTGGTAAATATTTTTTTGCACGATCTTCAAATTCTTTTTTTCAATGTTTTTATTTTTATCAGCAACTTCATTTGAACTCATGAAATTTGCAAGTTTGTTATCATATTCTGCTTTAAAATCTTCAATCTCGACAGCAAACATATCTGAATCTGGAAGGTTTTGTAATAAATTTTCTAACTTGTTATCAAACTCATTTCTCAAACTATCAAAAATTCAAACTATTATCTACATTTTGAATAATTTGTGTTCCAAATACGTCAAAAATATTTTGTGAATCCATATTTATTAAGTAATAATTTGTTAACAACTTCTTTAAAATCTTTACCATCACTCAGTTCATTCAACACAAAAACACATAAATGACCACAAATTGGGGGATCTTTATAGTCTTGAATCTGAGAATCATTGTAGTAGACGCTTGATTTTTTCAAATATTTAATCAATTCTATAGGTGGTTTGTCCTCAATTCTTCCATACGAATCAAAATAACATGCATTCTTATCATTTTTATAATAACAAATCCAATGCGTTCCACTTCCCATAATCGAGTCTAAATTCACAATTCCACATTCAAATTTCTTAACTTTTTCAGGTAATGTATCTCTCATGAAGATTCCTCTAAAATGTTTAATATTTTTGCAGATTTCTTCCAATTCCCCGAATGTTAAAGGTTTGATTTCAAATTTTTTTTTAATGTTTGATTTCACGTAATTCAAAGTTTTTTCATCTAATCCAGATCCTGTAACATCTTCCAACTCTTTATCTAACCAATTTAAAATGTTTCGAACAATAGGAATCACATCCTTTTTAACGATTGGAGCAGCTTTACGAACATAAGGAACAACATTTTTAACAACTGGAATATTTTCTCCAAAATCTAATAAATCTTTCAAAAGTCCACCATTTTTAAGTTCTTTCAACTGATTATAAGAAAATTCTATTCTGGTTCCTTTATTGTTTTTCTTATGTTTTTCGAGTTTATTGTATTGTCTATTTGTTAAAAATATCTTATCTTCGCCATTTTTTTAGTTGATCTATTTTAAATTGAATACTAACGGGTATTTTCTTCTTAAAAGCGGATTTTATTTTTTCTTTCTGATTTTTGCTGAAATTTACATTCACCTCCATTTATATAGTTAAAATTTCAAGTTCTCTTCGATTCCCATTCCTAGTTTTCTCTTCAAAAACATTGCTCCAGCTGTTGGAAGCGCAACAAATCTTTCACCTAAACTAGCATCTTTTGATAAAAATCTATCCATTGCTTTATCTTGCAAAACTTTATCTGCTATATGTCTGGAATTTGTGTCTCTATGTTTTGCATAAAAAATATCGTGTTCCATAGCAGCTTGATCTAATTTATTCACACCAGGATCTCCTCTTTTTAGTCTTTTTTCGAGTTTTGTGCCAGGCCCCAGATACTGATAAGTTGGTACGTGTAATTCAAAAGGTAAATTGTTGATAAAATCATTCAAAAGTCCACTACCCTCAATCATAGATGAACTTATTGTCGGCAAAATTCGTTTTAAATATTTAATTCCATCAGGTTTTTCAATCATTTCATCAAGTTTGTTCGAAATAAAATCCTTAATCGCTTTCTTTTCGTTCAAAAAATTGTTGTTTCCAGCCTTTTCTTGAGCATAAATATAATTTATAATTCCATCGAGTTTTGTCAAATCGTCGATATATCTGTATTCAATCTTATTATCATTGTATTTTCTCACACCTGATCCTTCGATTCTTTTTTCCCAAATTGGTTCAATTAATTTCATATATTTTTTACCTCTACTTGACTTAGGCTTCTTAGTAGATGGATCATTATTTTTGTAAATTGAGTCAGATTCCCATAAAATTTCTGTATACTTTTTCAAATCTTCTTCAGAATATAAATTATCTTTTGGAGCGTCATAGTCTGTTAATAATCTCCATAAACCTTGAGTTCCTTCATATGTTTTCTCATTAATAATGATATCATTATGCTCAAAATTAACGGGTAAATTTCCAATCATAAAACTTTTCTTCTTTTTTTTATCCCAATACAAACCAAATTTATCATCTTTTACTCTAGGAAGAAATTTTTTTAACCAATTTCACCAATTATTATATCCGTTGTTCCAGGACTTATTGGTTCAACTATGGTAGAGTCTTCAATGATTCGAGGTCTAAATGGTGTTGAAGATGGTAATTTTGGCAATTCAAACTCTTCAGATTCTGGAATTGAAATATCGGCAAATTGTCGTACAACTGGAACCAAATTCATCAAATTTTGATTATCACTTAAAACATTTTCAATTTTGCCCTCAACGTTTTTTATTGCAGAAGTTACAGGTTGATTGATTTTTTGAATAAATTCTTGTTCTTTTTCATCAATTCGAATCTGTTCTTTAAATTCTTTTATTAATTTCTTTTCGATTTGATCAAGTTTTTTTCGCTTCTTCAGAAGTTACGTTCACCATTTAATTAGAAAAATTTTGAAACGTGAACGTGGAACGTAAAACGTGAACGTGGAACGTAAAACGTGAACGTGGAACGTAAAACGTGAACGTGGAACACGAAACGTGAAACACGAACGTGAAACGTAAACACGAACGTAAAACATGAACGTGAAACACGAACGTGAAACATGAACACGAAGCGTGAAAACGTGAACAGATTTACCGTTTTTTTTTCAGTTGTTTTCATAATGTAAATAAAAAGTAAAGATAATGTAAAAAATAATTGTAACAAATATTTTATCGAGTAAATTTGTCAGACCACTAAGCAGCATTTATATCAGAAAATTTATTCAAATATTTACCATTTTTTAGGCTTCAAAGTTAGATTAATTGTTAAAAATCCGTAGTCTTCCTTCCAAATTTTATCACACAACTCAATAAAGTGGTTAAAACTCATATCAGATCCCACATAATTGTAATAAATCTTTCTCGAATAGTGATCATCTTGCTTAAAAATACACAACATATTCAGATTATTTCTTATAACTTGTTTATCAACCTTTGAAAAGCATTGAGAAAGATAGATACAAGAGATATTTTTGTGACGGGACATTACGAAATATTCCTTAATAACGTCTTGATTTTCTAAAATACAATCATCAAAAACGATTAACGAATTGGGTTTACATTTGCTTAACGGAACTATGTCCTCAGAAGCTTTATAAAAATGTGATATTTTTTTGTTTAAGTTTTTCTCAATATTTTCAAATCTTTGTTGTAATTTTTTGTATACGTCTTGTTCTAAAGATTTACTAAAAACATACAAATTGGAATAAGGAATCAACCTATTGTAGATGAAATTCAATAATAAAGTTGTTTTTTCCACATCCACTTGAACCAACAATTAACAATCTGATTGGTTGATCTTTCTTATTTTCTTCAAACGTTTGAAGTTTTATCTGATCTTTTTGCTTTAAAAAAATTTCTCCATTTAAATAGCTAAAATGAAGCTGTTCAAGTTGTCTTCAGAAAGCTCTAAATTAGTTTTAAACTTGGAACATCCTATTCATTTAGAGGAAGAATCAAATTATTTTATCGGTTTTAAGCGGTTTTTTATTCTGACAATTTTGTAACAAATATTAGCGAAGATTCTCCATACTGTATAGGATTTAGTGAGAAGAACATAACAAAATATTATGGTTTTAAACAAAGGATATTATACCTTCGATCAAATAAAAAATTCCCTTAAAAAATTATCTGAAAACATTCAAACAATCAGATAAATCTTTAAACTTTGACGAAAACAAGTTTGAAATGCAAAAAAATTATCTCTCTAATAAAATTCAAATCAAATCACCAGTAATAATAATGTTTTCAGCAATTATTGTAGATTTATTAGGATTTGTTCAAGAAACTATTGAGCCAAATCAGGTATATTTAGGAAATAAAACGCCAAAATTTAGACCGTTTGATGTAATTGAAGTACATTGTAATCTCGTTGAACCTAGTTTTGAAAATCATACCGAACATTTACACAAAGAATCTGAAATTTTGTACACTTTTTTTCCAAATGTTGCTTATGGATCAAAAAATTAGTGAAAAACCGAATGAAATTGATTATATTCCAATTAGAAAAAATATTAAAAGAATTCAAAAAATCGTCTTAACTGTTCAAGACTCTGAAGGTAATTTATTGAAAAATGAGAGTAAAACTACAATTTACTTAAGATTGTTGAAGCAACGGACATGAATCATGGGGAGCTATTGAATAGCTTACCTTCAAAACTTTCAAGAAAACACTGTTTTCAACCTTTACACTCAAATAATAGCTTGTTAAATTTTTTCTATCTAAATGGAGTCTGTTGTGGATCTACTCAATAATCAACTTACATTCAATAATAAAGACATTTGCACGATTGTTGACGAAAATAATGAAATTTGGTTTAAGGCTAAAGATGTTGCAGAAAATATTGGAATTTAAAAATACGAGACAAGCTATCATAGATCATGTTAAAGAAAAATACAAAAAAAAGCTTTGAAAACATAGATTCTGACAAGGTTATCGAATCGCGACTCTTACAAAAATTACATCCAGACACTATTTTCATCAATGAACCAGGCATATATTCTTTAATACTGAAATCTAAAATGAAGATTGCAGAAACGTTTCAAAATTGGGTTTTAGAAGAAGTTTTACCGAGTATTAGATAATATGGCGAGTACAAACTTGAAAACGAAAATAAGCAGTTAAAAGATGAAATAAAACAGTTACAAATTAAAGATGAAATGAAATCATTGAAAATAGAGAATCAAGAATTGCGAATGGAATTAATGAATAGAGATATGGTATGTAAAGATTTTGATAAGAAAAAACACCATGTTTTTGTGTTAATTAAGAAGAATCACATGTGGGAATGGCCTTATTAACGTTATCAGAGCTCAGAAACGAGAAATACCAAACCGATTAAAACATCTAAAAATAAATTATCCTGAATTAGAGATTTTGTTCATTGATGACGAACCAAATTCTATCAATCTGTATAAACCAAATGAAAGAATCTTTGAATATTTTATACAACGGAAATCATTTTACTACAAATATGGCAGAATCTCGACTGATTTATAGAATATCTAAATTACACGATGAAAATGTTTCTAAATTTTACTAAAAACTCTCGATTTATTATATTTTGTTTGTAAATGTTTAGCATAACTAGGTAACCATTGTAGAATTTTTTTTTCATATTCACAAGGCATTTCGTTTTTATAACTTTCGCTGGAAATTTTTTTAGCACAATCTTTGCAAAAAGCATCTTTTCTATCTTTACTATACTGCCAGTTATTAAATTCAGAAATATTTTTAATTTCTTTACAAAAGTAACACTTTTTTTTCTTCTAAAGTTAATTTGTCCATTTTATCATATAATTCCTTACAATAACAGTCTTTTCTATTCTTTTCCTTATAAAATTCTTGACACTTTGTACATTTCTTTTGAGACTCCATTTATATAGAAAAAATTATTACACGATGAAAATGTTACTAAATTTTATTAAACTCTCGAATTATGATATTTTGTCTGTAAATGTTTTTGAAGATAAGGTAACCATTGAATGATTCGTCCACACTCGCAAAGAGTCGGTTTCTTTTGACTTTTTCGTTGAATTCTTATAGCACAATCTTTACAATGCGTATGTTTTTTATCTCTACTATAATGCCAATCGTAAAATTTGGAAATATCCTTAATTTCTTTACAAACGCAACATTTTTTTCTCTTCTAATGTTAATTTTTTCTATTTTATCGTATAATTCTCTCTCATATTTACTACGACAAACTTTACACATAGACTCTATTCCTCCTTTTTTAGTCTTATTTTTATGAAATTCTTCAAAATATTTATATATTCTTGACAAATTGTACACTTCTTTTGAGCCTCCATTTATATAGAAAAAATTACAGCTTTGACTTTCTCAATTCATATTCGTAAAAACTTCCACTTATTTCTTCATTATTTAAATCTTTTATACTATAAGTTACAGGATCTGTGTTATTAATTTGATAAATCACAAAGATTTCTCTTGACCAATTGTTCTTATATTTGTTCGAAAATGTTTGTTTTTTACTAACAATTCTTACATGATCATCGACTTTAAATTTAGTTTTCGTGTGAATTTCAGGTGGAACATACTTGAAAACGATCTCTAATAACTCCTTTTCTGCATCTTTATCTACGACTTTGGGCTTCATTTTGATTGTGCTGTGAACTGTATCGTTATAATTGTTTACGATTTTTTGAAGAATATCGATCCATTTAAAGTTTTTATTAATCTCAAAAATTACTTTCATTCTCTCATTTTGAGTTCTGTTATATCTCTCTACAATACTTGATTTCTCTTCGTTTTCAGTATGATAAATCTTAATGTTGTATTTCCTCAAAACTTCGTTAAATTCTTTATTTTTAAACTCTAAAACCCTTATCTGTATGAAGTAGGTTTGGAGGTTTGTGATTGATCCTTATGGCATCTTTTACTATATCTTCGAAAGCTTTTGAAACATCCTTGCCGTTTTTTCTTTTGATAGCTCTTGACCAAGCATATTTTGAGAAAGTATCAATAACATTTAACATATACTTAAATCCATCATTTTGATCTGAATAGTTAGACATTATTACTAAATCTGCTGCCCATAAATCGTCAATTCCTAAAGTTATAATTTTTCTCTTTTTAAACTTTTTTCGTACTGGTGCATGAATTTCTCTAGCTTCAATCTCGATTTCTTCCTTATTCTTAGATTCTTTCTTTACTTGTTTTTCATAAGGATTCTTTATAAATTTACTCTTATTTGTCTTACATTTTGAACATTTTGCTGCAATTCTATACAATCCGTTTTGAGTTTAAACAATCTTAGAATCTATATTTTTCGTTTTCTTTTTACACTTGTGACAGTGAATTAAATCATCTTCCATTTATATATCAAAGTTTCCAACTTTGTTTAACTCTTCTAAAATATCTGTTTTAATTTTCCTTTATATCCATACGGTACTGTATCGATCTTATTTTCTAGGACAATTCTCTTATCATCTTTAGCGTTCAGTGCCAGCTTGTTTATGGTAACTGTGTACAACTCATGTTTGTAGCTTTTGATTACTGTCATCTCTCTAAATTCTTCTTTATCTTCGAACAAACATTTCTTCAAGTTTTCGATATTTATTGTTTTATTTACAACGCTTCTCTTAATCCCTTTGCATCTTACTGGATTTTTGTCTAGATATTTGTACGAGTACATTTTCGATCTCAATCCACAAAATTCTTCTAAAACTTCGCTATTTAACTCATCTTTAAATTTCCCTATTACCTTCTTATTTTCAGTAGTGAAACATTCGTGATCTTTTGGATAATCACTTGTATCAAAGTCATCTATATTTTCTTTAATAATTTTAAAAGGATCTCGTTTCAATTCTAGGAAATAACTGTCTGTATCCATGTAACACAGATTCAAATCTGGGTCAAACTTCTTTAATTTATCGTAATAAAACTCATACATTAACAATTTTGATAGGTCAAGAACTGAAAATCCTATGTAGATCGGTTTGTTAAATTTAACCTTTTGTTTGAACATGTGACTCGCTATACAGTTGTCGTCAAAGATATTAAAGCATTTGAAATTTGTTTTTCTTAGCTTGTTTCATTGAAAATTCTTCATTTCCTAGTTTGATATCACATCTATTTCGCACATTTTCCATAGATTTTCCAAAAACTGAGTTGTTCATCAGCTTGTAAAAATCTTTCTCAAAGTCACTTGTAGCTTTGGTTCTCATATTGGTATTAAAATCAATGTACTTTTTCATAAAAGGCTTCTGATCGAATGCAATAACTCTATTCACATGTTTCAAAATCATACCTTGTTCCAGATAGAATTTCAAATTTCTTGAATGAACAACGTATTCAGTTTTATCCAGTAAAGTTGTGCAAAGTTTGTTTTTATAATGTTCAGGAGCAAGAGGCAAATCCTTGTGATGTTCATGTAAATTTGTTGGATATCCTAGATCAACTTCGAGAATATAGCCATAATCTTCGTCGCCAGTGAGTTCCAAAATTGTTTCTTGCCACTCTTCTTTTGTATATGTTTTAGGATTCATCCACTTGATATCACTAAACGGCAGTTTTTTGCATAAGACCATAACCATAAAGGTTGTTTGCATCGACATAAAGTAAATAGTTTTTCGGGCTTTGTCTTATCGAAATCTTTCAAATATTTGTTATTTGCTTTAACATATCGTTTAATACATTGAGAAATACCTCCACGAATACCTTTTTCAATCATTAAATACATATTATAATCACTAATCAATTGTAACTCTATTTTCGTTAATTTTAACATAGCGTCCCATGCGAGACTTGGAGCTGTTAGATAATGTGCTGGATCAAGTTTGTAACAATTTAGACAAATGTTTCTGAAGTTTTCGAATATATCAGCGAGCAATAAAACATCTTGGATATTGTACAAATCAGAGTAATTTCCAAGATTTTTCTCTTTTAATTTGTTCCAAACGCTCAAGTAGTGTTGATAATCTTTCTCAGATATGCTCTCGTCTGTCAAAAGTGAATAGAAATCTTGAATTTTCAGCTCTTCTGTGTAATCAAGTTTTTCAATACTATCGATAAATTCGTAAGGAAATATACCTTTTCCAGATAGAATTTTAAAGATTTCTTCTTCGTCATTTGGTTGTCTTTCTAGAATTGCGTTCAATATTCGTCCATCTTGTATAAAATGATTTGTATGTTTAAAGTCTTCTTTCTTTTAGATTTTTAGCTAACTTTTCTATAGACGAGGCCATGAATCTGAACGTGTCTACGAACGAAAACTTGATGAATTTTCTTGGCTTATCACCTTCGAATTCATATCCATATCCTGAATTTACTGAATAATTTATATATTTTTCATCGGTGTTTGCGATCAAATCAACATTTCCATATTGTTTAGCCAATTCTTTTATGTACAAATGAGTATCGTAATTTGACATATTGTGGCAGAAAACGGGAATATTCTGAGGAAATTTCAAATTTAGATTACAAATTCTATGAGCTGCTCCTCGAAACTTTCCAGTCAAATGACAATGATCTCTTACTTTATTATAACTCTTATCTTTCCAACTATCAGGAGTAAAACCATACTGAATTACTGACTCAACATCATAAGCAGACCATTCGCAAATATGACAAACGTTTGCATTTTGGTATGAAATTTCTTCTTCTTCAGACAATTTCATAGGTTTTTTTTGTTCTTAGAATTATATTTTGTAGCTATGTATTTTGATATTTTATTGAGCTCATCAAACAATTTTGCAGGAACATTAGGCAAATCTTCTTCATTTTTTGCTCGATAACATATCGGCTTGTACATACGATTGGTCACATTCGACACTAAATATAGAGTAAAACCATAAGGCATGTGCTTCTGAATCTTGGTTGTAGTCGATTTTTGCGGATTGTTTTTGCATGTCGGAATTTTTTCTAATATGCTCTCAAAATCCATATAAATAACGTACGGATGGCTAAACTTCTTTTGAATAATTAGTAAAATGATGTTGTTTGACCTGGAAATGGCATAATTGGTTTACAAACTTCATGTTGCTTGCAAATTTCTAAATGATCTGTTAAATCTCCAGATTTGTAGAAATGGCTTAAACATCTTCTACATAGCAATTTTTTATGTTCGTGTTTAGATAACTGAGAACTCACTAATCTATTTAAATCTGTTATCAACACATAATGAGATTTGTCTTCTTGTTTAACATACAATAAATCGATTTCTAACTCGGCATTATAAACTTCGGAAATTTGTAATGGAACAATGTTGAGTTTTTCGTCATAAGTAATAGATATTTATAGACATTTTTGGATATTTGTACTTGGAATTGGAGCTGCGTTTTCTCAAATAATTGTATATCTTTTAAAGACATTTGGATACTCAAAGCCCGAAAATATCTCGTCATTTACAAATTTCTCGTATTGCTTTACTCTGTCAGCATTCTTTTCGGGTTTTTCCAATAGCACATCGGATAGAATAAACAAAACAGAAATCATCTTTATTTTTTATATTTTACACAAGCTTTCTTTACCTTGATCTCTTGTGGTAAATCGATATATGATCCTGCGTTCATAAATTCGTGTTTATTAAGGCTCAAAACTAATTGTTTACAACTTTTAAATGTCCATCCAGAACCTCTATTTGGATGATTTGTCTGTTCTCGATGTGTTAATTTATTAAATTGCTTAGTAATAAAGTCGTTTACGTCAAATATTTCGTCTGATTTTATAGTAAAATACATTGGGCAAGTTTGTGGTTCACCGTTTACTAAAGTTCGTTCATATTCACATTCCAAAGAGAGATATCCTTTCATATTTTTAACATTCTCTTGAAATTTTTCTATTAAACTTTTAATTTCTGGCCTCATAATTGATTAGATATTTGTAAATTGACATGGAATTATCGTTTAAATTTGTTAAAATGTATTGCTTGAAAAGACCGTGTATTGAGGATAAAACTTCTACATCTATGATATTTTCAGGTTTTTCGTTAAGAGTTTTGTCAATTTCTTCGATCATTTCAGACTTAGTTTTATCGTTTGTTTCAATGGACAATTTTTCAGCGATTGATTGAATTTTTTCATCATTAAATAGATTGAGATCTTTTTTATCTTCCTTAAAGTTTTTCTTTAATTCACGCAATTGTTTCTATATTGTACATCTTTTCATGATCGACAATTTGATTTTCTTTAGCCCATTGTCTTAAAAAATTCAGTTCTTTCTCGTAAATTTCTTTGTTTTTGGCATGGATTTTGGAGCCATAATGTCGATCATAGTTTTTTTCTTAAAATTTTCTTTTTTGCAAAACGGACATGTTACTTTTTCACCCTCCATTTATATAAGAAAAATTTCTTAACTAAGGTTTGTAGGAGGCAATTTAAATTCTCTATACTATTTTTTCAATAACTTTAGAATTTAAAAAATTAATGATTTTTTACTTGAATTTGACAGAAATCAGCACAATTTCTGGTGAAACAGTGATAGATTCTTCTATTTATTATTTAAAAAATGTGTAAACTAAGACTTAAAATTATTGAAAAAAGTAGTATAGAGAATTTAAATTGCCTCCTACAAACCTTAGTTAAGAAATTTTTCTTATTTAAATGGAGCTACTAAAAGAATTAAATGAGGTTGGTGATTTAAAGATCAAAGAATATAAGAAATTAATGGAATTAGAAGAAAATAAGAAATACAAAATTTTGAATCTGGAGAAAATGAAAGATAAATTCGGGTTTACAATAATTGCCGAGTTGGAAGATTATAAAGTACACTTACCGAACAGATTTTTGACTGTTTTTGGATGAAAAAAAGATTAAAGAATTGAATAAACATGATAAATTACACTTGGTTGTTACTGGAAAGAAGACTATTAAAGATAAAGACTGTGTTACTATCAATTTTGTAGAGTAGAAGATTTTTCGTCGTAGCAGACATTTCAAATAGATTGATTTGACAGCTCAAGAAAGTAGAAGCAAACAGCTATAGATTCGGTAATTTTTTCATTCGTGATTTATGGTTCACTAGAGTAGATACAATAAGCCGGTTCTGGGTCGCTTTTGGAGACGAACGGATGTAGATTCGGTAAATTTTTTCATTGAGATTTGCTGTGTTTGTTTCTCAGCTTCCTTTATGGTTCAATGAACAGTATTTTACATTGATTTTCGGTCGGCTCCAAAAGTGGTCTAGAAACCCCATATTCATAATCTACTTATATATATATATAATTTTTGAGATAGCAAATTCGTTTCAGGATTTTCTTTCACCTTAATAAGTAACATTACTTGAAAACTTTTGTTTATATATCTCCCAAATAAAGCGCATTTCCGATTATCGTGTCTGAATTGCTCTCAAAAGTTATTTAATTTATGTGGTTACGAAACTCATTGTGCATATCTATATTGGCTTGAATATTTCATGGATTTTGCCTCCAGTTCTTAATCTATTTAATTATATTCCTTAATAATCTATCAACTTTTCTATATACACATTATGCTATACTAAACAACTAACTAACTATACCTAATTAATTTATTAACTATCTATATTTTAATTCCGATTTCAAAACTGTATTTATTTATTGTCCTTCAAACCAGAGATTAAGCTTGTAAGTGTTGTTGTTGTTCAATATTTTCTCTAAATAATTGGAAGATTTAGTACAAATATATTATTAACCGTACATTTTAACAAACATTAAGTAAGCAATACTTGACTTGTGTAGTACTTGGTGGTAGTGTAGTGCAGATGTCAAAGAACAAATTTCTGTCTAAAGATTTTAAGATCGTTATGTAACTGCGTATTATAAATGTAATATCAATTTAGCGACAAGAAAATAAACTCAACTATGGCACTGGAGATGCCTTTGACCAGAAGTAAAATACAAAAGTAGACGTTTTAATCGCCAAAATATAATTTTTCAGAACTGTGTAAATATATACATTTTCTTGATCGATGAAAGTCAAACTTGACTATGGCACGTAAAATTAGCTTACCAGAAGCAATTTCCAAGGGTCGTAAATATATACTCTTTGACCTATGTAGGCTTTATATACCGGTCCAGACATATATTCTTGATCAGGGTAACAATACTGACTCAACTATGGTTTCTAATTCATGCTAATCAGAAGTGAATCGTAGTGAATAAAATCCATTCACGATTTTCGCTTAAGCTCTTAATTATGAAAACTGTAATAATATGCACCCAAAATATGCCTACTTCCGTTTCAAGCCTACAAAGAGCCCTACCATTTATTACATCAAAAGTGTATTAATTGAAAACCTGAGGGCTTTGACTTTAGGATTCCTCTACGATGGCCTAAAATAGTTTAATCTTTACTCAAATTGTTGAAGCTATTTAATCAATAAAAAGGAGTATTGACGAGAAACTAGACTTGTACTTATTTTTTACCTGTACCTGTTTCACAGGAACAGACATGTAACTGTTTCACTTTCCAACATCACGGCCTCAAAACACTGCTCTTTAAACCTAAATCTAAAATGGAACAGAAGATTACAATATCATCCAGTGATTATCTCAGGAGTGTTTAAAATGACAAAAAGAATATCTTTGATGTCACTTTTATCCAAAAGGAGACGATCCTTGGTCCGAGGGAAACTGCGGCTTATTTATGTGCTGGAGATTATAATGTTAGAGTTCGGAACGACTTTGATGTTTTCGTAAAAGGATACTAGTCACTTCTTCCATCAATTTTTCCTTATTTCTACTTATCTTGATGAGTGGTTGCATTTATTTTTGAATGCAATGTACAATAACTCTACCAGACGTATGGCAAATAATGATATTACATATAAACATTGCTTATTTCGGAATCAAATACATACATGATGTATATGTAATTCGTGAATTTATAGTCAAGATACTTACTAATTTAAATGAAATAGACAACGGCCAAGCTTATCGATTTAATCCTTAACTCCAATCAGGTAGACAAGAAATCCTGAATACCGCATCCCTCTTAGTAGATCAATAAATTAAGTTTCTAAGAAACAAACTCCTAGGGTTACTGTTTCATTTCCGCCTGAAGATTATTATGAAATAGTGGTCCTGTGAAAAATAAGTCAGGATCAGATACTATAATATGATGCCTGAGAATGTGTAAGTGACCACCGATCCTTGTTAGATATATGTGACCTTCACCAACTGATAGAAGATTCTTCAAGGTATTGATGGCATTGATATTACCTGAAGATCGAACTTTTTTATTTAAATACTGCTATGGTACCTAATTTAATGAACAAAGGTGTAAGTGAAACATGTAACAAGATACCTTGAGAAATATTATACCTGTACACATTAAATTTTTAATGAAACTTCATTTCTACATGGACATAGACAAAAAGGAGGTATATGAAATGGTGTAATATACAATTATTTGAGTTTGACTAGGCCTTCCATTGAAGAATACCATAACACTAGGTAGGCTGACATAATTTTCTTTTCTTTGCCGGGGAATGTAAAAATTTTCTTTTCTGTCTGTTTGTCTAACTGACTGACCCCATAACATCTTAAGATTGAAATGAGCAACAGATATGAAATGCTGCAAACAACCTCATAGAAGCTTCTTACACAACACATAGTATTGTGAACTCCTACACCTCAAGATTTTAAAGAAAGAAAACTGTCATCTTTACATTAATTTATTATAATTTCTCAATTCAATTCTACAGAAAAAAAACTCTGGGCTTTTATCAGAATATAATACATAACTAAACGAATAGTTCTTGTAAAAAATTAACTCCCAGGGTTACTGTTTTATTTCCGCCTGAAGATTATTATAAAATCGTGGTCCTGTGAAAAAATAAGTCACGTTCAGATACTGCAATACGATGCCTGAGAATGTTGTAAGTAACCACCGTTCCATGTTGGATATATGTGACCTTCACAGATTTGAAATGCTGCAAACAACCTCATAGAAGCTTCTTACACGACACGTAGTATTATTGTACTCCTACCCTCAAGTGCTTAAAGAAAAAAACTGTCATCTTTACATTAATTTATTATGATATAAAAAACTCTGGGATTTTATCAGATTATAAATACATAACTAAACGAATATTTCTTGTAAAAATAATTTAGATATTACAAAACACAAAACCAGTTTGTATCAACAGTTTTGGCCGAGAGTACCATAAGGCAATGAATAAATTGAGATATTTTCTGAGAAAGATGTTAACAGGCAGTCCCAATGATTGAGAGAGCGTTGTCTTCATTTGTCAAGAAGAGTTATAACAGACTCCGAGGTGCAGGTGGCTTCTTTAACGTTCGTTCTTAAAATAATGTACACAATCCACATTTCTTTTGCACTAAAAATAAAAATATGATCCACCACGACACATTATATACCATGAACATATCACGCTACAGTAGTTCATTTATTAGTGAAGAAATACTCATGTGATCTTATCGTCAGTATACAATTAATTTATATTTTATTTAAGAATATTATCAATGAGATTACCTATCTTATTCCAGAATATCTCTTTTGTTATTCACTTCTTAAATTATATTCTCCAAATAAAATTCATGGTTATTTAAAATTATTATGGGGGAAATGGAGCCAGAGGAAAGGCTCAAGGGATGTGACTGAAATTTAATGGTTTTTATATATTTTTGGTCCTGTGTGTGTGGATCTGATTTTAATTATTATTATTTTAATATTTTTACTGTCCAGATCTGAGAATTTTGCCCAATATACTGTAGATTAATTCAGTTATATACTTTCTTCATGAATCTTGATCTTTTAAAAATCAGCGTCTCGTTTAAAGTTTTTCTATTAACGAAAGATTATTTGAAAAGATAGTAAGATTCCAAACATTTGTCATCATTATACATTACAAAAAATATAACACTACGTTTCGAGGATTGAAATCTACTCTCTTTTTTCAGATATCATAAAACCCCTAACTAAAACGAAGGCCACAAACAACCATCATCTATGCATTAGCGAAAGTGAAACACTGGCATGCAATCAATGTCGGCATTTCCTGTGGTATCGCGATGCTTCATTAGAAACAAAGAGAACAGGAAGGCGATGTTTGGGACTGGGAAGGTAGAATTTAACTCTAGAAACATAGTTCTATAACTTTATTGAAGATACCTAATTGGTGAGTAAGTGGCCTTGACCATGTGATTCATGTTCCATCTGAGATCACCAAGGTTCTGTATGCTTCGTCCATGAACGTTGCACAAACCTTACTAAAACACACAACTTCAAATATTAATCTCTGTCACAGAAATCAGATGTGTCTTAAGTCAAGTCTGTTAAGATCTTTCTTCAAAAGATTCCAAAACGTAAAGAACCATTTCTTTTAAACACGTCTTGAGGAAACTTAGTTGAATTTTATTAAAGGGTTTGCCATGTAACTTGTCCCCAGTTTTAACCCACTTTAAAACTAATTTTAGTATAAGAGAAGAAAATTTCAATATGGGTCTACAATTAAAAAAAACTTATTTGAAGTAGGGTTGGGCACAGAATTACCTGAAAACCTTCGAAAGAATCATTAAAACGAACTTCCTTTTCGGCTTTGAGCAGATTCTATCTTCTTGTCAATTTGACCTCATTCATGACTATATCACATGTGGACGATGAGATTATCACTATAGCTTTCACTTTTTTTTAAATACGCTCATCACTTTGAGATTTATTGTAATCTCAATAAAGCTCTCATTAAGCGAACCATCAAAGTTCTTCTTTCCTAATTTAAAAATATGGAGAAAAAGCCATCCAATTCCTCCTGCTGGGCTGTCCAAACCCTTATTTCAAAGATCATACTCAGTATGTTCTAATCTTGATGTTCGAAGTAAATAAAGTCCATTCTTATGTTTAAAGCTGCAATAATTCAGAGCATCACTCTCTTATTTCTCTGTATGTAAATTATGTATCCAAATGTATCGACTGACTATGATTCTTTTCGATTCTACTGCTGTACTTCATTTATTACCATAAAAACTTTAGGCTCTAGAAAAAAATTCAAAATAATATATTATCGTGCGGAAAAAGCAGAGCAAATGGGAGACAATTGAATTCTAGGATGCCGTACTCGTAACTTGTACAGTACAATAACTGGCGCTTAAATCTGCTTCTTTACACATTGCAACTATAAGTCGTCACATTTTGTTCCGAATGTCTAGAAGTTTATAATATTTGCATGGTATTTGCCTAACCTAAAAAGATAGATCATGCAGTGTAGTGGTTAAAAAGGAAATTAAATAATAGTTTGACTTCTTACCTAGGCCTTGTTCTTGTTCTGAAAATATTTTAACCAATAATATAATTAACATTGTTTTTAAACGTTTTTAAATTTTGCAAATATATAACACCAAAATGTTGCTGATCAGGAAATTAATTTCAATTATTTCCGTAGAAAGTTTAACTGCAAAATAATGTCAAGGTGGCTTGTAATTCGGTGTTGGCGCAATAGTAATCATAATTTTATTACGGAAATAAATCTCATTTATAGTTCTAACAATTTCACTGGCTACTGTAGTATATATTTTTCAATAATTATATAGTATTTAAGTTTGTGTTAAAATAAATGTTTCTATAATTTTTATAACTTCCTTAGTGCCGCTTAAAACTTAAATTTCTCTTTAAATAATTTACAAAATATCTTTTGCTTGAATAAATTATCTGTTTTGAATCAAATATATTGTTTTAAATCTACAAACGTCTATTATCGAAGCTAGAACAACATAGCAATCATGTAATGGTGTAAACCCAATCAATGAATATTGTATTGCCACTCTCTCCGGCAATATGCCTGTCTCATAAAGTGAAATCAAACAAGCTATCTGTGTGCATGTATTATGGATTGACATCGATGGTCCACGAGACATACTAACGACATGTCACACCATAAACTACTTGTCTCGAACCCAACACCACTGTAGACATGGGTGGAAGGAAGAGAGATATTTGGTTCTATGGTATTTTATTTAATGTCCTCCCGTTTAACAGGGGTTCTTCCTGTGACGAGAAATACCCATAAAAACCTGCATCTGCATATGTGCGGTCCTAGAAAAAGGTAGGAGATCTACTAAACTTCCTTATTTTATATTCCTATATTGTAAGACCTCTATTTTCTATATGCTAAGACCTAACGTCTTACAATGTCATTCTAATTCGTTATCGCCTTAATATTCAAAGCAAATAAATCCCATTTCTTTTCAATTTGACTCAAAAAACTTGGAGTATCTCAATGTACTATTCTCAGTTTATTGATATTTCAGTGCCTGTTCACTGTACTGGTACAAAACCTCTGTTGTAATAATAAATTATTCATTAGTGTAAAATCATTATAAAGAGATTGAAACTAAAAATCTAAGTAAAAATTAGATCAGTTTTTCTATGATCATTAAAACAAAATTTTTAGAGCAGGCTAAATATTTAGAGGCCCAAACATCTGTTCCTCTCCACAGACTCATAAGGTTGCGAGTTTTAATTATCAGCTCAAAATTTCCGTCGCATTTCAATCTGTTGCTTGGACCTGCCAAAATGTGAACCTAGCACACTAAATCCAGCACAACATTTTTCCTCCACTAAAAAAGGAAATTCAAATTCTTGTGGACAGTGACGGGGCTTTCCTACGCCATTGTTAACGTTCCAAACTTTCATAGTTTAGCAAATTCAAATGTTCAGTAACAATATTTTGGTACATGAAAATCACAGGAAAGATTGATTTTAACGTCCCAAAATCTAATAAATTTTCCATTTTATCTCTAAAAGAGTTAATTTTAACATTTTTACTTGGAAGGGAACACTTTAATGGCTCTAATTTAGTAGAAAATGGGTTTTAGTGCATTGCTTAATGTTTAATTAATTAAAGCTACATCGTTTCAGGAAACTTTTAAATCACGCTTTAAGGCCTGCTGGTGTAATCTTTAATTTTATTACTTCAACTTTTTTTTACTTTTGCTGACCTAATGTTTGATATCTAATTTTATATATTTTAATGGTCTTTTAAAGGTTTTATGATTGATACTATCTTTTGTTATTTCTTGTTGAATTATTTGTTATATTTCGTTTGTATTATTTATTTATTCTATTTATTATTAATAATCCAACTTAAGCATCCATCAAAAGAAAAGGATAGATAGTTGAATCTGGACAGTTTAAATTGACAAATATGTTTTAGCTTTTATCATTGATGTATGTTATATGTGTTATGTAATGGACAAAACAAACATTCGATTGAACTGAACTGGTGTAAGTTTTACCTTCTATCCCCCACCCCCCCCCCCCCCCACCCCCCCCCCCCCCCACCCCCCCCCCCCCCCACCCCCCCCCCCCCCCACCCCCCCCCCCCCCCACCCCCCCCCCCCCAGTAAAAATTTTTTGTATGTTTGTACATATTATTGCAGGAATAAATGAAATATTATGTTAGTATAATTGGATGAAGTTACAAAATAACGTAATACAATTGTTATGCAGATTAAATTGAATAGCAAATATTTTATAAACATTTTAATGCTTTTTATGACAACTTATGAAAATAACAACAACTTGAACTACATAATGAACATTACGTTAAAGTTTAAATTGGTGTTAAAAATTTTCACGTCTGAGCAATCTTGCGTTCTATTACCCTCCCTAAGTCAAACAAAACGTTTATTACTCGAACACTGATATGAAACCTAACATAATGAAAAATTTGAATGCATCGATTGACATGAAATTTTGAGAAAATATCTATCCGTAATTTTTTAAATTTTGAATGAAACTTATTTCTAAATAGTCAGATAAGGGTTCTACGTTGGTGCATATTATACCAACCGTGGAATTTACACATAACGTAGAGCAATGGTGGGAAGGGTTGATTCAATAAGAAAGTTAAGTTCAGCTCCAATTGTGTACCTGATAAGACAATGAGAACGCCACTTCATCTTGATTACATTTGTTTGTAGTCCAAGTTTATCTGATGTCGAAACGATGTGGAGAGTTTGTTTTGAGCTTCTTCGTCGCCGACTGTTTTGGATCTCTTCAGATGGATGTTGATTCCAGATTCCAGGAGTCAAATCTGTGACAGCGTTAGATTTCAGACGCTGCAATACTCGGAATTTAGTTGACTCACTCAGAAGACTGGCATAATTTCTCCTTTGTTTACCGAGGGGATGTAAAAAATATTTATGTATAATTTCCCACACGTCTATCTTACCGCAGGAATATGTTTACGTTGGCCTTATGGGTAAACATTGTGGCAATGATAAATAAGAGATTAAATAAATTTGTAAACAAACTCAACTCATATGAAATTTCACATGCGACTTTTATTCATAGGGTGAAAGAAAAATATAATAGAGTGTAAAGGTAATGATAAGAGTCAGAGATAATATATTAGATTTTTGTTCACTCTTGCGTTGTAGTACTCTCCTTTATCACCAAAACCTTTTATTACTTAAACCCCTGATATCAAACCCAACCTAATGAATATAAGTGTGAATGTGTGAAAGCCTTGAACTTTTAATTTTGTATGTTATTTTATCTCTACAACGCCCAAACATGAACGCCATTGAAGCTTATCGCTCAGTAAATTGTCACAATTCCTCTTATATCAGTCGTCGGAAAGTAAAAATATAATTTTTGTATGATTGTAAGTCTGTCCATCTCTCTGTAGGACACTTCCTGAATGAAAAGAGTATAGACTTTACATTTTGCGTGCAACTTCAGCGAAGCCTATTATGTAACACGTAGTGTCGCGTACTCCTAGCTTTCTATAAGTGTAGGGAAGATCTGCAAGTTTCACAAAATTCCTTTACTAATTATTTTGATTAGTTCAACTGTACTTAATTATCTAGTTTTATAATTAATTAATTATGTTTATTTGGGTAAGATAGGAGAATACTGTCTCAAATCACTTAAAAATCTTTTTATTAACTAGCAGTTCATTAATTTGGACTTAAAATGACAATCCTTGTAATTGTTGGATATTTAGACGTCATTCCCAAAAACTTAAACAACCAATTTTGTTGTGAAGGTTTTTTCAAGAAAAGGTTTTCTTCTTTCAAACAAAAATACACTAAAATAAAGTTAACTTCTTATTTTAAAAATAAAATCGATCTAAAAATGTAACTTTCCTATAAAACTCAAGAGGAGGTTAACATTTGGAGGTTAATGTAAAACTCTTACATTTAGATGTTAAATGTAAGAAAGGACCATATGGTCCTAATTTCGACTCAATAAAGAAGTGTTTCTATCTTTCTTTCTTTCAAAACTCAAGTAAAATAAAATATATAATTTAAATCAAAAATAAGATGTTAACACTAAAAAACGCCTAGATTCGCGTGTCGTAGTTATTTGTACTTCCCCTCAAATAAACCAGCTAACTAAAAACAAAGTCTCCAACTATCCAATCACAGAAACAACGGAGAGAACGAAGTAATCTTCAAACTACCCCTATTGTAATTACGTTAACAAAACAGACTACTAGTAAAACCTGCTATCTCACTGTATCATCCTACATCATTAATTGGGAAATTACATAATTTAATTTACTTATACTCTGACATCACTAATTCAATTCTAAAACATTTTCGCTTATATTTTTTCTTCCATAAATATTTAAGAAATAAATTTTAAAATGCCTATGTAGCAAATGCTACAATACATAAACTTACTTTCGCTTCGTTCATTCGAGATAAAATTTGCTCTGGTTTTTTTCCTATCTACTGTCCATAATTCTAGAATTTTTGATCGGAGTAGTTTATTTCTTCAATCTTTATTGATACAAAATTTCTCAAATCACGAGTACATACTTTAGTATAATCTAATATATATTGAAAAAGATTTTTTAGTTTCCTCAGTTACGAGGGTCATAAATATTTCTCTGTGCTTACCTTGTAAATTAGTAATTTATCCATCACAACCAATAAACATATAATTAACATATGTACCTTTCATGAGGGAAGCTCTGTAAGAGTAATGATGTACATTAATACTAGACGCATGCATTAGATTATAGTTTGTTTTATTCATAACTGGCTCTGTCCATAAATCAATTGTCAGTCCAAAAGGATATAAAAAACTGTCAAATGTGTAATATTTATGCGTTTTAAACACAACTTTTGTCATTGTATTTACGACTAACATACAAGCATATGTATGTAATGTTACGAAATGACTAATTGTATGAGTGAATAGGCATTTTTAATTTAAATAGGTACAAAAGTTATGTATTTCCATCAAACAACACGAATTAGTTTTTAAGTTTATTCAAAAGGACAATTGAGTAGACAAGGGATGAAATTGTTGGAACGAGGAAGGAGAAAACAATATCATACTTGAGAAAAAGGGAAAATTCAATTTGTATTCAATGCAAAAAACCCTTGTGTTATTTTAATACAAAACATCTAGACAGTATTATTGTTTTGAGTGTTGAAAGTACTATAACTATTTCTTGAATTCAATTCAGGTATTTGCTTTCCTCTACTTTGCATTTCCCTTTTAAGTTAGAGGTCATTAAAATTTATAATAATATATTGTTATTAAATTAATGTATACAATTTTATCGAAACCAGAGTTTATTAGCAGAAGGAAGATTAATTTATAGCTATGAATATCTTGATTATAGGTTTAAAGGGAATGACTGTTTACACTTATAAAAATGTAGCTATTTTTAATATAAATTTTACATATATTTTTACTTACTTATATGATATACCTTAATGGAATCTAATATTCTAACTAATTAAATTCACTTTATGTTTAGATATTAAATACACCATCACGACGTCCATTAAAAAAAATTGTATGATTATGGATAGACGAATTGTTACATTGAATGTTAAAATGCTGCTGATTTAGAGCTACAATTAGATGCCAAAAAGGTCAGTTTAAAAATTGTTATTTTCAATCTATTACTTTTTAATGCAGATCATATAATAAAGTAAAAATATTTTATTTTGATTTTTAGAAGCAACTTCCAAATTGAGCATATGAACTGAGACGAATTCTGAATAACCATAAGTGTTTTTAAAACAGTTAGGGATCCAATCGCTGCACTAATAAATACCAATTGTAAAATTAATTTATAGGTACCAAGTAAAAATAAAATTCCACACAAATATTAAATTTATAACTTGGTTATAATGGGTGTGTGAGATTAAGTACAGGATTGCTATAACAAGTACGCTCGTTTGAAAGTGTCATTAAACAAAGCAGTTTTTAAAGCCTAAAATAGTTATTTTTAAACAATACCATACTATAAAACATTGTAATTGTAGGTTAGCTTGAAATATCTAGTAGGGTAATACTTGTAAAACCTGTAGACCGTATACAGACGAGAAGAAACATTATTAGTTTAAAAAGTAGTTGTAGCTGTAAATGAGTATAATGCAAACTTCAGACATAATTTTCCTTCTTTCAAATTCCTTTTGAGATTACTCCACAAGAAATAGTTTACTATGACTTATAACCTGTATTCAAGTATGCATTTATTAACTCCCAACTTTTATGCACTAGGGTAACAAACAGTACACTATTGAAGTAATTTACTACAATATTATGACGTAATAAGTTCAATATTGGAGGTGGTTTTAAATACTTATCTCTTAAACACTATTGTCAATGATGACAAGATGTGTGTCATAATTATATATATATTATAATATATATATATATATATTAAATTGTATAAATGGCAATAGCCTTATTTAATTTCAATAAAAATTGAATCGCAAAAAGTACTTGCTCCGCCGGGACTCGAACCCGGATCTCTCACTTGCCGGGTGAATGTGCTACCATTACACCACAGAGCGCTTACTTTTTCAGATTCAATTATTTTGTATCTGTCACATATGCGTTTAAATAAGCAAACTAACATATGATCGGAAGACCAAATACCTGTAAAAATGACTTTTATTTACATTAAATTGTATAAATTGCAATACCCTATGTATATTTTGTCAAGACAAAATTGCCAAACAATAATTTGTTAGAGCAACGTGTTTCCAGTAGACTGCCTCAAATGCCAAAACTGCCGTGGAGGGGGGAATGATTTGACGAGATTGTGGAGCAATCTACCGGCAAGCGCAAGAACTCGTGTGTGAAAACACCAACGCACTCTAACCTAAATAACCGCATTGCTTTAGCTTTCACAAACTACGATTAACCAGCCACAACCGAGCGCTTTTCAAAAGTTGCGGTAAACATTGTTATTCATGTGAATGACACTTGTCATAAAAGGATGAATGAAAAGAATAATCCATGGAGAACCGTGAATATACATGTTTACGTACAAGGATATTTTATACATTACTGTCATGCAGAGCGATTGACGCCGCAGCGTAGGAGTATGGCTGAGCTCCCTAACCGAGAGGTCACGGGTTCGAGTCTCGTAAAAGTCAATACATTTTTGTAAGTGGGTTTGGACCGTTTTCCGGTTTAACGTTTAGTATGATAATTTGAAATGCCAATGGATTAGTAATAACACCCTTAAAAAAGAAAAAAGTAATTTAAATAAAAACTGAGAATGGTTCAATACAATAAATCTGACCAATATGAAGTATGAACAGTTACCACTACACGCATATAAAAGAAAAATACAGGCTGTTAAAATGTACTCACCTACACAATAACTTTAGAAATGAAAATAACACATATGATAAGCTGGGGTTTAAAAAAAAAAGAATAGACCATATATTATTTTTTAATCACAACAAGAAATGAGAACATTTACTAAAAAATTCCTTACATCATATGAGGGAATATTAACATATATTTGTAAGACATGATGAATTTTACGTTTTAAAGACAATCAATCATAACTATCACAAACTGGTTTATAGCACGATTCTCGAGGGATTCACTCAAATCTTTACTTTTCATTAATAATAATAACTATAAAACCAATTTGCAGTTGAAAAGTTTACGTACAGGCCTATATATGTCTTGTTAAACACGGTGAATGTATTCCAATAAGGCTTGACGAAATGAAAAATATATGCGATTATGGAGCTGAAATTTCCAACAAATGTGCTCAACTGAATAAACACAATGTTTTATTTTTGTAATATTTCCAAACTAATTAAAAGTATCACTGAAGCGAAACTATAATTTAAGGTTTCAGATTCGTGGAAGTTCTGAGGAAAAGAAGTGGAATTACAGTTTCAGGACAGGTTTGAAAACTATTTCAACAAAATGCAAGTCAAGCTGATGTCGAAAGAGCACGTGGCTCGTAAAAGTTTAATCCCTTGCTTTAACTGCAATTCATTCGTTGATCTGCAACCGATAGATTTGATATTTACTGCGATATATATTTTATATATATATATATATATATATATATATATATATATATATATATATATGGATTTATTATTTATATTACGTCAAAAAAGATCTGGTTGGTAATATAGGTAATACATAAACCTGGTTATATTCTGTAAAAGGTTTTAGAGCCAGTCAAATAAAGCCGATTTACCATTGATGTAATTTATCCATACTGTAATACTGTAGTATTTAAAACTAGTGTAATTATTTAAATAATTCTATTTGAAACATTAATCTTTATTGATAGTGATCATGGCGTAACATTCACACAACGATACATAAAGAATTTTTTGTGATCTTTTAAACAAATCCCATTTTACGACAGCCATAAGAAATGGCTGGGGGTGAGGAGGGGAGCGAAGCTCTTCTGCACGTATTGTCTACAATCACGGAGTTGGAACGTGCTGGAATTTCAAAACATTCCGCTGAGTACTGAAAATCTTTCACTAAATATATTACAGTGCTGCAGATATTTTATTGTTATTGGTACAAGTATTCTCTTTTTTATTTTGGATAGTACTTGTAATTATTACACGTAAATTAGTACTTGTAAATTTTCACGTCCTGGTGAAATGCTTAAGATACTTCGGATATATTCCTCATTATCTCTAAGATGCAATGTGGCTATCGATATTCGTGTCAAGGATTCATGCTCTCAGAAACACACAACTTAATATACTTTGGATATATTACTTATTATCTGTAGGGTTAAATGTGGATGTGGCTCTCGTTATTCGGGTTTTGGATACATGCTTTCAGAAAACACACAACTTAGGATACTTCGGATATATTGTCCATTATTTGTAAGGTTCAATGTGGCTATCGATGAATAATAATAAGGATCCATGTTCAGAAACGATACTTGGTGACTATCGATATTAATATCAAGGATTCATGCTTTCAGAAACACACAACTTAGGATACTTCGGATACATTGCTCATTATTTGTAAGGTTCAATGTGGCTATCACCAATGAATAATAATAGTTCTGTTATCCATCGATGGTGACTATCGATATTAATATCAAGGATTCATGCTTTCAGAAACACACAAGTAAGGATACTTCGGATATATTGCTCATTATCTGTAAGGTTCAATGTGGCTATCACCGATGAATAATAATAGTTCTGTTATCCATCGATGGTGACTATCGATATTAATATCAAGGATTCATGCTTTAAGAAACGCACAAGTAAGGATATTTCGGATATATTGCTCATTATCTGTAAGATTCAATGTGGCTATCGATATTTGTGTCTAGGACTCATTATTCGTGTCTAGGACTGTTTCAGAGTTGATAAGGCAGGAAAGGATAGTTCAGGGACGTTATAAATGAAGTTGGGTATTGGACATTTTCTACAGATACAAATTATTCCGCACCACCCATCTAACACAAATCCGAAGGTTACAGGAGTACAGAAGGCAGGAAAGCAGACGCCGAAGGTCTTGGAAAACGATCAAGCTGTATAGGCTATGCAGATAAACGTGAGTCTTAAGGAAATACATAACTATCAATGGAGAGATTTTAGGATTACAGAATGGGAAAGGAGCCCGAGGAACGTGTAAAAGTATGTACGTATTTTTACTGGTAAATGTCATTATTAGTGTTACTGTAGAGAGAGAGTTGAGGTTCCTGATGCAGGAAAAGTGAATATAAGCTGACATGAGGGAAATGTGACAATAACTTTATTATTTATCATATTATGAATTAGATTTAAAATAATGCCGATAAAGATTACAACAGACAGCTCACACACAATTATCATTGTGCTTTAATTAATCTTTTAATGCGTGTAACAAAGCAGATTTATATAAGCCTATAAGTATGAAATATATTAAAATAAACATATTATTAACGAATGTTTACTAATATTTCATTAAATATGCTGTTAAATAATTATTGATAGAGTATCATAGATAATGTTACTGTGACAAATATGTACCCTATGTTATAATATCCATACCAAAATATAAATAAATTTTCTACTAGCAGTTACTCGCGGCTTCACTCGTAATTTTCAAAATCGAAGGTCACGGTTTATAAAGGTATTTATGATGTAATATTTTGTAGCCCTACAATTTTTTATCATAAGTAGATATATCAGGTATATATTATGTCAGTTGAGAGTTTCTAAACGTAAATGCAATTTTGACTGGTTCTATTTTGAGTTTTTTTTTGTATGAAGACTAATTTTATATCCAAGGTATTTCAAGTGCCATAGTTGAGTTTAACCTTTGCCCCGATCAAGAAAATATATAAAAAATCCGATTAAAAAGCGTCTACTTTCAGCTGTTTTAATTATATTCTGTCTAAGATTTTCAAGTGCCTTAGTGATAGTTTGCTTTTTTGTCCCGATAAAGGATATATATATATATATATAATATATATATATATATATATATATACTAATGTATGACTGAAAAGTTACTGCGGTCACAAAGAGATACGACCAATTAAATTTACTTCCACCCCAATTTATTTACGGCCCCACAGTTGTTTATATTGTTGCACTGAACAAGAAAATAAACAAATATGTGTTTTGGAATCCAACTTACATTTAAATGTGTTTATTTGCGCTCTTTCGATGTTTATACTGCTATAAATAATATTGATTTTTACCACGTTTGTGCATATGTAAGCCTGAAACCACTACTCTAGTCAAAATGCATCTAATTCTGCCGCTTATATTCTGTTTCTGGTGTAGGGGGAAGATTGTACATGCTTTTCCTTTAACTACAGAGTCATTTTTAAGGGAGAACCCCAGTTTCGATAACCTTATTTACAAAACATACACACCTTTGTTCATCAAGGTGGGTTTTAGAACATTGTTTAAATATTATTTTTAATGCTTTAGATAGTTTATTCGTCACTGGTGCAGTCTAAAATACAAAATTAGATAGTAACTTTGTGTTTGAAATCTGCATAGCACTATTGATCAAGCGCTGTTCAATTATGCAATATTTTCTAAAATGTAAATGTAAATAAACGTTTCTGTCAATTTGGTGAACTTTCAACAGCTTCCTTGGTTAACTTTGGATTACGTGTCGTAAACATTATAAATATTTTCCAGAATTATTAAATATTTCGAGAAATTTTCCAATGTTTCTCAATTTTTAAACCTTCCTTGGACTTCTACAAATATTTTAAAACAAAACAAAATTAGCCAGAATGATCCAGCATTTATCGAGTTTTAGTGAGAATAAAAAATATCATTTAATTTTTATATATTAAGATTATTGTCTAAGGCAGTTAATACACTTCGAAAATCATACATTTATAGTTTTTATAAAGAAACAATACTTTTAACCACCGATGATGTGGAATGAAACATATTTACTTGTGTAAGTAGATTAACGCCGTTTATTAGATGAGGATGAAAATATCAATCGCGTTCCTAAACAGTCTCAGTTAAAAATATCATACACATGGAGTATCATTGAAGACATCTAGCTTATGCAATTAAGATAGAAAAATAAATTTCATGGCCAAATTTCTTCTATTGGTAAGAGATGTAGGAGTACAATAATTAAGGTGGTACAGAAGACACAAGAGATGAAACATGGAAAAATTGAAACGAGTTCTAAATCAATTTTACAAAAGTCACTCCTACTAACTGAAACTCCTGTCGATGTGAATTTTAAGGTGGACTACTTTTCAACCGTGGTGGAATTTTAGGTAACTGATAGTAAAGGGAGACTTTAAAATCAACGAGTAGTAAAATAAAAAACCGGATGCAAGGAGTTGAAGTAATAAACTAAATTTCCAGTGCGTGCAGTAAAACTGTAGTGATATTATTTAATAGTAAATAATGGATGTAAATCATAAACATTAAATTTAGTATTTGGGTTTGGTTCGTTTTCTAGACTCTTAAAAAATACACGAATTCTTAAAACATTTCCTTTTCATTTTATTTTCTTCTTTGGGGCAATAGTACTCAGCATAATTTCCAAAATTATGTAGCAGCATATCAAGACACGAATAGGAGATAATTAGGGGTTACGATTTATGTCAACCATTAGCAAACATTTCATTGATATAAAGTTTTGATGGTTAAAACAGTTCCATCAATCTCTGTCAAGAAATTGCATGTCCCTTAAAATACATATGTCTAAATATTACAGCCGTGTATAGTGAACGAATCATCAGTTTGTGAGTAAGGAGTGTTTAGTCTTGGAGACAAGAGGAAATTTGCATTATTCAACCTGGTACTGAAGGAGAAATCCGGTTTCCTTCACAATCCTTTGATCATTAAAAAAATCAAACAAAGAACCTGGTACTTCTTGGAAACGGTGACGAATTTCTCCTAAGAATTAAATCGATCGTCATTAGCTTTGGTGGAAGTCAAAGTGGGTGAGTTTCGGGAGGATTAAAAATATTGAGCATTCATATTTTCTCAGAATACTTCTACCTTGACACGTATAATATTACATAAAATTACATATCAATTTACATAGAGATTGAAAGGAGCTATTTTTACTCAAAGGGTTGGTTTATCTAATTAAATAACACTAATTTAACATATATTTATGTTTCTAACTTCTGATTTCAGTGTATAAAGCTAAGTAAAATATTTACGTCGAAAAATTTTGATTTTATTGTTTTAAACCATTTTGATAGTCCTACATTTCGATCCCCACCAAAAATATTGAGGCTGACGAACAATTTCTTTTTTTTTTGAGAATTTGTTTATTAATTTCAAGAAAAACAAGGTTCTGTGCTTGTAGTTAGTTCTCGGTTGATGGAATAATAGGCTTTCACGCCAGACGCATTAGATTCTTCTGAATATATTGAAATATAATTTCAAACGTTGCATTTTTAAAGTATAAAAGTAGACGATTTTGGAATGAACATAAACCGAAATGTTGCAGGGTTTGCAGAGTGTACAGACACAACTGCAAACTGCGTGACTTGAATGACACGATTATTAGTGTCATAGGAGGAATACAGCATTCTGTAGAACGTATTTGCAGCATAAACTTAAAATGTTATTGAGATACACAGTCTAGGAACATAAACCTGATATTCTTGACTTAAATTCCAGAAGTATTAAAGTGTGGTTGGAGAAATACAGCATTCTGTAGAACGCATTTCAACATAATGCAATATGACCTTAAAACTTTACAGGCATGCGGAATGTAGAACCAGAACCGCCAAGATTCGCTACTAAAATTCCAGGAGTATTAGAGTGTCAAGGGAGAAATACAGTATTCTGAATAATGCACTTTAACTTGAATCTTAAATGTTGCAGGGCTACAGAGTGTAGGAACTGAGCCGCCGAGGTTCGTGACGAAGGGACAGGAGTATCAGGCTGTCATGGTAGAAATACAGTATTCTGTATAATGCACTTTAAATTGAATCTGAAATGTTGCAGGGCTGCAGAGCGTAGGAACCGAGCCGCCGAGGTTCGTGACGAAGGGACAGGAGTATCAGGCTGTCATGGGAGAGACAATAGTGTTACCTTGCTCCGTAGATCACCTTGGTAAGCAATATATATATATATATATATATATATATATATAAAATAAAATAAAAATAACAACATATATATACTAACTTAAAATAATTAAAACTTCACTGACTACATAAATAAACAAAATTTAACAATGTTAACAAGACGACTCAAAGAATACAACTTTTCTGTGTTTGTCTTTTTTATTTTAAATAAACCTTTATCTATTCTGTTATACACAAACTAATGTATGTGTATGTGTTATACTCAATCACGTAAAATCTACTGGATCTATTGTACTGTTAACAAAAATGTCTGTTAAACATTGTTTTATGATAGCAAAACCTTTTGTTTAATTAGTTTAACCACTATTTTAAATTTTGTAACATTTACAGCCTTGGAAGCATACAGTAAGCTTGATAGTATGAACATTTTTTATTTCAACCTTTTCTGCAACCACTGTTGAGCACAAAGTAAGAAAATATCGGGATAAGAAAAATAAAAGACTTTTCCTTAAATATTCTTTTAACTGTACATTTGAGCAAATATGAAGTATGCAGTGCTTGGTCAGTACTGTAATGCAGATATGAAAGACAACGTTACTATCTACTATTTACTATAAATTTAAGACTGTTGGCATAACCCAACTTAGTTGTCTTTTAATATAATTAAGTTTCTCAGACATGTGTATGTATATATATATATTTTTTTCTTCGTCGGGGAAACCAGGCAAACAAAATAAACTATGCCCCCCCCCCAAAAAAGACGTGAATAAATCACAATGGCAATGAATATACATTTTTGACATGTTTTCTTGTTCGCGGCAACAAGGCAAACCCAACATTGGCATCAGAAATACAATTATCTCGAACCAGAAGTGCACATACACGTACAAAGGCTAACAAATTGCGTTAGAAACAGCGGGTAACTGCTATTATTGATTAAAATCATATTTTGTAACGGATCTTTGTTTGTATTACTGATAAATGTCAAGTTGCAGTTCCTTTATGTGTCAATCGGACGGAAAGGGATACAGCTCCAGATTCTTAATACAAGTAGAATTATACATCAATAACCAAGACGACTTGTGTAACATAAATTTCAACAATGATTAGTGGATACGAACTATGGAGCAAATTTTAATTGTTCATGAGTCAAAAGGGTGGGGTGGTACCAGTTCAAAACTATTTTCTATCTTCATTCTGCGTGTATTATAGATGTCTATGGATTTTCATCAAAATTACCTACCCGTGCACTCAGCTTCATGTAAAAAAAGCAATTTCTCTAGATATATTTCTGGGTAATCATCTTTGATTATAGAAAATGTTCTCCACATTTTCCAAACATTTTGTTCAAAGTTTATTATTGACGATTAATAGGATTTCGGACATGTGCCATTACTAAATTATGTTACTACTTCAGAAGTGTTCCACCTTTTCTTGTGCGTGTGTTACGTGTTTTTGTGCTCTTGGCTTCTGTGCAGTGATAAAGCTTGTGTTCATTCTACCCAGTCTGGACTTCTTTCTGTTGGTGTACCAGTCATGTATCACGTGAAGTTTTTAATGGCAGCCAATTGCCAGATTTTTTTTAGTTTCAGGGATTTTTATGCATTACACCTGAAGAAGAGAATAGATTAACCTTGGAAAGGTTGTCTTATTCTATTTGTAACATATAACGATTGTGAGTACCGGAAATATTGTTAAAATTCGTTTATTTGTAATAAATAATATTTGAGTATACCGGATCGATCTACCCCACATCTCATAAAATGTGAATCAGTGGATTGACCCCCCAAACTCATATCCTGCATACGACACTGAGTCACATTAGTTTATAATTCACAATTAATGGAATCAATCTTTTCAGCCTGTTCAAAAGATAAAACTGTACACAAAAATGTATGTACTTTGGATTACATTTAGGGTTATTAATATCATTAACCACATTAAGAAATCCGTGAAATCTGTATTAAAGGTTGTTAAACAAAAAAAATTGCCCTGGATCAAACATAGTTGTATATAATATAACCTCAAAATGTTCCAATAATATTCCAATTATTAATTTCTCGTTGTCTCAATTATTTATAAAACGATGAAATTTTAATGCTATATTTAATATAAATACAATGAAACAAATCATTGGCAAGACAGTAATTCTACATTGGTTACTCAATTTAATCAAATCCACTAAGTTACATTATTGGAAACCCAAAGCGGAGTTTCCGAACTCATCAGACAAGGAAAGTTCAGAGATGCTGTGTCCAGAAGTTGGAGAACTTAAACTCATTTGTAGGTCAAAAATAATTATTAGTGACCAACAGTTCTTTTAGAGGATATAATGAAAATACGATAGGTTTATAGACTAAATACGAGTATATCTGATAATTTAGTTTAGTTATGTAATGTTTTGAAAATAGGATGGATGAAAATTTATTAAAACAGTTTTAGTGTAGCAAAATCTAAAGTTTTGAGTAAAGTCACAATCAAAATAAAGGGGGTTCTATGGAAATGTAGCCCTTATAGAGTTTTTTGACGGAGGGGTGCCAACACCAAAAGGAATGTGAAGGGTTGAATCAAATAATTAATTGGTTCATATAAGATAAATTTGCTAGACTCCATACGAGTACTTACTTATACTGAGCACTCGTTTGAAGATTCCATAAAATATCTTGTTAAGACCTGAGTGGTTCTTCATGTTTCCAGCACCATAGATCTTTCCAATACCATTTATTGGCTGAGCGTCAGCAAAGCCTTTCACTCGAAAAGCATTCATTTTTGTCTGCCTATCAGTCTCTCTGTACCCACGATATCTAGAAAATGATCTATCCTACCTTCATGAAGGTTTAAATGAAGCTTTATTTTTAAATGAGCTTCACTGAACTGTCTCATCATGCCACATCTTGTGATTACGCTGAATTTTATATTGTTTGAAACCTTTTAAATTGTTCTTATGGGTTACCATAATGGCAACTTGAAAGCAGCAGAATAAATTTGTAAAAAGTTGGATAAAGCATATGAGATTTGAATATTTAGAATGTTATTCATATATGAGTAATGAAAATAAAAATGCTGAGTGGGAAGTCAATATTAAAAATTGATGAAAGGACTAGACTTGACTCCAGCGGACTGTTATGTCATCTTTTATAGCGTTATATAATCCTTTCTAGAACACCGAAACTAATATTATTATAACACTGCTATGAAAAAACCTAAATAAAAACCCTTACCTAACTTAATGAACAAAAATGTGAATATATGGTGTGGCAAGATATCCTGAGAAAGGTTTCATTAGTAGACTTTCAATTTTGCATGAAACTTAATTTCTCCATAGAAAATAGTGAATTCTATGATGGTGCACGTCCAATTACGGAAATTGGCTGAGCGTAATTGAAGCCTATATTACTCCTTAAAGGAAGTAACATTTAATTTCTGTATAGTTGTCTGTGTCTAACTGGATATCTCTGGAATGAAATGAGTTATAGCTATAAATTTTAATTTTAGAACTAAGTAAAAAAGTTAGTAAATTTTCAATACCTTAAGGAGCAGGGTCAACGAAGGGACCCGTCTATGTGAACGTAAAAACTGAACCATGTAAAGTACTGGTTTGCATATTATCAAATAAAACTGTCATATTTGCTGCTTTATTGATGCCAAGTGTATACTCGTATCGCCACCAAAGTGTTAACACGTATGAACCGTGCTTCCATATTTTCATCCAAACTCTGCGATCTGAGAGAGTTAAAAAATAACACGAATGTTGAACTTTAAATGGTTCACAAAGAGAGGTCCACTCTGGCCCCAGGAAATCGCTTAATGGCGCGGAATGATTAGAGAAAAACTCATTAAAACGCAAATTGCATTCTTGGACGAATTTATGAATCAATTAATGAGGCGCAGGCAGTTCACTGTGAAATTGCCTGATGGAGCAGATTGGGGGTCGAAATTAGTTGTAATCAAGTGGAGAGGGTTCCGCTCCTCCACAAACTGGGTAACTTCATGAGCGGAGCACGTGATGGAAATAGTGATCATTTATTAAGAATACTTCTCTTGTTTTTCAGTTCATTCTGTCTATTGTTAATAATCAGTGTATTTCATAAATGTGGATCAAAATTTCAATACTCTGTACTATTAAAATAATAGATCCATTAAAATAACAAAGATTACATATAAATTACTGTAAAAGTTATAAAAGTACTATACATTTGTATAAATAATGTAAAATTAGACTTATAACTATCAATACTGTCATTTTCATTAAAAAATTGTGACCTCGCCGAAAAGTACTGTTGAATTGGTAGGTCCATAAAGTTTTGACCAAAGAATAAACCTTTAAACGTTTATATAGTAAACCAGTCTCTTGTTCAGCACCAAGACTGAAATGATTCTGGATGAACATTAAAACTCCAAAGATTACGTATAAATTACTGTAAAAGTCATAAACGTACAATAAGTTTGCACAAATAATGTAAAATGGGTTCATTTTAAATGGTGTAAAAAATATTATTATTATTAATACTTACATGGTAAATGCAAATTTATGACGTCACCAACAAACAGGCTTGATTTGGTACGTCCACAAAAGTTTTTACCAAACAATATACTTTTAAACGGTTATCTAGTAAATATGTTCAGCACCAAGACTGACAGGATTCTAGGACATTAAACACCAAATATTACATATAAATTACTGTAAAAGTCATAAACGTACAATACATTTGTACACATAGTGTAAAATCGATTTATTTTAAACGGTGTGAAAAATATTATTATTATTATTATTAATACTGACATTTTAAATGCAAAATTGTGACGTCACCGACAAATAGGGTTGACTTGGTAGATCAATAAAGTTTTACCAAAGAATAAACTTTTAAACGGTTATGTAGTAAACCAGTCTTTTCTTCAGCACCAAAACGTAAAGGATTCTGGAAGGCCATAACAGATTATTTGCTATATAGACAGTTGCAGTTCTGGTGATATGATTAGAAAACAAGACAGTGAGAGAATAGGAGATTAAATTTTGTTCAAACACTGTACGAATAGGTGACTGCAGCCACAAAGGCACAATATGCTTCGTGGATTAAGATTCCAAATGGTTTTCCTATTTGGAGAGATTCTCTTGAGTACCATTATTATTGAAATCTAATAATAATTTTTAATATAGTGTTAAGCACAATTGTTGAATTACTTATGTATAATTTCCAACTCTGCTAGGTTCCCATGTGTTGTTATGGCGACGGGATAACCTGATACTGACCGCTGCCAAGTTGATGGTTATCCGGGACTCTCGGTTCTCGCTGGAGCACGACTACGACCTCAGGATAGCCAACATCACAACGCGAGATGCAGGAGAGTACGTGTGTCAGATTGCCGACATCTCCACACAGGACCAGGTCCACAAGGTCACGGTCTTAGGTGAGTATGTTTGTTCTAGATTTGCCTAAGCATGTCTTTAAATCCGGAGTAATTTCTTTCCTTACAGGAATTTTAATTTCGCTCTCTGATTGATAGAGTTGGTTCTTTACCAAAATTAAAAATTTCACACTTTGTATTTATTTGTGTATTGAACGGTCTGAAAACCGGAAATATTCTGGATGTGTAAGGTTTGAGGTAGAGGCTACCTCCTGTTAAGATCCTTGAATAAGAATTTTGGGAATTAATCTCAGTCGTGTCTTATCTGCACTAGCTTCTCGAATCAGAGAAGTTGTGGGGGGGGGTGCACCCTTATATCTAGCCTAGAAACAACCCTTAACACTCAGGGAGTCCCACTAACCCCAACAGTCATCTCCCGCAGTAGACTAGACCTATCGATCTACCCTTGCACCTCAATATCTCGAAATTTCCATTTAGTTATGTGCCGCATCCTGGAAAACCGTAAGGTTGCCCAAAATTTAAAAGAACATCGGTCTTTTCTCCTCCTAGTGTAGGTTAAACTGAAAGGCATAGCCCAGCCAGAAGTGAACCCTCCTAGGGGTATATACGAGCATACAGTGATATGTTTTCATTTGAAAAATTCGAACCAGATTAGGTTTGTTTAAAAAAATGCTCAATAAAATAGTTGATCAATCAAATATAAATAGACTTTTCTGTTTGGTACTAAGTACAGACGTTTGTTACCAAGTAGAATGTACGTATGAAGAATGGAAAGGGCTTAAACTATGCTCCGTCCCTGTAACGCCGCAAGGACATGATTAAGAAATCATCAATACCATCATGATCTTCATCTTAGTTTTGAGGTAAAGCTGCGGCCCTCTAACCGAGCGGTCACAGGTTCAATTCGTGGGGTAAGCAGTAAAAATAGCAAATGGGTTTGGGTCGTTTTTTTATTTAAAGTCATTGGTATCTAAAATTAAAAGTCCCTTAGGCTTTCAAAGAACCCATTAAAATACGTCTGAGGCAAATGTTACAAAGATTACATGGTCATTTTGATTTATTAAACGATATTTTATTTTGAAATTTTACTGTCAGGAAAGTTGTTACAGAATTTTACTAAGGTATCATTACTAGATATGTACAATTTATTCATAATATTGTTACAGAATGTTTCTCTGCACAAAAGTCATGACAGGATTGAAATCGTTACATAAGACCTTGGAAAACACTTTTACCCTTTTTAATTCTTTAAATAGGCGAAATGGTCTGTTGTGATGTAATAATTTTTTATCATGACATATGTCTGGTTCCATGGGGACTTACATGACGCTGAACAGCTTCTATACATCAAATCGTAGATAGACATTAGGTAGTAATGAATAGAATGAGTGTGTGCGACCTGTGTAGTCTTGTAAATATGGGAAGTGATTTTTAGAAAGGTACAATAACTTACAGATCAGTCATCAGAGAAACTAGAGTAACTGCAATATGTCGCGAGTGGTCTGATTGCCTGATCTTTGGTTCTTCATGCTTTCGTAGGCCAAAATGCGGATAACGAAACCTAGACGTATGCCGTAATCAGATCAAACCTCCTAAAATATCACAAAACGTTCATTACAACACTTAAATTCACAATACAATCACTGATTGCTGGCAATTTCTGTTATTGGCATCTCAAAAGCATCTATCACGAATTTTACTATAAGTACTATTGGAATTACGTTTAGCCACAAATTTGGCTAAACCGAAAGGACAGAGCAGAAATTCATTAGTAGCAAGGCTGCCCTTCATCAAAAGTACCAACTGTTGTAAAAATGTTCAGTTAGTATTAACGAATTAACTCGTACTATAACATTATAAAATTGTCTATGTTACAGCGTGATAGCTTAAGATAGCTTAAATGTAGTATAACAATTTCGTGCCTTGTCTAGCACCACCTGTGATCCGTTCTTCCGTTGCCAGTGGACAGCTGACTGCAAGGAAAGGAGGTTCTGTCACACTTACGTGTGCTGCTACAGGCAATCCAGATCCTACCATCCTCTGGTCGAAAAAGGTACGGTCTACAAGTTTGGTTGAAGTTTCTTTAACAATTAGAGTTAATATGGAAACAGTATCCATTTCGGTGTATTATTTCCAAAGAAATCGTTGTCTGAAACGTTTTTAAAGATAAAGTACGATGGAAATTCAAAGGTCAGCTCTTTTAAGAAAGCGAGTTAGAAAAGTACCACAATATTGTAATAAAATAAAATTATATTGTGAAATTTAAATCATGAAGTGCAATTTGTAAGATATAAAAATTAATCTTAGTTGGTATACGCCGATGGGTGACAAACACATAAACGACTATAAAGTGTAAGGGATCATTGAAACACTATTCTTAAACAGGGGGAAAAATGGTCTATGTTAAATTATTTTGAAATCACGATTCAACTAAAATTATATTGAAGACTCTTGGAACAATTGGAGAAATTTTAAAATAGTAATAAATGTAAACAAAACAATACTTTTCCGAATGGATTATATTTTCAAGGCCTTTCAAAACCAAAGGTTTCATCATCAGGAGACTCCACAAATACATTTTTGATGTGATTGATATTATTTTACCATCTATTTACTTAACCCTTAACCCCCTCAGGTATGAAGTTAAAGTACCAAATTTAAATATATATAATTTCTTTTCCAACATTTACATACATGTTTACAATAAATAGGAAAGTTACTGACCAAAATCAAGTAGCTGGTCAGTATAACAAATAAACAATAGGCCTATACAAATAAACTGTTTATAGCTTGCTCTCACATAAAACAACTAAAAACTAAAAAGTCAACAGACTGCTTTCCGCGACGTCTGCACAACAGTACAAACAAAACTACAACCAAAAACATACGTATATCAGACGTAGTTATTATTATAATTAATATTAATATAATATTAATATTATAATAATAATTAATATTAATATAATATCAATATTATAATAATAATTAATATTAATATAATATCAATATTATATTAATATTATAATAATAATTAATATTAATATTTAATATTATTAAGTGGTTAATTGGATAAAATTCAATTTCCTTTAATTTTTATTTTTATTGAAAATGGTATAATTAATAAAATTAAAATTGATTGAAAAAATGCCATAACCCCCCCTAATTTATTAAGGATTGACCGTAAAATTGCATATACAAATAAAAAATATCATTCAGGTTGAATGTAGATTGGAGTAACCATAGGGTTTGCTGGAGTTGAAGTTGTCTGGATCTGACAAAATGTAGGGTTCAGTTATATTAATAATTAACAGTATAGTAATAATAATTGAGAATCCTATTAAATTTTCAATTGAGAAGTATGGGTGAAATGGAATTTTATCAATGTTAGATTTAATTCCAATTGGGTTATTTAATCCTGTTATATGAAGGAAAATAAGTGAATAATTGTTATTATGGCAATAATAAATGGTAAAAGAAAATGAAATATAGAGTGATTAGTAGAAACTAATTAGACAATGTAAAGAATTAAAAACGGTTTAGAAAAAAATACAAATATACAATCTTATGTACTAAAATCATAAAAGAATAAAAAAATATATAAACAAATATATTAAAATGATTGAAAATTTAATTAATATATTACATAAAATTACTTAAAAATATCAGAAAAATTACATACATACGATAGAACATCCACCCACTCTAAAACAAACATTCACACGCACACACTACTATGATTATGATAATTTTACACAATCAGGTTAAAAATGATGTAATAATGATGTAAATAACGTAATAAGTGGTTGCATAAAACTTAAATTAATATTGCACGTACTGATGTATCTACATGGCACCACAAGGCGACAGCGGTAACAACGGGTTAAGAAAAGAAACTTGCAACAATAACCAATATTTCAAGAAAATATTTGGTTATTGTTGCAAGTTTTCATGTCTTAACGATACTTAACTAACTTCTTTCCTAATCTAAATGGGATATATGATTCAAGTAAAGATAATATTCTTTGATACTCCTACAAACACTGATGAGAATGAAAGGTTTGTAAGGGTATGATGTTGCTAGGACAGCGGACATCTCTACAAGCCCGGTCTGTCAGTGACGCTGGACCGAGTGGACCGGCACCACGCGGGCATCTACCAGTGTACGGCCACCAACGGTGTTGGACCTCCAGCATCCGTCGAGATCAAACTGGATGTTCTGCGTAAGTTACCTTGACAACATCTAACAGGAATGTGCACTATGTGACCTATGACCACTGTAAATAAAGTAATAAGACTGGTTCGATATTCCTTTTTATTTACAACTAGCGGGCCCGGCGCGCTTTGCTGCGCATTTCAATAATTTTTTGCAAAAGTTGCCCGCGGCTTCGCACGCAATTTCCGTTGAAAACAGTACACTATATTCACTTATTCTTTTTCTATCACATTCTAAACATTGCTGAGATAATTGATAGTCGTTCCATCGTGAGCCTCTTGGGCGTTATTATGAAGGTATGTACCATATTCCTGCCTCTATCTAGCTGTTACCCACGGCTTCGCACGCAAATCTTAAGAACCGAAGTCCTTATATTACTTAGTAAATTTTTTTTTTTTACTATAATAAATTTTAGATTAAATTAGTTATATCTCCGATGCCACGATTGAGCTTGCTTTGTTGTCTCGATCGAGAGAATATGTACACACGGAGTTTTGAGAACCATACTTCTGTCAAAAAAAACAACTAAGGTTGATTTTATAACATTCTTTATATTTGTAGCAAACGTAAGATAGTAATTATGATATCTGCATTACTCTTCTGATCAAGCATGAGCATGGTTTATATTAAATAAATATTGCAGTTAAAGGTGAATTTTTACGTCAAATTTGAATTGTATTATCTGGATAGTAAAGTCTATGTTTAACAGTGATTGCAAAAACAGTTTAAACAAAATTTGTCGTTTCTCCTAAGCTTACTCTATGCTTTAAAACTATAAGTGTAATATATGTTTACAAAGAACAGCTGATTAAAAATTTGAAAAGACGTTAACATATGTTTGCTGCAATGCATTTCTTATGGGGTATTTCTGTAACCAGTGGGGCGGAATCCTGAATCGGGAAAGGGATGGGCATAGCTTATAAAACCTTCTCCGTGGAAAAAATACATATACGTACAAATTTTTCATCATGATCGGTCCAATAGTTCACGATTCCATAAAGGACAAACATACAAACATTCATTTTTATATATATATATATATACTTATATATGAACGCTATCGTCAAAACAAGTTCCCTTGGGAATATACATACCTACTGCTTTAGAGTGTTTTCGTAGCTGTACTGAAAGTCCGAAACTGGAGTGTACTACAGCTGGTCGGTCATATTTGGTTTTCTGTTTTCTACAGCTTAGGGAACAGGAGAAACTCAAAAGAACTCAATTCAGGAGAATAGGGTGATTGAGGTACCACAGGGATATGTTTCTGTTACAAAAACTCAGTAATTGAGAGTGCAGTGTGGCAAGATGCATTGTCATAATTCAGCATCCAGTGGTTGTTGATGAAATTGCTCTTAGTCCTAAAATGACCGTTGCGCTACCACTGGAGTACATGATATGCTGGATGTGTAAGGTTAGAGGTGGGGGGCCGATTCCTGTCAAGATCCTCGTAGAAGGGATATGGGCATTACTTTTAGTCGTGTCTTTTTTGCACTAGCCCCTCCACTCTAAACAGGCAGAGGGTGGCCTGCCCTTATGTGTAGGCTAGCAAAAGCCCTTAACACTCAGGGAGCCCCACTAACTCCAAAAGTCATCCCTCGCAATAGACTAGCCCTATCGATCTACCCTTGCATCCAAATATCTCGAAATTTCCAGTTAGTGATGTTCCGCATCCTGGAAATCCGTGCCCAAATCTAAGTAAAACATCCGTCTTTGCTACTCCCTTTGATGGCTAGTCTCTGACTACTTCATGACTAGCGCATGACTACTTACTGTAGCCTTTCAAGGATTTCACGATAAACTTATTGATTTACATTGTCCTCCAGTCGATGCCCTTGGAATAAAAGAAAGAAATCAGCATGGAAAGATGAAAGAAATTTCACTTTGAATTTGCTCATTCTTGCATTTCCTCCGACGAGGTAAATTGGAAATGTGCCTTCTTCACTATGACGTTTTATTCTGGGTCATACTAAAAAATCCAAGATTTGGACAGAGTGTTTCATAAAATCAGCATATCTTTGAATTTGTCCCAAGAAGATCTTAACAAACTTCAATTATTTTATCTCTCTTATTTTTGGAACGCACAACAAAACTTGTTTTGATAGGAGTTTGTTTACAAGTCAAATGGCAATAATATACTAATGAAATTAATTCTTAATGTTGATCAGCCTTTATGGCTAAAAACATCACTACTTGTAAGAGTTATCAGTGCTAGTTTTGTAGTCAAAGTCTTATTACTTTATTTACAGACCTCGTATGAATTGGAAAATTGTCAGAGAAGATAGAATATACTATCAGCAGGGTTACTTTGGGTTTAGTTTGTAAACCTTTTGCAATAGACACCTAATAATAAGGCAGAATTTCTTTAAGTAGACAATTATAGTTGAATTAAATTCTACATATAGCGTAGCTAAGGTGGGAAGGGTTGATTCAATGTAAATGTTGAGTTTAGCTTAGGAGAGCGTCTAGAATCTGACACTGTCACAGGCTTGAATTCTAGAATCTGGAGTACTTTTTGTCTGAATAGATCAAAACTCGGTTGCTCCAGCATGCCTAGAGATCGCGCCTAAAATATCGTAGTGCACTCAATTGTGTACCTGATGAGACAGTGCGAATACCTCTTCATTTAGTTACACTATATTTTGTAATCTAAAAGGGTCTCTGTCTGATGTAAGGGGTTAATTTTGAGGCTTCTCTGTCGCCAAATTTTTTGGACCTCTTCAGACGAACATAACTCCAGATTCCAGGAGTTAAGTCTGTAACAGCGTCAGATTCTAGAGCCCTAAGACAGTTTCCGCAAGAGCCTAATGTGAAAGTTAAGTGGAGCGAAACTGAACATCCACATTGATTTAAGTTATTAAGTACGACGTTTGGTGTGTGAATTAATGTTTGTAACCAATCGTAAACGTATCCCTGTAGCTAGAAACATTAGTTCAAGATGTGGATTAAGCTTTAGTGGCAATAAAAACAGTTAAAAGTAGTGAATAATAACATATAATTAGGCATGTTTATTAATTCAATGTTAACTGGAATAATTTAATATTACATAAATATGGAAATTGATCAAAATAATCCCGTAATAACAGAAGCAATTTTTGGAGTCACATACGTAATTTTATAAGTTCAATAAAACTATCCCTTGCATGGAAATACATAAAGAATCAAATAAATATCAAAATAAGCTGAAACTGAAGGGAACGGAATAAAATCGTGTTATTAAAGTGTGAGTGACTTCTGAGAACTGTAACATTATTTCTTGGGGAAATTCCTTTCGACGCATCAGTGAATATTTCCAAATAATTTGTAATTCCAATGCTGAGTTTAGCTTCACTACACCTTCCACTCAGTCTAAAAGTCTAAAATCTCAAACTGTCACAAATTTGACTGCTAGAATCTGCAGTCCAGACCCGTCTGAAGATATCCAAAATAGTTGACAACGAAGACGCTCAAGACGAAATTTTGCTTCGTTTCGACGTCAGAGCTCAACTCAACATTTGCATTGAACCAACCCTGCCCGTTATATATATGTTAGGTATAATTTGTCATGTTCTGCTGTAGGCTATACATTCTTAAAATGAAGTAAAAATCTGTTTTCACTTGGAATTGCTGAAAATTCGATAATGTTACCACATCGGTTGCAGATCCGCCTGAGATAGAAGTCGACCAAGGATGGGTGAACGCAGCTGAAGGCAGCCAAGGGAAGCTGATCTGTACAGTATATGGCAACCCTACCCCTAATGTTAGTAGTCACTTGAAATTTACAAATAGCGTTTGATAATTGTTAAGTAGATAGGTTATAAAATGAAATAAATATATTAATCTATAAATTAAACCTCCCACACTAGTGGTCTTGATTTCGAAAATATGATCTGAAAGGTAACAGGTTATGTATATTTATTATCACAGAAACGATTTAATTGCGACGTTTCGTAAACTGACATCTGTTATCTTTTTCGTGGGTAAATTAAGGTTTAAGTATGTTTGGTTAAGACCTTAATTTAAGGTTAAGACGTTATTTAAGATTGTAAGGTTAAGATCGTAAAGAGTAAAAAATTTATTTACGATCTCGAAGACAAATGTAAGAAGTATTTGCATGAAGATAGCCCCAAAATTTGTACAAAAAAGGAAAAAAAATTAAAAAATATAGGTCTTTATGGTGAGTTGTTTCTTGAAATTTTTAAAGGATTTTTTATATTTGAAATATTTTACACATATTAAATTAAGTATTTCAAACATGGATTGTAGAAAACGTTACTGGTTTTCGTGTCAGTTCATCATATTCGTCCAACACTGTCATGTTTTTGTCATGGAATTGCACTTGTTACTTCGTTTTTTTAAAACTTATATACAGAATGTGAATGGAAATTTCGGTATCGGGCTTAAAGATGTGATAGGTTGCATTTTGAGTTTTCTTGATTGGTTACGGATGCTATGTGGAACTATTTCAATCACCAAATTTACAGATCTCAAACTAAATAATAATAAAAAAAAACATAATTCTTAGGATGAAATTGATGGGTGTAATGACAGTTATACTTTGCTATTTGTTGTTTTAGATTGTACTAGTCTAAAATATCTTAAATTTATAATATATATAAAAAAAACTGGAAATGTGCTCAAAAGTGACAACTGTGTCATATTTTCATCAAGAGTACTTCGGTATGTTATATAAAAATGTGGACTTGCATGAACTGTAACGAAGCAACAGTAAATAGATTGTGAAATCATAGAACTTACAACATGCCAAATCAAATACTTTTGATATTAGGAACCGCTTTATGTTTAAAAATCGTTCGAAATGACTCTTAACCTCCCCTCTCCTAAGTGCAATTTTGGGGTATTTTGTATTTTGAAAATTATTTTTCTGAATTATTTGGGGTCAAAATATGGGAATTTTCGTAAGAAGGTAAGTTTCTCGAGTCAGCGGAAGGGTGATCTGCCTCTCAGTGTATTTAAACAATTAAAACCACCATAATAACAATTTTACTGTAATGGTAAAAAGTTCTATTTCTGTCTTAGATTGGTGGTCTACCGTAACCTCTAGGCAACTTATATGAATGTTAGTTAAAAAATATAGAAAAAATGAAATTTATTTACATTCTTCTACAGCTAAATTTTAAGATATACCTGTATGGTAATGCCAATGGCGTTTTAAGTCTCAATAACTAAAAATTAATGTTACATTTAACGAAATATTAAGCGAAAGTATATCGTAAATACATTCTGCCTGAAGGGTCTTCAAAGTTGAAGTCAACGTAGCAAAAGCAACAAGAGACGTCCAGGGCTCATTAAGGGCTCTCGGTGACTTAATACAAGAGAAGGGCTTTTTGCAGCAAAAATAGCGATACAACCAACGGAAATTTTATCTTTCGTGACGTCTTCTAGAATGTTTAGTGCTTTGCCACTCACAGATACATTTTACTCAATCGTTACTACTGTGGGGGATATTTTATAAGGTAAATATATTGTTATTGCTGCACTAACCATTTTTACTGTTGATTTAGTTAGCGTTTGTGTAATAAACATTCCAGTACTGCATTTCTAAATATAAATATTCCAAGTACCGAAAAAGCGAAAATTCGTAAGCATAATCAAACTTTGTATAAGGAAAATAATTTTAAGATTTTACTTACTTTAAATACGCAATGTATTCATTGAATCATAATTTAGGCGATGGAATAAACTCCATCTATAACACTTGTTATCTTCTATTTGGAATATAAAGTGCTTCCAAAGAAACAGTTAACCCTACAAGTGTTGACAATTTCATAAAATAAATTGTTTAACGATGCAATTAGAAATTACAACGAATAGGATTTCAAGTTCCCACCACAATTCCTTAATTTTGGGGAAGAATGTTGATTACTATTTTCATCAAGTTGAATTCCCGTTTTCTTTCTTAAGCATTGTACCTATAAGACTAAATAAACGGTTAAGCTGTAAGTTAATTGTCAGATATTATTTCAAAAACATACTCAACCACTTAACTGAAATCTCATATGTCATCAACATCGATATGTACAAAAGGAGATATCCTTATTGACCGAGTGACTTTTTAACGTCTAGCAGAAACCAAAAAATAGAGACATACAATTTGCATTTATATATATATATATATATATATATATATATATATATATATGTACAGTATATAAATAATAAAGGAAAAAGTGAATGTTAGAACTCTTACATTGGGGTAAGTTTAGTACGCGTTATCAATATTTTATTGAAATAAAGTTTATTTTAACATTACCAGGAGATATCTTAAAAGTTTATGATGTTAAAATATTTTATCATTAAATTGCAAATGAAGGAGGAAATAAAGAAATATACAGTAATAATTGTTAGTATAACACCAACATGTTAGTCGTGCACGCATTTGGTAGAGGGATAATTTTCATGCTTAATCAGAAAAACTAGCTTTTAGTGAAACTGGTAGAATTCCCCTAAGAGAGAAAACAATAAACAACACCTTATACACACTAAAAATGACCATCAAGCACCTAATGGTAGTTACATCAGCCAAAGAGGTAAAGAAAACGAGTCTTCATTTTAAGCTGAATCTCGGTGGCTGACGCCGATTGTACTTTTAGTTGCGTGCTTGATGTTTATTCTCAAGTGCATATAGCTTACAAACAAGGGAAATAAAAATACATAAACCCAATAATTTGATTACCCTTTGAAACTCTTCCATTTCAATACTACTTACCTATAGACCCAATGAAATGCAGAATTTGAGTATTTGCTATACACGTTTGACTATGTGAGTACACATTTGTAATGGACTAAAGAATAAAGTGATATACACTCGAAAGGGTAACAGGATTTCGGACATTTGTCATGTGTTATAAAAGGTATAACATCACGTTTCGAGGATTGGAATATTTCCTCTTCGTCAGGTAGGGAAGGTATTAATACATACAAAAACAACGAACAGAATGATGTAAAGAAGGGAAATAAAAGGGTTCAAATGAGAATAAGACAATAATGATTTATTCCTTCAAATAAATACCAAAACATGACAAAATAAAATCTTAAAAATAGCCTAATCACACTACTGGACGTGTGATTAGGTTTGAACAAAAATAAAATAAACTTGATATAGTACTTTTTTAGTTCAGTTAGATTACATGCTGGCCACTCTCCGAGGTGCCTGAAACTAGAAATGAACTAAAAATAAGAATACAAAAAAATATTACCAATATAAAGGTAATTCTAACTACTTTTTCCATATAATGCCAGGAAAATTATACAATATTAACAGTATAAACGACATAACAATTCATATCCTCCTTATACAATTCGAATAAAAAACAACAATTAAATTAAAAAGCACAGCAAAAATAGTATATTAAAAAACAAATCAACATTATAAACATATAAATAAGTTCTGTAATATACAAAAAGATCATTCACTATTACACTATTGGATACATTCAAATATATCAAAAAGCTGCTTGGAGTCCAATACAAGCGTTGTCACTGATGCAAGTCCCAAGCACAAATCACAAGTACGAGGATCACAATCACACATTACACTAACACAAGCACTAAAACCCAGCACCCCCTGCCTACTTTGACTGGAGAGGCTGGTTCAGAGCTGGCCTCCCCTTCTTCCGGGACGACTTTGAGATGCAGTGCCCTAATTCTTCCTCATGGATCTCGATAGGAGGCGGCCCCTACTCCCTAACCTTACCCATCCTGAATATCCTGTCACTCCGGAAGCAGCGCAAAGGTGCAAGGACTAAGTGCAATTTATAAGCTTCTTGTCCTAAGAGTGAAAAAAATAAAATAAAAAACAGGCACTAACACTACAGTGGGTACGATATCCACTTGATAATCCACGACGATATTCCACAAGTGGATTAGGTATACACTTGTTGGATAGCTAAAGTTTGCTATGTTGATCCCATTACCACGATTGCTCTCTACCTGATTGTGTCCTACTGTTGCTACAGATGATCTGGTACCACGAGGGTGCAATGGTGGTAGCCACCAAACGATATTCCACCGACACCATCGGGAACCGCCACATACTCACCATTCAGCCCGTCCACCGCTCCGACTTCGGCAACTTCAGCTGCGTTGCCGAGAACCCTTTGGGGCGTTCGAAGCACACCATTCAGTTCACAGGTAGGTCATTCATCTGTTCTCAACAACTTTAGTTCAACTTCATAGAGGAGTCTGTGTTACTTGAAATCTTCGAAAGGGATTACTTTTAGCTTCTGACGTCAACCTAACATACTCCCAATAAGAATATTTCGCGATCCGGATGCAAAGCAGAAGACTAATGTTCACGTGATTCGTGATTGCAAGTTACCCCGGTATCATAATTGGTTTATTATAACACATTAAAAGCTATAATGTATGGAATTTACTTGCTGCAACATTAACAAGGGTATTAGGATTTGGCATTAAAGGAGTTATTATGAATTACTGACACTATGATATAATGTAGGTTGTGTTTGACTCGTGCTACAAATACAAAACCACACATTACAGGGACGTGCATTGCTATAACACTAATGGGAGGGATGTTTTAAGGGCAGCACAGCACAGGCTCCGAGATTATGAGGCTCTGCCAGGTGAGGAACACAGGGAAAACAGTTTAAAACGAAATTAAAACTGTTCTAATAGGGGAACATTCTATAGCGTTGCTGAGTTCGCGGACCGTGAGCTCGAACTTTAAGGGACTGTCATATTTTAAGCTTTTAATTATATTTTATAGCGGTTTATTTCGTTTTATTAAGTTTAGTAATCTAAACTTATAATCTAACTATCCTGTTTATAATGTTACAGACCTAAATATATAGTTTATATTTATTTGGTAAATGCTGTAAGTTTAATCTGACTTAACATGTACTGGTTCTGTATAATTCAATTACACATATAATGTTTTATATAAATATCTGCTTAACTGTTATATTAAATTTATTTTTGTGCTCTAACCCATGCCCTTAGTAGGAGGATTAAATTAACCGATGCTATGCAATATAAAAAGTGTTTTTACAGCAATGAATATAATTATTACTTTTAATTATAAAGTAAAGCTAAATAGTATATCAGCCTGTACAAGAAACGATAGAAAAGTTACGATATAGACTAGACGGGCTTAATCTCTTGATTGAGTTTTTTTAAGAGGAGTAAGATGGCACCTTAGAAATACCTTAAGATTTGAAGAGGAAGATAAAAAATTAAGAGAATAATGCCCAACAATCTACAATGCAATAGGGATTTATATAGGGGACACATTTCAAGGATAAGGAAAGCCTGCTTGGAATAAATTGATAGTCTCAAAAGAGCTTCCCTTTTGGGAGGTAAAACAGATTTAGTATGCCAGAAGAGAGTATTACGTATTTTCTAACTTTGAGTATTGATATTGTGAGAAATCTTTGTAAAGTTGGCGCTAAAATCACGGATTAGTGGAAACTCTAATAAGTGGATAATAGATAAAGACCTTGTCTTATTGATAAAAGTGTTAAGTGAAATATGTGTTTTCTATACATCAATAGAGATCCTTGTGGCACTCCCCATTTAGAGTGGTTTTCAGTCAGACCAAATGTTGTCACATACGTTTACCTGGATACGAGATCACACGTACGAGTAAGAACTTAAATAATCGTGTGTATTTTTTTTTTAATTTCAAGTCTTTGCTTTTCTATATAAAAGTGTTTTATTTCATTATTTTCTGGTTTCTTTGCCGATAGTAAAATAATTGTTATAATTAATCTGTAGAGAATCATTTTGTTGACTCTGCCGAAAATAGGTTAATATCTGTTAGCTAAATTTGCGGTATACAGCAATTTACATTCTGTATTCACTATGACGTGGGACTGAAATTATGCTATCTACGAGCATGAACTATTTCACAATGAAATATAGATATCGAATTTCTAGAACAAATATACTTATTCAGTAGGAAAAGAACAAACATTATGAGAGTAAGAGGAAGTAATAGCTAATGTACGTCAAAATACAAATAATAACATATGAATGTTTTATACGTTTTATGCTTTCACAATTTCAAGTTTGGTTTAATTATATGAACTATCAAATATAAATCAATATTGAATTAGCCTAGAAGTGGAATTCTGATACTTTATTCTATACAGATGCGTACAGTATATGTCTACTTGTATTTTAAAATTATAGTAAAATTTGGAAAAAAATCATAGCGATTAAAAAAATGACGACGTTAATTTTGAATAGATTATAATAAAATAAACTGCAGTATAACTATCTGATACTAATATGATAGTTTGTGTTTTTGTGTGGCACTATTTAATGCCTTTGATTAGAAGGTAACTTTAGTAAGGTAACTAAGGTGGCTAAATGCCTTTGATTAGTAAACTAATTAACAGATATGAGAATCAAGTTTACGTGAGTTAAAAAGAGAATAAATAACATGTACAATGTAAATACTTCAGCCACTGAGGAGACTAGACATTCTTTAGTGTCATAAGATAGTGGTAATATAAACAATCGTATATAGACGGAAACGAGCAAACTTTTCAATCCAACTTTTCTACTTCAACGATGGGCCAGGTCGGGCGAAAAATTGCAGGATTGACTCAACAATCCTTTCGATTGCAGGCGCTCCGAGATATTTCGGTGTGGGTGACACACAAGTTCGACAGTAAAATCTCGAGTTCTATCCAACTCGTGATTTGTGCTTAGCAGAAATATTTTAGTTTTCTGTTTTCGCATTCACCAAATACACCAGGTCCTTAGGATGGTGCAATCGGACGGTGACTTTGTGTTTCAACTTGTATTTTTATATTAAATTCACAACCCTTTAGTTAATATTCCTGGGCACAGAAAAAGAAGAAACAATTTTTTACAACTCCGTATGATTAGCAGTATTTAAAGTAGAAATGTTAGGTTTTTATAACAAAATAAAATAAGCTGAAAATAAATTAAATGAATGATGTTACCTTTTTACAATATGTACATGAGATATGTAGAAGGAGACGATTTTTATTTATAAAACTTAATTTCGATATGAAAATATATTTAGAAACATATTGTTTACTTACATTAATAACATATAATTTCTTAATGTTATGAATGAACAAAAAGGGGTTACTCCTTTTTTGTATTCAGGGATTAGCTATAAATTGAACATATAATATTATTTTCCAATCACAAAATCAATTCCAGTAGGACGTACCTGGCCTGAATTATTTACTAAGTATCAAATTAATTTCACTATTACTGAAATGTTTAAGTTTCAACTGGACAATTTGTAAGTGGTAAAAATACAGCCAAATGTGGGGTCACGGAAAAAAGGTGGATCCAGTTAAAATAATAAGTAAGGCTTTAATAAGGATAAATTCTTTGCACCAAAGGTTATACAAAGTATTATATTTTTAAAAATATACTATGATACATCTAAATAATAAACGACTTCCGTTCAGGTCTGCTCATTCATGTAAGGTGTCACAGTTGTGAGTGGAATGTTGATTCGTTGCAGATACCAGGGATCCTTGCTGCGTAGATGATATTTTTTATATAAATCCATAAAAGAAGTCCAAAGATGTATAGGAAAATTTATAATGATCAATTATGAATCTAATAAATTCTTATCACTTCAAAGTTCTCTAGAAATAATTTTTAACTCCGGCAACAAATCAATTAATCGTTCAGTTTAATTTCTTTAAATAACCACTTTGTTTTCCAATTCAATCCGAGGAAATTAAATGTGAGAAGAAAGTGAAGAGTTTCTCTTAATATTTCCTCCAACTTGGCAGAATTGATTGTAATAAACTAAGGAAGATGCAATATTAGGTTGATATTATTGTAACCTTTAAATGTGTACATTACATGTTCTAGGGACTAGGATCAAAGTATTCACCATCATGGCATTGAAAATAAAGCTATTGAAATAGTCCTCATGGTAGCAATTGTCAAGTATTTCTATATAACGTAACCGACCTCTACATCCATATCCAAAAACCACCCTCTGTTCAAAAGTTAGTGTATGAATATGTCGTATATGTTGAAATATGTCGAGTTGTAAAAAAGATAATTGTCCCTAAAAAGACCAAAAAAGTTGAAACTTGGTAAAAAAACGCCCTTCTAAAACTCGGATAAGTCCGCTGGTACGCTTGGTAAGCTATTTAGTTGATTTTTATATACCTAGGGGGGTAACAAAAAGTGTTTGGAATACTCATAAAATCTCCAAAGCATTTTGTAATAAACAATGTTTTATATTCGAATGGGTTTTTAAAAATATTGAGTATTTGAAAATATCATGAAATAAATTAATAAAATTTATGTTTCCACAAATTTTACTTGCTGAGCTAGAAGTCGAAAGATTGATCAAACGATGATTACATGATCTACTCATCTACAGCTTGAATCATAGAATTCATTCATGCAGATAGTTATCACTTGGGGAAGCATGGTATTGCTGCATACCACAGCGCATAACAAAGTAAAACATTTGAAATGAGAAACGAATTAAAAAAAAAAAAATAAAAAATAATTTAGAATAATTCAAAATATACATGCACATATATGTTCAAGATTACAGACATTCATGAATTAGTAACAAATTTGTAAACCGGAGAAGACAATTTTTATCTAACATTTGTTATTTCGTTAATGTTTGGCAGTGAAACAATTTGTAATTTGTCATTTTAATTTGTCACCTAGGGCACTCATATGCGATCTGTTTATTTACTGTTTCATTATGAGCAGATTATGTTTATAACAAACTTCTCCTTCCCAAGAGGGTTTTGCAGATTATCTTATGAAATGACCACTCACATCATCTAGTTCAAGAATATTCAGTCCGTGTTTAACTGATCTTGTGGCACAGGCAAGCCTGGAAAGCTGAGGATCATCAGTTCCCCGTACAGTTCGTCCACCCAAAGCTACAACCTGGTCTGGCAGGTGGACAGTGCCTCCCCTCTCGAGGAGTGCAGAGTCACCTACAGGAAGATCATGGTAAGTCCAACTTTACACTGCATTTAACAAAAGAAAAAGTCACCTATTCACCATTTGCATTCGCCAAGAAATTCAAACGTCGTATTTTATAACGTATTACGTTTTAACACTCATCCAGGGTATGGAATTCTGTCAAACATATAATGGATTGTAAATTATAAAATTAAAATCTTTAGAGAACGTGTTTAAAAAATTGATTTTATTTACGGGAAACATTTTTCAGAAAAATAAACAAACACGTATTTCTGAAATATTATTAATGTTATTATTTTGCTAAATCTTTTAGTTCATTTAAAAAAAATGATCTCCTACAGGAAGATCATGGTAAGTCCAACTTTACACTGCATTTAACAAAAGAAAAAGTCACCTATTCACCATTTGCATTCGCCAAGAAATTCAAACGTCGTATTTTATAACGTATTACGTTTTAACACTCATCCAGGGTATGGAATTCTGTCAAACATATAATGGATTGTAAATTATAAAATTAAAATCTTTAGAGAACGTGTTTTAAAAAATTGATTTTATTTACGGGAAACATTTTTCAGAAAAATAAACAAACACGTATTTCTGAAATATTATTAATGTTATTATTTTGCTAAATCTTTTAGTTCATTTACTCATGGCTGGTTCTTTGTTACCAAAATACATATGCATATACGTATGGATTTACACAATTGTGAAAATAAATTTGTTTGCTTGGGAAATACACAAAGGATATTGCCACTAAAAGCGAAAATTCAATTTTCATGCCCTAAGCCACAAAGCGTTTGAGTAACACTAGTAGAAATTGTATCTTTGGTTTAAACGTGAAAAGATTTTTACAAAGATAAAAGTAAAATGTTATGATTAAATTCTGGAAGGGAGTTTAATACATGGTTCTTAGTGTTCTTAGGCTTGTATAATTATCATTAGAAATGATAAAACTATGTTAATCAAAATGACCTTAAGTTAATCAAAATACCTTAAATATAGAGCAATATAACTACCACAGGGGGTGATATGGTCTAATATTTTCTTGACGTTGCTATGGTAAGGTTCCAATCTACTTGTAGAGGGTGATTGCTCTTTGGGGCTTCTTAGCCCTAACTTTACTTGGTAAAATAAACCTGTCTAGTTCGGGAAGTACAACTGACTTGTTTCTCTGTTCAGATCAATGATTCTCACCAGCAAGTTGGTGCATGGCTGGAGACCACCTTCAAGCCTCCAACCTCGGCGGGCCGCTCCTCCCTCAGCTTCTTGATCTCGGGCCTGGACTCTTCCTCCGTGTTCCAGGCGAAGGTCCAGGTCCGTAACCGCTACGGCTGGAGTGACCTATCCGATCCACATCAGTTCTACACCCGCGGGGCCGACCATGAGCTCTTCGGTGAGTTTCGGGAACGTTATTGTGATTTAGCAATCCTAACTCGAGATCATGATGATGAACCAGGATTACATCCAGGCTCTAAATATTCTGCTTCCTCTTGAGCAAAAGGTATCCTAGGTCAAAGGGGTTTCTATCTGGTAGGTAGTAAAGACTATGGTTAGATTGTTTTTATCTTGGAATTTTAGCTAATTATCGGAAACAATCTCACACCAAAGTCCTAGAGTATCCATCAGCTGAGTCCGAATCTGGGTGATAATATTCCATGAAATTCATTAGAAGGATAAAGCAGATACAAGAGAAGGTGTGGAGGATGGAGAGATCGATGTATAGTATTGTGTTCACTTGTCAGTAGACAGCCTACTTGATATTTCCCACAGCAGTAACACCCGAAAGAGTTTTGAAGATACCCTGACAACATTTCAGTATAATGGAAGTGTGACTAAAGTCTAATTTAGAATTCTTAGGTCCTTGATGGTAAAGTTTTTACAAACTAGACAAGAAAATGTTTATCTGACCCATCAAAATTAATTCACAAGGGCTTCAGGAGTGTGATCACATGATGGACACAACTGTCTAGATGTTAGCCATCCTGTATTATCAAGAACTCAGTGTACTCGCGGCCAACTTGAATGTTAAACTTCATTTTAGGACTTATTTTTAGTCTAATTATGAGAAACGTTTCATTATAAAAATAATTGTATGCATCCAAACGCTTTGTAGTTGTTTAATAAAAAAATACCTTGAATGATTTGTTACTTTGTTGTTTAAATAAAAATTCCAGAATTAACAAGAAATGCTGAAGTACTTTCACGCAATTATTTTGTACTAGGATTATGAGAGAGACATAACTTCTAAGGTTTAATTAATACGCATTAAGATTACTTAATATTTTCCAATATCTTTATCATTGTCCTGAGACAAAAGACCAAAATTAAATAATAGTTTAAATGTAATTAAGAAGTATTCACTTAAACTTTAGGTTAAATGGTTAGGTTATGCTAGGGTAGGTTTAGTTAGGTTATCAAATACAATTTAAACCATATTTTTAAAACGAGACATCCCATTATTCAAGGACCAAAAAAGGGCGTAAATATGTTAGAATATTAACATTTTTGATATGGGATAAACCTCAAGATTGTTGTATAGTATCTATTCTGTGGCTTCCAATACTTTTTAGAATTAAATGTTTAGCCCGGCCAGTTTTTCAAGAATACCAATTAAATTGCTATTTCCACTAAACGTTGATAAATTTTACAAATTTAGAAAGTATTTTATTAACAAAATTAAAATTTGAAATGCAGATTCATCTCGCGTATTATTTTGGATTTCGTTTCTCGGCATAATACGTAATAAAGAAGTCATTAATGAAATAATTTTGAATTATAAATATTGAAATACAATCGATAGATTATTCCAGGAAAGTAAAGAAGAATAAATAATTACTTCCCTTGAGTTATTTCATATATATGTAGCAACTAAGTAATAAGATGCGGTATTTAACTATTTTTATATTTAGAGTAATCATTAAATATTTTGCGTAGTTTTAGATTTTAACTGAAAGTAGTGTTTTTCCCCATTTAGAGAACAACGTTGAACATTTGTCTTCCAAATGTGGAGATCTAGGAAGCAGTTTCCACTTGGTCCTGGCCATCGGTCTCCTTAGAATTCTGTAACAGACAGGATCCATCAGGTATGAAATGTCCTTCGAACTGTGTTTTGGTGTATAACTGTTTTAATACTATTAGTACGTTACGTAAGAGAAATAGAGGATTATAACTTTGCTTTTATTAGGATGATGGTAAATATTCAATATTGCTTTAGTTCAAGTAAAGGAAATGTTTAAAACTGTAAAGGGGATTTAAATACTTTATATGAAAATTGCCCATAAATAATATAGTGAGAATGATAGATAAGGACCTATATGTATTTAAATTTATGTTTGTCGTCATTTACCACTTTTATATGAATGTTTATCTAAATTGTCTGTTTTAAGTAATAAAATTTTAACATGCAAAAGGTGAATTATAGAGGCTTTCCGAAAAAGAATACCGAGATTTCAAACGGCCGCTGCCTAAAAACTATTCAAGGCAACTAAACGTTTTGAAGGTCAAGTTGAAGATAAAAGAAGTTTTATTTTAATCTCTTAATACGTGATGTTCAATAAAAGTCAAGGTCAAAGTCAAGTCTTTTATTGCCGTTGATAATAATACAATTATGTGGCAAAGGTCATACCGAATAAATCTAAAATTTTTACATTCGTTCACAATACCACATTCAGACATACAATCGTTACATTCATCCATACCACTTACTCGCCAATTCTCTCCACCGCCAACACCAGTGTCAGTCTTCTAAATTGGAGGTCTCCCAACTATAATTCAAAAACTCGTCGACGCTATAGAATGCTTTAGATGCTAAAAAGCGCTTCAGACGAGTTTTTAACGCCTTGGGCGTTTGTACTTTTTTCATGGAATCAGGCAAACTGTTGATGAAACGGACACCTGCCTGCGAGGGCAGGTGTTCATAAACCACCGTTCTGTGTCGCCCAGAAAGGTAGTTGTCTCTGCCTCTCGTTTCATATTCATGCACGTCACGGCCCCTAGTCAGGGCACATTTTGACTTACAGAATAAAACTGCCTCCAAGATATAGAGACATGGCAGAGTCAACAGCTGCAATTTTTTGAAAGCAGGTCTGCACGACTCTCTGAAGTTCATGTTGGCGATTGTTCTGATCGCTTTCTTTTGAAGCCTGAAAACTCTCAAAATTTGATTGTTTGAACAAGCTCCCCACAAAATCACTCCGTAGGAAAGGTGTGGGTAAATCAGGCCGTAATACGCCGCCATCAGCACCTGACTTGGGAAGTATTTGGCTAAAGATCTTAAAACATAAACGCCAGATGCTAATTTTGAACAAACTGAATCAATGTGAACATTCCATGTCAAACCTCGATCAAGGTATATACCAAGGAATTTGGAGGAGTAAACTTCTTCTAATGTGGAGTCTCCCAGCATGACGGAAGGTCCACACCCAACGTCCATTGACCGCAGGGCGAAATTCAGAAAATTAGATTTTGTGGAATTTGTTGTCAGGTTGAGGCTATGAAATTGTTGAACGCAGTTGTTAAGGTCAACAAAAGCTTTTTGTTCCAAAACTTCTTTTGATTTTTCGTTAAAACAGAGAGTCATGTCATCAGCATACTGCACGAGATTCCCGTACAGAAGTGATGACTCGATGTCATTGACATAGACCAGAAAAAGGATTGGACTGAGGATGGAGCCATTTGTTGGAGCCAATATAAGGTCCATTTGTTGTTCTGCAAATATCCAAGCAGTATTTGATTACTCGGCTAGTGTTATGAAGTCACGGTTGCGATCGCTTTCGACGTTTGCCTATACAGAAAAGGTAGAGTACATTGCAAGCGAGGTCTGAGGTTCGATAGCTTGGAAATTTTGAAAATGGAATAGAACATTAGATTGATTAACCTGCTGATCAATATGTCACAAAAACAAATTCAATGCTTGTATTGAAATCAATTTAGAGAGCAGCTGTTTATGTTATCAAAGACATATTTCAAGGCTATTCATCAGAACCATTCATTCACTGTCATTTTTAACCAATAATTAATTTCCAAGATTTATCTAATTGCCTTCTAATTATATGGTGACGTTGAAAATCCACTATTTCCATATATGTATATTGCATTATACTTACTATAGTTTGTGGTAGCTACATACATTAGTTTTTAAAGCGAAATTAGTTTTGAATTTAATTGTTTGAAAATTACCAACAATGTTTTGTTTTAGGCTTCCTGCGGACGAGTGATTCGAAAGGCAGGATGCTCATTTTAAATTCAAATGGAAGCAGTTTAAGATTTGCGATCATTTTCCAGTCCACTTTTCAAGTGATGGATTTTGAGAAAAGAGAAGCGTTAGTGTATATAGTAAAATGTCTTCTATAGGACATGAGTAACTATACATCGTGGAAATGCACTTTCCCCTTCTTATTAAATTTGTAAACAATAACAAGTTTTCAGGTTTTATAAAAAACTTATTTTTTTCATTTGGTACTAGTACAATTTGTTACTTTTTTCAAAGCTAAGCATAGTACAAGTGGACAATTCACCCTCCAAAATATTGATGGTGTTTATTATTACAACAAAATTCAATCATTCTCTCTTTTTAATAAAATCAACATCATTATTTTAAAAGTGGCTTAGGACTTTGCTGTAATAATTAGTATTACTTACATTTAAAATGAAAATAGGAAATATTTATTTCTAAACAAAATACTGGAAACAAATATTTTCAATTGGGTACTTTTATTTACAAATACAAGATAAATAATTTATATATTACAATAGGATTTTTACTTTGAAGTGCCCATTGCTACCTACTTCCCAATTTAGGGAAAGGACTAAGGACAACATTTCAATCCATATTTACGTAGTATATTGAATATGTACTAAAAAATTTGATTTATTCTAATTTAAAAAACAAATTTAACAGGTGCAGGTTACTTTAATCATCCACCTTGTACATAATAATAATAAGCTATGTATATATTGTTGAAATAGAATAATATTTGTAGTCTGTGTTATACTTTCTTTGTTACCCCTCCCAGCCAATATTATAAAGCCAAATCGAGTTCTATTGTGGCTTGAGTTTAATGATTTGGACATTAATTAGAATTACCTGAACTTGTAAAGTAAGTTTAGAAATATAGTCGTATAGAACTTTCAAATGGTGGCAGCTTATTTTATTGAACAAAAAGTCGAACAAATTCAGAATGCCTGTTTATTTTAAACTAAATAGATTTGTTTAAAAATTTTAACTTTTAATATCAGTTTTCATGAAAATGTTGTAACGGTTTTCACGGTTCTCTAATGATGAATACAATGATCGATATTTTATGTTTCGATATGTTGTGTCTCTACGGAGTTGACTTAATCGTGTGAACTGCAACTCCTCCAACATTTGATCTAACTATATGAAAGATGGAATGTTCATTTTAAAACCCTTTATTGTCATGAACAGCATAGAGTCAGAAGAACTCTGAAGATAATTCTTATTATTAACATATCTATGAAAATATTCGTTTAATAATATTTATTTGCACTAAATTATACGCTTAAATGTATTTGTAGTTTGTTTTCAAGGTCGAAGGTTAAAATATAATAATAGATTTTCGATCATTATAAAAAATATTTTATGACGAAGAGAGTAGATTTCAATCCTCGAAATCTAGGATAAATTTTATCACATATAACAATGGGAAATGTCGGATATCATAATATCCTTGAATTTATGTTTGATCAAATCGATCATATCCGTTTAATGCTACTGATATGATTCATAGTATTTATAACGTGTTAAGTACATGTCATTATGATGTACACACACACACACACACACACACACACACACACACACACACACACACACACACACACACACACACACACACACACAGTACATAATTAAAACGACTCTTTTGTGAAATATAACATTAACACTGTAATTAACGTTTATCAAAAAAGTAATTTAGTTTATAAACTACCAACTGAATAAAAGCATTACTGAGCAGGATGATCCTTCAGCTAGTACCTACATTTAAAAGTTTCGTTACTTTCTTTATATAATTGAATAGTTCCTGGACAAAGGTGGTTCCAGGATGGAGGACCGCAAGTGCTGAGTCATGTTGGGTTTGCCGCAGATTCACTTTGCTCATTGTACACGTGAGTAGCTAAGTGATCAATCTACTACACATGAATGCTATTTAACTCACACGGGGGGGGGGGAGGGGGGTGGACTTTAAGTGAATAATTAAATCAACCATTCAGATAGTAATATTTATATACAGGTGCTTATATTATATGATGTTATTATACACTAAAGTTTAATTAAGGGACATTTCCCTACTTTTAATTGTCCATAAAAAATATAAATTTCAAAGTTTACCCGCCATTTTTCATCATGGTAGGCTACTTTAAAATTTCTTATGGATCGCTATATACTTTATTGCACTCATATAGAAGTAAAGTGTACGCCTAAATAATTACGGAACTATCCACAAACAATTTACAAGGGAATAACAACGCAAGGGAAGTTCGTTATTAGTAGTTAATTGAACACTAATCCAGTCAGTGTTGGGGTTGTTGGATTAAAAAAATGCTATTAAAATCCATTAGATCAAGTGCAAAACCAATAGAGGCTTTTGACCCAATGAATGTGAGCCCCAGGACTGAAACAAATTTATAAACAACAATCCTAGATGTCGTAGTTTTATTTGGGCTTTTTAACCAAATTTGAGCGGACGATCTAAAGAAACAATTTTAAAAAGAGCCCCTCGTGATATTTTAGGAAACTACTGCACGTACAAAACATTGATTCGGAACAAACTTCGCACGGTTGTGTAATGGAATAAATATAATATAACCGATAATAGTTCGTGAAACCCTTTGTGTCCAAAGAGGGTAGTGAAAATTACAGTACAAGTCACTTAATAATTCTGAATAATATACTGCGGATCTTAAATCTTAACCAAAACTGGTGAGGAGTTTTAAAATACATAGCAATCCAGAAGAGTGCAATTTGAGGTAAGAAGTCAGAGCCTGTTTTCAAATGTAAAATTCACTATCATAATTGCAAAGGTTTTCACTAAAATTAAAATATACGTTATATAAAATAGATTTTAAACAGGGTAGTTGTGGGCCTTTTTAGAGCATCTGGACAAGATCGGTTTGCAACCCTACTATGAATTTATATGCATAAAGGGATTTCTCCATCAATTTAAATAAACATTTCATGAAATATTTTTTAATTAAACATAGTTATTGAGCTCCTGTGTATTAAAAGTGTTTGGTTAGTCGAAAAGGACCAACATGTTTCACAAAGAATGCATATGTTTTCTCAGTCCCTACAATGCATAGATGGTAATATAAATTGGCATAAATAGTTCTCGGAGCAAATATTTTCCAAGTAATGTTGGGAACACTTACGCGTCTAACTGAAGAAAGCTGTAGCGAAAAACCCTATATAAATAACTGACATGGCAAGGAAATCTGGGAGTTCAGGAATAAATAGCAAAATCTCCCAAAGGTAAAAGCTAGCAAAAACCTATAGTAGTGGGAAACATCAAATGACTTGGAGCTTCTATTGGCCTAGATTGACCAGAAGCGCGTTTTATTTTATATTTTATTTTATTTAAAGAAGAAGCCGATCTCCTTTTATGCCTTATTCTGCCCATCCTCATGGGCCACTGGCCTGTGCGAGCATCTTATCAAAGGGGGAGAGTTAATACAGTACAAGGTCGATGGTACTGATGAAAAGTGCAACGGTCACAGACAGGATTCAAACCTGCGCTATCTCTCTAACTCAGACTCAAAGTCCAACGTCTTAGACCACTCGGCCATCGGCACTCCCACTTAGAAGTCGGTAACTCTGCTTGGGCCATTAGAGGTAGGAAATTCCGATTTTTCTTAAGGAAGTACGCAACTAGACACTAAGCCCCACTATTAATTTTTCCCCCTATTAGAATCATACATAAATAAAAGGATTTTAACGTTTTCTCAGTCATTTGGTTTCCACAACTCTAGTCACCAATAGTACAGTTAGATTCCTAATCCTGCAATTGCTTAGACCAACATTTTAAGAAATCCTCACAGACAATTTTGCACGATTGGATCAAAGTAGGAGAAACCCTTCCTGCCAACTTCAAGTCACACGCGCGGACATCGGAGCTGACTGTCGTTACGGGTGTTGCTTTCTGAGGCCTCACCGTGAAACTTCAGCTTCTCACATAAGTACTGTGGTTCGTGATGAATCAGTTCTTTCTGAGTCAAGCAGAATCCTGCAAATGGTGTTTGTTGGGAACTTTTTGTGGCATCTCCATAGTAGGACAAGTGATTATAGCAATGAAAAACAAAAGTGGTTGAATGTGCTTTTATGAAGCGATTTCTTTTAATGGCCTTCCCATAAGTGCTATTCCTACAGGCAACATAGCAATAATAAATTACTCTAATAATAAATTTCTAAACTAGCTGCAGTTATGTTGACTCTGGTAGCAGATCTTTGATTCTATGTCTTCGATATCGTAAGTAAAATGGTTAAGGATAGATAAGTCTTTATCAAAGACAATCCTGAATATCTTTTCTTTGGTGCAAACGTAAAGATTATTCATATCGAAAAGATTATATTAGTTTACATTCTAATGATAAGTCGATTATAATATTATGAAACATCTCTGAAAAGAAAACTTGATTATTCATTTTGATATAATTGTGGAAATGTTTAAAAAAGTCATTTTATTTCGCCAAAAGTGAGATGTTGCTCCCAAACGTGGAAAATGTGATATATGCAAGGAGGATATAAATGTTACAGTTGAAGATGATAACAAACTGTTATTTAGATGTAAGGAAATAAAAAAAAACTCAGTAGTTTTGTCTCTGTCAGGGATAACATCTAGTATTGTCAAGATACCTAACGTGATATCTCTACACAATAAGATACAGTTAGCTCGGGTCCATGTTTTGTATTTTCTTAAAGACGTGTACCCCGGAAAGTAGGAAACTAAATCTGTTCATCCCTAATTCATGTGAATGATTTTGATCAGTTTAATGTTATTTTTCCTCATTTCATGCAACTATTCAATTGTTCTTGATAAAACTAAATGTAAATAATACGTGTATTATTCGAATAATTGATAATTTTGGTTTAATTATTTTATGTGTTTCAATACATCGATAGTTTTAGTTCGATTGCATTAATTGCTCGATACAGAACTGCAGCTCAGCACACGTTTCACTGCGTATGAAAACCGTACCAAAACTAATAAAAGAATTGCTTACTGAACTGTTACAGACACAATAAACGCAAACTGTTACCGAGCACCGCCAATTGTGTTTGCATATGAATGAATTTCATCTCATATTGTCATAACATTCATGTCGAGAACATCTGGGTCACAATCTACTGGCAGTCATAGATTGTGTGACCATATGAGTTGGGAAGAGATTCGGTGAAATGGTATTCGAGAATTCCTTCCATATCATATATGGTAAAGCATTGTTTGTATTTCGTATAATAGCACTTATAAACTACACATAACGTAACTATGGTGGGAAGGATTGATTCAATGCGAATTTTGAGTTTAGTTGGTCTGAAAATTCATGTGTAGAAAACTCGGTTGCTCCACCGTGCTTATATTTCGTGTGTAATGCAACGTACTGCATCTGATGAAATAATGAGAATACATTTTCGCATAAATTACATTATATTTTGTATTCTGGATGTATCTGATGTAAATAACTCATTTGAGCTCCTTTATTTGAGCTTCTCCAGACGAACATGGCTCCAAATTCCAGGACTCAAGTCTGTGACAGCGTCAGATTCCAGAGACTGCACTAATAGGAAGGTGAACTGGAGCTAAATTCAACAGTCTCAGTTGTGATCTTTTTCCTACTCCTAAAGCATATATACGATATAAGAAATACACTCTAGCCAAACAAAGGTCGATCTATACTTATCGTTTAAAAAAAATTCAGTTTTAGTACTCAGGTCTGATATTTTTTTATATATTTTGCCTCATAGCATTACATCATTTCAGAATTATGGTGTTTAAGGAAACTCCTGAAGATGTTAACACCTGGTTGGAAAAGATTTACTATATTATAGGACAGAGTGTACAGGATACCAACATATATTAATATCCTTTCAATATACATGTATTACAATTGTATTGTAAAACCAAATTAATGTAGTCTATATGTATGGATTTATAATTGTAAAAACTTGTTGATGACTCTAAAAAAATACTATTATTGTCATACAGGTATTGCATGAATAAACGAAATTGAATTTGATTACTATATCTGAGCGTTGGTTAACTAAAGTGAACTTGAACATCTTATAATTTTCTTTTCGAATGGCCTTCCACCACTTATAACTTTGCATTTATGGTTTTGTATTGGAAAGTAAATAGAAGGCATTGACCTTTATCTCAACTCTACGTATTTAATGGCACCTCTGATTCAACTACTAAAAGTTTTAATGATCAAGAGACAACGTTAACTTTCGAGACAGTCCACGTCAGTCATTGATTATCACGTCACAACCACTTCTGTAACTTGCAAATAACTGCTGAAACTCGCAGAAACTGCTCTCTCTGCTTGCATATTAATAACAGAGGTCGTCACCTCCTATATACAATGTGTCGCGAGTGTGAATGTGTAGACTCGGTGACTAGACGTTAAACTTTCGAGACAGTCTACATCAGTCATTGATTATCACGTTACAGACACTTATGTAACTTGCAAATAATTCGCAGAAACTGCTCTCACTACTGCATATTAATAATAGAGGTCGTCGCCTTTTCTACAAAATGTGTCGCGAGTGTGAATGTGTAGACTCGGTGACTCCATCTTCCCTATTTCTCTCTAAACATAAATAGCGTTGAACTGTCATAAAACAGAATAACAATCCTATTCTATTATTTACAGATTAGACGACCAATCTGTAAATAATAAATTATCCATATTCTCTTCAACTACTCCATTTCTCTCAATATACGAGAGAAATTTCTCGTAAATATCGTTCAATGTTTATCAATACAATAACACTCCTATGGACAAAGAAGACTAATCTCAAAAATATTAAATGATCTATATTCTTGCTTAAAAATTCAAAATTTTATACATATAGGATTCGTTTTTTAAAACTTTAATAAGAAAATTTCATTACTATACTATTTGTAGGGAAATTAAATTCTCAAAGATAATTTGAACTGTAACGCTTAAATTATGACATCAAGTGGGTCAAATTAAAACTCTATCTTTTTCGCAGTAACAAATAATTCATTTTCATAACTAAAACGGTTTTAATTTAGCTGAATTAAATTTTGAAATAACGTACGATTCCATTTGATTATGAAATAAATCATTTATGTATCAATTTAGATTTTTTAAACATTTTTAAATGTTATCGAGAAATAAAATTAGCTGTTAGGATATGCTAAAGTGATAATACGTTATTTAAACATTAAAGTTATTGCAAATTAGGTTACAACTCAAATAAAAATGGAAGAATATTATTTTCGGAATAAAGTACCACTATAGCTTAAAATGTGAGAAAAATAATTTTGTAGAATTTCAAGTCGTTACAATGTTATATGACTGTATTCAGTTCGTAAAAATATTGATTATGCTGAGATGTTCTCATTGCCATCATGAGTAGCAATAATACGAATGTAAAAGTAATAAATCCCATGGAATGACACGAAACATAACCTAACTCGATGCTACTTATGTTTGTTCGTTCTCAAAATATCGTACAGGCAGACATACGGACCGAAAAACAAACAGCAAAGACATTTTCCCAGCCCCTTGAGTGATATGCTTCGCTAACGATCAGGCAACATAGAATTGTTTACGAGTATTACATATATAGCTTTTAACTAGTATGTTTCACTCATCTCTGTATATATACAGTATATATATATATATATATATATATATATATATATATATATATATATATATATATATAAAATACATAAGATGAAATAAAATGCATAAGGGTTTTACATTAAGACGACATTAACAATATTATGAGCCTTGTGTAAACTGGTGTTTTACTGGTGCGTGTACCTTGTCGGTAGAGAAAACAATAATAATTATATTCTTAAAGTTTCACTGTCCCAGAGAGTGAAAGTTAAATTTAAACAGGTCTTATTTCAATGTTGTACTTCTGGTGTAAAGCTCTTGTATTACAGACACACCGTAGCAGTACAGGTAAGCACAAGTTGTACAAAGATTAATGTTTACCTTTAATTTATTTAGCTCTCTTGAATAACACGCACGAGGATGGAAAACAAATTAACCGTCTGCCTCTACCAGTTAGTGGGCGCACAACAGCTGTGTGTATGGAATGTGGGATAATGCAATATTATAGTCAGACGAGGGTCACAATATCGTTCTTAAAAGCGAACAAATTTAATAAAGCCCTGACAATGTTGGTACAACACAGAATTTTTCATGACAAACTTGTCAGTTCATACGATTGTGTTTATCTTAAACTCGTTATTTTTCAACAGATGTTATTCAAAGTTGCATACATTTTCCTTTTTGATTTGTTTGACGAGTTTGTCAATAAGCGCAATGAAATTAGGATATGAAATTCTTATGAATGAAATTTCTAGAGTTTGATTATTACAAATACGTTACACTTATTAAAATACCATGAAACTTGTGATAGTTAACTCTACCTTTGACCATCATAAACTCGTGTTCCATATTATCCGATTATATTCCGTAAGTCTGTATGCATTTTTATGTTTAGTGGAAGTTACGCAAGTCACGCAAGCAATATTAGCTAAAATATAATAATAATCAATTTTTACAAATCAAATTCTCATCCATGAATCTGTAGAAGCATTATTTCGGTTTTAGGGACAATTTTGTATTGTTTATTATACAAGGTGATGTTTAGCCGACGTAAAATATAATTCATGGCAATATACTATATTATTTGTCAGACAAATTATCAAAATATTATCTTTTATTGGCCCATGAGGATAAATTTAGACAAAAATTGACGTGGAGCCTGAAAATTTGGGGCTGAGGTCATTTAGGGAGCTTCTAGAGCTATTGATTTTTCCTCTACAGTTTTCCATATGCAGAACAATTGGAAAAACCTATTACATGCAATCTATTGCCTTTCAATGAAACAACACGAAGGGTGCCAAGAATTGTGTTGGGGGCGGGGTAAGGTTGACATAGAGGAGGTTTCGTTGTTTAAGTGCTACGGAGTACAAAAGGTCCGTCTTTAGACCGAAGCGACAGGTCATTGCACATAGAGTAATATCAGATACCTTATCTGTTCTCTCAACTATATTGCTCCCTCTTTTCTAAGAGTCCTGCAATTTAGATTTATTATATTTGTGGCACGTGATAAAATATTTAAGATACAATGATTCATTAGTTTTTTTAGTCTTGCATAACAGTATCAATATCTGTCTATAATATATTATAGTAATACTATATGCCTGCTACATATTTGGTTGCCAGGGGTAAATAATGTACCTTTGATTTACTATACAACCTCTTTTAACAAGTATTTAGTACAAAGTACGAGTAAAAGTAAAATGCAGGCTGGAGGTGGAGAACTGTCGACAAATCAAGTAATATCACAAACACACAACACTGAGGTTTACTTCCTTTGTCAGTTACATTTGTCAAAACAGCTGATATAAGTATTTTGTCTCTTCATTTTCTTGAATAATATCAGCATGTTTCAGTTGTTATTTTCCTTTGACGTAAAAGTTGAATACTGTTTTCAGTATCATAGAATATTTTCTTTGTCTATATGTTATATAAAACAGTTTCCTATAGTTAAATATTTTTAAATTTATATTTTCAAATTGCAATATTATTTACAGATCACATTAGTTATACACAGGAATGAAGAAGTTTAATAAGACAGTAGATATAAGCTATAACGATTGATATATCCAGGCGTTGTGGATATATGTTAAATCATTATGTATACACAGTAAAAATATTTATACACACGATCTCTGGATACATACTAGAACGATGGACGAAGATACGAACTACGGTTATACCTTGAAACATAAAGTATACAGAGGAACGATGTATATTCGAATGAACCGTGGATATATAGTAGAATGATGGATATATACAAGGATCTGTGGATATTCACTGAAACATTATGTACAGCATCGATGTATATGTTACACTGAAACTCCGAATTATGTTAAATACGGTTTTCAATAATAAATTGTTTTATTTTTCTTTATGTTACATAAAAAACTGTTTTCTATAGTTAAACCATTATACATTTCTATTTTAAAATTATATTATCTTATAAAAAACATTTGTTTCATAAAGTATCAAAATATGTGTGTTTTTATATTTTGTAAAATGTTGAAATTTTACATATACATTTATAAATCTTGCAGCGAAATATTATCGGAAATTGAAAAGCAAATATATTTTTTTTTTTAAATTGGAAATAATTAGTTTCATTAAAAATATGTATATTTTATTTTCTTTCTATATGTTTACATAAAACACTTTTTGATATAAATTAATAATTCAAACTTATTTTTATTGATAGGTTTTTTTACAAAAGTTACGTAAAACTTGATTTTATAAAAAAATCATTTAAGTCACAACGTATTGTTAGGGCAACAATTAGGCTTATTTTTTAGCCGTAAAAGTATTATGGGCGGTTTTACCTTACGTTTATTTTCAAGGTTATTAAATATAGTTACCTTATACATTTAACAAATAAAAAGCTTAAAAATACCAATTGTCTGCTTTTTATTAACGATCTGGAGGTACCTTATTGAAATTGTATCGTTATAGGCCAATAAGAACCATTTACGCGATTACTATCGCTAGAAAAGGCCTAAAGACATGAAACTTGATACATACATTCCTGTTGGTCGAACAATGAAAGCTACTGATTTTGGGATAAAAAAAAGTCAAAGATTCGTCTTCCGTATAGTCGGTACAATAATAAATGCCGTAGGAACTTGAAACTTCATACATAGGTTCTTCTTGGTCCAAAGAAATGTTTGTGTGGGTTTGACTTTGAATTGCGCTTTATACAGGTGAAGAATAAAACTTTGTTTATTCATTTGTTATTTGTCAGATACGTCGGAAGGACAGCGAGTAGGAAGTAATGACATGAAAAGTATTATTATTATATTTTCTATACAATCATTGATAGGTTTTTATTATAAGCACTTACATATTTGTGGCCAGAATCGCCACCACTAATAAGGGCGAGTAAAATAATATAATAAATACATATAATTTTCCCTGACTTTTTTATATTAGTTTACATTCCAATGATAAGTCCAATACAAGTATTAATATTGTCTGTAGAGAAAACTTTATTATTTATTGCGATATACTTGTGAAAATGTTTCAAAATGTACATTTTATTTACCAAAAGTAAGATGTTGCTCCCAAATGTATAAAATGTAATGTATGTTAGTAGGATATGGAGGTTACAATTGGGTATGAAAGCAAACTGCTATTTTCGGTAAAGTGGCATTTGAGAATTCCTTCCATATTAAATATAATATAGCATTGTTTGTATGTTGTATACATCACTTATAATATTCACTTAACGAAGCTATGGTGGGAAGGATTGAATCGATGCGAATGTTAAGTTTAGCTTGTCTAGGAATTTATGTGTAGAAACCTCGGTTGCCCCTCGTTCTTAGATTTCGTGTCTAATGCAACGTAGTACACCTTGTGAAATAATGAGAACATGTTTTCACCTAAATAAAAATATAGTTTTTATTATAAATTTCTCTGACGTAAAGTGTTTATTTGAGCTAAAAATATCGTTGACTTTTTTTGGATATTTTCAGACGAACACGACTCCAGATTCCAGGAGTAATATTTTCCCCACTCCTAAAGAATACCTATAATAGAATAAATACACTCTAGCCAAAGACAGGTCCACACTTATACATCATTTTAAAAATTCAGTTTTTACTCAGGTCTGATAATGTTTTACATATTGCCTCATAATATTACATTAGCCCCGAATTATGGTTGGAACATCTGGCTGGAAAAGGTTTACTATAGTATGGAAGGGAGTATACCAACAATCCAATTCCAAACCATTTATTATCATATATCCTTACATACATTAATATCCTTTCAATGTATCTATTTACATGTATTACAATTAGAATGCAAAACAAAAAAATCTATTCTATATTTAGGTATTTGGCAACATTATCATAGTAAAAATAAACTTGTCGCTGACAATATAAAAATACTATAGTTATATTGTATGAATAAACGAAATTACATTTGACTAATGTATCTGAGCGTTTATTCAGTAAAGTGAAATTGAGCAGCTTATAATTTTCTTTTTTAATGAATGGCCTTCGACCACTTATAACTTTGCATCTATGGTTTTGTATTGGAAAGTAAATAGAAGGCATTGACCTGTATCCTGACTCTACGTATTTAATGGCACCTCCTATTCAACTGCTAAAAGTTTTAATGATCAAGAGACGACGTTAACTTTGAGACAGTCTGCGTCAATCATTGATTATCACGTGACAGCCACTTCTGTAACTTGCAAATAACTCGTAGAAACTTCTATCACTACTTGCATATTAATAACAGAGGTCGTCACCTCTTCTGCAGAATGTGTCGCGATTGTCAATGTGTAGACTCGGTGACTAGATGTAAACTTTCGAGACAATCAGAAAAATATTACATTATCTATATTCTTGCTTAAAAATTCGAAATCTTATCATAAAATTCAAATCAAGGATTCATTTCGTAAAACTTTAGTAAGAAACTTTCATTAATATACTATTTGTATGTAAATTGCATTCTCCGAGATAATTTGAATTGTAAATTTTCAATGGTTTTATACTAAGAAACTGTAACGCTTACATTATTGACATTAAGTAGGTCAAATTATAGCTCTATCTTTTTCGTGGTAACGAATAATTAATTTGCATAATTTAAACGGTTTTAATTTAGCTGAATTAAACGATTTGAAATAACTTTGGAAATTTTTGAAACAATAAATTTATTACATATTTGGTTATAACTCAACTAAAAATGGAAGAATGGACTTTGGGGCTTAAAATGTGGGACGAATAAATTTTTGTATGTGACTGTCAATTTGACCTATAACCCTAATGCGAGCTCGCTACAATCTTACATTCTTAGTCTTAGTTCCGGCACACCCCACAGCACCCCGTGTGTGTCTGTTTTATGCAGTGGTGTATCCTCTAACCCTGCGCACAGGCATCATAAATATTTGTACTTTATTGGTTAAATTTGAAGAAAAGGGCAGATAACCATTCTCAAAATATATTCTTTTACGTTTTTAAATATGTAACGATGCTTGTAATGATGCAATGATTCATTTCTACTCTCGAGTCATTTCCCAAGTACTAAATCGTATGAAATTTACTAAGCAAAGTATGAGTACATCACAGAATGTATTGCGTGTTGAATGCACAATTTCAAGTATATTAGTATAGGCACGTGTGCTACTATGATTATACTCAGCTTGTTTAACAAATTATTGTTCTGGGATGTTCCCATTGCAAAAATGTTCACTAAATCCCATTAAGTGAACTTGCATCATAATCTAATTCGATGCTATTTATTTGTTCACTCTCGAGATATCATACATACATATAGACCGACAGACAGACAGACATAAACTACATTTTCCAGCCCCTCGAGTGATATGCTTCGGTAACGCTTAGGCAACTCAGAATTGGTTACGAGTATTATATATATATATATATATATTTTTATGTTTCAATCGTCTATTGTGTGTGTATATATATATAATATATATTTACAATAAAAAAGACAAAATAAAATGCAAAACGGTTATCCATTAAACCAACATTAACAGTGTTATGCGCCTTGTGTAAACATAGCGTGTTTTACTGGTGCATATACCTTATCTGTAGAGAAAACAATAACAATTATATTCTTGAAATTTCACTGTTCTAGAGAGTGAAAGTTAAATATAAAAAGGTCTTCTACCTATGTTGTATTTATGGTGTAAAACTCTTGTATTACAGAAACGCCGTAACAGTACAGGTAAGCACAAGTTGTACAAAGATTAATGTTTACCTTTCATTTATTTAGATCTCTTGAATAATACGCACGAGGATGGAAAACAAATTAAACCGTCTGCCTCTAAAGTAGTGGCCGCACAGCAGTGTGTATGGAATGTGGGATGATGCAATATTTACAGTCAGGCGAGGCTTCACAATATCGCTCTTAAAAGCGATCACAATTTTAATAGCCCTGAAACACATAATTTTTTATAAACAGTTTTCTTAAAATTTCACGACAAACCTGTCAAAGACCACGTTATTTTTTGTATTTTTATTCAGAAAAGCATTTCATGATTCCTTCTTGATTTGTTTGATGAGTTTGCCTGGCGAAAATGTAATTAGGGATTTCTAGAGGTGTTTAGATTTTGAAGCTAAGTTTTTACTATTCCCCGTACATTACCAAATCCAAATAAAAGTTAAGCTTGTGATATTTAACTCTACCTTTGACTATTAAACACTCGTGTTTTCCATATTATCCAGATTATATTCCGTAAGGTCGGTATGCATTTTTTTAAATTTTAGTGGAAGTTTTTTAATTGAAAATGTAATTTATGCTCAGCTAAAATACAATAATAATCAAATTTCACAAATCAAATTATCTTCCATGTATATCTGTAGAAGCATTATTATGTTTTTAGGGACAATTTTGAATGTTTATTATACAAGATAATGTTTAGCAGACTAATAAATATAATTCATGGAATAAGCTGTATTATTTGTCTCATTATCAATCTATGAATGAATACACGAGGATAAATTTAGTTCCAGGAAAAAATTGACGCGGAAAGCTGGAAATTCAGGGCTGAGGCCATTTAGGGAGCTTCTGGTACCTTAAGAACTTTCTTCTACAGTTTTCCAAATGCAGAACAATGGGAAAAACCTATTAAATGCAACCTATTGCCTTCCAATGAAACAACACGAAGGTGGGTAAGATTGAAGAGCAGGTTTCGTAGTTGATTAAAGTGCTACGGAGTACAAAAGGTCCGTCTTTAGACCGAAGCAACAGGTCATTGCACATAGAGTAATATCAGATACCGTATCTGGTCTCTCAACTATATTGTTCCCTCTTTTCTAAGAGTCCCTTTTTTGTATTTTTAGCACGTGATAAAACATAAAAAGATACAATGATTTATAAGTTTTTAGCCTTGTATTAACAGTACAATATCATCCTATAATATATTATAAATTGATACTATATGCCTTCTATATATTTATTGGTCAGGTGTAAATAATGTACCTTTGATTTACTGTACAACCTCTTTTGACAAGTATTTAATACAAAGTTCGAGTAAAAGTAAAATTGCAGGCTGGAAGTGGAAGAGTGGCTGACGTCAAAACAAGTAATATTACAAACACACAACACTGAGGTTTACTTCCTTTGTCAGTTACATTTGTCAAAACAGCTGATATAAGTCTATTGTCTCTTCATTTTCTTGAATAACATCAGCAGGTTTCAGTTGTTATTTTCCTTTGATGTACATGTTGAATACTGTTTTCAGTATCATAACATTTCTTCTTTGTCTATATGTTACATAAAACAGTTTCCTATAGTTAAATATTTTTAAATTTATATTTTAAAATTGTAATATTATATACAAAACACATTAGGTATACACAGAATTGAAGAATTTTTATAAGACAGTAGATATAAGCTGTAACGATTGGACATATCCAGGAGTTGTGGATATATGTTAAATCATTATTTACACACAGTGACAATATTTATACACAAGATCTATGGATACATACTAGAACGATGGACGAAGATACGAACTAAGGATATACCTTGAAACATAATGTATACAGAGGAACGATGTATATTCGAAAGAACCGTGGATATACACTAGATTGATTGATATATACAAGGACCTGTGGGAATACCCACAGGTGTTGGCACAATTCTAGCATAATGTTTCAGCGAATACGCTGAAACATTATGTATACACAGGCTCAATGTCCAGGGGTGTAATTTGAGCATATTGTCCGGATTCGGAGTTTGAATGTAACATATATACACAAGACTCGTGGATACACACTACAAATACGTACGAGAGATAGGAACTGTGTATATACGAAGAACTATTAGGTATAGACAGGAATTTAGGATATACCGTAGTGGGGATATTGAGTATACAACATTGCTCATTGTTGAGGTTATTGTATAGCAATGCTTAATTACGAGGAGGACTATCATTCCTCCAATTCCCAGAACTACATTGCTGGGTAAATGAAATCATCTACCTCAAGAACGTTATAACGTGGTGGTGGTAGGAGTGTGCACCAGTAAAATAATCACAGCCTTCAGCCCTGAACATAATTTTATTGTAACACCATGATGATATTATGAACTGACTTTTGTCTGGAACTAATCGCTGACTGAATTTAAAATTAAAAAGCTTTAAAACAGTCGTATATCCTTGAATACAACGGAAAATTACCAATAAATGTAAAAAAATACTTCTCTGTAACCGGAATATCGCAAAAGTTGGCTGCATGAAGAAGGAACGATTTTCATGAATGTTGACGACCACAAAATAATGTTAACTATTCAATTAGGTTATTTATTCACGATTAATTTAATGTAATATTCATTATTTCATGAGTATATTTATATATAGAGCTAAAAGTAAGAAATAAAACGATTCCACTAAATAAACTATTAATTGACAACTGTGGGTTTTGCTATCTTGAAATAAAATATGGGTAGACTCTAAAGTTGTAGTAAATTTAGTTCTAATGCTATGAAGGTATTAGAAAGTATCTCCAAGTAGCATATTGACAGTGAATTGCACATAGTTAGTTCTCTGTAATCAAGGAACAATGTATTTATAGGTTTTTGTAATGGGAAACATTTTTTAATGTGGGATGGTAGCAGTATGTAATTAAATTGGGCTTACGATAACTGAGCAAACTTGATCAGAAATAATTCTTAACTCACGTTTGTAACAGTTATTTTGTGCTAAAACGGAACATAGTGCCATAAAAAATGTACCGCTTCTATGACAGACGCAAGATGTCCAACATTCTGAGCAAAAAATTGAAAGAATCGTCTACATACTCATTATGAGGTCTTGGCGACTTAATTAGAACCAATTTGAATGGAAATTACAATAAACTATCCCTTTCAATAACTAATTTTTTTAACTTCAATTTTACTTAGTATAAAATTTCAAGACAGTTGATAGTCCGCGTCAGTAACTGATTACCAAGTGACAACCACGTCTGTAACTTACAAATAACTCGCAGAAACTTCTCTCACTACTCGAATATTAATAGCAGAGGTCGTCACCTCTTCTACACAATGTGCAGCAGGGGTGAATGTGTAGACTCGGTGACTAGACGTTAACTTTCGAGACAGAATCTGCGTCAGTCATTGATTTATCACGTTACAACCACTTCAGTAACTTGCAAATAAACTAGCATAAACTCCTCTCGCTACTTGCATATTAATTACAGAGGTCGTCACCTCTTCTACACAATGTGTCGCGAGTGTGACAATGTGTAGACTCGGTGACTAGACGTTAACTTCCGAGACAGAGCCCGTGTCAATCAATGTAGAAGACGAATTTGAAAAATCATAAAATATCCATATTCTCGCTTAAAACGTTCCACATTTTTTTCATACAATTCTTTTTGAAAAACGTAATAAGATGCTTTCATTACTATACTATTTGTATGAAAATTGCATACTCTAAGATGATTTGAATTGTAAATTTTAAATGGTTTCATACCAAGAAACTATAACGCTTAAATTATTACATCAACATTTGGATAGAAACACTCCTGTCACAAGTGGGTCAAATTAAAGCTCTATCTTTTCGTGGTAACGAATAATTAATTTCACAATTGAAACGGTTTTAATTTAGCTGAAGTAAATTTGAAACGACTGTGGATATCCTTAAAAAAGGAATAATCAAATAAAATTTGATTTTATTCGTTTATGATTGAAATCATTTATGTAATAAGTTTGATTTTCAAAACATATAAAAATGATCCAAAAATAAAATTGGCAGTTAGGAAATGTTTTAATTAAAACATTGATTTTAAAGGCAAGGGTGTGTGCGATAGAGAGTTCCTATACAATTTAATCTTGGTACATAGATTCCACTGGGTCTAAGGAAGGCCTTGTATGGGATTGATTATGAATTGCTCTTTGTATTGTAACAAGTGAATGCTTTGTTTATTAATTTATTATATTCCAGATTTGTCAAAAAAGCAGCAATTGGGGTTTAAAGACATACAAAATTATGTATGACGTAAAATGATTATTTTATTTTTCAAATTTGGGACTGGAAAACTCATGGTACTAGAAATATTTCATTTCTGTCTGCCTGTTTGTTTACAATCCAACTGACGGCATAAAAATATGTTTTGCAGAGTTAAATAAGAGGCAAACTTCGGAACTGTCTTATGTTGGTCTTGAATAGCACAATTTAGAGTAGTTTTACCACACCATTCCGACAGGGTAAACGACACACAGTACAAAATGGGTGTTTAAACTAGGATGGTCTCTTATTGCCATACAAACTAATCAAGGCTCCCACTAATCAAGTGAATAAAAAAGGTTTGAGGCAAGATAAATGTTAAGCAAGTGCGAACCGCGGCGAAAGCGAGTTGAAAAAAACGCCACCCACCTCGATAGAGATCAGACTAACCATCCATTACAAAGGTCAGAACGATAGAGAAGGCTAAGCAACAATGCAGGTCAGCCTAGTGGGCAGGTCAGGGACACTATAAGCTAGAATAAAAACCGACAGGGGTTCGGCTCTTTGCCCGTTTTAAAACAGCACAACCGCCGACTAATCTAATACAAGAGAAGTTATCAGGCAATCTCTAAAATTATACGTGCGTACCCAGTTACTGCATCTCATTGGTGTTATATAAAAAGTAGACATTACCATGTGCTCACAAAATATATTAGGTTATATTATATATTGCTATAAATCCATACAGATATTGCAATGATATTACCATTTTCAAAATAATTTTTTAAAGATAGTATAAGCTCGAGGACAAGTACTACTTTAAAAATGTTTGGAATTGTGTCCAATCAATTTTTTAGAGAAAAGTTTGATTATATTTTCTCGAATGTCAATAGTGAAATCGTTCCCCTAAGCCAACCTCTCCATATCCATACAATGAGATAAGGACACCGGTCTTTCAATCAGCCAATGTAAGGAGATTGGTAGCTTTTGCATGTTTTGAAGATATGTTCGTATCTTCATATGGCAATATATGATTGCGTCTGCTATTATTATAGGTTGGTCACGAAAAACTTAGAATTATGTAAAACGGTTTTATTCTATCCTAATTTGTTATGGGATTGAATTATTTATTGGAATAGTTTTTTATAGATAACCACAGTACATTACATCAGGGCAAATTGATATAAAATATGACTTAACATATAGATAGTACATAAACAGTTTAAATTTGTATTACTGTTACGTATTTATGTTAATTTTTACACATTGATTGACGTATTCCATATTTCATGTGGTTAGGATTTTATACTTAACTAAACTAATAATTTTCACTAATAAATAAATAAAAACTTTATTACTATACCTTCTCAACGTTTAGTTTGTAGACAAAAGTTTTAATATAATCATTTATAAATAGTTATAATAATTACATATCCAGCTCAATACTCTTCCAATGAATTGAAAGTTTAAATGTTATAAATAAAATCAAATATTAAATGATTTTCTGTATATAGCCTGTATATAGGTTAGGTTCTGTATATAGCCTGTACCACCGAATGGTACATTTTTTGACACCAGTACGATTTAAGTTATTTTAAATTTTCGGTATTTTCACTCTTTGTCACGGAATTCAATCGAGTGTTTAAAATTTGTCCCTTTGTTAAAAGTTACTGTAAAAATTGTAAAATATCAAATTAGTCAACAATACATGTTATACAACAAAGTATAACGTAAATTTTGCTAATCTAAAGACTCCAATGTAGGTTTACAGTAAGATAAGGTCGAGGATGTGGTGATTTAGTGTTTTTGACTAGTAGATGGTTGTAGTATTTTTTATTTATTACTACATCCACTTTAAATACAATAAATAATAATTTAATTGATACACATTCTATCAAATTCCAATATTTTTCTACATAATGGATTCAAGGTAAAACTACGAATGTAATTAAACGTTGTTCTTGAAGTGTCTTGTTTTACCCTTGGAATTGTCATACATGTAAGAAGATTGTGTAGAGCCTGTTATATACGTAGCTGGTACCTTAGTCAATTACAAAGAAGATCGTAACGAGGCGCTAACAAGCACAATATTTTAAGGAACTGATGTGATGTGAGAGGGCAAATAAACAATTCTCGCTCCTGATAAATCTCTAGACCACCTTTCCTTGCACGTTTACTGATCTTTCTCTCGTTAATTTCTTAGGTCACTCTGAGCCAAATTCTGATTTAACAATTAATTATATTGCACAGCGGGTGCTGCTCTTTACTCGGGACTAAATCTAGATTAATGTGATTTGCTAGGTTTCATAATCTTCCCTTCGACCCGCTAGAACTTGCTATTATAACAAGTTGGTTAATTCATATATTTGTCAAACATAAATAATTGTTGAATATTTGTTCAAAAACCGTTATTGACACAGGTAATGGTGAAATCTGTTCTGAAGATATAAAATTATAAACTACCGAGTTAGGAAAGGAGAGAACAACTTTTACAAATATAAAGGAATTATGGAGCTGCTTCTGACAGTCGTTATAGAGACAAACAGGTCCCGTGGAACAATCTTGTACAGTGCAGTGTGGCCGCAGTGTGCTGAGATAATATCTTTAGAATGTGTCTTCTGACAGTCGTTATAGAGACAAACAGGTCCCGTGGAACATACTTGTACCGTGCAGAGTGGCCGCAGTGAGCTGAGATAATATATTTAGAACGTGTCTTCTGAACTTTTCTGAGAAATATAATGAGAATTAATTATAACTATAAGTTATAAATGAGTAAATAGACAAGCAGCAACTTAAGGTTACGGAAAAATAGAGGGAAATGGATGTGGAAATATTTAAGCGTCCATCTGGTAAAAAGTACTATTGTGAAAACTAAAGCGTTTACGCAGTACGTTTAATCGGTATGAAATTTGGAAAAGAAGGCAGAAGTGACAATTTTTTTTATGGACTGAAAGTTTTTCGAAAAACAACAGCTTTTTCAGTAAAAGGATATAACGAATCCTTTCACCAAGATATGTGTGAAGCTGGAAAAAAGAAACACATTAAGACATCACATAAAATGAAAAATGTATTTAAGGAGTTACGCCTTTTCTGCACAATGTGTCAGGTTAATAATGGAGTATGGCAATACGTAGACTCGGTGATTACAACTACTCAATTTCTCTCTCAATATAAATAACTTTGAATTGTCATACAATAGAATAACAATCCTATGTATATAGATGATTCGTCTGACAAAAATAATAAATTATCTAAATTTAAAAATTGTAAATTTTATAATACGGATTAGGATTCATTTCGTTAAATTCCTGAGTCAGAAAAACAGAATTGTGATAAATTTACGTTTATGTCAATCCCTTATGTGTCAGGATTATCGGAGAGAAAATTAGAAGAGTAGGTAGAAAGTACATCATTAGAACCGCGTTTAAAACACACAATACTCTTAGACAAAGTCTCGTAGAAACAAAAACAAAAAATGGCACACAGGATTAGAAAACTGTGTTTACAGTATATAAATGTAGTTGCAATAGGGAAATACATAGGCGAGACAAAAAAGCCCACTAAACATAAGGATAAAAGAGCACAAACAAAACACAAGAAAGGGTCTCACAGAAAAGTCAAATATTGCACACCATTGTTGGTCCGAAGACGATCATATGAATTGGGATGAAGCCGACATAATACATCGAGAACCACATTTCTTCAAAAGGAAATTAATTGAGGCAACATACATTAAATTGGCAGACAGACCAATAAATTAGTCAACCATCAGTCGAGATCAGCCCGCTTTGTTTGCCAATTCTAAAAAATGAACTACAAAGAAAACCAAAAGTATCAAACGGATCAGATATTTGTAATTAACCAATGCGGAGTCACAATATGGTTTTAAGAAGTTCATCTAGTATGAACCAATAATAATAAAAGGGCCCATTCCTGTCCCCCTTCTTTTTTATTTCCGCCATCTTGTTTTTGTCTGCCGTGACGATTGCCATTGGCTAGTGCCCTCTGGTCAGTCGTAGGTTGTTGGTAGACGAATGCAGACGTATTGTGACCAGTATTTCAGTTTTGTTTATTAGTGTTGTGTATAGTTTTTTTATTAAGTGCATGTTTTTAGAGTTAGTGAAGTTGACAAACAACATGGTAGCTGTGATTCCTGACTTAGGCGTGCCTCAAACGCTTTGGTATGATTTGTTTATACTAACCTATTTTGTAATTATGTATTAGGTTAGTTATTACCTGAAGAAGAGATCAGATTCCAGATCTCGAAACGTAGTGTTACTGATTTATTGTTTTACTGAACGATGGCAAATGTCCTTCACAATCCTTTCATCGTCAAAAATAACAAACAAAGAATTCTCATTACCATTATTAGTAGCCGTAACAAAAATATAAAAATTTCACTAAATCCTGTGAAAGTGACATGTAATATAATCTAACTTGATGCTACTTATGTTTGTTGTTCTCGACATATCTTACAGACAAACAAGCAGAGAGAAAGTCAGAAACATCTTACCAGCCACCCAGTGATATACTTCTCAAACGCTCAGCCAACAAAAATCCTTTTCATCAGTATTTATTTCCATTCAAAATAAAAAAGATAAAATAAAATACCGGAGGGTTTTCTATTAAAACAACATTAACAACTGTATGTACCTCTTGTAAATATAGTTTGTTTTAAGGGCACCCGTACTTTGTCGATAGTGAAAACAATAACAATTATATTGCTAACGTTTCACGTAGCAAGAAAGTGCAAGTAAAGTATTCACAAATACCTCACCACTGTATTGCTAGGGTAAAGCTTTTGTATTACACACAGGTAAGCACAAGTTGTGCAAAGATTAATGTTTACTTTTCATTTATTTAGACCTCTTGTATAACACGCACGAGGATGGAAAACGAATTAATCCGCCTCTACTAGTAGCGCCGCACAGCAGCTGTGTGTATGGAATGTGGGATGATGCAATATTATAGTCAGACGAGTTTCACAATATCACCCTTAAAAGCGAACAAGCTTAATAAAACCCTGACAATTTACCTACAAAAAAGATTTTTTTCCTAACAAAATCGCCAGATAACACGTTGAGGTTCACATTGAAATCTTTATTTATCAAAAGGGTTTCTTCAAATTTGCTCAACCTTTCTTTCTTGATAAGTTTAATAAGTAGCGCAGTGTGATTATTGTTTTTAAGATAGTTTTAACATTGAGGCTATTTTTTAAAATAAAAAACTCCTTTAAATAAAATTTAAACGATGATATTAACGCTACCTTTGTCCAACAAACACTCGTGTTCCACATAATCGGATTACAATTCGTAAGTCTGTGGATTAATTCATTTTTAGAGTTCGAGTTTATTTACTAATATCCGTAGGTATTATTTCTGTTTTAGGGACAATTTTTAAATATTTATTATACTAAGGTATGTTTACTAGATGGAAATAAAATAAAAGGCAGTAATCTGTACTGTCTTAACATCATACTTTTTGTGTCCGACACTATCAGGTTTTGGATTTCTTTGGCCCATACTCATGAATTGAGTTCCATGACAAAAAGTAATACGGGAGCTGGAAATTCGGGACCGAGGCCATTTAGGAAGCTGGTAGTCCTTATAGTCTCTGCTGTACAGTTTTCAAGATGGCTGAACAATACAAGAACTTATTAAATGCAACCCATTGTCTTGAAATGACACAACACGAAGAGTGCCAAGAATGAAGATATGGTTGACATAGAGCAAGTTTCGTTGATTAAAGTGCTTCGGAGTACAAAAGGTCTGTCTTTAGACTGAAGCGACAGGTCATTGCACTGCACATACTAGAGTAATATCAGATACTTTATATGTTCTCTCAACTATATAGTTCCCTCTTTTCTAAGAGTCCCTTTATTGTATTTGTAGCACGTGATATAAAATAAAAGATGCCTCTTTTCATCAGTTTGTTATACTTGTATAGTGTAAATAAACTTCACAGGAAGTTACCTCAATCGCAACAGGAGGTCTCGGAAGCGCGCCCCTCCCAAACTCGGAGCAACGCATAAAAAAAACAAAAAACAATCACATGCCACTAGTGGGAAGAGACACAAAGAGAGGCAAAATATCCAGTACATAGTTAGGTGGCAAACATTTTTACACAAAATACAATTACTGCAGCACCACGGTGCACCGCGTAACTTACAAACTAAATAACAATAGATAAAACTCCAAATATTGACAATAACATAATAAATAGAAATTTGACAAATAAATAACATTATAAAATATAGAAATTTGATATATAAATAACATAATAAATAGAAATTTGGTATATAAATAACATAATTTCAGGTACGGCAGTAGTAAAACTTTTAAACTGGTAATATTTTATGAACTGAGGGGAGGGAAAAGGTTGTAGAATTTCTAGGCCCACTATTTTTAAAAAGTAATTTTGTTTCAAGTTTGTAGCCGAAAAATTAAAAAAAAAATATTTAAAGCCAATTTTCGAAGGAGGCGGGGGTTTAGTTGCCTCCACGAATCCGAATTAAATATGAAATCCTCCCCTTCAGGTCATGTAACTAAACTAAATAACTACTAGCTAATATACTGGCCCTCCTCCAGATATAATATCTGGCAGCGCTCCATACAACCAAATCCTCTCAAGTTCAGTATAAGAAGAAGGAAAAAACATTTTGGATCCAACCTTGTTCAAGACGAATAGTAGCACAGACACTCCAGTTGGATGCCGGTACAGTAGCGCTGGCAGGTCGCGGGCATTCAATTTTGTTTCAGTGCTGTTTGGGCAGACTCGCCGCACCAGTCCCGTTGACGGCACTCACGGGGACCCTATTGAATCCCAACATAACCAGTAAATATTCAGAACAATTTGACTATAACCCGAGAAATAATAAAAACTTAATTATGTTTGCCACAAAGTATATATATATATATATATATATATATATATATATATATATATATATATATATATATAAAATATTTAAATTTTACAATTAAAAATAACCATCTGTAACTAACAGTACCTTTTAAGTATCAAAAGACTATTTCCCAAAAAATAACTCAAGACACCAAGTATTGTAAAATACACTACTTGGTGACAATATTAAATATTACGTACAAAACAAATTTTCAAATATTTAAACTTATAGGCAAGAACAGCCATACTAAATTATTCAGCTTGATAACATTTACTTGTAACAATAATTCACTGGATTTTAATCATTCTATAATATTAATTGTAAGGTAGGCCTAATAATAATTATATAATTTACAAATAATAACAGTACATTATTTCCCAAATAACAATAATTAAATTATAATCCGTTCACGCTACTATAAAGCCAATAATTAAACAATAAAATGGAAATCATGAATGTTGCCACCCAATTTTGCAACGCAACACAAAACACGAGGTAACAAAATTTGCAAAGTCTGTACCGTCTCGCTTACACTAAATAAAAACAAAGTGTGTACACGGAATAAATCATTTCCGTTCGCCGAACGGATCAGTTAGAACGCACTAGTGCAAAAATATAATAAAATTTAACTGGCATAGTTAATAAATAAACAAATTAGAACGTACGAAAGACAGGATAGAACACTTAGCGACACGAACATGTACACAAGGAACACAAAATACAAGATAATAAATCTACTTTTAACTAAACTACGAAAATATGTGTCTGGGTGGGAAAGAAAAACCGCCAACTATATTAAGTTAAGAGAGTGAGAGAGAAAAACATTTACCTGCCGAAAGTAGTAGAGTTAGCCAGCCATGGGCATCAGGACGAGCAGTGAACAGCCAGATAATCAAGTCGCTTCTGCCGAACGTGTCCGACCGTTCCGAACAGTAGCCGCTGCCGGTAAACAGCTGGTCAGTAAACAGTCAAGGTCAACCACCTGACCTTGACCAATCAGTCCATCCAGGCAGAAAATAATCAATACTTTGACGGAGTGACTCCCCCCACCGACTGACAAAAGTGGCCGAGGTGAGAAAGGTAAAAGACAAAAAATGTCCAAACTGAGCCCCGGCTCAATAGCAGCACCAATGCAAGCCAATAGTATATCATTAAGCAATATTATAGGCCCTCTGGTTATTTAATTGGCAGGTGTAAATATACTGTAACATTGATTTAGGACAACCTCTTTTGACCTCTACAATGTTATAAATAAGTATTAGCGAAGCCTATTGCTCGAGAAGCTTGCCAAATTTCTTGTCTTTCTGTCTGTGTCTATGTCTGTCTTCCCGTACGATACATTGATAACTACAGTTTAAATATATGATAGCAATATCATATGATATACATAAAAGTGTAGTGCGAGTTGATTAATCTGTGATCCTGACATGTAACATGTTTTGTAGCATTAAGGTTACCTCACCGTTACGTCAATTCCCATTCAGACGATTCAGGAATTAGTGAATATTTACTGAATGGGACAAAATACAAGAATTATAGTTAGGTGTGGAGTTATTCTAAAATAAGGAGCTAAATGTCAGGTTGTTATGTAGAAAGTGTAGCACAAATTTAAACCTAGTTTACTGTATATCCTTCTATTGTTTTTATATCGTAGTGTTTTGTAATCGAATCTAAAAATTTAAATTGTAAACATATTCCAACCTATGTGAAATAACAATTCTTTTTTTTATAAAAAAGCCAAAAGTGACGGCTTGTTAAAAACCTTAAAATTGTAATGAAAATCCTGAAGCATGCATATAAATATTTCAGTTGAATATTAAGTAGTGATTCACATTTCAAATACTGGTGGTGAAAAACTTGGTGAACGATTATGTATCTTTACTTCTTAACTTAGCATTCGCTCTAGGATTACCTCAGGTGTAGTCGGCTTTCGACTACACGGGAGGCCTCCCCTTTCTTCTGGGAGGCTGGCGACCCCGGGGCTACCTGAGCCTAGCTGTGAGACTCTCCTCACAGTCCTTATAGAGCTAAGGTCTTTTTTCTCTTTTTCGGATCTTAGCTCGACATCTTTTAACTTTTTGGGCAAATCTCGCCCACCTCTTATTTTCTTCGGCCCCACGTGGGTGTCACTTCCTCCTTCTTTTCGACCGGCGCATACCGGAGAACCCGGGGAGTGTCCCTGAATTGTCGCAGGGACTGATGTGTACTTTGCACTGCCGATGGTGTTTTCTTTGGTATGACGCCAGGAGCCAGCCCCTTCGGGCCCTAGTCAGGAAGTGCGCCATGGATGCAGAGGTCGGACTCTGCATTGCTACGGTCGGCGCCTGGTGCGTATGGTTTCCGGTGCTGGGAGTACGGAGGTCGGGCCCCAGGGAACTGGGGTAGAGGCTCAGTCCTCGAGGGTACACCCGTTCCCGATTTTTCCGGGCCGCCCTTGTCGCACGATGCGCTGGTAAACTTAAAGTATGGAATCGGAAAAACCCATCGACAACGATACAGAGAGGTTGAGGAAGGAATTCCCCCTTTCCCTTCGTCTACTTCAGACCCGTCTACTAAGAGTAGTCGTTGAGGGAGTAGTCCCCTCCTTCGCGACCTCATAGCGAGACTCCGCCTTCGGCATCTCTGCAGGCCATGGCTTCCTGTGCCCCACAAGAGACGGATACACCGGTTGTCTCTGATGAGATTCTGACGAGACACCAGTCAGAGGTCAGGAAATGACTTTTCCCTTGGTTTCCCCCGATGGGAAGAACATGGAGTATGCGGTGGACACCATCTTTACGGAGGTAAAGAGAATGAAAGACGTTCTTCTCGCAATGCGAGCAGTTACGTCGAGACAGAAGAGCCTAAGCACGGCAGTTAGGAACGGAATGATCTTTCTGGAGTCGACTCTGGATCTGATCGATACATTTTGGCAGGTCTGGAAGATATCGATGAGAGACTGCAGAGAGAAAGGTGCGAAAAAGAGACTCAGGCCCCATCACCATCTATGGTGGCAGCAGCCTCTACCACGGCTGGGAAACGAACGGCCGGAAGTCCCCCTAAACATCCGAGGGAGAAAAGGCGGCAGAGAGGCTCCGGAGAGCCTGCTTCTGTTGACGCGACAGCGGAGAGCGAGTTTCGCCCGGTAGTCTCATAAAAGAAAAAAAAGAAAAGCGAAGGCCGTAGATAAGAGAGGGAAGAGGCGAGACCTACCTCCACCTCCTCCCCCACAAGTAAAGAAGCCGGAGAAACTCCCGCGTTCCAGGCCTGGGAGGCAGGTGGTGATTGTCAAGCCTAAAGCTGGCAAGTCATACGCCGAGATTCTTGGTGCAATGAGGGCTGGAGTTACTCCCGATGAGTCGGGCACCGTGGTACGTCACATAAGAAAGACTGTCACTGGAGGAGTATTACTGGAACTTGAAAAATGCGACGACAGAAGGAAACTCCAGGAGGCGATACAGAAGGCGGTGGGTGATAGGGGCGATGTTCGCTCCATTGTTCCTAAGGCAAGGCTAGAGATCCTAGATCTGGACGCCTTGACCACCGAAGCTGACATCTCGGACGCCCTAAGGAGGGAGTTTCCTGTCCTTGGTGGCGAAATTATGGTTTCCAATCTTCAAGCCAAACCGGCAAGAACAGAGGAAGGCCGTGGTTGAGCTGCTCGAGAGTGACTCCTTGACAGTACTCCGAAAGGGGAAGACCAAGGTCGGGTGGGTCGTCTGTGGGATTTGGGGCCGTGTGGAGGTAGACAGATGCTTCCGCTGTCTCGGCTACGGTCACACCAGGAGGAACTGTTAAGGACCCGATAGGAGCAGTAACTGCTGGAAATGCGGCAGCGCCGAACACAAGGCGGCGGTTTGCACGGGGGCTCCTTCTTGCGTCTTATGTACCGGGAAAACCTGGAGCAAAGACGGATCATGTTCCAGAATAAGGTGCCTGCGGGGTTTTCAAGAAAGTCCTGGACGACAGGAAGGCCCGTGCTAGGCCACGAAAATGATCCGGTTTATCCAGGCCAATCTGGAGAGATGTCACGCTGCGGACGCAATCCTTGAACAGCTGGCCTGTGAGACCAAAGCCCAGATAGTGATCGTCAGTGAACCCGTCCGAACCAAAACCAGCTCATCTTGGTTTTACGATGGACTCGGCACTGCGGCTGTTTGGATCTCAGACAGTCGTGGGGTCCGAGTACTGATTCATGGTTCCGGTGACGGTTATGCCTGGGTTAAGTTGAACAGCGTTACCATTTACAGTGTGTACCTCTACCCCAATTATTCCGTGCGAGAGTATCTGGAAAGGTTGGAAGCGCTGGAAGTCTCCGAAACGTCCCTGGGCGTGTTATAGTGGCGGGCCGAAACAAGTAGTTTTGTCCTGGATGGGAGATAAGACACAGGGAACAGGCAAGATTTCATCCGAAAGGGTTCCGGCTTGGGCCCTCCGTGGACCGTAGGGGGTTTAGTGGGTAGTCCGCAAGGGAGTCCCACACTCCGTGTGCAAATGCATTCCCCCTACGTAAAAAAATTGCTCCTGGATTATTGAACATTTTAGAAAAAGGTTCGACATTCCAACTAATTATATTCCAAGGGATTTCTATAAATCACACTAACACTAATTGAAGAATTAACCAACTACAAAGCGCCTTTAAAATAAAATATAAAAATAGTTAAAAGGTGCAGATTTATTACTTATCAATATTTAATAGGTACATAAAACAAAATTGCAGAACAGTTAATATATCACATGTCACCGTCAACGTGGTATACAGAGAACGTATTATCTACATTGTCAGGTACAGCTCTATTAAACTCTTCCATCTTTGAGAGAGAAATGACACGAGAGAAGAACAGACAATATGTCAAATGTCACCGTGAACACAGTATACAGTGAGTTTTAATACTGTAACATATTCTATCGACACTAATACAGTTTTCATACCCTCTAATATCATTTTAAGTTGATCCATCTGTGAAAGGAAACAGATATGAATAAAATTCGTTAGAATGGATAAGCAAAGGAAGTGTCAAGTTCCGAATGTTCTAGTGGTTATGCACTCTCTATAAATATCACAAAATACATAAATGTTACTTCCTTAGTCAGTTGCATTAGTCAAAAAAGCTCATATAATAATGTTTATGTTCTGTTAGTTTTCTGGAATAACATCAGTAGGTTTCAATTGTTATTTTCCTTTGATGTAACAAGTTCAATGCTGATTTCAGGATCATATCATTTCTTCTTTTTATATACTTTACATAAACCGCTGTTTATTATTGTTAAATAATTAAAAATGTACATTTTAAATCATAATTTTATATACAAAACAATTTGTTCATAAAGTATCACAATCTGCGTGTCTTTAGATTTTATAAAATATTAAAAATTTAAATATGTTTTTATACATTGATGATTTACAGTATGAATAGTTTGCATTTTCAACATAAATTTCTTTAAAAACTGTTGAGAATAAAAGTAACCCTAAACTGAGGATGTTTTTTGGAAAGTTTCAAACGAGAAAATATTTAATTTTCAATATAATATCACAACAATAATTTCTCTTAGCCACATAAACTGGTGTTTTTTGGTGTAGTTTAGTACTATTTATAAGCCTAAAATTAATATATTCTAATTCAGCAGGAACTTAAGGATACGGAAAGGACAGAAAATTGGAAATGGACATTTCTGGTAAAGAAGGACAATGGTTTGAACTGAAAACTTTATACGCAGCACTTTTAAAATATTATGTAATTTCGAATAATAGGGAGCTGTGATGATTTTTTGTAAATAAATTATAGTTTATGGAAAAGAAGGACTTTCTGAGAAATAGAAAATAGCGAATTTGTTCACGAACATATGTGGGAGGCTTTGTAAAAGAACACATCAAGATGTCATACAAAATTAAAAACAATGTGTTTAGGGAGTTATATTTCTTCTACACAATACGTCAGCTTCTTCAGGGAGTGTAGCGATATGTATACTTGGTAACTAAAACTACTTCATTTCTCTCTCAATATAAAAACTTTCATAAATTAGAATAATAGTCCTATGGAAATAGAAGACTGATCTAAAGAATAATAATAAATCTAAATTCTTTAGCTGAAAACTCTACATTCTATCATAATATTATTATTTTTTCATAAAATCTTACTAAAAACTCTCATCACTATGCTGTTAGTATGGAAATTGCAAGCTCCGAGATATTTTGAAATGTGATGTTTAAAATGGTTTCATACTAAGAGACTATAACGCTTCAATTTTGACTTAAAATAGGTGAAATTAATCTTTTGCCTGGTAACGAATAATGAATCTGCACAATTTAAAGAGTTTTGATTTTGCTGAACTAATTTGAAATAACTTTGCACATCTTTAAAAATTAATACTGTCATAGTAATTAATTTAACCATTTTATCATAAAAATAAGTTGTTTAATAGTTTTGATTTAAAAATAAAATTAGTGGTTAGGAAACGTTTAACTTAAAACATTGTTCATGAACCACCATATACATTCATAATGTTTTATTGAAAAAATAACATTATTATAATTTAGGTTATAACTCAAATAAAAAAAAAGGAATTTTTAATTTGGAAAAAATTTATAGCTTAACATGCCAGGTAAACATTTTTCATATGACAGTCATTGTACGCTATAATCCCAGCTCACTAAGATTTAAAAGCCCTAGTTCATCCTAAGCCCTAGTTCCGGCACATTGCACGGGATCTTATTTGTGTCTATGTTATTCAATAGTCAATCTTTTTAATCCTCAACACACAAATCATAATTGTTTGTTCTGTAGGTCTTAAATTTGACGTATACAGGAACTCTGGATATACGCTGAAACAGTTTTACACAAGGACGATGTTTATACACAATAACCGTAGATGTACACTAGAAGGATAGACAAGAAACGTATATATATATACTAGAATGTTAGACAAGAACCGTTGACATACATTAGAATGATAGACACAGATACAAACTGTAGATATACAATGAAAATATTAGGTATACAAAGGAGCCGTGGATATAGCCTACACTAAAACCTTGGGCATCGATAGCAACTGTGGATATATGCTGAAACATGAAGTATACACAAGAATATTGAATTTATAAAAGAACCATATAGAACACTAAAACGTTGAACGTAGACAGTAACTCTGGATATACGCTGAACCATTAAGTATAATCAGGGACGGGGTATAAAAAGAAGAACCTTGGATATATACTAGAACGATGGATATCCATACAGGAACCGTATTTATACGCTGAACTTTTAGGTATACACAGGAAATGTGTATATAGCATGAAAGGAGTATTGCGTTAATGAATTGCTAGCCCCGTAACAATGATTACTTATCATGAAAACTGTCATTTGAGGCTTCCGATGTGCCAGAATTACATTGCTGGGCAAATAGACTCGTCTACCTCAAGAACGTTATAGCGAAGTGTAGGGGTGTGCATTAGTAAATAAATCTTAGCCTTTAGATAGTTTTAATGTAATACCCTGATGATGTTATGAACTAACGGTTACCTGGGACGAATAGCGGACTAACCTTAAAATTACACAGCTTTAAAAGACAGTTGTATATCCCTAAAGACAACACAGAGTTCCTAAATAAATTTCAAAAAATACTTCTCTATAATGGAAGTAACGTAAATGTTGGTTGCACGAAGTAAAAATGATTTCCGTGAATGTTAATACCATCAAAATAATGCTACCTTGGACTCTTTGGCCACGAATGCTGACTACGAACCAGTCTAAAACAACAACACAAAAATGTTTCTAAATAGTTTTTCAAAAAGTACTTCTCTAAAACGGGACTCGCAAATTTTGGTTCCACGAAGTAAGAACGATATCAATAAAATGTTGATAACAAAATAATAATACCTTGGAATCCTTGGCCACAAATATTGACCACGATACCGCCTTAAACAGCAAAAAACTATTTAAAGTCTGGCCAAGACGTTAATTAATAAAATAATTATATACGATTTACAGTAATATTAATAATAATTAATGATCAGAAATGGTATAGGGTCACAGATATATTGGCCAGTATCATGAATGTCTCTTTGAATTCTGTCGTTCAATACATTGTATCTTTTTTACCTATTTATACCAAATAATTTATAATGCAGTTTTTTTTAATGGTTTTATGTTATGTTATTTCCACTACGAACAGAAATTATTTTTAAGAACGTGTAATTACGAGTAATTAAATGTACAGCATTATAAATTATGTACAGCATTATGTTTGGAATTGTGTCCAATCGGTTTTGTAGAGAAAAGTTAGATTACATTTTTATCGACAGTTGACTGAACACAAGTCAATAGAGGAACCGCGAACCTGCAGCAACATCTCTATATCCCTGCAATGAGATAGGGACACCTGTCTTTCAATCAGCCAGTGTAAGGAGATTGGTTCCTTGTGTAGGTGTTTTTGTATCTTATTTTCTAACCCGTGTTCGTACCTGCATTTTGAAATATAAAATTGAGTCTTATGCAGTATTACGACTTAGTAAAAAAACTTCTTTAATATTCGTGGGTTTCCTTATTCGAAGTAAATATTTTGTATAACCACCGTATTGCAAATGGATCGATATGAAAATATACGAGATATCCATGATACATTTTTTTATCAATATTATTTATTGAAACACAGCACATAGAATATTAACAGAAAAATTAATATTAAAATGGTAATAAAATAATACTAAATATGTCACAATTCGAGACAATATCACATATATATTGTTGAAATTATCGATCAATATTTACACATTCAGTTTTCCACAAATAGAGCAAATCAGAATTTTGATACTCTACTAAAATAACTGCTGCTAACTTTTGAATAAAAAAAGCTATTACTGTACCTGTATCCACAGACACTTTGCATCCCAAAATTAAACAATAAAAAGTTCATAATAATATTATTAATTTAAAATTATAACCCATCTCAATTTAGTAAAAAGTTTCTAACTAACAGTTTTAACTTAGCACGTTTAAAAAAGTACATATGTACTTGGTCCGTGCACTATTATTTCTGTTATGTTATTAATTAACCTATAGCTGTGGTTTTAAAAATGTTTCATTTTAAAACTTCGTCAAAAATAATTCCGACAAAGAAACGCTTCTGAAACTAATTTATTTAAATAGCTTAGTTTATACTTGTACGACAATGTAATGTGTCAGATTTAGAAATATTTCATTAATTTTGTACCTAATATTAAAACACAATACATAGTTGAATTATTAATAATTAATATTGAAATATAAGTAATATTGTACATAAAATTTTGTATTACAATATTTAAACAAATTTTTAGGCTTTCCAGGACCCAAAATAAACATTTTCCTAATTACTAAAACTAAACTTAATCATTCATCGTGTAAATGCAATTCATTTGTAAAACAAATACGTGTAAAAAGTAAGTTACGAAATGCTTTAATATATTGTAAAAATTTAACAAACGTAATAAGTTCTCAAATTGTGAAACCCGAAACGCTATAGATATAATATAGTAATATTTTGTATTTTTATTTCGGTAATATTCATAAGGGATCTTAAATTGCTGAATAGTAATCTCCATCTGATCACTTAAATTCAATTTGGTTATTTGTTCATCATTAATTCACTTTCATTCTCATTATTTATTCACTCTATAAAGCTAAAACTGAGGAATGAAACCGTTCCACTAAATTGAACTTTCCATGTCAAACTGGGGTTTTACTAGCTTAGATAAAAATACAGGTAAACTGTAAAGTTTTAGGAGATTTAGTTCCAATGCCACTAAGGTATTAGAAAGTATCTAAAACTAAAGAAATACTCGTTAATTAAACAAGTTCATAGTTCCCGCGAATCATAGAGCAAAATTATTTAGTTTTGATTATAATTAATTTGATGTAGTAGGCTACATGTTTCTTTTTTATAAAATAAATATTAGGCGTTATTTAATTTATATGGTTTATGCACTCTAAATTGTCCACTTATTACGTAATTTAGTTAATATTTAAATTCCATTTGTATTACATCATAAACAAATCTTTCGAGAGTTAAATAATTAAAATATGTTGATAATAGTATGTAATTACAATAGATCTGTGATACCTTAGCAAACCAGATCTGAAAGGTTCTAATTTCGATTTTGTAACATTTAATTTTTGCTAAAACGGAACATAGTTTCATAAAATATTCAGCGTGTCTTTGACAACAAGACTAACGTTCCGAACCAAACGCTACAAGAAACGTTACAGACTCATTAAGAGGTCTTGGCGACTTAATTAGAACCACTTGGAATGAAAGGCACGGAGAACCAAAACTACGCCCTCCCTTTAATAATTTAATTTACTGTAATTGTATGTGGTATTAAAGTAAATGTGAATGATTAAATGAAACGCTATCTGTATTAACTCTCTATATAAACACGCCTAATAATAATAATAATAATCTTCAACATTATTTTTACATTTAACAAATTTAATGAACTCATATAATATAGTCCTTATCAGAACAAGTTTCATCTCTTCTAAATAATGTTCATGTTATACAAGTAATCAAAATCGTCTAATATAATTGTTGATTAAAAATGTGAATTCTGACATAAGTATGTTATTTATGCACTCTCACACACCTATCTAGTTTTCAGTTATCACAGTTAAATATAATTAAAAAAAAAATAATGTACCAAGTTCGAAATAAATATTTTAATCATAAGCACTTAGAAATTAATAATAGAGTATCAAATGCTTTTCAATATGCAGATTTATAAGTGTATCGAATCTTCCCCGAATGGTAAAACAGTATGAAACAGATTTAGCGAAACTAGTTCATTTTAACTTTACGACATTTTCACGTTTTGTAGCGGAATTTAATAGTGTTGAAAATCTGTTCCATTGTTAAAAAGTTATTGTGCGAAGAGTAAAATAACAAATTATTTTCCCACCAACAAATTATGCATCTAGTATTTTCAAGATACCTAACGTGATATATCTACACAATGAAGTTCAGTTAGCTCGGGTCCAAGTTTTGTATTTTTTTAAAGACATGTATCCCGGAAAATGGGAAAATAAATATGTTCATCCCTAATTCATGTGAATGTATTTTTATATGTTTTAATTTAATTACGTACCTAATAGAGTACCTTATTTATTTCATACAATTATTCAGTTGTTCTTGATGAAACTAAATTATTTACGTGTAGTTTTATACGTGTATTATAAGAATAATTGATAATTGTTGTTTAATTATTTTGTTGGAGTCAACATATTGATAGTTTTGGTTCGATTGCATTAATTGCCCGATACAGAACGGCAGCTCAGAATACGTTTCACTGAGTATGAAAACCATACCAAACTAATAAAAGTGTTTCTTACCGTAGTGGTACAGACATAATAAACGCAAAACTGTTACCGAGCACCGCCAATCGTGTTTGCATATGAACGAATTCCATCTCATATTGTCATAACATTTCCTGTTGAGAACATCTGGGTCACAATCTATTGGCAGTCATACATTGTGTGATGTGACCATATGTGTTGGGAAAGGGTTCGGTGAAACGGTATTCGAGAATTCCTTTCGTATGATATATGGTATAGCATTGTTTTTATTTCGTATACAGCACTTATAAACTTCACATAACGTAGCTATGGTGGGAAGTATTGATTCAATGCGAATTTTGAGTTTTGCTAGTCTGAAAATCCATGAGTAGAAAACTCGGTTGCTCCAAATTGCTTAGAAATCGTGTCTAAAACAACGCAGTGAACCTGATGAAATAATGAGAATACATTATTGCCTAAATTACATTATATTTTGTATTCTGGATGTCTCTGGTAAAGAGTTCATTTAAGCTTTTTTGTCGCTGATATTGTTTAGATGTCTTTAGACGAACAAGATTCCAGAAGACCTGTAACAGCGTCAGTTTCCAGCCGCTGCACAAAATGGAAGGCGAATTGGAGCTAAACTCACCATTCACAGTTATAACTTGTTCCCTACTCCTGAGCAAGTTTATAATTTAAGAAATACACTTAAACCAGGCACAGGTAGATTCAGATTTAATATTTTCAAAAATTCAGTATTTTTACTCGGGTCCGAAACTTTTTTACATTTTCCTCATAATATTACGTTAGACCTGTATTATGGTAGTTTCAGGAAACTCATGAAAAGTTTATAAAAAATGTGTGGGACAAAGTGTTCAGGATACCATCAATCCAATTCCCAACATTTATTAATATCCTTTGAATGTATAAATTTACATGTACTACAATTAACAATTTAAAACAAAATTGATGTATTCTAATGTATGGATTTGTTAGCTTTATTCATTGTAAATCTTGTTGTTGACTCTATAAAAATACTATTGCAATTATATTGTATGATAACAACAAAATTGAATTTGACTTTATATCTGTACGTTGATGAACTAAGCTTGAATAGATTATAATTTTCTTTTTGAGCGGCCATCGACTACATATATCTTTGAATCTATAGTATTGTATTGCGAAGTAAATAGAAGTCACGGACCTGTGTTTAATAGCATTCCTATTCAACGCCTAAAAGTTTTAACGATCAATGATCATGAGACGACGTTAACTCTCGAGACAGTCCACGTCAGTCATTGATTATCACGTGACAGCCACTTCTGTAACTTGCAAATAACTCGCAGAAACTTCTCTCACTGCTTGCATATTAATAACAGAGGTCGTCACCTCTTCTACAATGTGTTGCGAGTGTCAATGTGTAGACGGGTTGACAAGACGTTAGATTTCTAGACAGTCCGTGTAAATAATTGATTATCAATTAATTGACAGCTACTTCTGTAACTTGCAAATAACTCGCATAAACTTCTCTCACTGCTTGCATATTAATAACAGATTCCATAGCCTCTTCTACACAATGTGTCGGTTTTATCAAGGTTTCATTCTCGGTGACTACAACTACTCCGTTTCTCTCTCATTATAATTAATGTTGCATTTTAGTTATACAATAGAATAATAACCCTATGAATATAGAAGGGGAATCTGAAAAAATAATAAATTATACATATATTCTCGCTTAATAATTTCATCATAAAGATTAGTTGATACGAATAACGTTAAATTGTTGTCATATAATAGAATAACAATCCTATGAACATAGTAGACTGATATGAAAACTAATGAATTATCTATATTCTCCCTTAAAAGTTCAATGTCTTATCATACAGTTAATTTCCTTTTCGTAAAATCTTAATAAGAAACCCTCTTTACTATACTATTTGTATGCAAATTGAATTCCCCTAGATAATTTGAATTGTAAAGTTTAAACTGTTTTGAACTAAGAAACTATAACGCTTAAATTATGGCATCAAGTAGGTCAAATTAAAAGCTCTATCTTGTTAGTAGTAAAGAATAATTAATTTTCAAAATTGAAACGGTTTTAATTTAGCTGAATTAAATTTGAAATAACTTTGAATATCTTTAAAAGAATAATATGAAACGTTTATTTATTTCCTTTGTTTATGATAGAAATCATGTATGTAACAATTTTTATTTTTAAACATTTTTTAAAAGTTATAAAAATATTAAATTAGCTGTTAGGAAATGTTTAACTTAAGTCATTGTTATTGTACCACGATATATAGTACTAATACTTTTGAAGCAGTAAAGTTATTCTTTCCAAATTGGTACTTTTCTTTCGCGATATTCCAAATCAAATAAAAATTGAAGAATATTATTTTGGGAATAAATTACAGCCTAAAATGTGAGAGAAATAATTTAGCAGTTATACTACAGTTTTCCTATAGACTAGAGTCTATAGGAAAATGCGCTACAATGAGACATGTTACAACGTGTTATGACTACTCAGTTTGTTTCGGAATGTATTGTGCTGAGAGGTTCTTATTACCATCATGAGTAGCCATAAGAAAAATATAGAAATTTTCGCAAAATCCAATGAAGTGTCACTACAAAATCTAACTCGATGCTACTTAGGTTTTTCGTTTTCAAGACATACAGACCGACAGACAGAAGAAAAGAAATGTTTTCAGTTCCTCGAGTGATATGTTTCGCTAACGTTTAGCTTTTAACAACTATGTTTCACTAATTTCTGTGAATGTATACATATTATATGTATACATATATATGTATAAAAACAATAAATATGTATAAATAAAAAACAGAAAAAAGCATAAGGGTTTTCCATTAAACCAATATTAACAATGTGTTAACATAACCTGTTTTACTCGTGTATATACATACCTTGGTGATAGAGAAAACAGTAACAATTATTTTCTTAAGATTTCACTGCCACAGAGAGTGAAGGTTAAATGTAAACAGGCCTTATTTCAATGTTGTATTTCTGGTGTAAAGTTCTTGTATTATACACACACAGGTAAGCACAAGTAGTGCAAAGATTAATGTTTACTTTTAATTTATTTAGATCTATTGAACAACACGAACGAGGATGGAAAAACCATTTAACCGTCTGCCTCAACAAGGAGTGGGCGCACAGCAGCTGTGTGTATGGAATGTGGGATGATGCAATATTACAGTCAGACGAGGCTTACAATATCGCTCTTAAAAGCGAACAAGTTTAATAAAGCCCTGACAATTTTGGTACAACACAGAAGTTTTTCATGCAAACTTGTCAGTGCATAAGTTTGTGTTTATCTTAAACTCGTTATTTTTCAACAGATGTTACTCAAATTTGCATTAATTTTCGTTCTTGATTGTTTTGATGAGTTTGTCACTAGGCGTAATGAAATTAGGATATGAAATTCTTATGAATAAAATTTCTAGCATTTGATTATTCCAAATACGTTACACTTATTAAAATACAGTGAAACTTGTGATAGTAAAAACTACCTTTGATCATCATAAAATCGTTTTCCATATTATCAGATTATATTCCGTAAGCCTGTATGCATTTTTTACGTTTTAGTGGAAGTTTATTTTAACTGCGTATGCAATCATGATTAGCTGAAATATAATAATAATCAATTTTTACAAACCAAGTTATCTTCCATGAATCTGTAGAAGCATTATTTCTGTTTTGGGGACAATTTTGGTTTATTTATTATACAAGGTATTGTTTAGCCAACGTAAAATCTAATTCATGGCAATAAACTATATTATTTCTCTCGTCTCCCACATTACCAAACTATTGTATTTTATTGGCACATGACGACAAATTTTGACAAAAATTGACGTGGAGGCTGAAAATTCGGGACTGATGCCATTTAGAGAGCTTGTGGTCCTTAAGACCTTTCCTCTACAGTTTTCGAAATGCAGAACAATAGGAAAACCCCTATTAAATGCAACCTATTGCCTTGCAATGACAACACGAAAGGGGTAAGGTTGACATAGAGCAGGTTTCGTTGATTAAAGTGCTATGGAATACAAAAGGTGTGTCTTTAGACCGAAGCGACAGGTATTTGCACATAGAGTAATATCAGATACCTTATTTGTTCTCTGAACTATATTGTTCCCTCTTTTCTAAGAGTCCCTTTATTGTATTTGTAACACGTGATAAGATATAAAAGATACAATGTTTTATTAGTTTTTTAGCTTTGTATAAATGTATCAATATCTGCCTACAATATATTATAGAGTAATATTATATGCCTGATACATATTTGGTGGCCAGATGTAAATAATGTACCTTTGATTTACTGTACAACCTCTTTTGACAAGTATTTAGTAAAACGTACGAGTAAAAGTAAAATGCAGGCTGGAAGTGAAGAGTGGCTGTCGACAAAGCAAGTAATATTACAAACACACAACACAGAAGTTTACTTCCTTTGTCAGTTACATTTGTCAAAACAGGTGATATAAGTATTTTGTCTCTTCATTTTCTTGAATAACATCAGCAGGTTTTAGTTGTTATTTCCTTTTATGTACATCTTCAATAATGTTTTTAGTATCATAAACTTTTTTTCCTGTATTTTAAATAAAACACTGTTTCTTGTAGTTAAATAATTATAAATTTATATTTTTTAATTAGAATTTCATATACAAACTATTTTATTCTGAACCTGTGAAAATATGCGTGTCTTTATATTTTATATAGTTTTGACATTTTAAATATTCTTTTATTAATTTTGCTGCAAAACATTAGTAAGTCTGCTTTTTAATAAGTATCTGAGTATAAATTATTGACATCGTGTCTTTGTTCCTCTGTGGGATAACTCTCGCTAAATGGTCCTAAAGACACGAAACTTGACACATACATTTCTCTTTATCCATCAAAGAAAGCTAATCTTTTGGGGTTATAAAGTCAAGGGGTAGTCGCCCGTTTCGTCTGTGCAATAAAAAAAAAACAGTAGCCGTCGTGGGACTGCCGATAGAAGTGAAAACGGAACTATTAAGTTGAGAGTAATTAAAACTATATGCAAAAATTATATGAAATTTTTTATGTTTTATTTATTAGTTACATATGATGGGTTAAACAAATCATGAACAAAATATAAATACAAAGTGGTTGAAAAAATAATTAATATACAATTATCTTAACAATATCTTAATAAAAAAAATAAATGAACATATTTCATAAAATCTAAAATTACTGTATTATAACATTTTTTTAATTTTCCAATTTTAAAATCCACGAAAAAATATTATCAAATAACTAGAAATCTATTTTTACCACGCTAGTAAGATAAATCTTATACCGTAATAATACTCATTTCATGATGAAGAGGTTAAATATTAAAAACATAATTAAAATGAATAATGCTAAATTTTAAATACAAATATTCGTACAAGTATTAAAAATGTTTACAAATATATTCGTTGTTTTCATTATTCATTTATCTGTATAATTAATAGTTAGTTAAACATAGAATACAAGTGAGTAAACACCGAGTGAACAACAGTGAGTTGAACACCGTTGTAAATAATACAGTTATTGCTACGGATAAAGTATATAATTGCAATAACAATTAAACCCACAATATTTTTAAAACTAATAAATTAGTTAAATTAACTTGGTTCTTTCGTAAAGGTATTTTTATTGCACAATAAACTAATTTATTGAGTTAATACGGTATCAGTGAGCCAATGCGCCAACTACAGTTCCGGCAGAAACGTTCACTCATCACTTCATACGCTACTACAGGCCAAACTAAACTTCCAATAAAAAAATGATAAATTACAACAAAAATATTCATCTATTTTCACACAACTTTCTCGCTGACAAATTTTGTCTGACCAAAAAATAAAAAAAAATCCTCGCTTACTACTTTTTTCTTGTCATTGTAAACGCTATGTAAAATGTAAACAATAATCAAAATTATTTAGAAATTTTTTTAATATTTAAAAATGTAACCAATAGATTGCCAATATTAAGAGCTTTAATTTGACGCATCTTACAGAATTGTACGACATTGGCTTCACTTTTAAATCGCGAGAGGAAGCCGTAAAGGTCACTGATTTTTCGCAGTCTGTTTTCATACTCCGCCGGGACAGCTTTAACACAGCGAGACTGACTTTTTCATGCAGGTTAGTAGTCCGCGGCCAAGTCTACGGTTAAAAAACACAGCGAGACTGACTTTTTTCATACAGGTTAGTATCATTAGCATGTCGGTGACGCGAACCGAGGATTTTACCCTCTACCATAACGCTCAACGCGCCTAAAGAAGTTTTCACTTCAAAAATGCCCTAGAAAATTGAAACTTGGTATACAGGTTCTTATAAGTCCAAATAAGTGCTTTAATGGGTTTGAATATGGGATACTCTTAAAATATTTAACATTTTTTATTAATTTGACATTTTTCAGATTCGTGGAAAGGGCAATACGTAAAAAAGGAAGGGCGTAGAAAATACTACTATTTCATTTTCTATGCGATAATTTATAGGTTTGTGCTGTAAGCAATGAAATATTTATGGTCTGGATCTAAAAATCTACTAATAAAGACGAGTTAAAATACTAGTCCTTAATTTTCTCTGTCTTTTTTTCAACGAACAATTTTAAGAACTGTTACGAAGTGGTGAAAGGATTGGTTAAAATGTAAACATTTTTTATGCATACATATATATATATATATATATATATATACATTTTTTAAACATAGATATCAATATTTTAAATAAGAATGTACTGTCATAACTGTCATAAGAATTTACGCAGGAACCATAGACATGCATAGGAACGATCCATATACCCCATAAAAACGACATAAGAAGAACTGTGGATTTAGGATGAATCATTATGTATACACAGGGACAATATTAATACAAATATATACAGGAACGATGGTCGAAGATACGAACTGTGGATATACGTTGAAACATAAAATATAAAAAGGAACGATGTATATTCAAAAGAACCGTGGATATCCCCACGAGATACGATGTATATACACAAGATCCGTGGATACACACTACAAAGATGTACATAGATAGGATCTGTGTATATCCGTAGAACCATTATGTATCACGGGAATTGTGGATACACCGTTGTACGGTTATTGAATTTAGTACATAGCATGCCTCGTAACAATGATTAATTACTAGGAGGACTATCATTTCTCCAATTCCCAGAACTGCATTGCTGAGTAAATGAAATCATCTACCTCAAGAACGTTATAACGAAGTGTAGGGCTGTGCATCAGTAAATAAATCTTAGCCTTCAGATCTGAACATCGAGGAGGACTATCATTCCTCCAATTCCCAGAACTACATTGCTGGGTAAATGAAATCATCTACCTCAAGAACGTTATAACGTAGTGTAGGGCTGTGCATCAGTAAATAAATCTTAGCCTTCAGATCTGAACATCGAGGAGGACTATCATTCCTCCAATTCCCAGAACTTCATTGCTGGGTAAATGAAATCATCTACCTCAAGAACGTTATAAAGAAGTGTAGGGCTGTGCATCAGTAAATAAATCTTAGCCTTCAGATCTGAACATAATTTTATTGCAATTAAAAATACCTTAAAATTACACAGATTTAAAGCACAACTCTAAATTGAAGAAGACAACGAAAAGTTACCAAAGAAATGTTAAGAAATGCTCCGCATATTTAATACATACGGATACATTTAGCAGGTTTTAGTATCGTGGCTGATACTTGCTACTTTATTTAAAAAAAATAACTACACTTAAACCGGAAGTTGGTATTAAACTTAGCAAAAGTAAAGGAATAATCGTTCTTGTCACTTGCTTTATTCTACTATCTATAAATATTATAAGATGCAGTACAATGTAATAAGATTCAAATGAACAGTACTAGCACTAGAATTCTATAAGCCCTCTTTTAATATTCTATCACCTACTTAGTAATGCTAAGCGCTGGTAGTGTTCATGTCTTGGCTCCTAATTGACTGGCGGTTAGAATCGCTCAAAACCCAGGAACAGCTAGCATAACATGACGATGACGAGGAAGTGAAAGCTCGTAAATAAACATTTTTACATTTTATAGGAAATAACAAAATAATGGTTTTAAAACTAAATTTTTTGATTTTAGATTGATAATTATTTAAATTATTAAATTAACGTAGTAATGATATTTTGGTATGGTTTAATATTTTTTAACTCTTTACCAGACTTAAGATGTATTAAATTTATGAAGACAAATTATATGATGTGAGGTTTCATTTGATTCCTGTATCAACATACATGGAAACACATTTTGTTTTCATAGGATTATTTTATGATTATTAAAGTAAAGTAATTTATTGTAGTTAATGAAAATCAATTAAAATGTACAAAATTTACTGACAAAGCTAAAAAAATCATTTTATCTACTAAAACTTTATACATAACAGTATGACAATACAATATCATTGTTATACTTGGATAAAAAAATTGCATTTTACTCATGCTTTGCTAGACATTATAGAAGTTCAATCTATAACATTTATTTATTGGTCTGTCATAATCCCTTCCATAAAAAATATTAATAATATTACAAGAATAATGTAAAGGTGCATAAAAGCTCTCAGATGCAATGTCTATGTGGAATAAACACTTGACCTCTCCGAACATCTCTGAGCCTTGTCCAGTTCATCGCACTTCACAAACACGTCAATATCCTCTTATCCCTACAATCGCTGTCCCTGCAAAAACCTCTACCGCTTTTGTCAGTAAATATATATTTGTGAATTAAATACGGAATTTATGGAATCCTTTAAAAATATTAAATAAATTTTCAATATAAGAAAAAGGATTTTGTTTAAATAAGGTATTATACGTAACAAATTTTGTATTTACATAACTTGTGAACTTCTATTTTCTATCACTGCCATCACTCAAAGTGAACCTCATACTCGACAAACTAAAATACATTATTCATACTGTAAATAAATATAATTGTAAAATAAATACGTACATGTCAGTAACAAATTACATAGTCTTTTTACTATCTTGTAAAAATGCAAAGAACGTAATAAGTGCTAGCACTGTGAAAACCAAAACGTAATAGACGTAATAAATATTTTGCATTCACAATTAAGGAATGTTTATGATGTAAACCACTGAATAACAACCTCTATCTAAAACATTTAAATTAACTATTCTATTAGGATACTTATTCGCGATTTATTTATTATTCATTATTTATTCACTATAATTGGCTGGATGTGAGAAATAAAACCGTTCCACTAAATAACATTTTTTATGACAGGCAGTAAGCAGTAAGCCTGTCAGCAGTTTTACTAGCTTACATAATATTATGGGTAGACTGTAAAGTTGTAGTAGTTTTACTCCCAATGCCAGAAAGTTATTAGAAAGTATCTCTAGCCAGACAATTTTCCCCTGAATTCATAGTTAACTCCCGTTAATCAAGAAACAAAGTACTTAGTGTTTAGATAACTCATTTGAAGTAGTATTTTTTATCCTCCTAATCAAATAAATTTTGGACTTCCTTTATGTTACAGCAATTTATACAATGTAAATTTTTCACTCATTAATATTACGTGCATTCGTTAATATTTACATTCCGTTTGGGTTAATATTTGTAATATCAATAATGTAAAAAGTTTTACAAAATTAAATCATTGAAATATGGGTTGATAATAGCATGTAATTAAAATGGGTCTGTGAAAACTCAGCAAACCTGATCAGAAATAGTTCTAAACTCACTTTTGTTACTAGGAATAGCGGCACTAAACGAGCTTTATAGTATAAAATGCGACAAAGTCCTCATTCTGGCTTTCATAATATTCATACATTTTATCACCAGTGACCTGGATTTTCGAATAATTGAAACCACCGTGCTATAAAAATATTTTATTTCAACCTATTATTAATTAATTAAAATTGTCCAATGATTAATTTATGTTAATTTAACTTGAACAAAATTTTTTTACCGCTTTGAAATATAAATTGCTTTCATAGTATATACTATTTTGATAAGAGAATGCTATGATATGTAGGTAGTAACTCAGTAAATGATATAGGACAATAAACAATTGGAACATTCTTCTAAAACAGTTCTCCTGTGCGTAAAAATCGAAAGAATACATAAGTATTCTCCGAAATCCGTTACCAATTCACGGTAGAATAAATATAAATACAAAAAATAATAATGTTATTAATTATTATATAATTAATAATAATAAAAATAATTACAACAATAATTATATAATTAATTATTATTCTAATTAATAGTTTATTAATAATAATATTATTATTTTATATAATATAAAATGATTGATTCAGGATTAATAAATATTAATTTCTTATTTGAAATGTTCATTACTAACGAAGTTGGAAGTTTGTAATGGATAAGTAGGGGTTTTCTCATATTTCTGTGTTTACTTTGCCAAATTTAACATGACGGAAATCAATATTTTAATAATTATAAGCATTTTAAAATTAATAATAGATAATAATGTACTTTTCTGCATGTATCTACTGCAATACTGTAATACTTTATAAGTGCACCGAAACTTTACGGTAGATTTTTTACCATCAATATCAAAGAGAGTTGTATTTTCACTTTTTGTTCCGAAATTCAATCGAGGGTTTAATATTTGTCCTGTTGTTTAAAAACTTATTGTAAGAAGTGTAAAATATCAAATTATGTGCCTACAGCAAAGTATATAATTGATTTTGCTAATCTAAAGTCGCCAATATATGTTTACCGTTAGCTGAGTGCGAGGATGTGGTGATTGAATTTCAGGTTACTAGTAAATAGTTATAGTATTTTTATTTATTACTATACCAACTTTAAATATAATAACTAATAGTTAAAGAGATATACATTTGAATCAGATTCCAATATTTCCTATATAACAGATTTGAGGTAAAACTATGGATTCATGAGGTAAACATTGTTTCCTAAGTGTCCCGTTTTACACTTGGAATTCTCACATGTGTGATAAGGTAGTGTAGACCCTGTTATATGAGTAGCTGGAATCTCAGTAAATTACAAAGAAGATTGTAACAAGCCACCAACAAGCTCAGTGTCTGTCAAAGAGCTGAATTAAGATGATAGGATAATTAACAATCCTTGATCCTAATTTATAAACCCCTTGCTTGACACGTTTACATCTTTCATAGTTTAATTTCTTAGTTCATTGCGAGTCAACGTCAGATTTAATAACTAATTATCTTTCACAGCGGGCGCTCCTCTTTACTAGGGACTGTTGTAATTAACTATACGTATCTAGATTAATGAGATCTGCTGATTTTCAAAGTCTTCGCTTCGACCCGCTAGAACCTGCTATTATAACAAGTTGGTTAATTCATACAATTATTTAACATATATAACTGTTGAAAATCTGTTCAAAATCGGTATTGAGACAGTATACACGTGGTAAAGTCTGTTCTGAAGATATACCATTACAAACTACCGAGTTAAGAAAGGAGAGAAAAACTTTTACAAATAGAAAGGAATTATGGAGCTGCTTCTGACAGTCGTTATAGAGACAAACAGGTCCCGTGGAACATACTTGTACAGTGCAGTGTGGCCGCAGTGTGCTGAGATAATATCTTTAAAATGTGTCTTCTAAACCTTTCTGAGAAATATAATAAATGATCTATAACTATAAGTTATAAATGAATAAATAGTTGTAATACATGATTCATTCATTGTTTTAAATATTTTTTATTACAAATAGTTTTATTTTCGAAAAGCATAAGGAAGTAATCCTTGAGTAGGTCCGAGGATGTGACCGGAATAAAAAGAAAATGTGGTTTTAAGAAAGTATTTTTGTGACGATTTCGTAATGATTTAAAACTAATCTAGCAGGAATTTAAGGTTACGGTAAAATAGAGGGAAATGGGCGTGGAAATTAGTAAGCGTCCATCTGGTAAAAAGGATTATTGTTTAAACTAAAGCGTATACGAAGTAGGTTTAAGCAAATATGTAATTTGGAAAAAAGAATGCGGATACGATAATTTTTTTGTAATGAAATAATAGTTTTTAGAAAATAAGCTCATTGAGAAATAGTATATAGGGAATCTGTTCACGAGAATATGTGGAAAGAAACACATCAAGATGCCATTTAATTTAAAATGTTTTTTATGGAGTTACGCGTAAAAAAATGAAATTTGGAAAATGAGGGCAGATGTGACCTTATTTTTTAAATGAAAGGAAAGCTTTTAAAAAGGAAAACCTTTTTGAGGAAAAGGATATAGAGAATCCTTTTATGAAGATATGTGGGAAGCTGGAAAATGAAACACATTAAGATTTAACACTTATAATGACAATTGTTTTTAGGGAGTTACACCTCTTCTGCATAATAAGTCAGGTTCATCAGTGAGTGTGGCAGTATGTAGACTCTGTGAGTAAAACTACGCAATTTCTCTCTCAATATAAATAACTTTGAATTGTTTCCATACAATATAATAATAATCCTATAGATATAGATGACTAATCTGAAAAATTTTAAATTATCTATATTTTCACTTAAAAATTGTAAATTCTGTAGTAACGATTAGGATTCATTTCGCAACACCTTTATGTAAAACTTTCATCACTATACTATTTTTATGCAAATTGCATGCTCTGAGATAATTTGAAATGTAAAGTTTAAATGGTTTCATACTAAGGAAATATAACGCTAAAATTATGATTTCAAGTAGGTCAAATTATAGCTGCATCCTTTGTCTGGCAACGAATAAATGATTTTCACAATTTAAACTGTTTTAATTTTGCTGAACTAATTTGAAATAAATTTGCATATCTTTGTAAGAAGTAATACTGTTATAATTATTAATTTCATCCTTTGATCATAAAAACAATTTTGATTTTGTTAAATAAATATTTAGTCCATATAATAGTTTTTATTTTAAAAAAGTTTTTCAAAGTTACCTAAAAATAAAATCAGTTATTGGGAAACCTTTTATTAAAAAAATGTCATAAGTCACCATATATAGTAATAATATTGAATTGAAAAATAAAGTTATTATAAATTAGGTTAAAACTCGAATGAAATTGAAGGAATTTTAATTTGGGAATAAATTAAGCTAGACTAATAATTTTCCCATGCGACTGTCAATGCGACCTATAAACCTAATCCCAGCTCGCTAGTTTCGTATATCCTAAGCGCTTGTTCCGGCACACTCTACAACACCAGTTTGTGTCTTAGTTAAGCATTAGTATAAATTGTAACCCTCAATACAGCCATCATATTTTTTTGTTCTTTAGGGCTTTGAAAAAAATTTAAGAAAAGGGCAGATTTCTGTTCTCAAAACGTCGATGCTGTTCATGTTAGTTTGTTCTCGAGAAATCGTACATACAGGCATAGAGACAAACAGAAACAAAGGTTCTCCATCCTCTGGATTGATACGCTTCGCCAACGCTCAGCCACCACAAAATAGGTTACGAGGGTTACATATAAAGCTTTCCATTCAAGTATGTTCCACTCATATGTATATAATACTATTTTAAATAAAAATGATCACATAAAATGCAGGAGAGTTTTCCATTAAAGCAACATTAACAATTTGATGTACCTCGTTTGAACCTAGTTTGTTTTAAGGGTACACGTACTTTGTTGATAGTTAAAACAATAACAATCATCTTACAGTTTAACCCGTCCAAGAGAGTGCAAGTAATATACACAAATATCCCACTATTGTATTTCTGGGACAAAGCTCTCTTGTTACAAACAGGTAAGCACAGGTTGTGTAAAGATTAATGTTTACTTTTCATTTATTTAGATCTCTTGGATAACACGCACGAGGATGGAAAACAAATGACACACTCTGCCTCTACCAATAGTGGCAGCTATGTGTATGGAATGTGGGATGATGCAATATTATAGTCAGACGAGGTTCACAATATGTCTCTTAAAAGCGAACGAGTTTAATAAAACCCTGACAATTTTGCTACATACAGAAATCTTGTGTGACAAACTTGTCAGACCACACGTTTATATTAAAATCTTTATCAACAGAGTTTCTCATAATTTGTACAAACTTTTGTCCTTAATTTATTTGATGAGTGGCGAAATTTAATTAAGGGTTTTAAGAAGGCATTAACATTCAACCTAATTTTTATTATTCAATATCCATTACTCATTTTCAAGTAGAAGTTAAAGTAGTGGTATTTAACTCTACCTTTGACCATTTAACACTCGTGTTCCATATTATCAGATTAAAATTTGTAGGTCTGTATGCATTATGAATTTTTAGTGGTCAAGGTTACTAACTAATATCCATACGCATTATTTCTGTTTTAGGGACAATTTTTTATTATTTATTATACTCGCTTATGTTTAGTTGATGAACATCAAATACAAGTCAGTAAGCTGTAATGTGATAATATCATCTATTTGTGTCCCACAATATCATGCTTTTTCAATTCATTGGCCCATACTCATGAATTTAGTTCCATAAAAAAGTGACACGGGTGCTTGAAATGCGGGGCCGAGGCCATTTAGGAAGCTGGTGGTACTTACGGTCTTTGCTTGTACAGTTTTCAAGATGGCTGAACAATACAAGAAACCTATTTAATGCAATCCTTTGTCTTGTAATCACACAACACGAAGAGTGCCAACAATGAGGGTAAGGTTGACATAGAGCGAGTTTCGTTGATTGAAGTGCTTCAAAGTACAAAAGGTTTGTCTTTAGACAGAAGCAACAGGTCAGTGCACATAGAGTAATATCAGATACTTTATCTGTTCTCTCAACTATATTGTTCCCTCTTTTCTAAGAGTCCACTTATTGTATTTGTAGCACGTGATAAAATATAAAGCTACAATGTTGCATCTGTTTGTTAGACTTGTATAACAGTATCAATATCAACCTATAATATATTATAAAGTAATACTATAAGCCTGCAACATATTTGGTTGCCATTTGTAAATAATGTACTGTTGATTTACTGTACAACCTATTTTTACAAGTATTTAGTAAAACGTACGAGTAAAAGTAAAATGAAGGCTGGATGTGGAGAATGGCTGTCGAAAAAGCAAGTAAATCCACAAATGCATAGAGATTTTACGTCCTTTTTCAGTTACATTCGTCAAAAGAACTGATAATCTTTGTCTCTTCATTTTCTTGAATAACATTATCAGGTTTCAGTTGTTATTTTCCTTTGATGTTCAAGTTGAATACTGTTTTCAGTATCTTAATATTTCTTCTTTTTCTATAATTATGTTACATAAAACACTGTTACCTATGGTTAAAAAAAATATAAATTTACATAAAAGAAAATTACTATACTTTTACAGGAAGTGGGTATTAAACTGAACTTTTTTGAGAAATAGGATAAATAGCGATTATAAATATACATATTTCATTTACTCCTCTAAATGTAATTTGTTAGAAATTAATAAGTTAATCATGCCAAATCAAAGGAACATAGGTTTGAATAGGTTAAGAATGTTTCTAGAATGAAAAGAAATTATAGTGATACATAAGTATTTCTAGTCGTAATTTCGTAATAATCTGGTGGTGTTTAATGGATGGATTGTATTTTCAACATAATGTTCTTTAAAAACTATTGAGAATACAAGGAACTCCAAACTGAAGAGGTGTTTTTGAAAGATTTAAAAGTTGACAGTATTTAATTTTCAATAAAATATTACAAACATTCTCAGAGCCTCATAAACCGATGTTGTTAGTGTACTTTATACTTGTGAAATTGTTAATTTTAGCATTAATATATTCCAATTTACCGGGAATGTAAGGATTCTAAAAAATAGACGAAAGATTAAATGGATATTTTTAAACGTCCCTATGATAAAGAATTGTTTTGACCAATCACAGTACACGTAAGAAATTAAAAATATTAGGTAATTTTAAATAAAAGGGAGCTGTATCGATTTTTGTAAAGAAATTATAGTTTACGGAAAAGAAGAGCTCTCTAAGAAACAAGAAAATAGCGAATCTGATCACGAAGCTATGTGGAAGACTGGGAAAAAGATACATATCAAGATATCATATGAAATGAAAAAATGTGTTTACCGAGATGTTTCTTGTACACAATATGTCAGGTTCATTAGAGAGTGTGGCAATATGTAGACTCCGTGAATACAACCATTCAATTTCTCTCTCAATATAAATAGCTTTGAAGTGTTTGTCATACAACAGAATAAAAATCCTATAGATACAGAAGACTAATCTGAAAAATTAATAAATTATCTATTTTAACGCTAACAATTCAACATTCTTTCTTAAATAGTACTATTCTTTTCGTAAAACCTTAATAAGAAACTTTCATCACTGTGCTCTTAGTATGGAAATTGCAAACTCCGAGATAATTTGAAATGTAAAGTTTAAATGGCTTCACACTAAGAGACTATAACGCTTCAATTTTGTCTTAAAATAGACTAAATTAATCTTTTGCCTGGTAACGAATCTTCACAATTTAAACGGCTTTAATTTTCCTGAACTAATTTGAAATAAATTTTCACAAAGTTAAAAAAGTAATAATGAAATAGCTATTTATTTTATCCTTTTATCATGAAAACCTTCTATTTAATATTTTTGATTTTAAAAAACATCTGTAACATTTACCTACAATTAAAATTAGTTGTTGGGAAACATTTTAATTATTGTCTATGAATCACATATACAGTAATAGTATTCAATTGAAAAATCAAGTTATTATAAATTAGGTTATAACTTAAATAAAAATGAAAGAATTTTAATTTGGGAGATAACAGCTTATTATATCAGAAAAAATTGTTCATATGACATTCATTGTAACCTATAATCCCAGCTCGCTACGATAGTATATCCTGAGCCCTAGTTCCGGCACACTCCACAGGATCCTGTTTATGTATGTGTTATTCAGTGGTATATCTTATAACCATCAGCACAAACACAGGAAAGATGTATTTAAAAAAGAACCATGGATATACACTAAAACGTTGGACGTAGACTGAAACTATTGATATAGGCTGAATCATTAGGTATACTCAGAGACGATGTACATATAAAAGAACCGTGGATATTACACTAGAATGATGGACATAGACAGGAACTATCGATATACGCTGAATCATTAAGTATACTCAGAGATGATGTACATATCAAATATCCGTGGATATACACTAGAATGATGGACATATACCGGAATATTGGATGCTGAACTGTTAGATATACACAGGAATTGTCGATATAGCATGGGATTATTGCGTTTAATAAATTGCATTACCTGTAACAATGATTAGTTATGAGAACTGTCATTTGAGCTGTGTAAATGGAATCGTCTATCTCAAGAACGTTATAACGAATTGTAGAAGTGTGCACTTCATAGCCTTTAGAGTTGAACATGATTTTATTGTAACACTATGATCATATAATAAACGTTAACCATACCACCAGATTCCAGCGCAGCCCACCTATGCCGGAGCCAAACTCTTCAACTTACTGCCAGAAGAAGTCAAGAGGACCAGCCCTGAGTTATTTAAGAGGAAACTGTGTGAGTGGCCGCTGCTCCGCCCTTTCTACAGCATTGAAGAATTTATGGACTGGCAAAATTTCCGATTGTGACTTGATATTTTGTTACCGCTTTTCTTTTTCTTTGAACTTGCAGTTTTGCTTTGACGCCATGTTCAATCTTGATGATTGTATAATAAAGTTGTCTAAATGGACAGTTGTGTTAGACAAAAGAGAGTCATATACCCTTAAAGGCAACACAAAGTTTCCAAATAAATAATAATTGTAAAAAAACACTTCTCTATATTTGGACGAACCCAAATCTAGGTTCCAAGAAGTAACAGCAACTCCCATGAAGGTTTATGACGACAAAATAATGCTTCCTTGAACACCCTCGCCACGAATGCTGAGCAGGAACAAAAACAAGCTAATTGACAATATTTAATAAAATAATTGTAAAGGATTTATACTAAAATAGATTTATATAAATAAAAATTATTTATTAGGAATTATGTAGGATCAGAGAATTCGCTAGTATTTTTATTTTCTCTCCCATTTCTATCGTTTATATCTCTGTAACTTTTTTACCTATTCATAAAAAAATAAAATTTTGTAAATCCCTTCTCTTTGAAGGATTTATGTTATGTTATTTCCACTCAAAATAGATAGAGTTTTTTAAATCATGTAAGTGCGAGTAACAAGTACAGCATTAAATATGTGTTAAATTGTGTCCAATCGATTTTGTAGAGAAAAGTTGGATTAGGTTAGTTTTAATAGCCTTATATAGTTTAATTTACAATATACACCAAGTAAGTACTAATGGAGTATTTCTCTTTGAAGGATTTATGTAATGTTATTTCCGCTCAGAACAGAATTGTTTTTAAGATTGTGTAATTATGAGTAATTAAATGTACAGCATTATAAAATGTTTGGAATTGTGTCCAATCTGTTTTGTAGAGAAAAGTTGGATTACATTTTATCGAAAGTTGACTGAACGAGTCAATAGAGGAACCGTTCCCGTACGGCAACCTCTCCATATCCCTGCAATGAGATAAGGACACCGGTTTTTCAATCAGCCAGTGTAAGGAGATTGCTTCCCTGTATAGGTGCTTTTGTATCTTATTTCCTAACCTGTGTTCGTACATGTATATGGAAATATGACATGGAGTCTTATGCAGTATTATAACTTAATAAAAAAAATTCACAATTAATAAAACTATTGTACCTATTTTTAGTACTTGAAATAGTTTAAAACATGTAAACTTTCGTGATGATATCACGTATATATTGTTTAACTTATCGATCAATATGTTAAACAAATATTATTATACTGTTTTCAACAAATTAGAATTATAATGTTTTAACTCAACTAAAATAATAACTACTTTTAACTAAAAAGAACTATTATTAAACCTGTACCCATAGTCAGTTTTTAGCCGAAAATTAAACAATACAGGTAGATAGTTCATAATATTAATTAATTTAAAATTATAACTTACCTCAATTCAGCAAAAAATTTCATACTAGCAATTTTAGCTTGGCAGGTATAAATAAATGTATATGTAATTGGTCCGTGATCAATTATTTCAGTATAACCTGTACCTGTGGTTTAAAAATGGTTCATTTCAAAACCTCGTCGAAAGTAATTACGTATACGAATAACTTAATTTATTCCAGTTCCTAATGTGTCCGATTTAGAAATATTCCAGTAATTTTTACCTAATAATAAAACAAAAAATAAGAGTTGAATGAGACGTAATGAACCTTTGTTTAAATAGATTGTTAAATTATACGCCGACTAAAAACATAAACAAGTTGATCAGGAATTTAGTGTCTTTCTTCCAAAAAATTACCATCTAAGAATCATTTTAATTTTTTAAAAGCTCTGTTGAATAAACACTGCACCTCTCCGAACATCTCGTTGAGCCTTATCCGGTTCATCGCACTTCACATACACTTCAATATCGCCTACAATCGCTGTCCACTTTTGCTCTGTCCCTCAAAAACTCTCCGGCTAATGTCAAGAAATATATTTCTTAAATTGAACACAAAAGTTATATTATATTTTTTTTATTGACAAAATTTGTCTATACATTAGAATGGATTTTATTTTAATAATACGGTAGACGACCGCTAACGTAAACAATCTTGTATTTACACAACTTGTGAGCTTTTCCAGCACTTAAAGTAAAAATTTTTCTAACGTTGAGACAAACTAACATTAATCATTTATCCTGTAAATAAATTTAATTTGTAAAATAAATGCGTATAAAAAGTCAGTCACACACTACGTAGCGTTTTAATGACTTGTAAAGATCGTAATAAGTTCTCGTCCTATGTAAAGCAAAACGCAATGGACATAATATATTAATAATATTTACCATTAATTCAGCAATATTCATGAGTGAATATAAATTACGGAATATCAATCTCCATCTGAACATTAAAATTAATAATTCAATTTGGTTATTTATTCACGATGAATTCAATTGAATTTTTCATTATTTATTCACTCTATAAAGCTGGAACTGAGGAATGAAACCCTTCAATTAAATAGAAAGTATCATGTCAGACTGGTGTTTTATTAGGTTACATAAAAACGGATAGACTGAAAAGTTCTAGTAAATTTAGTTGATATGCCAGTAAGTTATTACAAAATATTTAAAACTAACGTATTACAAGGAGCAAAGTATTTAGTTTTTAAATACTTCATTTGAAGTAGTGATTTTTTCCTTTTCATGAAATAAATCTTGGACTTTATTTAATTTACAACAGTTTATGCCACTGTAAATTGTTCACTCATTTAATATGATGTGCTTTCGTTAATATTTACATTCCACTTGTATTATAGAGTAAACAAATGTTTTTAAAATTAAATCATTAAAATATTGGATGAGTATGTAATTACAATGAGTCCGTGATAACTCAACAAATCCGGTCCGAAATAGTTCTAAATTCGCTTTTTAACATTAATTTTTGGCTAAAAACTGAACATAGTGTCATTAAATGTTCAGCGTTTCTTTGACAGTCCCAACGAGACTAACGTTCCGAACCAAATGTTACAAGAAACGTTACAGACTCATTAAGAGGTCTTGGCGACTTAATTAGAACTACGTGGAATGGAATGACAAAGAACCAAAACTACGCCTTCTATTTTATAATTTAATTTACTATAATTGCATACAATTATAGTAAAAATTATACTACTTAATACTACTCATTTAGTGTAAAAGTAAATATGAATGATTAAACGAAACTGTCTGGATTAACTATACAAAACGTCTACCATTAATAATAATCTCCTACATTATCTTTACATTTAAGAAATTGTGTAAACTCATATGATGTAGTTTTCACTATAATTGTTTAAACTAAACATAGTATACGCAGTATCCTCAAAAATATGTAATTTGGAAAATTAATCGCGCAGTGAAAATTCTTTGTCATAAAAAAATTTTTATAAAAAGAAGATCTTGAGAAATTGGAAAATAGTGAAACGGTTCAGGAAGATGACTACAAACAGCTTGATTTGTTTTTCTAGCAATTATCAAGGTGGTAGCTAATGAAAAACTAAGTATAAAAACTTAGTTGGGAACAACATAAATAATTTAAAATATATTTATTTATATTTAAAATAAAAGTACGCATGTAAAACATTTTTATTTTAGTTTTGTATAAAATATTCTTAAATACAGATTAATAAATTTGTTTTATTAATATAAACAGGCGTTTATATAATATATATTATAAAATAAGTGATAAATTTAATATACTATGTCCTGAAATTAAGTTCTGTGTCATGTAATAAAATTATAGAAAATTCTTAACACAAGTTTAAGTTAAAATTCTCATGTTGTTATTAATTATATCTATAAATCATTTATTTTAAAAAGTTTAAAATTAATAATATATCAGAGTACGCTTGAAACCAAACGTCACACGCAATATTCAATCAAACTTTCTTGTTTCAACATTTCTGAACAATTGACTTTAATTCAAGTATTCTCTTTAAAACGGGTTGTCATACATTTTATCGACGTGAAAGAAATGACAGACAACAATATTTACAAAATCCACACTGCACAGAATCAACTTTTGGTTATGAAATCACTAACATCTGTCCGCTTGCGGTTAAATTGTTTGGTCCTCTCCCTTTGATTACGAAAGCAACCCAGTTCCAGGCGATTAGTGTAGCCAAACAACCGCCGGAAAATGTCTCTCCTAATCTACTCTAGCCAGTGTGTACTGTGTGCTAGTTTGTCTGAGCTTTAGGGAAGCATATCAGTAGTGGGGCTTGGAAACATTTCATTTTGGTCAGTCAGTCCGCATGATATTTTGAAAACGACCTGACCTATAGGCTTCAAATTGTGCATGTTGCTTGATTTCTATATAAAGAACACTTCGTTCAATAATAGTGCATGTCACTCAGGATTTAGCTGAGCGTTGGCAAATATTTTTACAATGGTCTTATAGATGAAGATGATGGCAACGAGAAAATATTAGTATAAATAAATTTGTAAACAGCCTTACAAAAATCATATGGCATTATAAAATGTGACATTATAGCAAACCTAGTCTAATGAAATGAGCTATATATTTTCATGAATATTAAATACATCTGATACTTAAGATAACGTGAATTTCAAAGAACGTAATTACGCTTTTCTATCACCTCTATTTTAATTACTTACGCTCTGCTGATTATAAAATGTCAGCAGCAACAGATTATCTGGAGCTGGATGTGAAGTTACCATAATGATGAAAACATGATGAACCTTTCATTAACAAAAGACCAGATCTGACGGAGGCAGGAATGCCCAAATAATTATTTAAACTTAAAATTATTTTAGTGTTAAAATGTGAGTAAAAAAGGATTTCACTAAGTAAATCCATTAGCTAAAAAATGTCTATAATAGCATAATGAATACGACTAAATAATGGCTTAAACCGGCTCACTTGATAAATTATTCTTCATTCTGTCCGAGACTTTAGTCAATTACTGTTCAGTGAAATTAATGTTGCAGTCGTTATCAGTTATTTATATTAGATATGTCTTTTCAAAGATTTTCCTAAGTTTTAGGTAACCAAACGCCACGTTAATTTTATTTAATTCACTCATTATAAAATAACATCTTGCGTCAAAATTAAAGAATATTGTTTTAATTTGAATCCAGGAGAGCTCACAATAATATGTTAATATAACTGTAATTAAATCAGAATAGCCAGTGAGCTCATTTCATAAATTAATGAATGACTACTTTTAGATATCAAATAGAAATAGAAAGAATTGCTTTTTTGTAATGTGGGTGATGAACTTCTTAATAATCGCTTAGCTTACATGAAATAGTTTAATTACGTCATTAAATATATTTTGACCGGTAAATATTGTTAAATATACTATCTATTTCAGTTGAACATATGACCAGAGCAGTTTCAATGCTTAATCTCAGATTATTGAGAATAAATTATTACTTATGAAATTTCTAAAGACTCGGTGATATTTGATAGTTGAATACTCCTGTGTGTATGTTGGTAGAGTGTAAGAACAGTTCAGTATAATATATCAGGAATATAACAGTTATAGTTATAATTTTAAGGATGCCCTCCTCTCTTGAAAATCCTTATTTTTGTATTTATTACAATGCAGAAGACTGTAACTTGTTCATAGGAGAATATAATGGTAGGAATCTAATTTTAGTAAATTCATAGTAATCTAAGTTCATAACCTGTAGTCTGGCGTTGAAAATGTAGACAGTGAGATCTGGGTGACGGTTATATATGGGGGCAACTTAAATATTTAACTTTTTTTTAACGCGCGTTATTGAAGATGTAGGGTTTACAAAATACAAGAAGACCACAAACTTTCCTTAATATTATATTTAAAAAAAAACAACGTTTCGGTAGCAGATATTTTGCCTCTTCTTCAGGGGTTTAAATTTAGAAGTCAGGTTAAGTGGGCACAAAAAATGTTAATACAATAACATAAGATAAAGATGAATTCGTCAACGTAAACCTCGACATCAGAAAATATTTGTACTTATAAATTTATTTAGTTTATTAAGATGTGTATTATGGTGGTTGTATATTGATGCAAGAATAATAATACTGCATCTTTTAAGAATGGACTATACGAGTTTTTAATATTTAAAGTTTAATTACAACAAAAAAATAAACTCAATTGAATTTTAGGGTATTTTAGAAGATAAGGGAATGAAAAAGACCTACTAATAGTTTTCAAATCAAAGGGCTTCTTAAGGATGATAAGGACCTTTCATTTCAATTACAATTTTTATTAACTATGCAGATATTCTAAGCAGGGCTTATAATTGGCTTTATGTACCCAAATATATTTTAATTTGTTTGTAATACTTTTTGAATGTTGACGTTTTACTGATGATTTAAAACTTCTTTTCTTCGCTACTCTTAAGTATGTGAAATTAAGGTAAAATTTTTCAATTGATTATTCTTAGAGTAAAACAGGAAGGGGATAACATTTTTGTTGTTTGTGGGATTTAAATTTTGTCTAAATAGCAATGGACGATACGATTCTATAAAATGTTAAAGTTAGATCGCCGCAGGGACCAGAGAGGGCAGTTTAACTACTAATCAACCGCATGTCGGTTTTGTGAGAACAGCTTTAAATACAATATGGTCACAAGCCACAGACCGCATAGCTTGCTACTACCGGGTAAACATTCTGCTTTTTGGTGAAACTAAAGTAAAAAATTGCTTCTCCAATCAGGTAAATTATGCAATCATTTTTCCAGATGCAGTCATGGATGGAGTAAATATCAAACATGTAGATCAGAAAGTCATGTTAGCTAAATTCTTTGTACTTGAATGGGAAATAGCTGTTCTCTGTAAATTAATTTAATTTGTTGAAATTCTCCCTACAATGCCTCTTTTTATTTAGAAACCCAAGTGTGCCACAATTTTGAGTCAGCAATTGGTTACCTAATAAAATTAAATGTAAAAATAAATTATTTGAATTTTTTCTATTAAACATAATCAGGATGTCAAAATAAGCTATTAATTATTATTTTATCAATACACAAATTTTAGGATAAATTATAGAGCTATAAAACTAAAGGCAGTCCAAATCCAGACGTCTCGCTGAGGGTTAACTAATGGAACTAGAAAACAGAATTTGCTAGTGTTAAACGTCTTGGCTATTACTGTATGTTCATATTCAAAATTATACATCATATTTACTTTGTATTTAAGTTTAGTTCCTGGTGGTCTAGTTAAAATTATAATCTAATTTCATCCAAGACATATTAAACACGGAATACACTGAAATATACCCTTTTCTGAAATTGGAGCTGACATTGAAACATGTACAACAATTCTCCTTTGAATACCTAGTTGTAAAAATCACGTTTCACTAGGTAATTGGTCTTCATTTACAAATCAAAACCTTTCGACTTATGCAGTAAAAGCTTCGCTGAAATAGTAGTTAAGCTTTACAGAGTATAGAGTTTAATTTTCTTCTAAATTCATTTGTAAATAATAATAAACTGTCTTCAATGTTCACTAAGTGCATCTTTCACTGCTGGATAATGAATAAAACTCTTTAACTTTATTAAGTGTCTTAAAGTAAGAGCTTTTGAAACTATTTTGTTCAGGATTTCCTCGGATGAATTGCTCTTGTATTTTATGAAACAGTTAATTTTCTACAATTATAAATTACAAATATGGTACGATATTATTTTGTTCAGGTATGTATATCGAACAGATACGTTAATTTAGGCTACCTAAATTAGGCTTAATATATAATTCAAGTTATATTTTTCGTTATGTTGATTTAAAATTTGATAATAACAGTTTTTAAAAAGTTACATTATATTTAAAAATAAAACTATAATTATTAACTTTACAATATTTCGTTGTTATAACAACTTGTTTAAGTACATAAATATAAAATATCACTCTATAAAACGGCCACAGCAAACAATTCCTCAAAGGGCCACTTTTCACACGGAACTCTGTGATAGAGTTCCCCCACTCCTGCATCCTTAATAGAAGGCTGTCCTGCGAGACGAGCGGTCTTGCAAAAACATCACATGATCTGGTTTAGGCAGTCGGTTCTCTAGAGAAGGTCCACCTCGGACATGATGAAGCGGTTTAAAAACACGATGTCCTGAACAGTGCGTCTTTTGTCGAGAGAATTATATTTATTCTGCGTTATATTTTCTCGTTGCCATCATGGTTACCTATAGCACTAATATAAACACAGCACACACGTATGAATCATGATCACGCATCACGACATCAAATCAAATCAAATAAGTTTTATTGAAGCGACAATATTACATTGTATAGCAAACGTCACAAATTTTAATCTAAAATGTCTTACATTCATACCACACAATTCTCATTCACACATACAATTTTTACACTTATGCACCTTTCATCCTTCGCCAATATATCCCACTTTAAACAGCAGAATCAGTCGTGTAAATGGGCGGTCTCCCAGTTAAATGCTAAAAATTCCCCTGCATTATAAAATGCTTGTTACACCAAAAGGTGTTTAAGGCGCATTTTGAACACCTTGGGCGTTAGGGAATGTTTTATTGAATTTGGCAGTCTGTTAATAAAATTAAACACCTGCCTGCGAGGGCAAATGTTCAAAAACCAATGTTCTTTGGCTTGCAGTTCGTAGTAATTCTCTACCTCGTATCTCATGCGTATGTATGTCCCGGCCTCTGGTTAAGGCGCACTTATCCATACAAAACAAAGTGGTTTCCAAAATGTACAGACACGGGATAGTTATCAGCTGCAATTCCTTAAAAGCTTGCTTGCACGACTCTCTGAATTTTATTTTTGCGACATCTAATGTTTGTTACGCTCAGTCAAATCTCATGGAGTGGCACATCATGCATCATCGAACTTGGTGTTACATGTACAGAAATGAATCTTCATGTATCATTTCAAGTCTATAGGTATAATCGTTCTAAAGGTATATTAGCGGACAAACAGACAGAGAGACGTAACATTTTCCCACCCCTTGGAGTTGTAGGCTGTGCTAATGCTCAGCCAATATAAGTTGATCTGTAGCTCCAAATTAATCTCTATAAATACACCAATTACAGTTGATATTGATACAAATGTTTAAATTATACTTGTCCAAATATAATTTTGTGAAATTAAAAGTATTAAAAGAGTGTAAATAGAGTACTGCTTATATTACATATGTTTGAAATAAGTAAATAAAACACAATAGCATGATTACATGGCAACTGTACATCATTTTAAAGTACAAATTTCAGCACCTGAATTCAGAAGACACGTGTATTTGGCTTGAAATCAGGTGGCACGAAGAAGGCCATTTCATGAACACCCGCCATGTACAGCACGGGGCTGTAACGTGTGATAACAACCCCATCTAGTGTCGGCCCGGGGCGGGCAGATACTGCTTTATCGACACTTTGTCATACAGGATTACCGGAGTAGTGTTGTGTTCATAACCGTATACACATTCATTACACTACAAGGCTCTGGTTATAAAATACTGAGTGTATACTGTATGATTGCGTAAACACTATTGGATATTCGTGAGTTTTTGAAAGGTTAACTGTTTAACTTTTAAATATCAATTTATATGTTAGATTTACATAACTCCTCTGATCAACTTTATTTGTTACAGTTAAATAATTCCAGTAAACCTATGTCCCTATTCCAGATAGCGGTGGTATATTCAAGATGGTTCCGAACCAAGGATGTGAAAAGTAAGAATTTGATATGGAAATACAGGGATAACGAATATGAGCACTTAAGAAGATTGGAATAGTGATGTAGTACAGGGGTAACCTTAATTTAGTGATTTATCAGGTTTTTATATTTTCCTCCAAGGGCATGATGGAAAATCAGTTAGCTAAATCTGAATATAATAAAAAAATATATTTAATAAATAATAATTTAATAAATACCTAAAAATATATAGGTATACGTGATGCCTGAAAAGAGCTTTTGCCATCGGTTACTAAAATTACACGCAACGTGACACTTAAGAGCATATCAAATTGGACATATCACTTGTATAGGAATAGTTATCACTTGGAATACTCAACTCAGCGTGTTACTAGATGAATTGTTAGTTAAGCCATTGACTGTACTAGTAACACACGAGATAATCCACCCAATGCTATAAATTGAGACACGACAAACGCTCGGACTGCCATCTGTGGAGTGACAGACGATACAGTGGCGCGCCCTGGCTGCAGTGAAGTGAACTTATCGTCTCTCTCACTCACACTCCGTTGACGGGGCAGCAAGAGATGTTAATGCCTCTTGTCGGGTCGCCTCACTATATAGAATCGCAGCTATAGTCCGCTTTCTAAATGCGGCGCTGCTGTCGGTGGAAGAGGATTGAAGGGGCGATCGCGACGCTAGCGCTGGCACACGGCATGATACTTCATCAAAATTTAACAGAGATGTAGACTGTATTTCTTGAAGGCCTGCGAATGTCATGGAAGGAGACTGAACATGCACATGTGACGGTCTTATTGTAGCCCTATCGTCGACGCTCATAATTATTAACTGAATGAATGACCCGGACCACGGCACACCTTGTCTGTATCTTCTTTTCTAACTAATACAATAAAAGATATGTTTAATTTATTGGTAACCTGTGATTCAATGAATATATTTAGTTTATTCCTCAGTTAAAGTAAGGGAGAAAAACACGACATTGTTTTGTGACTGCGTTGCTGTAACAGCCTTTCAAGGCCACTTGCCTTTGTTTCTCCTCGTTTTCTCTTTGTATTTTAGTTGCCTTGGAACTTGGTAAATATACAAACATTAGACATCAAAGAAGCTATTTTTTTAGTGTATTGTTCTGTTAGTTAATGCCATAATTTACACCTACTACAGTTTATTGTTAGTGTACACATCGTACCTTAAATGAGTATACATAACTGGTCTTAACATGTACATATATTAATTGCATTCGTTCATCCCCAATTAATAATGCTTCTTAAAGAACAGTTATTGAAGTACTAGGTAAAAAATCGACATATACGAGTATTTTGAAGGCTATACAGTACAAGGAGCCTTATACGGTATGAAACTAATTTAATTTTTAAATAAAAAAGATAAAAAAAACAGTTTAATTAAATACTTTATTAAATATATTGACTGCAACAGAAGCCCCAGTGTACGTTCTCTCTTATAAGACCACTAAGGGTAGCTCAGTATACTATAGAGCCCAAATGAAGTTGTTAAAAGCAAATACTAAAATGAAAGGCTCAGAGCTCAAATGGTTTTTTGGGGTGCAATTTCAATGTATAGAAATTGTTAGATTTGAATCCACAACTTTGACATTTTTAACTTCAAAAGGAGCCGATTAAAAATATTCCCTTAAGTAAAGCATAATGTGTAGAATAATTACATTTTTAATGCATTTTTATATTCAAGTTACTTTATAACGTTAATTGGTTTTTGAAGTCTGTTAATGACGAACATTAAAATTTGTAATCGTAATAAGTAAAAATCTTATAGTAAAATATAATTAACATGTTTTACATGATTTAAAACTTTAGGATTTTAACATGACCATTTACAAACATTAACATTGTACTGTAACAATTATAATACATAAAAACAAATCAAAATTAAACTCATTTCAGAACTTATGATGACAATACATAGTACACTTTAAATACACGAAATTAGTCCCACAATAAACAATTTTTTATATTGTAAAATCAATTACAGTGTCTCAAAACTAAAATGAAAATAAGCAACTGTAATTTGTTTGCTACAGAACTTGTAAATTATGCCACAATACTTTATAATCTAATTAATTTAATTATAAATCATATAAAATTTAGGTAAATTATATGTTATGGAATAAATCACTGAATTGAAACATTACTTTTATTTATTAAAAATTATATTAAAAACACATAACTGGTACATAATACGTTTTGGTCCTGGCTGTTTAAATGATAGTTTATGCATTTTGAATAATTCACTCCAATACAACTTGCAAGATAGGAATAATCAATATCATATATAAACAAAATAAAATAAATGATATATATATATATATATATATATAAATTAAACGCTCTGAAAATATTAATTTACATATACATTAAAATGATTCGCACATTGTATTGTAGATATTCTATATATGTATGTAATAATAAACGCCTTGTATAACAATATACATTTGCAGTGAAGGATTTTTCAATCCGTCCCATCCTTCTGGAGGACACGCGCAGCGAGGAGTTGCTGAAAAGAAATGAAGACTTTTATGTAAATGATATTGTCTCTGTTACGCTGAGCCTGCACTCACATGATTGCACTGTCTCATACCTTCAGGTATTTTACTGTCGGTATTGAAATGGTTTTATTCCACTTCAATTATAATTATGTAATAGCCTCCATTAAAAAGTTGAATATTCAACTTAAAAGAGCTAAAATTTAGCTAAACGAAATATTTATATAATGTGTCATATTTTTTCTCATTAATTTTTTAAATGAAGATTTTGAAGTATAACACATTATAGGAAAGAGGAGTGTTTCGATACATTGCATATATTTCATTTAAAATTTTAAATAAACGAAACGAATATCTCTCTTTATAGTAGAAAATAATATTTAAGAAACAAATTATAAATGTGTATATAAATTTTAAAAAATTATTACTTTATAGAAATTTGCTTAATATTGACCAACATCATTTACTTTTTAATTTCCAACGGCGCCGATTAAAAATATTCTCCCTTATAAAAAATAATTAAACTTGTAATATATTATTTTTGTATTTAAGTTCCTAATGACATCAGTTTGCTTTTTGGGAATAAACATCTGTTAATGATTAACAATAAAATTAGTAACTGTAATAAGCAAAAAGGTTATAGTAATATATAACTAACCGGATACAAAACTTTAATATCTTACACTTTTAATCATGACCATTTACAAACATTCTCTTGAAATGTAACAATTAAAATATGAATACATAACTGGATAAAAATGTTTTTGGACCTGACTGTTTAAATGTGAGTTTGTGCATTTCAAATGATTCAGTCCAATACAACTTACAAGATAGCGTGACCCGTCTCGCATCTCAAAAAAATGAAAATGATTTCTATAAATTAAACATACTTGAAAATATTCAGTTAGATATCCATGCCAAAAATGCAATCGACCACTTTATTTCAGAGCTTTAAAGGTAGAATTTGTGTATACAATACGCCATGTACCATATAACAATATATATTTATAAGGAGGGACTTGTCAATCCACCCCATCCTTCTGGAGGACATGTGGAGCGAGGAGTTGCTGAAAAGAAATGAAGACTTTTATGTAAATGAAATTGTCTCTGTTACGCTGAGCCTCCACTCACATGATTGCGCTGTCTCATAACTTTAGTTACTTTACTGTCGGTAATGAAATGGTTTTATTCCACTTTAATTATAATTATGTTTTTGCTCTGGAATAAAGCAAATTTTAAAATAAATAAACTCACTTAGATATGGTATAAATAGTTGATATGTTTACCGTACGAAGTTCCTCGCTTCCCAGTATAAATAACGTTCAGTTTTTTTACATGAATATGTCCATGACAATGTTCGTCTGATGGGATCCGTCTGAATAATCAAGATTATGGGATATATTTTACCTGGTATACTATGTGGACAGAGAACATATATTAAAGTTTGTAGGCAACACTTTAAGATTATTTATTACACAGTATTCTATCAATGTATGCATTGTGTTCTTTCTTTTTAAGCATATAAATCTTTATAATACCTTCATTTAAAATTTGTATGGCACATTTGTACAAATTTGTACTTAGGAGACATGTTTAGGTATGTATAAAAAATTGGCTTAATGCAAGAGAAAATAAAATGTATATATACGTTCTGTTTGACCTGTAAATAATTACATATCTAAACACTTAAAAGTTGTTCCTAAACATTATCTATACTTCATTTCATTTGAAAATTTGTTATGGTTAAGATGAGAAACAAAAATAAATAAATTTGATTTATACTTGTTATGTTATAGTCTAGTTAGTCTAATTGCGTATATCTTAAATTAAATCTTTCAACTCAATGTACGAATGCTAATATAATCACTATTATAAATGTAAGACAAGGAATCAAATTGTTTTTACTTAACAGATTTGTTAGAGCACGCCAAACAAAATTCCATCAAGAATGTTTTTAGAGCTACTGTGCAATGCAACCACAGATGCACAATACGTAAAGACTCCTATATTTCACCCAATCTAACGTTTCAAAATGGATGAAATCTAGTTTCTATGAATACCAACTACTAGACTCATGAATGCTTTCAATTTGAATGTATCCGTGCATGTACAGTATAGACTCGTTTTTTTTCTCCAACTGCAACAGTTTTATATGAGTGAAATCCAGTACTATGAATATAAAAAACTAGACTCAAGAATGCGTCCAATTTAAATGTATCCGTGCATGCACAATATAGACTAATTTCTCCTACTTCCGTGATTCAATATGGATTATGGCCAGTATCATTAATAATAACTACTGGACTTATGAATGAGTTCAATTTTAATGTAACCGTACATGCACAATATAGACTCGTTTTCCTCTCCTACTTCCGTGGTTCAATATGGATTATGGCCAGTATCATTAATAATAACTACTGGACTTATGAATGAGTTCAATTTTAATGTAACCGTACATGCACAATATAGACTCGTTTTCCTCTCCTACTTCCGTGGTTCAATATGGATGAAAGCCATTACTGTGAGTGTCAACTACTGAACTCAAGAATGCGTTCAGTTTGAGAGGTACAAATCCTCTCTTTGGTGTACCACTTTAGTCCTCACCATGGAACTTGTAGTGTATTGAATCTCCTCATTATTTTGTTACATCCTCGAACAAGCCAGGCCCACAAGGACGGACAGAGGTTAAAACGGGCATCGCCCTCTCCCTAAAAAATTGAGGTTCGTCACTGGCTGAAGATCTCAGACACCAATGGAGTAAAATAGTGTTACAATAAATTCTTTTACCAAATTCCATTAAAAGTAATCTTTAAGGTTTACGTACATCCCAAATTGTTGATATTAATATACAAGAGCTACAATGCAATTTAATGGAAGATATAAATAATTTGTTACACGTTATTTAAATTAATTAACGTTAATTTTGTAAAGTTAAGATTTGGAAGTATAATATATATTTGGGAAGAAGAGTGTTTAGATGCATTGTTTACAGGTAATTCAATTAAAATTCTTAATAAACTAAATTAATATCCTTGTCTATAGTGGATAAGGTGTCTTAAAGGTAAAAATTATAAATGTCATCAGCCAATAATTTTATTACAAATTAATAGTACGTTTCGCTAATAGGCTACTTGTGTTGCTATGTCTAATTTTAGAATGCTCCATGATTGTACTCAGATTGTTTACATATTTATTACTTCTGATATTTTCTCTTTGCCATCTTGATTCCATCGTAAAAATTTTCGATATCGCTTAGCCAAATTCCACTGAGTAGCATACACTATCACTCTGGATTATGCCCTTCAAGAAAGGAAGTTTCTTCAATTTTGCAAAATTTCAAGTCAAAAATATTTTCCTCGAGTGATAGGCTTTGCTGAAACTTCCTTATTATAAACATTTTTGTGTGAAAGCTTTCATTCCTCCCCAACGAAGCCGGATCCTGAATGATTGGTGCTAATCAGCTCGTACTTGAATGATTGTTACTCAGGGTGTGTTGCAGTGACACAAACGAAGCGTGCCAAGTAGGTGGGAGGGGGGTTGTGTAAGGTTTGAAATAGAGAAGGTTTCGTTGAATAAAGTGCATCGGAGTAAAAAAGGTCTGTATTTAAACAGAAGTGACAGGTCATTGCACATAGAGTAATATCAGATACCGTATCTGGTCCCTCAACTATATTGTTCCCTCTTTTCTAAGAGTCCCTTTATTGTAGTTGTAGCACGTGCTAAAAATAAAGATGCAATTTTTCACAAGTTTGTTAGTTTTGTACAGTACCAATATCAGCCTATAATATATCATAAAGCATTATATGTAACACATTATATGCTTACTACTTATTTGGTTGGCAGATGTAACTACTGTACCTTTGATTCAGTACTACATATTTTGACCTCTGTAATATGACTGAGCGTTAGCGAAGTCTATATAACTAGACGGCTAGAAAAACTTCTTTCTGTCCGTACGATATCTCGACTCTTTTACTTATATAATTAACATTTTATACGAAACTTCCATTGACTTGAAGTCTGATGATGTTGCTTGTTTTTATTTGGGATTGGCCTGAGCGTTAGCGATAGTATTCACATTGATCTTTTGGGCAATCATGACGCTAAATAGAAAACTGGAGAATAAATAATTTTTTTTTTAATCCGAGTACAATCATATTCGATTGTATCATCATGTTCGCCCCTACGATAGCAAGATATTAAGTATTCCCAATATATCGAAAATTACCATTTATTGACTTGCTGTAGACTTTTATTTTTTAAAAACTTCTTAAATATCTGAATCATGGAAAACAAATTTGTCATTTTGTCAAATATTTCGAGAAAGAATTTGTTCTTTTTTGTTTTACTTATTTTACGAGTTTTATGATGGTATGTCCTTTCATGAGATCGGGCTGTGTTATTAAATATAGTACAATCATATGGCAATGTATTATATGACATAGTAACACATGTAGATATAGACTCCATTTCAAATGAACCCCTGGCGAAGCCTGTTACGCGACACGTGGTTTAGTATTTTTTATTGCTGGATTATTAATTTTATGAGTCCCAGGTCAATAGGCTCTAATTAATATTTAGGTAATGTTAGGTTTCTTCTGTAAATAATTTTATACATATTATAGAAACAATTTTGAGAAACATTTTCGATATTTTGACATATTGTAGAAGAGTTAACCGTATAAGACTTTTTGCAATATAAACAGTGAAATTATAGCTTACATTGACAAATACACTAATAAAAAAATACCATTATAAAAGTCTTTTAAAATTGTTCTTAAGCGTTTTGAAGTTTGTTTTTAATCTGGTTGTTGCAGAGTTTTAAATACCTTTTTTGACAAGAGAATATATTAGGTCATACTCTAAATTATATTCTAATGAGAAAGTTGGCATTATTCTTTCTCGCCCCACTTTTAAATAGCTGGTTTTGAAATAAAAACACTAAAATGTATTGTTAAATACAAATATAAAACAACCGGGTCATGTGTATATAAAGTCGTCATTTTTAAAACCTTAATCATTTTTCAAGCATCTTATGTAAAGATATAAATGGTAATTGTATCACTTATAATATCCATATTGCCAGGCACGGCTATTCCACAACCTGTGAGAGAGACATAACAAAAGAGAACAGAACAGACAAAATGTTACATGTCACCGTCAACACGCTATACAGCGAGTTTCAATACTGTAACACATTCTGTCATAACAATCACTTACCAACAAAAAGATATCATGTTATTAATTCATATTGTCATGTACGTCTTTATTAAATTCTTCCATCTTTGTGAGAGAAAGAACAAGAGAACAGAACAGACAAAATGTTACATGTCACCGTCAACACGTTATACAGCGAGTTTCAGTACTGTAACACATTCTGTCATAACAATCGCTTACAGAAAGACAGACGTCCTGATATTAATCCATATTGCCATGTACGTCTTTATTAAATTCTTCCATCTTTGTGAGAGAAAGAACAAGAGAGCAGAAAAGGCAATATGTCACATGTCATAGACATCATCCTACTTATCGAAATTCGGTATTGTGTTATATTTCTATCAAATTTATTGATTACCTAAAGTTATATATTCTGATATTAATGTCAGTTACAGATTTTCATATTTCTTGAATCTTTAAAACAGAATTGAGAAAAAAAATCGAAAGAACGTATAATAAAAGTAGTCATTTCAGACTGTATTGTGAATTGATACAAAGATATTTCTCACAAGTACCTATACAATCTCTATTTGATATTCAGCCAAACACTCCTTTGAGGAAAAAATCTATGCTGGAATAAAATAATAAAACACTTAGACGTTTTCAATTTATTAAAACCTTAGAGATTGCGAGTGTCGGTAATCCAGTATTCTTCATCCTCTTATTTGAAACTTTTTTGTGGAATTAAAACGTTAATTTTGCACTTTACAGCAATATATAATACATAGTACTAAAATTTGTATTGTTTAGAGGCCGTTATTATTCATTATTATAGCTCTGGAACAATCTTTAAACTTAATTTTTATTACCAAGCCAGTGCGATAATATTAAGTTTTACTTTGTGAACATAAGAATACCTTATAATAAATATCTTGGAACGAGTAAAACATTCGGAGTAAAAGTAAAATGCAGGCAGGTGGAGAGTGGCTGATGACAAAACAAGTAAATATCACAAAATACAGAGAGGTTTACTTCCTTTGTTGGTTACATTTTTCAAAACCTGATATAAACGTTTTGTCTCTTCATTTTCTTGAATAACATCTGCACGTTTCAGTTGTTATTTTCTTTGATGTAGATGTTTTCAGTATCATAATATTTCTTATTTTTCTATTTGTTACGTAAAAACACTGTTTCTCATAGTTTAGTAATTATAAATTTATAATTTTAAATTATAGTTTTATATACAAACACTTTGTTATTAGGGAGTCAAAAGAGACGTGTGTTTAGATTTTTTAATTAAATGTTAGGTGTAATTTTATAATTTTAGAACCAGAATATAATATTCGATTTGGAAAGTAAATACGTCTACGAAATTTTATGAAATGACTAGTAGTCTCATTTTAAATATTTTTTGACAGTTATAAGGACTAAATTATAATTTGTTACTCTTATTGCCTAGTGCATTTTATCGTTCCTTTTTTAAGTTGTACATTTTAGATGAATAAAATGAACGCAAAACTAAATAAGAGGTTTGTAGTTGCTTAGTATAGAAAGTTAAAATAAGTTTGAAAGCATTACTTTAGAAAATGGGTAAATGGAATTGGGCCTACACAAATAAAATGTTTATAAAACTTCATTTTTATATAGGCAACATCTAGTTCAGTGATATGTATCACTCTCCATGGAATTTGGATGAGCGTTAGTGAAAATGTTTTCCGTTCTCACCCAATTATTAGTTTTAGTATTTGGTACTTTAACATGCTATCAATGTTACTGTATTCTTCTTACACATATTTATTGTTGATGTACAATAGAATCTTAATTAAATGAAACCAGATTAACGATTTTTTTAACATCCTTATTGTGGTGGGAAGGATTGATTAAACGTGAATGTTGAGCGCATCTCTAACCTTCCGCTTTGTGCAGCGTCTGAAATCAGACACTGTATAGTAAAACTCGGTTTAAAGTCCCCGTGTTTTGAGATCGTGTCTGTATCGTAGAGCACTCAATTGCGCACCTGACGGGACAACTATTACACCCCTTCCTACAGATTACATGTCTTTTAACTTAAGTATAACTGACGTCGGAACGATGCTAATCGTTTATTTTCAGCTGTTTGTCGCCTGTTTTCTTTGATCTCTTCAGACGCACGTTGGTTCCAGATTCTATGCGGGAATTCTGTCAAGGCGTCAGATTTCAGATGCTGCACAAAGCTGAAGGTTAATTGAGCCGAGCCCTATATCCACATAGTTGTATTAATTATGAAAATAAAGGTAAAGTACCTATATTTCATTTATATACATAAATAATAACAATACAGTATCACGCTCACATGGGCGTACTTTAGTATTAAAAAACATTTCCCCCATAAGAATAACGATGTTGTGGTTTCTAATATAATTGAACACTGTCTACTATTTAACTCTAATCAGATAGTATAGGTCTCAAGAAATTAGGTTGAAGAAGACTGTTTATTTTTTAAGTTAAAAATGTGTTCGCCTATTACGGAATGCTTGAGCAGAAAAATAGTAATACATGTAGTTATAGACTGAACACAATTTTTCATACATTCTCAGCAGAGCCTGTTATTTTGTACCAACATAGCATTAAAATAATCTCACAAGTTTAACTCGAAAACTGAACTCCACAAAATAAATATAATACCTAGGAAAGTTTAGATTTTACATGTTAACACAAACGGTAGATATTTTATTATGGTGTATAATATTAAATACAATACGGAGCTCGAGGGAAGAATATCATCACAAAAATGTGATTGATTTAAAACAAAACTTCGGTACGTAACCGGAGCGGGTTGGTTGACACGATACTGCTGGAGTTGGACTCCTGGATTGTAGGCTTTCAATAAATAGATGATCGTTGTTACCAGGGACAGTGGTATTAAACGAGCTTTGTTATATAAAATGTAACAAAAACATCACGCTAGCCTTTATATTCTATATTATTCATACATTTGATGATCAGCGAGCCGGACTTGCTGATAATTGCAACATCCAAGCTATAATCAAACTGTCTATTTCAAATTGTTATACATTGAAATTGTTCCATTACTTAATCCGAGCCAAATGGGTTACTAATCTCATTGTTCTACAATTTATTTAATTTGAGCCAGAGTTTTATTAATTTAACATCCGATTTCTTCTTACAGGTAAAAGCAATGTAATTGATATTAATGATGTGCAACAGTTATAATAAGTACATTCTTACAATACGTTTGTTCATGCTTCATTATGAAATAACAGAATGAATATATAATTAGTCTCCGGTTGCCATTATCAACACAGAACAGATATTATAAATGTCTTGCCTGAAACGTTTATAGATTACAGTGGTGGATAATTAGGGGCCCTCTCGTATTTCTGTTTTTACATTGCTAAATGTAACAAAATTTAAATAAATTTAAATTATTAATTATTTATATACATTTTGGAATTATTATTAGAGTGAAAAATTTGATATCTATATTTTGGTAAGTGTATCGACACATTACCAAAATTAATTGGCTAAGCATTACCGGGATTTTTTATTATAAAGTTACAGTTATTTCAGTTTTGTCATGAAAACACATCGTGTGTTGTTTTAAATTTGTTCAATCGTTAAAAAACATAACGGCATGAAATGTAAAATATGAAGTTTTCTCTTTTCAAGAAAGTGTAACTTATCTTTTGCTAATATAAAGGCGCCTATATATGTTTACTGTAAGGTAGATGTGAGAATATGACAAGTACTTTCATTTAATCTACCAATCAATGTCCAATACAACAACTAAAAATCTATTTTATATATATTTCAATAATTTTTCGATTGCTACATAATATATAAAATAATAGGTAAAACTATGGATATACATAAACATTGTTCTTTAAAATGCCATGGGAATTAACACATATGTGAGAAGGTTGTGCAGAGCCTGTTATATAGATAACTGGTAATTCAGTACATAAAGAAGAAGATTGTGACAAGCCGATAACAAGCAAAATATTTCAAAGAACTTTCAAAGTAAGGCGGGAGGGAAATTAACAGTCCTTGATCCTGATAAATTTACAAACCACTTGCCTGACACGTTTGCTGATCTTTCACCGTTTCATTTCTTAGTTAATTGCGAGTCAACGTCAGATTTAATAACTAATTATCTTTCACAGCGGGTGCTACTCTATATTGGGGGACTGTTATAGTTAATTAAATTTAGGTTAATTTGATCTGCTCAATTTCATATGCTTTGCTTCGACCCTCCAAAACGTTTTACTATAATGGTTGGTTAATACACACGTTTGTTTAACGTAAATATATGTTGTAGAAAATGTGTTATAAATAATTATTGAGCAGCTATAAAAATGGTAAAATCTGTTCGGAACAAACAACCGAGTTAAGAAAGGAGAGAACCACTTTTACAAATAGAAAGGAATTATGGAGCTGTTTCTGACAGTCGTTATAGAGACAAACAGGTCCCGTGGAACATCCCTGTACAGTGCAGTGTGGCCGCAGTGTACTGATATAATATCTTTAGAATGTTTCTCTGAAAAAAATAAATAAATAAGCATTGTAAGTATTCATAATAATTTATTTACTATTATAGTCATTATTTGTTACAAATGATTTTATTTTGGCATATCACATGGAATTAACCTTTGAATAGCTCAATGATGTTTCCAGAATGTGTAAGAAAATATGATTTTATACACTTATATTTATCGATAGTTTCGAAATAATTTAGTGATAACAATAGCTTAGATTAAATGTTTAACCTTAACATTATTAAAACGTATTTGAATATAAAGAAACCCATATTGCTTATGTGATTCATAAAGGCAAAAATATTTTGATTTTCAATAACCTAACTTTAAAACTGTCTGCTGTTGTTAGTGTATTTTGCTTTTCAATGCTCATAATTAATGTGTATAAAAAATATTACGTTACGCATACTTCCGCATGAGCTTAATTGTTAAAAATAGTGTAATATATATCAAACTGTTATTATATTTTATAGTTCATTTATGTTTGATTTTTTCTAATGAATGCTAGCTTTTGTGGATCCCTGTCTTGCAGTCACCAAAGAAAATTTGTTTTACTAGTCGTATGACATAAAATGTAAGTATACCGAAAAGAAAAGAAAGTGTAATACCGAAAAGAAAAGAAAGTGTAAATTTTTAAACACCAATATGGTAAATACGGATAATTGTTTGATATAAACAATATACGCAGCACGTAACAAGAATAATTAATCTGGCCAAAGAAGAGAGCTGTAAAGATTGTTTGTCATGCAATATACTTTTGTAGAAAAACAACAAATTTCTGGGAAATAAAATAATGGTGAATCTGTTTATGAAATATGTTTGAGGCTGTGTAATGAGAAATACATCAAGATAGCACCTAACATGAAAAATGTTTTTAGGGAGTTACGAGTAAATTTGGAACCTGTATCGCTTAGTGGCATATTCATTTGATTTGTTTCTAATCATTATGAAGGAGATAGCTGATGCAAAGCTAAATATGAAACTCAGTATGATACAAAGATAGAACATAATTTTAAATATTTTAATTTATATTATAATTAATAAGATGTATGGAAAATGGTTTAATTTCTTTATAATTGGTAAAATATAATTTTTATTTCATGACTAAACTAATCTTTGATAAAATGCCACTTAGTATTATCTAATAGATTACTACGCTAAATTCTAATCAATGCAAAAAAGCAATGAAAACTGCCAGGAATGTAGATACTGGTTAATAAATTATCAAAAATTTAAAGAAATTTTATACTTTCCTGCTGCAAAATTACTTATTAATTGACTTCATTAAATTATTCTCTTTCAAACAAGCTGTCGTAAATGTTGTTGACATCAAACGAATGATTGACAGCAATATTTAAAAAATGCACAATGCACAAAATCAACTTTTAGTTTGGAAAACCTTCTTCCCGCTTGCGGTTAATTGTTGTCCCCTCCTCGTGATTACAAAATCAACCCGCTTCTAGACGTCTAGTGTAGCCAAACAAACCGCCGGACAGTGTTTCTCCTAATCTAATATAGCCATTGTGCATTTTATGCTAGTTTGGCTGAGCTTTAGCGAAGCTTGTCACTCATGGGGCTTGGAAATATTTCATTTCCGTTAGTCTGTCCGCATGATATCTCAGAAACTAACTGACCTACAGACTTGAAATTGTGCATGAAACTTGATTTCCATATGGAGAAACACTTCGTTCAATAATATTGCATGTCACTCAGGATTTGGCTGAGTGTTAGCAAATAATTTTACATGGGTCTTACGTATGACCAGGATCGCAGTGAGAAAAATAGTAGAATAAATACATTTGTAAACTATCTCAGTACTCTCATATGATATTTTAAAAGTAAAATAACAGAAAATCTAGCCAAATGAAATGAGTTATATATTTTCTTGAGTAAGAAATAAATCCAACACTTAAATTCGTTTGAATTCCAAAAGACGCAATGACGCTAACACCTGTATCTTAAGATGTAAAGATGCCAAAGTGATAAACATATGAAAAACCTTTAATTAGCAAACGTGCATATCTGACGGAGGCAAGGATGTTAAATTAATAGCGTTTAACGTAATTATTTAGTGTTAAAATTTGAGTAATAAAGGATTTCACTAAGTAAATCCATTAGCCAGAAGTTCAACTGTCCATAATTGCATAATGAAAGCGAGTAAATAATAAGTTACCCGGCTCACTTGAGAAATTCTTCTTCATTCTGTCCGAGACTTTAGTCACTTACTGTCCAGTAAAACTAATCTTGCAGTCGTCACCAGTTATTTAAATTATATGTCTTTTTAAAGATTTAGTTAAGTTTTAGGTAATTAACTGCCAAGTTTATTTTAATCAATTAGTACATTAAAACATAACACCTTATATTAAAATTAAATAATATTTGTTTTATTATTGTTTTGATCCATAAAAACTAAAAAATATTATGGTTGGTTAATACACACGTTTGTTTAACGTAAATATATGTTGTTAAAAATGTGTTATAAATAATTATTGAGAAGCTATAAAAATGGTAAAATCTGTTCGGAACAAACTACCGAGTTAGGAAAGGAGAGAACAACTTTTACAAATATAACAGAATTATGGAGCTGCTTCTGACAGTCGTTATAGAGACAAACAGGTCCCGTGGAACATACTTGTACAGTGCAGTGTGGCCGCAGTGTGCTGAGATAATGTCTTTATAATGTGTCTCTGAAAAATGAAATAAATAAGCATAATAAGTAGTTATATTAATTCATTTACCCTTATAGCCATTATTTCTTACAAATCATTATATAATGGCAAACCACAGGGAATTAACCTTTGGATAGGTCAATAATATTTCCTGAATGTATAAGAAAAGATGAAAAGTATATTTATCGATAGTTTCGAAATAATTTACTGATTATAACAGAATAAAAGGAATCCCATGCTGGATATGTTTTTTTAGTAACAGATTTGAAGGATGAAAAATATTTTGATTTTCAATAAAATATCTCAAAAACCTAAGTCTTGAAGCTACATAAAACTTCAGCTGTTGTATTGCATTGTACTTTGCATTTCACTGTTCATAAATACTGAGCAATATGAATATACATAATTTAGTTCTATATATATATATATATATAAGTAGATATGAATGTAAGGGTTCTAGCTCACTTTTGGGACAGTCAGAAAATCAACGTAAAATACTGTTTAAAGGACAATAAACTAATCTGTAACTCACGAATGAAAAATTAACCGAATCTATAGCTGTTTTACTGTTCATTGTAGGCTTCTAATTTCTTAAGCTGTTTTAATGAAAAAATCCAGAAGAAATCAATGTATTGCATTGTACTTTGCATTTCACTGTTCATAAATACTGAGCAATATGAATATACATAATTTAGTTCTATATATATATATATATATAAGTAGATATGAATGTAAGGGTTCTAGCTCACTTTTGGGACAGTCAGAAAATCAACGTAAAATACTGTTTAAAGGACAATAAACTAATCTGTAACTCACGAATGAAAAATTAACCGAATCTATAGCTGTTTTACTGTTCATTGTAGGCTTCTAATTTCTTAAGCTGTTTTAATGAAAAAATCCAGAAATCTTCGAAATCTTTATTCCACGAAGTTAATTGTAACACAGTCTTTATCTTTAATAGTCTTCTTTCCAGTAACAACCAAGTGTAATTTTTCATTTTTGTTCAATTCTTTAATCTTTTTTTCATCCAAAACAGTCAAAAATCTGTTTGGCAAGTGTACTTTACAATCTTCCAACTCGGCAATTATTGTAAACCCGAATTTATCCTTCATTTTCTCCAAATTCAAAATTTTGTATTTCTTATTTTCTTCTAATTCTATTAATTTCTTGTATTCTTTGAATGTTAAATCACCAACCTTATTCAACTCTTGTAACAGTGCCATTTACATAGAAAAAAATTAATACTTCTACACTTTTAAGGTGAAAAATCAACACTATACTTCCAAAATACACAAAAAAACCGGGGTTTTGACCCTAAAAACGTGTTTTTAGGGTCAAAACCACAGCTCTTAAGGTGTATATATACTAGAGTTTTTTTTGAAAAAATCCTGAAAATCTACTGAATTTCTCTAATTATTGCGAATTTTTAGCTTTAAAGTTGATAATGTGAACGATATTTCTCGAAAAATCACTACAAAATTGAAATTTAAAAAATCTCTAAATGAAATTTTTTCTATATAAATAGAAGAATCAAAGGCTGTTTAACCATAAATTGTGCTGATTTGTATCAAATTTTAGTAAAAATCTGTACTTTTCAAAGTGTTAGTTAAACAAATTTTTCTTCTTTAAATAGAAGAATCAAAGGCTGTTCAACCATAAATTGTGCTGATTTTTATCAAATTTTGATAAAAAATCCTTAGAAATCTACTGAATTATTGCTATTTTTCAGCTTAATAAAAAGATATTTTACTAAAAAGTAAAACTTGGCAGATTCAAATTTTCCCTATTTAAATGGAGAGGAAAAAGATATCCTGCCCGTACTGCAAAAAAGATGTTTTCGAACATCATTTTACCCGACATTATAAGTCGAAAAATCATTTGAAGAAACAAAGAAATTTATAATAAAGAACTAAATTATTTGAGGACTTGGGCTAAAGAGAATCAAATTGCCGATCACCAAAACATGTATAATATAGAAAAATTGCGTGAACTAAAGTAAAATTTTAAGGAAAGTAAAAAAGATCTCAATCTATTTAAAGATGAAAAAATTCAATCAATCGCTGAGAAATTGTCCATTGAAACAAACGATAAAACTAAGTCTGAAATTATCGAAGAAATTGACAAAACTCTTAATGAGAAACCTGAAAATATCATTGATGTAGAAGTTTTATCCTCAATACATGGTCTATTTAAGCAATACATTTTAACAAATTTGAACGACAATTTCATGTCAATTTACAAATATCTTTCTATTTTGCGCCCAGAAATTAAAAGTTTTAATCGAAAAAATTTCAAGAAACTGTGAAAAATAGTAAAGGATATCTCTCTTTAGAATGCGAATACGAACGAACTTTAGTGAACGGTGAAACACAAACTTGTCCAATGTACTTTACTATAAAAGCAGACGAGATCTTTGATGTAAAACGACTTTATTACTAAGCAATTTAATAAATTAACACATCGAGAACAGACAAATCATCCAAATAAGGGTTCTGGGTGGACATTTAAAAGCTGCAAACAACTAGTTTTGAGCCTTAATAAACACGAAATAATGAATGCAGGATCATATATCGATTTGCCAAAGAAAATCAAAGATAAGAAAGCTTGTGTAAATATCAAAAATAAAGATGATTTCTGTTTTGTTTATTCTATCCGATGCGCTATTGAAAAACCTGAAAAGAATGCTGACAGAGCAAAGCAATACGAGAAATTTGTAAATGACGAGATATTTTCAGGTTTCGAGTATCCAATGTCCTTAAAAGATATACAATTATTTGAAAAACGAAGCAGTAAAGCAAAGTATAATTATCCGAAAATGTCTGTAAATGTCTATAGTTTTGATGAAAAACTCAATATTGTTCCGTTACAAATTTCAGAAATTTATGATGCCGAGTTAGAAATCGATTTATTGTATGTTAAACAAGATGAAAAATCTCATTATGTTTTGATAACAGATTTAAACAAACTTGTATTTTCTCAGTTATCTAAGTGTAAAAATAAAAAATTTCTATGCAGAAGATGTTTAAGCCATTTCTACAAATCTGGAGATTTAACAGACCATTTAGAAATTTGTAAAAATCACGAAGTTTGTAAGCCAATTATGCCGTTTCCAGGTCAAACAACATCATTTACTAATTATCAAAAGAAATTTTCTCATCCTTACGTTATTTATATGGATTTTGAAAGCATATTAGAAAAAATTCCGACATGCAAGAACAATCCACAAAGATCGATTACAACCAAGATTCAGAAGCACATTCCTTATGGTTTTACTCTATATTTAGTGTCAAATGTGACAAATCGCATGTACAAACCTATATGTTATAGAGCAAAAAATGAAGAAGATTTGCCAAATGTTCCTGCAAAATTGTTTGAAGAACTTAATAAATTATCGAAATACATAGCTAAAAAGTATAATTCTAAGAATAAAATACCTATGAAATTGATCGAAGAAGAAGAATTAGCGTACCAAAATTCCAGTCTTTGTCATATTTGTGAATGTGAGGGTTTTGATAATCAAACAAGAAAAAAAGTACGAGATCATTGTCATTTAACAGGTAAATTTAGAGGTGCTGCTCATTTATCTTGTAACTTGAATCTCAAATTTCCTCAAAATATTCCCGTTTTCTGCCACAATATGTCAAATTACGATGCTCATTTGTACATAAAAGAATTGGCAAAACAGTATGGTAATGTTGATTTGATCGCAAACACCGATGAAAAATACATAAATTATTCAGTAAATTCAGGATATGGGTATGAGTTTGAAGATGATAAACCAAGAAAGTTCATCAAGTTTTTCTTTTGTAGATACGTTCAGATTTATGGCATCGTCTATAGAAAAGTTAGCTAAAAACCTCAAAAAAGATGATTTCAAACATACAAATCATTTTATACAAGATGGTCTGAACGCAATTCTAGATAGACAACCAAATGACGAAGAAGAAATCTTTAAAATTCTATCTGGAAAAGGAATATTTCCCTATGAATTTATCGACAGTATTGAAAAACTTGATTACACAGAAGAATTGAGAATTCAAGATTTCTATTCACTTTTGACAGATAAGAGCATATCTGAGAAAGATTTTCAACACTACTTAAATGTTTGGAACAAATTAAAAGATAAAAATCTTGGAAATTACTCTGATCTCTATAACATTCAAGATGTTCTATTGCTCGCTGATATCTTTGAAAATTTTAGGAATATTTGTTTGAATTGCTATAAACTTGATCCAGCACACTATCTAACAGCTCCCAGTCTTGCATGGGACGCTATGTTAAAATTAACGAAGATAGAATTACAGTTAATTAGTGATTATAATATGTATTTGATGATCGAAAAAGGTATTCGCGGAGGCATTTCTCAATGTATTAAACGATATGTTAAAGCAAATAACAAATATTTGAAAGATTTTGATAAGACAAAGCCCGAAAACTATTTGTTGTACGTCGATGCAAACAACCTTTATGGGTATGGACTTATGCAAAATTTACCATATAACGAAATCAAGTGGATGGATCCTAAAACGTATACAACAGCAGAATGGAAAGAAACAATTTTGGAACTCACTGGCGACGAAGATTATGGCTATATTCTTGAAGTCGATCTAGAATATCCAACAAATTTACACGAACATCACAAGGATTTACCTCTTGCTCCAGAACATTTTAAAAACAAACTTTGCACAACTCTACTGGATAAAACTGAATACGTTGTTCATTCGAGAAATTTGAAATTCTATCTGGAACAAGGTATGATTTTGAAACATGTGAATAGAGTTATTGCATTCGATCAGAAGCCTTTTATGAAAGATTATATTGATTTTAACACAAACATGAGAACCAAAGCTACAAGTGACTTTGAGAAGGACTTTTACAAGTTAATGAACAACTCAGTTTTTGGAAAATCTATGGAAAATGTGAGAAACAGATGTGATATTAGACTAGGAAATGAAGAATTTTCAATGAAACAGGCCAAGAAAACGAACTTCAAATGCTTTAACATCTTTGACGACAACTGTATAGCGAGTCACATGTACAAACAAAAGGTTAAATTTAACAAACCGATTTACATAGGATTTTCAGTTCTCGACCTCTCAAAATTGCTAATGTACGAGTTTTATTACAACAAATTAAAGAAGTTTGATCCAGATTTGAATCTGTGTTACATGGATACAGACAGTTATTTTCTAGAATTGAAACGAGATCCTTTTAAAATTATTAAAGAAAATATAGATGACTTTGATACAAGTGATTATCCAAAAGATCATGAATGTTTCACTACTAAAAATAAGAAGGTAATAGGGAAATTCAAAGATGAGTTAAATAGCGAAGTTTTAGAAGAATTTTTGTGGTTTAAGATCAAAGATGTACTCGTACAAATATCTAGATAAAAACCCAGTTAGGTGTAAAGGAATTAAGAGAAGCGTTGTAAATAAAACAATAAATATCGAAAACTTGAAGAGATGTTTGTTCGAAGATAAAGAAGAATTTAGGGAGATGACTGTAATAAAAAGCTATAAACATGAATTGTATACCATCACTATAAACAAGTTAGCACTGAACGCTAAAGATGATAAGAGAATTGTCCTAGAAAATAAGATCGATACAGTACCTTATGGCTATAAAAATGAAGCAAAATCTGATATATTAGATGAGTTAAATAAACTTGGAAACTTTGACATGTAAATGGAAGATGATTTGATTCACTGCCACAAATGCAAGAAAAAAACGAAAAATATAGATTCTAAAATCGTTCAAACTCAAAACGGATTGTATAGAATTGCTGCAAAATGTTCAAAATGTAAGACAAATAAGAGTAAATTTATAAAGAATCCAAATGAAAAACAAGTAAAGAAAGAATCTAAGAATAAGGAAGAAATCGAGATTGAAGCTAGAGAAATTCATGCACCAGTACGAAAAAAGTTTAAAAAGAGAGAAAAATTATAACTTTAGGAATTGACGATTTATGGGCAGCAGATTTAGTAATAATGTCTAACACAGATCAAAATGATGGATTTAAGTATATGTTAAATGTTATTGATACTTTCTCAAAATATGCTTGGTCAAGAGCTATCAAAAGAAAAAACGGCAAGGATATTTCAAAAGCTTTCGAAGATATAGTAAAAGATGCCATAAGGATCAATCACAAACCTCCAAACCTACTTCATACAGATAAGGGTTTAGAGTTTAAAAATAAAGAATTTAATGATGTTTTGAGAAAATACGACATCAAGATTTATCATACTGAAAACGAAGAGAAATCAAGTATTGTAGAGAGATATAACAGAACTCAAAATGAGAGAATGAAAGTAATTTTTGAGATTAATAAAAACTTTAAATGGATCGATATTCTTCAAAAAATCGTAAACAATTATAACGATACAGTTCACAGCACAATCAAAATGAAGCCCAAAGTCGTAGATAAAGATGCAGAAAAGGAGTTATTAGAGACAGTTTTCAAGTATGTTCCACCTGAAATTCACACGAAAACTAAATTTAAAGTCAATGATCATGTAAGAATTGTTAGTAAAAAACAAACATTTTCGAACAAATATAAGAACAATTGGTCAAGAGAAATCTTTGTGATTTATCAAATTAATAACACAGATCCTGTAACTTATAGTATAAAAGATTTAAATAATGAAGAAATAACCGGAAAGTTTTATGAATATGAATTGAGAAAGTCAAAGATTTTTTCTATATAAATGGAGGCTCAAAAGAAATGTTCAAGGTGCAAAGAATTTAAAGATTTTGAAGCTTTTCATAAAAATAAGAATACCAAAGATGGATTATACTATTATTGTAAGGATTGTCATAAAAAATATGCAAGAGAATTATACGATAAATTAGAAAAATTAACGTTAGAAGAGAAAAAATGTTGCGTTTGTAAAGAAATTAAGGATATTTCCAAATTTTACGATTGGCATTATAGTAAAGATAACAAGAAGGCTTTTTGTAGAGATTGTGCTAGAAGAATTAAACGAGAAAGTCAAAAGAAACCGACTCTTTGCGAGTGTGGACGAATCATTCAATGGTTACCTTATCTTCAAAAACATTTACAAACAAAATATCATAATTCGAGAGTTTAATAAAATTTATTAACATTTTCATCGTGTAATTTAGATATTCTATAAATCAGTCGAGATTCTGCCATATTTGTAGTAAAATGATTTCCGTTGTATAAAATATTCAAAGATTCTTTCATTTGGTTATACAGATTGATAGAATTTGGTTCGTCATCAATGAACAAAATCTCTAATTCAGGATAATTTATTTTTAGATGTTTTAATCGGTTTGGTATTTCTCTCTTTTGAGCTCTGATAACGTAATAAGGATATATTCCCACATGTGATTCTTCTTAATTAACACAAAAACATGGTGTTTTTTCTTATCAAAATCTTTACATACCATATCTCTCTTCATTAATTCCATTCGCAATTCTTGATTCTCTATTTTCAATGATTTCATTTCATCTTTAATTTGCAAGTGCTTAACTTTGTCCTCTAAATATTTAATCTTGTTTTCAAGTTTGTACACACCAAATTTACGAATAATTGGTAAAACATCTCTCGTAACCCATTGTTGAAAGCTTTTTGCTTCTATTTTATGAGATCTTAAAATTAACGAATAAAGTCCTGATTCATTAATGAAAATAGTATCTTTGTGAATATTTGCGAGGTGGCCCTCGAGGGCTACCTTATCTTTTAGATAAAAAGTATTGAGATTTGTCACCTTCATCGACATTATTTCTAATCGCTTTTTCTGTATTGTTATATTCCAATATTTCTGCAACATCTTTAGCCTTAAACCAAAATTCATTATTTTCGTCAACAATTGTTAAAAATTTCTTTATTATTGAATTTTAGTTGATTATTTCTTAGATCTATGACTGACTCCATTTAGATAGAAAAAATTTAACAAGCAATTTTTATTTTGAGAGACCTGGTTCATTAACGAAAACAGTGTTATTTTGGAAGTTTGAAGGTAAGCTATTTATAGCCCCCCTTATATTTAGATTAAAATAGAAGTTTTTATCATCTTCGTCAACGTTTATTCTGATCGTTTGCATAGTATTTTCATATTCTAGAATTTTTGCTACGTCTTTAGCCTTAAACCAGATCACATTGTTTTCGTCAACAATCGTAAAGATATGTTTGTTATTGAATTTTAGTTGATTATTGAGTAGGTCTACAACTGTCTCCATTTAGATAGAAAAGAAATTTAACTAGTAATTTTTATTTCAGTATAAAGTCCAGATTCATTGATAAAAACAGGGTCAGGATGAAGATTGTTAAGGGGCCATTCGAATAGCCCCTTGTTTTTTAAGTAAAAAATATTGAATTTTGTCATCATCATCAACTCATTTTTATTCCTTTTTTCAATCTTAAATATATTGTTTGTTTTACTCTCATTATTTAATAAATTTCCCTCAGAGTCTTGAATAGTCAGAACGATTTTTTGAATTCTTTTAATATTTTTTTCTAATTGGAAATATAATCGATTTCATTCGGTTTTTCACTGATTTTTGATCCATAAGCAACATTTGGGAAAAAAGTGTACAAAATTTCAGATTCTTTGTGTAAATGTTCGGTATGATTTTCAAAAACTAGGTTCAACGAGATTGCAGTGCACTTCAATTACATCGAACGGTCTAAATTTTGGCGTTTTATTTCCTAAATATACCTGATTTGGCTCAATAGTTTCTTGAACAAAACCCTAACAAATCTACAATAATTGCTGAAAACATTATTCTTACTGGTGATTTTATTTGAATTTTATTAGAGAGATAATTCTTTTGCATTTCAAACTTGTTTTCGTCAAAGTTTAAAGATTTATCTGATTGTTTGAATGTTTTTAGATAATTTTTAAGGGAATTTTTTATTTGATCGAAAGTATAATATCCTTTGTTTAAACCATAATATTTTGTTATGTTCTTCTCACTAAATCCTATACAATAAGGAGAACTTTCACTAATATTTATTACAAAATTGTCAGAATAAAAACCGCTTAAAACCGATAAAATAATTTGATTCTTCCTCTAAGTGTATAGGATGTTCCAAGTTTAAAACTAATTTAGAGCTTTCTGAAGTCAACTTGAACAGCTTCATTTTAGTTATTTAAATGGAGAAATTTTTAAAGCAAAAAGATCAGATAAAACTTCAAACGTTTGAAGAAAATAAGAAAGATCAACCAATCAGATTGTTAATTGTTGGTTCAAGTGGATGTGGAAAAAACAACTTTATTATTGAATTTTATCTACAATAGGTTGATTCCTTATTCCAATTTGTATGTTTTTAGTAAATCTTTAGAACAAGACGCCTATAAAAAATTACAAGAAAGATTTGAAAATATTGAGAAAAACTTAAACAAAAAAATATCACATTTTTTATAATGCTTCCGAGGACATAGTTCCATTAAGCGAGTGTAAACCAAATTCTTTAATCGTTTTCGATGACTGTATTTTAGAAAATCAAGACGTTATTAAGGAATATTTCGTAATGTCCCGTCACAAAAACATATCTTGTATCTATCTTTCCCAATGCTTTTCAAAGGTTGATAAACAAGTTATAAGAAATAACCTGAATATGTTGTGTATTTTTAAGCAAGACGATCACTATTCGAGAAAGATTTACAACAATTATGTGGGATCTGATATGAGTTTTAACCACTTTAATGAATTGTGTGATAAAATTTGGAAGGAAGACTACGGATTTTTAACTATTAATCTAACTTTGAAGCCTAAAAGTGGTAAATATTTGAATAAATTTTCCAATATAAACGTGTGATAATCTAGTTGTTTTCATGTTTTTACGTTCACGTTTACGTTTCGTGTTCTCGTTTTTACGTTCCACGTTCTACGTTCCACGTTCACGTTCTACGTTTCGTGTTCTCGTTTCGTGTTCACGTTTCCACGTTCCACGTTTCAACGTTTTTTACGTTCCACGTTCACGTTTTACGTTCCACGTTCACGTTTTACGTTCCACGTTCACGTTTTTACGTTCCACGTTCACGTTTTACGTTCGTGTTTACGTTTCACGTTCGTGTTTCACGTTTCGCGTTCACGTTCGCGTTCACGTTCGCGTTCACGTTCTCGTTCACGTTTTACGTTCCACGTTCTACGTTCACGTTCACGTTCTACGTTTCGTGTTCTCGTTTCGTGTTCACGTTTCCACGTTCCACGTTCACGTTTTACGTTCGTGTTTACGTTTCACGTTCGTGTTTCACGTTCGCGTTTCACGGTTTTTTACGTTCCACGTTCACGTTTTTTACGTTCCACGTTCACGTTTTTACGTTCCACGTTCACGTTTTTACGTTCCACGTTCACGTTTTTACGTTCCACGTTTCAAAATTTTCCTAAATAAATGGCGAACGTAACTTCTGAAGAAGCGAAAAAACTTGATCAAATAGAAAAGAAATTAATCAAAGAATTTAAAGAACAGATTCGAATGGATGAAGAAGAACAAAGAACTTATTAAAAAAATTAATCAACCTGTAACTTCTGCAATAAAAAATGTTGAGGGCAAAATTGAAAATGTTTTAAGCGATAATCAAAATTTAATGAATTTGGTTCCAGTTGTACGACAATTTGCTGATATTTCGATTCCAGAATCTGAAGTAGAAGAGTTTGAATTGCCAAAATTACCATCTTCAACACCATTTAGACCTCGAATCATTGAAGACTCTACCATAGTTGAACCAATAAGTCCTGGAACGACGGATATAATAATTGGTAAAATTGGTAAAAAATTTCTTCCTAGAGTAAAAGATGATAAATTTTGGTTTGTATTGGGATAAAAAAAAGAAAAGTTTTATGATTGGAAATTTGCCCGTGAATTTTGAGCATAATGATATCATTATTAATGAAAAAACATATGAAGGAACTCAAGGTTTATGGAGATTATTAACAGGCTATGACGCCCCAAAAGATAATTTATATTCTGAAGAAGATTTGAAAAAGTATACAGAAATTTTATGGGAATCTGACTCAATTTACAAAAATAATGATCCATCTACTAAGAAGCCTAAGTCAAGTAAAGGTAAAAAATATATGAAATTAATTAAACCAATTTGGGAAAAAAGAATCGAAGGATCAGGTGTGAGAAAATACAGTGATAATAAGATTGAATACAGATATATCGACGATTTGACAAAACTCGATGGAATTATTAATTATATTTATGCTCAAGAAAAGGCTGGAAACAACAATTTTTTTGAACGAAAAGAAAGCGATTAAAGATTTTATTTCGAACAAACTTGATGAAATGATTGACAAACCTGATGGAATTAAATATTTAAAACGAGTTTTGCCGGCAATAAGTTCATCTATGATTGAGGGTAGTGGACTTTTGAATGATTTTATCAACAATTTACCTTTTGAATTACACGTACCAACTTATCAGTATCTGGGGCCTGGCACAAAACTCGAAAAAAGACTAAAAAGAGGAGATCCTGGTATAAATAAATTAGATCAAGCTGCTATGGAACACGATATTTTTTATGCAAAACATAGAGACACAAATTCCAGACATATCGCAGATAAAGTTTTGCAAGATAAGGCAATGGATAGATTTTTATCAAAAGATGCTAGTTTAGGTGAAAGATTTGTTGCGCTTTCCAACAGCTGGAGCAATGTTTTTGAAGAGAAAACTAGGAATGGGAATCGAAGAGAACTTGAAATTTTAACTATATAAATGGAGGTGAACGTAAACTTCAGCAAAAATCAGAAAAGAAAAAATAAAATCCGCTTTTAAGAAGAAAATACCCGTTAGTATTCAATTTAAAATAGATCAACTAAAAAATGGCGAAGATATAAGATATTTTTAACAAATAGACAATACAATAAACTCGAAAAAACATAAGAAAAACAATAAAGGAACCAGAATAGAATTTTCTTATAATCAGTTGAAAGAACTTAAAAATGGTGGACTTTTGAAAGATTTATTAGATTTTGGAGAAAGAAAATATTCCAGTTGTTAAAAATGTTGTTCCTTATGTTCGTAAAGCTGCTCCAATCGTTAAAAAGGATGTGATTCCTATTGTTCGAAACATTTTAAATTGGTTAGATAAAGAGTTGGAAGATGTTACAGGATCTGGATTAGATGAAAAAACTTTGAATTACGTGAAATCAAACATCGGAAAAAAAAATTTGAACCTTTAACATTCGGAGAATTGGAAGGAATCTGCAAAAACATTAAACATTTTAGAGGAATCTTCATGAGAGATACATTACCTGAAAAAGTTAAGAAATTTGAATGTGGAATTGTGAATTTAGACTCGATTATGGGAAGTGGAACGCATTGGGTTTGTTATTATAAAAATGATAAGAATACATGTTATTTTGATTCGTATGGAAGAATTGAGGACAAACCACCTATAGAATTGATTAAATATTTGAAAAAATCAAGCGTCTACTACAATGATTCTCAGATTCAAGACTATAAAGATCCCCCAATTTGTGGTCATTTATGTGTTTTTGTGTTGAATGAACTGAGTGATGGTAAAGATTTTAAAGAAGTTGTTAACAAATTATTACTTAATAAATATGGATTCACAAAATATTTTTGACGTATTTGGAACACAAATTATTCAAAATGTAGATAATAGTTTGAATTTTGATAGTTTGAGAAATGAGTTTGATAACAAGTTAGAAAATTTATTACAAAACCTTCCAGATTCAGATACGTTTGCTGTCGAGATTGAAGATTTTAAAGCAGAATATGATAACAAACTTGCAAATTTCATGAGTTCAAATGAAGTTGCTGATAAAATAAAAACATTGGAAAAAGAAGTTGATGATGGTGTAAAAAAATTATTTACCAATTTAATGTCTCATATCGAAAAAGCTGATAAAATTACTGAAGCGATCAAAGTTGAAAAGAATTATGTTAGTTTGGCTAATAAAAAAAGAATTGTCGGTGTTCGACCTGGTATTGACAAACATGATGTTGTTGTTAAAGAACAAATTTTAAAACCTCTAAAATTATCAGAAAACATCGATATTGTTGATTTACATGATCCGAATGTTAAAAATGCCTTAGATTTTAAAGGAAAAGAATTAGCGGTGTTAGTAAAGGAATTAATCCATTTGATGTTGTTGTAATGATTCAATTAGAAGATCCTATTAAAATGTTTAATGAACTAAAACAAAATTACGAGAATCATAAACAGCATGTTAAAGATTTTACAACAGAAGTCTATGACAAGTTAGAAGCCAGAAATAGAAGATCAGTAGACGATGTTGGTGAAATTAATGAAAAACTTACTAATTTTAAAGAGTCTTTTGATAAGTTTAGTTTAGATGCTACGAAAACTTTTGAGAATATTGGTCCTTAAAATTTGTTGAATACAATGATTCTTATGCTATCAAATTTCAAAAATTAGAAAAAAAACTTAATAATATGGAGGAAGATCTTACTGAAATAGGTATTCGCGTAGGGTTTTATGCACGATAAATTTTCCCTAAATAAATGGCGCTCATATATTGTGTGAGGTGTAAGGCAAAAACTGCAACAAATGATATAAAATACTATGCAAACATCAATGGAGTTAAAAGAGTTTCTGGAAAATGTGCTGAATGTAACGCAAAAAAGAGCCAATTTATAAAAACTTGATTTTGAAATTTTTTCCTAATAAATAGAGATGGCGGGACATTACAGTGCTTTCGATCTTTTTATCATGCAACACGAAAGAGATTTGAAAAAAGAACATTGGGATGACATTTCTCAAAAATATGAATTATCCGAAGATATGATGAGATTATACGTAAACAAATTGAATTGGTATATAACATTGCTAAATATCAAACTCTGTCCCCAGAGTTCATTCAAGAAAATATACATTATCAATTAAAAGATCATATGTCTGTTCTTTGTCTCTATCAACACTTGAGTCTAAAGTTTTTGGATGAAAATAAAGATACAGTTGATTGGAACAATATTATAGATAGCGGTTACTATCCTGTGCAGATTTTATTGAAATATGTGGCCGAAATTGCAAAATTTAAGGAAGAGAATCCTGAATATGACGAAGTAGATCATTAAAAAATGACTCTATAATTTATATCTTTTCTTATAAAAACGTACATTAGATCGATGAAAAAATGATACACGATGTTTAAAATTTCTAAATTTTCTCTTATTAAATGGTGGACTACAGAAAGTATGCTAGTGATATTGAAAGGGCGGAGTTTAAAAATTTCTATCCAATTAGTAAACAACATTTGAATGAACCGAATAAAAGAACTGAGTTTAATATTGATTTTGGAGATAACTTTTGCTCGTCTAACTTCCAGTTTTATATTTCTGGAACTTTAACAAAACAAGATGGTCAAGCATATCTTGGAACTGATAATGTTAGATTAATCGATAATTTTTATACCGTTTTTATTTTCTAAGATTGAAGTAAGAAAACACAATAAATTGATAGAAGAAGTCGAAAACTGTGGCCAATTAAGCACAATTAAAGGAACTATTTGTTATTCCAAAAGTGATGTATTTTCAAACAGTTTTGAATCAACTTTTAAATTTGGACAATTTGAAGCGGTCGGTGATTTAGCACATTTCGGCTTAGGATTTTTTGAAAATGTTACTATTCCGATCTATAAAGGAGGATTTTATCTAAGTTTTATAAGAGCAGAAGACGATGATGTGATTCTGAAGACTGCAACTGGAAATGTTATGCCTGTTGATGGCAAAATTACAATTAACGAGTTTTTCATTAGAGTTCCGATGATTGATTACAAAACCACGAGTAAAATTCAGTTAATTGATGAAAATTATAAAATCTCAAAACATTATGTTTAATTTTCTAGATTGGCAATGTATTGAGCAAAAAGGTATTTCCGGAACAACTTATTCGTTCGATATCACAAATATTTATAGAAATATCTTCAATCCCAAGTTCGTTATCATTGGTTTTCAAACAGATAGACAGAATAATCAAGAAAAAAATCCTTCAAAGTTTGATAGTTTGGATGTAAAAAATATCAGAGTAAAATTGAACGGTTCTTATTATCCAGATGAATTACAAAATTTAAAAATTTCCGGTGGTCTTTTCAGAATCATGTATCAGATGTATCAAGATTTTAAGAAAGTTTACTACAAAAATATGGAAATGTATTACAACCCCAAAGAATTTATAGCAAATAGACCCATTTATGTCATTGATACAACAAAGAGTTTGACAAATATTTCTAGTTCAAAGAACGATATAATTATCAATATGGATTTTCAAAATGCTGTTACAAACGCGATTTGTTATGTGGTTGTGGTTTCTGAGAAATTTTTAGCCTATGATGTGATTAAGAACGATATTAAAGAAATTCAGTAAAAATCGTCTTATTTTCTGTTGAGCGAATGTTAGCAAATTTCATTATTTCCGTTTATAGATTTTTCATTAAGATTTCTGGATTTTTTCATTAAAACAGCTTATAAATGTAGAAGCAAACATTGAACAGTAAAAACAGCTATAGATTCGGTTAATTTTTCATTCGTGAGTTACAGATTAGTTTATTGTCCTTTAAACAGTATTTTACGTTGATTTTCTGACTGTCCCAAAAGTGAGCCAGGAACCTCACATTCATATCTACTTAATATATATATATATATATATAAAACTATTATTATATTTTATATTTAATAGTAAATGTATGTTTGATTTTCAAATGATTACTAACTTTTGTAGATCACTGTCTTATAGCCACCACAGAAAATCTGTTACCATTGATTTACTGCCAATGAAGAAACCTGTGAATATTTTATGTCATGGGAGGTCTTTACTTAGAAAAAAAGCTTTATGGGAAATAAATAATTCGCAAATCTGCTTAGGAAGATACGTTTGAGGCTGGGAAAAGAGCAACACATGATGGCACAAAACATGAAAAATGTTTTTAGGGAGTTACAGTATATTTGGAACCTGTATCGCTATATGGCATATGACTTGGTTTGTTCGTAATAATTATGAAGTTGCTAGCTAATGCAAAACTAAGTATCAAACACAATATAGAACTAAATTTCCAATATTTTCATTTATATTATAAATACTAGTAAATATGGGAAATACTAGGGTAAATACTAGTTTTTTTTCCTTTTTAATGGGTTAAAATATAGCTTAAGAATTTTATCTAATGAAAATAATTATTCTTTAATATACATGGCAGTTCATATTCTAGTAGGATTACTACGGTAAATTCTAATCACTGCAAAATTACATCGAAACTGTACTTTTGTTAGAAACTGATTAGTAGCCTGCATTTCAAAATAATACAAAAACTTTTATATTCTCTGGCTCCAACTTTTTTGATTGATTGACTTAATTATTTTTTTTTTAATAGGCTGTCGTAAATTTTTTCAACATAAAAAAATGATAGACACAATATTTATAAAATTCACGAAGGACAGAATCAACTTAATTCGTTTGGAAATCTCTAATATCTGCCCGCCTGCGGTTACACGTGGTTCCCTCCCCGTGATTAAAAATCAACCCGCGTCCAGGCAATTAGCAAAACAACTGCCAGACAATGTGTAGTGCCAATGGCGCAGTGTAGTGGGTACGGCGGTTATCGCAAGATAACCAGATCAAGCAACGCCGAGCGTGGCTGCTGCTTGGACAGGTGACCGCTGAGCGATCCTGTCCTTGCAAGCGGCCCGCCTGCCCGGCCATTGGTGGTGGTTCGGAAGTCACCTTTAAGCCGTTGGTCCCCAGGTTAAGTGTTAGAGAGGGCTTCTTAGCCCTAACTTCGCCTGGTAAAATGAAATGAAATGAAATGAAAAATGTCTTTATTAGAGGCGAAGTTAGGACTATAAAGTCCTCTCTACCACTTAACCTCGTAAAAAATTAAACTAACATACATATACATGTATAACTAAAAATAAATCTATTTATTTACCTTATACATTAAAAGAATCTTAGCTTTAAAATAATAAAAAACAACATCTATAATTAATGTAACTTTATAAATATTTACAAAACTATAATAAGACATACACGCATGCATTCATTCAACTTGCATTCAGTTGCCTTAAGGGGAGGCGGTACCCCAGAAAAATATTTTTTTCACATTTTTTTTTTTATTTTTTTAAAATGTTAAGCGGCTTTTTCTGCACACAATGATATATAATACATGTATATTTGAAAATTGTAAACCTACAGAAAAAAAGTTTTAAAATATGCTTACATCATGTTTCAGGAAGAAAATTTGTGACAGCGCTTGCGTTTATTCACACATGTACTATTATACATATGACCTTTTATTTTTGTGTGCTATAATTTGCTTTTGTTGTGTTGGCAGGCCTGAACTAACTTCTATTTCATCAGCTTTGAGTTCTGCTTCTGACTTTATACTGTTTGTTTATTGTTTTGCTTAGTGTTTTGGTGCTTTGTGAAGTGATATAGTGAGTGTTAGTTAGTAATTTATATTTATTATTGCTAACAAGATTGTTTATGTATAAATATGCCTCGTGTTAAAAGTAGTTATGCTAAACCCCGTAAAGGAGTTGGTGGTAGGAAAAGAAAACCAGCCAGTCCTAACCCTAATGAGATGTCAAAAGATGAGTCTACCCCTAGGCCTGAAATGTCAACACAATCTCAGTCAAGCTCTTCAAAGAAAATAAACATAGATAAGTATGAGATGTTTAATTGTGATGAAAAACTATGACAATGAAATTATTAACATGCAAATTTTATCAGATCAACTTTTTAGTTCATCACTTTGTAAAAATTGCAAGAAAAGTGGTTTACAAGTGCGTGCTGCTCAACATTTTGGCCTGGCTTTTGAGATGGAGATTTATTGTTGCCATTGTAAATATGTACATAAATTTAATAGTTCTAGGAATATTAATTTAGAAAAAAAGACTCTATTTGATGTAAATATTAGACTAGTGTATGGACTGAGGTCTATCGGGAAAGGTATGGCTGCAGGCAAAATGTTATGTGGCGTAATGAATCTTCCGCAACCTCCAACAAAACCGTTTCGATATAATAAATTTTTAAAAGACAAGGCTAAACAGGTAATGGATGAATCCATGAAAACTGCTGTGGATGAGGCTGTTGAGGAAAATAAAACCTTAGGTAAGAACGAACGCGACTTAAAAGTAGGTATTGATGGCACTTGGCAACGGCGTGGCTTTAGCTCTCTAAACGGAATTGTTACTTGTACAAGTGTTGACACAGGAAAAGTTATGGACATAGAAGTGTTATCTAAATTTTGTAATTGTTTGGACAAACAACAACATGAGGCTATTTGTTCGGCAAATTATCAAGGCTCGAGCGGAGGTATGGAGTCAGCTGGAGCCTTAGCTATTTTTCACCGATCAGTAAATAAGTATAATGTTAGGTACTTAGAGTATTTAGGTGATGGAGATACAAATAGTTTCAAAACTATTGCAGACAGTAAACCTTATGGTGAAGTGGAAATACAGAAACTGGAGTGTATAGGCCATATTCAAAAGAGAATGGGGTCTAGGCTAAGGAAACTAAAAAGAGACTCAAAAGGCGTAACACTTTCTGATGGCGGCAAACTAGGTGGAAAGAATAGACTAACAGATGGCATAATTGATCAATTGCAAACCTATTATGGAAATGCTATTAGGAAAAATACTGATAACCTACAGAACATGAAGGCAGCGGTTTGGGCCATATATTTTCATAAACTTTCGACGGGACGACAATCCTCAGCATGGCCTTTGCCCGTCAGGAGAAAATACATGGTGTAAATACAACAAGGCAAAGCACACTAAAGAGCCATATTCTCATAAGAACAGCATTCCTTCAGCTATAATGTTAGCCTTGAAACCAATCTTTCAGGCTTTAGCAAAATCCTGACCTTCTTCGAAAATGTTTACACGGTAAGGACGCAGAATGTCAATGAAAGCATCAATAATGTCATCTGGTCTAGAGTGCCAAAAAAAGATTTTTGTGACATTGAACACACTTGAGTTTGGTGCTTATGATGCTATTTCTACTTTTAATGATGGCAACATAGCAAAATGCAAAATGCTTAGAGCAGTAGGCATTGAACCTTGCAAGAGGACAATTGACGCAATGAAAAGTTTTGACTACGAGCGAGTGCGACGAGCAAATTGTGCGATAAGTGACTTTCAAAGACAAGCAAGGAGACAAACCAGGAATTTAAAAAGAAGGATTGAGGAGGATTTTGAAGAGGAGCCTGCATATGATCCAGGAATGCACTAATGCTACGGTAAATAAATTGCATGTTTTTTTCTATAATTTTGTTATTGTTTACTCTATTTGTGGCTGGGTATAAGTTCTATTTCATAATTTTCTCTGTTATTTCTCTTATAAATGTATTCTAAACTCAAAAATGTTTGAAATAATATAGCCTAATTAATTTTTTTTGTATTATTTTTCACTCCGTTATGACTATAGGCCTAACCCGCATCGCGTTACTTTTGATATACAAATTTTCCAATATAGATAATTCTAAATATTAAAAGCATATATAGCCTATTCTATTAATATAAAGATCACATTTAATTATAAAAACCAATTACATATCATATATAGGTAAAAATATTATATAACATAGCTAAATAGGTCATTATATTCGTTTTTTTGCGATTTCCCGCAAATTTACTTTTTTACAGTTTTTGCACACAAAGGTACACGTTTCTCAGAAACTACTTGGACAATCAACTTGAAACTTTTACACACATTTATATAGGTATTTTGGCACCTACTGAGTTTTTTTGAGATGCCTCCTATTATAATTAGGTACCTAAAAAAAATATTCTAAATTCCAAGTTTGATATTTCAATATGGGTTTGAAAAAAAAATCATAAAAAATTTATTTTTTAAGATACAAGCACCAAAAAAACTCAGTAGTTGCTTAAATACCTATATATGTTGTATAAAAAAATTTAGGTTGATTGGTCCATTAGTTTCTGAGATAATGGTACCTATGTTAACATTACAAAGATAGGGGTACCGCCTCCCCTTAAGTAACACATTCCAAAGCCGCCAACCGCTATACCCCCTGAGCCCCCAGCATCAAGGCCCTGACCTCCGCCCCAAAGCGAGCGCGCTTATCAATGGCTCTGATGTTTATAGGTAAGGCATTCCACAATCGGCAGGCAGAAACTGTAAACGACTTACTAAAGGTAGTTGTTCGATGAATTGGTATAGATAATAAGGATGTACCCCTCCTTGTACTTCGTTCACTTATTTCAGACATAAATTGAAAGTTGTTTGAAAGATAACTGGGACAATTTGTATTTAAAAGAGCGTGCAACAGAATGAGTGAGTGATAGTCTCGAAGATCTTGTAATTTTAATATAGATAATTGTTTGAAGAAGGGCGTTACGTGATCATCACGTCTGAGATTAAAAATGAACCTAATGCAAAAGTTCTGAGCACGCTGGAGTTTATTTGAAAGCTCCACAGTCATGTCATTAATGACTATGTCACAGTAGTTGAAGTGAGGCAGTACAAGAGTCTTTATCAGCATTATTTTAACCTGGTGTGGTAGATATGAAGCCAGCCGCTTGAGGCTGTGAACACCGGCAAAGACCCTATTACATATCAAAGAAGCCTGTTCAGTCCATCTTAAGTGTTTGTCAATAATAAGTCCTAGATTCTTTACTTTCTCAGAGTATTCTAGATCTTGGTCATTTAGTTTTAATTTGGGAGCCGTAGTAGTAAAGTCAATTTTACGAACAAGCTTTGAATGACCTATCATAATACACTGAGTTTTGTCTACGTTTAATTTTAGTCCATGTTTCCAAGTCCAGTGAGTAACAGCGTCAATATCGGAATTCATGAGAGTCACACAAGTTTGTATGTCCCTTATAGAAAAGTGGCGGTATATTTGTAAGTCATCTGCATATAAGTGAAAATTGGAATGAGTAATTTGAGTAGTAATGTCATTGATGTACAGTGAAAATAAAAGTGGCCCCAGGACTGAACCCTGCGGAACTCCACGAGTGACTGGTCTCCATCTCGACTGCTTCTCACCCGACCTGACACACTGGCGTCGTCCCGAAAGATAAGACTCAACCCACTTGACACTACCATCAGAGAAACCATCCTTCCTAAGTTTGATGAGGAGAAGGGGATAATAGACACAGTCAAAAGCCTTTGAAAAGTCGAAAAGGGTTTAAAATGGTTACCTGACTCTTATCAATTCCAAGGCGTATATCATCAACTATTTTTAGAAGTGCAGTAGTAGTGCTGTGGTTGGAGCGAAAACCAGATTGAAAATTTGATAAAATGTTATTACTTTTCAAGGTATATTGAAAATTGCTGATGAACAATCCGCTCCAAACACTTTGATAAAGCAGGGAGTATACTTATTGGCCTGAATTGTGAAGGATTTTGTGGAGAGGAACATTTCTGAAGTGGGCGAACTAAAGCAGACTTCCATGTCAATGGGAACATTGAAGTAGCCAGAGATTTATTGAAAATAGCAGTGATAGTTGGAAGAGTAACTGGAAGAGTATCTTTTATTAACCTTATAGGAATGCCATCGGCCCCGACTGCGTTACTGGACATCCTTATAATAGACTTTAACACATCTGTCTCTGTTACCGGAGTGAAAGAGAACTGAAACTCAGGTTTATCAAAAGTAGCACCTTCGAGCTCGGAGACATACTCCTGAGCCCCAGACTGATCAACAGGAATCTCAACAAAGAAGTTGTTGATATCATCGAGATTAAGGGAAACCGGGGAGTAAGTGTTAGGCTTGCCAACTCCAAGATCTTTCAGTTTTGACCATAAAATTCTGCTAGATTGTTTTTTAGACAGGGAAGAGTAGTAAAACCTGATCTTGGCATTTCTAATTTGTTGTTGCACATTGTTCCTTAATTTTTTATATACAGCCCAGTCATCACGTAACTTGGATCGCTTAGCCTTAAGGAAAGCTCTATCTCTTTGCTTCTGAAGGTGTCGAATAAATTCTGAGATCCATGGGGCAGGCTGTTTAGTTACTCTTTTTGAAACAAATGGAGCGTGTTTATCAAGAAGGCCATTCATTAATGAATTAAATTTTGATACCATAATGTCCACATTATCAGCCGATGTGACCTCATGCCATGGAGTTATAGAAGCATCGATAAGCAGGGAATAAAGATTGATATTTTTGTAGTTTCTATAAAACATAACTTTTGGTTCGATCTTGGGAGTTCTTAGTTTATAAGCAAGAAAAATAAGGTCATGTTTGGAAAGGCCAGGAGCAGGAAGTTGCCCGTGGTGCGCAACCAGGGTTTGGTCACAGACAGCAATGATATCAAGCCAGGTGTCGGCAGTCTCAGTGTGGTGAGTGGCTTGCAGAGGAAGTAGGGTCATGTTACACGAGTAAAACATATTAGTTAAAAAAGTTTGGTCATAAGTAATTGGTCCAAGTAAATCAGTATTAAAATCTCCCATCACAATAACATGACTGTAGTGAGCCAAAAAAACCCAGAAGATCATGTTCAAACTCAGCCATGTAGCCCAGGTGAGGAGCTCTGTAACAAACAGCAATTAAAATGTGTGTTCCATTAACACAGACGTCCAGAAACATGTATTCTGGCCGTCCATCTCTGGATGTATCGGATGATAGCAGGACAGAGACAAGGAAGTGTGACCTGACGTACACAGCTACCCCGCCACCACCTTTGTGCAGGCGATCATTTCTGTACAGGTTAAAACCTGGAAGCTCGACACTTCTGTCACTTAAGTGAGGTTTCAGCCAGGTTTCTGAAATTAGAATAATGTCAACAGGAGATGGTTGAAACATGGAACGAAATTCATCAATGTGGCCATAAAGAGATTGTGCATTGACATGAGCTGCCTTTAAGAAGTTTGAGAAAGGAGTGAGAGATTGGCAGACAGAGAAGATCTGGGAGGGCTGACGGAAGCACGCGCTGGCTCGGGGCAGCACCGTCAGACGCCAGCACCACAACACGCCGCGAGGCCCCGCGGGCCGCGACCGACAGACCGTGGCTGCGTCACTGCAGACAACCCTTTCATGCAACACACACACACATTTCCAACTTCACCGTGTAGTTTTAATTTACAAAACTTAAAACTAACATTATTCGAAAAAAGGGCTATATATGACCACATAAGTAACATACAGTAACACAACATAGATCCATCAGCTCAAATAAATACAATCTAATCAACTAAAATAAACAAAACCATATCAATAATGCTAAAATAGTAGTATAAATAAATACACCACAGTTGACTTCCACTTACTTAAAAAAAAGAAACTCACAATATAAAAAAATCAATAACTAACCATTAGATATAAGTACCTAATATTATTTTACAATTTACCACAAACTTGTATATATATTATGACTATTGATTGTTATGTGAGATTTAATAGAAAATATTATAGTTTTGTATAAAAAATTATTGTTCTGAATGTTTTAAAGAATAATATTGTGTAACGAAATAAAAGTCATATTTATGAAATAAATATATTATATAAATACAATATTTTATTATTCTAGTAAAACAGAAAATAGTAAATGGTGGAAATCTATTGCAAAAATATTATTTTACTGTAAACTTGGATAGAATAGCCTAATATAAATAAAAATTATTATACGATTTTATGAAGTACGTGTTTAGATAAACGGAATACTTAGACTATTTCATTAGTAGAAGTACTATTTAATAACAAAATAAAAATTTATATTAATAAAATAATATTGGAACTAAACATATAATATAGACTGATTATTAATTGTAGCATTTACAGAAATTATTTGTATTATTAAACGAAATAGTTATATTATGATATTCCTTTTTAAAGTTTATTTGGAATAAATAAAATGTGTATATGTAAAATTAAATTATACTCATATTCTTAAAAAAAAAAATAAATAAAAATAAGGTAATATTTATATAATAATTTTATGAACCAAAAGTAATAAAAGGAACAAAGAAATGAAAACTAAAATAACTTGATAGATACAACAAACGATTTACTTGGAGACTGTTGAGTTCGATGCGAGGTCCGCCAGCCGAGTACCAACACCTTTCCTGCCGCCCCGATCAACCCACAGAACACGACCATCCAGCGTCCAAGTGTTCCTCGGCCCGTGCTGAGCTACTGCCGCCCGGAACACCTCCATCCTGCGTGCGGTCAGATCTTCGCGGATGGTAACTCCTGAGCCCTTTAACTTCTTCTTCGAAGCATACACTTGCTGGCGCTGCCGGTAGGTGGTAAACCTCACAATAATAGGGCGAGGCAGCTGCTTCCCTTCACTGTTTTGCCTGGACTGTTGACCGATGCGATGACTCCGGTGAATCGCCGCATCGGACAACTCCACTCCCAGCTTCTCCCGACACAACTCGACTACCAGCTTGTCCGTGTCTTCGCCCTTGGTCTCCTGTATGCCAAAGATTCTCAGGTTATCCCGCCTTTGATATTGTTCAAGATCGTCCGTCTTGTCCAGCACTCGATCCTCCAGCTCGCCTACTCTTGCTGTCACGGTGACCAACTCGTCATGCAGCCTCTTCAACTCTTCTTGGAAGGTAGCTAACGCGAATAAAATAAGACATTCTTTACTTTTTTTTTTACAATGTTTCTCCTAATCTAGTCTTGCCATTTTCTTATGTGTGCTAGTTTGGCTGAACTTTAGCGAAGCCTATCACTCGTGGGGCTTGGAAACATTTCATTTCAGTTAGTCTGTACGCACGATATCTCGTAAATTAGCTGACCTACATACTTGAAATTGTGCATCCAGCTCGATTTTTTCATGAGGAACACTTCGTTCAATAATGGTGCATTTCACTCAGGTTTTGGCTGAGCGTTAACAAATATTTTTACTTTGGTCATATAGATGAACATGATGATAACGATAAAATAGTAGAATAAATACATTTGTAAGCAACCTCTGAAAAATCATATGATATTTTAAGAGTAACATTATAGCAAATTTAGCCTAATGAAATGAATTATATATTTGCAAGAATAGAAAATAAATCTGACACTTAAAATAATTTGAGTTCCAAAAGACGCAATGATACCTGGCTAACATATTTCATCTGGCTAACATCTTTACATATCTTAAGATGTAAAGATGCCAAAGTGATGAATTATATATTTGTAAGAAACAAAGAAAGGTAACACATGAGAAACCTTTCTTTAGCAAACGCGCAGATCTGACTTCAGATGTCAGATGGAGGCAGGGATGTTACAATAATAGCGTTCAACGTAAGATTATTTAGTGTTAAAATGTGATTAATAAAGGATTTCACTAAGTAAATCCATTAGGTAAGAGTTGAACTGCCCATAATTGCATAATGAAAGCGAGTAAATAATGAGTTACCCGGCTCACTAGACAAATTCTTCTTCGTTCTGTCTGAGACTTTAGTCAATTACTGACAAGTGAAATTAATTTTGTAATTGTCACCATTTATTTAAATTAGATATGTCTTTTTTAAGATTTAGTTAAGTTTTAGGTAACTAAACGTCAAGTTTATTTTACTCAATTAATACATTAAAACATAACACCTTATTTTAAAATTAAATAATATTGTTTTAATTGGAATCCAGAAAAGCTAAGAATACTATTTTAATCTGACTGTAAAAAATCAGAATGGCCAGTGACCTCATTTTATAAACTAACGAATGATTTCTATTACTATGAACGAAGAATAGAAAAAATTGGATTTTTGTATGTAAGTGATGAATTTGTTAAAAATGGTTTCATTTACACGAAATAGTTTTATTACATCAATGAATATAATTAGACCAGTAAATATTGTTAACTATATTATCTATTTCTTAGCTTGAAGATATGACCTGTGGAATTTTAACGCTTAATTTCAGATTATTGAAGAGAAATTATTACTTATGACATTTCTAAAGATAATGTTATTGGATTGTTAAATATTTATGTGGTTATGTTATTAGAGTCGTAGCAGTTCAGTAAAATAAATTAGGAATGTAAAGTTACGATTTTAAGCGTGCGCTACTCTCTTTAAAATCCTTAGTTTTGTATTTATTACAATGTGGAAAACTGCAACTTGTTCGTAGGAGAATATAATATTAATAATACAATTTTAGTAAATTCTTAATAATCTATGTTCTAGCTACTAACCTGTAGTCTGGCATTGAATATGTGTACAGTGATACTTAAGTTGTGGTTATTTATGGAAGCAACTAAAATATGTTTTATTTCTTTCTTAAATGTGAGTTAATGAAGATGTAGGATTTACAAAGGATAACAATACATATCACATTCTCCGTATTATTAAATTAAAATAGTAAAACAACGTTTCGATAACTAATACCTAGCCTTCTTCAGCGATTTAAATTTAGGAAGTAACGTTAATCGGGCACAAACATTTTTAACAAATGAACAAAATATAAAGATGAATTCACGAAAGTAAACCTGGACATTAGAAATTATTTTACTTATAGTAATATTTAGTTTATTAACATGTGGTGTTAAGGAACATGTGTAAGGTGGTTTTTCAGAGTTGTTTTAAAAGATAAGAGAATGAAAAAGACTTACTAATAGCTCTCAAACTAAATAACTTATTACCAATAATAAGGTTCTTTCATCTCAATTTTACTTTTTTTAAATTACTGCAGACTTGCTTAGCAAGGCATCTCATTGGGTTTAATTACACAAAAATATTTTAATTTGTTTTAAGGTTGTGGGTTTATTTGCGATTTTTAATTTCTTTTCTTCCGAACACTTAAATATGTGAAATTAATTTAATATTTATTCAGTTGATTATTCTTAGAGTAAAATAAACGGGGATAGATTTTTGTTATGTTTGTGATTTAAGCGATGTTTGCATATTAACGAAATGCAATGTCATGTTTCTCAGTATTTTTTGGACGTCAATCAGAAATAGCTGTTCTCTGTAATTTAATGTAATCACTTAATTATATACACTATAATGCCTGGGTTTATGTAGAAGCACATCAATGTCAAAATTTTGTATCAGCAATTGAAAACAATAATAACCATTAAACGTATAAGTAAATTTATTGAACCAAAACAAATGTTTTAAAATGTGTTTTGGGGTTTTCTATCAAACGCAATCAGGATGTCAACATAAGCAGCAATTAGTTATTATTTGATCAAGAAACAATTGGTAGTATAAATTATAGACCTCCAAAACTAAAGTCAGTCAAAACCCAGACATCTCCCTTAGGGTTAACTAATCACAATTAGACACAGAATTTGCTAGTGTTGTACGTCTTGACTATGTCATATTAAAATTATAAATCGTATATACTTTTTATTTAAATTTGGTTGTTTGATTAAAATTATAATCTAATTGCATCGAAGACATATTAAACATCAAATAGACTGAAAAGATTTAGTGTAATAGGTAATACCCTTTTCTGAAATTCGAGCGGACATTAAAACAGGTAAAATTTTCCTGTGAATACCTATTATAAAAATCATGTTTCACTAGTTAATTGGTAATCTTTGAAAAACATTTCGATTTATAAAGTAAAAACTTTACTGAAATTGTAGTTAAGCTTTACACATTATAGAGTTTAATTTTCTCTAAATTCATTTGCAAATAATAATAAACTGTCTTCAATGTTCACTAAGCGCATCTTTCACTGCTGGATAATTAATAGAACTCTTAACTTCATCAAGTTTCTTCATGTAAGAGCTTTTCAAACTATTTTGTTCAGGAATTCTTCGGATGAATTGCTCTTGTATTTTATGTAGTAGTTAAATTTCTACAATTTATCAAAATATAGTACGATATTATTTTGTTCGGGTATGTACATCGAGGCTACCTAGATTAGGCTTATTGTATACTTCAAGATTGATTTTTCGATATATTGATTTAAAATTTGGAAATACAAGTTTTTATAGAGTTATACTTTAATAGTACTCCTATTCAAGACAACTTCTTCCACCAATCCATCAATAAATTCAACAGTCCTGTGTAAAATTCGCAAAATACAGAAAAACAACAAAAATAAGCGACAATTATTTTTATCAATTCTTTTTTTCATATCTTGAGGATTAAAATGTGTAAACTTATAATAAACCATAGTTAGACGAATAATATTAGACAATATTATATAAGAAATAGTTTATTCTGTTGTAATATAAACACACATGTTTGACGTAAGTAAAGAAAACACAATAGCATGTTTACTTGACAGTTGTACATAATTCGAAAGTACACCTTTTAGCACCTGAATTCCACAGACAGTATTTGGGTTTGATGGCACGGAGGGCCATTTCATGAACACTCGCCATGTACAGCACGAGGCTATAACGTGTGATAACAACCCCATCTAGTGTTGGCCTGGGGTGGGCAGATACTGCTTTATCGACACTTTGTCATACACGATTACCGGAGTAGAGTTGTTGTGTTCATAACCGTGTAGGCCTACACATTCGCTACACTACAATGCTCTGGTTTTTAAGTACTGAATGTATATTGTATGATTGCGTAAACTCTATTAGATATTCGAATTTTTATCAGGTTAATTGTGTAACTATTTAATTATCATTATATATGTTAGATTTAAATCTATCCTCTGATCACTTTCAATTAATAAATCTGAACAATTCCAGTAAAACTCAGTCCCTGTTCCAGATGCGGTGGTATATACAAGATGGCTTTGAAACAATATGTGTAAAGTAAGAATTTGATGCGCAAATAAAAAAGAAATTTGGAATAGTAATTGAAAGTACAGGGGCAACGTTAATTTAGTGATTTACCAGGTGTTTACCTTTTACTCCTAGGGCATGATGGAAAACCAGTTACCTACATCTGAAATATTACAGATAACATAAGTGGCAACCATTAAAAGAAGTCGAACGAATATTTGTGGATGACAAATTACTCATTCTAAGATCTGTTAGGTAACTGAAATATTCTTCCGGTACCACGCCACACCTCGTCAGTCTCTCTTTTGTAACTAATAAATCAAAGGTAACATTTAATTTATTGTTAAATGATTTATTATTCAATGAATATATTTTTTTTATCTTTCAGCAGAGAGGATAAACAAGTGGAAGAATAGATAAATAAGGATAAAAAAAGATAAATAAGGGAGAAAACATGACATTGTACTTGTTCTGTGACTGCGTTGCTTTGACAACCTTTCAACATCTGTTGCCTTTGTTTTTACACTAGGGGACGCTATTTTTTCAGTGTACTCTTCTGTTAATTAAATCATTTACACCTACTAAAGTTTATTTTTAGTGTACTCATCGTACCTTTAATAGGATACATGACTGAAATAAATAAATATATTAATTTAATTCGATCATCCACAATTCATAATGCTTTAAAGGTACAGTTGTTGAAGTAGTGGGTTAAAAATTGCTGTAAGGCTATACAATAAAAAGAACCTTATAGAGCAATAAGGTATGAAAATAATCTTATTTTGAAATAAAAAGAGGCTAACAAATAAACTAGTTTAAATAGAATAGTTTATAAAAAAATGTTAACTACAGCAGAAGCTCCGGTGCACGTTCTGTCTTATAAGGCCGCTAAGGATCACTATAGAGCCACAGTAAAGGTGTTAATAAGCAAATACTAAAATGAAAACCTCAGAACTCAAATGGTTTTTGGGGTGCGAGTTCACTCTATAGAAATTGTTCCCTTTGTATTCACATCTTTCACATTTTTAACATCCAAAGGGGCAGATTTGAAATATTCTCCCTTACATCAAGAATAATAAGCAGGAAAAAAATTTGTAATCCTTTTGTTTATATTTAAGTTACTTTATAACATCAATTGGCTTTTTGAGAAGTCTTTCAATGATTAATAATAAATTTGGTAACCGTTGTAAGTAAAAATGTTATAATAAAATATAATTCACGTGTTTAAAATAATGTGGTGAAAAAATGTTTTGGTCCTGATATTTTTTGCATTTCAAATTATTCACTCTAACACAACCTGCAAGATAGGGATACTCATTCCACATATAACAACACTAAAATTAAAATGATATATATAAATTACGTATTCTTGAAAATATTCGGTTAAATATCTATTATCATGAATCGCACTTTTTATTGTAGAAATTAAATGTTAAAGTAATTGTGTGTGTAATAATGAAAGCCATGTAACATATAACATTATATCGGTACATCCATAATGAAGGAGTTGTCAATCCGTCCCATCCTTCTGGAGGACACGCCCAGCTAGAAGTTGCTGAAAAGAAATGAAGACTTTTATGTAAATGAAATTGTCTCTGTTATACTGAGCCTGCACTCACATGATTGCACTGGCTCACAACTTCAGTTACTTTACTGTCGGTATTGAAATGGTTTTATTCCACTTCAATTATAATTGTGTTGTTGCCTTGAATGCGTCAAAGTTTAAAATGAATAAACTCACGTAGATATAGTATAAATAAATAACTGATTTGTTAACCGTACGAAGTTCCACACTTCCCAGTATAAATTACGTTACATTTATTTCCATGAATATGTCGATGAGAATATCCGTCTGATGAGAACTGAATAATCAAGATCAAGTGTTATAAACGGGTTTGAACCGTAAAAATATATTAAAGTTTGTAGGGAAGACTTTTTTATTACTAAGATTATTTATTACACGGTAGTAAACCAATTTATCTATTATGTTGTACCGTAAATTAGTTAATTAAATTTCATACAATGTAAATTTCGCAACCTAATCAGCCAGTATAATATAATATTATTTTACATCCAATGTTCCGGAACTAAATTATTGGGCGGAGTAACTACCTAATTGGCACGCGTATGAATTTTTTCTTCTAACCCTTTGTAGCAGCCCAACTACGTAACCGATCAGACCTCGCGCGCTTTGTCCGCGAGTTTACGTAGCTGATGTATCTCACGTGTTGTTTGAATAGATGGCTACCACTTCTCAACTTCTACTCCTCTTCTAGAAATAACCGTTCTTAGACTACAGGGTTGTGAGTCTACCTGTTGTGAAGGGAAGTGAAATATTATTGTTTTGTAAAGTAAAACGTCGTACGCATAATTCAATAGAACATTGGATATTTTAGGCCCACCTAGAAGATATACTTTTTACTTATTATATTCTAATTGGCAGCAACGTGGCATTACATAACTTTTCCTTTACCATCTAAAAGTGGTGCTTTTTAAGTTTTTCGTAATTAAACTGAACTTATAAGTAAACTTTGTATTTCTAGTATTTATTACTACGACCTCAGTAGTCACCACCCCCATGTGTTTATCGTCATACGGTACACATAATATAATTGCGCCAATCTGCTATTGATGTGCCTACTCTGCCATCAACTGGGTGAAACTGAGTGAAAACGCCACAATGCCTGCCATTAAAATAGAATATTTGTCTAAAGATGAGTTGGTATTTGAACTGATATCTAGAGGTATTAAATTAAATAGTGACAGTACAGTAAATGAACTCAGAAAGTCCTTAAGACAGTGTTTGAGAAACAATATTTTACCTACTGCTAGTAGCCTATTAAAAATAGACCACAATCAGGAAGTAAAACTTCTCAGTGAAAAAGTGATATTATTCGAACATGGGTGCAGTGAATTGAACAGTGCTAGTTCACCTTTAGAAATCACCAAATTCCAAGAAAAGTGTAAACATTTAATAAACCGTTTATTTTTAGACAACCAGCTAGAACTAAGTTCTGTACATAGTGAAACTTTATCAGCTTTAAAGTGTAGGCTAGTAAATGTTGAACAACAATTAGCTAAAAACTTGCTACCTACAGTGAACCTAGAACAGCTTAAAGTGTTAGAAGCCAATTTAAATGAATCATTAGAACAAGATGAGGCTATGGAACAGGCAGTGAAAGAACAAATAGGCCCTATTTCTGTACAACCACCAACAATATCACAGCCTACTGCCAGTACCCCTACTTTGCCTATAATGCCTATTTATAATGCAAACAATGATTGTATTAGTCAACCTATGTCTGGTTTAAATATGTTTAATAAATTAAACAACCCTGTAGAATGTTATTTACAAAATTTTACAGTAACAAATGGCTTAGTAGTACCTGAGCTAATAAACTTTTTGAAAACTTTGTTAAAACTAAAATGTGAAACTAGCTTATCAGAAAATGAAATTTTAGCATTGTTACCATGTTATGCAAAAGGTACACTTTTAGCCAAAATAATACAGTGTAAGTCTGTCATGCCAAATGTCAACTATCTACACAGGGAATTAATTAGTGCTTTTATCCCTGTAGGCCTAATTGAAAGACTGAGACTAGATTTAGTTTATAGGCCACAAAGGTTTGATGAGCCACTGTATGAATACATCTATGACATCAAAGAGCTCAGTCAAGTTTTATTGTGTAACATAAGTGAACAGGACTTGATAACTTGTATAAAAAGAGGTATTAAGCCTACAGATAGAAATAAGTTAATTTTTGAAAACAATCCCATTTGTTTTACAGATTTGGAAAATGTGTGTATAGCTAGTAACAATATAACCTTTAATGATAACTTAAGGGACAATTTAGGTAAGACATATGTTAACAACATGTATCCACCACATGTTGAACTTAGAAAAAGTAGGCCTACTGTCAAAAACCCAAAGTTATGTTTCAATTGTAATAGGCCTGGTCACTTAGCAAAAAATTGTTTTAGGAATCTAAAAAACTAGTCGATAGGGGAGTGGTATTACACACAACACCTAAAAATATCCCTCCCCGGTTTTATAAGTTTAAGAATAATAATTTTATAAATAGTAATACAGTAAGAAAAGAAAAACACTATTTTATGAGAGTCTATGGTAAGGTAATTAAAAATTGGAGTAAATTAAAACTATAGAAAACATAATTTAAGACTAAATGTTAGACAGTGTAAAAATATGCCTTTAATTGAAGCTATAGAGGGTAAAAATGTAAAAACAAACTGCTTATTAGATACTGGTGCTACAAGAGATATAATTAGTAAAGAATTTCATGATAGCCTATTGTTGAATAAAAATGTTTCTAAATTAATGAAGTCAGATGATAGAATGTTTGCTGCAAATAACACTGAAATAAAATGTTTTGGTTACTGTTATGCTAAGATACAAATTTCTAAATTTTGTTGGAAAGTAAAATTTATTGTATTGGATAATTTAAAATGGGACATTGTATTGGGAAACCCATTTATATCTAATAGCAAATTAATTTTAGATCTTGATGGAGATTCATGTTATTTTAAATTCAATTGTAATGAGAAAAATAACTATTGTCAGACAACAGCCTTTTGAACATGAAGTAAACAGCATTGATGTAAAAATAGGGTGCACTAGAGCTGAGGCTGAGATACAAAACCTTATAGGGGATTTTCCAAATGTTTTTAATCCAAAATTAGGAGAGGCTCTAGATTTGGAAGTGAGATTAGTTCTAAATGACCCCACACCTGTAAATGTTAGGCCTTATTTTATGAGCCCTCCTACTGTAAATAATGTTATGTATTTTTTAAGTATTTAAATCTTTCTAATGCTCTCGTTTAAAATTTATATTGCATATTTGTCCTAATTTATACGTAGGAGACATGTTCAGGTATTTATAAATAATAAGAAAATAATAACTTAAGAGAAAATAAAATGTATGTCTACTTACTGTTTGATCTATAAATTATCACACATCTCAAATATTTAAAATGTGATCCTAAGGAACGTCCTTACTTCGTCTCATTGGAACATTTTATACGGTTAAGCTGAGGAAAATAAAAATAAATTAAGTTGATTTATACTTATATTTTTATAGTCTAGTTAGTCTAATTGCGTGTTTCATAAATGAAAACCATACACCTCAATACCATACACAGGCAATTTATCAAACAGATTTGTTAGTGCATGCGAAACAAAATTCCAACAAGAAATGTTTTTAGGACTACAGTGCCATGTAACCACAGATACACAATAAGGATAAGGAGGATAAGGATATATTTCACCTATCCTAACGGTTCAATATGGATGAAATCCGATTCTATGAATGCCAACTACTAGACTCATGAATGTTTTCAATTTTAATGTATTCAACTGTAGGAAATCTCAACCACATAGTTTATGGACTTTGTGAACTGTAGTGCACAAACTGTATTGAACTGTAGTGGTAACCCAGACGGCAATGTATTGCCGTCTGGGTTACCACAACCTCGTAGCGAGTACAATATAACAGTAAACTGTTAGTCTAACTGTCTAATAATCATCCTTTTTCGAGAAGGACTCTCGACATGTTTCTTCTAAACGGGTGATTTAGAATTAATGTGATGTGTGTGTAATGGTGTGTGGATTCATCATCAACCGATGTGTTTACACTGGCTTTTTGTTATTAGCAAATTATGTCATAAATTTATAAAACAAAAAATACAACTATAATGAATTCGTCGTCTTTATGTTTGAATTAATTAAGTTCTACCATTGTTCTTTGTTGGTGAAATAGATAACTTACCACTTAATTTTTTAATTAAATTTTTTTGTTATTTTTATAAATACTAATCAGTGAAACCATTGGTTAGCAGAGTGAAACGCCGCCTACCGCATCAGAATACGACGATCCAGTCAGAAATGGCAGCGCGCAATGTACCTAAAACAACCCGCCATTTCTGATTGGATAAACCTTTTGAGATTCGGTTTGCAGCATTCAACTATACTAAGTGAGCTCTTTCAAATGAGGTATCACTCGACCCATGCTTTAAATTAAGATTTCCATGTTTTCCTCTGTGGGCCGTCACCCCATGGTTGGCATGTCATGGTAATAGCAAGGAAAAATAGTTTACATAACCATATGACACTGTGCAAAGTTTATAGATGTTATCTGCTATGGTTTGTAAAATATTAAGCCGTACCCAGACTTTTCAAACACCTTGTATACATGAGTTCCAATATTTTTAACAAACGTGATATATTTTATATATCAACCTATAGTAACCCTAATACACATATCACATTTCTAAGGTAATTGATTCTGTATAATATATTTCTAAGCCATTTGTGGCGCCTCAAAATAAAATTATTAATAGTGTTTGTATCGTTAAGCATTGTGGTTAAGTCGTGCTAAACTTTGAAAGCAATCGACCTCTAGATGCTTTCTGCTTCCAAACGTTTGGGGCGTAAGCCATTCCTCGATATCTAGAAGGTCCTATCTTGCAAGAGTTTGCAGTCACGAACCGCTTCCAAACTCTGATAGCTTCTGTTCTTTGGGAGCTCGTGAGCTCTTGGAGCTTGCAGCTTCTAAACTACTTTAGAATTAAAAAAGGTTCAGTCTTTGAAAGTTAATTTCTTTTGAGAGCTCCTGTCTTCTGGACCGTTTTAGCCGTTAGAAGTATCCTGCCTGTTGAATTTACTAGCCTCGGGGAATAAACATCTTCTTAGGAATGTCAGCCTCCGGCAGTACCCAAGAGGCTTAAAAAATTTATAATATTTATATGTTTTTGCAATAAATTAATGTTCATTAACTGTAACTTTTCTAAATTAATCCCTTTAAACTCTTCCAGGAGTCCTCTCGTTTGCGAATTATATATCATGAAATAATATTGTTAAAGAAATGTGTGTGTAAAGTTATATGAATAACTTACATATACAAATATACAAACATGTTATTTTTTTCCAAACCCCACTCAGAAAGAGTTCTATGGACTTTGATCGATACATGTTATACATATTGGCTGATCATCATTATGGAAGTTTGCTAACGAGACTGTAGTAGGGAAAGAGTTTAGTTGTCAAGAATGTTAAAGTTACTCTTAAATCAGATTACATCAATAAGAGTGGAAAAACACAAATAAAATCTCGGTTGTCAAATGGCAAACGGAGCATATTTTGGCAGCCTCTAAATAGGCAACGTTCTGCCTACAGTAATATATCCAAATTACGGGTAGATACTCTCTGCAACGAGTTTAATGCTCTGCTGTAATTTCCCCTAAGACTAATTTGGCACTTAGTTGACACTTCTAATGTCTCACATTGCCTCAATGGGAACAATAACTTTGTAGTATCTCGTGCTCTCTACCTCATCCCTGTCGGAGTAGGTATATTATTAGAGACACAAGAGGATCGTGTGAGAGCATTCCTATTATAGACAAGAAGCGCAATACAAACAATTATCTGACAACAAAAATCTGAAATCATAATTAGAAAGAATTTTAAAAGATCAATAAACTGATAATGAATGCAGAGGAAAACTTATTATTCTGAAAGCAGTGTTCTTGAAAACAAATGAAGCATTTATGCATCAAGAGTTCATGCCCGCCAAGTATTTATACTTTTAATTTTCACTCCAGATTGCCAGACTGTCTTATACATTTCAATCAAACATAATTAGTTCAACGTTAATGTAAGGAGTCTAGTCAGTTTTCCATGTCTTGTATCAGTTAACCAATACAATATATAACAGACCTGTAAATAGTTATTTAGGCATATGTTATGAATGTGGATATAAATAATTGATAATTCCATGATTCCTTCACGTCATTATACATAAAATATTTAATTGATAAAACAACGTTTTAACAAGTTTTTAAATTGTAAGAAATAATGGAATAATTTTTTACCTTATTATCTGAATGATGCTGTAACATTCAGATTTTATGTCGTCTTAATAATGAATTTTAATAGATTTAACAATACTTGTGAAGTAAAACATTTTGTGTGCATTTTAAATGGATATCCGATGCATAAAAATGTCATTTCGTTAACCTTCGCTTATATTAAACAATATTTCTTTACGTTTCCATCTTGCTTGCATATAGAACCACTGTATAAATATTACAGTTTTACTGCTATTCCTAGTTTGTATATCTTATCCAGTAATAGACAGTGTTTCATGTCTGTATATCTGTTTAAAACTATTCATGTCTGTAAAAAGTTTAAAGTTGATGTGGTTTATATTAAACATGTTAAAACTAGTTAAATTCCTATGAGTGTATAATTAATAAGCAATATTTTTCTTATGATTAAAATACGGCTAAATAACCCAATCTGAGACTAGGGATTCGTTTATGTTTAGATTTAGGTAGTAAAAGAATTACAACCGATATTGCAAAAGGTCTGTATTGGCTGTAGATTTGAATTCGGCTCTTTGTAAAACAATGATTGTTCCTTGAAAATAAACTGTCATCAATAACGCCTTCTTCATACACAATTTCTTGCCATGCGATAAGATAGCGCCGGGAAAAAGTTCTTGGTTATTTTGGACTTTACACCTGGTTTCCTAAGGACCACCACTATGTTTCTCTGAAAAACCATAAATACTTCAGTTGGTAGAAAAATAATGACCGGTCGGGCTGAAGGCACTGTGAAAGGTCTTATCGCCTATACTATATGAAGGACACGTAAGACATAAAATAGAAGGTGTAGGTATTAGTGCACACAGAACCGTACTCAGGTCGGTTTTCCGGATAATATTAACGGGTCCTGGGCCCTCAGGCCCCCCGAACGTATCGGGGCCCAACCGAATATCTTTTCCAGGCCCGCCAAAGCCGAGTATGACCCTGAGTAAACACACCATTACACCCTTATCCTATCACATTACTTCTACATCACCTGTTTAGAAGAAACATGTCGAGTGTCCTTCAAGCAAGTTTCTCGGACAAGACAAGGATGTAACAATTTTACCACCAGAGCTGCACGTGCTGCACGATATCAGATGTCAGTCCAGCTATCCGTCCACGTTGGATGAATTTAAAGGATCTTCAGTTCTGAATACTGGTTAAAATGCATTACACCTCTTCTTTCTACACTTATTCATCCACATTCCTTTTTTTGCTAACATACAAAAACGAAGTCAATGGAAAAAATAAATTCAGAAAACGGACACCAGGGACCTGTAAACTTTTTCATTTAAATTGTTTGCCACAAACAGTTTTTAACTAAATATCCTGTTTAAGAAATAAACTGTTATAACATCATATCCCTGTGCTTTTTTAAAAAATTGAATGAGTTCATTTAGTATTATTGGGTTTATTTCATAAAAGCGATTTACTGAAATACTTCCATGTAATATATTAATCGTATTAGCAGTTAATCCATAGTAATATTAAATGTTTTAGTACCAATTGTAATTAGTACTTAGATAAATACTTCGGTACAAAGATAAATGAACAAAGGATTATTCGTGACAGTTAATTAGCCTCTAGTTAATTTACAATAGTTTAATATGGCTTTTACACATCATATACAATGTTAAATTAATATTTTATAGAACATGTTTATTGGAATGAATCCAGGATAATTTGTTGAAGTCAGATGACATTGAAGTGTAATGTCCGAAAATCTGCAAATAAGTTATATCTCTAGTAAGATTAAATGGTTTACCTAATAAACAAAACCTTGCAGGTTACCTACAATCTTACTTTTGAATGCAATCCTTCATTAAGTGACATATTTAATATGTGATAATTAAACTCTAAATACTGTTGTTACCAGACCATTTCTGAACATATCAGTGAGCTAAGCTGTACCCTATACTAAATATGTGAATTTTGTAGCGGAATGATAAATGCTTTATTTAAATGTGGACACAGTAAAAATTGTGACAACTTGTTCTTAAAATATATAATACTTTTCATTGAGTAGGACAATACACATTATTGGAAAAATCAAATTATACAATGGTGAAGATTTTATTACAAATATTTATGTGTAATGTTATAAGTAAACATTTAGTTTAACCTTAGTTATGACTGTAAGTTTTAAATGTTAGTTATTTTTGTAAATACGTTTGTAAAATATCAACTAGAACGTGCGAAAGAAATCTTGAAAAAAGTTAAAACTTGGTCAAAATTAATATTATGAATGTCTTAACTAAGTTTGTTACCGGGCTTAGAAAGCAGTTCATTTTCATTTGGCGGACATTTAGACTTTTAGAAAATAACTAATAAATTCACCCTCTATTCTTTTGATTCACCTGTTACAAGAATCTTAGGAAACCCTCATTGCACTCGATCTTAAAAGGAACTCTGCGCTTGCTTCCGGAGGGATAGGATTGCAGGATGTGTAAGGTTGGAGAGCTTCCTGATTCCTGTCGATATCCTATAAGGAGGGATAGCGGGCTCTTTGACTATGTCATCTTGTGACCTTGGAAGAATGGGAAGCTAACTTTCTTCCACCATTTTCCAGTCAAAACGGATATTTAGTTCTCCTTCATATTTTGGATAGCAACATCCTTTAAAAGTAAGGAAACTCATTCCACTCCAACAGTCATCCCGTCAGCCTTCAGAGTAGACTAGACCTTGTCGATCCATCCATTTATTACGATGTTTCGACGTTTACAGTTAGTGCCGTTCCTGGACATCCATGGTATTGCCCACATGTAAGTTATGAGTTTTTGATGTACCTAGTATACGTTCGACAAAAGGTATGAGCTAGCTCCAGGTGAAACTTTCTTGGGGTTACATAAACCTTATGAGAAATCGTACCCTGAAAAGTAAAACCACAATTTGGTTTTCTTCTATGGACCGAATCAGCTCTCGATGTAGCGTTTATTTTTACTATTGATGTATTAATGAGTTGCAAATATTATACGTTTGTGTTAATAGGAGAACTAATGCAGTTAAAAATTGTTCAAATTGATTCTTTATTTTCACGTAATTCTGTCAAATCACTACAAAGTAAAAGACGATATACGATCCGCGCTGGTAAGTGCCGAGTTCCATAACAAGTCTCCACCTACACACTAGATACACAACACTAAGGACCATTGTAACGTATAGTGTATCGCCTATAACCTGATACACTGCCATTCACCGCCACTTACTGCATAAATAATCTGATTGTATGCGTCCTACAATCCTTCGCGACTTAATGGTACTGATAATATTGTATCACTGAACGATGGCAAACGTCTGGAAATATCCTGTTACCTTCATAAATAATCCAATGCACAAAACTTATGTTGACATGATGGCGAAAATAGTTATTATAGTTAAAATATGATTAATTTTCATTCTGTTCTTGTACTTGTGAAATAGTTTTATATGTTTTAGGAAAATGAATCATTATGTTGTGTCAATTATTTATTAGCTTAAATAGTATATATATATATATATATATATATATATATATATATATATATATATATATATATATATAAAATATAATTTTGTTGGACTAAATGTAAATAAAATATACATTTTGTGCAGTGAATTTAGTTTACACCAACAGACGAATATTGTTTAGCTTTTAAAATCAAGTGATTCAATTTTAATAAAATTTTATATGTTGACACGCCCTTTTATTATTCAATTAATCATTTACTTACTATTAAATTTAAATCGCTTACACGGACAATAATTTAGTAAAATGTTTACCAATTTCTTCGTCTTCATTGGTGGGTATGGTGTTGGTGTCTGAGAGTCTCGAAGTTGTTGGTAGTGTTTGGGGGGGGGGAAGGGTGGAATCCTGCCACCCTTGTCTACGCCGCCCCGACCATAGCGACGTAGTGAAGCGGTCATCCTATCTGTTTTGTCTATTTAATACCGCTCCCAGGATCGTTACTCGAACACACTGGCCCACATTGAAGTTGTATACTCAATGATTGATTGGCTGTAGATGATTAAAAAAAATTTTCGAGATGCAAGTAGTTGTGAAGATCGTCTCAGGAAATTTTTGGGATCCTTTTCTTTTAGGATACGGGAATTCAAGAAGATAGTATGAAGAACCTCGGAGATTTTTCCCGAAGTTTGCTTCCAAGCAGAAGAAAGCGTGAAGAACTCCTTTAGTTTCTCTGGATGCCTGTCCTGTTGAAGGTCACAGAGGGATGTGAAAGGGCTCTTCTCTGCTGACTCAAGAATTCAAAGAAGGAGCTGTTTCAAAGCTCTTTCGTGATTGTTGAAATTAAAACCTTCCGTTATCTACTCTACTGGGTTGAGTCCTCTTCAAGAACCCCTAGTGGTTGGACTTTGGTTGACTTTCCATATCCTCATTCCACACTCACAGACGAAGCCGTCTCTAACAAAAGAGTAGCCAACTGTAGTGGAAACTTGTCTAACTTTTTCTTCGTTAGAACCCTCTTTCAACCTGGTGGATAAACTTCTTGTAGTGTACTTTCTGAACTTTCATTCGACCCCTCTTTAGATGGAAGATCCCTTTCAACTAGAATTAACCGCGATTTGTTTACAGTATAAGAGCTCTTAAAACATGTGCAACAAGCTCAATCCTTTAATTAAAAGACACCTAGTTACTAAGGAAATAATTAATATGACAGAAGTTTTAAATTTATTTGGTTTCCATGAAAACAAACTAATAGAATTGTTTTAGATTAATTTAGATTAAATGTATTTGTGATACAGAAATGATGATATTAGTCAAAGTTTTATGCCTCCCTGAATTGTTTCAAAACGATTTAGATCCAGTAAGTGAATAATGTTGTTGTTTTATTAGAAGATCACGTTTATGCAGTCAAATTGTGTTTTTTTTTACACAAAGGTTCTATAATAGACGCCCATAATTTCATGAAGTAATGGGGTGAAAACTAACTCGAAAACTTAAAAATAGAACACTCTGATGTTTGGTATCAGCATAACATCACAGCTCGGATCTACATCGCTGTGTTAGAGAACTGTTTCTTTCTTGAAAACCGTTCTGTTATCGCGCGGTGACTGTGGTTACCCGCTGCATAGACCTTGTCTCCACCGATATTCTTCTGGTTGCTTTAATTCTAAGGTTGACTTACCTCGACCGAATCCTCTAAAGTGAGTCTAGAGACAATCTAGACGTGTCAAAACAGCATCTCAATGGGAGCAACTGGTGGAGGAATCGTATACAAATTTAGTATAAAAACGGTTTACCACATGCAGTTTTCAAAAAAACTCTACAAATGGAACGAATGCCACCATTTCATCCCTCCTGCGACACCATGTTTTCACATATTCTGATGCTTCGTTGACAATCAGAAAATGAGCTTGAAAGTCTTTTTCGAAAAAGCTGCAAAGGCCACACGCATGTATCTCGTTTTAACCCAGAGATAGAGAGCAGTTTTCTGTTATCTAATACTGTGTCGAATAAGTCAAAATAACTCTTGGAAATGCAAGGATAGATTTTTTTTAAGTTTATTTTATTAGGACATAAGTATTTCATGTACATAATTTTCAAGTTTGATTGATTTAAAATCTTTAATTTAACCATGTTAGTCTCTGAAGTTATATCTCATCAAATTTATTGTACCATTTTTTTATAATATATATTACTTTATTTTAATTTATATTTCTTATTATATACACAAATTATATATTTTTATTTTCAGCCGATTGGCCTATACTCACGTATATACCACGTGCAGTGATGCACGGACAGAACCTGGACTAACGTGCGCAGCATGATCTGGTGACGTTGCGATGTACTATTTAAAGTATTTATAGTTTTCCCCCCTTAGATGGTATGCCAATACGCTTTCTGCAGACCTTTTGAGTTGTTGGTGAGTTCAGATGTGCCAACTATGGCAGAAAAATATTACTTTTTTCAATAATTGTAATCTATTACCAGTGCTTATTTTGTGTTGATACTAGGATTATGTTACGTCTAAAATTACGGCTAGCACTTCTGACAATATTATTGAAAGTTTATTACAGTAGTTTTATATAATCCATTTAAATATTTATTTGTGAAATTCTGTACAATTTTGTTTTGTTGCAAGGCTAAAGGCTAGCCTGCAAAATAGAAACAACTTCGTTTGTCGTTTGTTTGTGAAGTTTTATTTTTTATTAATTATTTTTTGTTTTTATTTTATTTATATAGTGTATTTTTTTAGTGTAGTTCTGTGTAGTTTAGTTTAGTGTAGTTTTTATATGCAAATTGTGTGTGAATGCTACAAAATCTGCGACCCGTGTAAATTGATGGAAAAACTGCACTTGATGAGTACTTAAATATAATTTTTTAAATAATAAATGTTCAGATAAAAATTTTAATATAATTTATTTTCATGACAAAGAGTTACTGAACAATAATATATTAGATAGTAAATAATTTTAATAGTGAAAAAAATTAAAACTAAATTTTTTTATATAAAAAACCCAACATTTTTGTTATAATTAACATTATTAGTAAATTTAAAACTAAATAAAAATTAATTTTATAGTTGTAAAATGTAGCCTAGTTTCTTAGAAACACGGTAAAATAACCATGGTAATAACTTAATTATTTAGGTTTCTATAAAAATTATACATAACCTTTACACTTTCAGCAAAATTAATTGCTAATTCAGGTCCATGCAGCACCAAATAAAACTACTATTCCAATGGGTTAAAATTTAGTGACTGATTTGATTTGGGTAAAACGTAACACAAATAATATATCTTGTAAACCTAAATTCCACTGCTTAAGACACACATTGACACTCGACTACCAATACCTGTGACAAGGTTTAATAAAGAGGTATAAATGTTTAATTTAATATATAGATATTTACTCAAGATCAGTATAAAGTAACCAGTAGTAAAGTAAAACAAGTTACTGAAAAACAAATGTATCTGGATTTTTTATACAATAGTAAAATAAGAATTAAAAAATCCAACTATGTTTTGGTTTTGTCTTTTCTACATTAAATAATCATTCAATACTTTTCGAAAAACACGAAGTAGTTAAACGAAACAGCTTTCGTTATTAACACATAATACGTATATAAAAAAAAAAGTTATATAAATCATTTCATGAAATATTTTCACTTAATTCTGATTTCTGATAAATTCTATTCAGAATTCGTAAAGCTTAGAGATAAACATTGAACACTTTTAAAAGCGTACGTAAAAGTTTTAGTAGAGCAGGAAATTTACATTCTTTTATCATATACATATTATAACAGCGAAGTATCGAAGTACTTACAGGAGGCATTTCTTAAACGCACAGCTTTTAATTTCTTAATAAATACGATTATTTTACTCCCCTCTTCGAACTCTGTTTTATTATAATTTCTCTTTAAATCTGCCTTTGACAAACACTTGTTACACTCTTTCTGAGGGATCATTTTACATTCTGATTCACTCTTTTGCTGATCACTTCTTAAAATTATCTAACCCATTTGAATATCCAGAATTTTTTCCGAACAACAACCATTTATGAAATAGTTAACTAAATAAAGTACAATGGGAAAGGTTCTTTATACTAAGTTTTTTTATGAGTCTGATTTCAACCACTAGTTTGTCCATTTACAGTTCGTCCATAAGTGGTGAGCTTACAATGAGTAATACTAAACTAACCCGGCATAACAAATGGTTTAATACTAATCAACAACGAGCCGCTAAAGGCATGATGTCAAATTTATGAAAGTTTGTTTTTTCAACTCTCAGAAACAATTGCACAACTAAACTTGCGTCATGATAAGAGAATGGCGATTTAATAATGTATTGCAATAAAATGAAGTATAGTTTAAATATGCCTGTATCGACAATATTTGACGATTATCTTGCTGTAATTTCTCATTATATGCAAGTCTTAACTTATATGCCTATCCAAATCCCCTTGTGTTATACAGCTGAGAATTTTCTGTAGTGGACGAAATTAATACTGACTGGTAAAATAAGGTAAAATTAACTCACTAAAAGTATTTTACTTTCTTTACAAAAAATCCATCATACAGGGCTGAAGGATTATGGAGAATAAAAGCAATGTATTTTCTTCACATTATGAAATTCTAATCCTTAAGCACGACGGTGTGGAAACCTGCAATTTGAGACCTCGACAATTTTGTGACTATTACAAACCATCATGGATTTTTGTCAATATATATTAGTATTTGATTGTGTACTAGGTATGGAACGAAAATTAGTATAAACAATTTTTCTACTATATATAACCAAATAAGAGGACTTTTACAATTCCATATTGGGGCATGCCAAAGAATAACTTGTTAACTAATACCAGACACGAGTCGAATCTTTCTTTCATAGAAACAGCCTGCTTGGTGGGCAAGACCACATTGTAAGATAGCAAGCACCAGAATAACCCTGGCTCAAGAGAGTGTTTGTATAAAATTTAAAGATAGAACAGCTGTAATAGGATAACCTATACTAAAGCATGAGTTCCGAGCGCTAAAGATCTTTAGGCCACATTGAGTTCTCCTTTGACATAATTATGTTAAAACTCACACAAATAAATCATCCAGGAAGCAATAAGTTTGCCTAATCTTCAACAATAACCTCTTGAAAACTCCTGGATTCTTCATAAGGAAATTATACACTGTCATGAATAGTAACAAGTCATCAAAATCTCAGCTCTTTATGAGAAAAAAAAAAACACGTGCATATCCTAGATCATGTTCTACTGAAACCTAAAGAAAACTTAAGTATCAATGGTAACTTAAGTATCGTATGATTTCCAAAGCCCTTTAGAAATCAAAATATTCTTCCTCTAAAGAAAAGGAAAAACCGCCTGATAAACTAAAGTCCATCAGGTCCAAAATAAAAAAAAGGTTCATCCATATTAAAAAACAGTAAGTTCCAAAATCACATGTATCAAGAGAAGTTCAATAAAAGTAACATAGTTTAGATCATACGAGTATATGTGCATTCTACAATAAAAATAACCTTCTCAACAACCTCAATAGTTGAAATACCTTTGGAAATATTTATAAATTCATAAGAGTCTCTTATTACTGATCTCAACACAATATATATTTTAAAACACAAATCGTACCAAATTATTTAACATTTTTAACATTTCATTCTGTGTTTGACTTCAAAATGCAACGTGTGATTGTGTTTATTTTTACATTGGAAATCCACAAATACCTAAGAAATATTTTTTTTTATATAAATAGTACAGGTAAAAAGCAGTTTTATTTTCGTTAAAAAGCATTGTGAATGCAGAAATCACATAACAAAGCCTCGTTACCTTAGAGCACGACAACTAAAGTGCCTTTCAAAACACGTTCCCCAGCGAGACCAGTGCAGGCTTTGTTATGCAACTGACCGCAGCTTTGTTGCTGTCACAAACTTCAGGAATAATACAGGAACTCTTGGTGTTACTCTTTGCAATAAAAAACTTGCCTTTTACGTTTAATTTGTTATTTATATTTCTACATAAATAGAATATTATAGACTATAGATTAGAGGGAATATAAGATAGAATATGATAATATACAGTAGCACCATTGTGGGCATATCCATAGAAAAAAAATTGCATTGTAGAAAGAAACTCCAGCAAAGTTACTGCACACACACACACACACACACACACACACACACACACACACACACACACACACACACACACACACACATCACACACACACACACACGTTTTGTTACTTAAGTATGGATGGTTCAAATTTACCAAAAATCATCTTAATAATTCAATACACGAAATATAATTTGCTATATGTTTAGCTATTTACTAAATAAATATAAATGGTATAGTGCAGTTTTAATTTATATAAAATAATCAGTCCTAAGAACTATGAAACTGTTTAGAATCAAGCTATTTTATAATTATTTATTTTGTAACACCGCATTATAACACCTGTTTTTGGCTAAGTACCTTTAGAAAAATTTGTTGTTTCCTAACCAATCGTAAACTCCAGACCATGTTTTTAGGATTTTAAATCTTTATGTTCCGTATTTTATGTGGTAATTAATAGGATTGTAGTATTTTTAGCCAAATATTTAACCCAATTAAAAAGGTTGAAGAAATACCTTTTCGGATCACATTTAAGTTTTTCCTGGCAAAATAAGATCAGTAAAAGGTCCATGAGAGTTATTTTTGTTTGAAGTCGTAAGCGATAGGTTAAAAAAGCTTTTAATGCAGACTGTAAAAAGCAAAAACTAAACGAAACCTCTGATTCTAAACGCATTTGAATGTTGCATACACATACATGTAACCTTTTTCAGCTGAATTAGAAACTGCTTCGCTCTCTGGGTTTACACTGTCAATAGAAATTAATGAAAACTCTCAATAAAATACCATTACATTGGGAAATAATTCATGTCACTGGTTACTTAGAAATGACAGTGTTCTCCGACTTGAGGTTGTCCCTCTGTTGAATTCACTGGTGAAATTAGAATCGAGTAGGACATCTTAAAATATTGAAATGCACATGAAATTATACACTGACTACTACCTAAACGATCACCACTAAAAGAAGAAGCAACCACTGAGGTCTTTTTGCCCAATCAAAGACATTGTTTTTACAGGGTGTAACAATTCTCCCTACACAAACTTGGGTCAAAATAAATTGCAGCTAATTATCTGCATGTTTTGAGAAAACATTATCAATAAATCTAATGACACTTTTGCAATGTTTAAATCAGATCACAAATAACTAGCTTATTGCAAGTTTATTCCGACCATGCTGGACATCTCACATTTCAATTTACTTCACAAATAAGGTAACAACAATCAACAATAAGGTAACATTGGTTAAACAATGAAACACTGTTAATAAATTACGACATTTAAAATCATTTGCTATCTGTTGTTTGTTCCATACTTCATTCAGCCAAGGGAAAATATCTTGAACTTTGTGTAGAGAGTCTTGCTACACACTGTATATATTCATTTTTATACTATAGCTGATCTCTAATAAACTGACTTTCTCGGTCTCCACATTAGCCCCCATACCTATTGGCCTTTCAAACGTAATGAGTAGTTATAATTTTAGAATACGACACTGAAAACACCGTTTTGTATACTAGTATGATTACTTGGCACAAATGTTATCGTATAGTGCTAAGATCTTATCATTTTCAGGTCTTAAGTCTTAATTTTTACGAGAATCACTGACCTCTAGTGTTCTCCATAGGAGCTGTTTGAATATTTGTAGATGCTGCAATACACACCAGAACTACAGGGGCTGCTTTGTGGAGTAAGATAGTTCAATCATCTATCATATTCGTAGAATATGAATTAAAAAACGATACTACTATTGATACCATCGTGCTGCCTATGATTTCTTTTTTATTATCATACTTTATTAATTTTGTTTTAGTTTAATTTTCTGGTTATAGTAATACTGATGGTGCAAAAATATCCAAAAACTAGCACGTTTCGTTAACAAGTATTTGTTAATTTTACCATTTGAATGATAGAAATTGAGGATCGGTCACTTCGAGTTACGACAGTTTTCAATAAACCAGAATACGATAAATTCTAGCAGCTGGTATTTTTCTATTGCCAAAGGTCGGGAGGTTTTAGTGCGAATAAGCTTCTAAGCAGATATATGTTTATTCTAATAAGCAGTTTTAGAGGCTGGAGGCTTATAATGCGTAGGTGCATTAATGATCTTGATGATCCCAGAGACCCGTAGACCTCTAAATGCTAGGATATTCCAGAGGGTGTTTATTGTAAACAGAGGAGTCAGGCGGTTTAGAAACATGCACTTTTACAACTATTATAGAAAATATACCTTAATTTTGAGGTTCATAAAAACAGATATTTTTTCAGGCTGTACTACTGTATTACGGTATAATTTAGAATAAAAAGGTATAATGGCTACAAATTCTTTCATACAAAACGAGAAATGAATATAATTTTGAAAATTTAATCTCAATAAACCCTTTAAAATCTTTAGTTATTACATCTCTCCTATACTCCTATATCAAGCCTCCTGGATCCTTTTGTGAATAACAGACCGAGACAATGTTATGATAATTTGCTAAAAAATAACATCAAAGGATAAAAAATCTTACCTGAAGAAGAGATCAGATTGCAGATCTCGAAACGTAGTGTTACTGTTTTCTTGTTTCACTGAACGATGGCAAATGTCCGGAAAAATCCTGTTTCCTTCACAATCCCTCCATCGTCAAAAATAACCTTTAAACAAAGAAAAATCTAGTGTTTCTCATTTTGTATTTATAAAACACAAACAGTATGAAGTAACCACAGCAAGCCACCATTTTGGTAAATAAACTTGTGCTCGAGACGACTCCACTTGTTGAGTTGGGATTCTCTGCTGATGAAAAGGATGTAAATTGCTTTCAGCAAAGTGGTGGTAAAATAATCTCTGTCCTTACATTTTTGTAAGATTTTGTGTTATTGTTAATGTTAACTTATTTATATTAAACGCTGTTTTTAGTACTGTAGAATTACGCTTGGGTGTGTAGTTTTTGATGTTATCCCAAAAAAACACATTATTTATAAACACTGAACTTATCGTTCTTTCCATACATAAATTGCAAGTTAAAGTGTTTGATTTTAAAAAACTGCTTTACAAAGCCGAGCTATTCACCTTTGTCTTTGTTTTCAGAGTTGATTAGTTTACCATGCTCTATTAGAAATGTTTAATTAACACTATAGATACCTGAATAAACTAAACGAAATTTTTTTTTATACATATAAACTTATTGTTTCGTACATAAGTTACAAATTCAAATATTGATTTACAAACTCCTTACAAGTTGCCTGGTTATTCATATAATTTTAAATTTTTTTCGGTCTCTTCTGTAAAAGTGTACCTACTGTAAGACTGCTGACAATAAATAACAGGATTTCTACATATATAGTTTTTTCTTGGTGTGGCCTAATTATCACAGCATTTTAACTAACTTTAGAGAAAAAAAAACACACCGAAATTTATTAATAAATCAGTATCTCTCGTAGCCTGATGGAGGTCTAATTGAAAAGTTACTGGGAGTAAGTAATATATAAAATTGGGACGGCAAAATGTAAGAGAGAGATTTATAATTATTGAAACAAGATGGAATAACACAACTATTTTAAAATAACTTATTACTTATTATCAATATCAGCAAAAGTGGTTTTTTATACTCCTAATCCACATAGCCGACCTCGGAAACACAACTAAACCCCGACATACAGTTTTGTCTCAAGTGATAAAAAACGTTTTTACTGTACGATAGATAAAATTAAATTATATTTTAGGTATTTTCTTATTTCTTGTAAAATTTTGCGCAGAATATTTTACAACTATTACAGTTCCCCAGGCGCTCATATTTATCTGAGTACGTCCACAGCAACCTAGGGTTACCTGAGCTTAGTACCTCATTACTTCTACTTACTTGTGACACGCTCCTTCCAGGGGATCTTATTTTGTTTCCTTTCTAAATTGATAGCGACACCTTTGAACTTTACTCCTCACTCTTGGTTAACCTCATGTATTTCGGCACTGACAATTTTTCGTTTCCTCTTTTCTATTTATCTCTTCTGTCTCTTTTAAATCTCTCTTTGACTTCTCCTCTTCACCATTTTCTCCCAAAATTCTTCCCAAAAGAGGGTCTCTGAAGATCGATCGGCACCGTCAGGGTTGACCTTGACCCAAAGTCAGCTGTAAACCTCGGACCTCTTTAGCGGAGGCCTTGTGAGTCTGCTCTGCTGACGGGTCGCTTCGGTGGAGGTCAGGAGACAGCCATTGCGGTCCTTGTTTAGGTAGTGCGACAAGGACGTTGGGAGTGGGCCATTGTAGTTCCGTTTACTCAAGACGGGAAAATGGATACCAAGCCTCAGTAAATGTATAATAGGGATACAAAAGTAATAATTTTACTCACAATTATTATTTTACTGCGTTGACCACTGAAATGAAACAATAACAACGTTCATGGTTTACACAAAAAAGATTGAGAAAAATAGTTGTGTGCAAGCTGATAATTGTTTTATTCCTATTACCACGTATTGAAAATCTCCCCTATAAAAAAGCCGTAATTTATACATTATGACAAATAATCATATATTAGAAGTTTTGTATATAATATAATTAACTGGACACCCTAGACAAAAATATTGTCCTATTTTATGTATAATTAAATATTCACTTTAATTTTGAAGAATTCAACAGTTATAAGGAAAATAGTAAATATATTCATGTCTTTCGACAAGCAATAATCTTCATTATCATGATAGCTTTTTAAATAACGATAAAATATAGTACATAAACTTAAGTTACCTGTAGATAAACGATATCCAATTTTAGAATGTTTGATATATAGAAGTGATTAAGGATGGGATAAATACGATAGCAGTTTGAAGGAGTGTAGATTATTTAGAAGACTGCATTATACGTTAAAGCTGTGTAGACCAAACACTCACAAGCTTCACCAACACTAATCACCAATGAACTGCTCCAATCAGTAACGACCTCGCTGTCAACGCGACGTTCTCATGGAAATCTGATTCGGTTCTGTCCCGAACACAGGCTAACAAATCCGTGAATGGCGTTCATCAAAGACACATTTTAGTCAAGTCGATTGTAACGTACAGGATAGTTGTGGAAGAGTGTGATAAATAAAACGTTTTTCCTGGCAACTTGCGTATTGTAGCGGATGCAGCGGTTATCGCGAGATCACCAACTCAAGAAACACCGAGAGTGGCTGCTACTTGGATGGGTGACCGCAAAACCATCCTGTCCTTGCAAGCGGTCCGCCTGCCTGGCCGTTGGTCGTGGATCGAAAGTCACCTCTGTGCTGGTTGACCCAAGGTTGTGTTTCGGAGGGCTTCTAAACCCTAAATTCGCCTGGTAAAATAAGACATTCCTTAACTTGCCATTTGCTCTCTCTAATATATTTTTAATACGGATTTTCTCAGTGTTGCAATGGTGTAATAATTATTTAGTAGTTAATCCACTTAGGGCTGTAACCTTATAACTTCTAACTAGACTACCACATAGACTTGTGTTCCACTTGATATGTTGAAATCTTATTGAAAACTGAAAGCTTTTAATGCCTGAGAGTTTGTCATCTTTAGTATCACTACCACCTTAAGTGATAACCAAAGACTAAGATAGCTTTTATTGACATTTTGCATTGGTGATTTTGAAATTAAAGCTTGTGTTTACCTTCATGTAACAATTTAAGCAAATACATACTAATTATGATTTAAATGCACTTTAATGGAGCCCTGACTGTGTTTTGCCCTTTTTATAGCAGTCATTACCCTTAAGGGATATTAAAAACAATAATTAAAACCTCCATTATCACTCACGTCATTAAACAAATGTGGTTGTGTAAGCACTTCTTCATCATCACTAAAACCAAGAAAGGGATACAAGAACAAAAACGTAAATTATTATTTTAAAACTTTATAGCTTACTTATTACACTTGGATCATTTTAATTTGAGAAGCTTCCAAAATCTCCAATTCATTCTGATTTGTGTCTTCTGGTCTAAATTAAATTACTAGCTCTACAATACAAAAATGTTATTTGACGTGAATGCTGAGTTTATCTCCAGTTCATCTTCCTCTTGGTGGAACGTCTGGAATATGACGCTGTCACAGACCTGTTTTCCATTATATTTTATTGTTAATGCCAGCAAATATTTTTTAATTGGTTATGTTTTCCTTTTTTCACTTTTAATAGATTGTCCCCCCCCCCTTTTCCTTCTAGGCCTCCGTTCTGTTCAATATTGTGTTTGATGATAAATATAACATAATCTTCATAGCATCCATAAGCACTCTGAGGATTTTGAAAAATTGTTGTCTTTTATTTACTAACAATTCTAAATGACAGTTTTAATATATGATTATGAAACGGTTTTAAAACATAAACTAGTTATTTCTAAGGGATACTACTTACAGCCGATGATTACCTGGAAAATTAGAGTCTAAAGTCCAAAAATACTACTCAGACAATAGTTTGTAATCACTCAAAAGTGTTTTAACTTAAAATCCCAAGAGGTTCTCAGGAATCCATGTCTGCCCAAAATAATAGTTTTAATAAACTGGACATTCTATGGATAACAGTACCTTGTTTATAATCGCCCACAACACGATGATAAAACATTTAATGGACAATGGCCATATCGTATAGTAACTTTTTTTATTAAACATCACCCAGATTTTGTGTCGTTGATCACGGTTTTTACTCTTTTACCTTAAGAGAGCAGTCCAGACAGCTGTTATTCTACACTACCTTATTGGTTGTTAAGAAGATAATGGAGTATTAAATAATTCGTTATTCTTGATAGAATTTAAATTTGTCTATAGCAGGGTTGCTTTTTGTGTACGCCAAACTGCGATTGTGGGTTAAAATAAACTAGCAGTTATCCGCGGCGTCGTAAGTTATTTAGTAGGATGTGTATAAAAATACTGTTTAAACGATCAAGAAAACACGTCAAAAAGTATATTTATGACCATTCTAATTTATTTCGAGCTTAGTATTTTTTATGCAATAGTTGATTTGGCCTTGTATCCAATCAATGTAATATATACACCTACACATTCCTGAGAAGCCTACTACAATTGTCTGAGAATACATCTGAGATGGATTTTATAAAATTCTTGAAATGTATAGCAAATCTTAGCTATTTGTCTAATATCTGCATTACAGTACTGACAAGCATTAATACCTAATATTTGCTAAATGAGCAGTAAAATTGTATTTATTACAGCTTTTAATATTATTAATATAGATATTTCCTTTTTCTGTGCCCAAAAGAAAATTTTGAAGTAAGAAGCAGTTTTATTCAGTACTGTCAATACTAATGTAAAGAAATTGAAAATAGTGTTTGTTTGAATTATATAAATATCATACTACAGTGTACTGTCATACAACAGTGTTTATACAGAACAGTTGATTACATTTATCAATATAGACTTTTAATCAATATAAACTTTTTTCTCCTGATTCTTTTCATAAACTTTTATATTATTGTAATAGTTTTACTGCTATTGATAGCGGAGTTGAATGCAACAAATTATTATAATCAGCACAGCCCTTCGTAATTTATAATATAAATAGTGGAGCCATCCCGACTTTGCTTTATGTATATAGACAAATCTACCGTAATAAATGTGAATATACGATAACTCACATAATTTCTTATTTGTTTCTTACTGATATTATACAGAAAGTGAAATAGTAATGTTATTCTTGAACTAAAACTAAGCGCCAGGAAATAAAATGCTAACGACTCGACGTGGATTTTAAATTTGTTTTACATGTCTTTTTTGAAAACTTTGTCAAAGACGCCGAAAAATTGTTTTTAAATTTGAAATCTTCCTTACTTTTAATAACTCTTCCTGGGTCCCTAACTAATACTTTGTTAGTATTATGTATTTAAAATTAAATTGTGGTAATCAAAATAAAACAAGGAATTTTAATGTGAGAAGCACTCGTGCTCTTATAGTTGTTTGTATGTGGTTTATTATCTTAGGAGACACCTTTAATGCAAGGAGATTCACTCTATCGTGAAGATGAATTACTTTCAAAAGCATAACTCCAAAATAAGAAAGCTTCCATAAATATACTTGACGATTTAGAGTAAGAGAGAAAGAGAAAGCAATTTGCATTCCTTTCATCAGTCGAGAGCCTCACCACCTGAGCTCTAGAGAGTTCTCGCCAAGAGGGACTTTACACGGTAATATCCCCTTTTCGTTTCCGGTGTTCAACTCAAGAAAATAGTGGTCCTGGTAAAACGTCATAAATATTTTCATTAACTTTTGTACTCATTTTATCTACTTAGGATTTTAACTACCGTGGTGAGTGATGCACGCATCCTATTCGAAATAATTCAACGAATCTGATTTAGTAACTAAAATAAAGGTTTGAGTTCAACCCAATATTTTAAATAGTTATTATCAATTTTAAATGCCGGAAATATTTAACAGTTACAAATTTTGAATCCATTTTTATTTATTTAATTACAACGGCAAAAACAATTACATAAATAAGAAACACGCTGGCTACAGTTTTAGGACAAGCTAAAATATATAAATAATTATGAGGACAATTACTGTGCTTCAAGCAATCAATATATAAAAAATACAATAATCAAGAGTGTAAATATAATCTATAAGTAAATAACAGGTGGAACATATTTTATTTATCTATTGTAAATATAATAATTTGTGAATACTACTGTATAAACGGGACATTCTTCTTTACTGTTTACGTCATGACAATAAACTTGATCGTAAATTGGTTTATTACGACACTACGATAACTCAGGTAGTTACGAATATGAGATGAATATCTGACATGTGTTACTTCACATATTTATATTAATATATTTTCTTCGCGTTCAATAAGTCTTCCGGGGAGGTTTTCTTTATATTTCTGGTTTACAGTTACATATTAAAGAACCAAGTTATTAGTTTTCATGTATTATATTAGAAAGAATTTTCGCACCGAGAGGAGTTGTTACTGGTGTTCATAGGTAAGATATACAATGTCATAAGGGGTGTGAAACACTGAAAATAATTTGCGTACAGTACAGTTGCGTATGCTTAGTTATCGGCACGGTTAAATTACTTATTAGAAGAGTTTCCTTAAGGAACATAAGGTACTGAGGTCACTCTAGTAGTAAAATTTCAAATCCTGGGGGTGAAGCGTAAACCGATCCTAGTCTCCAAAACATGATTTTGTTAGGTTTTAAAAAAATCCCCTGTGCGTTTCCTTAATAATCAGAGCCCAGTTTATAAATACCCTAATACCAATAAGAAACAGGCGTTTTAAATAAAGTAATGTTTTTTAATTGTTCTGTCTTTGCAATCTTGTGGAAATTCCCTCAGAAGTGAATAATTTAAAATGTGTTAAGGTCTATAGTATAAAATTTGGACTAAGAGCAAAAATTGACGTGATCGACTTGTGAATCCCTGATGTTTTCTTATCCTTGTCTTAGAATGTTTTGGCTCTAGAAGAAAAGGATAGATTCCAGTCCTTGAAACGTAGCGATCTGTTTCCATACGACGGTGGCAAATGTCCCAATACTATTATCTGTCTTTTAACCTCTGTGCTGCGTACAGTGACTTCTCGAAAATTTTTCGCAAAAAGTTTTGAGTAATGACAAAATGAAACTTTTTTCGACTCTTCAAAAAAAAAAAGTTATGGAATTTATTTTACTACTGCTGTATAGTTTACTTCATTCTGAGTAATAAAATATGCAATATAACATGTATTGAAGTAAAAACTGTATTAGTAAAACTTTTACTAGCAAACTCTTACATATACACCCTATTTTCACAATTTATGCGCATCGCTGCTTTTTGTTATATAGTGTTATTATAGTTTCATAAATTTGTATAATACTTATGTGTTTCTGAAACTAGAATAAATTTGACACAAAATGGCTATCTCACTTTTATAGTTTTCTTACTATAACTTGGTTTGCTAGGTATGGTCCCCCCCAAATAACAAAAAAAAATGTAAATTTTGAATTTCATGGAAAAAAATTTTTAGTCAACATTTTTTTAAGGCCAAATTTAAATAATAATATTATTATATGTTTAATTCTGAACACACAAAAATATATACTTTTAATTTATATTTTTAATAAAATTTTTTTTTTTAAACCCTTGCACGAGGCTCGAAAACATTCCGCCACTACAGGAAAAAAATGACTGCCAGTTGGAGGGTTAATTCCTATAATATTTAAGATTCGGCTTTTATTTATTGACTCCCACCCCCCCCCCCCCCCACCCCCCCCCCCCCCCACCCCCCCCCCCCCCCACCCCCCCCCCCCCCCACCCCCCCCCCCCCCCACCCCCCCCCCCCCCCATCATCCACAATTCATAATGCTTTAAAGGTACAAGTTGTTGCAAGACAGCGGGTTAAAAATTGCTTGTAAAGGTATACAATAATAAAGAACCTTATAGAGCAATCAGGTATGAAAAATAATCTTATTTTGACAATAAAAAGAGGCCTAACAAATAAACTTGTCATTTATAGGGTTATTTTTTTATAGTTTTTATAAACAAAATGTTAACTACAGCAGAAGCTCCGGTGCAACGTTCTGTCTTATAGGTCCTCGCTAAGGGTCACTTAATAGAAGCCACAGTAAAGGTGTTAATAAGCAAATACTACAATTGAAACGTCAGAAAACTCAAATGGTTTTTGGGGTGCGATTTCACTCTATAGAAATTGTTCCCTTTGTATTCCACATCTTTGACATTTTTAAACATCCAAAGGGGCAGAGTTCTAATATTCTATCCTTTATATCAAGAATAATATGCAGAAAATCGATTACATTTTGTTATAGTTTTTTTCAAGTCTACTTTATAAACGTCCAATGGCTTTTTGTGAAGTCTTTCTCTGATTAACTATAAATTTAGTAATCGTGGTAAGTAAAAAAAATGATATCAGTAAAATATTCATTTATTCACGTGTTTAAAATTAATGCAAAACAAAAACATTATATTTTTTATCTTGTACATAGGATTATATAAATATATTACTGGTTGAAAAAAAAATTTTTTTTGCTGTCCTGATAGTTTTTGCATTTCAAATTAACACTATACTAACACAACTTGCAAGATAGGGATACTCCATTTCACTTATAAAAAACACTAAAAATTAAAGTGCTATCTATATATTATGTATTTTTGAAAAATATTCAATTAAATTATCTATTAAAAGTAAATAGCACACTTTGATTTTAAGGCTTTTAAAGTTACAAATTCTTTGTGTATGTAATAATAAAACCAATGTTAAAATTTAATATTATATCGGTACATCCATTAATGTGTGAGCTGTCATAACTCACATCCCATCCTTCTGGAGGACACGCGCTGCGAGGAAGTTGCTGAAAAAGAAAAGAAGATCTTTTATGTAAATGAAATTGTCTCTGTTACGCTGAGCCTGCACTCACATGATTGCACTGGCTCACAACTTTAGTTAACTTTACTGGTCGGTATGAAAATATATGGGTTTTTTATTCCACTTTAATTGATAAATTATGTTGATTGCTCTGCGAATTCATAGGCAAATTTTAAAATAAAGATTAAACTCACCTAGATGATAGTATTAAAATAGTTGATATGTTCTACCGGCTGTAAGAAATTCCTCACTTCCCAGTATAAATAACGTTCTCGTTTATTGTACATGAAATATGTCGATGGGAATATCCGTTCTTGCATGAGAACTGAATAATCAAGGGCTCAAGTTTGGTTCTTGATATAACTATTTGAAATTTCGTTGAACATATATTAAAGTTTGTAGGCAAGACTTTCAGATTATTTTATTACCAACCGTACTTAAACTAAACGTATCTTTTATGTTATGTCATCTTTTTAATATTTAAATCTTTCTAATGCCTCTTCGTTTAAAATTTATATTTGCATATTTGTTGCGAATTTGTTCGTAGGAGAAATGTTCAGGTTATTTATAAATAATAAGGACAATAATAACCCAAGATGAGTATTAAAATGTGTATATACGTACTGTTCGATGCTATTAAATTATCACATATCTCAACTTTCTAAACACTGTGATCCATATAAGGAGAATTGTCTAATTATCTCTCATTTTCATTGGAACATTTTTATACGGTTAAGCTGAGGAAAATAAAAATATATATTTCAAGTTGATTTATACTTCGTCATATTTTATAGTCTAGTAAGTCTAAATTGCGTGTTTCATAAATATGAAAAAAGCATTACACACTCAATACCAATTACACAGGCAATTTATCAAACCAAATTTGTTAGTGCAATGCGGTAACAAAATTCCAACAAGAAATGTGGTTTTTAGAGCTGCAGTGCAATGTAACCACAGATTACACAATAAAGACTACTATATGTTCACATCTATCCCTAACGAGTTCTAAGATGGATGAAATCACGATTCTATCGAATGCCAACTAACTAGACCTCAATGAATGTTTTTCAATTTTAAAGTAACTCAAACTGCTTGAGGAAATCTCAACCACATACGGTTTATGGACTTTTGTGACACTCACCATCCACACATTGCCGTTGGGGCTTACCACAACCTCGTAGCGAGTGACAATATAAACTAGTAAATGTCTAGTTCTAACTCTCTAATAATCATGCCTTTTTCGAGAAAGCGACTTCTCGACCATGTTTCTTCTAAACCAGGGAGTGATTTAGAATTAATGTGATGTGTGTGTAATGGTGTGTGGATTCATCATCACACCGTGATGGTGTTTACACTGGCTTTTTTTAATTAGCAAAATTATGTCATAAATTTACAACACAAAAAATAAAACTATAATGAATTCAGTTCGTCTTTATGTCTTGAATTAATTAAAGTTCTACCATTGTTCTTTGTTGGTGAACAATTAGATAAACTTACCACTTAATTTTTTAATTAAATTTTTTTGCTTATTTTTATAAATACTAATCACGTTGAAACCCATTGGTTAGCAGAAGTGAAAACGCCGCCTACTAGCATAGAATACGACTGATCCAGTTCAGAAAATTGGCAGCGCAGTAATGTACCTAAAAACAACCTGCCATTTCTGATTGGATAAACCTTTGAGATTCGGTTTGCAGCATTCAACTCATACTAAGTGAGCTCTTTCAAATGAGGGTATCACTCGACCCTATGCTCTTCTAATTTAAGATTTCCACTGTTTTCCTTCTGTGGGCCGTCCACCCAATGGTTGGCATTTGTCATGGCAATAGCAAGAGAAAGCGAAAAATAGTTTATCATACCCATATGACACTGTGGCTTATAGTTTATAGATGTTATCTTGCTAATGGTTTGTAGAAATATTTGGAGCCGTACCCAGACTTTGTCAAAACAACCTTGTATACAATGAGTTCCTAATATTTTTTAACATAAACCTGATATATTTTATATTATCAACCGATATAGTAACCTTATACACATATCACATTTTCTAAGGTAATTGATTTGTATAATATATTTTCTAAGACCATTTGGTGGCGCCTCAAAATCAAAATTATTAATAGAAACTGTTTGGAATCGTTAAGCATTGTGGTGTAAGTCCGCTTGCTAAACTTTTGAAAGCTAATCGACCATCTGGATGCTTTCTGTCTTCGAAACGTTTGGGAACGTAAGCCATTCCTCGATATCTAGAAGGTCCTATCTTGCATGAATTTTGCAGTCACGAACCGCTTCCACAAACTTCTGATAGCTTCTCTGTTCTATGGGAGCTCGGTGAGACTCTTGGAGTTGCAACTTTCAGCCCCTTTGAAAAAAGGTTTTTATTTCTTTTTGAAAGCTCCTGGTCTTTCTGGACCGTTCTAGCCGTCGATAGAAAGTCTTTCTACCGGTGGAATTTAACTAAGCCATCGGGAGAACTAAACCATCTATCTTAGGAATTTCAGCCTCGAGGAGATGTGTACCCAATGAAGAGGCTGAAAAAATTTATAATATTGATATGTTTCTTGCAATAAATTAATGTTCAACGTAACTGTAAACTTTTACTATAATTAATCCCTTTAAACTCCTCCAGGAAGTCCTCTGTTTTGCGAATTTAATATATGCATAAAATTAATGATTGTTTTAAGAAAATGTTGTATATTTATGTGTTGTCAAAGTTAATGAATAACTTACTTTATATACAAAATATACAAACATGTTATTTTTTCGTGCAATCCTACCACTCAGAATGGAGCTACTATCGGACTTTGATCGATACATGTTATACATATTGGCTGATTCCATCATTATGGAAGTTTGCTAACGAGGGACTGTAGGTAGGGACAAGAGTTTTCTGTTTCGTCAATAGAATGTTTAAAGTTACTCTTAATCAGCTAGATTACATCAATAAGAGTGGGAATGAAAAACTCAAATAAAATCATCGGTTGTCAAAATGGCAAACGAGAGCATTATTTTGGCAGCATCTAAATAGGCAACGTTCTGCCTACAGTATATATATCCACAATTTAACGGGGATAGATTACTCTCTGCAAACGATGTTTAATGACTTGCTAGCCTATATTTCCCCCAAGACTATTTTGGGCACTTAGTTGACACTTCTAATAGTCTCACAATTGCCTCAATGGGGAACAATAAATTGTTTGTACTATTACTGTCGTGCTCTACTGGTCTCATCCTATATGGAGTAGGTCTATTAATTAGAGACCCAAGAGGAGATCTATGTGAGGTCGGATTCCTTTTCTTACCATGACCAAAGGAGCGCAAGACAGACAACTATTTAAAAATCATAAGTAAGTAAAATTTGATAAAGTATCATTGTAAATTAATTAATGAAGGGAGAGTAAAAATTTTTGTGTCTGAACGAAGAGTTTCTTGAAAACTTAATGAAGCATTTTGCCGCAACCCAGATAAGAAGTTCATGCCCAGCAAGTAATTGACGCCTCTTTTAATACTTAGATCAGATTTCCTAGACTTATTATACACAAACTTGTTATCCATTTAAACCAATACAATACCATCGTAGACCTGTTAACTTTAGTTATGTTAGGCATAATTTTATGAATGTGGCTGGATAGTAAATTAATTGAAAAGATTAAGGATATCCCATCACCGTACCCAATTCAACAGGAAACTATTAAATTAATAGAAACAAAGTTTTAAACAAGTTCTTAAATGGACTATAGAAATAACGGAATAATTTTCCTGCATTTTATTTAATCCCATTCAGATAGTAATTTAAAAAGTTTTTTAAAAATGAAGTTTTAATAGATTATTACACAATACTTGCGACAGGTAAAAATACTTTTGTGTGCATTTGCGAAATGGATATCCTGATGCCAATAAAAATTGATCTATTTTCGCTTATATTAAAACACCTATTTTTCAATTTACGTTTCCATCTTGCACTTCGCATAGTGATTAGAACCACTCGTTATAAAATATTTTAAGAAAAATAAAGGTTTTACTGTTATTCCTAGTTTGCATATTCTTGTACCAGAGTAATATACCAGTTGATTTCATTGTCTGTCATATCGTTTTTAAGATACGTCCATGTCAGTAAAACCGTTTAAAGTTGATGTGATTGTTATATTAAACTGATGTTAAAACCTAGTTAAATTCACTCATAGAGTGTTTTGTATAAGTTAATTAAGCAAATATTTTTTTACTGATTAATATATGCGGACGCTAAATAACCCCAATCCTGACGACTTAAGATTGGTTTAGGTAGTAACAAGAAGTTACATAAAAATGAAATATTGAAAAAGGGTCTGTTTTGGCTGTAAGTATTTGAAATCTAGCCTTTTGATTAAACCACTGATTGTTGTCTCTTGGAAACGGAGAAACTGTATAAAATAACGCCTTTCTTCATATACAATTTCTTTGCCTATGCGAACAAAGATCGCGAATGGGGGGAAAAAGTTTCTTGGTTTTATTTTGGGACTTATACCACCTGGTTTCCTAAGCGACCACCACTACGTTCTTTTTTTTTTGGTTGATTCTCTGAATAAAACCGATTAAATATACTTCACGTTGGTAGATACAAAAATAATAACCGGTTACTCAGGGGTGCTGAAGACCGACTGTATTGAGAAGGGTCTTGTAGCTCTATACTCATATAGAAAAAAAGAGACACGTCAGACCATAAAATAGATAGGACTGCAGGCGTTTAGCGTCACACAGGCCCGTACCCAGGGTATCGGTTTTTTCCGGATTAATATTACACCGGAGTCTTGGGCCTACTCAGGAGCCGCCCCGAACGCTATCTGGGCCCAAACCGAATTATCTTTTTCCAGGCCCGCCTAAAGCTGAAGTAAGACCCTGTAAGTCGCGCACAACCACACCACCCTTATCCCTATTCTACAGTTAATTCTACATCACCTGTTTAGGAAGAAACATTAGTCGAGGAGTCCTTCAAGCGTCCTTAGTTCTTCTCCGACAAGGACAATGGATTGTAACCAATTAATTGCTACCCGACCAAAGAGCTACATGGGTCCTGCAACTGAAATATCAGATGATCAGTCCTCCCAAGCACGATTTAACTAGTCAGTCCAGCCTAATCCGCCCACTTTGAGAGAATTGAAAGGTGTCCTACACATTTCTGACATCAAAGACTTACTTGGATTCTGATTTTCGTTAATGGGCGATCTACATTTCAACCTCTTTCTTTTTTATAATACTTATTCATGCGATAATTACCCTTTTTTTAGTCTGCTGACAATAACAACAAAACAAATTCAATGGAAAAAAAATTGCATATGTAGAAAATGGACAAAGCAAAGATTAGTAAAACCTTTTTGCAATTTAAATTGTTTGTCACACTAAATCCAGTTTTTTTTTAGACTACAACTTATCCTGTTTTTAAGAAATAAACTGTTTATATAACATCTCTAATATCCCTGTGCTTTCTTTAAAAAATTGAAAACTGACTGTTCCATTCTAAGGTATTATTTGGGTATTATTTCATAAAAGCGGATTTACTGAAAGACCATCCATGGAATAATATTAGCTCCTTAGGCATTAGCAGTTAATCCATATCAATATTAAATGTTTTTATTAACAAATGTAATTAATATTTTCAAAGATAAATGAACAAAGGATTATTCGGGAAAGATAATTAGTCTACAGGTAATTTACAATTGTTTAACGTGGCTTTGTCATATCATATCCAATGGTAAATTAATAATTTATAGAATATAATTACCAGAACGAATCTACGATGACTTGTGAAGGCCAGATAACAATGAAGTCTAACGTCTGAGAATATACAAATCCCTAGAAACAATAAATTGTTTATCCAATGACAAAATTCTGCAGCTTACCTACATTTTTCTTTTGAGTGCAATCCTTCCTCAAATGACATTCAGCATGTGATAAATTAACCTGCGAGTTTGTAGCTGAATGGAAAATATTTATTTTAAATCACTGTATAATATGCACACAAAATTGTAAACACTAGTTCTTAAAACATATAGCATATTTTTCTCTGCATAGGACAATATATATTATTTTTAAAATCAAATTGTGCAATTGAAAAAAAAAACTTATTTTTATAAAATTTTTTATACAAACATTTTATTTTGTATACAAATTTTATATATTTTGTTCTACTAGTTTTTGTTAATAATTAAAAATTTAATTCAACCTTAGTACTGGAAATCATAAAAATTGGTTATTTTTTGCAAGTACATCAACAAATTGTTCAACTAGAATGGGCGAAACAAATCTTGAAAAAATTTCAAAGTTGGTAAAAATTTATATTGTGAATATTTTAGCTAAGTTTGTTGCCAAGCTTAGTAAGTCAGTTATTCTAATTTGATTCAAACTTTTAGAAAATAACTCTTAAATTCACTTAGCATTTCATTAAACTTTATTCTTTTCATTCACCAAGAACCAGAATCTGAGGAAACCTTCGTTGCACACTGATCCTAAAAGGAATTTGCGCTTGCTTTCAGAGAGATATGATTGCAATTATGAGTAAGGCTGGACGGCTTCCTGTCGGTATGCCATTAGGAGAGATAGCTCATTGACTATGTCAGCTTGTAACCTCAGAAGAATGGGAAGCTAGCTCTGTTCCAGCATTTGCGGATGTTTAGTACTCCTTCATATTTAGGCTAGCAACATCCTTTAAAACTAAGGAACCTCCATCCACTCCAACAATCATCATGCCATCTTTCAGAATATACAATACCTTGTCAATCCACCCATTTATTACGAAGTTCGACGGTTTGCGGTTAGTGCCGTTTCTGGACATCCATTAGTATTACCCACATGTATGTATCGGTTTTTGATGTACCTAGTATACGTTTGACAGAAAGTATAAGCTAGCTACAGATGAAATCTCTTGGGGGTTCATCAACCTTGATGAGCGGTCGTACCCTGAAAAGCAAAACCACAATCTAGCGTTCTTTTACAAGATGTAACGTTTAATTTTACTGTCGATGTATTAATAAGTTGCTATCATTATATGTTCGTGTTGAAAGAGAACTAATGCAATTAAAAACTATTCAATGGATACTTTAATTTCAAGTAAATCTTTCAATCACTACAAAGTAAAATATAATTTAGGATCCGCGCCAATTAGTGCAGAGATCTCTAACATAGCCACCAGCTGCAACTAGGGACACAACACTACAAGCTATTGTAACTTATAGTATACAACCTTCAACCTGATACACTGTCTGTCAGTATTAGATGACGTCTTGTATAAATAATCTGCTATAAATCTGTATCAAATGCATAAAGTATGCTGATTTGGTGATAGTAATTATAAACATACCATGAATTGTTTCTATATGTTTTGGGAAAATGAATCATTATGTTGAGTCAATTATTTATTAGTTAAAGTATAAAAAATAAATATAATTGTATTGGAGGAAATGTAGATAGACTAAAAATTCTGTAGTGCATTTAATTTACAACAATACGATGAAGAATGTTTAGCTTTTTAAACAAAGTGAACCAATTTTAATAGTATGGCTTGCAATACAAAAATAAATTTTCTATTTCGCCACGCGTTTTTATTATTCAATTATTTCATTTGTTTATTATTAAATTTATCGCTTATATTGACAATAATGTAGTGTTCGTAAAATGCTTATCAATCTCTTCGTCTTCATTGGTGGGTATGGTGTTGGTGTCTGAGAGTTTCGAAGTTGTTTGGTACTGTTTGTGTGGGGGTGGGGCAAAGGGTGGAATCTTGACCACCTGTGTACGCCTACGCCGCCTTGACCATAGCGACGTAGTGAAGCGGTCATCCTATCTGTTTTGTCTATTCAATACCTCTCCCAGGATCGTTACTCGAACACACCAGCCCACATATTGGAAGTTGTATACTCAATGGTAGATTGGCTGCAGATGATAAAAAACAAATAATCACAATGCAAGTAGTTATGAAAATTGTCCCAGGAAACTTTCCGGACGCTTTTCTTTTAGGATTACGGGAATTCAAGAAGCTAGTATGAAGTTTTTCCTGATATTTGCTTCCAAGCAGAAGAAAGCGTAAAGATTTCCTTTAGTCTCTCTGGATGCCTGTCCTGATGAAGTTCACAGATGGATGTGAAAGGACTCTTCTCTGCTGACTCAAGAATTCAAAGAAGAAGCTGTTTCGAAGCCTTTTCGTGATTGTCGAAATTAAATCCCTCCCGTTGTCTACTCCGCTGGGTTGTGTCCTCTTCAAGAAAACCCTAGTGGTTGGACTTTGGTTGACTTTCCTTATCCTTAACTTAAGACGAAGCTTGTCTCTAACAAAAGAGTAGACCAAACTGTAGTGGCAGACTGAGTATTGTCTAACTCTTTCTTCGTTAGAAACTCTTTTCTACGGGTGGATAAAACTTCTTGTAGTGTACTTTCTGAACTTTCTTTCGACCCCTCTTTAGACGGACGATCCCTTTCAACTGGTATCAACCGCGATTTTGTGCAGTAGTAGACCTCTTAAAACATGTGCAACAAGCTCTAACCTTTAATTAAAAGTCACCTAGTTACCTAGGAAATAAATTAATAATACAGAATTTTTCAATTTATTTGGTTTCACATGAAAAACAAACTAATAAACATTGTTTTAAAATAATTTATATTAAAATTATATGTTATTCAGAAAAAATGATGTTAGTAAAATTTTATGCCTCCCTGAATTGTTTCAAAACGATTTAGATCCATTAAGTCAGTAATGTTGTGGTTTTATTAGAAGATCACGTTTATGCAGTCAAATTGTGGTTTTTTAGACTAAGGTTCTATAATAAGAGGCCCATAATTTCATGTAGTCATGGGTGAAAAACTAACTCGAAAACTTTAAAAATAGAACATTCTGATGTTTGGTATCAGCAAAAAATCATAGCTCGGATCTACATCGCTGTGTTAGGGAAACTATTTCTTGAAAAATGTTCTGTTATCGCGCGGTAAACTGTGGTTTCCCCTCTGTACAGACCTTGCTCCACCGATATTCTTGTGGTTGCTTTAATTCTAAGGTTGACTCACCTCGACCGAATCCCTCTAAAGTGAGTCTAGAATCAATCTAGACGTCTCATGACAGCATCTCTATAGGAGCAACTGATGGAAGAATCGTATACAAATTGAGTATAGAAAACGGTTTTACCCAAATGCAGTTTTCAAAACTCTACAAATAGACCGAATGCCACCATTTCATTCCTCCTCGCTACACCATGTTTTTACATCTTCTGATGCTCGTTGAAAATCAGAAAATGAGCTTGAAAGTTTTTTTCGAAAAGCTTCAAAGGCCACACGCATGTATCTCATCTTACCTCAGAGATAGAAAGGCAGTATTCTGTTATCTAATACTGTGTCGAATAAAGTCAAAATAACTCTTGGAAAATGCAAGGATAGATTTTTAAAGTTTATTTTATTTAAGAGATATTAATTTATTTAATATTATATATATATATATATATATATATATATATATATAGTATATATATAATTTTTATATAATAAGTTTGATTTTTATATACAGTAAAAATCTTTAATTTCAATAAGTGACAAAAAATATTAAAAAACCTTGTTAGTCTCTGAAGTTATAACTCATCAATATTATTATAGTATTAATTTTTATTATATTATATTACTTTATTTTTTATATTATTTTTTTTTTTATTATAAAAAATATTATTGTATTTTTATTTTCAGCCCGTAAAATTTAGTGACTGATTTTATTTGGTTAACATGTAACACAAATAATATATGATCTAAAACGCTAATTCCACTGCTTAAGACACACAATGACACTCGACTACCAATACCTGTGATAAGGTATAGTAAAGAGGTATAAATGTTTAATTTAAAATATAGATATTTACTCAAGATCAATATAAAGTAACCAGTAGTACAGTTATAAAACAAGTTACTGAAAATCAAAGGTATCTCTGGATTTTTTTTATACAATAATAAAATAAGAATTTTTAAAAATCCAACTATGGTTTTGGTTTTGTCTTTTTTTACATTAGATAAATCAGTCAATAGTCTTTTCGAAGAACACATAGTTAAAAGTTAAAACGTATTTAAAAACAACAAGTTATATCGTTCGAAATATTTTCACTTAATTCTGATAAATTCTATTCAGAATTCGTAAAGCTTAGAGATAAACACTGAACACTTTTAAAAGCGTACGTAAAAGTTTTAGTAGAGCAGGAAATTTACATTATTTTATAATTTAAATATTCTAACAGCGAAGTATCAAAGTACTTACACGAGGCATTTCTTAAAGGCACAGCTTTTTTAATTTCTTAATAAATACGATGATTTTACTTCCCTCTTCGAAATCTGTTTGATTATGATTTCTCTCTAAAAACCTGCCTTTGACAAACACTAGTTACACACTTTCTGAGGAGATCATTTTACATTCTGATTCACTCTTTTGCTGATCACTTCTTAAACTTATCAAAGCCCATTTCAATGTCCTGAATTTTTCCGAACAACAACCCTTTATGTTAATAGTGTAACTAAATAAAGTACAATGGGAAAAGGTTTCTTTATACTAAAGTTTTTTTATGAACCATGATTTCAACCACTAGTTTTGTCCATTTGCAGTTAGTCCTATAAGTGTTTGAGCTTTGAATGTTGTGTAATACTAAACTAACCCGGCATAAGCAAATGGTTTAATACTAATCAACAACGAGCCGCTAAAGGCCTGATGGCCACATTTTTGATGAAAGTTTGTTTTTCAATTCTCAGAAGCAACAAATGCCCAACAACTAATTTGCGTCATGATAAGAGAATGGCGATTTTAATAATGTATTGCAAATAAAATGAAGTATAGTTTAAATATGCCTGTATCAACAATATTTGACGATTATCTTACTGCAATTTCTCATTATATGCAAGTCTTAACTTAGAGGCCTATCCAAATCCCCTAGTGTGATACAGATGAGAATTTTCTTTAGTGGACGAAATTAATATTGACTTGTAAAATACGGTATTAAATCACTAAAAGTATTTTACTTTCTTTACAAAAAAATCCATCATACAGGGCTGAAGGATTATGGAGAATAAAAGCAATGTATTTTCTTCACATTATGAAATTCTAATCCTTAAGCACGACGGTGTGAAAACCTGCAATTTGAGACCTCGACAATGTTGTGACTATTACAAACCATCATGGATTGTTTTCAATATATATTAGTATTTGATTGTGTACTAGGTTAATGGAACGAAAATTAGTATAAACAATTTTTCTACTATATATAACCAAATAAGAGGACTTTTACAATTCCATATTGGGGCATGCCAAAGAATAACTTGTTAACTAATACCAGACACGAGTCGAATCTTTCTTTCATAGAAACACCCTGCTTGGTGGGCAAGACCACATTGTAAGATAGCAAGCACCAGAATAACCCTGGCTCAAGAGAGTGTTTGTATGAAATCTTTAAAGATAGAACAGCTGTAATAGGATAAACCTTTACTAAAGCATGAGTTCCGAGCGCTAAAGATCTTTAGGCCACATTGAGTTCTCCTTTGACATAATTATATTAAAACTCACAAATATAAATCATCTAGGAAGCAATAAGTTTGCCTAATCTTCAAAAATAACCTCTTGAAAACTCCTGGATTCTTCATAAGGAAATTATACACTGTCATGAATAGTAACAAGTCATCAAAATCTCAGCTCTTTATGAGAAAAAAAAAAAAACACGTGCATATCCTAGATCATGTTCTACTGAAACCTAGAGAAACTTAAGTATCAATGGTAACTTAAGTATCGTATGATTTCCAAAGCCCTTTAGAAATCAAAATATTATTCCTCTAAAGAAAAGTAAATAAGCCGCCTGATAAACTAAAGTCCATCAGGTCCAAAATAAAAAAAAGGTTCATCCATATTAAAAAACAGTAAGTTCCAAAATCACATGTATCAAGAGAAGTTCAATAAAAGTAACATAGTTTTGATCATACGAGTATATGTGCATTCTACAATAAAAATAACCTTGTCAATGGCCTCAATAGTTGAAATGCCTTTGGAAATATTTATAAATTCATAAGTCTCTTATTACTGATCTCAACACAATAAATATTTTAAAATACAATTCGTACCAAATTATTTAACATTTTTACAATTTCATTCTGTATTCGACTTAAAATGCAATGTGTGATTTGTGATATTTTTACATTGAAACTTCCCACAAATTCCTGAGAATCGCATTTTCGTTTTATATAAATAGTACAGGTAAAAAGCAGTTTTAATTTTCGTTAAAAGCATTGTGTGAAACCACATGACAAAGCCTCTTTAGCTTAGCGCATGTAAACTAATTTGTGCCTCTCAAAATACGGGAGTTCGCCCAGCGAGAGCAGTGCAGGCTTTGTTATGCAAAAACTGACCGCTGTTTTGTTTGCTGTCGCAAACTATCAGGAATAATACAGGACCTCTTGGTGTTACTGTTTGCAATAAAAAACTTGCCTTTTACGTTTAATTTTTATTCATAATTCAACATAAATAGAATATTAGAGACTATAGATTAGAGGGAATATAAGATAGAATATGATAATATAGCACCATTGTGGGCATATTCATAGAAAAAAAATTGCAATTTAGAAAGAAACTCCAGCAAAAGTTACTGCACACACACACACACACACACACACACACACACACACACACACACACACACACACACACACACACACACACACACACACACACACACACAACACACAACACACACACGTTTTGTTACTTAAGTATTGGATGGTTCAAATTTACCAAAAATCGTTTTAATAATTCAATACACGAAATATAATTCGCTATATGTTTAGCTATTTACTAAATAAATATAAATGGTATAGTGCCAGTTTTAATAAGTTATATATAAAATAATCAGTCCTAAGAACTATGAAACTGTTTAGAATCAAGTTGTTTTATAATTATTTATTTTGTAACACCGCATTATAACACCTGTTTTTGGGTAAGTCGCTTTATAAACTTTGTTGTTTCCTAATCAATCGTAAACACCAGACCATGTTTTTTAGGATTTTAAATCTTTATGTTCCGTATTTTACTGTGGTAATTAATAGGATTGTAGTATTTTTAGCCAAATATTTAACCCAATTAAAAAAAGGTTGAAGAAATACCTTTTCGGATCGCATTTAAGTTATTTTCCTGGCAAAATAAGATCAGTAATTAAAAGGTCCATGAGAGTTATTTTTGTTTGAAGTCGTAAGCGATAGGTTAAAAAAACGTTTTAATGCAGATTGTAAAAAGTAAAAACTAAACGAAACCTCTAATTCTAAAACGCATTTGAATGTTGCATACACATACATGTAACCTTTTTCAGCTGAATTAGAAAACTGCTTCGCTCTCTGGGTTTACACTGTCAATAGAAATTAATGAAAACTCTCAATAAAATACCATTACATTGGGAAATAATTCATGTCACTGGTTACTTAGAAAATGACAGTGTTCTCCGACTTGAGGTTGTCCCTCTGTTGAATTCACTGGGTGAAATTAGAATCGAGTAGGACATCTTAAAATATTGAAATGCACATGAAATTATACACTGACTTACTACCTAAACGATCACCACTAAAAGAAGAAGCAACCACTGAGGTCTTTTTGCCCAATCAAAGACATTGTTTTTACAGGCTGTAACAATTCTCCCTACACAAACTTGGGTCAAAATAAATTACAGCTAATTGTCTGCATGTTTTGAGAAAACATTATCAATAAATCTAATGACACTTTTGCAATGTTTAAATCAGATCACCAATAACTAGCTTATTGCAAGTTTATTCCGACCATGCTGGACATCTCACATTTCAAGTTACTTCACAAATAAGGTAACAACAATCAACAATAAGGTAACATTGGTTAAACAATGAAACACTGTTAATAAATTACGACATTTAAAATCATTTGCTACCTGTTTGTTTGTTTACGAGAATCACTGACCTCTAGTGTTCTCCATGGGAGCCTGTTTGAATATTTATAGATGCTACAAGATACACACCAGAGCTACAGGGGCTGCTTTGTGGAGTAAGATAATTCAATAATCTATCATATTCGTGGATGATGAATTCAAAAACGATACTACTATTGATACCATCGTGCTGCCTATGATTCTTTTTTATTATCATACTTTATTAATTTTGTTTTAGTTTAATTTTCTTGTTATTGCAATACTCATGGTGCAAAAATATAAAAAATAGCAGGTTTCGTTAATAATTATTTGTTAATTTTACCATTTGAATGATAGAAAGTGAGGATCGGTCACTTCGAGTTACGATAGTTTTCAATACACCAGAATATGAATAATTCTAGCAACTGGTATTTTTCTATTGTCAAAGGTCGGGAGGTTTTAGCGCGAGTAAGCTTCTAAGTAGATATCTATATATTCTAACAAGCCGTTTTAGAGGCTGGAGGCTTATAATGCGTAGGTGCATTAAGGATCTTGATGAACCCAGAGACCCGTAGACCTCTACAGGCTAGGTTATTCCAGAGGGTGTTTATAGTAAACAGAGGTGTCAGGCGGTTTAGAAACATGCACTTTTACAACTATTATAGAAATAAACCTTAATTTTCAGGTTAATAAAAAACAGATCTTTTTGCAGGCAGCACTACAGTATTACGGTATAATTTAGAATAACAAGTTTTAATAGCGACCAAAGTTATTAATAAAACACGAGAAATGAATATCATTTCGAAAATTAAAAACTCAATAAACCCTTTAAAATCTTTAGTTATTAAATCTCTCCTATACTCCTATATCACGACTCAGTTATTTCAGCCGCCTGGATCCATTTGTGAATAACAGACCGAGACAATGTTTATGATAATTTGCCTAAAAATAACATCAAAGGATAAAAATCTAGTGTTTCTCATTTTGTATTTATAAACACAAACAGTATGAAGTAACCACAGCAAGCCACCATTTGGTAAATAAACTTGTGCTCGAGACGACTCCACTTGTTGAGTTGAGATTCTCTGCTGATGAAAAGGATGTGAAATTGCTTTCAGCAAAGTGGTGGTAAATAATCTCTGTCTTTACATTTTTGTAATATTTGTGTTACTGTTAATGTTAACCTTATTTAGTTTAAAACACTGTTTTAGTACTGTAGAATTACGCTTGGGTGTGTAGTTTTTGATGTTATCCAAAAACACATTATTTATAAACACTGAACTTTCGTTCTTTCCATACATAAATTGCAAGTTAAAGTGTTGATTTTAAAAACTGCTTACAAAGCCGAGCTATTCACCTTTGTCTTTGTTTTCAGAGTTGATTAGTTTACATGCTCTATTAGAAATGTTTAATTAACACTATAGATACCTGAATAAACTAAACGAAATTTTTTTTTATACTTACAAACCTATTGTTTCGTACATAAGTTACAAAGTTAAATATTGATTTACAAACTCCTTACAAGTTGCCGGGTTATTCATCTAATTTTAAATTATTTTTCGTTCTCTTACTGTAAAAGTTTACCTACTGTAAGACTGCTGATAATAAATAACAGGATTTCTACATATATAGTTTTTCTTCGTGTGGCCTAATTATCACAGCATTTTCACTAACTTTTAAGAAAAAAAGCACACCGAAATGTATTAATAAATCAGCATCTTCCGTAGCCTAATGGAGATCTAATTGAAAAGTACTGGGAGTGATATATAAAATTGGGACGGCAAAATGTCAAGAGAGAGATTTATAATTATTGAAACAAGATGGAATAACAGATTTGAGTAAATTATTTCAAAATAACTTATTACTTATTATCAATATCAGCAAAAGTGGTTTTTTTATATTCCTAATCCACAAAGCCGACCTCGGAAACACAACTAAGCCCCGACATACAGCTTTGTCTCAAGTGATAAACAACGTTTTTAATGTACGGTAGATAAAGTTAAATTATATTTTACCTATTTTCTTATTTCTTGCAAAATTTTGCGCAGAATATTTTACAACTATTACAGTTCCCCAGGGGCTCATATTTTTATGAGTACGTCCACAGCAACCTAGGGTTACCTGAGCTTAGTATCTCATTACTTCTACTTACTTGTGACATGCTCCTTCCAAGGATCTTATTTTGTTTCCTTTCTAAATTGATAGCGACACCTTTTAACTTTACTCCTCACTCTAGGTTAACCTCATGTATTTCGGCACTGAAAATTTTAAGCCTTTTCATTTCTTCTTTTCTATTTATCTCTTCTGTCTCTTTTAAATCTCTCTTTGACTTCTCCTCTATACCCTTTTCTCCCTAAATTCTTCCCGAGAGAGGGTCTCCGAAGATCGATCGGCACCGTCAGAGTTGACCTTGGCCCAACGTTAGCGGTAAACCTCGGACCTCTTTAGCGGAGGCCTTGTGAGTCTGTTCTGCTGACGGGTCGCTTCGCGGAGGTCCGGAGTCAGCCATTACGGTCCTTGTTTAGGTAGTGCCGACCAAGGACGTAGGGAGTCGGGCCATTGTAGTTCCGTTTACTCACGGACGGGGGAAAAGACAATGGCAAGCCGAAAGCCTCAGTAAATGTTATAAATGGGGATACAATTAAGCCAATCATTTTACTAACAAGTATTATTCTACTGCGGTTAACCACTTGTAGTGAAACACCAATAACAAAGCTCATGGTTGTATCACAAAAAAGACATTATGAGAAAATTGGTTTTGTGAAAGCTGATAATTGTTATATCATTTACATTCCTAAAATTACATTCGTTAATTGAACAGCTCCCCTATAAAAAAGCCGTAAATTTTATACATTATGACAAAAATAATAAATATGTATTAGAAGTTTTGTATATAATATAATTAACTGGAGACCTTAAGACAAAAACTAACTGTCCAATTTATGTATAATTAAATAGTCTCTTATTAATTTTGAAGAATTCAATCAACAGTTACTAAAGGAAAAATAGTAAATATATTGACATGTTCTTACGTGGAGGCAATAATCTTCATGTTAATCAATGATAGTTTTTTTTAAACTAAGATAAAATATAGTACATAAGAACTTAAGTTAACGCTGTAGATAAACAGAGTACCCATACTTTTAGAATGTTTGGATATATAGGCTCGATTAAGGATGGGATAAATACGATAGTATGTTTTTGAAAGGATGTATGGTTATTTAGAAGCCTGCATTACTCCGTCAAAGCTGTGCAGGACCAAACACTAACAAGCTTTACCAACATCTAATCACCAATGATACTGCTCCCTCAAATCAGTAACGACCTCGCTGTCAACGTGACGTTCTCATGGAAATCTGATTTTTGTCCTGTCCCAAAACACAGGCTTACAAATCCGTGAGATTGGCGGTTCATCGCAAAGACACATTTTAGTCAAGTTCGATTTGTTAAAAAAACGTATAGGATAGATTGTGGAAAGGAGTGTGGATGCTAAGTAACACAACATTTTTTCCTGTACAACTGCGCTGTATTGTAGCGGATTGCAGCGCGTTTATCGCGAGGATCCACCGATTCTCAAGAAACGCCGAAGAGTGGCTGTGCTGCTTACTTGGATAGGGGATGTACCGCAATAAAACCATCACTGTCCTTATGCAAAGCGGTCCAGCCTGCTTGGCCGTTGGTCGGTTGGATCAGAAAGTCACCTCTGTGCTGGTTGACCCAAGGTTATGTTTTCAGAGTGGCTTCTAAACCCTAAATTCGCCTGGTAAAATAAGACATTTCACTTTAACGTTGGCCATTTGCTCTTTTCTCTAATATGTCATATTTTGTAAATACGGATTTTACTACAGGTGTCTGTGTCAATGGTGGTAATAATTATTTCGTAGTTACACTCCACTTAGGGTCTGTAACCTTATAACTTCTAACTAGAACTACCCCACATAGATCTTTATGTTCCACTTGATATGGTTGAAATCTTATTGAAAACTGAAAGCTTCTAGTGCGCCTTAGAGTTTTGTCCACCCTTTAGTAATCACTACTATTATAAGTGATTAAACCCAACGACTAAGGAATAGGCTTTTTATTGACATTTTAGCATTGGTGAATTTTTGAACAGGCCTGTGTTTACCTTCATGTAAAATAAATTTAAGTCATTATAGTAACATACTATATTATGATTTAATGCACTTTAATGGAGGGGGAGAGAGGCTCTGCTCCCTCTGGGTCTGTGTGTTTGCCCTTTTAATATGAGCGAAGTCATTACCCTTCTATGAGATCCATTAAATAACAATAATTAAAAACCTCCATTATCTCAGCTCCAACGTCATTAAACAAATGTGGTTGTTGTAAGTAAACTTCTTCATCATCACATTAAATCCCAGAAAGGGATTACATGAACAAAAACGCTAAATTATTATTTTAAAACTTTATAAAGCTTATTTATTGTCACACTTGGATCATTTTAATTATGCACAAAGTCTTCCAAATCTCAACTAATTCTGGATTTGTGGTCTTTCTGAGTTCTAAAATTACACATTACTTAGCTCTACAGAATACACACAATGGTTATTTGACGTGAATGCTGAGTTTATCTCCAGTTCTATTTTCTCTTGGTGGATAGTTCTGGGAGATATGACGCCTGTCACAAGTGATCCTGGATTCCTCATTATAATTTTATTGTTAATGCCAGAGCAAACATCTTTTATTAATTCGTGTTATGCTTTTCCTTTTTTCACTTTTAATAGATTGTCCCCCCTTTTCCTTCTAGGCCTCGTTTGTTCAATTATTGGTGTTTGATGATAAATATAACATAATCTTCATAGCATCCATAAGCACTCTCGAGGATTTTTTGAAAAATTGTTGCTTTTTATTTTCACTAACAATTCTAGAAATGACAGTGATTTTTGATATCATGAGTTATGACACTCGGGTTTTATAAACATAAACTACGTTATTTTTTCAAGGGATACTAACTTAACAGCGATTAATTACCTGGGAAAATTAGAGTCTAAAGTCCAAAAATATTACACTCAAGCGACAATAGTTTGTAATCACTCTAAAAGTGTTTAACTTAACCCCCACCCCCCCCCCCCCCCACACCAATACACAATGATAAATTAGTGATAACGAGAAATAAAAACACGAGATATTCCTATCACACATAAATGTAATATGATATCTTTTTTATATCACATCTTTGTGATTTGTGTATAACATCACGGCCGGCAGAAGACAACTTGTCGACTCCAGATGGATAATCCTAGCTTTTAATATTTATTGGTAACCGACGCCAGAAGATGACTTATTAGAAGTCGAAACTATCGTAGTGTTACGACTACAGCTTTTACTGTTCAGGGATATATATATATATATATATATATATATATATATATAATGGATATTAATTTTTAATTTTATGCTTATACGCTTATCTTGAAAGCATAGAAGCTCAGAGTTTACATAGATTATGATGTAACAATAATTACTAGCGTTCAAATTGAGTGACAGTGTCACAGTTATCCATCACACACAACTGTCACAATACAATAGCGTAGACTGCAATGGTGTCATAATTTGTCCTCTCTTCCCAATTACCCTGTATATGCCAAACAAGCAATTCACCTGAATTTAAGCTTTCATTGTTTGCTGAGTGTTAGGATTTCTCCGAGTGCTGTGGTTGAATCTGACAGAGCTAAACTGTCTTAGGCCTAGCTGGATTTCAATATGAATACAATAACTCTTGACTGTTTTATGACTATGACTATGAACTGTTTGTATTGTTTTTAACGCCAGCATCGTTTCAAGACTAAGCGCTATATAACATAATTTACCTTGTTTACAAAAATTATATTCTTTCTTAAATTTCCCTACTTATTTTAGGATCCCTATTTCAAAAATACATAGCAAAAATCTTGATGTTTTAGTATCCGATAAACCCAGGAACAAAGAGAAGACTACGTAAATCCCTCCACCGAGAAGGCTGAGAACTGAGAATATAATTATAAATACACTGTATGGCGCCCTTAATTCATTCTCACTCTTCAATTTTCATTAACCTTTTATATATATATATATATATATATATATATATATATATATATATATAAAGGAAGAGAAATATCTAAATTGTAGACAAAAGATAAATTGTGTTAGCCTACTGAGTAATTCCAAAGTACTGGCAATACTAGAACTCATTCTTACCATGTATAAATGAATATATTCTATTTTTTTTAATTTCTATAAGTCAGTATTTTTAGATATCGTGTGGATATACAATCAGAAATGAAATTCTTCAAGTCCCACAAGTGATAGGCTTCACTAAATATCAGGCAATCATCATCTGATTTCAAGTATATTTTTTTTAAACATTCTTCACCCCTGTACATTATAAAAATTTTAAAGTTATGAGAAAGTAACTTGGTAGTGTAAAAATATCATTAATTGAGCCCATGTTATTACGCATTCTAAATATGACCTTGAGTCGCCCTAAAAAAGTTTATATATATATATATATATATATATTTCTAGTGACACGCCGCTTTATAGAAATTGTTGGAAAATGAAGCCGAGAATTCAGTCACAAAATGTATTTAATTTATTGTTTTATATATATGTAAGTTCAAGTTTTAATACTACACAGACATATGCATGACTAATTTTTCAATACAAAGGAGAAGGTACTTATTGTAAACGAGACAAGTACTCTTAAGATAAAAATGGAAGATAAACTTCGGTTAAGATTATATAATCCTATTAGAAACACGAGAATTATTTTTAGTTTATATAACTTGTTTAGCAATTATTCATAAAAGGGGCTTTCACTGTTATAAATAAAAATATTAAATTAGTAAAGTCACCTTTCCTGAATAGATAAAGTTGTAGATATGTAAATATTCAACTCAATATTGAATTTATTCCTTTTTCAATTTATTTATCACACAATTTAGCCAATCAACGGCAATCTCTAAAAATGTAAACTCCTTATCTTATCATATCCTTATGATATATTTCATATCAAGTTTTTGTTTGTAACTAACTTTGTGTGTCACAAGGAGTCTGTGTTATATGTATTATTCCAGAAGTGTGCAACAGCAACAAAGCCGCGGTCAGTGGTGTGTAACAAGGCCAGCTTTGGCCTCGCTGGGGAATTCTCTATTTTAAACATCACAAATATTTTTCATGGTAAACTGAGGTAACGAGGTTCTTGTTTCTTTTATAATAATTTAAAAACTTTTAACAATGTTTCTTTTTTTATTTCCAATATTTTTTAAATCGAGAGACCTTCATACCTTTATAACAGAAAATAACTATTAATATATTGCGTGTGCTGACTAGATAAAGGAAATGTTTGATTAATTATATTTTAATAAATAAATCTAACGAAAGAAGATTATTTATTTTGGATGGGAAAGAGATAATGATCTCTGGTTTTCATAATTCTTTAAGTTTGTTTATGCTCTTCAAAATGAGTTGTGACTTGAGAGGGTATACATTTGAAATTTATGAGTTGTACCGAAATCCCATACATTTGTGGAAGAAAATGTTGTAAAAATTATTAAATAAAACTTCCTTTCCACATTTCAACACTACCCAAAGAATATCTCCTTATATAAACTTTAAAGAAAATAGAGGGGGTCTTGACTTTTTATTCACCATGTAGAATATATAATACTGTAATCTAGTACACTGAATGTATTCTGAGGAAATTTCTTATAATAGCAGAAAATTAAAATCACACTTTCCATTTTATTATGTGGTGCTAACATTAAGATTTCACATAATCGCGAACGTAAATAGATTACTGTTGTCGCTGAATTTAATATGTGATTAGCCTATGCTGATATTCAGATGCCCTATGGTGTATATAACAGAGTTTATAGTTTTACTCTGAGAATGGGAGAGCACAAGAGGTCAAAACTTGTTATAAATTAAAATTTGGAATAATTGACAAGGGTACAATAGCAGACATCTTTGGTATCTGCCTGAGGTCTACTGAACAATGAAAAATGGAAACTAGGTTCTGGGTGAAGAAAACCCTCAACAGATATAATACTGAAAATGTAAAGTTTTATAACATACCAAATTATCACTTTTGTAGCATTGTGTTCAATATGGTGAGTTAATCAACCTTAGAATGCTAAACCCGCATACCTCTTTGACTTCAGTTAAGCGAGGACAATACAGAGAGACGTTGTATGAGTGGTTCAGGTTAAGTTTCTCGGAGTTTCTTTCATTTCATTGTCTCAGTGGTTATTACTCGTAAATTAGACTGCCTAAGTTACTACTTGGTTACTTTAACTTACTTTAGTCAGCCAACAATATTTGAAGTGATTATTAATCGTATTTCCATCACAATACAGGCAGCAGCGGTGTCTCGTTACTCATTCTTGCGGCTCATTGGCGATTAGTGTTTAAAGCCGCTTGATAGCTCGGTATTAGCCTCGCTTGGTTAGTCTAGTACGCCAGGTTCTGTAAATTACAGTTTCAGTTGGTCAGAATTCAGTTCTGAAATATACAGTGTGGCTTAACAGTATGGATACACTATACTATTTTCACCTTTCTAGGAAATAGAAGTGAAAGTTTTAGTCAAGGTTACAACTTTGTACAACTTGGATTGGTGGGGGGGGGGGGGGGCAGCTCCCCTTTAAATATAAGTGATACCTCATTTGAACGGTCTTGATACTACAAATAAGGAGAACAGTTGCAACTATAGCTTTTCTATCTCAAACCAGTACAAAACAGCAGCTCATTTAAATTAATTGAGGCAAAATATGAGCATCCACAATCAGAATGTAAATACCTTCAATAGAAAACCAATTTCCTTACAAACTTAAACCTGTTTTACAGTTATAACCTGCTCGAGGGCAGGCCTCCTTTATGTCAACAATTTTGCCCTTAATGCGTCTTTACATTTAAAAATTTTGAGCCGACTACCAAAAATACCATTTTGGAGAAATGGAAAAATTTACAGTGACTAAAAATACCACTCCCATTTCCTGGAAAGGCGGCCCGAGTTCAATCCCTACGTCTTTATCCATTAAAAACTAAACTGTGTGTATCCATACTTTTTAATCACACTGAATCTAACGAGCGAAAATTGTAAACTAATTCGACTATCACTAAAACGTTTTGTAATTACAATGGTATTTAAATTACCAGATTACCAACGAAAAATTAAAAACTGCTGTTTTAATAGTCCAGATTTTTGAATTAATTGGAGGAGGCCTGAATGCACGTTTTTAAGACAGACATTGCCAAGTCACCTAATGGTAATTACATTTGAGAATTTGTCAGTAAGAATTGGTTTTCTATGATGGATCCCTAAGTCTCACTCCCGACCGGTCCATTTTCAGCACTCAGAAGTTGTTCCTAATATGGACCATCTAAACTCCAAACCGTAGTTTTGTGTTACAGAGATCACACTCAACAATGTTACTATAGTTCAGAGTGTTACCCACATATCGCCTATAGGTATTTCCTAGAACTCTGATTCGCTATATCCACGGTGTGCTACAGTAACACCACACTAACGATTACAAATATCTTCAATCGCCAAAAGAATTCAATACAAATTCCTTTCCTCTGGATATTGTGGTTGAGACTGGAGTTCCAACGAATCAAATTTGTATTCATGTAATCGATTCGCATCAGAAGACTTTTAGTGTAATACAAAATTATGCCATAACTTTAGTCAAAGTCCATAAACAATTTTTGTTCCCATGTTGTCAGGAAGTCTTTGGGAGTAAAAGCTTTATCATATTGTTTTCAAGTCTTTTATAGAAAATGTTGTATAAGAAATCTACTCTTTCCGAAATAAAAACTGTAAAGAGACTTTGCAATGAGTTATTAATAATTAATACTTATGTATTATTGCCTTGAGAGGTCAGCAGATGTTGTCATTTGGCGATTTAAGTCAGATTAACTCAAATGTGTTAATATTTTATCCTACATTCCGGACTTAATAATAACAAGTGTACACTTTAAACATTCAAATTTCACAAAGTTATTTAAAAAGTTGTTTAATCAAATAAAAACTAAACATTGTGTAAGATTTGTGAAAGGAAGTAGTTCGAAGTACAGCCCCGCACAGGTTATAACAGAGTGAAATAGCTCTTACTTTAACAAGTACTTCAATTACGTACATGATTAGTATACCGAATACATATTCAATCATCAGTTATATTTTTGAATAAGTTAAATACTCGTATTTATTTATAATAAAGTACAACAAAGATTGATAAAACTGTTCTTGATATGTTTTTGAAATTGTTTAGTTTAAATAATCAAATAACTTTTTAAATATGCGTAGCAGCTTACAGTAGTTTAAAGAACATTATATAAAGCATAATTAGGTAGTTAAAAGGAACGCAATTAAAATATACAAAACAGACGATTTAGGTTAAGTAAATCCATTAAACCAAGACTTCCATCAGCACTATAGAAAGACAGACTATAAAATAAGTTGTCGGCTACTTGACTCCTTCACTGTCCCATCCATCATTCTTCTTGAGACTTGAGCGTGCTATTGTCGAGTAAAAACACTATAAGATAAGTTGTCGGCTACTTGACTCCTTCACTGTCCCATCCATCGTTCTTCTTGAGAATTGAGCGTGCTATTGTCGAGTAAAAACACTATAAGATAAGTTGTCGGCTACTTTACTCCTTCACTGTCCCATCCATCATTCTTCTTGAGACTTGAGCGTGCTATTGTCGATTAAAAACACTATAAAATACGTTGTCGGCTACTTGACTCCTTCACTGTCCCATCCATCGTTCTTCTTGAGACTTGAGCTTGCTATTGTCGAGAAAAAAACTATAAAATAACTTGACGGCCACTTGACATCTTCACCACTTATCGTAGTATTTGAGACTTGATATCGCACCTGACGTATACATAGACTACAATGTAAGTTTTCTGCCATCTGACATATTCACCGACTTATCGTAGTATTTGAGACTTGATATCGCACCTGTCGTATACATAGACTACAATGTAAGTTTTCTGCCATCTGACATCTTCACCACTTATCGTAGTATTTGAGACTTGATATCGCACCTGTCGTATACATAGACTACAATGTAAGGTTTCTGCCATCTGACATATTCACCGACTTATCGTAGTATTTGAGACTTGATATCGCACCTAACGTATACATAGACTACAATGTAAGTTTTCTGCCATCTGACATATTCACCGACTTATCGTAGTATTTGAGACTTGATATCGCACCTGACGTATACATAGACTACAATGTAAGTTTTCTGCCATCTGACATATTCACCGACTTATCGTAGTATTTGAGACTTGATATCGCACCTGACGTATACATAGACTACAATGTAAGTTTTCTGCCATCTGACATATTCACCGACTTATCGTAGTATTTGAGACTTGATATCGCACCTGACGTATACATAGACTACAATATAAGTTTTCTGCCATCTGACATCTTCACCACTTATCGTAGTATTTGAGCCTTGATATCGCACCTGACGTATACATAGACTACAATGTAAGTTTTCTGCCATCTGACATATTCACCGACTTATCGTAGTATTTGAGACTTGATATCGCACCTGTCGTATACATAGACTAGAATGTAAGTTTTCTGCCATCTGACATATTCACCGACTTATCGTAGTATTTGAGACTTGATATCGCACCTGTCGTATACATAGACTACAATGTAAGTTTTCTGCCATCTGACATATTCACCGACTTATCGTAGTATTTGAGACTTGATATCGCACCTGACGTATACATAGACTACAATGTAAGTTTTCTGCCATCTGACATATTCACCGACTTATCGTTCTCTATTTGATACATTTTTAAAGGAATACTTCTTAAGGCGTATTAAACATGTTAAGCCTACTACTACAAACACAAATTTATGTACGCAGCTTGTTCCCTAGCTTTGTAAATTACACTATTAGTTTAAATTTTCACATAAGGGAATGAAATGTGTTGAATGTATCTGTCTCAGTTCCTAATTACACTCTTCTATGGTAACCCTGTGAGGAGCTTACCTGTTTATTGTCTGCATCCAAAACATTTCTGTAGTTTAAATTGCTTTTGGACCCATTTAAAATGTATACAATTAAAACATTTGTAAATCGAGTTTTAAATTTGATTCTGTAAAATATAAACATTCTTCATTTACCAATCCGTAAAATACATTCCTAGTTTGTTTTATATTTACACCAAGAAAATATATACTCGTGTGTAACATTAATGTTCCAATAGTCGCTGCGGAGTGGTTTGTTGCTGTTTTTCAGCCTCTTTGTTCTAATGAATGGCATTTTCTTTAATTTAACCTAGACTATTTGACCTCCTTTTATATTTTAACTATCATTTACCCGCTCTTCCAGACAAAACTTCGTAGATTTTGCACCTGCACGAGCACTTCTGGTTCGAGTGAACTATATTTCCCACGCAGATGTAATACACTCCGATATCAGTATTTTTTGTTCCATTGTCAATTTTGCCTCTTTTCAAGAAAATATATATACATACACAGATTTAAGAACCTTACTTTAAATATAAGAACAGTCTTTAAATGTAAAGTAAAGATTAGAGTACATTGTCTCTTATATCTACATTGCTAGCAGTTACCCACTCATTTTCACGTAATTTGGTAGGCATCGCACGTGTATGACTACTGCTGGTTCCAGTGAATTATATCTTCGACGCCAATTATTTATTGTTGATACGATCAAGAAAATACATCAAAGGGTTTATATTTATGGCCATTCTAATATACTTGAAATCTGTCAATAGAATTTGAAGTCATGTTTGTCTGAAGTAATCCAAAAATTTCGGTGACGAAGAAGTTCAGTCTGGGAATCTCTGATATTTAAATGATTTAATAGTTAATTCTGAGCTTCATCGGGTCTATTCAGAGAAATATTACTTCAAACTCTCGGAGTCAAGTCTGTAGCAGTGCCAGATTTCAGGTACTGAACTTAAAGGAAGATGAACTGGAAACAAACTGAACATTCACATTAAATTGATGTGTTAATATTATGGGATTAGGAGGCAGAGCTGTGGAGCAACTCTCTTTCGAGAAACATTGTATAGTTACCGGATGAAAATTGGATCCCAATTGTTAAATACGTGAATGGATTTAGAAAATGGAGATGGAACAGATGGTATAGTACGAGTACAGCAGGCATCAGGGCATGATCCGCTATAATGTCGAGTAGGTCTGGTAAATGAGCCCTGACCAGCTAATTACCCTGACTACGTGTGTCTGGCAACACACCAGTCTCGTCAAATGCCAAATAAGCCAGAAAATGCATCATCTCCATAACACTCGTTAATTAGGGTACCCTTTTTGAGTAACCAGCTAACAACACAGTTAATATAGAGTCTCATAATACGTCATTACAAATAAAGAGTGTTACTTTGGCTTGTTACATAACTTACTCCACTGTAAATAGAAAGCTCACCAATTGAAGTATGAGAAGAGTAAGTGTTCTAATGACAAGGAGAGCTTGTCGAATAATTGCCAATCAGCCAGTCTGTAGTACCTGTGCAGTACCTATGCTATAATAGTATACAATGTTTTGTATACCCTAAAACACAAAGACAGATAATCCGGAATGCATTTATCCAAATTTCCGGTTTATCTAAAGTATAAATTTGAATTTTTCTTAATACAGCCGTTATTGATTTAAATCCGTTTTAAAACTGAAAGTTAACCAAATAAATAATTATTTTTTGAATGGATGTAAAAAGCATAAAATTTATATTGCAATTAAGTCTTAAATTACTGCTGCCAGAAATCTTTTATTTTCTAAACGTTCCTAGACTTCCCGGTATGTATGCTATTCTACACGTATATGTATATACGTTGCTGATCCTTGGTTTACTTATATCTAAACCAACCGGAATAAAGTTTAATTGAGGTCTCTCTTATCCAAAATTTCAACTATCCGAATTAGACTTGGTTCCATCTACTACGTATAATAGTGTCGCTAAAGTACGATCATCAGATTTCACATGATCAATACTGTTTAATATTTTTAATTCCATATTAACTATCAGGCTACTGAGATTGATCATCTTATCGAACCCTTCACTTCCCAATACGTGGTATTTGAACAAAATCTTTCAGCACTTATTTATAAATTATTTATTCATTGCAGAATTTATTAGTTCTTACTAAACATTAAATATTGTTTTGAATACATACTTAATACGCAGTATCTGCACTCATAGTATTCTAATTTTTTACAGTAAATTAACTCGTAACAGTGTAGCGCAGTCAAATGGACGCAGATGTACGCGCAGTATTTACTCAGAGTACTCATTATTTCTGACTTTCCATTCTTTTGTCAGTATCATTTTTACTACAGTCTTGTATTTCCGAAATAAGAAATACAATTAAATTCCACCCTTAGCGGCTACAGAGCGAACAAGCGTGATGTGACGTTACGTGACGCAAAACAAAAGTTTTGTCCAAAACAATAATAAATAATAATAATAATACATTCTTTATTGCATTTGTTCCAATTTTACAATTGTGCTGCAAGCGTCATATTCTTCCTAGCCATTCATACACATTGAATCTCACTCAAACATATATACATCTCTCAACAATCATGCAAACAATCACACTCTCAACACCAGAATATCGGGTAGGGGGGTTACTAATATTGTCCCAGCGGTATTGAAAAAAACTCCTCAATCGTGTAAAAGGCACTATACACCAAAAGATGCTTTAAACGAGTCTTGAAAAGATTCAGGTTTTGATTTTTGATGCATTCAGGAAGGCAATTGATTACTTTGACACCAACTTGAGATGGCAGCCGTTCAAAGGCTGTACTTCTGTGTTGTTGAATTTGTAGTTGTCCCTACCTCTAGTATCATATGAGTGAACATCCCTGCCTTGAGTCAAAGTGCACCTTGACCTGCAGTACAGAGCGACCTCCAAGATATAGAGGGAGGGTAAAGTCAATAATCTAAGCTCCCTAAATGCTTCTCTACACGACTCTCTTGTTTTCAATTTCAAGATGGTTCTGACAGCTCTTTTCTGAAGTCTAAATACCCTTTCCAGCTTGTATTTAGAGCAGCTACCCCAAAGTCTGATTCGGTACTCCAAGTGAGTATGGACCAACTCATAATAGGCTGTTCTTAAGAGTTCAAGGGAGCAGAATTGTGCTAGGTTACGCAAAGCATAAATGCCTGAGTTAACTCTAGAGCAAACGCTGTCAATGTGACCGTTCCAAGTCAACTCCTTGTCAAGATGTATTCCAAGGAACTTTGTAGAAGATGTTTCTTCAACGAGTTCATCATCCACCATCACAGTGATTTTGTTTTGTTCATTGCGCTGCTGAAAACAAAATTTGATGAAATTTGACTTTGAATTGTTTGCTTGCAAGTTCATTTCATTGAAATTTTGAATGCAAAGATTTAGATCAAGAAATGATTTGAGTTCTAATTCAGCAGCTGATTTTGCCTTTACACAAATAGTCGTGTCATCAGCGTACTGAATCACTTTACCATGCTAGATAGATGATTTCAGTCCGTTGACATAGAGATTAAAAAGAACTGGGCCAAGAATTGATCCCTGGAGAACACCTTGGGTTACTTGTGTTTTGCCTGACAGGACATTCTCGATCTGTACACACTGGACCCTGTCACTGAGATAAGACATGACCCATTTGTGCGGCAAACCTCGAATGCCGCATTCCTCTAACTGGTGCAGCAGTGTCGCATGGTGCACGCAGTCAAAGGCTTTGGAGAGGTCAAGAAATATGCTGAGCACATGTTCTCTTCTCTCCAACCTATCGACAACGAGTTCAATAGGGTTTGTGACTGCATCGACTGTTGATCTGTTTTTTTTTTTTCCGAATCCATATTGTTCTGGATCGAGAATTTCAAATCTTGAAAGGAAGGTTTCCAGTCGTGCCAAAAATATTTTTTCAAAGACTTTACTGATGGCAGGCAAAACAGAAATTGGGCGATAATTGCTAGTCACGCAAGGATCGTCCTTTTTGAAAATCGGAGTGATTTTCGCAATTTTTAATTGGTCTGGAAAGGAGCCTGTTTCAAATGAAAAATTGATCAGTTTGGTCAATGGTGCCAACAATTGCTTGGAGCATTGTTTAACTAACCATGACGATACCCCATGGATATCACAGGACTTTTTCGCCTTGAGACTCCGCAAGACGCGAGCCACCTCCCCCCCACTCACAGGGGCCAAAGCCATGGACGTCATCGGCTGCCGGGAAACTCTTACGCGGGGGAGAGGTCCCTCGGTGCCTCCGCCCATCACAGTCATCGAACCGTAATAATGACTGAATAATCAAGCAACAAACATACATCCATAGCCCGCCACAAGAAGTACTCCCATAACAAATATTCTTATATCCTTAACAGAGAAGTATACGCTTTGAGATGCTATTTAATAGACTTTCAGAAATATATTCATTACATTGCCACAAAGTTTATAATTTATTATCTGATAATGTTGAAAAAACGTATTATTAGGTTTATTAAAGTAGAATGGTTTATAACTTACTCTGGTCAGAATATCTTGCTCTAAAATCAAAACATGAACCAATCTAATAATAGTATTTACATTTTGTTAAAATAGATTGTATCAATATTAGATTGTTTAAGTTCGTGTTCTATTACACACACATCAATATGAGTTTTCATCTCCAAAATTCCTGTTAAGAAGACTTGTTTTAATAATTTTATTTTGTTTTTTATAAATTAAAGGATAAAAACGTTATGAAGAAAACCATTTCAAAAATCCTTCTCTCGACAAAGGTAACAATGTTACTGTCCAACAAATGGAGGGTTGCCAACTATTCAACGTACTTATTTTCCTTTTTGTTGCTTTTTCGTTTATTTTTGTAATTATAGACGTATTATTATAAATATTTTATTGATGATCCGTAGTTTTTATTGTATTATACGTGAAAATAAACAATACACAAAATGTGCATTAATATATTTCAATTAAAATTGAGTGAGTGGTTAAAAACCACAAAATTAGGGCATCGAAGACTCACACTGTACAAATATTTGTCTTTGGGTGGGGCAGAGGTTTATTTAATGAACACCCGCCATGTACAGCACGAGGCTATAACGTGTGATAACAACCCCATCTAGTGTCGGCCTGGGGCGGGCAGATACTGCTTTATCGACACTTGTCATACAGGATTACCGGAGTAGTGTTGTTGTGTTCATAACCGTGTAACATTGAATATACTCAATGTCACTGCAAAATATTGACTATCACGTTCTTGTTTTCCATAGAACATCAGTTCACAATATAAGTCAATTATTACTATTGAATTAGCAATGCAAATCGAATAAATAATACCTAGTAACCTAATTTTCATCTCTTTTGCTATATTACTTCACAATTTCAATCATAAGAACTTCTAAAATCAATAAAGCCATACGTTCAAAAGTATGAACGGAATAAATTATAAATGGTTTTTTACCACACTCACGTTTCTTATATATTATGAGAGTTACATTTTTTGGTGTATTTAGTAGGTTTTTAGTAGTTGGAGTGCTACTCTTTAGATGATGGTAAATTTATCAACTAGTAATTTAGGTCATGACTAATAAACTCAAATTAATTTAAACAAGATTTGCTGGCTTATTTGCCAGATGTGGGGCTGAAAGATTTTAATTTATTTATATTTGATATATGCCTGTACGCCCGATATCTAAAAAAAAACTGACCAATTTATTTGAAATTGAGCACGAAACTTTATTTAAAAATAGCGCACTGAGTTTGATGGTGCTGGAGCACACTTCATGAGATTAAAAGAGGGTTAACAAACATTGTTGCATCGATCTTCTAGGTAACCATTATGAAATTGAGAAAATTTTTGAATAAATAAATTAGTAAACCAGTTAAGTACATTGATGAGGTTTTTACGTATTGCATATTAATACGAGTGGATTATTCATGAAGTAAAGTGAAAGATTATTAGAGTGAAAGTCATTGTTAAAACTTAGTGACAGGAAGTGGCTCACGATCTTGTTTAAGATATCTCGATATAGATCATCTCCACTAAATTTTGCATGAAAGTTGTTTTCAAAAAAGAATGAGTCCTACTACCAATGGCATGTAACATATATTTTTCGTATGGCGCCCTAGCTGACAGAAAGACTCACGAAAACGAAACTAACTATAGGCTTTAAATCTCAAGTACGAACTTAGCTAAGCCTGTTACGTGACACGTGGTGTACCGTACTCCTACTATGTCAGAGGTACATGGTTTAGGATCAACTACGCCTGCTGTTTGTAGGAGGATTATTCATGCAGGATGTTGTATTGACAGGCAGTGTATCAGGCTCTGGGTGACATCCTACATGTTACAGTGGCTCTTGGTGTTAGTGTATCTTGTGTATAGGCCGACGGCTTGTTACGGATACCTATAAGTGACACAGATCCTACATCGCCTCGTACATGGTGGTTGATAAAACAAAATAAAATAAAATATCTGTTACAATTATTAGTTATCTTATGCCTCCTACCAAATTAAAAGCCAATCTTTTGCTACTCATGAATAAATAAATGGCAATGAATATTTGGAAAAAGGAAGAACGCCCAAGTGTACTTTCGGATCAAAAAGTTTGCTTACCTAAGTTTTAAAGATAACGACAAACTAAACAGTCGAAACATGAAAACTTTTATTAAGCTAAGACTTATCTTAGATTGCTTATGCGTTTATACATGTAAATTAAACCATCTACAAATATTTAATTAAATATATAAAAAAATATATACAATTGTATAATTAAAAACTTTTATACTAAACAATTAGTACACATGTAACTAACTACCTTTTATAAAAGTTCAATCTTAATCAGATCATAAGTTTCAAAGTTATGAGTGTTAAAATTAATCTGACAGTAGGTTTCTTTTTAGGGAGGTGTCAAACGAATAAGATTGTTCTAATTCAATGCTTTTTCAGTGGTGAAATCCTGATTCTTTGACTTATTACAATTTAACATTTTCGATGCATAGTTCATTTATGGTCATGGCCACACAAAATTTGTAATGATCCAAGACAAAAATATTACCCCAAAATAGTAAGTTATAAAAGCTGAGAAATAAACAATCTATTAAATCTCATGTCATTATAAAATATTTCTCATTAAAATGTTATAAATATACTTAAGTACTACTTAAGTAAATAAAAAGTATAGTGGACATCATGTACATTCCAACATTAATTTTAAAGTTCATTTTCATCGGGCGATATAGTATAAAGTACGTATAAACTGTTGGAGTTATTTATGTGAAAAGCTTTCCACTTTCTCTGATCGGAATATTCATGACTGCGATAAATTTGAACGAAATGAGGTTCGACCTATGATTGCATTAAAACTAAATTTAAAGTTTCAGCTCTCTTAGCTAGCTGCAAGTGTTTGTAAACAAATATAATTATCTTCAAACTTAATAATTAATGATAATTATGAATGGATACAGTGTTATCAGTAGAGAGAACTACAGGAATTTTAATCTTTTAAAAACAAAATTGAAATCCAGTATTCAATTACAATTCCATCTATTAAAAGTTATCATTAAGCGATGCTTTACATCTTATGAGACTCTATCATATTATAATGGTAAGAATAGACTTCACGTAATAAAGGAAAGGAAGTCCTACACTCATTATTAAAATTTTACAAAACATTTCGTGTTTCTTTTAAAAGTATATGGCGTAAAATTGTAATATAAAAAGGAATATTGATATCAAACTTTATTATAAATATTAATATTGTCTTGGACTTGAAACGGAAATTGCTGTAATAGTTTGGAGATGAAACTATAACATTTTTATCAACTCTAAACGTATCCAGACGTTGCAAGTTTCTAAAACTCTAGAACACAGGGCACCAAAACATAACTGTGACACTGTTTTGTTTAGTAACTGTGTTTCTTTGTTAGTAGTTTAACGGTTGCTTTTGTTGTCTTGTCGTTTACTATTTCCATAGTAGTTTCTTGAGAAATTATGAAAAATGTGTGTAAAATTCATGAAATTCTTAGAACTGACATGGGGTTAATACTGATTAGCCATATTTGGATGGAAAATTCGAGAAACATTGTTTGCGGTTTCCTTTCCACCTCCGATGGTGATTATAATCTGACTAGAATGTGCCGCGATCGAAATAGAATACCAAGGTAAAAATTCTTATAATACACAAAAATTTCCATAACATGACGCCACGTTATAATTCAACTTCAAACAATTATTTTCAAAAACATTAACAGCTTCGCAGCATTTATGGTAAGAAAAATAACTTTTGTTTTCCACTTAAGCGTATCAATCGCTTGAAGGAGATATACGATGGGTTGTTGGAAGTTGTAGTAGTTACAATTATATATTGGGAAATAATAATGTTATATTTTAAATAAAATAAAACTAATCATAATGTTAATTGAGAAAATGTCTTGTTGTTTAATCCTTATTTAGTTTCTGTAGACACTTCTGGCCCATTATTTCCCACCTGCGAAATAAGATCCACTACAACCAATTAGTCTTAGTCTAGTGTAGAAGTAAAAAGGCATTATAAAATTATTTAATTGTCAAACAGAGGCGTAAAGATTCCTTATATCGGAGAAATTAAAACCTAGATTCGTCCAAACCTACAGTTTAATACGTATGATTGTAATTACACATGTTGTGAAAAAGGTGATGTGGTTCAAGATGGAGATATAATTTTAGGTGAAGTGAAGAAGAATAGCGTAAGAGATTATTGAATTTTTAGCTTAATAAGCTGTACATTATAATGGAAATGTTTTTGATAGGTTCTTAGTTCAGGTTCAACTACTGATAATTAAAATGTTTACATGTAGCCATGCTGAAAATTATAAACATATATGAGGGTGTGACATACAAATATAATAGAGTTATAAAATTCAGTATGAGTCCAGGTTAAGATATATCTCTTGTGTGTGGTCACAACTTAAAATAGTACTTGATATATTATTATTGCATTTAAAGTACGAAACGTCTGCCTTTATGCAACTTTAATTTTGTGGGATTGTTTTCTGAAAGGCAAAAAAGAAACATTTCAATATAAAAATGTAATTTCTTTTCTGGTTTGAAGCGGTTCGTTTATTAGCCCTAAGCCACTTCTTCCCCAATATTAGGCTTACCGGGTTAGTTTAGTATTACAACAACCTTGCATACGACAAGTTTAAAATTTACCTTAACTACATAGAGGTAGCAGTACCTTTTATTAAATTACAGTATGTAAGGATCTAACTCAAAGTACCTTATTGTGTAAGCAGTGTCTGATCATATATAGGGATAGATACTGGAATAGAATAGAATATTAACACTCGGCAGCTATACACCATGTACAGTTATAAAACAGCGCAATCATGTAAGTGCAGTACTCGGTGTGACAGGAAAAACTACATTTACATAAAAGTCTTCTTTTCATTTCAGCAGGTTCTCGTTTTGAAAGTCCTTCAAACTGATTTACATGAGTACTTAAAACATTTGGCCTCGTTTTGCAGATAAAATTATTCACGGAACTATTATTTTGCATCATTTCATAAAGTTCATAGTTCTTATTTAACCGAGATTAGACAGTCGAAATTAGGTGTAGCAAATATATTGTTGTTTGTAAGTGAAAATTATCATGATCACTAGAAAGTCCGGTACAGGTGTGTTCGATGTTCCGCAGAGGTTCGAGTCATATCTAGATACGTAATTCCAATGTCAATTAAAAGAACGCGTAACTTGTGCCTTTCTTCCAGTTTCTGGTCTTACCATACCTAACTCCCACCTCTTCCATATCTTCCCATGTATTTATTTATAGTTGCTAGAAACTTATTATTTTTCATACCAAAGATTATTTTTCAACCTCAGTCATAATTATTAGAGACTGGTTAAGAGTACTTTCGGGATTATGTTTATGATGATGCAAACTCTATGAATATTTGAGAAAACCAAGGTGGCGCTGTAAGCTTTGAAAAGCTAAACATGAAACACCTAACCTGCTAAAGCCGTAAGGTATCATCAAGGTACAGGCAAGAAATTGACCGCATATTAGTCCATTAAATTATTCAGCTTCTTGAGGAGCTATTAGTAGTATACTGCGTAGTATAACTAGAGTATGCAATAGAATTTTGTTGTCTTTCTACGTGATTCATCACAGTAAAATTCCACAAAGGAAACGACATGAAACTTCTTAAATGAAAGAAAAAGTTTCAATAATAAAACATTCTACAAACTCCTGGAACTTCCTTAAGGAGATTCTATCCTGCCACAAATAGTGAGAAGCCATACAATGGCAGCTGACGTTTCCTGTTTATTATCAGTTTCCGGGAAGGATTAGGAACGTAACTACACGTAAATCCTGGGATTATCCCTTACTGGCGGATCCCAGAGAAACATTAGGAACAATGAATTACAAAATACCATTACTAATAATCTATGAAGTAACATGTATTCTTCACACAGTTTCGATATTGTAGACACCCAGACTACCAAATATAGTGTTATCTAGGGAAGAGGTATTCTCACTGTCTCATCAACTTTGAGGAGATTTTAGCAAGGGTTTAAATTATAAAGTATCCATAAGTGGTCTAAAATCTATTAACATTTAAAAATACAATTTGTGTAAAAGTATTTAAAATTTTAAGTATTTAATTCTGTTCAGAACTTTATAGTATAATTCGTAGAAGTACTCTAAACACTAAATGGAAACTCTTGTAACCCTTGGGAAATGTTTATTTTATACATAACATATATAGATAAAAAGAAATGTTGCTGTCGTAAAAAGTATTGTGGAAGGAAAATACCCATAACAAAGCTGCGTAACCTTAGAGCACGTAAACTATAGTGCCCTTCAAAACACGTTCCCCAGTGAGACCAGGGCAGGCTTTGTTATGCAACTGACCGCAGCTTTGTTGCTGTCACAAACTTCAAGAATAATACATACGAAACTGGGCTCTTTGTAATACGTCAATTTTGATATATAGAAACCACGGTTTTACGTTTCTATCATTATAGATGTATTGGTTTTATATTTATGTAACGAGAATTTTAGAGACAGAGTTTCATTTTGTAATGGATGTTTATGAACACATCCTGAAAAAATTTGACAGAATTCGGATTTTTTTATTTACGTCAATTGCCTACAGAACAGAATAGTAAAATAATATACTCAACTCAGATATATCTTGCTTAGAATTATATTAGAGTTGTATATAAAGTATATAACGGTCTCATAAAAAATCCAAAGGAGGAGAAATGATATACGAATAAATAAATAAACAATAAAACGAAAAATTCAAAATAAACTTTACAATTAAGACAAGTGTCGGTAGCCCGCTGACAAGTGTTCAGTGAGATGTTTTCTATTACAAAGAATTTTAATCTCTTATAACATACTATACGAATGAAAGTATAAAAACAGAATCACAAAAACCACTTCATTTTCAAATGATAAGGAAGCATATAGTTGTAGACAGCAAATATATGTCGTTTTTCCGATAGCAATAAATCGAAATTAAGAGTAGATTATGTTTGCTGCAACAAGTGTAACGGCTCGCTATAATTACCCTCATGACTAATTTGGCACTTATTTACCACTTATAGTGTCTCACTGAAAGTAATAACTTTGTAATATATCGTGCTCTCTGCCTTACCCCAACTAACGTCATGCCATTGTAATAAATTCAAATTACGATAGGTTATGTTTGCTGCAACGAGTTTAATGATCTGCTGTGATTTCCCTCATGACTAATTTGGCACTTAGTTGACAATTATAATGTCTCACAATGCCTAAATGGGAGTAATAAAGTTTTAGTATCTTGTGGAATGTTTTCTTGTGATTGAAGTGCTATCAGGTTTCCAAGTCAACCAAGACATTTAAAAGTCAAAAGGAAAGAAAAGTGAATAATAGTACCAGAAAAACCACCTCATAATGTCTGGAAAGTACTCTATACTGGATTTATCATTACTAAGTATCACTATAAGTATAAAATGTTAGTATGTTTTGAATACTTAAGACGACATGATTTGAGTTATTAACAGATAAAATGAAGCAAAAAAGTGGCAAAATACCATACATCATAACAAGGAGGTATTATTAGACCGCTCTGGAACAACTATTAGGACATTAATTATTTGTTTATGGCCTCACTCTGTAAAGGAATGGCTCAGGTTTGTAAGTATCGTCTCTACTAGTGTTTTATACATCTCTGTATTTTGTTAGACAATGTGGTAAGCAGGACTTCTTAAATGTAATACATCAAGCTCGTTAAATTGTAAAGAAAACAAAATTGGATAAAACTTCTAAACTAAAGGTTTTAAAGTATTATTAAAAATGTAATCCAAACAAATTACCAGTCTAGAATAAAATGTGTCAAGTAGTGAACAACTTATTCCGGTGTTATTTTTTTATTCGGCTATAGTAGTTAAAGTCTCCGAGGGAACGAAAAAGGGTGAATGTGTCAATTGTCAACAGCTTATTCTGTAGTCTTTGTTTGTACTTGGCTCTTCACTGAGTGCTGAATTGAATCTTGGCTTAATGGATTGACTTAACCTAAATCTTCCGTTTGTCTACTCTTACTGAGTTTTATTAAAATAAATAATAAAATCCAATATAAATCTATTACTTAGTAGGTAGAAAGAAAGACCAGCTATATACTTTTAAATCCAGAAATTATGTACTGTCTTTTTCCAGGAGACGAAGCAACCTCAATATAATTTTTTTTTACTGTGTTTAAATTAGAGTTTTAATAAATTATAAAATATAATTTTAATGATTATTGCCTGTATGTGTATGATATACTAAATTTAAATTCCGTAATAGAAGTAATTATTAATTAAAAGAAAAATAATATTAATCCTTCCTAATTACTTAACAGCTTTAGTCAATTTAACAATTTTCATTCTTTTAAGTAAATTGAAAATCTCACAGCTGAGTTTATAAGAGTACTTAATGTAAGTACTTGTTAATGTGAGAGCTATTTCACTCTGGTGTAAGAACCTTTTCAGCGTTGCACTTATCTGCTTACCTCTGTAAGTCTTGAATTTTAATTTGTATTACCGTAACATGAAGGTATTATTTTTGAATAGTTATACGCTTTTTAGTCCTAAAAAACAAATTATACAGTTTTGCATATTTTTCAATTAAACTAAAATGCCATTGTGAATACCTTATTTTAATATAATGAAATGTTTATTGCAACATAATTTTCAGGATAATTTATTCACAGATTTAATTTACAAACAGGACACCTCAGTTCAGTGCTCAATATTGTAATGAAAACTCAAGGTAAATTGCTGAAATACATAAAAAACTTCTAAAAACGATTTAATCTTAACATATCCCTCGATTATTATCATCTCATGATTATATTCGTTTATCAATTTAAAATTAAATGATTTTGAATGCAATATATTCCATTTTAAAAAGTTGGTTTCCGGAATACTCGTATTTTGTAATGATTTCAAATTCATCAAAAAAGAATAAAAAACAACGTAAACGCAAGACATACCCGCACTGAATTGTCTATGCTGCGAATTCCATGTCATAGAACAGTAATATATAATGAATCCTTCATTTTTATTGAATTCAGAGATTCGAAATCCCTTCCAGATAGCTTTAAAGATCTGGAAGGGAATTCAGTTTTGATAAAAACTCTTCTTAGATCGGATGACCAATCTTCTACCAATCAAAATAGAAAATTGAATATATACTACTCGTAATTATTGATTTTTAGATTTCTTTTGACTACTGAATCTTAATTTATTTTAGAATGAATACAGATAAAACTATTATTCGCCTATTGAAATCGACACTCATCTACTATTTCCCACTGGTAGTAAGTAGAGTCGAACATATCTTTACGTTTCTTTTGGCAACGATAATTTTGGTTCTATTGCAAAATTTAATATTAAAATGTTAAGTTACACTATGTCATATTTTCCAACGTTAATGCAAACATTCATACAACGTAGAAGACGTATAAATATCTGGTGCCTGGTTCTGATACTAATCAGGTGCCTGCCCCCCAGGTATTCAATTGGTAGCTGGTCCTGATAGCCACCTGGTGGCTGGTCCTGATACTCATCCGCTGGCTGATCCTGATACTCACCTGGTGGCTGCTCCTGATATTCACTTAGTGGCTGGCCTAGATATTCACCTGATGGCTGGCCCAGATACACACCTGATGGCTGGTCCTGATACTCATATGGTGGCTGGCCCTGATACACACCTGATGACTGGTCCTGATACTCATAGTGTGGCTGGTCAAAAATATACTCCAGCGAGACAATGATAGTTTAATTACTTCTCTTCGTAAATTATTTACTTCATGATTCAGTTTTCAAAACCACTCGCTCATTAAATGATCGTTTCCAGTATTTTTGGTTGTAAAAAATCGGAATGAATTTTCTATCATGATTTCACTTGTAGTACAGAACCTCGTATACTAGGCTAACCAAGCGAGGCTAATACCGGGCTAACAAGCGGCTTAACACTAATCGCCAATGAGCCGCAGAAATGAATAACGAGAGGTCGCTGCTGTCTGAATTGTGTTTGGAATTCGGGGAAATATTGTTGGATTGTTAAATCAATATGATGCTTTTTTTACCTGAGCGTAACACAAAAAAATATAATTTCTTTCATATTCTAAATCACTAACTACTGAGCCAATGAATTGGAAAGACTTTGCCCCAACTGTAAGCAAAGAAAATCCACACGTTTTTCTTCCTAATCGTATGTTAGTAATTTTACTTATATTAGGAAAAGAAATTTAAGATATAAAACCCTTTTAATTTCCATATCGAATGTTTCTATATTAAATACAATTTAACTTGTAATAATCCTTTCATATATACATCCTTTCGTGTTCTGCTTGATGAAAAGATAAAGAAAATACTTTTGTTATATAATATAAATCCACTTTTATATTAACGTACCAACGGACATACAAATATTATTCTCTTTTTAAATTTTTATCTCAGTTCAAATAACAAAAATACAGTCGCTAGAATTATGCAATTAAAAAACTGTTTTGACATTCTTTCTCCAAATGTTATTTTTTAAACTACTATTGGCGTAGAAATAACTATTCAAAAATTATTTTCATATTTATTTGTCTGTCTCACTTAAGGTGTAATACATACAAATCGTACTTCCCTGACCAACGTATAGGATATTGTGCGTAGATTAAAGAAGGTTTACCTAAATAATTATTAGATATAAATCCTAGAAGAAATCTGTATGTACAGATTTTAGCAGAAATGTTTTTACTGTTTAATATGTCATGATAGATCATTGTTTTATTATTTTTATTTGATTTATTAAAATAAAATTAATCAAACCCTTTTCTAAAATTATTAGAACCCACAACATTTCAATAGTATTTCTTACATTACAAAAAGTTTGAATGACTATTTACAAAACATGTGTCAGTAAGAGAAGAGACATTATTAAAAGTGTTGTGAGGAAAAAACATGAAAACGGCAGAGCACCTTAGCGTTACCTTAGCGCATTAAACCTATTTATAGGAAAATTCAGGTACAAAATAGGGAATTCCCCAGAGATTTTAGAGCCGGGGTTGTTGCTGTCGCACACTTCTGGAATAATACTTATAATAGGGACTCTTTGTGTTACACGAAGTTATTTATAACAAAAACTATGTATTTATTTAACAATGAAAGACTTTTAGGGGATTACACTAATTACAGGGTATCTTTAAATTAGTAGAGGAGGTCATCCTAGCTCTAAATTTTGTAGCATGTTATTTAAAAGAGAGCCGTAAAATCAATACGAAATTGAGAGAATGTACTAAAAGAAAGTAAACTATTTCAAAATACAAAACTTCTTTATGAATATTCAGGATGGTTTACTCTCTGAATTAAAAATATTCATTAATATTAGAGCATGCCCCTCTTAAATATAATTATTAACCAAGTTACAGAAATTAAAAATCTTCATCTTACTATACTAATACGATTAAACATACTTAACAGAAGTTTGACTCTCGTTTTAAACTTAAGAGTTCTTGCCATGCTGAAAGATTTCACAACCTTCTTCTCTCTATTCAAAAGTGGGTAATTTATTTCCCTGTGTACCACATTAAAAATTATACCTTATGGTTATTTAGCATTTAGAAAATGACTAATTGAACTAACTTTGTGTCTGAATTCTTCACTAAATTTCCAACAATGTATCAGAAAGGAGCTTGTCCCTACATAAATTTGCATTGCATAAGAGTTCCTTCCGGATGACTCACCAAAATATATTAATTAGGTCACAAGATGTGTTCGATTAGTGATATTTATGCGCTCTCAAGTTTCTTTTTCATAACTTCAAATTAGGAATGTTTATCACCCAATTCTTGATTTGAGATGGTCACAGTAAAGGTTAAACTTAATCATTAATGTTTGTACAATTGCTGATAGAAACATGAAATTTTATGTTTATATTCGAGATGAATTTAAAGATGAAACGTTATAGCGTGTTCGAAAATGTTGTGCTCCTTTCTCCAACCCCTAACAGTATTACAAATCCTTTCATAGGTAAAATACTGGATAAAACGTTTGTTATCTTGTTTAAAGGTTTTTCGAACATTAAAAAATACATCCTGGAAAAAACCACTCGATAGTACTTTGTATAAAATTTGTCATTGACAATGTAACGTTTGAAAACGTGATAGGAATTCGGACTTTTGCCATATTTATATGTTACAAAATGTAGAATAGAACGTTTCGAGAATTTAAATCCATCCCCTTCGTCAGTTGACAACACATGGATAGTAATTTCCCTTTTTTTAGTTTCTTAGTAGCAGAAAATTACCGCACGTTCTAGCTTTTACGTACTAATTGTCTACTCACCTAACTAAAAAGATGGATTTCAAAGCACAAAACTTTGTGTTATAGATTTTATAACATATAGCGATGGCTAATGTTCGAAATCCTATTGTCCTTTTCCTCCGCTTATTATAATATTACATAAAAAAGGCAAAATTTATATGATTGTATTCATACTGAAACGCAGCCTGACCTAAGATAGTAGGACGAAGAGAGATTTAACTTGTATCCGTCGCCGAAAGACAAAACAAATAGCAAATAATGAAAGCTTACACAATTACACTTAGACACATTGCTTGTTTGGCACATTTAGGGTACTGGGATAGAGCGAACAATTTGTAACACTATTGTACTCTACGCCATTGTCTTGTGACAGTTCTATGTGATGGATAACTGTGACACTGTCACTCAATGTGAGCGCTTCTAATTATTGTGCATTACTGTATATGTAACCCCTGAGTTGCTGTCCTAATCAAGAGTATTCCAATAAATAATATATCAAAATATTCATAGTATAATTATGTTTCAGAACAATTATTTTATTTTTGAATGCTGCTTAGTGGAAATCTAACAAATATTTAAAAGGTTATGGCTGATCAGGAATAAATATATGTTTATCTTTTGGCAGTAATCAGATTTTTTATTAATACTCAAAAAAGAAAAGATTACCCAGAGGATAAAAAATTCTAAAATGTGGATGCATTTAGATGCCAAGAGGTTGTAGAGGTTAGGAACTCCTGGAGACCAAAACCACGTAATTGCACTTCGTATTAAAAGGATTTTTGTATTGCTTCCGAAGTTAAAGCATATTCTGGGCGAGTAATATTTAGGAGATGGGCCGTCTGCTGTCGATATCAACGAGGAAAGATTTTTTGCATTAATCTCAAATATGTCTCCTAGGAAGAGGGAATACCAGATCAATAACAGCCTCTCCAGTGAAAGCAGGCACGCTCTAGGCTAGCAAATTTAACACTTAGGAAACTATCAATTCCAACAATCTCCCCGCATTAGATTATACCTATTGATCTGCACTTTTATTGCCGGGATAAAGGGTAGTAATATTAACTGTAACTTATTATTTGTATCATAATAATTATTATTCCACCGTTAGTCGTTAAGATTTCAATTGTAAATGAAGTTAATTCCTTTAATGTTTTGTGAAATAGTAACAATTGCTAGATAGTTATCAAACAATTAGTTTAAAGCAAACTCTAATTATTTGAATATAGTAATATACAATTAACGTAAAAATAAGTATAATGTCTTGTATGATGTCCAATTGGCAAACGTTTCCTGGCAATAGCATTTCAGTGAGTAAAACGATCGCTTGTTTGGCTTATGAACAAAACAACAATCTCAGAGAATAAACCTCAGTGAAAACAGGGTTGCCAATTTCCCGCGTGAGCGGGAGTGGAACCCCAGTTGTGGCAAATAAAAGCTGATATGTGACCTTCACTTATGAGAACAATTCGGTTTTCTTCAAAAAAGTTATTTTATACTCTGTCCTGAAATTACATTGCCAGTTTCATGTTTACTATTACTATTTTAGTTTAGTATAAGTGAGGCTAATAACACAGTAATAGCAGGGTACATTCACTTTGTTTGAACGCCGCAATGCGGTTTTCTATACTTGAGGAAATTTTGATGAAGAACAACTACACTTAATATGTACCAATGGAATACGTGTTAGAATAACGACTTGCTGTTTGGTACATTAGGTTCCAAATCCAATTAACGTTTTAGTACTTCATAGGATGTAATCTTAAACAAAACTTCTAAGGACAAACGATTATAAAAGCTACGAAAATAAGCTTGCGAGATATGACGATTATATTACAAATTATGCAATATCCTCGTGATTTCAGTAATTTTCAGGTAAGAAAAACGAGCATCAAGAAATCTGTTTGAGGAAAAATGTTAATACACATTCTACGGGAAGTCCCCAAACTAAACATGCAGTTTTTCCCGTTGCTGAATAAACAAAGTTTTGGTTGCTTCTTTACTGTAATTTTCAAAGTATCTTACAGTACCGTGCAAACAGCATATAAATACATTATTTTAATAAGTTAAATATTATTATTAAAGAATTATTGTTTTTAAAATAAAAACAGTAATACTTAGAAGTTATGAATAATTTTAACGAAGAACAGTATACTTGTTTGTATACTTGAATTTTATTGTAGTTATAATTTAGGTACTTTTTCGAAGCCCACTCATTATAATATGATAGAATATTTAAGCCTTCTGATTTCTTCCATTAATTTAAAATTTCCTTTTATACTCCGCTATTATTAATAAATTACAAAACTCATAAAACATGCTTTTTTAACTTGTTAGCGAAGCATAGATTATATAAAGATTATTTGGGTTGTAAGTATACCAACTTACTTTCCAACTTACGTCATAAACAGCTTTCTGGTGATCGATGGGGCCTTCAGAAAGGGGAAATCGGTGGTAGACACAGTCGTGAGTCTAGTTGAGAGTTGAAGAGGAATTAGGAAGTCTAAACCCTACCTTACGTGTGTTTCTCGACTTATCCAAAGCATTTCACCGTGTTGAACACAATACACTGGCTGACAAACTGGAATTGTATGGCATTCTATGCGTGCCCATTTCGTGGCTTAGCTCATTCATAAGCCACAGAACCCAAATGGTAAAATCTCAAATCAACTTTGAACACCAACAGAAATGAAGTATGGTGTTCCTCAGATCCCCATCTTCAGTCCAATTCTTTTCCTGGTCTATATAAATGAAATATTCATTGGTACTACACGGTAGACTTGTGTAGTAAGCTGATGACACGACTCTGTTCCAATGGAGAGTGAAAAGGAGTTTTATTACAGGCTTTTGTTTACCTAAAGAACTGTGTTAATACTTCCAAAGCCTCAATCTTGTTTTTTTTTTTAAATTAATTTATCTTTGCGAAGTAGAGAGTGTGAGTGTGGGCCTGCCATAACTTTGTCAAACTCCATTCTAAAAGAAACACAATTCACTAAATTCCTTGTAGTACATCTTGATCAAGGTTAGAGATGGAATGTTAACATCGATTTAGTTTGCACAATATTAGCATTTATGTTATGATGTTTTTAGACAAATATTGCACGAGTCAGGTACTGATGATGGTATATTATAGCCTGATTTACCCACATCTTACTTACGGATTGGTGCTGTAGGGTCTTGTGTAAATAATCATTTTTGAGGAGCATTCAAACCTCAAAAAAGTGATTTGAATCATTTCTGAGTTATGCCGACCAGCCAACTAAAACTTGCATTTTTTGCGTGTTTCCTCAAACTGAACGGGGGTCATATTGAACTTGTTAATACCCGGGTTTAACCGATTTTGCTTCCTTTGACTTGTATAAAATAATAAAATCTATATGTAATGTTACTGTGTTTACCATAATAAAATATTGTCATTTCAGTATTGTTTATTTTGTATTTGATCAAATACTGTATTTGAGACTTACAGAAAAACTGTTCATAGTTCTATTGTGTCAATAAAGAAGTTGGTTAAAGTGCCGTATTTATATTTTTTATTACTAACAGAGTTATACTTCTTTTAGAATTAGTAAAAAGTTTAAGTAAGCTCAGCACGCTTCATTAAATACGTACGCTAATGTTCTATCCAACCAGTTTTAATGCATATAATTTAATTAGTGCCTATTCACTGATTGAATAACTTTGTGCAAGGTTCATGTAATATGTCTACGTATGTCACACATAAATACTAGTTGAATTACGAATAATTCTTTGAGTGCAGTTTAAAAGTAGAGACAACAAAGTATGATGTTTTATGCTGCAAGGAACATCCACAATACCTGATACCGCATATTGGCAGGCGGTGTATCAGGCTTAGCGTGCTCCCCCATACATAGCCTGGGCTCCCGTGTTACAGGGCTGTGTTTGGTGGTTTGATGTTATACTTTAGGAATTTAAACATCCACAGTACATGATAACGCATATTGGCAGGTGGTATATCAGACTTAGCGTGCTCCCCCATACATAACCTGGGCTCCCGTGTTACAGGTCTGTGTTTGGTGGTTTGATATTATAGCCTACTTTAGGAATTTAAACATCCACAGTACATGATAACGCATATTGGCAGGTGGTATGTCAGACTTAACGTGCTCCCCCATACATAACCTGGGCTCCGTGTTACAGGTCTGTGTTTGGTGGTTTGATGTTGTACTTTAGGAATTTAAACATCCACAGTACATGATAACGCATATTGGCAGGTGGTATGTCAGCCTTAGCGTGCTCCTCCATACATAACCTGGGCTCCCGTGTTACAGGTCTGTGTTTGGTGGTTTGATGTTATACTTCCACTAATTTAAACAGAAATTTAAACATCCACAGTACATGATACCACATATTGGCAGGTGGTATGTCAGGCTTAGCGTGCTCCTCCATACATAACCTGGGCTCCCGTGTTACAGGTCTGTGTTTGGTGGTTTGATGTTATACTTCCACTAATTTAAACAGAAATTTAAACATCCACAGTACATGATACCACATATTGGCAGGTGGTATGTCAGGCTTAGCGTGCTCCTCCATACATAACCTGGGCTCCCGTGTTACAGGTCTGTGTTTGGTGGTTTGATGTTATACTTTAGGAATTTAAACATCCACAGTACATGATAACGCATATTGGCAGGTGGTATGTCAGACTTAACGTGCTCCCCCATACATAACCTGGGCTCCGTGTTACAGGTCTGTGTTTTGGTGGTTTGATGTTGTACTTTAGGAATTTAAACATCCACAGTACATGATAACGCATATTGGCAGGTGGTATGTCAAACTTAGCGTGCTCCCCCATACATAACCTGGGCTCCCGTGTTACAGGTCTGTGTTTGGTGGTTTGATGTTATACTTTAGGAATTTAAACATCCACAGTACATGATAACGCATATTGGCAGGTGGTATGTCAAACTTAGCGTGCTCCATCATACATAACCTGGGCTCCCGTGTTACAGGTCTGTGTTTGGTGGTTTGATGTTATACTTTAGGAATTTAAACATCCACAGTACATGATAACGCATATTGGCAGGTGGTATGTCAGACTTAACGTGCTCCCCCATACATAACCTGGGCTCCGTGTTACAGGTCTGTGTTTGGTGGTTTGATGTTGTACTTTAGGAATTTAAACATCCACAGTACATGATAACGCATATTGGCAGGTGGTATGTCAAACTTAGCGTGCTCCCCCATACATAACCTGGGCTCCCGTGTTACAGGTCTGTGTTTGGTGGTTTGATGTTATACTTCCACTAATTTAAACAGAAATTTAAACATCCACAGTACATGATACCACATATTGGCAGGTGGTATGTCAGGCTTAGCGTGCTCCTCCATACATAACCTGGGCTCCCGTGTTACAGGTCTGTGTTTGGTGGTTTGATGTTATACTTTAGGAATTTAAACATCCACAGTTCATGATAACGCATATTGGCAGGTGGTATGTCAGGCTTAGCGTGCTCCCCCATACATAACCTGGGCCCCCGTGTTACAGGGCTGTGTTTGGTGGTTTGATGTTATACTTTAGGAATTGAAACATCCACAGTACATGATACCGCATATTGGCAGGTGGTATGTCAAACTTAGCGTGCTTCCTCATACATAACCTGGGCCCCCGTGTTACAGGGCTGTGTTTGGTGGTTTGATGTTATACTTTAGGAATTTAAACATCCACAGTACATGATACCGCATATTGGCAGGTGGTATGTCAGGCTTAGCGTGCTCCTCCATACATAACCTTGGCTCCCATGTTCCAGGTCTGTGTTTGGTAGTTTGCTAATGCTCTCGTCTGTTGAACAGATATCATTTAATACAAGCTATATGAGAAGCATAAGTTTGCATTGGTTACCCTAAGATTACAGGTATAAATTTAAAAGAAGTTTTTAGATTATAGAAATTACTAGTTTACTCAAATATTTTACTGCCAAAAACATAATATGCATGGGCATTCTTCAAGAAACATCACTAGTCGACACACTATTTTTATATAAAAAATTACTTTCATTCAGCGTATACCACTATTTAAATCTTAAACAAGATAATCATAGTAGTATACGATTTTTGTTCCTATACCTAATGTTGTCCCAAAATTTCGAGTAGATTACGCCCATAACTTCGAAACAATTACTGACACGTAGTTTTGTTATCTCTATCCTTCCTACGCAGAACTAAAGCTTAACTGTTTTTAAATTTATAATATAGAGAATATAGGCTAAATAATAAAATTGTTGTAATATGTTAAATACGTCATTTTACGTACCAATACCCTGTACGATTATTTGCCACACAAATTATGTTACCATTTCATGTTTTGTATTTTTGTTTAAAATAAAAAAAATTATAAAATTATGCAAAATTCCCAGCATATTGGTCCTATTTGCATTTCATCACTTAGACTTACAAGAATTCATCCCAGACAGAACAAAATAAGTCAGATGTTACATGACGAGAACTAGAAACGGAGTTAAATGTAATTTTTTCTTATATATCCTTTTCCTTTCGTAGAAAAATTAAGGAGGAATTCGGTCAGAATTTCGTCAATATATAAGCTGAAAATGTTGCTTAGTACTACGCACAAGTTTACACTCAAACTCTCACGCATTTAAGTATTTTTAAACCGCAAAAGCCATGTTCTTAAATGTGGTTTAGGCTGACATACGAGTATTTTACTGTCATTGTCAGGGTGTCAATAAAATGACCGCAACTGTTCTGTGGAACTTTTTCACAATCTTCACAAATGGTACTTTCCGCTTGACGGGAGATTTTTCAAGCTGTCACTGTCACAATAGTACAATGTGATTACTACACAATGGACAATATATCATTCTCTGTCTATCAATCTTGCAACCTAAAACGAAGACTCGCCGAACGCTGCTAAATGCGTTAAATTGGTGAAGGTTTCTGCTGAAATAGTATTAAAATTCTTCATCTCACAGTTTAAAGTCAGACCATACATTTATAAAGATTAATAATTTCTCAAGATGCGAAACTTAGGATAGTTCCCAAAATCCAAAAGCATTAGGTATTAAACTATATATTTTAGAACCACTAATACAGACCGATATAAAATTGAAAACATGAATAGTGGAGTTTTACTTCCTTAGCTGCACATGCGCATTAGAATGGTTTATACTTATGCGTACATCTACACCAATTGCTTTACTCAAATTCAAGCTTCTACACATTTATTGCCTTTTGGGAGTTACAATCTGAATGCCAGTGTCAATATTAATCAAATATTTATACAATAGTTGACTTGTAATAAATAACAACGATCTTAGTTTATAAAATAAATGAAATTATTTAAGTACGGAAATATAATTCTCTGAATCTGATTACAAAAAGCACTCCCCCATTGCTTAAAATCACAGTCCTATCAAACGTTCTATCAATTTCAGTTTTAATCATAAGTTGTTAGGAATGACTTTCAGGCACTCAGGGGACTTTATAATATACCTTGCACCGGCATTAAGAGACAGACCACAGCTAAGGCCGATACATGATGTAGTAGAGTGTAGAGGCTCACTCTTGACCGGATGTTTTATCGGTTTGCTACAGACTCGTTAATGACTACTACACAGTATCCCACTTCCATCTATGCTGCTGTGATGTGTGATTGTGTTTCTCGTGCTCCGTGACTTGTGCTCGGGACTTGCATTATCTGCATGGAAAACGCCTGGACTAAACTCCAAACTGCTTTTGGGTATGTTTGAACCCTTTTCCCATTCTTTTCTTCTTTCTGTTCTTAATTTTTGTACGTACTAATACCTCATCCCCCTGACGCAGTGGATAGATTCCAATCCTCGAAATGTTGTGTTATACATTTTATAACATATAACGGCAAATTTTCGAAATCCTGTTATCCCATCATACCTTTCATCGTCAATAACTAAATTTAAACAAAGAACTGCTACACTATTGGATTTTGTAAAGATAATAATTTCAATATTGATGGAAGTTCATTGAATTCATGAAAAGCAAGAGTTCGGTTTACCTAGGCCACCAAGTTCATAAACGGCTCTCTTTTCTAATAAAACAATCTATTAATGTGTGTTAAAGTAACCCAGCCTCAGGCCAGTAAACCATTCTTCAGACGTGGCTCAACAAAAGTCCTGTAAGCAAGTTTAAAGAGAAACTTGCTGGGTATCAATGTGCAAACTATGTTTGGTATTTGCACCTTTATTGTAAAAGTTGGTCTGTACCGTTGCAATAAATAAATAAGATCAATAATAAATATGAAACTATCACATCAGAAATAGAGATGAAAATACAGAACAGCACAACCTGTTGGTATGAGTAGCCAGGAAAGGTCATTTGTATTAACTTGTGAATATTTAACGCTTTCATTCTGTTTTATAGCTGGGCAGTTAATATGAAAGTTATGTGAATTCCATTTAACACATCTGTAATATTCCATACTAATATTTATATGTATTTTTTAACAATTTAAACGTTTATATACCTGCATTAAGATTTTGATGTTCATCTTAGATACGTATTTGAATATTAATGGTTGAATAGCTATAATAAATGATAATATTCAATATACGTACATTAGTGATTCGAATCATTATGGTTACACCATAATCCAAAATAACCATGTATGACATTTTAATAGTGTAGGAATGATAATTTAATAGTGTAGGAATCGAGTGTTAATACTCATTGTATAAGAGACGAAGGTTTTATTAAATTGACAGAGGAAGTTTACTAAAATTGGAAATGTTCCAGTTTAGATAGGATTGAAATAGAAGAAAATGTTAAAAAATAATAAATAATGAATTTTTATTTATTTTAAACTGTAACATATTTTAAACAACCGTTTTAATGCGAAGCAAATTTAGAATAGCAATTTCACATTTATAAGTAAATATACTGAAAACAAAAACACAGTTTCCATGTTCGTTCATGAAAATAATTTATTTTATTGGGAAAATTTGACTATTAATTTTTAGGAAACATTTACAATTATTTATTTTAGAATAGCAAACTAGTACCTCTCTCTAGGGCTCAATAAGCTTGTCGCTGTCATTTGATATTGTGACATGTTGCGAGTATCTTGTTCCGTTCATAACAAGTCTCTGGAGGTTGTACCGGTCATATTTTGCCCTAGTTTACAAACGTATACTTCATACTTATATTGAAAGTTAAAGCATTTTTAAGACTATGAAACATACATGGGGGTTGAATGGCGTTAAACCCCTAAAACAACTCTATTTTGTTTCTAAACGTCTCGATATAAGTTGATAAAAATATAAATTTTGACACACATGCGTCTTATATACGCGTATCACTGCTACTAAATTCATACATAAGAAGATTTATGAAAACTTCAATTGTTTTCATGCTTGATGTTTTATTTCTAAACGATGCAGTGTTGATTCACTGAACACAAAACAACAAAGCCTGTTCGGTAATGGCGTTGCGTTGAACTGCGCACTTCTAAACGTAAGAAAACGACTAAATGTACAACCCGGTCCACTAACAATCTGAGCAGTTAACAATGCCAGTTACTGTCCAGTTCGTTCTCACTTCTCAACGTAAGAAACGACGACTAAAGGTACAACCCGGTCCACTAACAATCTGAGCCGTTAACAATGCCAGTTACTGTCCGGTTTGTTTCTCACTTCTCAACGTAAGAAACGACGACTAAAGGTACAACCCGGTCCATTAACAATCTAAGCCGTTAACAACGCCAGTTACTGTCCGGTTCGTTCTCACTTCTCAACGTAAGAAACGACGACTAAAGGTACAACCCGGTCCACTAACAATATGAGCCGTTAACAGCGATTTCTGACCACTATGGCCAAGAGGCCGTAATTAGTGGTACAAAATTCATAAGGGAGCCCAAAATTTCCAAAACCGTAATAGACAAAAGGCCAGAAAATCTCGCTCTCCTCAACTCTTTCCTTTCGAAAGAAAAGTGGGACTTTCTAAATTTATCTAAACCAGTTGAGCAACAGTCTGAAACTTTTAACAGTTATTTAAACTTTTATTTAGATCTATTTTGTCCAAAAAGAACCATCAAAATTGGTCAAAAAATTACAAAATAAGTGGACCACTAAAGGAATTCTGATCTCGAGAGAAAAACTTAAGTTTTACTCCGAAATTTATAAACGAACACAAGATGAGAATTTTAAAAAATTTTTCCGGAAATATAAAACGATTTATGGAAAGGTGATCCATGCAGCAAAAGCATATGATGTCTCTAAAGCGATTATATCTTCAAAAAACATTTCTAAAACTATTTGGGGCATCATTAACAATAAATCAAATCCTTCAAAAATACCCAGATCAAAATTTGGGATCGGCTTTTGGATGATGAAACTGAGATGGTTAAAGAGTTTAACAAGTTTTTTGCAACTGTGGTTTGTGACCAAGGCCCTCGGCCATCGGCTCCTCTAGTACATTACACGAGAAGACAAATTCCATGAGCCTCTATGGGCATGGCACCGGTCGATGAGAAAGAGCTCGTCAGTATTATTCAGCAGCTCCCAGCCAAAAAATAGAATGATCTTAATTCAAACTCAATGTGGCTCATAAAAAAATGCTCGAAGCATATTGTGAGGCCTCTGACCGCCTTGATAAATTCCTCATTTAAATTGGGAGTTTTTCCCTCACTCCTAAAGATGTTCACTCCTCCCTATCTTTAAAGAAGACGACCCTACACTCATGAATAACTATCGGCCTGTCTCTATTTTGCCTATTTTTAGCAAAATATTTGAAAAGTTGTTTTTAGTGCGAATGCTTCAATTTCTGAATAAACACAATCAGCTCTCAAATGCCCAACTTGGCTTCAGAAAGGGCAAATCGACAATAGATGCAATTGTGGGTCTTGTCGATATGATTGTAGAGGGATTGGAAAGTCGAAATCACACTTTAAGTGTGTTTCTCGATTTATCTAAAGCTTTCGATTGTGTTGACCATATTACACTGCTTGACAGAATGGAATCGCATGGCATTAGAGGCGTGCCTCTCACATGGCTTAGTTAATTCCTAAGTCATAGAAATCAAGTTGTCCAAATTTCTAATCATATTTCAAATTCTGTGAATATGAGTTATGGAGTTCCTCAAGGATCCATTCACATTCCAATTCTCTTCCTGCTTTATGTTAATGGCATAAAATCATCACTGCCACGCGGGAAAATCGTGCAGTATGCTGATGATACAACTCTTTGTTTTAACGAATCTTCGAAATCAGATTTGGAACAAAACGCATTTGTTAGAATGAACAATTGTGTCCAACATTTTCATAGCCTCAATCTAAATACAAATTCATCTAAATCTAACGTTTTAAATTTCACTTTAAACCCAGTAGACTTTGAGTATGGACCTAGCGTTATGTTAGCGGATACAATACTAGAAGAAGTCTATTCCTCAAAATTACCTTGGAATTTACCTTCATCAAGGTTTGACATGGAATGTTTACATCGATCACGTTTGCTCAAAATTAGCCTCAGGCATTTATGTTCTGAGGTCTCTAGCCAAATACTGCCCAAGTCAAGTTCTGATAACGGCGTATTATGGCTTGATTTATCCACACCTCACTTACGGATTGGTACTGTGGTGTGCCTGCGCAAGTAACCAATTTTCAAGAGTGTTTAAGTTACAGAAGCGAGCGATCCGCACCATTGCAAAATTGAAGTTTAGAGAGTCGTGCAGGTCAACTTTCAAAAGGTTGCAACTGTTAACTCTGCCTAGCCTCTACATTTTAGAAACAACGTTGTATTGTATGTCTAAATGTGCCTTGATTACTAGCCGAGACATTCATTCGTACGGGACTAGAACCAGAGACAACTACCGAACTGGGAGACACAGGATGGTGGTTTATGAACGCTTGCCTTCACAGGCAGGGGTTCATTTTATTAACAGATTGCCTAATGAATTAAAAAAGCCTCTACGCTCAAGGCGTTAAAAAACTCGTTTAAAACGCTGTTTAGCGTCAAATGCATTTTACAATGTAAAAGAATTTCTGGAATATGACTGGGAGACCACACAATAACAGGACTGACTCTCGAACGAAGTGGGAATTATTGGTGATGGATGAACGTGGAATTAGTGATCAAATGTATGTCTGAATGAGAGCTCGAAGTGGTATGTATGTCCAAATTTTAACGTATTTGACGTTTGCCATACAAATGTATTTTGTCTCCGCAATAAAACATTGACTATTGACTATTGACAATGCCAGTTATTGTCCGGTTCGTTCTCACTTCTCAACGTAAGAAACGACGACTAAAGGTACAACGCGGTCCATTAACTATCTAAGCCTTTAAAAACGCCAGTTACTGTCCCTTTCATTCCCACTTCTAAACGTGAAACGACGACTAAAGGTACAACCCGGTCCACTAAAAATCTGAGCCGTTAACAATGCCAGTTACTGTCCGGTTCGTTCTCACTTCTCAACGTAAGAAACGACGACTAAAGGTACAACCCGGTTCACTAACAATCTGAGCCGTTAAAAACGCCAGTTACTGTCCGTTTTATTCTCACTTATAAACGTAAGAAACGACGACTAAAGGTACAACCCGGTCCATTAACAATCTAAGCCGTTAACAACTACAGTTACTGTCCGTTTTATTCCCACTTCTAATCGTAAGAAACGACGACTAAAGGTACAACCCGGACCACTAATAAGCTAAGCCGTTAACAACCCCAGTTACTATCCGTTTCATTCCCACTTATAAACGTAAGAAACGACGACTAAAGGTACAACCCGGTCCATTAACAATCTAAGCCGTTAACAACGCCAGTTACTGTCCGTTTCATTCTCACTTATAAACGTAAGAAACGACGACTAAAGGTACAACCCGGTCCATTAACAATCTAAGCCGTTAACAACGCCAGGTTACTGTCCGTTTTATTCCCACTTCTAATCGTAAGAAACGACGACTAAAGGTGCAACCCGGTCCACTAATAAGCTAAGCCGTTAACAACGCCAGTTACTGTCCGTTTCATTCCCACTTCTAATCGTAAGAAACGACGACTAAAGGTACAACCCGGTCCAGTAATAAGCTAAGCCGTTAACAACGCCAGTTACTGTCCGTTTCATTCCCACTTCTAAACGTGAAACGACGACTAAAGGTACAACCCGGTCCACTAACAATCTAAGCCGTTAACAACTCCAGTTACTGTCCGATTTATTCCCACTTCTAATCGTAAGAAACGACGACTAAAGGTACAACCCGGTCTACTAATAAGCTAAGCTGTTAACAACGCCAGTTACTGTCCGTTTCATTCCCACTTATAAAAACGTAAGAAGAAACGACGACTAAAGGTACAACCCGGTCCATTAACAATCTAAGCCGTTAACAACGCCAGTTACTGTCCGTTTTATTCCCACTGCTAATCGTAAGAAACGACGAATAAAGGTACAACCCGGTCCACTAATAAGCTAAGCCGTTAACAACGCCAGTTACTGTCCGTTTCATTCCCACTTATAAACGTAAGAAACGACGACTAAAGGTACAACCCGGTCCATTAACAATCTAAGCCGTTAACAACGCCAGTTACTGTCCGTTTTATTCTCACTTATAAACGTAAGAAACGACGACTAAAGGTACAACCACCCCCCCCCCCCCCCACCCCCCCCCCCCCCCACCCCCCCCCCCCCCCACCCCCCCCCCCCCCCACCCCCCCCCCCCCCCACCCCCCCCCCCCCCCACCAGCTTTTTCTAAATCTTAACCCTGGGGGACCAAAAGCTTTAAAGGTGACTTCCGAACCTCCACTAAGCGCCAGGCAAGGCGGGTTATCTTGCGATAAACGTTGTACACAATTACACTGTGCCATTGGTCTACTCTTGTCATTTAAGGCTAAACGAATGTACGTAACTTGACCACTATTTAGGATTTTCTGATATAACCTTTAGGTAGTAAGAGGCGACCAAAATCCATGAACCAATTAATGTAATTACAAATCCGTATAAATAAGGCCTTCCTGTATATTGAATTCAATTATAGTAATGACCATCATATACGTTTCTAGACTGTGCCAAAAATTTTTTCTACAGTGAAAATTTTGTAATAGTTTGGTATCGATATGCACATCTAATTTTAAAACCTATAAATGTTAATACGAGACATTTTTTTAGTCACAATTTGCACCTGGTATATGGTACAAAGACACCAGCCAAGTAAGCTAAAGAACTAATATTACTCATAATATTTATTGCATACTTGTTTGGGAGTTTCAGAGTGTTTGGTAGAGAAAATGTAATTAAAAATTATTTTAGCTCAAACTGCAACAACTGCAGTGGGTGCCTGTGATGTGTCAAGAGTAAGGTCAGCGAACCGAAAATAACAAGAAACGTCCACAAGCTCATTAGGGACGCAGAAATAAGAAGCTTCTTTAACAGTCAAAGAAACTGATCTAACCATCTTTCGTTATATATTCACAGTATATGGACCATAAATATTTTATTTTTTATTTATAGACTTGTGTATAGTAGTTTTTTTTAAAATTTGTATTTATTAACTTATATATTTCGTAAAAACATTTTTTAAAGATTAGATATAAATCTAGGAGTTTATAAATTTTATAAAATTTAAATAAAAATTAGATATTTCACAAGAAAGTTGTGCTATGATATGAATTATACAACAAATTAAAGTGCTATGTAACATGCATACAATCAGAGACAGTGTACAATTTAAGATTTATAAATACTAAAAAAATTCTCCAAATGCATTACAATTCTAGTGACTACAGTTCCATAACGTATAACTAAGACTTTGATTATACACATACAATTTATTAAATTAACTTCAAATATTGTTCCAAAACACTACATATAAGTCGAAATACTAACTATTAAAAAATTTCATATGTGAAAATATGATTAGTACCATTATATAAAATAAGAATACACTATTAGAAAACATGCCCTCGAATACAACCAGTTAAATATGCTGACAAAAGCTAAAATATACTTGACTGTTAAAAAACAAAATAGTCTGATCTTTTTAAAATTAAAAATTTCCTTGCGTCAATTTACATGTTTGATGTTATTCCGTTACTTTTTTCTACAGTAACGTTTAAAACAAAATTCTTTGTTTGTATTTTGTAATTAATCAAACTGAAATAACCAGAATTTAAAATTAAAAATTTGGTCCTACGTTTTTTAAAATTTATTGATTTGCCATGACAGGTCATTAATGATGAATGGTGATTTAAAAGCATAACAGGATTATGGACATTTCCTGTCTTTATTAAATACCATAACAGAATCATGAGGTTTCGAAAATTTGTATCTGATGCCTTCTTCAGATATAAATACTAAAACGAACGATTAAGCTTGCAAAAAATACCAATTGAAACTTGGCAATGAAGACATAATTAATTGTATCCTATAAAAACCAAGTCGCAATTCCCCACCTGTAGTGCGTTGGCATCAATCGTTTCGAAGGTAGACATGTGTTGCGTTATGGTTTTTTTTTTGTGTTTTTCTTCTGTTACGTTTAAATCATTATATTTTCGGCATTCCTAAAATTATTTAATGACTTAACATCTGAAGAAGAGCTATTGAAAATTTGTACTTAGAGTTTGTAAGACATAGCGATTAAAAATGTTTGAAAACTTATCCTTTTTTTTGATCATCGTATTAATTTGTGTTTAGTTTAGTGCAATAAACAATGAACCGTATAATGATTCTTGATGACATTTTATGAATCACATATAGCTGTGATGTCTGCAAGGCATTGGCAGTCCATGCAGATTTATTACTCATAACAACTTTGATTAGATCAAGAAAATAAGATGTTATAAAATTAATAATTTTATTAAAAGTTTAAATTATTAATATTTGTTTACTTTCAAGTTAAGCATTCAGTAAAGCGGAAAAATTATTCTATGTTACTCGCATTGAAAGAATATATCATTAAATTGAGATCCTACTTTAGCTGCTTTGAATCCTTTTTAAATAATGTATAAAGTAATAAGGGAACGAATAGTATCAAGATTCAGTGTAGAACGCAATATAAAGTTCTGGTACTCTTTTAATGATGATTTGAATTATTTCAAAGTTATAATTTAATGCTCGTGTAAATCTTGTACAGCTTTCACAGTACGTTAAGCCCTTCACAAAAAATATTTAACATTTATTTGGTAAAACGGAGAGGGTACCGAAACCTTCATCATAATTTGGTCTTGGCACGATAACATTACGATCTTGTTGCTAATAATATAACTGTTGTATTATTTAGGTTACGCACAAACCTCTGCTAGGTAAAAATTCAGAAGGATGGAACTTTGGTTAAGGAAGGAAGTCAATCGAACTCAAGGATAATTGGCAATTACAGGGAAGAAGATGAGGCTTTACTCGAAATCTGATCTGATATCCGGCGAGAAAATGATTTTGTGCTTGTCCTTGAAGAGACATAGAGATAGCTCGTTCCAACAGAGTTAACTGCGATTCTACTTGAACTTGAATCGTGAATATAATTGCAAAACAGAAGCTCGTTATGAAACACGTATTATCTTTTATGTTTTTTTTATTGTGAAATAACAACAACTATTTGAAGCCTCGTTGATATCTCGTCGTTCTCTCGCATTAAGGTAAGGAATATGACATAGGTATATTGGTTGAAGGCAAGTGGTATTCAAATCAATGACCAAAACCACGGTTTCTGCGTCTCATATCTCATAATACAGATCTGAGAAAGGTGAATTAGTATCCGTACAATTCTGATAAACAATCAATGAGCTTCAAACTAACAAATACAGTTTTGAGTCACAAACTACTGTTGTGAGTGCACTAGTTGTTGTCATCTTTATTGGTATAGCAGTAACAGGCAATAATGAAGTGAATCTTCGCCTCCATTTTAAAACCAAAAGAAGTAATTAAGGAATTCATTTTAACTATCATCTCGCAATAGCATCACATGTAGAATGAAATAATCAATAGTTGAGTTATTATATAAGAATCCGAGGAATTATAAACAAATTAGTATAGTTTGGCACAACAGAAAAACATCGAGATAACCGCACGGGGCAAACACAAACTAAAAGAAGTTGTAGTTAGTAAGTTAGTAGTTATTATAATAAAAGTCTAAGGGGCTGTTCCGAGGCTACTCATATGATTAAACGTCAACGATTATCACTGCAGTCCTGAGGAAATCTACAGATGTCTTTTTACCAATAGAATTAGGAATTAAGATAAGTTCATCTTCTTACAAATCAGTTAATTTTGAATGGAGGACTGCAGATTAGAAAAAAAGCTGCCGTCAGGTTACATATAATCCGATAAAAGTTCTTGTCTTCAAACTATAATGCAATGAGATAAAGGGAATCAAAGAAGGAGAGTATGATTGACAAAACCAAGCAGCTTCGATTGAAGCTGTCCGGATAGGAAAGATCTGCCATTACACTGTAGTGACAGGTTTTTCTATAAAATAAAGATAGTAAAGAATGATGGCTACAAATATTTAAAAAAACTAACTATAAAAACCTAAAAATATTTTAATAATCATCAACATATTCTAAACTAATAAAATTCATATATACACTACGAAACTAAGGAGTAACGCTGAGACATAGGGCCGGAGAAGTCTGCCTTTACCCATGCCCTCCCTCCCACTTTTTTTTAGATGACACATAGCAATACCTCAGGAAATGCCGACTATGAATTCATGTTACAGTTCCACACTCTCTTGATCTGTTGTTACGTGTGTTTTTTCTTCAATTTAACACCGCTTGGGTTCATTTTTTCCCTTATCTGGACTTCAAAAAAGCTGTCAATTATATTAACAATTCCTTTCTCTTCTTTTTTGTAGTAGTCCATTATCGCACGTATAAGGTTTAAGTAATGGTTACGCATGAATATTTACAACTTACAAAAGGTGGTAGATTTCTATCCTCGATAAGCAATTTTGTAAGCAACATATAAGGATACAAATGTCCGAAATCCTATAACTATATTTTAAAACTTCCATCGTCATTAAAAAACTTTTAAGAAAAACACTAATTTTTTGTTTTAGTTCTCTGCTAATGGGCTGTAATTAAAAGCGTGAGACATTGCGTTTGGTTTGTACTTTACTTTAATTTACTTGAGGTTAAATGCAGCAAAAGTGTTCCTGGGTGTCATAGGTGGAATTTACATGAAATAGATAATGTTTGATTGGAGCGAGTGGTCGAAAAAAAATACCATCTCAGTGAAGTAACAGGTTGTTCTTATACAAAATATCCAGTATTAACTCTTGTTTCCTCAACAATAACACACAGAGACGAAGGAATTATAGAAATTAAGGTAAGGTTGACATTGTATGTGATGATTGGAGTGCAACAGAGAAAAACATCTACTATTAAACTGGATTAATAGGGCAATGCAAAAACAACAGTGCAGTTGATAAAATTTAATTATTCTACTGCGCAGGAGTAACAAATCATGTAAGCAATGCAAATTGAGGTAATGTCCATATATATTGATTGGTAACAAAACCTTCTTTGAAAACACAGCCACGCTTAAAACTTTTGTTCGTGCTTTCCATTCTCTGTGTTTTGGGAAATTTGAGATGATTACCCTGTAATGCTTTAGTTCGCCAACGATTGTTTGTAGCTGCCTAATAATCCTATAATAGCCTTTCCTACGACACCATGAGTTTACGATAGATAGACGAAACCCTGTATCAGTTTCACTGTCCTGGGATCTGTTCTTGGTAGGTTGGAGATTCCCGGCTGTTAGAGCAGTAAGCAGTACCATGTAAAAGGACAAGAAAATTGTTTGTTCTCAGAATGTTTATTTCGTGATGGTGGAGAACGGATCTGTTAAAAGTAACTTAATAAGAACTAGGTACTTCACGAATCCATGGACCGTCTTGACTTAAGGGATGTACGAATAAATACGTTTTAGATGCAAGGGTTTACTCATCTGATATTCGTAATCAATTAATTAAGTATTTGTTCGTAATAAAGGTTTTTCGCAAGAGGTCTTTGCTGCTGACTCATGACTCGGGTTATCTAAAGCTACAGGTGCTGCGCGGGGACAGTTTATCCGTCAGCCTCTTCTAAGTAGGTGTTGGTGGGAGAGGGGGGCCATTAAACTGACGACAGAATTATGGTAATCAATAATAATTATATCATTTATCCTACATTTTCCTACAGATCCTGTATCTTGGCCCCAAAAATAAAAGACAATGCAATAGCATAGTAAGAAGAGTCAGGTGACGTTTGTATAGAATATATGACATCAATTTCTGTGCTTCTTTTTATAAATGAACAAATGAGTGGTGGATGGGTAAGTCAAACATAAAGAAGATAAATCGTTTGGGATGAACTTGAATAAGACAATCTGGTCTGTCATTAAACTGTAAAGCCTGGTCAAAGCAGTGACTAACAGATTTTTTTCCAACTTTAACAATATCTTGTTGTCCCTAAAAATACACAATGAACATGACGAAAACCAAGAATGAAGAATACGGTTGACATAGATCAGGATTCATTGATTGGAGTGCTCTAGAGTACAATAGGTCTGGTCTGCTATTATACTGGAATGAGAGCCAGTATACAAACTATAAGGTCAGATTCAGTTTTCTGTCGTTTAAATTCAACTGTTGTATGTCTCTCATCATGTGATGGCCTTTAATATTAATTAGTGAACCATGTTTCTTAAAATTGGTAAATTGAAATTGGCATCCACTTTTTATATAATTTACTTGTTATTTAATGTAAACATAAATTTGCTTTTTTACTACAGGTAATACTGTCTACGGGTTTAAAAATAATATTATTGAATAATTATACTTGCATTGCCACCCAAACAAGGTTTTTAATTTTATATTTACCTTTTACAGTTATTAAACATTATTTTTAAAACTTAATAAATTATTACGTATTTTTGTTAAAATACTAGTGAATTAAATATCTGCATAATGCAATAGAGCTGTATAGTGTATTCAATATTTCCAAACAGATAATCTTCAGTATCACATTTGCCATCGTTATAGGTTTTAAAAGGTATAACACAACGTTTCGAGGGTTGGAATCTATCCCCTTTGTCAGGTCAAGTAGGTATTAATACATAGGATTTAATATTCCTACGCGAGATTGAGTGTAGTGGCCAATTTTTAAAATTGCTTCCGTTAATTTCTCCAAACGCTGGTGATCCTGGATATATAATAATTAGTTTGATTTATTATAGGTTTAGTTATAACTAGATTTAACCTATTTTTACAAAAGCAAGTTTTACTGTCACAAAAACCAATTATTAAAAATTGAGTGTTTGTTAGCGGTATGAGTTTTATATAAGCTGAACCGCATTCGATGATGGTTCATGCCACTACATGTGATTTGACTAAGTGTTATTGAACATATACATCGGTCGTAAGGGTAACCATGAGAAAGACATATCGAGAAAATCGCTTAGTAGGTAAATTTGTAAGCAACCTGATTACAGTCATATGCCATTTAACATGTGACCTAGTAACTCGTTATGCCTAATGAAATGGGGTATAGAGTTGAAATTGTGCATGGAACTACAGTGAAGTGAAGCCAGTTACGTGGTGCCATGTAATCGAGTTAAAGAGTCATACGTATCTGGAACAATTGAAAGGATAATATTTTCCTTCAGGAAGGTTCTTAGCAAAAAGGAATGGAAAAGGATAGTATTGGCTGCTTCTATTCGATTATGGGACTTGAATGCAAAGCAGGACCGAGTCCCTTCTAGACGGGAGTTAAAAGGTCTTAGAACGTCCAGAAAGTATTGTTTTTTCTGTGATTATAAACATTAAAATCCAATTTTGCATATTACAATTTTTTTCAAGCAAAGGAAATATTTTATTAAAATTTAATTTAAACATAAATAATTCTATAAGTTAAATGAAATATTACTGAAGAAAAATATTTAAGATAATATAAAAATAATTTATGTAAGCAATATGTAATTTTGTCTTTAATTCTCCACTCTTACAGTTTTTATTACGTTCTGTTGCTGTGAAGAAAGATATTACATAGTTGTGCAGTACCGTGTACCGGCAATATATCAGAGGAAAAACACGTCACGTAAACTTAGCTCTACAATATTGTACTTGTTCACGCACATTGCACTATAAATATTGCTCCATGATTACTTTAAGGCGCGGGTTGACGATCCTTCTGCTCTTGAGGACTGGGATAATCTGCGCAATTCACTTGATACTCAGATGGTTAAGGGGACTGTTACCCAAAAAATAAATAAAATAATAATATTTTTTTTATTTTTCCTTATTTTTCTTTGAAATGTACTGATTTCATTGCAGTAATTTGTTTTTTCCTATGATTACTATAAGTTGGTAAAAAATAATATTATTGAAACCCTTGCATGTTATTTTTCGACACTAAACTGAACATCAGTCATGTTCCACTAGCTAACACTTTCATATATTTCATTGTTTTGCTGTATTTAACTTTTTATGTTGGCTATACTGTCTAGCATCTTTATTTTCAGGTTTACTATTATTGTTACTACTGTCAAAAGAGGATGGGGAAGGGAAAGCGGCTTTTAAAATTAAAATCTGTCTCGGGTAAAGTAAAACTTGAGGATGGTAAGGGATTAGATGGTCAGGGTAGGCTAAGTGAGCCTAATATTCAAAAAACTGCAGACCTATTATGGCCTGGCCATAAGGCGAAATGTTGCAGTGTTGAAGAGATGAAAAAAGGCAATATGGGCAGTGTACTTTCACACGATGTCATCAAATGATAAACCTACTCATCAGCTATGCCCTAAAGAACAATGAGACATGGTGTAAATATAACCTGAGTTTACTGACCAATGAAATGTATGACCATGATAAACATTTTCACATCCCTGAGTGTGTTATGAGTTTTATAAAAACCCATATTCAAAGACCTTTCAGAAACCAAAACTGTTGGAGCGATGTTTGAAAGGGAAAACTCAAAACCAAAATGAGTCATTGGAATAGTGTCATTTGGTCCCTAATACCAAAAAAAAGAGCTTTTGTAACTCTGCCTACCCTTAAATTCGGTGTGTTTACTCTGGAGTTTGTAGCTTTATTGACGGCTTTTCTAGTAAATTACAAGTTTGGAAGCATTAAACCTACGTCCAAGGAAAAATTTTGTAAAAAGCGATGCAGCGCCTAGAAATAGTGCAAGTGAAGGAAGCGGACAAGAAAGTTCAAGAACTAGAAAAGAAAATAAGAAACAAGAGAGCTTTGAAAAGAAAACGCATTGAAGACATGTTTACACAAAGTGAAGACCCAGATAATCCATCCTAACAGCTCAGGAAACTACTAGGCTATTGTAGTTAAAGACATTTTCTTCGATTCCCGTTGGTTTTTTTTTTCTATTTAGATGCAAGTTTTCTCAGCCATTTATGAACTTAGACCTCTCAAATCTTTACCACTTGTACTTTGTACTATAATCTAGGTCCTGACCAAAGGGTTTTACAAAATAAAAAGTATTATCTTAGAAATAAAATATATTTTGTGATTTTTTTAGTTTTAAAAAGGTGAATTTTTTTTTAAATTAGTTTTTTAATACTAAAAGATGATATATTGTAATTTTGGTTGGTCACGGACTCTAAAAAGGTGTGCTTTAAAAGACAAAAAAAAAATTAAAGCTCTATCATGACCCATTATTTTAGAAACCTGCATTAAGTTTATATGGACTAAGATAGGCGGTAACAGTCCCCTTAATATGATAACCATTAGCCAACTTTACAGCTCTACCAAATTATTGTATGCACAGTAACCAATTATTCGAAGAAATCAAATAAGCTTTCATTATATAACTTTCAACAAAAATAAATAAAAAAAACCTTTAATTCAACGAAAAACGTACATTTAACACTGTTCTTTCTTAAAATATAGCACTGATAATTATTTATAACTAGTTGCGCCATCCTAATTATTATGAATGTGGAAACTTTCATTACAAACGAAGTGATACAAATACTTAATACTATATTACTCCTCAATTTCTGGATGCTTGAGTGTTTTTATACACTTGACATTCTCGAATTAAAATTGAACCTAAAAACGAGAGAGAAAAGTATTCGAATGTGTTGTTTTTAAATAAAAAATAAAAAAAAACACTTTTCTTGACTAAAAATTCGATCTCATGTGAGCTGATTCAGGTCAAGTTAATACAACAAAACTTGATTTACTATTTAGATGGGGTTCTATGTTTGAAACTCTTGGTAGTTGAACTGGGGTGAGACAACTTTACTTTAATTTCTAACGAATATGTCCACACATAGAGCATTATGGGAATAGTCGTCTCCGATACGCAACAAATAATAGAGAGTGTTCATCATGAAAATACTGTCTTAAATTACCATAAACATATTACATATTCTAATTGATAAAATATTTCACATGAAATTTAAGTTGTGAATACATGCTTCCCAACTTTAAATGAAATACATATTAACTGGTATAGGTGAAATTCTTACTAAAATTGTATATTAGAACATTTATATTTAATTAGTTTTAGATAAGCCTTTAGAGTCATTAAAAGGGAAGTTTGGTAAACAAAAATTTTACTTTTTCATAGTAGTGCATGCGCGGAACGCTGCTTATAAAAATAATAAAATAATAACCGTTTCCACTTCATGTAATAGGCTCGTTTTCAATCAATTTACAACAAATCAAATTTCTTTTAAGATTACGATGTTCCTTTTTGCCAAATAATGTTATTTGTGTTTAAAAAGTCGTTCTACACTATAGAAAACTATTTTGCATTTAACGATACACTTAATGCTTGAGGAAGAAAATGTATTCAACAGAGTTTGCAGGGTGTGGACACCAATGAAATGAACCAATTTAGCTAATGAGTTACATCTCACTTTCAATCAGGGTGATTGGACAGTAGAATGACGTCATTATAACTACAAACATGCAGCTGGTTGTACGTCACGATCCACATGAACATGACGTGGCGCCAGTGCTGCTTTAATCTCGGAAACTCAGAGTCACGCAACATAACAAGGTGCTACACAGAGATGTCACAGAACAACAATCTTTATAATTGGAGGTGGTGAAGAGGGAAAACTTTCCGTGTTCTAAAAGAGTAAATTAGAATTTCTTATTACCTTTCGCATGGACATTTTTAGTTAAACTTTGATTGATCACTTATTTCAAAGAAAATTGAATAATTATTATTTTAAGTTATTCATTCTCCTGTTCGGTAGTCAGAAGAATACTTGAAGACTCTAATGTCAAAACAGCCGTGAAGTTAACAAAGCAGGATTTGATAAAATCTTGCGTGACAATGTCACAGTTATAGTTCACATGACGTTTTCATATTCTAATATTCTCGATATTTTGTCCTAGTTTATTAGTAGATGAATAGTTTATGGCAAAACAATTTATTTTTCCAGCCGCTTTCTGATGTTGCAAACATCTTTATTCTTCACACATTTTATTTCTTACTGGATTCATAACTAGTATATTTAAAAAAAATATTAAAACCGAATTCATTATTACATAGTTGTATGTTTCGTAAATTGTAAATTCGATTATTTAGATGTAAGATATTAAGATATATTAATATAACAATTCTTTTCCGTCCGACCGCGTCTGTATGTCCACAGGTCATTTTAAGAATGAAATGACTTTTAATTATTCCTGCTATAAAGGTAGCTGCTAGGTGATACATTATACTTTTAATTTAAAATATTTCAAATACTTAATCTAAAGGTTATATATCTTTTTCTAAGACTAACCAAAACATTTGAAAGAAAACTACGTTAGAGGTAAAATACTAAAAGAAGTCAAGCCATAACATATGTTAGGATTCACTTTTGGTAAAATACGAGTGTACCGGTCGGTATGGGAATTACATAACATTACGAGGTCATGTACAGGCGATATGTTGTACGAAACACATTTTCGATCATTTATTTTCAGTAAATATACAATTTTTGTTAGGGATATCTCTTTGTCTGTTTAACACTTGTGGTAATGAAACTAGCATTTTTCAACTCATTAGAATTCTGACCACACGTACCTACGTATACTACATGCAACATGTACTTGTATTATGGGTTTTAAATTATTAACGAGTGATTACTTTTTTGTGTACTATGTATATCATAATTATTATTATAAAATAATGTCTTGAACGGTGTAATTCATAACCTGAGGTAGAACAGGATCAGCAGCCAGAACAAGATAAGATTGAATTAACTCATCAGCTGACTGACTACGAAACAATAGAAGAGTGATTCCTCAACGTTAATGTTCTATATCCTCTCAACATGATGTTCGCATTGTGTTCCTCTTTCACACCTAATATACGTAACAATAGAAGAGTAATTCCTCAACGTTAATGTTCTATATCCTCTCTCAACATGATGTTCGCATTGTGTTCCTCTTTCACACCTAATATACGAAACAATAGAAGAGTAATTCCTCATCGTTGATGTTCTATATCCTCTCAACATGATGTTCGCATTGTGTTCCTCTCTTTCACACCTAATATACGAAACAATAGAAGAGTAATTCCTCAACGTTAATGTTCTATATCCTCTCAACGTGATGTTCGCATTGTGTTCCTCTTGCACACCTAATATACGAAACAATAGAAGAGTTA